>NC_089269.1:16846443-18086443 GCF_963930625.1 Muntiacus reevesi | reverse complement strand
TTTGCAATTCAGCAAAACTGAGCAATTGATGTGCAAATGCTACATTATATATTGTGTCACTCACTAAAAATATATTGGCAAGACAGTACCATTGTATATTGTATATATCATTTAAAAAAAAAAACAAGTAAAAACTCAAGAATATTTAGCAACTTTTTAATTAAATATGAAAACTGCCTCTCATATTTGGTGACCTACTTTCAGTGCTAATAGAGCAGTTTAATTTCATTCTTTCCTTAGTGACTGCTTTTATCAACTTGGCAGATTTCATTAAATGTTTTGTCTTTTTTATAAGGAAATTAAAAATTCTAACACAGAAGGATCAAGAAATCATCTTACCTTCGAGTGATTTTTTTTTTTACAAATCAAATTAAAATGTTTATTTGAAAGTAATGGGCAATTATTTTTTTATGAATGAAAGGCAAGGGCAATTATTTGTATAATGAGTAATGTATCAGTAACTTAAAATTAGTGTTTATTCTTTTTGTTCCTTTGAAAATATTAAAGTATTGATAATAGCTAGACAAACAGTAATATTATTCCCATATTGCTATGATAAATTGTATTTCTCCAAATGGAATATTTATAAACTATTTAGATAATGGATTTCAGTGAATTAATAATGCACAGGGATATAGCTGAGAGTCATTATTTTTTTGTGCAAAACATAACCATTCAGTAAATTGCAAAAGGAAAAAAGGGCCCTTTAACTCATTGACATTTATATAAAATTCATGAGTATTAATTTAAAGAAGCAAGAATCATCAAGTACAAGTTGCTTTTAAGCCACACTTTGTGTATATTTGGGTATATAGTGCATATTATTATACAGACAGATACACATTAACAGTGTGAATATAAAAAGGTAAATATATTCAGAAAACTGACATGATTACATTTAATTTGCTTGGGCAAAAAAGTTTATCGATCCATTGTTTATGGGATTGTTCTTTCCAGGTCATGTTCTATAGTAGTATCTCTTTCTCTTCTGAGGTCATGAAGGAAAGGTTTGAAATAAAATTTAAAATGAATGATTTAACTTGGATAATATTTGAGTAAGATTTTAAATATTAATATTGAATACAATAGCTTGGGACTTAGTTGTAGATTTGAACAACATGAAAAGTGAAAAATCCAAGTATGCTCTAAGATTTTCATGTAATTCTTCAAACAATGTCATTTGAATAAAAAGTAATGCTTCTGAAAATTCATATGTTGGGTAGAAGGAATAATGATAGAATGAATCTCATTAATACAGCTTTCTGATATTAATTTTGAACACTGAAATACAAAATACTAGATTGCATTTAAAATACTAGGCTCAAATTATATTTCCACACTACAGAAAATTTACTAGTAAAATTTACTAGAATTTATTCTGCAATCTATTATGAAGTTAGTCATGATAGAACTCTAAAAGAACAAGATCCAAGTCATTGAGTTAATTGCTAGGAAATATGCCATTGTTTGACATTATTTTAAGACTTGAGATTTGATAACCAAATATCAGTTTTGAAATGTCATTAGTCCATGATAAGAGGAAAAAAGCTTGGAAAAAAGTTTAATATGAGCTTTCCTTTTTAAAATCCAGTTACAGATAACTTTCTAATATGCTATCAAGAAGATGATTCCAGATGATACTTTCTATGACTGGTCTCCTCCTTGATAATTATTTATAATTTTGATGATCACTTAAATCAAGAATTGACCTATATGCTTACACAGAAACTTTACAAAAGCATGGAACTTTATTAAAATCTTTTCAGATGTGTTTACATAACACACCAAGAAAAGACTTCCAATGGAAAATCTACTACTTTTCATGACAAAACAGGATTGTTATACTATGTGTTGTTAGAGAAGTTTATATATTTGCTCCTTGTTCCTATCAGATGGATGGTGATAATGACAAATAAAAATAACTTTATGAAAAGGTTATAGCTTGATATAAAGAATTGACTATTACTAGTTCAATATCTTTTAACAATGGATAAAGTAATTTCTTTACACACTTTTCTACATTTGAAGGCTTCTGAGGCATAATTCACTGCTTATTCTTTAGTACATAATACACTTTTCAGTACGTAATACATTTTCCTATCTAACAGTGTTTATAAGTTAGATTACCATTCATCTATAGAGCTCTGTACATTGAAAATCAGTTTTCAAAATAAAAGTCAATAAAATTAAATCTGCATATTTATATACTACTTATTTTGGGAGACTTTTATTAGAGTGTTGAGATACTGTTTCTGTGAAATGTATTTCACTGGACATAAGTCACCTAACTATTGAAGGATACTATGTGATTGTTTAAAGCTTAAAAGTAAAACTTAGAGATGAACACTGTATGTTTCCCTTTGAATATTAGGCAAATAATGGAGACAATATACATTTAAATAATAGAGTTTTCCCTTTTTAAAAATTAGTATGAACTGGCATCATTTTCATATATAAACATTTATCCTCAAATAATAATACACTGTGACTGAAATATTTATAGAAAACTAAGCTATCATATCATCTTTATAGTTTTAAGAAGAGGGCTTACATTTGCTTTTAATGGCATTTTATCATTCTAGACTAAATAATTGAATGCATTATACATTTTTTGTAATTTAATAGCTCACCTAATAGCTTGCCCCTACTTCCCCCTAACAGTTATAACTGTGCTATTTGCCTGGAGGTAGGAGAAACCTTAATTTCACTATTTTATAACCCACAACAGTTAACACTTGACCTAGGTCATTAACAGGATTATCAGCAAATTTGTTTAAGCTTTTACTGACAACCTGAATTGCTACGATAATATTTTGATTGTGCCAGAAAGAAACTTCTTGTAACCTCTCAAAATCTATCATGAAATTAATTCATTCTGAACCTATATCTTCCTAAAGACTAATATTGATAATAATAATTCAAGTGGGGAAATGTCCACTCTGATGCTTCATTCTCCTTACCCTTATTATCACACCATTCTTGCCCTTGTCATAAACGAGCAATTAAAAACTCTTAAATAGTAAATATTCTGACAATAACAATAGATTTACAAATACAAACCAACTTCATTGTAACTATCAACAGTTTCAATTTTATACTTTTTTATTGATGTTGTAGTTAATATCATTGTTCTGCCCATTTCAAGATATAAAGTCAATTGAATACATTTATAACTCAGAAGCAACTAGAGCCATAAAACGGAAACTACAAATAATAAAACACCATTACCCCATGTAAGATTATGGTGGCATTTTATATAAAGCTGCCTTTCCCATGCAATGCTAGTAACTGGAAGCTACAATGAAAAGAACTTAAAATTTACATAAACATTTTAAACAAAATGTTGTGCACATTTTGTGTGCACAAAGAACGTAAATGTATTTTTTACCCTGTGTAGTCAGTTCAGAGAGTTTTATGTGAAGACAAGTTTAATTCTGGTTTAGTTTTTGCTTGTATAAACAATTCAGTAGTTTCACCCTGACTTGTAAAAAACTTATTGTCCTTAAAGATTTAATAAGATTCTTTATTATGTCCATATATTGTCCATATTTTAATATTCAAATTTTGGTATGTTCTTTAAGAGTCCTTCACTTTTGATAGTTTCTCAAAATAACTCTCTTCATGAAGATCCCTAAATGTTAAAATTGTTTCTGAAACTCTGGAATTTTTCTGAAATAAAATATATGTAATTTTTAAATATCAAATAATCAGTTACATATGCAAAGGATTTTTAAAGGCAAAACACATTTCCACAGTATATTTGATTTACTAACTTCAACACAAACGGAAACAGCAAGAACTGTTCTTGAGAGTTACATTTTCCAAGTCATAAAATCTTCAAGAAAATATTAATAAAACTTTCCACAAATCATCAAAACTCGATAAGTTCTTACAGACATTTACTTACTGAGAAATCTGTGATGTGGGTTACCTTTGATTTTAGTCATTTTCCAATGATTTTGTTTGGCATAAATACTAGATGGAAGGCGAATATGTATTTCTTGGAAGAACACTAAGTTTTGCAAATCATTTTCTGTCAAGATTCTCAATTTTGCTTTTTGATGCACATTTGTCTTTAAAACTTTTAATAAACCTATTCTTTTAATTCCTGCTTGATAAAAGATTTAGAAAAACAGATGCAGGTGTCTCCTTTTCTATTCTGTTTTCAGAGATCTGGATTTTATCACCAGGGAGGGTCAGAGCAGGGTTTTACCAAGTGCACAAGTAGCTTTCCACAGATTTTTCAAATAAAGGGATGACTGGTGGTGTAAAACGTTCATTTTATTATTCATCCAAGTATACCAAAAACCAGAGTACAGAATTTATTTCTAAGAAATTTGAAGACCTTAATTTTTCTGCAATGACTTTAGAAATAAAAGCATTGTTGGACATTTATAAAATGCAAAGGATTCCAAGCCACAAATCAATCTAGGCAGACACTTCTGCGAATCAGGGTGTGGGTATGTGTACACACCAGGATTTCACTCTCTGGGTCTGTTACCAGCTCCCTAAAATCAGGTAGTTCTTGGAATCTGGCAGAAGATTTTCTCCTGGAAAACTTAAGTCTGAAAGTCTACAAGTTTTAGTTTGCCCACTACCAGTTTTCTGTGAAATTTAAAAAAAAAAGGGGGGGGGGGTGAGGGGGGGATGGATTACAAAGAGGAAAAAAAAAACCTTTGCAAGAGGAAAAGAAAATAAAAAGTCAATTAAAAAGATGGAGAGGTAGAGAAACGCAAAGGTTCTAAAACCAATGATAATACATCTTTTGCTTAAAAGAAAAATACCACCTCAAGCATCTGGCTAATCGGTTTTTTATTAAATATCTAAAAATCTGCACATACACAAAAAAGGGTGTGTGTTTGGGGCAGGGTGGGGGTGAGGGGAGTTGTGTGCTTTTGTTTCTCCTCTCAAGTTTACAGACTTGATTTTTCCCCTGAAGAAAATATTTTATCTAGGAAAGTTTTGAAAGTGTAAGCTAACCCCCCTTTGGAAGCCTGGGCAAATGCATGTGGAGGATGGATGGAATCAAAACCAGTTCAGCAAATAAAGCCTCCAGCTTGGAGTGATGTTATTAAACTGGAAGCCCTGAGTGGGGAACCCCCTCCCTCCCTTCATTTTCTAAACCATGTCCTGCTGTTCCAGTCAAAGCAGAGGGTGAAAATCCACATAATCCAAACCAACATGATGAAGTCAGAATAATAGGCAAGGAAAGAGGGGGGAAACAACTGGGAGCCTGTACCAACAAACTGGTGAATAACCTCAGCCACGAACTGGGGTGGCCACGCGAGGCCTGGAGGAGCTTTTCTTCGCATCACACCTCCCGCATTTGAAAATGCAGTACTGATTAAATTTCCAGGTATGCCCTGAGGAGTTTTAGCCCGAAGCAGAGCTTTACCGGGAGGGACAGGGGTGTGGCGACAGAGAGATGAACAGAGGCCCTCGAGGCCACCACACCGTGGCATCTCAACCTCCAGCTCCGCTCCGCCGCCGGGACCGGGCTCTCCGGTGCGGCGGGAAAACGGAGTCTCCCAACAATCCACTACTTTTCACCCCGCAGCGGGTTCAAGAGCGGGTCAGAAAATCCCGACTCCGGGGCCACGTCCCCCCCAGTTCAGCTCTCTTTGTGCCCGAGCCCTCTCCGCGCCAGGCGGCCAAAGCGCGCGGCCGGAGCGCGGCGAGCAGGCGCGCCCCCGGGGGGCGGCGGGCAGCGGGCACGCGCGGCGCCCCCGCGGGGCCGGCTTCCCCCAGGCGGCGGGCGCCGGGCGCTCGCGGCCGGGGCGGAGACGGGAGCCGGGCGAGCGCCAGGGCGCCAAGTTCCGCGGACGCGAGCGCCGGGCGGAGGCGGGGCGCGCGGGAGGCGAACGTGCGCCCTCTGCCTGCGGCCGCGCGGCGCCGGCGCCCCGAGAGGCGGCGCCCTCCTCGCCACCTGGACGCCCCTCACCTGGGGAGCGCGGCAGCTCCGGGCGCGGGCCTGGCCGGTCCTGAGTGCAACCAGACCTTGACCCGGAGCCTCTGTCGCCGCCGCCACCCTCAGCCCTCCTTCCCCGGCGTTGCCAACCTTGCCACGTGGCGCGGCCCCCGGCCTGCCAGGTGACAGGCGCCGGAGGACTCGGTTCCCCGGGTTCTCAGCGCGCCCTGCGGAGCTGGGAGGCCAGGCCCGTTCTCTTGGGACGAGCCCGAGATGCCCGCCGTCCTGCCTGCTGCTCTCTTTCCGACCACTTCGCTGTTTGTTGAATTTTTGAATTTTTCAAAAGACCTGGCCTTTAGTCTCTAGACGAAAGTGAATTTTTTTTTTCAGTTTTCTTTAAAACCACCTATTAATGCCACCTGTTAAGGGCCCTCAGCGCTAAGGGGTATGTTCACAGACCCCCCTATCCGCACCCTCGTGCACAATCAAAAGTTGTCTGTTTTCCCCTTCTGCCCACCCCCACCCTGTTTGATTGACACTATTTAAAAATTAAAACAGGATTTCCCGCTCTTCTGCTTTTGGGAGTGATCCCGGGAACTGGCCAGAAAGGGTTTCTGGGAGCAGGTTACCGAGGTAGGTTAGATGATGCTAAAGTTTGTGGTCTTCAGAACTTTAGTGTCTTTCGTAAAAGATAGAATTGTTGAAAATCCAGGGCATACCAAAACTACATAATGGCTTCAGTGTAATGCCCCCTAATCAGAAAACACACAGAGTTCCACTGTTTGGAAAGATTTTTCCCTTACATTATCCTTCAGTGCTTACTGAACCTCATTTAATCTTAAAGCACCTCTAAAGAAGGTATTGGGACGTCTCCCATGTTAGAACTGAGGAAACTAAATAAAATCATAATAGAGTAGGAGCTGAGTCAGGCCCTCTCCTGTCTTCTGGTTTGAACCTTATATTTTTCTCCTGTACACAAATGCCTGTAAATTAAGGAGGTATCCTTCTACTTAGGAAAAGTTCTAGTTCCTCAGTCTTAATCCTACTGAGGATACTAATTTGTCTTGGGACTTGCAGGGAAAACTTAGAAATACTCAGAGTATTGGAGTGAAAATTTAGACTTCAAAGTACTTTTTAATAAGTACTTTCAGGAAAGTACTTCAAAGA
Source organism: Muntiacus reevesi (assembly GCF_963930625.1). Lineage (NCBI taxonomy): Eukaryota > Metazoa > Chordata > Mammalia > Artiodactyla > Cervidae > Muntiacus > Muntiacus reevesi. The sequence goes on along the minus strand of NC_089269.1, from coordinate 18,079,368 downwards.
GTACTTTGAATCTGCTGTGTTTACACTCATAAATTATGATCATCTGGAAGAGTTAGGGGCTCACTAAGAAAATAAAGAAAATTTGATGTGGACCCAGGAATAGGAGATGTGATGTGATCTGTGATGTGTTTTCTTCACATATTCCTCCTCTGTCTTCCTTTCCTGACACTCAAACTCTGCTTACCCTGGAAAGATTCTTATCAAGAATTCCATACACAGAGAGTGTGAGGCAATTGTCACTGTAACTTGGATGTGATTTTTTTTTTTTTTAATTTTATAAAAATGAAGCATGGATTGACTACTGGAATTGTCATAAAGGTCAGTAATGGGTGGAAGTGGAATTTGGCCTAAAAGGTAGACTTCAATTTCTGTGGAAACGTTCCCATATATAAAAGATAATTTATAAATTACTTAAGATGAGAAAGTAAATTATAAAGATTTATCTCCTCATTTATAAAAACACTTGTACTGTGTTTAAGTGGAAACATTGAGAAAAGGTAGCTAAACAAGAGTTTTGAAAGATAGCAAATTAAGTTGGGGGCAATTATATTTTTCGTGTGGGTATTTCAGCACATATGTTTTGCATTAATTGCTGCAATAAATTCTGTTAACCTGGCAAAGAGCAAAAATAGCATATTGATGACATCAGGCTTCACATCAGAAAGCTGCTTTCAGTATCTTGCTTTCTTCACTGTAATGTGAAATAAAAAAGTTTTCAAACCTGTTACCCTTTAGGTTCCCAATGAGTTTTCTAACCACTCAAGTTATTGGCACATTTTCCGGAGCAAAGGCTTAACAGCAAACTTTTATTTTCTCACTTCTGAAGGATTAGAATCAACAACTACTTTCACTGCTATTTAATGTTATAGTTCACATATGATTTTGGAGAACTCTCTCAAATCAAGAAAATGTAAATGTGACTTCAAAGTCTCCAAACTGAGTTGCCTCTCATTTTAAGGCAAAAATTCTTGACAGATTATGTGATCTGGACTGAAGCAAAGGGAGAAGCCTGGATTAATTTTATTGCTGATAAGTCTAATCAATATCAAAATGGTTACATCTTGAATTTTCTATATAGTCATTAAGGGGAGGTTAATTTATTGTCTTTTAAATAATAGTTAAAGATAGATCAATAAACTTTTTTGTAATAAAAGAGGTAATACCCATTCCCAACCCCTACCCCTTCCTTGATGAAAAATGAGACTTTAAAGTTTACTTTTTGCCAGTGATAAAGTTAGTTGGTTTCTAATCAATATGAAATTTAGACATTTTCCACTTCAGGGTGAGTAACAGAAGCAGAGAACAGCTTGTTAGTAGTTAGCATATACTCCATTCCCCTATTTTCAAACGTAACTCAGCAATTAATAAAATTCTATAGGTTTTAGACAGACACATTTTTAAATTTTTTATGGTAGTGGTCTTCACACTGGGAGAAGTTAGGCTGGGAAGCTGGTTTGCAATCATTTCCTTGTAGATTGTTTGAATAATCCCCTGGTTAGCAGAACAACACTCTGGGGAAGTCTATGAGCAGCCCTGTGTGTGTGCATATGTGTGACCAGCAGCATTGTCTTCTTACAAAACCAAAGCATCCCCACACTGTGCACAAAATTTTAGGGATGAATATTTACCTTTTGAGATGAAAAATTCTGTTTTCCTGAATTACAGATTGGTGATGAGAAAAAAATAAAAGCCATCATTTGTTTATTTGCTACCGTCTAATCTTGTTAGTTTTCCCCAACTGGACCCTTGATCACTGATAATATTCAAAAATGACATAAAGCTACGGTTATATCCAAATTTTTGTTTTCCCTTTCAATATGCCAAAGCGAGTTATGGTATGTTTCATGTTTTGACAGAATGAAAAGAACTGGCATCATCACAGAAACTATAAATAGGAGTTAAATTGGGTTGTTATTCTTTTATTAAATATATAAACTCCATCAAATATTATAGCTAGTGCCAAATCTTGAAAATATTTTTAAAGAGGCAGAATAAAAGAGAATAATATTTTTCTCTTGGTTTGGTTTTACTATCTAGTTTACCACAAATAAGTTAATACTCATTTACATTAAATCAAGAAAGATAAAAGCAGAGATTTTATTATGATGTTCTTGACATTTCTGATGTGAAATTATCATTTGATACTCCTTTTTATTTAAAAAAAAATTTCCAAGTGTAATTATGTATATTTCATCCAACCGTACAAATTAGACTAATCTATGCTTACAATGATGATTTATCTATTTATTTTAGACACAACTGCCATTTTTCCTTAAACATTTATACATTGACGAAGGATAGTTTTTCTTGCTCCTGCTTATAAGTGATGTCCAAAATAATTCTAAATGTTTTAATATCTTTTAACAATATATACGTGATTAAAGAAGAAAAAAATCTAAAAGTACATTAAATTAGTATCCCTTTATATTTTCCTTTCCAAAGGTGATCCTTTGGAAACTAAGGTTTACAACCCTGGCCCTAGTGAAAACATTAGAACTCTAGATTTATATTCAAAGGCATACAATTAAAAACCATTAAAATTAAGAAAAAATTAAGGAAAAATTAACTCATCTTTCATACCAAAATAGTTTGTTTTTTGCACTCATTTATTTCCCAAGTAGTGAATACCTGATGTTTAGTTAATGGATTTTGGAAAAGAAGGCTATCAGTAGTGGCATATTGAATGGCCTTGAAGATAACGACTTAGTTGAGACAAATGACTACAAAATGAATACTCACATAAAAACTTCTAACATAGGTATAAAAGTTGTAAAAATGCAATATGAATCTTTAAGGTAAACTAGCTGCCTAAAACAGTCCTGGAAGTAAAAGGGAAGACTTTTTTTTTTTTTAAGTTTTTAAATAAAGTTAAAAATAACAACGATAAGTTAATAAAAACAAAGGGAGTAGATTAAATGACTTGCCTAATTTCATGTGATAGGGATGACTATAACCCAATTTTATTTTTTTTACCATATAGAGGTAGAAAACTTTAAAAATAATTTGCATGAATGCGTAATAAATACATATAGAAGTAAAAAGCATTTTTGAAAGAACTGAACATTCAGAAATTGCTATTTCATTAAGCACATATTTGAGCTCAATGTAAATTCTGTGTGAACACATCCATATACATATGTGTGTGTATTGGAAAGGCACATGATTGAATATGAAAAAGGCCATCCCCAAATAGAAGCTTCTATTGGCTCTATTCATATTATGACTACACTACCAAGGTTTGTCTGAATGCTACTTTCTCCTGCAGTAATGAATGAAGTTTCCTGACCATCTCTAGCACAGTGACCTAATCATGCTAGTTTCCTGACCTAATCGTTTGATGCTTCCCATTGACACTATGCTCCTAATATGGAAAATAAAGGCCTAGAGTTTTGAATTAAAGTGATAGGCATGTGGCACTTCACTGGACCCTTTGTGGGCTTTTATAGAGATACACATTTATAGCTTGAAGAGTTGTGTGTGTGTGTGTGTGTGTGTATGTATGTCTATTCAACAGTCATGATGTAAGATAACAAGTTGAGATTTAGTATATGATGTGAAAGTTATATCCTGATTTTTTTTTCCAGAAATTTAAACAATTTATTCTGGATTGGGCTTCTTTTAAAATTAAAACAAGTTTTGTGATATAAAAAGATCCAAAGAATGTTTTTAAATTAAAATTTCATTTCATCACAATGCTTTATGTTCCTTATGTTAAAATTTGAACCCTTATATCCAAGGGACTTCCAGGCACATCTTTATGTTGAAAATAACTACTATAATTGTTTTGCAGGCCATTTGCTTATTTTATTACATTTTCATAGCCTTTATTCAAACCCTGGCTAAACAGAGCTTACATTTACTAATCAAAGTTTAGTAATCAAGCGATATAATAAGAAAATATATACCAAGACAGCCTGACTTCGTGGTGTGATGGCAAATATATGTGCTAAAGTTTGAGCACAGATTTGGTCTAATGATTTTACATAATTTCAAATTGAGTGATGTATTTAAAATTTTTAATTTGTTTAAAAAATCCTTTCAAATTAGAAATAAACAAGTTTTTCTGTTAGTTCTGGAACATTTTAAAAAACTAAAATGTGTTGCAAAAGTACAATGTCTACATAATCATTAATGTTCTACTTTTAGTGTCTTACATTTTAGGAAACACATTTCACTTGTCTAAATGATTCATAATATAGGTTGACAATGAACAGAAATAGAGACCTGTGATTCTAGGGACTGCTATCAAAGCTGAGGCTGTTAATGTAGTAACACTTCCCTGATGGTAGAACATCCCCACTCATTTATGTGAGAGAATTATTTTATTGTAAGAACACATTCCCAAGGGATATTTTAATAGCTGTTTTCTCCATAATAGTATTGGCACCAGAGTGACCTTCAGACTTTTAAAATTAATAAGAAAAAAAAAGAAAATTCTAACACTTTAAAAACAGCATAGAGTTAACATTTACTAATGTATCTGAGTTTCAAGTGGAATTTTGGTCTGTGTTTCTGTTATTTCCTTGAGCTGCTCTAGTTATGAGAACACAGACATCTTACTGTGAGACTGTGTTTTTATTCCAACAAACTCTTCCTGCTGTTGGCAAAGATTGAGCAGCTATTTACAGTGTCTTCTTTAATCGGGGCCTGCCTGTATAGAAGTTAATCCAAAATTATTGTTTAAGAAGAAAACTAATAAAAAAATTTGATAGTATAACACCTTGTCCAGAAATCTGCTAATATCCCATAAATAAGTCATAAAGATAGTATGTGACGAATAGGTTTTTCACAGAAATGTCTAGCACTACAGAATTTTTTAAAAAAATTATACATTATTATTTTAGTTGGTTATTTAATAGAGAAATTATTTAATAGAGAAGCCTATCCATTCTCTGGCAGATCTTCCTGACGCAGGAAATCGAACCAGCATCTTCTGCATTCCAGGCGGATTCTTTACCAACTGAGCTATCAGGGAAGCCCTAATAGAGAAATCACCATAAATTAATACTTCTGTGACACAGAATGCCTGCAAAATTTAAGATTATAGAAAGTCTTATCTGCACACAATAGATTATAGTTGACTTCATTTACAGTTTAAAAACATTTTTATAATTTTTGGTCTGTGAGATAGAATCAGTTCAGTTCAGTTCAGTTCAGTCGCTCAGTCGTGTCCAACTCTTTGCGACCCCATGAATCGCAGCACGCCAGGCCTCCCTGTCCATCACCAACTCCCAGAGCTTACTCAAACTCATGTCCATCGAGTCGATGATGCCATCCAGCCTTCTCATCCTCTGTCGTCCCCTTCTCCTCCTGCCCCCAATCCCTCCCAGAATCCGGGTCTTTGCCAATGAGTCAACTCTTTGCATGAGGTGGCCAAAGTATTGGAGTTTCAGCTTCAGTGAGATAGAATACTAATGGTCTATTACAAAGATATTTTCATTATGTGTGAAAGTGAAAGTCACTCAGTTGTATCCAACTCTCTTGTGACCCCACGGCCTACACAGTCCATGGAATTCTCCAGGCCAGAATACTGGAGTTGGTAGCCTTTCCCTTCTCCAGCTAATCTTCCCAACCTGGGAATTGAACCAAGGTCTCCTGTATTGCAGGTGGATTCTTTACCAACTGAGCTATCAGGGAATCCCTTTCATTGTGTTTAGGTAGAAATAAATATAAACGGGAGGTCCACCAGAACTGTTAACTAAGAATAGTTAATCCTAGTAGATAAAAGTTATGTTGAAATATCAATAGACAAGTTTATTAATAAAACTGACCTCTAAATTTCTTCTCAATGGCATACCCAAATGTGAACAGTAAAAATGAAAAGCTGAGTTTTGGAAGACTTCTGTCAGAAAATACATCTTGATTTCTTGATTCCGTGTTATGATTGACCAGAGTAATATATAGAGAATTACAATACTGAGATCAAAATTTATTACTCCCTTTATAATTTACTTCTATTTGTGACATTTGAGTATAACCTAGGAGCAGATTAAAGTATTATTCTCCCATCTGTAACCTAGAGAAAAGCTATACTTTTGATCATAAGAGAAAGTTATGAAAATAATAGAGATAAATAGTGAACAAGAAATGTAGCTGAGACAATTACTGTGATGCTGTAAACAGAAAAGAAAAAGTCACTTTTTAATAAAAAGACATAATCAAAGATGGGTTTGTTTTCTACCGTAGTGATTTCCTAGTTATTTGCAACTGGTTATAAAAGTACCTTATAACTGGAGGTTTTACAAGAAAGCATGTCTATTATTACAAGTCTGAAATTCTTTGGCCCTTAAACCCTACTGTTCACATTGAAATTTCTAAGTGTTTTTATAAAATCAACTATAGTATTACCACAAAGCATATGTGTGTGTCTGGATATATATGTGTGTGTGTGTGTGTGTGTGTGTGTGTGTGTGTGTGTGTATATATAATTAAATAATTGAAAGGATCTTATACTTCAGTAAGAAGTTGTGATATTTAATTTTACAAATTATTTTCCACTGTCTGTATATTTGCAGCACTTAATTTGTAAGAGGAGAATATTTAACTCAGTCTTTCTAAGTGAGCAGATAGCCACTATGAATCAAAATTTTGAAATACTCTTGAAAAAATCTTAGTGTATTAATGATTCTTTAAAAATAGAACTCCAGAAATTTTTACTACAGGTTTTCATCTGTCCTTACTGAAAACATTTGTTTGAAAAAACATACTTTAATGGCTGAGTCCTTTAAAAAGTGTTAATGCATTCTTAGTAGTAAGAAGGGAAGGTGGTGTAAATTCTTGACACAGAAAATTCTTCATGACATTGACAATGCCAGTGAGCAAAGGAGTAGACATTTGATTCTGTCTCTTCATTATAGTAGAGGGTGGGGAGAGAGGAGAAAGCAAGTCTCCTGGGCATCTTAAATCCATAATTTAGCCAGGAATAGTGATAGTAAAAGTCAGTGGTGGGAATGAAACCAATCTAAGCCAGTTTTGCTGTTGTTCAGTCCCTGAGTCCTGTCTGACTCTGCGACCCCATGGACTGCATCACAACAGGCTCATTGTCTCCTGGAGTTTACTCAGTATTGTGTCCATTGAGTTGGTGATGCTATCTAACCATCTTATCCTCTGCCCCCTCTTCTCCTTTTGCCGTCAATCTTTCCTAGCACTAGGCTCTTTCCCAATGAGTCAGTTCTTCATATCAGGTGGCCAAAGTATAGGAGCTTCAGCTTCAACAGCAGTCCTTCCAAAGAATATTCAAGGTTGATCTCCTTTAGGATGGACTGGTTTGATCTCTTTGTTGTCCAGGGACTCTCAAGAGTCTTCTCCAGCACCACAGTTCAAAAGCATCAATTCTTTGGTGTTCAGTCTTCTTTATGGTCCAACTCTCACATCCATACACAACTACTGGAAAAATCACAGCCTTGACTATACAGACCTTTGCCAGCAAAGTGATGTCTCTGCTGTTTAATATACCCTCCAGGTTTGTTAAAGCTTTCCTTCCAAGGAGCAATATTGTCTTTTAATTTTACAGCTCTAGTCACCATCCACAGTGATTTTGGAGACCAAAAAAAATGAAAACTGTCACTGTTTCCACTTTTTCCCCTTCTGTTTGCCATGAAGTGATAAGACTAGATGCCATGATCTTAGTTTTCTGAATACTGAGTTCTAAGCCAGCATTTTGACTCCTCTTTCACCCTCATCAAGAGGCTCTTGAGTTGCTGTTTACTTTCTGCTACCACAGTATCATTAGCATATCTGAAGGTGTTGATAATTCCCCCAGCAATCTTGATTTCAGCTGTGATTCATCCAGTCTGGCATTTCCCATGATGTGCTCTGCATATACGTTAAATAAACAGGGTGACAATATACTGCCTTGTCATACTCTTTTACTAGTTTTGAACTGGTCTGTTGTTCCATGTCCAGTTCTAACTGTTGCTTTTTGACCCACATATAAATTTATCAGGAAACAGGTAGGGTGGTCTGCTATTCCAATCTCTTTAAGAATTTTCCACAGTTTGTTATGATACACACAGTTAGTGGCTTTAGCATAGTCAATGAAGCAGAAGTAGATATTTTCCAGGAATTCTCTTGCTTTTTCTGTGATCCAATGAATGCTGGCAATTTAATCTCTGGTTTTTCTGCCTTTTCTAAACCCACTTTGTATATCTGGAAGTTCTTAGTTCATGTACTGCTGAAGCCTCTCTTGAAGGATTTATAACATGACCTTGATAGCTTATGAAATGAGTGCAATTATACAGTAGTTTGAATATTCTTTGGCATTGCACTTCTTTGGGATTGGAGTGAATACTGACCTTTTCTTGTCCTGTGGCCACTGCTGACTTTTCCAAATTTGCTGACATATTGAGTGCGGCACTTTCACAGCATCATCTTTTACGATTTGAAATTGCTCAGCTGGCATTCTATCACCTCCATTAGCTCTGTTCATGCTAATAATTTTTAAGGCCCACGTGACTTCACACTCCAGGATGCCTGGCTCTAGGTGAGCCAGTTTGCCCTATACCTTGGAACTTACACTTTGTTCTTAGTCCTTTACGTCATTCTTGCTCAGTTGCTGAGTCCTGTTTAACTCTGTGGCCTTGTGGACTCTAGCACTCCATGCCAGACTCCTCTGTGCTCCAGTATCTCCCAGTTCAGTTCAGTCGTTCAGTTCTGTCTCTTTGTGACCCCATGAATCGCAGCACGCCAGGCCTCTCTGTCCATCACCATCTCCAAGAGTCCACCCAAACCCATGTCCATTGAGTTGGTGATGCCATCCAACCATCTCATCCTCTGTCGTCCTCCTCTCTTCCTGCCCTCAATCTTTCCCAGCATCAGGGTCTTTTCAAATGAGTCAGCTCTTCGCATCAGGTGGCCAAAGTATTGGAGCTTCAGCTTCATCAGTCCTTCCAGTGAACACCCAGGACTGATCTCCTTTAGAATGGAATGGTTGGATCTCCTTGCAGTCCAAGGAACTCTCAAGAGTCTTCTCCAACACCACAGTTCAAAAGCATCAATTCTTCAGTGCTCAATTTTCTTTACAGTTCAACTGTCACATCCTTATATGACTACTGGTAAAACCATAACCTTGACTAGACGAACCTTTGTTGACAAAGTAATGTCTCTGCTTTTCAATATGCTGTCTAGGTTGGTCATAACTTTCCTTGCAAGGAGTAAGCATCTTTTAATTTCATGGCTGCATTCACCATCTGCAGTGATTTTGGAGCCCAGAAAAATAAAGTCAGCCACTGTTTCCACTGTTTCCCCATCTATTTGCCATGAAGTGATTGGACCGGATGTCATGACCTGTTTTCTGAATGTTGAGCTTTAAGCCAAATTTTTCATTCTCCTCTTTCACTTTCATCAAGAGGCTCTTTAGTTCTTCTTCACTTTCTGCCGTAGGGGTGGTGTCATCTGCATAGCTGAGGTTATGGATATTTCTCCCAGCAATCTTGATTCCAGCTTGTGCTTCCTCCAGCCCAGCGTTTCTCATGATGTACTCTGTATATAAATTTAATAAGCAGGGTGACAATATACAGCCTTGACGTAATCCTTTTCCTTTTTGGAACCAGTCTGTTGTTCCACGTCCAGTTCTAACTGTTGCTTCCTGACCTGCATACAGGTTTCTCAAGAGGCAGGTCAGTTGGTCTGGTATTCTCATCTCTTTCAGAATTTTCCACAGTTTATTGTGATCCTCATAGTCAAAGGTTTGGCATAGTCTATAAAGCAGAAATAGGTATTTTTCTGGCTCTCTTGCTTTTTCGATGATCCAGTGGATGTTGGAAATTTGATCTCTGGTTCCTCTGCCTTTTCTAAAATCAACTTGAACATCTGGAAGTTCATGGTTCACATATTACTGAAGCCTGGCTTGGAGAATTTTGAGCATTACTTTGCTAGCATGTGAGATGAGTGCAATTGTGTGGTAGTTTGAGCATTCTTTAGCATTGCCTTTCTGTGGGATTGGAATGAAAACTGACCTTTTCCAGTCCTGTGGCCACTGCTGAGTTTTCCAAATTTGCTGACATATTGAGTGCAGCACTTTCACAGCATCATCTTTTAGGATCTGAAATAGCTCAACTGGAATTCCTTCACCTCCACCAGCTTTGTTCATAGTGATGCTTCCTAAGACCCACTTGACTTCACATTCCAGGGTGTCTGGCTCTAGGTGAGTGATCACACCATCGTGATTATCTGGGTCGTGAAGACCTTTTTTGTACAGTATTTCTGTGTATTCTTGCCACCTCTTCTTAATAGCTTCTGTTACATCCATACCATTTCTGTCCTTTTTTGAGCCCATGTTTCCACGAAATGTTTCCTTGATATCTCTAAATTTTTTGAAGAAATCTCTAGTCTTTCCCATTCTATTGTTTTCCTCTATTTCTTTACACTGATCACTGAGGAAGGCTTTCTTATCTCTCCTTGCTATTCTTTGGAACTCTGCATTCAAATGGGTATATCTTTCCTTTTCTCCTTTGCTTTTGCTCCCTTCTTTTCACAGCTATTTGTAAGGCCTCCTCAGACAGCTATTTTGCTTTTTTGCATTTCATTTTCTTGGGGATGGTCTTGATTCTTGTTTCTTGTACAATGTCACAAAACTCTGTCCATAGTTCATCAGGCACTCTATCTATCAGATCTAGTCCCTTAAGTCTATTTCTCACTTCCACTGTATAGTCATAAGGGATTTGATTTAGGTTATACCTGAATGATCTAGTGGTTTTCTCCACTTTCTTCAATTTCAGTCTGAAGTTGTCAATAAGAAGTTCATGATCTGAGCCACAATCAGCTCCCAGTCTTGTTTTTGTTGACTGTATAGAGCTTCTCCATCTATGGCTGCAAAGAATATAATCAGTCTGATTTTGGTGTTGACCATCTGGTGATGTCCGTGTGTAGAGTCTTCTCTTGTGTTGTTGAAAGAGGCTGTTTGCTATGACCAGTGCGTTCTCTTGGCAAAACTCTATTAGCTTTTGCCCTGCTTCATTCTGTACTCCAAGGCTAAATTTCCCTGTTACTCCAGGTGGTTCTTGACTTCCTACTTTTGCATTCCACTCCCCTAAAATGAAAAGGACATCTTTTTTGTATGTTATTTCTAGAAGGTCTTGTAGGTCTTCATAGAACTGTTCAACTTCAGCTTCTTCAGCATTACTAGTCAGGGCATAGAATTGGATTACCGTGATATTGAATGCTTTGCCTTGGAAACAAACAGCGATCATTCTGTCGTTTTTGAGACTGCATCCAAGTACTGCATTTTGGACTCTTTTGATGACAATGATGGCTCCTCCATTTCTTCTAAGGGATTCCTGCCCACAGTAGTAGACATTATGGTCATCTGAGTTAAAATCACCCATTCCAGGGCATCTTAGTTTGCTGATTCCTAGCATGTCGATGTTCACTCTTGTCATCTCCTGTTTGACCATTTCCAATTTGCCTTGATTCATGGACCTAAGATTGCAGGTTCCTATGCAATATTGCTCTTTACAGCATCGAACCTGCCCCAGAGTTTGTTCAAATTCATGTCCATTGAGTGGTGATGCTATCGAACGATCTCATCTTCTGCTGCATAACCCCTTCTTTCACCTCAGTCTTTCCCAGCATCGGGTTCTTTTCCAATTGTAGGCTCTTCACATCAGGTGACCAAAGTATTGGAGCTTCACCTTCAGCAGCAGTCCTTCTGATGAATATTCAGGGTTGATTTCCTTAAGGGTTGACTGGTTTGATTTCCTTGCTGCCCTCAAGACTCTCAAGAGTCTTCTCTAGCACTGCAATTTGAAACCATCCATTCTTCAGTACTCAGCCTTCTTTTAATCCAACTGTCACACCTGCACATGACTGCTGGTAAAACCATAGCTTTGACCATCAGGCCCTGTGTCAGGGAAGTGATGTCTGTTTTTTTAATACCCTGTCTGGGTTTGTCATAGCTTTCCTTCTAAGGAGCAACTGTCTTTTAATTTCATGGCTGCGGTCACTGTCCATAGTGATTTTGGAGCCTAAGAAAGTCAAATCTGTCTTGTTTCATTCTATACCTTCTAATCCCTATCAGACAGCACACATTGTTTTGACCAGCCAATCTATCTTTAGTGCCCACCTCAAAGCCAGTTCAAGGGGACCGAGTAAGGATTCCCTTATTGTTTTCCTGACTGTAAACCCCTTCACCTTTATACACTTTTTTCTCCTATTTAAAAGCAGTGAGACTAGACAGTAAATAAAGCACGTGAAAGACATTGAGAACAATATCCAACCAGACTTCTCACAGTGTTTTTTCGCCAAAAGGTTTCTATTTATATCTCAACCTAATTGGGTTGGAACACTGCAAAACGTGTTCGATTTCAAACACTTTTCGAAGCTCATCTGTGCTACATAGCTCTTTGACTAGAAAGTATTTTGAAATTAAGGAACTGAGATATTTTCTATTACAAATCAAAACTATTTGGAAATCAAACTATTAGAATATGAAATCTGGTAAGAGATCATTTGTATCTTTGGCATATAATCTGGCATGAGGCAGTCATTAAAGAATTAGTCTATCTATATATTCCCACCTAACCTTAAATATAATTACCGGACTCTTTTTTGTTAAAATTGATCATTGTAAATGCAAAATTTTCAGCAATTAAAATAGACTTTTCATATTATGCATTGTTACTAAAACTCAGACTACAATGTATTTGTACACCACAATTCTATCTGCTCTGACATTTAAACAGTACCCCTTAGACTGTGATTAGGTCTCCAATATTTTTGTAAGAGGAAAGCATTAGTAACTAATGTTCCTGCCTGTATGATTGTGATAATTAAGACATTGTATTGCAAGGTTAGAGTGATGTCTCTGGATCAGTGTATCCAGAGACATTACTCACAGCAGGTTGACTTTCAAATTCCATTAGCTTTCTCTTCTTATCTCAATTACGCTACACTGAGATTGCTATACAACTGATCACAGCAGACTGAAGGTTTATATCATGGCCAGTTTCAGTCTAACAGTCATTACTTTAATGTGGCTAGAATTCCTAGGTTGTGTTGTTCTTATTTATTTATGAACAAAAGACACTTTATAAGCCTCAAATAAGTCCTTTTGAAAAGCATTTTGATGCCAGTTTTCTTCTCTATTAGGCTATATATTGATGGTTGATTTTCAATACTATTCAGAAGACAAAATAGAACTGTTGTTAGTTAATATTTTAAGTTTACAAGAACATTGAATCTGTATAGCATGTTAAGATCTCAGGTGGCTTTAAATAAATCTATATTATTTAATCATCATAGCAATATTGTGAGATAACCAGTGCAGACATGTTTATGTTTAATAGATCAGAGGATCAGAATCATGAGTAATGCTGCTAATTTTGTGTTGCCTCATTCAAGTTAAATAGAGTGCACTAAAAATTCAATTTCTGAGTGAATGCAATAGATTTAATTAATCTCTCACACTTAATTTTAATTGACAATGCAGTGCAATTCTTTTTGGTTTAACTTTTCTCCTTTGAGTAGAAACCAAATGCTAGTGTGATTAATCTAGTCTTTTTCCCCCTCATCATTATCATCAGAGAAAACTTAAGGGTATAGCTCTTTAGTGAACAACCTACCTTCCAATGAGTAATTTACTAAATTTACTAAATCACATTTTCCTTGCCTCAAACACTTTTTTCCTCTGGTTATTAATATTGAAATTAAATCATCCATTCATCTTAGCTTGTGGAGTGACATATATTCATCATTTAGTACATATTCAACTATTACATACACACAAAACATTGAATCACTTAAATCCCTAAAGACATTACAAATCTGATCTAATAGCTTATGAATACTGGCCCTGCAGATTCTACTATGCAAATCTCTGAGTGTAAATCACCTGATGAGAAGTCACCTGATGACTGACAGAACCAACAACTGCAGTAGGTGTGTCTTTATCAGAATGAATGTTGGTAACATACTTTAAAGGTGAGGATGTATTCTCATCTTTTCAAAAATTCTTTAACATGATTTAATCTGAAATTCTGGACTTCCCAGGTGTCACTCGTGGTAAAGAATCTGCCTGACAATGCAGGGGATACAAGAGACATGGGTTTGAGCCCTGGGTAGGGAAGATCCCTTGGAGAAGGAAATGGCAAACCACTCCAGTATCCTTGCCTGGGAAATCCCATGCACAGAGGAGCCTGGTGGGCTACAGTCAATGGAGTTGAAGAGTTGGACTCGACTGAGCAACTGAGCTCAATCTAAAATATTATCTGTAACATTAACTGGTAAATGTTTTTAAAGAATCATTTTTCAGAGATAACTTCAATACAATTAAGCATACTGTTAATTTCCAAACTGATATCTGAGGAAATAATTTCATTATGGAAATTACACTATGCAATCTATGCAACAAATTTCTCCTCCTTTAACCTAAATATAATTACTTCTCACTGGGATTAACTTATTGTGAAGGGAAAAAAGTTTAATCATTAAGGAATTCCAATGTAATAAATTAAGTTTATAGGGTTTTTTTTGTGTGTTTCTTTCTTTCTTTCTTTTTTTTTTTTTTTTTTGCTTGTTTGTTTTTACTCACAAAACTTAGAGAATCTGACTTTGAGAATTTTATCTTTTTTAACTTAATGATTAGAAATTTTTCTTATACTCATCTTGTATATTTTTCATCTAACCAGATATCTTTTAAAATCAGTCCTTGAAAATTCAGAATTCTAACATCAATCACATATAATTCTTTTTCTTAACATTTTATAAGTTTAGTGTTTCCTTTGTAAGACAATAAGTGGGATGATTTAAGAAAGGGTGGTGCTTTTCATGCATCATGAAACACTTTATTGACAGCATGTGGACATGTACTTTGCCTATATTAACGTTATGTTTTGACTTGTGAATATATGGAACCCTTCAAAATAAGTCTCTCTTATTATATTTATTGATTCACCTTCTCTAGTTCATGTTAATAATACCTTCATATTTTATGTAAATTTCTTCTGCATCTTCCATTAATCAATCATGGGGTTATTTTCTAATTTAGAAAAAGGGTGTGGTAAAGCTATAGTTTCCACTATTTAACAGATTGACAATCAACACAATCCCTTTGTTATTAAAGTAACTTTTTATATTTTAATCCACTTCAAATTAATACTTTCTGGGCTTAAAATAAATCATTTGCCTTTCTCTTTTAAGATATTCAAAATGCAGCCACATTCTTGTTATATTTTATCTTCACCAGATTTAATAATTAGCAGAAAATTCTGAGCAAAATTATTGAAGCCTTTGGATAACAATACTTTCTTTAAATAAGTACAAATTTACACAGGTCTGATTATAATACACATTTTTACTTTGGTTTTTCCTCAAACTGGTAGCTAAGCATTTTATTCATTATGTATAAGTACACAATTTATACAGTATTTAAAAATTACAGATTACAGAATAGTATATTTGGCCAGGGGCAGTATGATATGTAAAAAATATGTTTCACTATGGAATCATATTTAACTAATTTATAGTGAAATCATGTGTCAATTTGTCAAATTTAATGGTCTTTGCAATTATTTTGATTTCTTGCTTGCATTAGTGTTTCCTACTTTGCATTTTTATAGTGTCCTCTTTAAATCTGAAATTATTCTGTCAGTATATTGAATATAATATATTTATAAACAAACATAAACAGTTTAAAAAAAAGTCATAGAAACTTTTGGTCCCTTACCTTTCCCTATTATTTCTTTTCTTTGTAATACCCTTCTTATATGAATCGTACACAGATAATGAGAATGAGCAGAGTTGTGTTTTTTAACATGTTGTCATTTCAGCAACACACACAATGTCAATTTGACAGAGTAAAATAGAATTCATTCCTTTTAACTGTGTTTGTGTACCTGTGTTTTGTTTTGTTTTTTTTCAGTCAATTTACTGGATTCAAAAACCATTCAAGGGGAGCTGGGCTGGATCTCCTATCCATCACATGGGGTGAGTTTGGTTAACTTTTGAAAGGAACACAATTCTGTGCATTGCCTTTCTTAGAGATTAGGATTATTGGGAACAGGAACTCCTACACTTCTGATGAAAAATTTCATTTATCACTGTAGTCAATACATGGACTAACACAGCTTAATATTTGTGTCCAGTGGAACTATTGAGCATTTGGAAGTTTTTTTTTTTTCCTCTTCTGAATTTATCCATAGCTTGAATGAACTAAAATAAGTGGTTTGACTATTACTGTCATGATGCAAATGATCTAGGCGTGATACCTAACATCTTTTTGTGATGCAGTCAGAATCAGTGAGTTGAGAAGAGACTTCACAAATTTTAAGTGATGTGGAAAATGTGTATTTGGAGATGGTCGCCTCTAGAGTTGTAGCCTTAAAATCAACTGTGGAGACAATTCCAAGTAGAATAGGATGTATTTGTCAAGACTATAAACCTGTGTTGCCTTCATTCCTTTGCTTAAAATGTCTTCAATTTGTCTAGGTCAGTTTAAAATTAGGCATTTTATTTACAAAATATATATATATGCTTGCTAAGTCGTTCAGTCATGTCCAACTCCTTGCGACCCTTTGAGCTATATAGCCCACCAGGCTCTTTTGTCCATGGGATTCTCCAGGAAAGAATACTGGAGTGGGTTGCCATGCCCTTCTCCAGAGGATCTTCCCAACCCAGGGACCGAACTGTCTCTCATATCTCTTGCATAGACAGGTGGTTTCTTTACCCTTGGGAAACCAGGAAAAATATGACTGCCTTTAAATTCTAAGCTTTGTATATACCTTTAACATTATGAAACAAGACACAGGTTACTAAAGTATATGCCATTTTGGGACCGGAATGTTTATGATAATTCTTTTTTTTTAAATATTTTTTATGATAATTCTTTGTGTGAGAAAAGTTTTCCTTTTCTTTTTTTAATGGAAGGATAATTGCTCTACAGTATTTTGTGGTTTTCTGTCATACATTCTTTCTTTCAGAAGAAAAAGAGGCTCATACATTTGGAAAATTCTTCTTCCTAAAAAACTACAAAAAATGCCTAAACACATCTGTTTTGTTTCCAAGGATAGCTTGTAGAAAATACAAAGTGCTATTTAGAAATAGTTTTTGTAGGAAAAAAGGTATATATTCCTATTTATTTTATTCCTACATCGTCCTCTTTTCAAAGAAGTTATAATTACTTTGACTTGGTGTTCAGTCTTTAAATTTCTGTGCCTAAACATACTAATTTTTACTAGCAGCTTCTTCCTCACCAACGGATGTTTTGCATCAGGGATACTTCATCTGTCTGTCATCTTGTATCTGCTTCTCTTTCTGGTGCACCTTGATATTGACATAATGCCAAAACCTATCACATAATCAGGTCTTAGTTTGTGGCTCAGAAAGGGAGAGTATGAAGTAAGCCAGCATTTGGTTTTCCCATAGGTGCAAAAGGAATCAAATGGTTAAGATAAAGCACATCCTGGGTAGTTATAACAAATGAGTAGAAACTCAGGTTTGAGCTGGAAAACTGATTTAAAACTCATTGCCCAACTCATACTCCACTATAATGTTGACTTTAGAAATATGAGTTTTTCATTACTCCATAAGATAACATATCATAGAAGATATGATTGCTGTCTAAGAAGGTATGAAAAGCAAAACCTTACTAATTCTTTACACCTATAAATATAAATAGAATATATCTTTAAAAAATAAAAAATTAACAAATTAACTTAAATATCAAAGCAGCAGTTTACTTCTCTCTTTTTTATTTCTGCTTTAAAGAAGGTATAAGGAAAACTTGTTTCTCCATGTTGAATATTTGGGGAAATGAATTCATTTACCTTGCTTATCTCGTAGATTTTATGATGAACAAAGTTAACACTTTCATTTCCAGATATATGGGGGATGGGGAAGGGTGTTCTAGAACCCTGCCATGTAAAGTGTGCATGCACCAATCTGCAGCGTCGGCATGTGGGGGATTCTCAGAAATTCAGCCCCACCCCAGACTTTCTGAGTCAGAATCTGCTTCTTAACATGGCCTCAGGTGATTCACATTAAAGCACATTAAATTTAAGAAACACTCCTCAGGGTACGGGTAACTTGTCTCTTGACTTTTCCCATCTCTTGCCCAATTTCCCACTTCCTTTCTCCTAGGAATCACTTATGGTTTTCTCATGAACAGCTTTCAGTCTCTCCTTCAGCCTCAGAAAGCTGACCTCAGGCACTCTGGCCTCCTCTTCATGGCTTTTCAGATGCATTAAATGGCCTTAAAATAGCTGGCCACCCTCTCCAAGCTTATCATTAAAACTAGCAGGGAGATGAAAAACATCTCCCTGGCAGATAGTGATGCCTATAATACCTTAAGTCCCCAAAGATTTAGTAAACGAGAAAAGGAAAAATCAAATATGTAAATTATTGTCCTGGGTTGATTTGTAGCACATTTTTTCTTTTAATCTTCTCCCCTCCACATGTTATGTTAACCATAATGTCCATGAGGAAATAGTAGCACTAATTTAGAAAATGTGATGTTAATATTAATTTCTTTTTGAGATACTGATGATATTCTTGACTGGAAACTCTATGGTCAGTTGACGTTTGGGATTTAACATCTTCTCTTGTATGATTGTTTGTGCCTGTAGATTCAATTTATTATTTTTATTGCCTAATCATTGCCATTTTCAATTTGACTAGGATATAAGAATTTTGTGTTTGTTTTAGTTTAAAAGGAATAGATAGTTAAATCAGTAGTGCTATATATGCCTCAGGGTTTTCCATAAAAAATGAAGTGATAGCTGGAAATAAGTTTGAACTAGTTATTGTTTTAATTAATTAACCCTAATAAGTAGAAGTGCATCTGTTTTCAGGTTAACTAAAATATAAACTTTGGAGGAAAAAATTATAATGATGTCACAGCATACTTAATCACTTAAATATCCTACTCGCTTCTGGTTTTGTTTTGTTTTTCTGAGAACATGCATGTTCTACTCTCTTAGAAAATTTCAGTATTGTGATACTGTGTTATCAGTTGTAGTCACCAGGTACTACATTAGATCCTCAGTCCTACCTCCCCAGCTGACAGTGTGTATCATCTTACCGACCCCTTCCTATTTCCCCCACCCTCACCTCTTGGCAACCACTTTTCTATTTGTTTCTGTGAGTATGACTTGACAAGCGGCATAGAAAAGCTGGCACTTTTGATTTAGGGAAATGGTTCTCAATTGATGAAGGGGTAGGTAAGTGGGGAGGCGATTTTGATTTTGCCCCATGGGGATATATGTCTGGAGATATGCTGGCTGTCACAACTGGGTAGGCAGGACGCAACAGGCATCTAGTGTGGAAACGAGGGGTCCTACTTAACATCTTACAAAGAACATGACAGCTTCCTACAACTCAGAATGACCTGGTGCAAAATGACAGCTTCCAGGTTGAGAAGCCCTTACTCAGGGAGTGGATACTGGTGATCCATCAGGAGATGTGGTCACTGAAAAGACCTTAAGGGTAGTCAGCAACTTCTTTAAGTCCCAGCCATACTTCCATCAGAAGCTCTAAATGCCAAACCTTTTTAAATATAAGTTTTAAGAAATAGACCAATAGTTCTTTCCAAATTTGAAATGTCTTTCATGTAATGATTACATCACCCGAGCTATGTAAAATTATTATTTGGGGGAAAATTGCCAAGAGAGGCTCATTCCTTCATATATAGTCTTTTCTATTCCTATTCATTCTCTTCCTCAGAGATATATTCACACGTAAAACCTTAGAATTGACTTACGTTATTTTCTTGGGAGGATTATTTCTCTATTTTTAAATAGTACTTCATATCTTAAAGGAAACCTGGTAGAAAAGTATGCTATTGTGTTAATTGCTCAGTCATGTCTGACTCTTTGCAACCTCATGGATTGTTGCCTGTCCATGGAATTCTCCAGGCAAAAATACTGGAGTGGGTTGCCGTTCCCTTCTCCAGGAGATCTTCCTGACCCAGGGATCAAAACCAGGTCTCTTGCATTGCAAGTAGATTCTTTATCATCTGAGCTCTCAGTTTGATACTATGTTATTAGGAATGGATAAAAAGGTCTGTGAAGAAGTTTAATGAAACTTTGGTGTTCTCTAATGAATTTCATGGAAATATTACTCAACTGAAATTATCAAGAAGGTCATGATAATTCATTATAATTCATTTTCAGTAAAAAGTTTTCTTTGACATAGATATTTTCTGGTACTAAGTTTGTTCACTTTAGTAAAGCAAACAAGCAATTAGCCTTCTCTGGCCCTATAAACTATGAATTACATCAATAACATTTGAATTTGGGGCTTAATTATTGAGAAGTGTTAGTAAATAAGTCAGTAGTTTAAATATTTTTTTGATTTAGGGAATAATCAACATATATCGAAGCCCATACATATTGTTGGATTGTAATATAGAAAAAATCTATAGTTTACACATGACTAGTACTTAAATTGATTGGTCGATTGAAATGTCTTAGTCTGTGTATGATTACAGAGACGAGATTAGTAGGAAGTAGGCTACATAGTTTTCACTTAGGATAATATTGGTAAGATGGTTAAGCAGTACAAAGGAATCAAGAACTTTGATTCAATTAAATAAACTCAACTAAGGAGAAGAAAATGAAGAGAGATTTGAGGGAGGGGTGGGGTAAAATTAAAAGTCTCAAAATCAGCAATTGTAAATTAAAAAAAAATTAAACCACCTCCATCTTTCAATTCTTTTAGGTACTTTTTGATAAAGATTTTCCTAGCTATTTATTGCTGACTTAACAGTGATAATGCACTTAAATAGAAAACAGTCTTCTTGCAAATAGAGACCCCATTGGTTGCTCACCCAATATTTGTTCCCTGGTTTTTCTTTGCTGATGGAACACTGAAACGGTTCATGTTTTCACCCTCCTATGTGTTCCTTTCGAAAATGACCCCTCTATTACTTTGCAGGGTGAGTATTGATTTATCTGAGAGCAAATCATGATAATTAAGTCATTTTTCCAGTGTTGGTTTAGGCAAGAGTATGCAAAGCCAGTGAGACTGGACCAGGACCCCAGTGACTTTGGGAACGTTTCCTTCCAATAAAAAGTTAGGAGGAGGTCTCTGTGACAGTCTAGAGGGGTGGGATGGGTTGGGAGGTTGGAAGGAGGTTCAAGAAGGAGGGAACATATGTATACTTATGGCTAATTCATGTTCTCCTATGGCCAAAACCAACACAATATTATAATTGTGGTCCTCCAATTAAAAAAAAAAAAAAAAAAAAAAAAAAAACGTGGGGGGAGGCCAGGTGCTTTGGGCCTCTGAGTTTGCTCTGTGATGGCCCAGAGTCCAGTCTGGAGGACCTGCACTCCCTTAATGGCCAGAAAGGTAGAGCCAGAGAGCATTAGATAGGCCATCCAGGAACCTTGACACCTCAGAACCACTAAGTTATGTGGAGGCATATGTTTTCCTTATTGAATCCACTCTTTTTGTATTTCTCATACTTTCCAGGTAAAGATATCCTGATAGGATGTAATGCTTTATCTCCTGGTCAGACACCCTGATTTCTCAATCAAGGCTATGGCAATGCATAATTCTATCCTACAATGTTATCTGTATTTTCCCAGGTTGTCTTTTTCTGTGCTTTAAGATAATGTCAAAGATAACAGGAAGGATAGTAAAATAGAATAAGCACATCATGTAGAATCAGCACATCTGCATTTGGATTCTGGCTGTATCTTTTATTGCTGCATGAGCTAATGCAGGCCTATTAACCTTCATTAGTATTTATCCTCACATTTAATTGAGGCATAATAGTAATTTCTAAGTCACAGCACTTTAGAGTAAATGATAGTTGGGCAAGTGAGATGTTCCTATATATCCAACTATATCTATCTATCTATCATCTATCTATCTATCTGTCTATATACACAAATGTATGTAAAAGAGGTATACTGATATCATTTCTTAATCTTAGATAAATTTTACAATTTTTCCATTCTAATCCAAACCCGCTAAATTCATTAACTGTCGTTGTTCAGTTGCGCAGTCATGTCCAACTCTTTGCCACCCCATAGACTGCAGCATGCCAGGCTTCCCTGTCCTTCACCATCTCCCAGAGCTTGCTCAGACTCATGTCCATTGAGTTGGTGATGCCATCCAACCATTTGTCCTCTGTCGTCCCCTTCTCCTCCTGCCTTCAATCTTTCCCAACATGAGGGTCTTTTCCGTGAATCGGCTGTTTACATCAGGTGGCCAAAGTATTGAAGCTTCAGCTTCAGCATCAGTCCTTCTAATGAATAGTCAATTCATTGATACGTCTGCTTTAATCTCAGTCTACACCATGTCTTAGACTTGAATTTTGGAAAAGGAAAGTTGATAGTATTACCTGGGGTGCCAATTAATACCGCTTCTCAATTAAGAACTCAAAATACTTCCATTAACAGCACATGATTGCTATTTCATTGAATATGCACAGGTCAAAGTTTGCATATAATCTTGAAATACATTTTGAATTGAAAGAATCAAAATAAGGGTTAGAATTTCCTCAAAATATTAATATTTCTTCTTCAGGGATACCTTCTAGCTCTCATATGCCACCCTCCTGCCGCCCCCAAGACTAGGATATGACACCTATTAGCTCTTCTGCCTTGTTCTTTGTTGTACCGCCTCAGTTTGTAGTTCTACGTGATTGCAGTTATTTCATTGATATTTATCTCAGCCTGGAAACAGGAAGTTCTTTGACACTAATTCCCATTTCATGAAATTCCCCCTGTTTTTCTCCCATTTAAGGTTCTTAGATTAATGGCCCATAAATTTAAATTACCTGGATAAGTAAATAATGAAAGCTTCCCAATACAAGGGAGGATAATGAAACTAACACCGATTTTGCATTTGTTGAGAAAAATTTGATGTTCCAATCTGTTGTTTTAGATGGGGTCTGTTAATGATTTCACTCTCTTTTCAATGGCATAACTTAAGTAAAATTACACATACTATAGTGTATATATTATATATGTATGAGTATATATTACAGATGTATTTGTGTAATATATAAATGTGCATATATAATAGTATAGATATACATCTATATCTATATTACATATATTAATTTTTGTACTAGCAAATCTACTTAGTAGAAAATACTAAGTATTTAGTATTTAGAAATTCTACAAGCCTATGCATTGGAAGTTAACTGAAAAAGAAAAGTAGCTTAAGATAGCTCTATATTGAAAATTATATAGGCTGTTGTCTAGGGGTAAAAATCTGGTATCCTGCAAATAAATTCCAATTACCTAAAACTAGAAATATTTAGAATTGAGTGAATCATCAAGAATAATGGAAATAATAAAAATATTCTCTAAAGTCTCTAATATAGTATAATTTGCCTTCAGTATTGGAATTATTGCTATTTGTGAAGTCTGGATTCTAGAAGTCTTACCTACTGGATTTCTACCTTTCATTTTGTGAATGGTGTCTGAAATGCAGAAAGAATATGTTGACAACTGGGTGTCAATGATAACCACCTGGGACTCTGGCTTTGTGAATCACAATCCAAATTCTCTTCGTATGCTGAATAGTCCATCCAAGAAAATAAAATTTTTGACATGTGATTCTTGGTCATTTAAAATTTTTCTGCCTAACATGAGCAATGCTATATATTTTATATATGTCACTTTCACCCACTGTGCTGACCTTTCAAGGAAAGTTGTCTGATGAATTAGAAAAATATGACAAAGTTTTATAGGTATTTTTTAACCTCTCCTTGAAGTAAAATACATTATAAAATAAGGGGGAAGGTGAATAAGTGATAGAAATAAACAAAAATAGAATTTATTCTAGCAATATTAAATTTATAAAATTTAAAATGCTATCTTGTATCTGTTTTATCAGAAGTGATGTTAGTGTTTAAAGAAAAAGAAATATTTTTCATTGATAATGTTGTATATTTCTGTATGAATCCTCCTTTCTGTATCAAAACAATGCTTGTTTGTATTTTGGGGATTGAATTAGAATTTTTAAAGTGTGACATGTGATATACTTTTTTTTTTCTTTTTTGCTTTGATGTATAGCTTTGTTGGGCTTATAGGAAAGGAGACTTGAAACATATTGGAATGGGTTTTCTTTATTTCAGCTTTACCCATAAATTTGTGCTTTGTGATATTTAACATTTAAATGATAGTAGTCATTTAACATAAATAACTACAAAGTTAATAAGAAGCTAAGATACACAAATAATTTTCATGTCTAATTTGAATGTTTAAATATTTAATAAATGTATTATGTTGCTTTCATATTTGTTTTTTAAAAAATTTCAATTTGGAAGTAAAGTTTTGCTTCTCGTGATTTTTCATATTGATAGCATTTTATAAAAATAACTTTCTTAGCACCAAAATATTTTATTTTGCGCAACTTCAAGTGAAAGTACTTTCTTAATAAAAAGGAATTATTAAAATAAGAATAACCAAAATATAGATATTAAACTTAAAAAAAGAATGGCTTTCATACTTATTTTACATTAAATTTGTTGACACATATACAAAAGGGTATATAGCAGATTGGATATCAATTTTTGTATTGCTAAGAAATGTCCAGCTCCCTTAATATTTTAAAGAGCATACTTAGAACAAATGTTATATTTTCAAGTTTCCAAGTTTTCATTTGAATATAGGATATAAATGTAGCATATGTGTTCCAAAGGAGACGAATTTCCATTCTGTCATTTCATTAAGTGTAAGTCAAGAATTTTGATGGGAATTTATAGAAATCATAATTTTCCCAAAAGTTTTACTTATTTACTTTACTCCTTAAATATTTTCTTTTTAATTTCATGAATTAATCGTCTTGACTTTTAGGTTTATTATTCACTGGTGTTTCATTTCTTTTGAAAGATTTTTTTTAAAGAAATTAAATTTGGCCTGTAAAAAAATACAGTGTAAAACACTTTTTAAATAAGTCCCATGTCCCAAATGAGAGCCATTGGACCTGAGAACATTTAAAGGTTATATAACAATTACAATACAAGCCACTTCAAGTATTTCTGCAAACTTTGTAGCTCACTGATTGCCATCAGTTTTGTTTCTTTTTTGCTAGTGATGTTCACTTTATTCAGGAAATGTTATATGAAGAAGAATTATCAATGTAATAGCCCAGATTTCTTGGGACTTGCTAAAATCATTTATCCCTTTTACATGGGACATAAGATGGAAAACATCAAGGGGGATAGTATACTCAATTTTCTGAATAGCCTGTTTGAAAGTTTGTTTTATTCATTCTAGTAATAAGGCAGCTTAACATATACACACACACATTATGTATATACAGTTATATAAAACTATATATATATGTAAAACTACAGACATATATAGCTGTATCTATATAAACTAATATATTGAAATTGTTTTTAATTTTGGTGGATTTTTTTGTTTTTAATTTTTAAACAATAATTATTAGAAATGCAAAATTCTGGGCTTCTAACTGAGACCTACTACTGTGTTACAAATCCTGGGATCAGGGTTCAGCAATCTGTTTCTTCTCAGGCTTTCCATGTGATTGTCATGCTGTTCAACTTTGGGAACCACTCTGCTAGAAAATCATCATCTGCTATAATGAAACAGGGATTACTTATGAAAGGAATCGACTGCTGCTTGATACGGTTCTGTGCTGTAGTTTGTTCCAAACTCTCGATGCAGTACCATGCATAATTCTTGATAAATATAGTTCTGGATATTTTAAAATTTAGGATATGACAATAAACACATAGCAGGAAAAATAGGCATTTTACCAGCCACCCAAGGAATCTATTCTTAGCACTTTTGTAACAGGAATTCATTTTAGAATTCTCAAGTTTCTCTCATGTAATATTGGACCTCAGTTTAAGTTGATTGTAGTAGCTTCAGTATTTGTAAATTCTAAAGATGTTTATACATTTGCATCCATTGCTCACAATAAGAGAGATAACATTAAAACCAAAAGACTAGACAAACCATAAATTAAGTGATAGTGAAATTGGAATAGAAACATGAAAATTCCCCATCAAGGAGTTACTTGAATTTAAGTTTGTTTGGAAAATGACTATGAAACATGCCTAGAAAGTTACTGAGATCAGCTTATAATAGATTTTATGTGCCCCACTAAAGATATTGGAGATTATGCAAGGGTCATATTTTAAAGAGGTGATTATGGAGGTTACTGTAATCAAAGGACAGACAGGAGTCAGAAAAAGCATTTGAAAATCACTGTAAAAGTTCTCATAACAGATTATAGAAACCAAGGGTCAGCCCTCTGTTCTTCTAATTGTGTATCTTAGTGATTTGGCATAGGCTAAATTTTCATTATCTGGCCGACACTCCAAAAAGGGATATTAAAAATAAAGAATTTTTATTAATAGATCATTTTTATAATAAAGGCATAAAATAAAGAGAAACCAAATTTGGTGAATTGTGTAAGTTATAAGACCTTTGGGGAACTCCACAGAAGAAAAATTAATGAACTAAGGAAGACAAAGCAAAAGGAAAAAATGAGGGCATAAGATGCTTGATAAATGTAATCAAATTTCCCTTCCAAGCGACAGTACCAGTTAATGTTCTTTTGGGTGTAGGGCTAAGAATAAGTTAAGGTTTTTGTGGCCCATGTGTGCTCAGTCAATCATTTATGTCCGACTTTTTGGGACCTTATGGACTGTAGCCCATCAGGCTCCTTTGTCTGGAATTTTTCAAACTTTAGACAAATGTAAAGAGTGATCTTTTTTCTTAGCATAAAGTGATAAGACCATGAATCCAGAAACCAGGGAGATTCAACTCTTGCAGGAAGAGAGGACAGACACAGCATGGTGGTTTCAAAGAACCTTAACTCTTAGTCTACACCTGGATACTTACTCCGTGCCGTGAATATCAAGGCATCTGGTAGTCATAAACATTGATCTCAAAAGTCTTCAATGGAGTTTAAAGCTCATGGATGATATGAATCAATTTTGTAAACTGTGCTATAAAACCGTTTGTCATGTCTATCCTGAATGGATGGATGTGCTGGGTAATCCGTTTTTAAAGTAGAATCAGTGATAATTTCAATTTTAATTCACTCATTCTCTTGAGTGTTGAAAAAGCAGGTAACAATGTATTTCTAAACCAAAGATAACTGTATAGAATTTTGTGAAAATGTTTGTTGATAGAGCTGCTTCACTTTCTTATAAGGGGGGCATATTATTTGGAGCAGTAGCATATATTTGAATGAGTAATCAATTTTGGAGCCAGCAGAGACTTTAGAAATCATCTACTGCAATTCCTTAATTACACAGACAAGCAGCTGAAGCTCAGGGATCCTCAAGGTCATCCTCAAAATCATTGCTTTCTGGGCCTGTTTAGTGGTCTTTCATTAATCTCTCTGTCTTGGCTGAGGACGGTACCAAAGAAAGATTCAAGATTATGTGATTTAATGTTGAAGAGACTACATTTCACAGAATTTCAGGGCTATTTTGTCTGAATGTCTTGCCTTACCGTATCCTAAAGAATAACCAAATCTTGGGATACATCAGTCAGTATTGCACTCTTTTCTCAGCAGTTGAAAAATGCTGATCTTTCATAAGGCCAAGAGGAAAATTGGGTTGTATAGGATTATTATTAGCTCTCCATTCTCTCGTGTATCCCTATCCTCTCATCACAACTTGATTTATGATCCAGGGACTGAGATGTCACTTTCTGCCTAAAAATTCTTAACTCATTCTCTGACAACTAAAAATTGATTTTAGCTTAGATTCAAATATCACTGTACTTGCATTGAACTAGTAGTTTTATATGTTAGCCCATAATCAAAACAAATCTCATTTACTCTCAGTTTTCATAAGAACCAACGAATGTTTTGAGATCTTTTAAAAAAAATTAGTACATCATTTTAATGTAACTAGTCTTCAGATAGAAGTCTTAGATGTGTTATCTTCTAACCAATAAATCCTCAAGATTTTAAACATCTCAAAATTATTAACAATATTTTTGTCTTCTGAACAGTAATTTTTATGGAATATTTTTATAGAAATATAAGACATTCTTATGTAGCTTTCTGTAATGTGATAATTATAAGTTAGGATAGCAAGTTAGTTCTTCAGCAGATTTTGTAAACTAGAATGTAAAAATCAGGGCAGGAGTTTTATAACCCAAGAAATATTTTGTGGTATAATTTGCCATGGTAATAATCTCCTCTAAAATGAATACTTTTTCATCTCTGAAATACATGATCCTAACTCAAAGAAAATCTCTAGTGGTAAACACCATGGGAAGAACTAAAGATGCTAACATTATTTTAGAAAGGAAATTCCGTGGAGTCACATTATTTTTTGGAATCGAATTCTGAAATAGTCTATGCAATATAAACAGGGCTTGCACAAGCTCCCCTGTATTGGAATTCATTCATCCTGTTTAGTAACTGCTTGAGCTCCTGCTGTGTGCTGCTACTATGATAGGCAGTAAAAGATACAAAAAACAGTGACTATTGCTAATATTTCTACAGTCTGTGCTCTATTTGTAGTGCTCTCCATGTCAACTTGTTTAATTCTCACGACTGTCTGATAACGTTTTACTCTCATTTTACAGAAAAAATAAGCCCCACCTCCAAATTTAAATAACTAAACAAGATCATGCACTTAGTAAGTGACAGAGCCAGGAATAAAACCAGGGAGTCTGACTTTTTACTTTATGCACATTACCATTATTCTATACTGCCTATTGTAAGAGAGTTAATGAAGCCATTTCCTTGAGAAGCAATCTGGTAGAAGAGAATGCATGGAGCAGTAACTACAATATAGTGATAGTCATCAATTAAGATACACAGTGATTCAATAATACCGAAATGTGTGTCATCAGCTCTGCTTAATGTGAGTCAGAGTAAACTATGTCAAGAGTAAATATGTGAAGCTTTAAACATAAATAGTAATTTACGAGGTATATGTGATTAGGCATCACATACACAAAACACAGACTATAAAATAGAGAAAAAAATATAGCGCCTGTATTCTGAAAGTAATGTAGAGAAGAGCAGAACATGGAATTTGTGAAAGGAAAAACAGAATTATCCTGGACTGTGAAGAGCCTCATACACCATGTCAGATGGTTGGGATTCTTTTAATGGAAAATTGTTCAGCAGTCTAGACATTAGGAAGCTCATTCTATGGACTTAAAATAGAGGTGCAAAGAACAGTTTGTTTATTCAGGTCATCCAAGAAAGATATCTGGCATGGCATAGAATGGAAGTTATGGATACTGGTCATTTATGATGTCCAGTAAGAAATGGTGTCAACTGGATATAGGATACAAAGAATTTAGAAAGATGGTAATGAATTTTAGGGTAATTTCTATGATATTGCATTTTACTGATGATGACTGATATGTATCTTAGTTTCTTCTGAAGTTTCTTGACTTTTAGAGTTCTTCAGAATCAACTGTTGAACAGTACTCCTATAGATATGAATTGTATTGCTAATGGATGACATATTTACTTATATTTATGTATGTATATGTACACTCAAAGATATACACCTGTAACACATAATGTGCCTAGTAGTATCTTATGTGCTATTACATTTGAAATTCTGTATCATTGTCCCAATGTTATAATTTCTTTTTTTTGAGATTTTTAAAATATAAATTTATTTATTTTAATTGGAGGCTAATTACTTTACGATATTGTATTGGTTTTGTCATACATTGACTTGAATCCACCATGGTCATACATGTGTTTGAGAAATATAGATTCTATGAAGGCTAAATTTTCAAATAGAAGGTAACAGATGCAGAAAGTCACATAATATACCTTTAGAGTTTGGGCAGATCTAGCTATGGGTATTTTGGTAGTAAAGGATACAAAAAAAACAAAAATAAACTTTTAATTTCATTATTAATTTTATAATAAATGGTACCTACAGTATAAAACAGGTAATTTCTAGATAAGCATTATAGAATGCACTTATGATATGTGACAGACAAAGAAGAAATAGAAAATAAAAGACAAATTTTGAATAGTGACAAATTTTAACCAGCGACAAACTTAGAAAATGTTCACCAGATAGTTTCTCTCTCAGCAATCAATTTTCCTTTGAAAAAACACTGATATTATTAGATGTGAGCTGTAGAAATTATGATTTTCAACAGAGATATAAGTAGTTATTTTCAACAATGCTTAAACAGGAGAGGGACAATTGCTTAACCTGTTATAGAAACAGATGTTCCATAAGAAGTGAGTATAAAGAAATACAGCATGAAACATCTTAAGGCACTTACAAGCAAAAAATTGAAATGAGATATGTTACTTAAATTTATATGTTCTTTAGGAAACAAACATAAGTCTGAATAGTCACCTTGGAAGATTACAATATATGTCTCATGAAATACCATAGTCAAGGTGTAGAAAAGAAGGGTATCTTTTTATGTAAAGAACGGCTATTTCTTTAAATTTTATATAACTAATTTTTATTCTTATAATTAATTGGGACTTAGGGTACTGATTTAGATCTCTGATCCACCAAGTCTTTCAATAACCTTGTCCATCAGGGGCTCATTTTTTGGTTTTTCAAAAAAGATCATGAACCTAGCACAGTACTAACAATTATTTAAAGACTTAAGTTGACTGAACAGTTAATGAAATGTAATCTGTTTAACAGTAGGATGGGGAAATCGCTTACGACCTCTTAGCTAATTAGTAGATATCAAAATACGGAAGAATCACTAACTGCTACTTACAGGGTATTTTGTAAAATATAATGAAGCTGAAAAGTGAAAAACTTGCCTTACAAAAGGATCTGCATAGTTTGGGAGAAAAAAATATTTTTAATGAGGCCAGATTTCTCTTTGCTATTCTATCATAATTTATTAGCTTTCTTTTGGAATACATAATGTGACCTGTGAGCAATAGTAAAGAAAAAACTGTTATTTTACTTAATACAACATAAGCTGTTTTAAAAAGTGACTTCAGAAGATATTTGTATCATTTGACTCTAGGTAATTGAGAATCAGTCATTGAACATGTATAAGCACTTCCTTTGCTAGACATTTTAGAGTCAAGAGAGAGAGAAAAAAAGCACTGCCTGCAAGGAGTTTCTAGTCTTGTTATTGTTCAGTTGCTAAGTCGTGTCTGACTCTTTGTGATCCCGAGGACTGCAGCACGCCAGGCCTGCCTGTCCTTCAGTGTCTCAGGGTGTTTCTAGCACACTAGTAGATTTTGTGTTGTTCTTGTATAATACATTCAGCTTTCAGAGCCAAGGAGGAATACGGTCAGTTAGTGTTTGGACATTTCATCCTAGCTGTTGGTTATTTCATAATCACATGTGATTCTGGCCTTTACATTTTGCCTCTTTTGGAATAATTTTTGTGGTTGTTTAGTTGCTAAGTCATGTCTGACTCATTTTCTGACCTCCTGGACATAACTTGCCACGTTCCTCTGTCCATAGTATTTCCCAGGCAAGAATACTGGAGTGGCTTGCCATTTCCTTCCCCATGGGATCTTCCCATTCCAGGGATCGAACCGCATAGAGGACTAATGGGAAAATCATAGCCTTGTCTGCAAAGTGTGTGTCTCTGCTTTTTAATACACTGTCTAGGTTTGCCATAGCTATTCTTCCAAGGAGCAAGTGTCTTTTAACTTCATGGCTGCAGTCACTGGCTGCAGCGATTTTGAGGCACAAGAAAATGATATCTGACACTGTTTCCACACTTTCCCCTTCTATTTGCCATGAAGTAATAAGACTGGATGCCATGATCTTCAATTTTTGAATGTTGATTTTTAAGTCAGGTTTTTCACTCTCCTCTTTCACTTTCATCAAGAGGCTCTTTAGTTCCTCTTCACTTTCTGCCATTTAAGTGATATCATCAGCATATCTGAGGTTGTTGATATTTCTCTCAGCAGTCTTGATTCCAGCTTTAGATTCATCCATCCTGGCATTTTGCATGATGTGCTCTGCATATAAGTTAAATAAGCAGGGTGACAATATATAGCCTTGATGCACTCCTTTCCCAATTGTGAACCAGTCCGTTGTTCCATGTCTAGTTCTAGCTACTGCTTCTTGTCCTGCATATAGGTTTCCCAGGAGGCATGTAATGTGGTCTACTATTCCCATCTCTTTAAGAGTCTACCACAGTTTGTTGTGATCCACACAGTCAAAGGCCTTGGCCTCGGCAATGAAGCATAAGTAGATGTTTTTTGGAATCCCCATGCTTTTTCTTTTTCTATGATTCAGTTGGCAATTCGATCTCTGGTTCCTCTGCCTTTTCTGAATCCAGTTTGTATATCTGGAAGTTCTCGGTTCATGTACTGCTGAAGTCTAGCTGGCAAGATTTTTAGCATAATCTTGCTGGCATGTGAAATGAGTGCAGTTATATGGTAATCTAAACATTCTTTGGCATTGCCTTTCTTTGGGATTGGAATGAAAGCTGACATTTTCCAGTCCTATGGCCAATGCTGAGTTTTCCAAATCTGCTGATATAATGAATGCAGCACTGTAACAGCTTCATCTTTTAGGATTTGAATGAGCTCAGCTGGAATTCCATCACCTCCAGTAGCTTTGTTCATAGTAATGCTTCCTAAAGCCCACTAGACTTCACACTCCAGAATGTCTGGCTCTAGGTGAGTGACCACACCGTCTTGGTTATCTGAGTCAGAAGAAAACATCATGGTTTTCTGGGAAAGAAGAATAGATACATGTATATGTATGACTGAATCACTTTGTTGTACACTTTATCATGATATTGTTAATCAACTACGTGTGCTATGTCTTATGCTTAGCAGCTCAGTCCTGTCTGACTCTGCAAACCCCTGGACTACAGCTTGCCAGCCTCCTCTGTCCATGGGGATTCTCCTGGGAAGTATACTGAAGTGGGTTGCCATGCCCTCTTCCAGGGGATCTTCCCAATCCAGCAATCGAGCCCAAGTCTCCCACATTGCGGGTGGAATACTTTACCTTCTGAGCCACCAGGGAAGCCCATTAATCAACTCTTCTCCAATATAAAATAAAAAGTTTAAAAATGTCTTATATACCTATGGTGATGTTTCTAAAAACTAAGAGATTTACACTGATACATTGCTATTAACTATTAACTACATTTTTTTTTTTTTTAGTTCATCAGTTTTTCAACTAACATCTTTCTTTTCCTGTATCCAATCCAGGGTACCCCATTGCATTTAGTATGAAAATTTTTTTTCTGTCAGTTTCTATTCATTAATGTATATTACCATGTATAAGTTTAACTCTCATCAGTTTGTTTTTCAAGATAATAGTTTATTTATTAGAGAAATTTTAGATTTATAGAAAAGTTGAACAGAGGGTACACTATACTCTGTACAGAAATTCACATATATTTCCCCCTTCCCTGGGTGCCCCAATAATTGACATCTTGCAATGCTGTAATATGTATGTTAAATTTGATGAATGAATATGATGCATTATTTTAGCTAAGTCCACAGTTTACATTAGAGTGCACTCTTCACGTTGTACAATTTTCTAGGTTTTGCCAACTACATGATGTGTGTACATGCTGGTTCACCATCACACAGAATGTTTTCACTACACTGCACATCCGCTGTGCGGTGCCTATTCATCCTTTCCCCCTTCTGTGGCCACACTGATCTTCTCATTCTCTTTATATTTTTCCTTTTCTGAAATGTCTATGGGTGGGACCATAGTGTGTGTAACCTTTCCAGAATGGCTTCATTCACTTAGCAACGTGCAGTTAAGGTTCCTCTATGTATGATGCTGCTTCATATTGCTTTGACTTTCACTTTATATTTCTAGTTTTACATATGTTTTGAATTCTGAATTTACCAAAGACGTTTTTGTCTTTATGCTCACTTCCTCTTCTACTCAATGAGGACTGCTTCTTTTTTGAACCCATTTTGTTTTGTTTCACATAATTCTGGGTCTGAAATTATTACAAAACTTTCGGTGCAGTTTACTTAGGTAATATCTAAACATAGCAAGATTTTCCTTTCTTTGCATAACATCACTTGTAAAAGGACACGGTATAGCTCTTTTACATTTTTGTTAGTTTTTCAATATCATTCAATTATTTATTTTTGGTGAAATAGAGTCTCAGATATTAGGTTTACTTCTTATCTTCTGAACAGTTTGAATCTCTTCGGAAAATGAGTTGAATTGGTCATGGTGAATTGCAATTGTTTATTCGTCTTAATTCCAAAGACGAATTATTAGGTTATGAGAGCTTAATGAGAGCTGTGAAAACAGTCAGAATAGGCACAATTTATTGTGGCTCATCTGGTAAAGAATCCACCTGCAATTCGGGAGACCTGGGTTCGATCCCTGGTTTGGGAAGGTCCCCTGGAGAAGGGAAAGACTACCCACTCCCGTATTCTGGCCTGGAGAATCCCACAGTCCATGGGGTTGCAAAGAGTCGGACACGACTGAGTGACTTTCACTTTCACTTTCACTGATTTAAATATAACAGTTGGTCGATCGATGTTAGATGTATAATTTAAAACAAGTTAGGGAATAATAATATCTTTCCTGTAGTAATACTAGCATGAAAATTGATAATGCCTCAGTATTTCATAGAACATTCAACAAGATAAAAATAAAATTAAATATACCTTCACAAAGTAGACACATTTCTTTTTCTTCACAGAAAGAAAAAATGATTTCTAAAAAGTATGCAGCTACACACACATGCTCAGTCATGTCCGACTCTTTGCGACCCCATGGAACTGTAGCTGGCCATGCTCCTCTGTCTATGGGATTTTCCAGCAAGAATACTGGAGTGGGTTACCATTTCCTCCTCCAGGGGATCTTCTCAACCCAATGATCAGACCCAAGTCTCCTGCATCTCCTTCATTGGCAGGTGGATTCTTTACCACTGCACCACCTGGGAAACCCTCTAAAATGTAAAAAGAATTTTTTTTTTTTTTCCTGGTGGTCTGTTTGAGGAAAAGAGAAAGGAAGAGGGAGAGGTTTGGAAAACTGATATTATTTTGCTTAAAATCACTGTTCACAAAATTTTGTTCCTAATAACTTGCTTTATTTTTTTCTAAATAAAATGTGTTAGAAATTTAAGTTGTATATGTGCATATCCGCACATATAGAAATACAAACACATTGACACGCACACACATGCATAATGTGTTTTTCTTTTATATAGAGATTCTTCAAGTAAACATATAGAAGATTTTTGTAAATAACATCCATTACAAACACCCTTAAAACCATTCTCTTATGTGGACTCGGTCGTTTTTCAGGTGGGTAAGTGCTGGGTATTAATTGGAAGGGCTGATGCTGAAGCTGAAACTCTAGTACTTTGGCCACCTCATGCGAAGAGTTGATTCATTGGAAAAGATCCTGATGCTGGGAGGGATTGGGGGCAGGAGGAGAAGGGGACGACAGAGGATGAGATGGCTGGATGGCATCACCGACTGGATGGGCATGAGTTTGAGTAAACTCCGGGAATTGATGATGCACAGGGAGGCCTGGCGTGCTGCAACTCATGGGGTCCCAAAGAGTCAGACACGACTGAGCAACTAAACTGAACTGAACTGAACTGAAGCTCTTTGAGCTAAACCAGTTTTTAAAAATTGAAGTATAGTTGACATATATCATTATATCGATTTCAGATATATAACATTGGGATTCAATATTTTTATATATTATGAAGTTATCACCACAATAAATCTAGTTATCATTTGTCAGCATACAAAGTTATTGCAATATTATTGACTATATTCACCATGCTGTACATTACATCACTGAGTTTTTTATTTTATAACTAGAAGTTTATGTCTCTTAATCCCCTTTACCTAATTTGTCCAACTTTTACCCTCCTCCGCTCTAGCAAATAATAGCTTGTTCTTTGTATCATGAGTCTGTTTCTAGCTTGTCTCTTTGGTTTTTTTGGATTCCATATATAGGTGGACTTTTATAGTATTTGTCTTTCTCTATCTGACTTATTTCACTTAGCCTAATACCGTGTAGGTCCATCCATGTTATCATAAATGGAAAGATTTTACTTTAATTTTTATGACTGAGTAATATTCCTTTGCATATATACATATATATATATATATATATATATATATATACCACATCTTCCTTATCCATCCATCTACCAATGGACACCTAGGTTGCTTCCATATCTTGGCTATTGTAAAGGATGCTTCATCAAGCTTTAAAGCTTTTGCACAGTAAAGGAAACCATCAACAACAAAAGACAGCCTACTGAATGAGCTAAGATATTTACAAATCTGATAAGGGATTCCTATCCAAAATGAAGAGAGAGAACTAATACAACTCTATATCACAAAAACAAAAGAAACCTGATTAAAAAATGGGCAGAGAACCTGAATAGATATTTCTCCAGAGAAGACAACCTCACATCTGTTAGAATGACTGTCATCAAAAAGATAATAGAAACATAAGTATTGGCTAGGATGTGGAGAAAAGGGAAACTATGCATTGTTTGTGGGAATGCAAATTGGTGCAGCTATTGTGGAAAACAGTATAGAAGGTCCTAAAAAATTAAAAAATAAAATTACCATACAATTTAGCAATTATACTTCTGTGTATTTATCTGAATAAAATGAAAAAATTAATTTGAAAATATGCATATAGTCTAATGTTCATCACAGCATTATTTCAATAAATTGATTCTTATCAAAGTTATTTAAAATAATGTTGAATGATCTCCAGATGTAGACATGTGGAAGATCTTATGGCTTTCTCTTCATAAATTTATCTGAATTTGTAATAGTCAACAATTTGCATCTTTCTCACTGAATGAAATGATTGAAATACCTCAAATATTTTTTAAAAAATCTACTCTTTCTTCTGTATTTTTTCCCTGAGCTAATGCATTAAATATCTACTTGGTCACCTATTGTCAAGACCTTTGAGTCAATCCTGATTTATTGTTTCTTTTTATTCATATAAAACTTCTCACTCTTTGCTTAATATTCTTTTTCAAATATTTTAAGTTTTTTTTTCAATGTTCATATTCACTGTTGCTGTAGTTCAACCTAGCAACAGTGAAGATATACTTATTGGAAAACTACTTACATTAAATGCATAGAAAGAGTAAGAAAAGTCACTATAGAAATCCCACAGAAAATATAAAAGTTTTCAATCTTTAAAAAATTTAAGAAATTGTAAGAAGCAAGTTAAAACAGTTTAAGTACAAAAGAAAAGAAAGTTACTGGCATTCCAACATGTGATAGACAAAGGGGAGATTGATATTAATAGAAAGTTTTAGATTAGATTTTTTTATTCAGTAAAGAATAACATTTGTAGTAGGATTCACAAGTAAAGGTACCAAAATGTATTCCTATATATAAATACCAGTTTGTTTTCAAGTAAGACTGTTGTTGTTTAATCTCTAAGTCATATCCAACTCCTTTGTGACCTCAAGGACTGTAGCCTGCCAGGCTACTTGGTCCATGGGATTTTCCAGGCAAGGATACTGGAGTGGGTTGCCATTTCCTCCCCCATGGGAATCTCCCTGACCCAGGAATTGAACCCATGTCTCCTTCTTGGCAGGCAGATTCTTTATCACAAGCCACCAGTGAAGCACTCAAGCATGACTACACCCTACCATCAGCAGTAGGTCCTGTTGCTGCATATCCAGTCCTCGTATTTCTGGCTCTCTGTTCAGTGACACAGTTGGGATAGAAAAGGAGGATATGTTTCGGTGGCATGTGAATGACCTCATGATTAATTAAATACTTACAAAGTTAAGTTGTGTCTAATCACACAGCAGATGTTACATATACTAAAATCAAATTAATAACAACTAGACATCCATGTTTGATCACTGAAACAAATGTCTTGAATTCTGAACTTGATATAAAATTAGCAGTCTTCAGGAAATCTGGACAATAAAATTTGACATGTATTCCCTTTATATATGCAATCTTGTTTACATTATATATAGATGGATAATAATGTACATCACATATTGGGAAAAAAAAGAAATCTAAAAGGCTAAAACAAATATCAATCAGTTCAGCTCAGTAGCTCAGTTGTGTCCGACTCTTTGTGACCCCATGAACCGCAGCACACCAGGCCTCCCTGTCCATCACCAATAGGTTTGAGTCCACCCAAACCTATGTCTATCAAGTCGATGATGCCATCCAACCATCTTATCCTCTGCCATCCCCTTCTCCTCCTGCCCTCAATCTTTCCCAGCATCAGGGGCTTTTCAAATGAGTCAGCTCTTCGCATGAGGTGGCCAAAGTTTTGGAGTTTCAGCTTCAACATCAGTCCTTCCAATGAACCCCAGGACTGATTTCCTTTAGGATGGACTGGTTGGATCTCCTTGCAGTCCAAGGGACTCTCAAGAGTCTTCTCCAACACCACAGTTAAAAAGCATCAATTTTTCGGTGCTCAGCTTTCTTTATAGTCCAACTCTCACATCCATACATGACCACTGGAAAAACCACAGCCTTGACTAGACAGACATTTGTTGACAAAGTAATGTTTCTGCTTTTTAATATGCTGTCTAGGTTGGTCATAACTTTCCTTCCAAGGAGTAAGCGCCTTTTAAGTTCATGGCTGCAATCATCATCTGCAGTGATTTTGGAGCCCCCAAAAATAAACTCAGCCACTGTTTCCACTGTTTCCCCATCTATTTGCCATGAAGTGATGGGACCGGATGCCATGATCTTAATTTTCTGAATGTTGTGCTTTAAGCCAACTTTTTCACTCTTCTCTTTCACTTTTATCAAAAGGCTCTTTAGTTCTTCTTCACTTTCTGCCATAAGGGTAGTGTCATCTGCATATCTGAGGTTATGGATATTTCTCTCAGCAATCTTGATTCCAACTTGTGCTTCCTCCAGCCCAGGTTTTCAATAGCTGGGGTGAATTTATCTTATTTTGGAGATTTGCTAATGTAGATAATAGATGGCATTCTTCATTTTATTATCAATGGTCATTTCCAGAATTTGAAAATTAATGTAGCTTCTCCAAACATATGTATACAGCTTTGAGAAAATGTCAAAATACTGATAATAAACATTCTATGCTACTGAAATGTTATTAGTTATCAATATGAATTTGACATATATTGTTTTCTCCATACCGTTAATTGCTTACCTCATATCAAAATGACATGTTGATACAGGGAGAACATAGCATCATATGTATCTGTCCAACATTCATCAATTTAATGTCTTTAGTAAAAGACTTGCTGCTTATAAATTTGGACAAGTGCTAACACCTTTTCTTGGTTATGCTCAAGATTAAATCCTATGGGAGAAGGCATGCTCAATGCTTTAATTTTGGAAGTGAGAGAAATATTATGAACAAATTAAGTATTATTATAAGGGGAATGGGGCAGTTGATGATTCACAAAAGCAGCAGAAAGGTAGATCCAGTTATCACGGCTAGATTGTGTGCCTCTGAAAATCTTTTGTGTCTAATTGCGTATTCCAAAATCCATTCAATCCTTTCTCCTAATAAGAACTCCTACTTTATTCTGACGTGGTATCATGCTAGAGAAGTACATTCCCTAGATTCTATGAAGAGAAACTGTGTACAAATGACTCATTTGATATAAGCAGGGGTATGGGACTTCTAAGAAGAAGCTGTAAGGAAATCTGGCATTTTGGTATCGTCTGGAGCTAAGTGGTGATCTTGTGATACCAGAATGTGAGCTGTGTAGTAAAGACCTGAAAGAAGCCTGGCCCCCTAATGATTTCGAGGAGCTGCCAGAGCAGGCACAACTGTCTGCTTCTAGGCTCTTAAAGTGAGAAAATTAAGCTTTGTATATTAGTGAAGATTTTCTAGGTCCCATCTCTAGTAGAAAATTATTACTAATACACCAATTGTATAATATTTTAGAAACACCTAAGTCTAACATGGATATGCGCATAAAATACATTTTATGCATTCTGTATAGAAGCATAGCCTTTGTACTCATAGAAATTAAATACAATATAGACATTAAATATCAATACATGAAATTTGCCAATTCATTTCATAGTATGGTATACCCTGAAACTCAAGAAAGGAAAGTATTCTTCCAAATTCTGCTTGTAGCGACCTATTTACCTTTACCCTTAGAAAAAGGGAGAGACATTTACTGGAGACTGAAATTTTTTATTCTTGAAATCATAGATGTCCTATGTTGAAAAAGTATCCAAAAATGCAGTATTGTTTGAAAGGAGGTTTTCATTTGATAAAGACTGTTGTCCCACTTTGAGATTGTGAGTTGGATTATTTATATTATTTCACATACATTCCTGGATATTTTAACTCATTTTTACTGGGATCACAAAAACAATCATCATCATTATGGTGTCCATATTAATTTATACCTATGTATTCTCTGCCATATCTGATGGCAATTACAAATCCTGTCTTGAGATCAATTAGTGATATGAGGTAACACACTATGTATAAATCATATACATTAGAATTAACAAAATATTCTCAATTGCCTACTTCTGCTCAACATAAAACAACCCCCTCATGCTGCTTCTTATTATGATTAAAGGCTCTCAAACTACACAGGCCCTCTTTCTCCACCCCCAACCTCCTTTCACATATGGAAGTTTTAACTTAGGGTCAGGACCATTCAAGATGTCTAGGTGATTTTACTCATCTGTATTTGTGAATAATTCTCAGGACCTAAAAGTTTCATACTG
The DNA here is from genome assembly GCF_963930625.1 of Muntiacus reevesi. Taxonomy (NCBI): domain Eukaryota; kingdom Metazoa; phylum Chordata; class Mammalia; order Artiodactyla; family Cervidae; genus Muntiacus; species Muntiacus reevesi. The sequence continues at coordinate 18,038,856 of NC_089269.1, read as the reverse complement.
TTAAACATTTTAGGGAAGACTAATGGAATACAAACTCTTATTATGGAAAAAAACTGGAATTCGCATCATTATTCTTTCATTTATTGTTTCAGCCTTCAGAAGCTTATAATTTTCTAGAAGATTGTACTCGTCTAGTCAAATATATTTGCAGAATCAAGACAGTATAGTACAAAGTGAAAATTACTTCTATGATTATAAGAATATATTTAATACAAAGATAGATGTGAAAATTACAAGGCAATTGTTAGTATGTTTCAATATGAAAGGGGGATATGAGTATATATATGCTAATAACAACTTGAAAAAATTCATTATGAACTAGGGACTAAATTCTAGCATTTTTGAAACCAATTTGCTAGATAAGTTTAGAAAGGGTCTCTCAATGTACAGTTTTTATTACTTATATATAAAATTACTGAATTATTTTATTGTCTTTTTTTAGTAAACACTAAGCTTATAAGCTGAGTGGAGAGAAATATCTAAATAGGTATAGATATTTCTAAGTCGTGTCTGACTCTGCAACCTCATGGACTGTAGCCCACCAGGCTTCGCTTCCCATAGAATTTTTCAGGCAAGAATGCTAGAGTGGATTGCCATTTCCTACTCCAGGGGATCTTTCCAACCCAAGAATCGAACCTGTGTCTCCTGCGTTGGTATCCTGCGTTGGTAGGTGGATTCTTTACCACTGTGCCACCTAAGCAGTCGAATAAGCACCTCACTATATGTTAATGACTAACTGGTATGTACACAGTGGGGTATGGGGGAATGTCCCTTGTGACACAGCAGTAACGAATCTGCTTGCCAGTGCAGGATATTAGGGTTCTATCCCTGTATCAGGAAGATCCCCTGAAGAAGAAAATAGCAACCCACTCCAGTATTCTTGCTTGTAAAATCCCATGGGCATAGGAACCTGGCAGGTTACAGTCCAGGGGTTGAAAAAGCCTTTTCCACTGCTTAGTGACTAAAAACAGCAACAATGTATACAATAAATCTATAGGTTTTCAGTAACTGAAGATATCCACGATGAACTGGAGTGGTTGGGGAACAGGACCTTCAAAGCTGCAAGTTCAGCTTTATCTAGAAGGGTGTGTATGAGTCAAAGAGAAGCAGGGAATGTTCTCTATCCACTCCACTGGGTTTAGAAGATAACCTTGCTCTCCTGCTTATTTCTTTCTCACTAGTGGCACCTTCCTTATTGACTTTGCTGTTGCATCTTCATTTTCAGAATTCTCTAAAATACAGATTCATTACTTTCAACTTCCTTCTTAAGATATCCATTTCAAGTAACACTGATTAAAAAATCATTTCCTCTTTATCTCTCTCCCTTACCCCACAAACATATTTCTTCTGTAGCCTTCCTCATCTCAGTTCGTGGCCACTTCCTTCTAGGTGACCACACCAAAAACTTTGGAGTCAACTTTGACTCTTTTTTTTTTTCCCTTTTACATTTCACTTGCAATGGTGGTAAATTGTGTTGACTCTCCTTTCAAAACATATCAAGAATATAACTGTTTCTTATCAGCTCCCTTGCTATCACCCTGGCCAGGTCACCACCATCTTTTCCCTGGATTACTGAAACTTGAGCTTGCTTCTGCCTTTATCCCATTATAGCTTCAGTCCATTTTGAAATTAAAATGTTAAGTTGGCTATATTTTCTTAGCTCCAAAATCACTGCAGATGGAGACCACAGCCATGAAATTAAAAGATGCTTGCTCCTTGGAAGAAAAGCTATGACCAACCTAGACAGCATATTAAAAAGCAGAGATATTACTTTGCCTACAAAGGTCTGTCCAATTAAAACTATGGTTTTTCCAATAGTCTTGTATGAGTATGACAGTTGGATCATAAAGAAAGCTGAGTGCTGAAGAATGGATGCTCTTGAACTGTGGTGTAGGAGAAGACTCTTGAGACTTCCTTGAACAGCAAGGAGATCAAACCAGTCAATCCTAAAGGAAATCTGTCTTGAATATTCTTTGGAAGGACTGATGCTGAAGCTCCAGTACTTTGGCCACCTTTTTCGAAGAGCTGACTTCTTGTAAAAGACCCTGATGCTGGGAAAGATTGAAGGCAGGAGGAGAAGGGGATAACAGAGGATGAGATGGTTGGATGGCATCACCCGCTCAATGGACATGAATTTGAGCAAGCTCTGGGAGTTACTGATGGACAGGGAAGCCTGGTGTGCTGCAGTCCATGGGGTCACAAAGAGTCAGACATGACTGAGTGGCTGAACTGATCTGATGTTATTATGCTCCCACCCTCCAGTGGTTTCCCATCTCATTCAGAGTAAAACTCCTCAGAATTGCCTAGAAGGCACAGAAGATCTCTGTCCAGTTATGTCAGTGACCTAATCCTCTCCCCTCCTCATGTGGCTCCACTTGCACTGGCCTCCACAGTGACCTTGAATAAGCCAGGTCTGCTTTTATCCCTAAATGTCAGCACTTCCTCCTCCCTCTTTCTCCAAATGTAGCCCACCCCTGAGGCACCTCCTGTCATATCGTCTTTTCCTTCACAAACTATCTTATCTACTTTTAATCTGTTTTCATCTATAATTTAGATGTTTATATTAGTTTCTATTAATCAATAGAAAAATGTATTAAAATATTTATAAGATCTTTGTTTTTTTTAAAGATTACATTTGTTTAAAGAATTTTTGAAGTTTTTTCAATGTGACACTATTAAGCATTTCCTGTGTGTGTGTCTAATAGCATGATACATTAAACAGGAAAAAGAAATCTATCACATGATTCTTGGGTTAGAGGAATTTTGGAGCTGGTAGGGTCAGATACACACACACACACCACACTCACACACACACAATTGATAAGTAATGATCAGTATTCGTGAATACTGAAAGTGAATGTGACTCAGTCATGTCTAACTCTTTGTGATCCCACGGACTATAGAGTCTGTGGAATTCTCCAGGCAAATTACTGGAGTGGGTAGCCTTTCCCTTCTCCAGAGGATCTTACAAACCCAGGGGTCGAACCCAGGTATCCTGCATTATGAATAATGATCATGTGTATCCTTCAATAACTTAGTAACTATTTCTTATGTAACTGTGGTTTCATTCAATTTATGTCACTTAATAAATTTCTCAAAATACAGAAGCATGAAATAGTTTTTTTCTAAGTATGTTAAAAAGATTATTAAGTTGCGTTTAATGAGTGCTTACCTTATATCAGGTAGTGACAATATGTATTATGTAAAGGATTTCATTTAGTCTTTCCAACAATGCATTAATTTCAAGTATGATATTAACCAGAAGGATGCTAGTACAGATGAGAGACTAAACAAATTTTTTAAATAAAATTTCAGATTAGACCACTTATGATAATAATCCATTTTTATTTTCAGGGTTCCTTTTGCACTGTTAATGGAAATCCTGAAAAGGAAAGCAATTAATACTTTTTTTTTTTTTAAATAATGTCAGGCTTCACAGGGGGCTTCCCTCCTGGCTCAGATGGTAAAGAATCTGCCTGCCAGTGCAGGAGACTTGGGTTTGATCCCTGGGTTGGGGAGATCCCCTGGAGAAGGGATTGGCAACCCACTCTAATATTCTTGCCTGGAGAATTCTGTGGACAGAGGAGTCTGGAAGGCTACAGTCCATGGGTTAGCAAAGAGTCTGATATGACTGAGCAACTGACACTTTCAAACTTTCACCCTCAGACTTCACAGACATCATTTGTGAAAGAAAAACAAAACAGCAAAATAATCATAATTTTACAGTTATATTTTAACAAGTTTAAATTTTTAAAAACTCTTTTATATACCTGTTGCTGCAGGTTGAGTTTCTAGGGGGTGAAAATAGGACCTTATGCTTTCTTTTCTGAGATCACCCTTTCTCATCTTTGCAAACATTGAGCAGATTCATGGTTTATACAGTATGTAGTTGGACATCGGGAACCATGTCCTGTTGCAATGCGAGGAGTAATTACAGGTGTCCTTTCTTTCAACATGAGAAAGCAACTCTTTCAGCTTTACAAGAAACAGATTGTAAGTATCCAAAGAAAAAGAAATAACAATCTTTCTGTGATGAACAGTGTGGTGATTGTTAAACTAGTCAACTAGGGCATTTGAAAGGATACATTTATTGGGGGCTGTTGGGTAGAAGTTACCTTTTATATACAAGTCAGAGAAAATTTATGAATGAAGAAACAAAAACAGAAATACTAAGCATCTTATCAGGACAAGACCAAGACTCATGCATAATGACTAGGAGACGTTTCAGGATAGAGAAATGACGTCTGAGGGAACTTGTCTTAAATGCTTTCATGTGAGCTTTGATTTTTGTGAAAGCGCTTCCTTTGTCTCTGGGTGTTCTTCACATCTTTATTTGGATGTTAGAGATCCATGACTTCCTCATTCATACTAAAGAAGAAGAAAGTAGGTTAACTGGAAAAAGTTGAAAACATATTATAAACTGAGGAACAGATGTTCTTAATTTTAACTAATCTCCAATAAAAAAACAATCTTTATTTTTTAAAGCAATTGGTTTAGTTTATAGTGCTTCCTCTCTTATGCCTCTTCATGGAGGAGTGATTTGGTGTGCTTTTAGCAAAGTTAGGCCAAAGTGTCAGGCTCACATGTTTTGGAAATTGATGGAAAAGATAATATATTATTTTTGTTTTTTATTCTACCATGAGGTAAAATTCAAGATCTGATATTCTAGTGTTTGCTATTTGCTTTCCCATTTCTTAATGACAATTTTTGTTTCTTATCCTAGGCAAAAAGAAGGATGAAATTAGTTGGCAAATTATCTAAACTAGTTAGCATGCAAAAACTAAAAGAGGATATTATAATGCTAGACCAGCAATATTTTATTTTAAAACAGGTAGACTATGAAAGTGCTAAGTATATTGACAATTTTTTCTTACTACTTTTTATAGCAGCACTTTCTGTTTTCACTTTATATTCACTCATGTCCACTGCATATTTTTTTTTTCTGAACAAATTGTACGTAAGGGCAGCCAGATGGCCTAGGACAGAAAACAGGCCACCTCTCAATGCTTGAACAGTTTTCAGAGTTGACACAATGTCAGCGCACTAATGAATCCAGATAATGTGGCAGGAACAAGGTGTCTGTGTAAAGTGCAAAAGCTGAAAGAATAGAATAAACTTCCATGGACACTTTTGGTTCGTAGATATCTAAGACTGAAATTGTGATGAAGTGAAGGTTTCTACCTGGATAAAAGCCAGGGCGCTAAAGTAGCGTGCGGTATCCTAGTCCTGGCCAGCTGAATTCTACCCTTTTCTGACTCAATTTCCCAAGTTTAACTTCAGAAAAATTATGATTAAAGATAACTTCATTAAAAAAAAGCACACAATAGTCAGCTATTCCTTAATACACCTTTCATACAATTTTCTAAGCTTGTTAAATTAAAGCAAATTCTGCTTAACCTTTATTAGCAGACACCTCATACTTCAGCTGTTATCCACAACACCTGTAGCAAATTCTTATGGTGTTCTTTCGTAAAACCAGATCTCTTACAAAGTTGATGGAAAGGGGAGAGAAGTGAGTTGCACAGAATATCACGTTTCTCTTAGGTGTTTTTCCTGATTTCCTTTGGGTTCTGAAATATGTGCTTAAGTTCATGGTTATCTGAATAGCTGTGCTGCTTGAAGCAGATGGCTGTTTTAAAAAGGTAATGTTGAAAGAATAAAGCCCAGACCAGGGGGACCCAGAGGTAGAGATGAAACCATCTGGGGCTGAAGATGTGCATATATTGATTTTGCAATTATCCTACAGGTGACTAGTTCCAGGAAGTTATCTCTACATGTCTCCAGTGACAGAGTGGTAAACAGAAAAAATTTGTGCTTGGAAATGGAGGAGATAGACAGTAAACACCATTAATAATATATATGGTGTTTTGATGGTGACCTATGCTGTGGAAAAAATTAAAATTAAAGCAGGTAAGAGAGATAGGGAGAGTCTATTGATAGAGCTGAAATTTTAGATAGGGTCGACAGAAGGCAGATAAAGTATCATAAAGGTCTAACAGTGGTGCAGCCTCTTTACCTATCCCAGGTGGAAGACTCTGCATTTATTTATAGCAAACCTACATAATTTGGTATATACCAATGCTTTAAAAATATGAATTTACACATAGTAACCCTGTGAGACACATTGTATTATCATTTTATAGAAAACTAAAATACAATGAAAGGAAAAAAATACTGGCCCCAGTCATACAACCAATGTGTGGTGGAGACAGAATTTAAACCTAGACGTCTTGACTCCAGAATGTCCTAAATCATTTTAGATACTTTTCCAAAAATCTGAAATTTCATTATAGAGTCTACCACTCCATTGAAGATTACCTTTGACACTAATAATAAAAGGTATGTCATTTCTCATTATAAAACCTTCTCTCTCATTTTTCTTTTATGGCCTAGTTATATTAATAAGTTGGTGGAGTTTTACTTTTTTTTTTAACTATCTATTAGAAGGAAATTAAGAACATAAAATTTTTGGTTGGTTATTTGATTTGGTCAAGAATTCCTAATCCATCCGGAAATGATGTATTATACCCCAAATGTTAGGATTAACATTTTAAAAATATAAAATGAGTTTATAGGATGATACTTATCATGCTGCCTTCTTTCAAATTCATAACAAACCAACACTTTTCTTAAAGATTCTGAGAAGTCCTGTTTTAAAGGCACATGATTCTTTTTTGTTATAAACCATTGTTTTTCAAACATATTTTAAAATGGGTCTTTCAGTGATAATCTGAGCCCCCCTAGTGGCTCAAATGGTAAAGAATCCCCCTGCAATGCAGGAGACCTGGATTTGATACCTGGGTCTGGAAAATCCCCTGGAAAATGGAATAGCAACCCACTTCAGTATTCTTGCTTGGAGAATCCAATGGACAGAGGAGCCTGGTGGGCTGCCATCTAGGGGGTCGCAAAGCACTGGACATGACTAAACAACTTTACTTTCCATTTTCAGTAATAATGTGGTAACTCTTAACATTGCAAAGGACTCCGATGCCCCAAGGAGCTCTGTTTAATAAATAGTCTGAAAGAAGGATTAGGTCAACTGCTTTTCACATCTGAAATTAGTTCTATCTGAAAAAAAAAAAAAAAAAACTGGTAGGCTATCACATACCAAAACTATAAATATACTTCCCCTTAGTTTTCCTTAAATAAAGAAAAATATCTTTTACACATATATTGTGGCAAGAAGAAAGGACATATCTTTTTTGTTATTTTCCTAAGTAATACATTGTTTTATAGGCAAGGACAATGTATTTTAAGTAACTTTACCTGTACCTTCAAAGGAGATTGTCTATTGAATGATGTATCAGTTTGATTTGTACTATGGTGGCCGCATATTGACCAAATGTTTCTAATGAGATTTCACTGATTCATGAAGCCAATATTTATGAAACATCTACTTTATATTTTGGTATAGCAGTAGTAGTGGTGCTCAGTCTTGTCCAACTCTTTGCGACCCCATGGACTGCAGCCCACGGGCTTCTCTGTCCATGGGATTTCCCCGGAAAGAATACTGGAGTTGCCATTTCCCTCCCCAAGGGATCTTCCTGACTAAAGGATCGAACCTGTGTCTCTTGCATCTCCTGCATTGGCAGGCATATCCTTTACCACCGTGCTACCTGGGAAACATTCGTATTTTGCTATACTGAGATGCAATTTTAATGTCATTTCTATAGCCCTGACCTTTTCATACCAAACTGCAATTCTTTTTTTATTTTAACTTTTTAGCAATTGTTATACAATTTTTAAAGGTAAAGGTTACTTTCCACTTACAGTTATTAAAAAAATGTTGGCTATATTCCCTGTGTTGTACTATATATCCTAGGCCTATCATAGTCAATGCTTTATATCTCCCACTCCCCAGCCCTATATTGCCTTGCCATCCACCCGACTAGTAGCCACTCGTTTGTTCTATTTGTCCGTCTACTTCTTTTTTGTTATATTCGATAGTTTGTATTATTTTTTAGATTCTATATATAAATGATAGCATATGATATTTGTCTTTCTCTGTCTGACTTATTTCACTTAGCAAATGCCCTTCAAATCCATCCATGCTGTTGCAAATGCCAAAATTTCACCTTTTCTTATGGCTGAGTAGTATTTCTTTTTATCCACATCTTCTTTGTCCATTCATTTGTTGAAAGGCACTTCGGTTGCTTTCATATCTTCACTATTGTATGGAATGATGCTATGAGTATTGGGGTGCAGGTATCTTTTCAAATTGCTTTTTTTGTGGGTTTTTTAGATATATTCTTAGTGGAATTGCTGGATCATGTGGTAGTCTGTTTTCCATATTTTTGAGAAATCTCTATACAGCATTTCACAGTAGCTGCACCTATTTACATTCCCACCAACAGTGTACATGTTCCCTTTTCTCCACATCCTCACCAACATTTGTTATTTGTGTTCTTTCTGATGTCAGCTATTCTGACAGGTGTGAGGTGATAGCTCATTGTGATTTCGATTTGCATTTCCCTTATGATTAGCAATGTTGAACATCTTGTCATGTGCCTGTTGGCTGTCTGCATTTCCTCTATTGAAAATTGTCTATTCAGTTCTGCACATTTGAAAAATTGGATTGTTTTTCATTGATGAAGGGTTGTATGAGCTATTTATATGTGGATATTAATGCTTCTTACAGAGCATATCATTTTCAAATATTTTCTCCCATTCAGGATGTTAACTTTTTGTTTTGTCAGTAGTTTCCTTTGGTGTACAAAATCTTTTTAAAGTTTAAGTAGGTCCCATTTGTTTATTTTTGCTTTTATTTTTGTTATTTAGGGGATAGATCCAAAAGCATTGCTGTGGTTTATGTCAGAGAGTGTTTTGCCTGCGTTTTCCTTTAGGAATATTATAGTATCTGGTCTCACATTTAAGTCTTTAATCCATCTGAGTTTATTTTTGTATATGGTGTTAGATTTCACCTAACTTCATTCTTTTACATGGAGCAGCCCAGCTTCCCAGCAACACTTATTGAAGAGAGTGTCTGCTCTGTTCTATAGTCTTGCCTCCTTTGTCATAGATTAATTGATCTTAAGTGAGTGGATTTGTTTCTGGGCTCTCGAAACAAAAGTAGAATGGGAAAGACTAGAAATTTCTTCAAGTTCCATTGCTATATGTGTCTGTTTTTGCGCCAGTACCATGCTGTTTCGATTACTGCAGTGTTGTACTATAGTATGATATTATGAAGACTGATTCCCCCAGCTCTGTTTTTCTTTCTCAAGACTGTTTTGGCTATTTATGGTCTTCTGTGTTTCCATATAATATTAAAATTATTTCTTCTAGTTTTGTGAAAATGCCATTTATGAGTTGATAGGGATTGCACTGAATCTGTAGATTGCCTTGGGTAGTACAGTCATGCTAAACTATTCCTTCTTTCATTCCAAGAACATGGTATATCTTCCCAATTCTTTTGGTTTCAGAGTGATGTTGGCCTCTAGAACCTTTCCCCTAAAGGAACTAGAAGAAGAAGAAGAAATAAAACCCAGAGTTAGTAGAGGGAAAGAAATAAAGATCAGAGGAGAAATTAATGAAATAAGGACTAATAAATAATAGAAAAGATCAATAAAACTTAAAAGCTGGTTCTTTGAAAAGTTAAGCAAAATTGATAAACCTTTAGTCAGATTCATCAATAAAAAAGAGAGACAGTCCAAATAAATAAAATCAGAAATGAAGAAGGAGAAATTACAACACCACAGGAATACCAACAATGATAAGAGACCACTATTAACGACTATATGTCAATAAAATGGACAACCGAGAAGAAATAGATAAATTCAATACAATCTCCCAAGACTGAAGCCAGAAGAAATAGAAAATGTTGAGAGACTAGTTACCAGTAATGATATTTAATTGGTAATTTAAAACTCCTAACAAATTCTAGGACCAGATGAATTCATATGAAAATTCTACCAAACATTTAGAGAGGAGATAACACCTATCCTTCTGAAGGTATTATGAAAAATTTCAGAGGAAAGAACAAACTGGAATTCTTTTACTAAATCAGATACTGTTTTATGTCTCAGCACCCTTGTCAGCACCTAGTTGTTAGCATCAGAAACTCACTCAGGCTGATTTAGTCAGAAAAGGTATTTACTGAAAGGATTATCAGCAGGAACTGACAGCCCAGCTCAAAAGGCAACAGGATCCAATCGAGGAGGGTACAGTGAGGACCCCAGCAAACATTACCAAAATCTTTTAGTGAAGTCTCTGCAGTAACCTCTGCCTTTACTTAGACTCTGACTATGGCTATTGCCAGCTTCCCTGGTGGCTCAGTGGTAATGCGATGCAGGAGACCCAGGTTCAATCCCTGGGTTGGGAAGATCCCCTGGAGAAGGGAATGGCTACCCACCCTAGTATTCTTGCCTAGAAAATTCCATGGACAGAGGAGCCTGGCGCACTAAAGTCCACGGGGTTGCAAAGAGTCAGACATAACTGAGCACACACACATTCACACTCATGCATGGCTACTGCCACTAGTGAAAAGGCCTTCTATGGAGTTAGATGGTGTTGTTGAAGCCAGTGCCACAAGAATAAATTCTGCATTGTCTGTCACATTCATTTCACACTCTTGGCCAGAAATAGTCAAAGAACCAAGCACTAACTGCTAATTGGAGCCACAGAAAATAAGCAGAGAGCATTTGATGGTTGTGTATTCAAATATATTCTTTGCAGAGTTCCAAAGAATAGCAAGGAGAGATAAGAGGGCCTTCCTCAGCAATCAATGCAAAGAAATAGAGGAAAAAGTAGAATGGGAAAGACTAGAAATTTCTTCCAAAAAATTAGAAATACCAAGGGAACATTTCATGCAAAGATGGGATCAATAAAGGACAGAAATAGTATGGACCTAACAGAAGCAAAAGATATTAAGAAGAGGTGGCAAAAATGCACAGAACTATACAAAAAGATCTTCACAACTCAGTTAATCACGATGGTGTGATCACACACCTAGAGCCAGACATCCTGAAATGTGAAGTCAAGTGGGCCTTAGGAAACATCACTATGAACAAAGCTAGTGGAGGTGATGGAATTCCAGTTGAGCTGTTTCAGATCCTGAAAGATGATGCTGCGAAAGTGTTGCATTCAGTATGTCAGTAAATTTGGAAAACTCAGCAGTGGCCACAGGACTGGAAAAGGTCAGTTTTCATCCATTCCGAAAGAAAGGCAATGCCAAAGAATCCTCAGACTAATCCACAATTGCATTCATCTCACACGCTAGTAAAGTAATGCTCAAAATTCTCCAAGCCAGGCTTCAGCAATACATGAACTGTGAACTGTGAACTTCCAGATGTTCAAGCTGGTTTTAGAAAAGGCAGAGGAATCAGAGATCAAATTCCAACATCCGCTGGATCATCAAAAAAGCAAGAGAGTTCCAAAAAACATCTATTTCTGCTTTATTGACTATGCCAAAGCCTTTGACTGTGTGGATCACCACAAACTGTGAAAAATTCTGAAAGAGATGGGAATACCAGACCACCTGACCTGCCTCTTGAGAAACCTGTATGCAGGTCAGGAAGCAACAGCTAGAACTGGACATGGAACAACAGACTGGTTCCCAATAGGAAAAGGAGTACATCAAGGCTGTATATTGGCACCCTGCTTATTTAACTTATATGCAGAGTACATCATGAGAAATGCTGGGCTGGAGGAAGCACAAGCTGGAATCAAGATTGCCGGGAGAAATATCCATAACCTCAGATATGCAGATGACACTATCCTTAAGGCAGAAAGTGAAGAAGAACTAAAGAGCCTTTTGATAAAAGTGAAAGAGAAGAGTGAAAAAGTTGGCTTAAAGCTCAACATTCAGAAAATTAAGATCATGGCATCCGGTCCCATCATTTCATAGCAAATAGATGGGGAAACAGTGGAAACAGTGGCTGACTTTATTTTTCTGGGCTCCAAAATCACTGCAGATTCTGATTGCAGCCATGAACTTAAAAGGTGCTTACTCCTTGGAAGGTAAGTTATGACCAACGTAGACAGCTTATTAAAAAGCAGAGACATTACTTTATCAACAAAGGCCCATCTAGTCAAGGCTATGATTCTTCCAGTGGTCTTGTATGGATGTGAGTGTTGGACTATAAAGAAGGCCAAGCACTGAAGAACTGATGGTTTTGAACTGTGGTGTTGGAGAAGACTCCTGAGAGTCCTTTGGACTTCAAGGAGATCCAACCAGTCCATCCTAAAGGAGATCAGTCCTGGGTGTTCATTGGAAGGACTGATGTTGAAGCTGAAATTCCAGTACTTTGGCCACCTTATGTGAAGAGCTGACTCATTAGAAAAGACTCTGATGCTGTGAAAGATTGAAGGCAGGAGGAGAAGGGGACCTCAGTGGATGAGATGGCTGGGTGGCATCACCGACTCAATGGACATGAGTTTGGGTAAGCTCCAGGAGTTGGTGATGGACTGGGAGGCCTGGAGTGCTGCGGTTCATGGAGTCACAAAGAGTCGGACACGACTGAGCAACTGAACTGAACTGATTCAAATATAGGAAGGTGGCTCAGTTCCTGGAAATTCAAGGTAGATAAATATCTTTATAGACTTAATATTATTATTATTGTTATTACTTCAATCATTTTAATTGTTATGTTGGCGTATGCTCATTGTAATTAATAAAATATTAGTTCTGCATGGTGAGTTGTGAAGTTTGGCGTTGGTACCTAAGCATGGTTCCTAAGAAACCAAGCACCAAGTAGGTTTTATGTGGGCCTTGGGTGCCTTTTCCTCTCCCTCATGTCCTCTTTCCTTCTTTTTTTTCTTCCTTCCTTATTTTTTCTTTCCTTATCTTTTTCTTTTTTGGTAACTTCTCCAATAATAGAAACATCATACTAGATTTCAGTATATATAAATATAGATATGGCAGTAACATCTTAGACCTCTGTCCTAACACTGTATACACTCTAGCACTTGGAATAAAAAATGTTGAGCATCAGATTTATTGTATTCTTTCAGGAGAGGCAGTTTGCAAACACAGCAAAAGAGTATAATGTATAATATATTGGAAGTTGGTAATGTTATGGAACATTCATCCAGAGATAGACAGCAGATATACTAAATAAGTAAATTGTGTAATCTGTTAATGTTTAATGATATAGAAACAACAGTGGAGAATATCTTGTAAGTATCAAATTCTTACATGAAATGATGGTAATATTCAGGTTGTTTCCCTTTCAATTGTTAGAAGGATAAAATGAGACTTCCATGTGAAGGCCCTATGAAAAGTTTTTAGGATTATAAAATTATCAATATTTATAACTAAATAATTGCAAATAAATGTCATAAGTAAATAACTCCTTTATATAGAGCACTCAGAAAACCAGCACTTGAATTGGGCATATTTTTTTCCCTATCCACTTCTTTTAACTGAGAATCATGTTGCATAAGCAAACATGTATCCTGTTTATTCCCACCCCTAATTAATTTTGTAGCTTAAGCTTTCTTTAGTATTGTTATAAACTTGACATATCTCTTTCCCAAATATTTTCCAGGCTTTTTATACCAGATCCAACAGTGAAATTGTTTTAGTTTTTGTTTTCCTCAGCTCACTAATTGCTTCCATCTCACAACCTCAAATGTCTCTACACTACAGTTTTTTTTTTCTTTTTTAATTTCCTGTATCAGGGTGGTTCTTCTACATTTTTGGTCGCGAGACCCTTTGATACCCTTAAAAATTACTGAGGTTTTGTTTTTATGTCCATCAATAATTATGTCCATCAACAGTTATGTCCATTAATAATTACCCTAATGGGAATTAAACTGAGAAATTCAAAGAAATTACTAATCCATCTAAAAATAATAGTAAGCTCACTAGATGTTATCTTAAGAGATATAATGATAGACACTCATGGAGCTTCTGGTAAACTCCTCTGAACTCTAGAGATTCAATTAGAGTGAAAAGGCAAATGCCACCTTATTATTATGAAAATCATTTTGACCTTCTGGAACCAAAGTTTGAGATCCATAACATATTAGAAATCTAGATTCAAAAGGAAAGTTTCAAATAAGCAATACATTGATATGGTTCGCTCATCTCTGCTAGCAGTTCATCTAACCTTTCCAGAGGTCATTCATATTATTAATGTATTTATATATAGATAAGAATTGTGTCATAATATATAATTTAAATCGAATGAAAGTTTTCAATTATGTTTTTTTTTAATAGCCTAGTTTTTTTGAAACCTAACAATGTGTTTTGGGGATCTTTCACATAGAGAGCTTCCTTTTTTAAAACTTTTATGTTTTCATGGTACCCCATAGTATGGATGTGCCATAGTCTATTTGGTTTCCTACTGCCAATGGATCTTTCATTTTTCTTTCTGGTTTCCCCCAACACAAATGTGGCTGCAATGAATAACCTGGTATGAATATAATTTCACAACTGAATAAATAGATCTCTGTTAAACGTTTAGAATAAGAGTTGCTGGGCAAATTTCTATGCATATTGAGTTTTTATAAATATTTTCAAATAGCCCTCAGCAGAGCTTGTAACAGTTTACTCTCTTCCTAGCAATCCGTGGAGACTCTGGTTTCTGCACCCTCTTGCCCATGCATACTGGTGTTATGTTTATAGATCTTTGGCAGATCCTTAATTTATTATAATTTTTATTACTTTGAACCTGCTGTGCTTCATGCTGTGCTTAATGACCCTTTTAATCCAAGTGACACAAAGTCGCTTAAAATCACAACAAGTAGAAGATATACACAAGTCCTGGGAATTCGTTGGATGAACATATAAGGATCATCCCTGTAAGCAGGCTTGAGATTGAAGAGAGGCACTACTGATAGTTAAAATGAAACAACAGGTATGAATGAGATTGTGCTAGGCATTCTGGCATATCTGATATCCTAGGAGATATGCATTATGGAGACAGGATAGATAGAAGTAAATATATGAACATGCCACCTACAGGAGAAGTTAGAGAATAAACCAATGAATTAAATCATTTTGGCTACACAGAATGACCATGTTAATTTTATGGAGAACAAAACACAGTGAAGTGCGCTGTTGTTTTACGATCTCACTTCTGCTCATCCTGCGCAGTGGTGCTGTCTTCACTCTCACTGTTCTTACTCCTGTCTTGCCTAAAACCACATGCCCAGCCTCTCCCTCTTTCTCCATTATTGTGAGTTGGGTTTCCCCAGAGGCAGACTCTGACCATTTAAGAAGAAGCACCCTGGGGATCTGTCCCTGGGGAAGGAAGAAGAGGAATCAGGAAGGCAGAAGGAGAAGAGCAGCTGGGAGACAGGCCCATCCCAGCTCGCATGGCCCAAAATGATCTTTTAGAATCATCTTGAATTGGGCTAAGACAACCAGGCCTTTTCATTCCTGCATGTTCAGTCTTTGGATGCGTCACATTGGGAAGGGCTTGAATTCTGGAGCAAAGCTCTCTGGAACACAGGCAGCCTCTGAAGCGGCTGAGAGCTGCTGCTGCCTGCTGGCAACACGCCCAGCAGCCAAGGTACCAAGTCCTTCAGTGAAGAAGGGCCTGGAGGCAAGCTGCAACGTCAGCTCTAGGTATCAGGAGTCGCTCAGCAATAGTTATTTACACTGTTATAAATAATTAAGACTTAGCTTTACCAGGGGTATTTTATCTTATCAAGAGGACAAT
Source organism: Muntiacus reevesi (assembly GCF_963930625.1). Classification (NCBI taxonomy): domain Eukaryota; kingdom Metazoa; phylum Chordata; class Mammalia; order Artiodactyla; family Cervidae; genus Muntiacus; species Muntiacus reevesi. The sequence goes on along the minus strand of NC_089269.1, from coordinate 18,023,251 downwards.
AAGTGAACAAAACTAGAGTACTTATAGCCTTGGATTCAGGCTGACCTAAACTAGACTTCTGCCATTGCTTCTTATTCAATATAAGTTTTATTTTCTCCATCCCCAAGGTGATGGTGTTGCTACTTATTTCATGGAGCTGCTGCACAAATTAAATGTTAGAGTTTTTATATATAAAGAGTTTAACTCACTACCAGGTGCATAGTGAGCATCCAGCAATGATGACTCATATTTTTAAAGGATAAAAATAACTTGATTAAATTTTAGTTTCAAATATAATACTTTGATTTGGGGGAGCAAAAAGGTGAAAGGGAAGGGATAGGAGAGAAAACTTTCTCAGAATGCCTCATTTTTATGGCTCTTGATTCATTAGGCTATCTCTTTCACTGTTACATTTTATTAGCATTATAATGCCAAATCTGATACATTTGTGATTTTAAAATTAAATGTAGAATTTGTGTGAGTTCCTTAACTATATAATGTGTGCTTCTAGGGAAAGATGAGGATGAAACACTCTAAATACCCTAAATGGATGCAAACTGAGGGTATTTGAAATCTATTCCTGAAAATTGGGAGACCCTAATTTTTCTTGGTTTCTATCATGGGCACTGGATCTCTACTACTGTTGGAGGAAAAATGGGGTGTGAGAGAAGGGTCATGTTCCAGGTATTGTGCGAGTCCCTGGAATGGGCCAGCAAGTGAAGGTCCTTGGCTTCTCACAGGACAGAATTCAAGAGTGAGTCCTAGTAAAGTGAAAGCAGATTCATTCACAGAGACACACACTCCAGAGACAGTGTGATCCATCTCAGAAGACAAGAGCACCCTGAGGTGTGGGTGGTTATTTTTTATGGACTGGGTAATTTCACAGGCTCTCTGGTGGGAGGGAAGAGTCTACCTTGAAGAAGGGGTGAGGACTTTCAGGAGCTGGTCCACCACTCACATTTTGGCCTTTTATGGCCAGCCTCCTAAATGCCATGGTCCCTGTAGGTGAATAATTTAGCATGCTAATGCATTTTAATGAGCATCTAATGAAACTCAAGGTCCACTGGAAGTCAAATCTTCTGCCATCTTGGGCAGAATAGGTCCTAACCAGTTTTTGTGGTATTCTGTTCTTCTTAATGGTTGTGTACTTCTATTAGTTATGCCTTGCCACCTTCCTTCCTGTCTCACTGCAGCCATGTGGTATAGAAAAACACATCATTCCTGGACAAATCAGAATCAACTGAGAGGATGAAACTTACAAAGTTTAATCCTCAGAGTGATGGACTGGGGAAGGGAAAGAAGAAAATTCCTTTTGAAAAATGTTGAAAGACCCCTATATATGGTCAATATAAGAAGTCTGGTTGGTTTATGCAGAACTAGGGTCAGATTAGAGAATGGGGTCTTTCAGCACCTGGCTCTGCCTAGTCTGGGGAGAGAAGTCAGCAGCTAAAAGCACCAAACCAGGGTAGAAAATGATATCAAGTTGTATTAAGGGAATAGAAATGGCTGAAATTACTCCAGTATTAGTTTTGAATTGTTCAGAGAGAAGTAAAATTTCAGACAGAAAGGAGCAGAGTAAAGTAATCGATCTAGAGAAGTGTGAACCTCCCAAGCAGCCTAGACAAAATCCAGCCTAAAATTAACACCTCAAGACTTTTGTATAATGGATGTCTTTGCTTGAATCAACTGGGAAATCTTTGTTGGGGAACATTTCCCAAAACTTATTCCACGCTTCATCTATCCTGATTTTTGCCATTTATGGCTACCCATTGGGTCTGTTTCCACCCATACTCTCTTTGAGGATAAACCTGTTAGTATATCCTGACTTCCTCTGACCTACCAGAAATTTTTCAACACAGAATTGTAGATGCCTTAAAGATTCTTTTCTTTCATGGAAAACAAATAAGTAGGTGATGGAAATGATCTCCAGATTATACAATGAAAGCATGTGCTTTTCTTCCCATTTACTCTTCTGTGAGCACCAGCTTTATGCTAACAGATAGGCTGGTATGCTAATGCCTCATAATACCAAATAGAATAGCCATGAACCATATCTTAGGAACTAGATGAACTTATTTAATAGAATAAATGGAATAAACTAAAGGTAATTTAATAGACTAGAATGGAATAAACTGAAGATAATCAAGATACTTTAAGTGAAATTTTATTTACACAACTACACAGAGATCTCTGATAGTATTACTCAAAAAGGTTTTTGAGTACAACATTGATGATTTGGAATTCTCATACATTTAATATTTTAGAAACTTATATTTTAGAAGTTTGTTTTTTAAAGAGTACTGGAGCTCTGTATTGTTTTTCTGTCACTTCTAATCAGTGAGGGATTAGGAGCATAAGACAGACTCATAAAGGAGACATATTGTACGTGATTCTGATTCAACATTCTATACAATCCCATAGGGCCCCATGGGAAAAACCAGCCTAGTATTCTTTCTAGCAACAGTGAGAAAGTTGGAAGAGAAAACAAAGAAACTTCATTGAAGAATAAGACAATTTGCCAGTGCTGATCCTCAGAAATTGATCTTGAAAGTTAAAACATCATTAGTGTACAGCCCACCCAATAAGTATTACCTGCATATAAAACTTCTCCAAGGAAATAACATATTTTGTAGAAATGATTTTTTTAAATAAATGTAGTATAATGTAAACACATTTCAAATTGGTGAAATTCTTTCCATCCCAGTGCTGCCACCATGAACCAGACCACCATCTCGTAACTGTTCTCCTGCATTAATACAAATGTCACTGCTGTTCCAGCCAACTTTCCCTTTAACATCTGCACACTGCAGTCAAAGACATCTATTTGAAAACATCCACTATATGTTAATTGTTTAATTTTTAATGTTGTTTCAGAAAAAGATGATCTTTTTCACATTGCTCCTTTCTACCCTCCATTATCTTCAACGCTGACATATACATCTTCTGAAGGAAGAGCAAACATCAGCTTTTGTACAACGAAGTCCAGCCTTCTTTCAAAGGCTGAGTAGGCTTTAGGCGGTATAACTCCTGCTGTGCTTCTCTTGAACTTCATCCCTGCCAGATCATGCTGTGGTCACACTGGCCAATTTTCAATTTCTCAGAAGCACCAAATGCTTTTACTCATTAGGGCTCTTATTCTTGTGTTTTCATTTGCCAGGAACACCATTCCCAGGCTCTTCAGATGTGGTTCAGCCTATGGTTTAGAGGCTATCGTCATCTTTGCTTTACAGATAATGAAACTGAAGCCAGAGAGATTAAGTCCCTTGCCCAAAGGCTAATTAGCAGCAAATAAGTTGCACAGTTAAGATCCCGATGATCTAACTCCAGATCTTGGGTTCTTCATCACCTTAAGACATCTATCGTATCACCCTACTGGTCTACTTCTCAGCTTAAATGCCAGGCTTTCCCTGATCCATACTCTAAACTAAGCCTAGCAACCATCCTTGTTGTCTTTTACTTTTTCCCTTATCTTTTCCATTATGTAATTTATCACAATTTCTAATTATTTGTTATGGTAATTTGTTCATTTTTAAAAAAAAAATATTCACTAAATTAAAAGATTTCAGGGAACAAGAGCAAAATAGACCCAATACATGGACTCTCCTTTTGACATAAGCACTGGTGACAGTTTTGCTTGAAGTAGCTGAGGCCCACTGGGAGGCCAGGTGGGTGCTGGATATGCCTGTTAACTCTTGAAATAACACAAAGTCATTTGTGATATAGTAACTGCTGTTTTTGATTTTCATTCTGGCACCGTCATAACGGCCATACTACAAAGTCTTCTTTCATGCAAAAAGACTGGCGACAGCAAAAACAAGCAACAGAATTCTTCAGAATACTGCAGATGAATCAGTTATCTGCTCTCTTTAGCTTTTATCCTTTTCTTTCCCATATTCATCTGCTTCCTCCAATTTGCTTTCTTTTTTTGTTTGTACTTCTTGGCACCGTCCACCACCAGTTTCTGAAGCAGTGTTTCAGCAGAATCTTCAGGCTCAAAATATTCTGGAATGATGCTTAGGGAAGATCTGAATACCACTCACTCTAAGTAAATTGAGCTGGCACTGTTGAAGGGATTCCTCGAGTTGATGACTCTCCAAAGCCATCAATTAACAAAAGGCATAAAAGCATAAGCACAGAAACATAGCAAGTCTGAGGTGTTATTAAAAGGAATGGAGTGGGAACATTTATCTGACTGGTCACAGCCAGGAAAAACATTACTGAAGATTGGCCCATTTCTCCTCAGAATGTCTGAGATGAAATGGAGCATCCTTTGTTTTATACAAAGAAAATAATTCAGAAGGATGACAGTTTAGTGATACATGTCTTCATGGCCTAGAATTCAAAGGCCTTAAAAAGAGGTTAAAATTCAAGTAAAATGAAGGATAGATAATTTAAGATATCACATTTATATTTTCTCTTTAATTAATCTTTTCTCTTCTTTCAACAAGAAGATATAGTATAACTACAAGATAGACCTTGGGTAGGGCAAAAGGGAGAAATGATGGGGGATAATCAAGTTTGTCTATAACCTTTTCTTTATATGAGAAGAAGTTGCATTGAAGAGGGTAAAAAGAAATCTAAATGTGTTGCTTTCAGTTTCGTGTCATACTTTACCACATATTTGGAAATATTTGTAGTCATTAGAAACCCTGATGTCTGTGGTAAAAGAAATGGATATCTCAGTTTTTGCCCTAAATGAAGGTCCAAGTCAGATTGCTCTGTTGACTTTCCGGTAAATAGCAGAATGTCAAGGGTCCGTTCTTTAAGAAAGTATACTGATTGTATAAGAACTGACTCTTAGGAGAAATATTGGCACATTTCTAAAACTCTTTCTTCTTTCTCAGCAGAATAGAATTCCCATAAGTAGGCCATTACCCTATTTTGACTTCTAACCTCTCATCATTATACTTTGGTGAACATATTTGGGCATTACAAAAAGTGAGAGCCATATTTTCTCCACTAATTTCCATCTTTCATTTAATGTATGCATTCTTTACAAAATTCTGATGACACTTTATTTGAAGTGTTCAAACTACCAGAAAGTCCCTAGGAAGAGGGTTTGAGGTTGGCACTGGATAAAAAGACAACCTTGAACTAATTTTAAAGTTTGCAATTAGCAGAGATCACAGTGTGGCAAGTAAAAGTTCTAATGATAGACTGGCCTAGGCCTTGAGGTAAATTATGCATAATTATTCATAACTGCTATTTTTGGCTTGCCTGATTGTCCTAGACCTCTGGCTGAGGAAACAATTTGAAATAATTAGAGTACTAGTGCATTGACAATGATGAATGAATTGAATACTTCTTTTGCCAAACATGGGTCTTGATAGGAAGCAGATAACTTTGGCAACTGTGGTATTTTGTTATTGGATTTCTGAAAGTAGAAAGTTTGTGTTTTTTTTGTGTGTGTGTGTGCGAGAGATTTTTATAGGTTGTTTTTAAGTCATTCTCTAAAAACTTCAGTCATCAAGGAGCCTATGATTAAAAACAAACCAAAAACAAAGGTTTAAAAAATTATTTCTATAAAATTTCTAAAGTATTTATTTATATCTAATTTTTGCATGCTTATTGTTGAGAGTTGGAGCAATGGTAAATATAGCTTATTGTTGAGAGCCGGGAATATGGTAAATATAATGTCACATTAATTTATAAAATTCCTTTAAATTTTAATCTCACGGAAATTTTTTAGTTTAGTATATTATACCATAATGGTAGTTAAGAAAAAGATATACTGATAGTGAGTTAAATAGAGTGCTTTTTGAAATAGAAAAATTTTAAATAATTAATACATAGAAATGCTATGTATGTTCTGCATATTCTTTTATGAAGTAAAAGCAAAATGGATATTTGCTGTATGCTAAATTCTTATCATTAAGTAAAGACAGCTTATCTTTATACATAATGACATTCAAATGTGTGTAATAATAATTTTCAGTAATTGTAATAGATAAATGTCTTGAAATAGGAAATGCTAAGTAGTTCTGGTGCACCATCAGATGCACTAGAGAAAAATTAAAGCAAAGGAGTCTTAGAGACCTATCATTTTTATTCATTGTCCATAAATTGTATAAAGCTCCTTTCTTAATTAAGCAAATTCAGAAACACAGCATATTCACATTTTTCAGTAGAATAAACACCAACAATTGTCTCTGTCAGGAGACAGTTGCCTCTTCACTGGAGATTTGGACAAACAGCCAGACAATCTTTGTTTAAATGAAAAAGCCTCAGCCCATTTAGGTCACATGAATGCAAAATTAAACTTCATTTTTTAAAAACCATAAAGTAATTTGAAAGTATAAAAAGACTGAATATCTAAACAAACTTTGAAATCTATACTAGTTGAATTTTATCACTCTACTAATTGCACATATTTTATTCTCTATTTTAAAATAGTTTCTTAAGATACTCAGGTTTGCAGCAAAAACAGTATAATTTTTACAGGTTGCCAATATGCATTTTTATATTGTACACAGTATTTGCACCTTAGCTTTGCTTACTAAATGCTAAGTCTAATCCAGTTTTATTACTTTATTACTTTTAACCATGGTGACATTATTTAAATGATTTTGACTTTTACATATAGTATAAACTACAATCTTAAATAATCTACATGTAAAATATATCTTTTTGTTGCTCAGTCTCTAAGTCATGTCTGACTCTTTGCAACCCCAGGACTGCAGCACACCACGCTCCTCTGGCTTCCACTGTCTCCTGGAGCTTGCTCAAATTCATGTCCATTGAGGCAGTGATACTATCTAACAACAACAAATTAGGTCTACTTATTTGCTTATTGTCGTAAATAATAAAATCATTCTATGTAACTCTTATTCCAAATGATGAGGAAAGATGCATATGTGTCACCATACAGTTTTTTTTCTGTGCATTTTCAGATATCACGTGTTTCAGAATGCTGTGTCCCTGAACTTGGAAAAGCAATTTTTTTGCAGAGTCATCGAGCTTCCCTGGTGGCCCAAATGGTAAAGAATCTGCCTGCAATAAAGGAGACTGGGTTCAATCCCTGGGTCAGGAAGATCCTCTGGAGAAGGGAACAGCAATCCACTCCAGCATTCTTTCCTGGAGAATTCCAAGGACAGAGGAGCCTGTCTGTCAGGCTACAGTCCATGGAGTCGGAAAGAGTTGCGATGACTGAGTTGAGCAACCAACAATACTGGCCCTTAAAGAAAGAGTGTTTTATTAGTCCTTTTGCCATTTTGTTCTTTAGGTAACAACCCAAATATAATACAGCTTGTTTGACTGAGATATAAACGGCCACTTCACAGTCTTAACTTTGGTTTTTGAACCACATTTTCTGATAGAAATTGTAGTACTGAGTCTGCTTTCACTGAAGAACTTTGTTTATTAGAGTATCCTATAAAGTTACTTACTGATGCATAGAAAAATAGTCAAATGAGTGATTTTGGAAATCAGTAAAATTTAATGTTGAGATTTATATGATCTGAAGAGACACCAGAGTGTATATATCAGTATGCTGATGCTGAAGCTAAAGTTCAATATTTTGGCCACCTGATGTAAAGAAATAACTCATTGGAAAAGACCCTGATGCTGGGAAAGATTGAAGGTGGAAAGAGAAGGGGACGACAGATGGTTGGATGGCATCATGGACTTGATGGGCGTAAGTTTGAGCAAGCTCTGGGAGTTGGTGAAGGACAGGGAAGCCTGGCGTGCTGCAGTCCACGGGGTTGCAAAGAGTTGGACACAGCTGAGCAACTGACTGTTGAGACGAGCCTCAGAAAAGGAAGATTTCATTACAGAAGTGGAAATACTGAAGTTTAGGCGCAGGGATCCTTGACTTAGCCTATCTTATTTTCTTCATAAGTAGCTTATTATTTTGACTTTTGACTATTTGACTATTAATATTTGACTGTAATAAGGAAACTTGAAGGACACCTCACTCTGGCTCTCCATTCTGATGAAAATGAGGCAGCGGTACACTACAGTGGAGGTGTCCCACGGTCCTTTGAATACAACTTATGGAGGTAAAATGGGGCCCAGGAGCTGATGGCATATACCAACTACTGTTTTCTGCTGTTTCCTTCTCTGTCCCCCAGGACACCTCCCTCTACTAAAGACAGAGCAAGGGGATAGACAATGAGACTCTGAGGCCAAATAGAAACAGGAAATGAATCCTAAATCTGAAACAAAATAAAAGACTTAAAAAATAATACACAAATCCACATTGCTATTGTTATTTTTGTTAATGTTACCTAGAATTAAGTTCAGTAGTTCACTTGCCTAATGGGTCATTAAAAATAAAAGATGCTTACAGCATGAAAAGCAAATGTTTACTCTTCATAACCTTGTTTTCAAGAATTAAATTCTGATATTTTTGCTCAGCTGCTTAGGGAAGCAAACCCTTTAACAGATTTGACTCTACAAAAAGGGGTCCTGTTTAGCATCACTGCATGGGCACCTATTTGCAGACTGGTACAAATTGGACTTTTCATTGCATGAAGATTTTGATGCTCCAAATTTATGAGTTGTTTCAAAACCTGTGTAAGGAGGAAGCATTTTACCCTCTAAATTAAAGTGAAATGTTATACCATTTACCTATTCCTGTTAAGTTCCTTGTGAAAGGATTTTAAAAAGCACATCTTATTTACCATACCCCTACTCTCATTGGAAGCCAGGCAGATTCAATTTCATGGCAGCAGCCCAAAATTAAATTCTATGAGAACAGTAATTTTTCAAATTGATTGACTATCACTAATCAGTACTAAAGGAAGAGTTGCTGTGTTTTTTTAAGGCAGAAGCAATGAATTTTGACATACAATTTGGCCGGTGGTAAATATGATAGTTTTTTCCTTATGGTAACATAAAATGATTTTTAACTCTGAAATATACATTGAATGAATATGGTGGGATTTGAAACTTCATCTCACATTTGTTTTATTCTAAGAAAATGGCAAATGATAACACACAGGGCAAGAAAATGTGTTTTATAATCTATTTCCTTCACTCATTTCTTAATTGCTTCATTGTACAACGTCAGGCAGGGCCTGTTTCTAAAATGGCATAATTTTTTCTTGAGATATGATTTTTCAGTCTCCTCAAACATTGTTAATTGAGCAGAGGGGGAAGGCTCTACCTAGAGTACTGTAGAAATTCTCCCAAAAGAGAGAGATGAGGGAAGGGTAACACACAACCTCAAAACCCAAGGTCCATGGCTGCACTTAAAAACAGCTTGCCACCTCCCGATCACAACAGTCATGTTTAAATGCAAGTCTCATGGAGATGTGCGTGTCATTGATAATGTTTCCCTCGGGGCAGAGTGTGAGCCTGAGTGTAATCTTTCCACAGACAGAAGCCCTCTGTTTGGGTGGAAGGCATTATAAGTAGTTTTCTGAGATAGATTGCAATCTCCCCCATTTGCTTTTTGTTTCTTCCCCCTCCCTAGCCAACTGCCCATCATGTCTCCTCCCCCATCGTCCCCTTTAAGTTCTGAAGGCATCAATTCATGTATTTAAATGTCCTTGGAAACTGAAAGTAATCTAGAAGGCTATTAGCATATTGTTATACATGTTAATGGCCTGACACCAAGGATGGGCTTTTTTCTTTTATGTGTGTTGTTGTGAACATTACCAGTTTAAATGGGGAAAATCTTCCCCATTCAGAGTGTCACCACGGCCCTTCATTCACTTGTCAGGAGCCCATTGTGTGTCCAGACCTTGTCAGGGGCTTCTAGAGGGTTCGTGGCAGCAGCTTGCCATTGAGATCTGGGAAGAGGGCTGCGGGGATGGGGACAGACTGGTCCAGCAGCCAGGTGGTGGCCAACTGGTCAGTAACCGACAGACAATTTAACCTAACTAGGCTGTGCAGTCAGGCCCGTGTTAACAAAAGGCCCACATGTGTCCTTAGCAAGCTTCATTAACTCTTTTGGCTAGGACTATACTCCTCTGACATATTAATTAGTTGCAACGCTTTCTCTTATTCCAACTTAACCTTTCCATTGGACACTCAAGTGGATCCCTGGGAAGCTATTAGAATAATATGTATGCAAAATTACTGGGAAAAAATAACTGTAAGAGCAGGAAAATATTCGCTACCACTAGGCTGTTTTTATACAGGGAAAAAAAGTGTAAAAGGAAAATGTGTGTTCTTCAATATTTTACTCAGAAAGGTGATTTATTCCATATTGTTAATAAAAATAGGACATCAATTACTATGTAATTGTGTGCTGGTAGGTATCAAATTGTCATGCTTTTTTCTGTCTTTGTAGTGAAACTAAAGGAAAATATTATAAAACAATATTTTGCGGAATTTTAGACTGTGTTAGTGACTAGAGTAATCTGACCTTGTGATTATAATCGATTCAAGGTTTTGAATAATTTTTACAAGTTACAAAAGTCTTAATAAAGGAAAGTTATAGAAACTTTTTTAAATTATAAAAAGTTTAGAGAGTTCAGGATTTGTAAAAATATTTCTCATATATATAGGTAGATATAGACATATGTATAAATACATTTGTTGACAAAAAAGTGATGAGTTTTTTTGTGTGTGTATTTAGCCTTGGCTATTTTATATTATAAAAACAAGTACCATATTATGTGAACTATGATAATATAGATGCATCAGGTATTGAATTTAATGATAGATGAGCCTAATTAGTATTTTTTCTTTGTTTTGCTTATAGAACATTTCTTGGCAAAGATAGTCTATAGATATAAATTAATTTAGAAAAGTCCACAGGCCAAAGATGCATTTTATATCTCTGCTCTTGGTAAGCAATAAATCTTCAGTGATATAATACTTTTAACTTCTCACAGCAAATTAGTCACTTGTCAAGTCCATTGAGAGAGTAAATTCAGTCTTGTTTCATCATTTTATACCTTGTGATTTTTTTACAACTTAAGCAAAGTTTCATATTGTAGTTAATATTCTGCAGAAAATAAAAAATCTACAAAGGAACAAGTTCAATTGTTATTTGTGTACTTATTGTTAAATACATGAGTTTTCATATATTGCTAAGCATGTCAAACATATGAGTTTCCTGCCAAGCTCCTCTATCCATGGAATTCTCCAGGCCAGAATACTGGAGCAGGTAGCCATTCCCTTCTCCAGGAGATCTTCGCAACCGAGGGATTGAACCCAGGTCTCCTGCATTGCAAGCAGATGTTTTACCCTCTGAGCCTCCAGGGAAGTAAATTTTCATTAGCTGTGTGAAAAGTGAAAGTATGTTAGTCACTCAGTCATGTCTTGACTCTTTGTGACCTCATGGACTGTACAGCCTGCCAGGCTGTCCACGGAATTCTCCATCAAAAATCCTAGAATGGGTTGCCATTTCCTTCTCCAGGGCATCTTCCCAACCCAGGGATTGAACCCACGTCTCTTATACCTCCTGCATTGGCAGGCAGTTTCTTTCCCATCCGAGCCACCAGGAATGCCCATTAGCTCTGTAAAACTAGTAACTCTAAAAGTAACATTTGCCATCCCTTTAAGCTGCATTGCTAGGGAGGGAGGAGCTGTGTTCAAAACCTGGTTATGAGGACTGCCCCTGATCCTTTTCAGCCGGTGTAGTCATGTTACTCCGGCAGGGGTCAGTTACTATGACTATTATTCAGGCGGATTCTAAACTAATCATAGTCTAGGCTACTCTTGAGGTCTAAACCTAGATTGGTTCGTTTTAAACTATAAGACAATTAAGTGTTGTTACAATTTAAGGAAAAACAAGGTTTCCTCACAAATATTGGCTGATATTTCCTAGACGGTGTTCAGTAAAAACACCAAGTGACTTCAGAAGATGGTGTTTGGTACTGGCAGTCTGGGGCGCCCGGCTCTCAGGTGACATCACAGGTGTGTTTTGAGACGTACGTTTTGGAGGAAAAGGGTTGATACAGCAGGTAGAAGCAAGAAAGCATTCTCCAGTTATCACAGAGAACAAACTCAAGAATATTTGTAGGGAAAAATGAGTAACAGAGCTGAAGTATTGTAATAGTTTGCATTTCAATTTATGTTTATATTTGATCAGTGGTCAAAAATTATATATAGACTCTGTGAAAACTTCAGATGAAATAGTAAGGAAGCTGGGGCTTTCATGGGAGTAGTAGCCATTCTTCTCCTTAGCCCTAGATGTCCTCATAAATGGAAATAGCAATAAAGATGATAATATCTGTCTTTAGAGGTATGTGAGTCTTCTTCATAACTAGGAAGAATTCTGAATAGAATTGATTGAGGCAAAGATGTGGGTGTGGTTATTATGAGTAGTTCGTTATTGCTTTTATTAGGGAAATGAGATTATTTGCAGCTAAATACAATGAATTATTCCCAGTGTGTAGATCAGATCTGTTTGTGTGTGTGTGCAGTTCCTCCGTTCTGTCTGGCTCTTTGTGACCCCATGGACTGTAAGCCCTTCAGTCCACGGGATGTCTCAGATAAGAATAGTGGAGTGGGTCACCGTTTCCTCCTCCAGGGGATCTACCCGACCCAGGCTTTTAATCCATTTCCAAGCAGTATGTTCATATATAATTTGCTCATCACTTCAGGAAATAAAATTATGGAAAAATTGGTGAGAGTATCTTTGCACAATGTTCTCACAAGTCTGTGATTTTTCTAAGAATGCCTATCTTGAATGTAAATTAGAATTTATCGGTCCCCTTAATTTTCAAGTTATAAGCTGGCACAAATAGTCTTGGAAATATGTATTTTGATGAAGTTCTTTTTTCTTAAGCATCATCAGATGAAACTATAAAGCAAATATCAGAATATGATATCGATAGAGATGATAATAATTTATAAAAGCATACAATTTGGAGAGAACTTACACTAGACAATTCAATCAAATGCTAATAATTATAAGATTTTCTGGCCCTGCATGTTTAAAAAATCAAATTGAACTTTGTAAATCTCACAACAATGGCATTTACAAAGGAAAAAAAATGACAGCAGTTTGTGATACTGGTTTTGTTGTCTCAGTTTAATTAGAGGCATATAATAATAACATTCTCTAGTGCTGCTAATTCTTTTTCAGTTAAACCAAACTTTGAAAATCTGATGACAATAGGTTTTGTGACGGGAAAAATAGTGATAGTATTTTTAAAATTTGACCCTGAACCTTTCACCTGAAGAAATAAACATGAGTTGGTTGTATTTGGCAGTAGAATGTTGTCTTTGAAAATATGCCCTTTTTATTTGATGTGATCCAAAATAACGCTTAAACAAATTGGGTCACAAGTGCCAGCACTTGATAATTTAAAGTGTTGTAAAAATGATTGGTGTTTACAAGTACAATTTGCTCCAGGAAACTTGGCTCCCCTTTAAGTTGGAAACGTGTCAATATTTTATGATATATTTTGTACCAGTCATACTCAGGTTGCAAGATCTGTTCCAAGTACAAGCTCTAGACAGTTTGATACTATTCATTTAAAGTTGTGATTTACAGGTGCAGTATGGTTACTGGCCATTTATTAAAGCACAATGTTTTAAAATACTAAAACTAATGGGCAAATATATATATGTATGTATATATATAAATATATATATGTATGTATATATATATATACATATATAGAGAGAGGCACTTATTTTGAATTATGCTGAAATATTAATTTTTTAAGATCTTTTAGTAAAATAGTAAAGTTTTGTTTTATTCTAATGGGCTTTTAAAATCACTGTTCCTAAATAGTAGTTTGCAAAATTATTCCATTTTAATATTTTATTCTTACAAATTTGTGCAAATATTTTCCTTAAAGGAAAGGCTGCTTTCTAAAAATTTCCTATGATTTCTGAATCATGCATATGATTTTATTCTGCTTCTCTTATACACTGACATTAAAAAAGAAGACAGAGTAGGAAAGAAGGCGAGGGGAAAGAGGTAGAGAAAGAAGGAGGAAGAGGAGGCTGAGGAGGGCAAGATTTCCCATTCACCAGGACTTAATCTCTCCTTCTAACTAGATTTAATTCTTTTTTAACTTGTTTTTATTTTGGTCAGTACCACCTCCAGTTTATGCTAACATGAGGACAATTTTTGTTTTCTTATTTTATATGCAAGTTCCATATTAATTTTGAGAGATATTTTAAATATTCTAACACAGGAACTAACTCTTTTAGTATTATTGCATTTCTGTGCCTGTGACTCAAATCTCAATACAATCCAGTTTGGGATCAGTAGCATGGCACAGTAGAAAGATTATGAGTTTCCAAGTTAATGAACTTGACCTGGAGATATCTTTTATCCACTAGCTCTTTATTCTTGTCCTAGTCATTCAATGTTTCTAACTCTTAGTAAATTCACTTGTAGAATAAGAGCAATAACACGTCTCACAGAGTTGTATGTGACAGTAGTTTGTAAAACACTTTATGTGTATTAGCTGCCTTAAATATTGCTTAGACCAAGAAGTGTTATAAATGTACTTAACTGCAAGTATATATATATAAATGCATAATAAAATATTTTCACTGTCAGAATTTGTTGTGTAAGTTATCTGGAATTTGTTTGGAACGTACTGTAGGGAAATTAATTGAGGGGACTACAAATCCAAAAATGACTTTCAGAATGTGTAATTTTGGATTTGTGTGATAATTAAAATAGAGACATACAAATTTTGTTTTTAACTGTTTAGGCACTCATGCAAGCAACACATAGACACAAAACACAGATGCAGGTATCTACACACATAGACACACAAGCGTTTTCAAGGCATCGATGAATAATTAATTTGCAAAATCTAAACACTTGTCTACATGTAGCATAGCATAAAGAGTTTCTGTGTGTGCATGTGTATGCATTTGTGCACCTCAGGTCTACCAATTCTCATGATCATTTGGGCTTTTTCTAATACAGTGAGGGCTTTTATCTTCTTACATCTGAGTCTGTACCTTCTAACAGACACTTTTACCTCTAAGCACGTGCAGAACTCGAGCCAGCTAGCTGCCAGCAGCTCTCTGCAGCAGGTCGGAGCAGACACTTGTCTGGGGGTTTTGCCTGCCTTGGTGTGCCCTGACTGAGTGCTGAAATCTCGGGGGAGCTTTCAGGACCGACGGCAATTCTGATGCCTTGGATTGCCTGTCCGCATTTGGAAGTCCAACCATAAAAAAATGATTTATCTCTCATGCATCTGCCTTCTCTCTTCTGACTTGATGCTCTCTCTCCCATTGGTAAGATTTCAGACAGCAACTTCAAAGGCTGACGCAGGCTGACAGCAGACTGCAGATGGGTAGGGTTACCTTTCTCCCCTTCTACTTTGGATTTCATTTTTCTCATCATTTGTGGAAATTGTCAGTTAGGTCTAAGACTTACTTTGTTACAAAAGGGCTTTGAAAAGACACTCAAAGTGCCAGAAAATGTAGGGGAAGAAAGCAAATATCCAAGTGTTAATTCAAATGAGTAATTGCAAATTAAATGCACTTTTTAATCACAGCGCCCTGTACATCCCCCTGCGAGTAATTTTAAGTGTGGTGTTGTTCACAACAGTCCACATGTTCTATATTTGTATTCTGTTTTCCACTGCTTACTTTGCTTCCTGTTTCTCCACTTTTCTTGCTTATTAATTTTATTTTTCTCCCATTTACATATTGTGCTATTCAAGGAAATGTTACTAATTGATTAATTTGCTCTACTCAGGATTTTCCAAATAAACTTGAGGCATAAAGCAGAAAAAAAAAAATACAATTTTTAAAGATAATGAAAACAATACTCCCCCAAAGGAGAAAAAGTGTTGAAGGAAAAGCCCAGAAGTGGAACTAGATTAATATCTAAATATTTAATCAAGTATATTCTATTTCTGCTTTGAATTTTACCACAATGTTGAAACCAATATTTTACCAATATTGAAACTTCATCTTGAATAGGGATGGTCTTGAAATATTGAGAACAATCATTTTATTAAACCACCTCAAGGTGTAGTTCCTTTTAACAAGATGTGAACAATAATTTGAAGGCTTATAATCAAAAGGCATGTGTAACCTTTTTTAATTTCAATTCATTTTAAGTTATTTATTACAATTGTAAATATGTTTTATTTCTATCTGGATGTTCCATTTTTTCATTTATAAAAACACAAGACTAATATATATGAAAGAATGCTATTAAGTAACTCATAATTTTCACATATACTATTGTTGATTTAGGAATTAGAAATTAAATCCTGTCTGTGGAGTCATATGTCTTTGCAAAGACACACCAATTGTTTTGAAAGGAATTCTTATTCTGAACTTTTAGGCCTTGGAAAATAATGGCTCCTGTGACTATTATTTATTACTTTGGATGTTACATTATCTATGAATTTCATGTATTAGATCTTGCTTTAGTTATTTTAGATGTATTTAAAAATATATTTTAAAGATTTTTGTGTTGTAGATATTATTATTTTAAAAAATATAATTTAATATTTGACATAATTTTAATACTATTACATCTTAAAGGACCCACATTTTTAAAAGCATTTGAACACCTAAACTTCTATCTGCTGAGATGAATAATAATTTCATATTTAGGGATAAGAAGAATAAAGGATATGTTTTATATCAGTTGCTGCTTATCAGTACCATCTGAATCTTGAGACTAAAACTTCCTCTGTATGCCTAAAGTGATAATTTTGTTGCTTTCAGTCATGGTGCATCATACCATAATAAGATAGTCAATAAATATTTGTGGTATAGAAACTATAAATGTAATGTATTATTAACAAGTGATGCTGTTCAAAAATCTAGGGCTACAAAATATATTGTTTATATTTTGTTATAAAATTAATTTGCATTCTCCCTTTTTTTAACCTGAAGGAAAAATGTCTTTATCCTCTATAATCTACCATTTTAGAAATGTTATTTTGATTTCTTCCAATGTTGTTATTTCATATGCATTTTCATGTTTTACCAAAGATCCAAACAAAAATTGTGAAATGATATTGGAAAGAGAAGTGACTTGAGATTCTGATTAATACGTCTCTAGTATTTTTCCTAGTGTAATACTAATCTCTCATCTCCATACCTCGGATCCTTCTCTCAATTATCACATTGGAGTGAGGTGCAGACAAGGTGATCAAAGAAGTGAATTTAAATAGGTCTAATTAAAGAAAAAGGAGGAGAGCTTTAAGAATGAGTTACTGTCTGACTTTATTTCTGAAATAATGAAACACATACTCCATTATCTAAGAAGAAAGAATTCATATGATCCATACTGAGGCTGTTTATGATCTTCAGTCCAGGCTGGTCCAAGGGGAATGTAAAAGTAAAAACTTTGAATATTCTCTCATCTCTTTTGTTGTTGTTGTTTGGATTGAGGTCACTGATGGAGCAGGGCAGAGAACTGTGTGGTTAACCATAGTGAAGAAATCCTTTGAGCCAATGCTAAGTGTTATGTTCAAATTTTGCCAATATTTTAAAACTCTAACTCCAAAAGAAAAAAAAAAAGCCTTCAAAAAATGTGGACAATGAAATCCTTGTCTAGCTCCTTTTTTTACTTTCTCCTATTAACACGTAGAGTCACAAACCCGTGTTACCAAGTCAAACACACTCACACTTGTAGATACATGTTCCCAGCAGGGTTTCATTTATGCTTAGGGCTGCGGTTTGGTGAAAAATCCTCTCATGTGTGTAGTTGTTTTCATTTTTGAGCTTGTCACAGCATGAAATCAGTGTCTCACTGAGACCGTTTTTTCTTTTCTTTTTTTAAATACCCTGAGACTTACAGGCTAAGTGATTTGAATGTCTGAATAAGGGGAAGTGTGAATAAGCTCAAGTGTGGTTTATTTCTATCAATTCCTATTATCAAAACTAGAAGAATTACAGTAAAACAATGTGATGTGTAGTTCAGGATGTTTGGGAAACCCTGTTCTTTTTGTTTCCTTGTTTTTCTAGATCAGAGTGAATAATTTCTTCCTTAAAAAAATCTACAAATGCATGGTAAACCAATTATAAGATGTCAAAACAGCTATACCTTGAAAAAATAGTCTTGAAATTATAGCCCCCCTGCTTCCTCCATAGATCTAAAATATCTTAGCTCGGTCAGGTTGAATGTGAAAATGTTTTTAAGTATTGTCATTTATATTTTCTTTCTTTCTGTAAGTTTTCTTTCTTTCTGTAAGTTTTCCATTCTACCAGAAACTGAGTCAGGATTTAATTTCTCTTGATTTTCGAAGCTGTACACTCAATTCTCCAAAGAGAAAGATGAGACTATACCCTTTCATTTATAATGTGTATATTAATATTTGCTGACTGGCATGCGACAGGAGCTTTGGTTAGAAAGTCAGAGCTCTATGTTGCTTTGGGTCAAATGTTGTTTTGACATTATGCTTACTTTACAGTAATCAGCATATTAAACTGAGGAGAGTTTGCTCATATATGCAAAATGCAGAGTATGAAAAGCATCAGTTTAGTAGCATTATAGGGCCAATCAAGGTTAAGGTTTGCTTGCTTTGTGGAGCAGCTGATAAAACAATTGGACTGTTTCCAAGATTCCTTGACTCCAGCTTTGTCATTTGTTTTTCTCTGTCATGATGTTTTAAGGGAGGAAAAAAAAAAAAGACTTATTTCCATGAAACTCTGAGGTGGTAAACCTGTACTTTACATGAAAGAAAAGCACTTTTTTTTGCAAGTGAAATTCATATGAAAATTCTTCAACAAGTTCAATTTGTATAATTTGTTAAGACGTATTTATATAGGAGGAGCTAAAATAATTTCTATAGTTTTGTTTTTTTTAATAAGGGGGAAAAGAGAGATTTGGTCACAGTCTTATGACCAAGATGTGGGCAAATCAAGTGAAAGGTTAACCACTTTAAACAGAATATTTTTCATACTCTGTGTGATCTCAGTCGCTCAACCATGTCTACTCTTTGCGACCCCGTGGACTGTAACCCTCCAGGCTCCTCTGTCCCTGGAATTTTCCAGGCAAGAATACTGGAGAAGGTTGCCATTTCCTATTCCATGGGATCTTCCTGACATAGGGATTGAACTCATGTCTGTCTCTTCTGTCTCCTGTGTTGCCAGGCAGATTCTTTACCACTGCACCACCTCAGATGCCCCTTCCAAACTCTCTTGGTTTCATAGCTTTGAAAATACTTCTTTGTATTAAACACGGATGCTCTTATATTATAATCATGCAATTTGTGCTTGAAAGACTTGAAACAATATCCTAGTTTTGTTAGCTGAACTGTTCCCTTAATCTGTCTCTTTTTATTTATACTGCAGTTTATTCTTTTTGACTTTTAATGAATTTACTTGTATTTGTTGGTGTCTACCTTGTCCTCAAAATTGCAGGAAGTATTTTGAAGAACACAGTAAATTCCTGAGGAGTTTACATCCAGCTTATTATATATAACAAAGATATATTAAATAAATAAATAATGCTATGCTGTCAGGATCTTTTGGTTTTTACCGAAGAATTTTTTTTTTTCTTACAGCAAAAGGTAGCAATTACAGACTATGACATATAGTTCAGCTTTATACACTGATTGAAATTTTTGAGGAGACAGACAAATGGATCTACTTGATAGGTTATCAATACTCATCTCAGAAGAGGATACAATCAGGTAAACTAGAAAGAAATAATTAAAATACAAGGTGATAGAGATAGTGGAGAGGGACCTTGAAACATTTAATACTGTGTGTTGAGTTGTTGTAAACCTGTTTGAGTTTCTAAATTTTTAGTGCCTCAGTCAATAAATATGCCTTAAATGTTGTTCCTCAGTATCATGAGGTATCAGAGCTAATGATGTAATTTAAGAAGTACAAGGCATAAAGAAAGTTCCATGTTCAAAAATTATGAACTATGTTAAGTTGTTGACAGCAGGGCATTAAACTGAATGCAGATCCTTCTAAGCCCAGAGGTCAATATAGCTGCACTGGTCACGTGTCCCAAAAGCCCGCATTGAAAGCTCGGGAGAGTGACAGGCTCCAAAGTAAGACCTGGTTTTCAATTCTTCAAATGATTATTCCTTGGCAAAATACTAGTACCTTCTTTAAGGGTTGCTGGAAAGATTGGTCAAACATTGCATTTATACTATTTAAGCAGACATGGGCATTTAGAGCCCATTTGAAAAATGATAATTCTTGTTTCTATTCTTATGTTAGCTTTACTGCACTATAATTTTTCTCTTATCTACTGACCATAGGATCCTAAATTTCTCTTCTCTTCTACTCCTTTTCATCCACTTTTCTTTTCCATGATTTAAATCAGCTTCCCCCAACTCATCACTGCTTTGACTAAAAAACAAAACTGGTCTCATGCCAGCCTTTTTTTCCCATAGCAAGGGCATGCTCCATGCTGGCACTTGACTGTCCCAATCACATCTCCATCCTGAGAACATTTTTTCATCAAATTCTCTTGACATCTGTGAAAGATCAGTTCAGGAATGTATAATTGCTAGCAATGCAGTCTGTGCAGAACAGAAAATATGGGTGTTCATAGTGGAAATCAGCCCAATCACTGAAGTTTGAATATATCAGGGTGTCCTTTAAAATTAAGAGGTATGGATGCATTGATAGTTTAGTATAGGAAATTTTATAGTGTGAATAGATGATGAATTGACTCTCCATATAGTTCACATAAAATTTTACTTCAGTAGTTTCAAAAGATACAGTATACATCATGCTAGGAAGAGGAAAATGTTGAAGTCTGTTAAATAACAAAAATCAATGTATATAGAGTACAAAATTTGAACAAGGAAAGTATGGCTTACTTTTCAAAAAATTGCGGAGCTATTAAATTTACGTGTGTACATGTGTGTAATTCTTTTGCTTCACCTGGAAATAGTATATATGTGAAAACTGAGATACAATACAAAATTAGCCTGTCTCTCTACTTATGTAACAATGTAAGGGAGATGAGATGTTCCCTACTCACTTCTTCCTGGGAAAACTTAGAAAGATCAAAACCATCTCTGTATAATGTAAAAATCCACACATTACTGTTTTCCAGAATCACATGGTATATATCACTTTGCTTAAAGTGTTTTGAGTAAAGTTTATCTACGATAAATAGCTTCATCTTTGGATTAAAATACACAAAACCAGCACTGAAACTTGTTAGAATGTCCAACATTTCAGAACCTGAAAGGAAAACTGATTACAACTGTGATTTTATTTGTAGGATTCAGAAAGATAAATCTTGAAGTCAGAGTCCCAGTATAATTAAAAGCCATCTGAACTGTTTGGTGATGTACCCTGATAGTTAAATCAATTTATTAAATTAATAAACATAAATTGAATGTCTCATATACTCCCCTGCCACACATGTTCTGAGCCCTTGAGATGGTTCATCTCATTTTGGATAGTCCTTGCTATGGTCTGAATCTTCATGTCCCCTGAGAAAGTTGTGTGTTAAATCTGAATCCCCTATGAGATATGATTTGAAAATGGGCCTTTGGAAAGTAATCAAGTCATGAGAATGGAGCCTTCTTGAAATGCATCAGTGCCCTTTTAAGTAGAGACATGAGAGGGATGACCTGTCTCTGCCGTCTGCAGTGTGAGGATATAAAACCAAGAGGGCTGTCTGTGAATCAGGAAGAGGGCCCTCAGTAGACTCTGGATCTGCTTGTGCCTTGATCACTGATATCAGAGTTTCTAGAACTGTGAGAAATGAATGCTGTTCTTGAAGGCATCAAATCTGTGGTAATTTCTTGTACAACTCAAGCTAAGATATTGGATCACACTTTGGGTGGGATCTGCAAGATGTGGTCTTTCCTCAGTATGGCAACTAGGTCTTCTATTGCTGCCCCATCCCAAAGATATGTTAACATTATCCTGATAACAGTGTGTATTAAACCCACAGAGCTTAATATTTTACTGTGTTCAATATTGCACCTTTCCTTCTCTATCACTTAAGTCCTTAATTATTGTCTAAATTTCTGAAATACCATACATGCATGCACACACACACATACACACACATACACACATTCCACACATCAATTTTTCTCTGTGGTGATTTAATCCACTTTACAAAAAGAAAAAAAAAAAGTGTTAAAAAAAAAACCATTCTAGTCCTCTTCTGTTATTATGATAATTTCTTTTTGAAGAATTTATATTCTTTTTACTTTATGAGAAGAAATCTGAATTTTCAACTCTAAACATTTTTTAGTGCTCAAGAAGTATTCATCATTTTTTAGGAACTGGAAAATAGCTACAGATTTTTAAACCAGTATCTTATCTGAAATTCCTTTGAAAAACTCTAGCCTTGTATGTAATTATGACTGAAAATGTCTATGAGATTCTGTGTATGAGATAAAATTATTGAAATTTAAATGATTAAGTAAATCTCCTATGAACATAAAAATGTTTTATATGTAATTTTTATAGACTTTTTCATGTGTCAGTTTTTCTTGTTACTCCTTAAAGATTTGATCTTTTACTTTTAAAATGTTCACTTGATTCAGAGCAACATTTGAAATTTTAAGGATGTTGCTGTTCTGTGCTTAGTCGGTCAGTCATGTCTGACACTTTGGGACCCCCTGGACTGTAGCCCGCCAGGCTCCTCTGTCCATGGGGATTCTCCAGGCAAGAATACTGGAGTGGGTTGCCATGCCCTCCTCCAGGGGATCTTCCCAACCCAGGAATTGAACCCAGGTTTCCCACAATATAGACGGATTCTTTACCATCTGAGCAACCAGGGAAATTTTCATCAAATATTTCAAGGACCAAGTAATTATAGAGATCTCTGACAAAAGATGATAGTCTTTCTTGCTCAACTTAATCTCAGATAGTTGGAAATTGACAGAACCACTTTCCCTAAAGGAGAATGTTATTTTCCTTTGCATTCAGGAAGCAAACATGAGGATAAGCATCCAAAAGTAACTGAGTGGCTGGGTGATTTGTTTGAGTGACTTCATCAAAATGGAGCCCCCTACACAACAGTGGTATCTTAGTACACTCCAAACCACAGGGATTTTGTGGCATCAAAACCATTGCACTCAATTTGTACTTAAAAGACCTCCATTCATTGGGTTGATGATTTACGTTGGCATTAATTTAATTGCATTTCGGTTGTTTTGAATTTAGTTTAGATATGCCATAAGTGATCCTTCTTTCAATAATCATATGCAGGAATTACAATGTAGCAGTCAGTAGACTACTAAAATAGACAAGCAGTGGAACAGACGAACTCTTATGTTTTTCAGGACTATAATTCAAAACATAAACACATATTTAAAAACTCTTTAAAAAGTCTTTTTAAAGCTCTTTAAAAATATTTTTCATGACACTCAAATTTTTTCATGCCAGAATTCCTGGTATCCATTTTGGTTGCTGTACCAACATGAAATGCTTCTTTTGAAAATGATTGTTTGGTGTTTTTTTTTGGTACCATTTTTCTCCTTCTTTTCTAACAAAAGATGTTTTGTAGCAAAACCATGATGGGGAATCAGGTGGGAGGATATGGGCCTTAAGATATTAGTATTTCCAAGAATGGAACTACTGCTTCCAGGATTAAATCATCCAAGTGTTCCCCAACACTTGGTAATGTATTCATTACCAACAGGGCAAAGCTATCTCCAATTTGGAAAGCATGTTCTAGACCTCTATGTGTTTAAAACTAGAAGAGCCAGTTTTATTATTTGCTTTATTCCTATTTCTCGATTATTCTTCTGGTATGAGCTCTGTCTTTATCTGCACATATGTGTTTTGAAGACAGTATATGACTTTATGTGTGCACCTATTAACAGTAGATGGCCAAGAACTTAAACCTAGAAATACTAAGCTATCCTTTGATACATAATTCAAAGTAAAAACAGTATCAGTAATATAATTATAAGATAGGTTAGCAAAGTTGTAGCTTTTTCTCTGAAAATAACGTATTTATATATTTTTTAATATATCAAACATCTTTTTTAGATTTTGTGAGTTAGGAAAAAAGCACAAACTAAAAGTTTGTGAACTTGCAATTTTCTAGATGACTGTTGGCCTGTCTGATGGCTAGCCCAGCACTAGTAGATGAAATATGCGTTTAACTCACTATGTATGAGGAAGGGGACTTTTGTTTGGTATATAACTAGTAGATGGGAAAATAAGACCTTCAGGGTCACCAATTAATTACCAAATGTCACACAGATATTGCTAGAAATAAACTTAAAATTCAGGTCTCTCAGTGGTTCAGTTTCTTATCACACTCACTTCTTGCCTCCCCAGTATTTCACTGTTGGCTAAAAGGACTAGATTTTTTACATCTTTTCTAGGGCTAAAACCTGGGAGAAATTTAGAGTAGGTGGGATTTGAAGAATGTGTTTCTCCAGTTGGAGTCTCCCATTTTTCACCTCATGTGAGTCCTCACATTTTTCACACAGTCCTGCCCTTCTGTTCCCTATGCTATCAGAGCACTCTTGGTTCAGATCATCATACTATCATGAAAGTGGCAGGTAGGGTTTTGTATACTATCACACTCAAGGATCCAGCCATTTGCAGGGACAGGCAGTTTGATCTAGATGAAATAATGACTTGAGTGGAATTTCTGTTGCCTTAACAACAGTAGTTTTTTGAAAGGAAGATCACTTTCTTGTCAGTTAGTCAAATATAAAGCATATAAACACCTGCTTATTGTGTTTGTAAGAAAGTTCTTTTTCTTTCCCCCACCCTGCCTCCTTCCCTCCCTCCCTGCCTTCCTTCCTTCTTAGGGGCATGTTTCTAAAAATGAAAACCTGAATCACAACATTGCATTTTTGATTAGCACTGTTGGTAGCTCCATCTTACTTTCACATAAACCTCTCTTGGTAGGATTTCGACTCTGTTATCATGAGATACTAATCTATCTTGACACTAGATTGTGACTTCCTCAAGGGTATAATAACTTTACCTTGTCTGAGAGGCCCAGGGACCTGTCTAAATAACCCTATTCATTTGTATAATGGTGCAAGCTTTACCTATCAATAAATGAGCCTCCTTTAATAAAATGTAGACCAGATGGTAAGCTTACAACTCACCTACAGCTCCATCTACATTTTCTTAAAAAAGTTTTAAAAAATTATTTCAAAAGAAAAACTGCTTAAACTTATTTTCCGCTGCCACAAATTCAATTATATGCAATGAGAACAAGTCCAACTTCACTTTGAGAAGTATTTTTTGATATTTTGTTAGTTGTGCTTATATAGTATTGCCAATTACATTTATTAGTCCTAAACATTAAATAGCTGGCAGAATTCCATTGTATATAAATAAGACATTTGAAACCTGGACAAGTGCCATTTTGAATAGAGCCAGCTGGTGCTCTTTACTGTTTCATTCAGCCTGGCAGTACAGACTCCACAGCACGCTCAGTGTTCAGGTGAATGACAATAGAAAAACAGGTTGTGAATAGGGAATTCTCTAGGAAATTCCACTGTGTAGAAATATAACATTTCAAAGACTCAATAAACCAAGAAAATTATACTTTATGCACCTGTTTGTCGAATTTTTGCCTTTTTTTTTTGGTTACCTGAGCTATGTTTTAAATCTTTAATTTTTTATGTACCCATTTTGTAGAGTTCTGAGTAATACCATGCAAAATGATTACTACTTCCAATAATACTAGACTTTTCCAGATTTATATTAATCATGAAAGTGTATTGAACTTAACAATAGTGTACAGTTTAGATTCTCACTTCATCTGTTGAATTTACTCTTGTGGTAATACAGACTTTAATTTTTATTTTCACCAATATTTTCATGTGAATACCCTATCTTTGTTGAGTTACTAAGTAGTCTTTTATCTTGTTATTACATCAAATTAATGTTTTAAAATATGACTTTGTAGTAGTATTACATTGAATAAGAGAAACAGATAAACATTGGCAAAGTTACTTGAACATGTTAAAGTAATATTAATTAAATAAAATTATGAATTTGGACATATAATATTAATAAAATTCTAAAAATATTTCCTTGTTTTGATGGATGGTGTATATTCTTAGAATTAATTGGTAAATATTGTAGAAAGTATTGATTGGTATATATTGTGTGTGTGCATTTGTATGTATATGAAAAGTCTAAATTAAGCAGCAGCCTTGCCACTGTAGGCTCTTATCTGAAATAATTGGCCATGACATAGCTCTGTGGCATCACTTAAAGTGTTGGGTTAAGGAATCTTTTGTCTTGTTAGAAAATAAATCTACTACATATTAATAAACATGAAAGTCCTTAGTACCTCAGTCTGTTGTTTTCTTTGACAAGCTTAAATATATTTTAAATTATGTAAGAAGTATATCCTAAGTAAAAATAAACAATCTGAAGAAATACAAAATTTTAATGGGCAAGATAAACAACTTACTTTATTCTAATAATATAAAGGAAAATGATCTGATGTGTGACATTTTGTTTTCAGTTGTTTTGTGATTTAATGAACTGTATTATAAAAAGAAAGGGATTCATTCCTTTTCTTAGTTACCCCTTTAGTACTCACATATATTTCCTCTATAAAATGTTGTTGGATAAACAAAGAGATGAAGCACATCCAGACTGGGATAAGTCAGCTAACATCACACTTTATAATGGGCTCACCGATGATGTGAAAGTGAAAGTCACTCATTCCTGTGGACTCTTTGCGACCCCATGGACTATACAGGCCAGAATACTGGACTGGGTAACCTTTCCCTTCTCCAGGGGATCTTCCCAACCCAGGGATCGAACCCAGGTATCCCGCATTGCAGGCAGATTCTTTACCAGCTGAGCCACAAGGGAAGCCCAAGAATACTAGAGTGGGTAGCCTGTCCCTTCTCCGGGGATCTTCCTGACCCAGGAATTGAACCGGGGTTTCTTGCGTTGCAGGTGGATTCTTTACCAACTGAGCTATGAGGGAAGTCCCTCACCAATGACATTCATGCTACTAAATGTAGTGGTTCAGTCCTCAAATCTCAACTTTCTTGTCTGGCAGGAACATTTGACAAAACTTTTCATTAATTGTCTTCTTCTAGAAACTTTTTATTCATTTGGTATCAGAGCATAATTTTTGTAGTTTTTTGTTTTATTAGTCACTTTTGTTTTGACTCTTTTGCTTGATTCTCCCACTATTCCTGCTGTCTAGTAAATTAAGAACTCCAGAATTCACTCTTCAAATCTGATTTCCCCACAGTTATTTCCTTATCAATCTCACCATCTGTATATCACTATATCACATCTCTATTTCCATTGTGCTTCCAAATTCCAGACTCACAAGGACGCAGGCTTATTGCTTTCTTGGCTTGGATGTCTAACATGCATTTATAACTAATAAATCAAAGTACCTTCATATTCCTCCCTCAGACCTGCTCATCCTATAGTTAGTTATTCTTGTCTTGACAAATAGTTTCCTTCCTCATATCACTCAGACTTCTGCCCCTACAATTGTCAGCATAGTGATTCTTGACCACTGTATGCCTTTACTGTCTTTGATTTTTCATTATCTGCTCTCTTTCTTCCCCTAGAAAATAAGCTCCATGGAACATGGTCTTTGCCATTCATTTTTTCCCCTACTGGCTCTATACCCAGTATTGAATGGTGTCTGGGCCCTCAATAATAGACCCTCAATAAATACTTTTGAATTGATTGAGTGTAAGACTATAATAAGTGTTTCTTTCATGTTCCACTTAAACCAGATGCTTGTGCCTGGAGTGTAGTAGTTAAGTGGATTCCTGTCTGCTTAGAAAATATTTATAAAGATATTTGAAAGGAATAAACTTGAGCCTTTCTCAAGAATACAAAGAGAACTAAACAAAAACAATTGATTCTACATTATGAAATAAGAAGTATACCATAGATCATAATGGATATAATGTAGGATTGCTATTAATGTCTGAACTTTTATTGCATTAGTATTAATACTCAATCTTTCATTCCAAGTAGAGTATTGAAAACTATGTATGTGTGTGTGCTGAGTTATGTCTGACTCTTTGTGATGCCATGGACTCTTGCCTGCCAGTCTCTCCTGTCCATGGATTTCCCAGTAAGAATACTGGAGTGGGTTGACATTTCCTACTCCAGGAGATCTTCCCAACCCAGGTATCAAGCCTGTGTCTCCTGCATTGGCAGATACCATGGTACCAGTGAAAACTATACTAAGAAATATCTCTATTCTGAATAGCACATCTTTTCTTGAAAAGTCCTAATTTTCAGAGATATTTCTTTTAGTGTTCATTGTCCCAAATCAAGCTGCCAGATACAATTGCTTTTATTCCAGAAAAAGAACCTTTGCTTTAAGTTGTAATATTTTTTCCACATCAGCTGCTCTGTTGAAAAAAATCACTGTAATTACTCTATTTTTAACAATGGAATTAGAAAGAAGACATTAATTTTGTTCAATATGTTCTGCAATTTATTATTAATATATGTCTTCTTTGTGCAATAGCCCAGTTATTTTCTACCCAGATATAATAATGGAAAACAAATTTTAAACTCAGCTCCTTTTATTTGGAAGCATAATTTCAACATTAGGTCTTAGCTGAAAACAGGTCTCTCATTGTGCAGAAACTTGGACTTTAAGATACTTCCTGTGCAACACCATTAAACATCCTCCATCTGTAGCTATTCGAGGTTTTGCTGCTTAACTGTTTCATGACTACTTAACCTAAAGGCTATATATGCTTCTTTGATATAGTTTACTTATCTTATTGAAATCAGGTCACGATTATCTTTTTAACCCTTGTTAGAAAATGCTGACAAAAGATACTTAATTTTTCTAGGATAGTTCAATTATAATAAAAGGTCTTATATTGTTTTCATTATTCTCTTTGAAATTCTGTTTGCCAAGCATATCTATGAAAACATTTGAACCAGGAGTTTCAGAGAACAATATAATAAACCAATCCATTAACTAAGCAGCAAAAACATAACCTTTGAGTATTACACTCTAAAACTTTGCATAAATGCTATTACATGGTATATCCTTTGCTTTCAACAACTGTTGTTCAGTTGCTAATTGTACCCAACTCTTTTGCAACCCCATGGACTATAGAAAAGCATGCTCCTTTGTCCTCTGCTGTCTCCTGGAGTTTGCTCAGATTTGTGTCTGTTGAAGTGGTGATGCTATCTAACCATCTTATCCTCTGCTGCCCCATTCTCCTTTTGCCTTCAGTCTTTCCCAGAAGCAGGGTCTTTTCCAATGAGTTGGCTCTTCATATCAGGTGGTCAAAGTATTGGAGCTTCAGCTTCAGCAACAGTCCTTCCAATGAATATTCAGGGTTGATTTCCTTTAGGATTAACTGGTTTGGATTCCTTGCTTTCCAAGGGACTTTCAAGAGTTTTCTCCAGCACTACATTTCAAGTATCAGTTCTTTGGCACTCAGCCTTCTCTATGGTCCAGGTCCTCACATCCATGCATGACTACTGGAAAAGCCATAGCTTTGACTACACAGACCTTTGTCAGCAAAGTAATGATTCTGATTTTTAATACACTGTCTAGGTTTGTCATAGCTTTGCTTCCTTGCTGGGGCTGCCAGGTTGGTACAAAATTTATTGTGGTTTTGCTTTGTTGAACTTTGCTGTTTGATATTCAAATACTTTCTTAAATAAAAGTGGTTATCTTACACATCATTGTAATGCACATTTCTTGCTTCATGTTCTTTTTGCTAATGACTTATTGTTTGCTGTTTATTTTTTATTTATTTTACACTATTGAAATGGTGTTAGACAAAAAGCAAATTCTAGTGATTTTCTTTTTTGAGTTCAGAATAGGTCTTAAAGCAGTGGAGACAACTTGCAGCATCAACAACACATTTGGCCCAGAAACTGCTAACACACACGCAGTTCAGTGGTCCTTCATGGAGTTTTGCAAAGGAGATGAGAGCATTGAAGATCAGCATCACAGGGGCCAGCCATTGGAAGTTGATCCACTGGGAGGATCATTGAAGTTGATCCCCTTACAACTACATGAGAAGTTGCTGAGGAACTCAACATCAACCATTCTACAGTCGTTTGGCAATTGAAGTAAATTGGAAAGGTGAAAAAGCTCAGTAAGTGGGGTGTCTCATACAGTGACTACAAATGAAAAAAATTATTTTGAAGTGTCATCTTCTCTTATTTATGCAACAACAACAAACCATTTCTTGATCAGATTGTGACATGTGATAAAAAGTGGGTTTTATATGACCACCAGCAATGGCCAGCTCAGTGGTTAGAGCAAGAAGAAGCTCCAAATCACTTCCCGAAGCCAAACTTACACCAAAAAAATGTCACGGTCACTGTTTGGTGGTCTGATCCACTGCAGCTTTCTGAATCCTGGCAAAACCATTACATCTGGGAACTATGCTCTGCAAATTGATGAGATGCACCAAAAACTGCAACACCCTGCAGCTGTCATTGGTCAACAGAAAAGGTCCAATTCTTCTCCATGGCAACACCTGAGCACACATTGCACGACCATGCTTCAAAAGTTGAACAAACTGTGCTATGGGGTTTAGCCTCATCCACCATATTCTCTGACCTCTCACCAACTGACCATCACTTCTTCAAGCATCTCGACAATTTATTGTGGGAAAGATGCTTCCACAGTCAGGAGGAGACAGAAAATGCTTTCCAAGAGTTCATTGAATCCTGAGTCATGGACTTTTATGCTACAGAAATAAGCAAACATTTCTTGTTTGGTAAAAATGTGTTAATTGCTATTGTTCCTATTTGATTAATAAAGATGTTTTTGAGCCTAGATATAATGATTTAAAGTTCACAGCCTGAAAGCATAATTACTTTTTCACTAACCTAATACCACAGACTGTCTGGCTTAAGCAACACAAATGTATTTTCTTATAGGCTATAAGTCTAAGATCAAGGTGTCAGAGGGTTGGTTCTTTCCAGGACCATGAGGGAAGAATCTGTTCCAGGCCTGTCTCCCTAGCTTAAACATGGGTCTCTTTTTGCTGTGTCTTCACATAGCTTGTTATCTATACCTGTCTGTGTTCAAATATCCTACTCTTATAAGGCTTCCGCGGTCACGTTGGATTAGCATTTTACAACCTCATTTTAATTGAATTGTCTCTTTAAAGACTTTATCTCTGAATATGGTTACATATTGAGGTTACTGGAGGTTAGGACTCAACATATAAATTTGGGAAGTGCAGAATTCAGTCCATAACACATGGTTACATGCTTAACTGTTTCATTTTAGTTATTTTATTAGAAAAAATAAAATATAATGTTTCTCCTTCATTGGTTGAGCAAATATGACCCTAGTTAGATATGGTGACAGATTAGGAGACAACAGTATTTAAGAAAAATTAAAGTGGAATTTCTTCAGACCATTAATACACGCTCTAGCTTACCATGATTCTCTTGAGACCTCACTGTGCCCAACCAGCTTTATGCTTTATATGATCTTCCCCGGCAAGTATACAAATTTGCAAACACTCTGCTGGATTCTTTAGCTACACAAAGAATTTGTCCTTTTGTTGCTGCTGCTGCTAAGTCGCTCTGTACTCTTAGAGATCACATAAATTTACCTTCAGGGAAAATGTAGCCTCTTTGGAGAAAAATGCTTTTGCAAATCAGTGCAGTAAGAAGTAATATATGCAAAGGTGGAATTATTTAGGAAGTGATAGAAATGTACAGCTGAGGAGGCAGTGACTCAGGTTAGCTGGGAGGGAAGAAATCTCAACAGACCAGGCGCTGTATGAATTGGGACTTACAATCAAAGAATAGCTCACAGTGCAGGCACGGAAGCAGCAGAGAAGGGAAAAGAGGAATTTTAATTTTTATGTGATTAGAAGAATGACATGTAAGTGCCTTTTGGAACTAGCTCCTCTAAATAAAAATAATAATACTAAACACTAGAAAGAAAAGTAAAACAAGCAGAGCCAAATCGATGCAGAAACATGATTAAGAGTACTGCCTGAGACTAGAGTGCCTAAATTCAAATCTCTCCATCACTTCCTAGAGTGTTGACAGGGTCATACTTAATATTGAGGTAGCTTAGTGTCCTTATCTACTGTAAAAGAGACAAATAATCATTTACCCTATAGGTTAGTGATGAGGATTATATTAGGTTATACATATAAAAACTTGGAAAATTATCTGCTCAATTGAAAACTGTCAGTGCATGATTATGTTGGGGACTAGGCAAACCTAATGAAAGAACACCAAAATCCAAGGGGAGAATCCTAGTCACATTGGTCTAGAAATCACATTATGTTACATAGTGTTCATTAACTTAGGTTGAGCCATCTATAATACTATTGGTAGATTGCTGATACTGAAAATAATATACTCTAGACTTTTCTTGGATCCAGATTTACATGGATAAAGGGTTATTTGTCTTCAAAATAACAAAGCTGAAATTTAAAGCAGTAAATTATGATAATAAATACAAATGAAGGTAAAATATACTATATATAAAATCAAAACCAGATATGTTTTTATATATATATACATATTATATATAGTATAAATTAGTATACATTACATATAATACATATTATATATGTATAATAAAATAGAAATAAATGCTAAATGGCATTTATAACAACCTAAATAGTTGTAGATTAAGGAATTATTTCTCAGTTAATTGGAATTAAATTTGACTAGGACATCCTATCAGAATATTTTCTTTCCAGTGTACTTGTAGTGATTTGTAGTTAATTAATATTATAGTTAATTTTCTTCAATATAGTACTATAATCCTCCTCAATCCCCCAGAAACCACATGGGTTCCATATTTTAAATAGGATCATAATATAGTAAACAAACTAGTACATGTTATCAGTTTGGGTGCCATATAGTTCTAGATACTGAAGAATTCTGGAGGCATGTAATATTAGGAAAATAATTCTAAGAGCCATCCAGCTGCTAAACCAGCACAAACTGCTTTGAAATATACCAGCATTAGCCACATTTGATCAGAAAAGCAGAAACTGATCATCAGTTTCTGTAAAATTAGAAGCAGAATTTAGAAAATTATTTTCTACTAATTGTGTATTGGCACATATGTTACTTATACCTAAATGTTGAATTTATCATTGAATATTCTCTAAAATATTTTGTAGACAGTTGAACTAAAATTTATTTGGATAGTAAATAGAGATGTAATAACAAAGTTGTAGTTTATATTATTATAATATTTGAAACCACAAAATAATATATGTTGTTTAATGCCTTCTCTTTATTTGGAGCATTTATAAGATAATTTGAGATACCATAAATAAACAAATGGTCAAATTGTGAGCAAAGAAAACAAGAACTCTGTAACATGTAGTTGGCTATTATTTTGGGGTATAATTCTGTTAACATTCAAATTGCTTTCAAGATAACAACTGTTTTTTCAGTTGATAGTGGCCTCGGAATTACTGTGGTAACAATTGTGTGATGATAATTTATTGTGCACAATTTAATTTGTCATTAGAAAAATGTCCTCGATCATTTTATATTAGGTCAGTTGCTTTTCTTTGTAATATTTTTTTATACAAAATACTGTTCTGAATATATACTACTTAGCTTGATAAGTTTATTCCAGTGTGTTTATTTGCTATCTAAATATTAGCTAAATAATATTGAACTATTTTTCCAAGCTCAAAATGTTTAAATTTTAATTCACCCCTAAAGTTTTATGGTTAAAACTTCATGTGTTAGCACTTATTTCTAATTCTGGACATGTGAATATTTAAGATCCCAACTTATTTCATTGTTTTTTATTATAATCACATTCACTTTGGGCTATGAAACTGAATACACTATGCTATAGAACAGTTATAATCATGATAATTTTCACAGTGGAATGTTTCCCACTTTTGATTTCTTTACAGTTTCCTGTAAGTCAGGACTGACATAAGGTTAAGTTCATTCTCAAATAGTCTCTCAGATATGTAGATTTTCTTTAAAAAAATTATCAATATTTCAGATTACATTAAAACATGGTATAAAAAAGGTAAATTGATATGCTTAGAAAATGAAAACCTAATGAAGCAGTGAGTTCATCTAAAAATATAACAACACAAATTATAGCAATGCAGGAACCTCCCTGAAACTCCAGTACTTTGGCCACCTCATGCAAAGAGCTGACTCATTGGAAAAGACCCTGATGCTGGGAGGGATTGGAGGCAGGAGGAGAAGGGAATGACAGAGGATGAGATGGTTGGATGTCGTCACTGACTCGATGCATAAGTCTCCATGCTTCCACTTTAGGGAACGTGGGTTCCAGCCCTGCTTGAGACGTAAGATCCCACATACTGTTTCAAACTCATCAATCTTTGCCCATAACTGAGGGAAATTTTTAGTTAAAATTTCATATACATAAGTAGTGGACCAGAGTTCTATCAAAACTGACATTAAGACTAGTCTTTTCTCTTGCAAAAAAGATAGTGTGGTGTATGGGCACTAATGCAGGACTGAGAATAAGACCTGGATCTTGTGTGGTCTAGGTTGGTCCCTAATTAGCATTGTTACATTCAGTTCAGTTCCATTCAGTTCAGTCGCTCAGTCGTGTCTGACTCTTTGCGACCCCATGAATAGCAGCAAGCCAGGCCTCCCTGTCCATCAACAACACCCGGAGTTTACTCAAACTCATGTCCATCGAGTCAGTGAGGACATCCAACCATCTCATCCTCTGTCATTCTCTTCTCCTCCGTCCCCCAATCCCTCCCTGCATCAGGGTCTTTCCTAATGAGTCAACTCTTTGCATGAGGTGGCCAAAGTACTGGAATTTCAGCTTCAGCATCAGTCCTTCCAATGAACACCCAGGACTGATCTCCTTTAGGATGGACTGGTTGGATCTCCTTGCAGTCTAAGGGACTCTCAAGAGTCTTCTCCAACACCACAGTTCAAAAGCATCATTTCTTCAGTGCTCAGCTTTCTTCACAGTCCAGCTGTCACATCCATACATGACCACTGGAAGGACCATAGCCTTGACTAGATGGACCTTTGTTGGCAAAGTAATGTCTCTGCTTTTTAATATGCTGTCTAGGTTGGTCATAACTTTCCTTCCAAGGAGTAAGTGTCTTTTAATTTCATGGCTGCAATCACCATCTGCAGTGATTTTGGAGCCCCCAAAAATAAAGTCTGACACTGTTTGCAATGCTTCCCCATTTTTTTTTTTTTTTTTTTTTTGCGTGATCAGACCAGATGCCATGATCTTAGATTTCTGAATGTTGAGCTTTAAGCCAACTTTTTCACTCTCCTCTTTCCCTTTCATCAAGAGGCTTTTTAGTTCCTCTTCACTTTCTGCCATAAGGGTGGTGTCATCTGCATATCTGAGGTTATTGATATTTCTCCCAGCAATCTTGATTCCAGCTTGTGCTTCTTCCAGCCCAGCATTTCTCATGATGTACTCTACATATAAGTTAAATAAGCAGGGTGAGAATATACAGCTTTGATGTACTCCTTTTCTTATTTGGAACCAGTCTGTTGTTCCATGTCCAGTTCTAACTGTTGCTTCCTGACCTGCATATAGGTTTCTCAAGAGGCAGGTCAGGCGGTCTGGTATTCCCATCTATTTCAGAATTTTCCACAGTTTATTGTGATCCACACATTCAAAGGCTTTGGCATAGTCAATAAAGCAGAAATAGATGTTTTTCTGGAACTCTCTTGCTTTTTCGATGATCCAGTGGATGTTGGCAATTTGATCTCTGGTTCCTCTGCCTTTTCTAAAACCAGCTTGAACATCTGGAAGTTCATGGTTCACATATCGCTGAAGCCTGACTTGGAAAACCTTGAGCACTACTTTACTAGCATAAAGGTTGGTAAGGTGCCCAATATGCTAATTGAGATCAGTGGAGAAATAACTCCAGCAAGAATGAAGGGATGGAACCAAAGCAAAAATGATACCCAGTTGTGGATGTGAGTGGTGATAGAAGCAAGGTCCAATGCTGTAAAGAGCAATATTGCATAAGAACCTGGAATGTTAGGTCCATGAATCAAGGCAAATTGGAAGTGGTCAAACAGGAGATGGTAAGAGTGAACATCGACATTCTAGGAATCAGCAAACTAAAATGGACTGGAATGGGTGAATTTAACTCAGATGACCATTATATCTACCACTGTGGGTAGGAATCCCTTAGAAGAAATGGAGTAGCCATCATGGTCAACAAAAGAGTCCAAAATGCAGTACCGGGATGCAATCCCCAAAAACGACAGAATGATCTCTGTTCATTTCCAAGGCAAACCATTCAATATCACAGTAATCCAAGCCTATGCCCCAACCAGTTACTCTGAAGAAGCTGAAGTTGAATGGTTCTAAGAAGACCTACAAGACCTTTTAGAACTAACACCCAAAAATGATGTCCTTTTCATTATAGGGGACTGGAATGCAAAAGTAGGAAGTCAAGCAACACCTGGAGTAACAGGCAAATTTGGCCTTGGACTACAGAATGAAGCAGGGCAAAGGCTAACGGAGTTTTGCCAAGAGAACGCACCAGTCATAGCAACACCCTCTTCCAACAACACAAAAGAAAACTCTACACATGGACATCAGCAGATCGTCAACACTAAAATCAGATTGATTATATTCTTTGCAGCCATAGATGGAGAAGCTCTGTACAGTCAGCAAAAACAAGACTGGGAGCTGACTGTGGCTCTGACCATGAACTCCTTATTGCCAAATTCAGACTTAAATTGAAGAAAGTAGGGAAAATTAGTAGACCATTCGGGTATGACCTAAATCAAATCCCTTATGATTATACAGTGGAAGTGAGAAATAGATTTAAGGGACTAGATCTTATAGACAGAGTGCCTGATGAACTACGGACAGAGGTTCATGACATTGTACAGGAGACAGGGATCAAGACCATCCCCTTGGAAAAGAAATGCAAAAAAGCAAAATGACTGTCTGAGGAGGCCTTACATACAGCTGTGAAAAGAAGAGAAGCGAAAAGCAAAGGAGAAAAGGAAAGATATTCCCATCTGACTGCAGAGTTCCAAAGAATAGCAAGGAGAGATAAGAAAGCCTTCTCCAACTATCAATGCAAAGAAATAGAGGAAAACAACAGAATGGGAAAGACTAGAGATCTCTTCAAGAAAATTAGAGATAACAAGGGAACATTTCATACAAAGATGGGCTCGATAAAGGACAGAAGTGGTATGGACCTAACAGAAGCAGAAGATATTAAGAAGAGGTGGCAAGAATACACAGAAGAACTGTACAAAAGCATCTTCATAACCCAGATAATCACAATGGTGTGATCACTCACCTAGAGCCAGACATCCTGGAATGTGAAGTCAAGTGGGCCTTAGGAAGAATCACTATGAACAAATCTAGTGGAGGTGATGGAATTCCAGCTGAGCTATTTCAAATCCTGAAAGATGATGCTGTGAAAGTGCCGCACTCAATATGCCAGCAAATTTGGAAAACTCAGCAGTGGCCACAGGACTGGAAAAGGTCAGTTTTCATTCCAACCCCAAAGGAAGGCAATGCCAAAGAATGCTCAAACTACCAAACAGTTGCACTCATCTCACACGCTAGTAAAGTAATGCTCAAAATTCTCCAAGCCAGGCTTCAGCAATTGCAACGTTGGACACTTGTATTTCTCCAGATGTCAGTTTCTTCATCTGCAAAGTCTCTAGGTTCCTATATGTGGTAAAATGCATTACGGCAGGCTCATTCTTTGGAGAATTACTGAATCTTTTCTGTTCAATAATATTGTTTTG
Organism: Muntiacus reevesi; assembly: GCF_963930625.1. Lineage (NCBI taxonomy): Eukaryota > Metazoa > Chordata > Mammalia > Artiodactyla > Cervidae > Muntiacus > Muntiacus reevesi. The sequence goes on along the minus strand of NC_089269.1, from coordinate 17,985,826 downwards.
TAAAAGACTATAGTTGCTACTTCAGTGTGTTCTCTGCCATCCCCTCCTTAATTCCAGAAAGTTTTATAAAAACCACTGCTATTTTTTTAAAAAAATCTTTGTAAGTCACCTGTATCCTTCTGCTAACAAGTTCATTCTTTTCAGACCATATGCTGTTTATGTATTCTTCATATTAAACACAAAGTTCTTGGATTTCTCTGATCTGTTATCTCTGACTTGTTTTCTTCTTGTTCTAGTTCTACCTCTGTAAATGCTCCTTTTCTAGCAGTATTTACTATACTTGAAAAACTTTTTTTGATGTAGGGAACATTTCAATATGAATGCTTTGAAAAAACAAGTTGTATAATATTTCCATTTCTTTCATCTGCTCATCATTTTATTTCTAAGCTCTCAATATAAGCATTTCAAAATACAGTTTATAAAATTCCCCTTGTCTTATATATTTTTAAAATCATCTCAATCATTTCCAAAGCTTTGATTATGCAACTCCAAAATCTGAATGTCTACTGACTTCTGGATGACCTGCCAAGTTATGCAAACTTCTTTATGTTTCTCACTGACACATCAGGCTCAGCTTATGTTAGAGAAACGGTTCCTCTTCCTCACATAACCTGTCCCACCTATGTTACTGCTCCTCTCTGCTGATGACTTTCATTTCCAAGTCATCAAATCAGATTAGTGGAAAATAGGAAAGGCTTTGGAATGGAAGAGTTCTGGGTTTGAATCGAGGCTCCACCATTTACAGCTGTGTGATTTGGGATGAGAAGTTAAGTCTCTTCCTCAGCTTCCTTTGTCTCCTCTGTAAAATTAATTGATGATAGTACCTGCCACACAGGGGTTTTGCAAGGATAAAATGATGCATTGCTGGGAAAGCCCATTACTATAATGGCCTCATAAAGTGGTCAATATGATTATCAAATGTTAACTTGACTCAGAGTCATTATCAGGTTTTCATTTTTTTTTCAAAGCAAATACCCATCAATTACCTAGTCCGAGTTTTACCACCAAAATACGACTTGCCCTCAAAAATTAACCCATTCATTTACTCATTCAGTAAAAGGATTATGTGGGACTGTGTTGGTGCTGGGAATCAGTAATGGGTTAACTACAATTTCTTCAATTCATCCCCCTCCACTCCTCCTCTAACCCATCCTTAATATTCTTGTCAAATAATGTCCCTAAATCTTATATTTGTTTGAATCTCTTGAGTGATGAGAAAATCCTCTGTTCATTCCATACTATCCACACAGTCACTGTCCATTCCTCCTCTAATTCTCTGCTGTTCTCTGCATAGAAACCAGAGTGATCCCATGGAGAGGTTGAGTTTTCTCAGTCCTCTGCTCAGATCCCAGGATTGGACTTAACTCCACCAATTCTTCCCCATGGGCTTCCCAGCTGGCTCAGTGTTAAAGAACCCACCTGCCAATGCAGGAGACACAGGAGATGTGGGTTCAATCCCTGGGTGGGGAAGATCCCCTGGAGAAGAAAATAGCAACCCACTCCAGTCCCTTGTGGCTCAGCTGGTATAGAATCTGCCTGCAATGTGCGAGACCTGGGCTTGATCCCTGGGTCGGGATGATCCCCTGGAGAAGGGAAAAGCTATCTACTCCAGTATTCTGGCCTGGAGAATTCCATGGACTGTATAGTCCATGGGGTTGCAAAGAGTCAGACACGACTGAGCAACTTTCACTTTCACTTTCAACTATTCTTGCCTGGGAAATTTCATGGACAGAGAAGCCTGGTGGGCTACAGTCCTTGGGGTTGCAGGCTTGCAAAGAGTCAGATGGGGCTGAAGCAACTTCACAGGCACTAGAGTGTAGGCTTCCTGAGGAGACAGATTTCTATTTATTCACTGCACTTTATTTATTTATCATAAATATAAATATATATTTATGAATATAAATATTCAGAGTCATTAAACAGAGTCTGTAATAGAGGAACTGGAGTCTAGTACATAACAAGTGTCTAATATGAATCAAATTAATCAAGGAAAGACTAGCTCCATCTTTCACTTTAGCAGCTTCATGATACCCAAACTCAGTCGATGTTTTTGTGTTTTTATGTCTTTTTACACTTTGCTTCCCCTGCCCAGCATGTGTTATTTTTCCTCTTTCTAACCACCATCACCCATTCTCACTAGTCAAAATTCCACTTACATTTAAGCTTCTCACCTATATGCCACCTCCTAACTTCTGTTCACTTCAGCTGTCGCCGTTCTTTGAGTGTGTGTGTGTAATGCAGTCTCCATCCTTCTCCAAAGTCCTTCTCCAATGTCTATCATCAAGCCCTTTGGATCTACCACCAATAGAGTTCCAGAATCTCTTCTCCCTTCCTTTCCAATAATGCCCTATCCTCTGTCACTGGAATAACCTCCTAATGATCTCACATCATCGGTCCTTGATCTTTGCAGTATATTTTTCACACAGTAGCCCTATAAGTGTCAAATCATGTCACTCCTCTGTCCAAACCATATACTGAGTTCCTTCTCGTCTGACAATAAAATCCAAAGCCTCTCACATGGCCATCATGGACCTACTTGATTTTGTAGTCAACTTCGTCTCAGGTCTAAGGTTTCACCACTTCACTCCTGGATCACTCTGTTTCAGCCACAGTGGCCTCCTTGCCACGCTTGAATTATAACACCGCCCTCAGTCTCACTGTTCATCTTCTTTCTGTCCTCTCAGTCTGCGATGCTGTTTCCACGTGTATTCTCTACGCCTGGTCATTCACTTCACACACGTGGCTACAAAAGTGAGAACTTGTCTCTGGTTACCCTATTGAAACGGCATTTCGTCAAGTCACATATAGTCTTCCATTCTGTCTTTGTTTTTCTTTATAATGATTATCGTCAGCTTACTTTTCATGTGTCTGTGTGATTGTTTATTTACTCTTTGTCTTCTTTCAAGGGGAGCATAAGCTCCATTAAAACACTGATGACAAAAAGAACAGCATGTATATTATCTATGGTGAAACGGACCACCAGCCCAGGTGGGATACATGAGTCAGGTGCTCGGGCCTGGTGCACTGGGAGGACCCTGAGGAGTCGGGTGGAGAGGGAGGTGGGAGGGGGGATCGGGATGGGGAATACGTGTAACCCTATGGCTGATTCATGTCAATGTATGACAAAACCCACTGAAATGTTGTGAAGTGATTGGCCTCCAACTAATAAAATAATATTTAAAAAAAAAAAAAAAAAACACTGATGACTTTACTGTTATTCTTCCCAAGGAGAAGGTGGTCCCCAGGAAATAGAAGAGTGCCCGACTCTTGGTGGATTTCTGTTGAATAAATGAATGACTGTCTAACATTAGGCTTACACAAACATATTTCCATTCTTATGATTAAGATTTATCAAGGTCAGGAAACCATGACTTCTGCACCATTATCATAATGGTAGTACTAGAAAACAATTTTATAACATGTAAGTGCTTAATAAATATTTGTTTTACTTAGCAAGTGACTAATTAACTGCCAATGTAATCTGTTAAGAAACTAAGCAATACCATAAGAAATGTATTATTATCATCTCAATTTAGACATGACATAACTGAGACTTAACACAGTGACCAGTATGAAGTAAAATCATAATATAATAATAATACATATTTTTATTTTCTTAAACCATGTCTCTTAATAGATCATATACTTTTCATTTTAAAAAAATAGTGAAAGGAATTGAAGTCAATTGTCTAAAAATGTTACAGAACTATATAGTACCTAGGAAAGTGTGGAATAATATTGGCAGAACTTTACTCCACATAGAATAGCATATTTATCATAGATAATAGACAGCAGGCTCATTTACAATATAGTCAGTTGACTTTTATCATTAATTATATTTATTGAATTTCAAAAGAGTAAAACAAATTACACTTGTCAGAAACTGTGGTGACCTTAAATAAATTTGAAAAATCTCTAGGCTAGTGAAATAAGAATAGAAAATAGATAAATCTTGAATTTAAAATACACTGCTATTATTTTATAAGAAAAGATCCATATATCCCAATGACATTTTTTGTTAACTTTAGCAGAATAATATTTGTTTACTGTTTCCCAAGTGCCACACACTGTTACAATTTTTTTTCAAATGGATAGTTTACTTTTGTTCACATGTCTAGAAAGAGTTTACTATGATTTTTCGCATTTTAGAGTTGTGTAAATTTAATCATAGGCTATTAAACCTCCTATTAACTAGCAAAGGTAGGCTTCAAGCCTAGGGTCTGCCTGTATCTAGAGCTTAGACCCTAAGATAGCTGACCTTCCTAAGATGCTAAATGGATAAATGACTAAAAATGTTTCTATAAAACAGGGTTGCCAGCCAACAGCCAAAGATGTCTCTGCAGCTTTAAAATTGTTGCTATAAAGCAGCTTACATTTCAGAAAACTGCTTTCAGGAATTACACATACTGTGTTAAAAAATAAACTGAGTTATCTGAAAATGTGTAAAACTTAGCATATGTTCCACAGTGACACGAGTTAATTTCATTTCCGTCACTGTGAGTGCTCCACAGGTATATCATAAATTGCTATGAATTACTGTGTCTGTGACCCATTATCATAGCAGGAAATTACATGAATCTCACAACTGGTATGAAATGTACTGCTGTCACTGCTATGCATTAATTTCTAAGTAGTTGGCCATTTGTAATAATTCTGTAAATGTCCATTTTAACGCAGTTTTTAGTCTAGACAAGTTAAGCCAATGTGCGTGGAATTTTACCCCACATTTTCAAGCAGTTATACTGAGTTCTAAAATTACCTTTTTATTGGGCAATTTCATATTAAATATGTTTCCAAGAATTGGAAACATGATAGTCTCATTGTTTTACTCCCTGACATTAAAGGGGAATTTAACCTATGAAAAGTATGGTTATTTGACTATATAGCAACAGAAAGAGTGAAAAATTTCTGATAAATATAAACAATTTCCCCCAACTTAATGGAATAGATAAATGGTTTATTGATGATTTTTAAACTATTTTGGCTTTCTCTTTATGAAAGCAATTTTCAGATTAATGGTAAATTTTTTCACGGTTATACTTCTAAAAATAACATTTTGCAATTATGTTTCTTTTACATTATAAATAGAAATATTTCACCATTAAAATCAAACCTCTACAGTGAAAATTTTACTTTTCCTGTCTTTCATTATGTTGATATTTTTCCCCGCACAGGAAAAGTAAATTCGAATAGCAGGTTTAATTGAAAACTTTTGACAATGAAGAATGTAGACATGATCTTCCCATGGCATATTTTATATTTTAATGTATTATATCTTTTGCAAGCTCATTATTCTGGCTAAAAATTCACTTTTTGATAGATCTTTAAGCATTTTGCATTATTTTGGAAAGTTTTTTTCATTGCCACACACTCTCTCTCAAACTTTGTTTTTCATCTTTCAAAAAATTTTCATCATACATTCCAAAATCTTTATCATAAATTTACTAACAGACATTTTGTAGAAATTCATTTCCTGATTCTTTTTTTTTTAATTTTTATTTTTACAAGATGCTTGTAGACGTGGTATGTGTCTTATATTTAATTGGTTAAGGTCGCTCTTTGACACATAGTTAACCAGAATATTTATTTTTAAAAATCAATGCCTTCTGCATCCCAAAGCATACTTCTATGCTTTGTTAGTTATGTGAGTTTAACATTTAGCACATCATGTGGTATCTAATTTCAGTAAACCTGTATGAGGTATTTAGTCTTAGGCACAAAGCGAAATGCTTGGAGGGCTTCCCTGTGGCTCAGCTAGTAAAGAAACCACCTGCAATGCGAGAGACCTGGGTTCGATCCCTGGGTTGGGAAGATCCCCTGGAGAAGCGAAAGGCTACCCACTCCAGTATTCTGGGCTGGAGAATTCCATGGACTGTATGGTCCATGGGATCACAAAGAGTCGGACACAACTGAGCGACTTTCACTTTCACTTAAATGTTTGGGAGGAAAAAATAAGTCAAACCAGAGACCATGAAGGCGAGAAAGAATAATGAGCAAAGAAATAAATGAAAATGCATATAACATACAAATGGATACAAAATAAAAATGGATATAACAATGGATTTAACATAAGTACAGTATGTTCCTTAAGGACAGGTACCTTTCCTATCTTCTTCATTACCATATTATCAATATAGAGCTTGGTACATAGTAGTTAGTCAATAAATGTTAATTAGATGTTCTTGAAACCAGATATGTGGGATCTAATGAGACACTATTTCACAAAAGAAAATGAAAGAAACATTGATTTACATACATGTACCTTTCATTTTTTTTCTGTTGTTGTTTGCAGTGTTTCAGTACAAACAGGAATCTTTCTGAAATGTTTTAGTGGTCACAAAATTATAGTATAAAGAGCTGTGTTCCTTTCTGCATGGGTAACTGTATCCTCTATAAATTCATAAGAAAAAAAATATATCTCTTTATAATCTTTTGGGAAATGTTCAATGTTCATTCATTCAGCAGAGGTCATCTTCTTCGAATTCTCTTCTGGAACTTGCAGAGGTCTTTCTGAAGCCCCTCTTTCTCCGTCTCTTTGGAGAACCAACTCCCAGTCTGGAGCAAACCATGTGTGTCTTTTCAATAGTTCTTCATGGTAGCAAATGAAGTAGCGATATATCAGCTGAAATTCCCAAATATGCCCAGTCCTTTCTTTTACGTAACTGCCAACATCCCGGCTGCTCAGTGCGCGACTGGTGTTTATCCTGGAGCCCCACTCCTTACACAGGGACTGTCCTCACCGGTCTTCCTGTTTGCTCACACTCTTTCTTTCAATGACCCTCCTATTTCCATCTGTAGAGATTCTAGTCATCTTACCTTTCCCTTTCCTCTTCTTTGGTGATTTTCCAGAACCCCCTCCCACCAGTAATCCTTTCTTTCCCCACAGCTCTTTGCAACAACTCAAATGGACCACGTATCATCATCTGTCTTGTGTGATACTCATGCCCTTCCTTCCAGCATCAATTTCTGGATTTTCAAAAGTCACATTTTACTTATCGTTTTACTATCCACTGCTTCTAACCTGGGCTTTGCATATAGAAACATTCAATAAATTCATGTGGGATAAAATTAAACCACTATTATAGAGGCATCTTAAAAAATCACAAATCATTTCAGAAATCACAGTAGGAGACGACCAAATTATAGTGAACTCTAAAAACTGTAGCATATCTAAAACCAGTTGACTTGCATTCACACCAGGAGAAATATGTGACTGAAGTTAGCCCTCCCACACACACTGTTTACATCTTTTTGTAAATGCACGCGTTTTGCATTTACCACCAGATGTGAAACAGAAGAGCAATATGATTAGACTTGTGTTGTTTATTATAATAATATCCTACAAATCTTTGTGGGAGGTAGAAGATGAGGTTATTCAGGTGAGCTTCTACATAAGGCACATCTGGGCCTTGGCAAATTGGCCTTCAACAACATATGGGATGAGGGCTTAGCAATAGGGCCTTCAATAGAAAGAGAGGCAGGATTATCTGGAAATATTAGACATAGCAATAGTTTCTAAGGAGATTCAGAAGTCTTGGGAAGGAGAGGGTAAAGCAAATTGAGAAAGTAGTGTTGAAATATATACGCTACCATGTGTGAAATAGATAGCTAGTGGAAGACTACTGTATAATGCAGGGAGCCCAGACCTCTCTCGTGAAAACCTAGAGGTGTGGGGTAGGAGAGAGAAGGAAGGTTCAAGAGGGAGGGGATGGATAATTATGACTGTTTCACATTGATGTACTGTGGTCCGTCTAGTCAAAGCTATGGTTTTTCCAGTAGTCATGTATGGATGTGAGAGTTGGACTATAAAGAAAGCTGAGCGCCAAAGAACTGATCCTTTTGAACTGTGGTGTTGGAGAAGACTCTTGAGAGTCCCTTGGACTGCGAAGAGATCCAACCAGTCCATCCTAAAGGAGATCATTCCAGTCACTCAGTTGTGTCTGACTCTTTGTGACCCCATGAACTGCAGCATGCCAGGCTTCCCTGTCCATCATCAAATCCTAGAGCTTGCTCAAACTCATGCCCATCCAATTGGTGATGCCATCCAACCATCTTGTCCTCTGCTGTCCTCTTCTCCTCCTGCCTTCAATCTTTCCCAGCATCAGGGTCTTTTCCAGTCAGTCAGTTCTTTGCATCAGGCAGCCAAATTATTGAATTTTCAGCTTTAGCATCAGTCCTTCCAATGAATATTCAGGACTGGTTTTCTTTAGGATGGACTGGTTGGATCTCCTTGCAGTCCAAGGGACTCTCAAGAGTCTTCTCCAACACCACAGTTCAAAAGCATCAATTCTTCTGCTCTCGGCTTTCTTTATGGTCCAACTCTCACATCCATATGTGACCACTGGAAAAACCACAGCTTTGACTGGGTGGACCTTTGTCTGCAAAGTAATATCTGCTTTTTAATATGGCTTTCCTCAATAATAATCTCTGGTCTTTCTTTCCTTTCCTGGTTTTCCATCTCTCTTCTGTATACTGTACCCAAACTGAGACATTGTCCTCTCTATTTTCAACAAGATATTTCTAAAACCATTATCAAATTTCTGCTAATTACTTAGGAGTTAAAGGTGGGTGGGAGGATGGATAGTAGTCATTATTATTAAGATTACTGGACATGCCATCTCAGGCATGTACCTTCTGGGCATCATGATCTTTAGACTTTGGCCTGCATCTTGTTGCTGATGCTGAATTTTCAATATCAAATCCCCATCTTCTCTCTCCTCAGTCCTCTGGTTATAAATATATTTCTCTGATTTGACCCCAGATCATCATCACCAACGAAGTCCCCCAAACCCCCAAATTCTATTTCTCATTTGTCTCAACTCTTTTATTTTACTCTACCTCTTAATATAATACTATTACAAGTATGTGTGTGTGTGTGTGTGTGTGTGTGTGTGTGTGTATATATATATATATATATATATACTTTTGAGGCCTATTGGCTAAGAAAATTCTATTTAATCATAGATGGAAAGATAGTGAGTTTGTTACATACATCTGGGTCTGACACTTGCCTGTGACATCTTCCTGTAAGTGATTATGCATTGCCAAGCTTAAACTGCTGATGTGTGACAAATGTTCAAATATTTCTAGGGTGAACACTGCATTTTGAAGCAGCTATGATACGTGCAAAGGGAAAAACAAGTAAGAGTAGAAACAGGAGAGGAGAAAGAGTGACACAAATCAACTTAATATCACTTACAGTTATTAAGGGCAGCCTTAGTCACATTAGCATTTTCTAAAGTGCAAAACTATGTGCTTCTTATTCACTATTGAAATATAAATGTAGTATTACAAACATAAGAATGTTGGCATCATTTTCTTTTTTAATATCATCTGAAAATTTCTAAGAAATGATTTAAACCTTATAAAGTAAATCATAAAGTTATGTTTCTCACTTTCTAAATATTTAAGTTAGCCTATGCACTAACTGTATTGCAGGTCCTCCCTCTTTTAAAGAAAATGTAAACACTTTCCTCCTACTCTCTATTAGCAAGTAGCAAAAAATGCATCCAAGAGAGTAATTAATGTCAATAATGAGTATAAATCCTTTATTACTATAATTGAGGTTCATTAGAATGAGAGTTATTAGGTTGAATGCTGATTAATTGCTAAAAATATGTTTTCCCTCAAAATATACATTTGACTCAGTGACAAGAAACTGTGCTATCTAAAAAATATAAATTTAATCTCCTTCACATCTTACACTATATTTTGTTGATAAGGAGACTCTTTGTGCTAATGTTACAGGGAATAGAATTCTGAATCATCCTTCTAGGGAAAAGAAGTCTGGGCATGTGTTTTTCTTACAGTTGTAATAATCTAGAAAAAGGAAAGAAAAAAAAAGAACCAAGAAATTCAATTCTGGTCTCTGTGGTCTAATGATAAAAGCTTATATAGTAAGAATCTGGGAGTCAGGCTATTCCTGGAATTATTGATTCTGAAGAATTTGAACTTAGAAAGAATTGTGTTCTTGTTAGTCACTAGTTCTGTGTCTGTATTATTAGTTCTGTTATTACTAGTTCTGCATCCCTTTCTGCTGGACAGTGTTACTCCTGGACAGCCCTTGAAGAGATTCTTCCTTAAGGATTAGAAAAATGAAGAGATAAAAGATTTGTACCTCCCAATTTTATTTGTCACTAATTCTAAATCACCCATTTTCTTTGTTCACATTGGCCTTGGCACAATGACAGTATATTATCTCTAATAATTTATGAGTGTACACGTTAGTTTTTGGAGTATGAAGATTGGGTAAATAGGAATATTCTTTTAATTTATAAAATGTAAGAATTACAACAGCACTTTAATGATTTCTGTTGCTGCTGTCTCCAAACTGCTTTTTTAGGAATTTTATTTCCACTCTCTAGTCCTCAGCAGTTTCCTAGGTGGCTCAGGGATAAAGAATCTGCCTGCCAAGCAGCAGATGTGGGTTTGATCCCTGGATCCGGAAGATTGCCTGGAGGAGGAAATGGCCACTCACTCCAGAATTCTTGCTTGAGAAATCCCATGGGCAGAGGAGCCTGGGTGGCTACATACAGTCTATAGGGTCGCAAAAGGACAGGACTGAGCAACTAAACAAGTCCTCAGCAGAAGCTAGGGTTAGAGACCTGCTGTTTTTTCGCAAGTGGTCTGAGATGGCAAGTTACCATTACTTACAGGCAATTTGGTTTTCATTACAAATTAATGAAGTGATAATTGCTCTCTGCAACCTTTTTACTCACAGAGCATGCTGGTGCTGTTTGCATTATCTTCTTGCAATTTGTATGTCTGCATTCAAGGGCTTGTGATAGCTTGCCAAATTAGCATTCAAAGGAAAATGCTAGACTACATCGATATCTCCATAATTAAAATCACATTTTACATCAAATTGTGAAAATCTTTACATGGTGTCATTTCTGTGTCATTTCTGTTTGGTGTCTAACAAAATGCTGTCCAGAGCAGGAGAAAATTGCAAGTGATTCATCAAAGTACAAACTTATCTATTCTGTTAAGGAAATTCTGACCTAAAATTTTTGAAGTCAGTTGGCTAATTTTTAAATATGCCTCTCATCTAATGTTCTGTAAAATGCCCACAGAAAGCATTTATTCTCTGGAGTTTTTGTTAGCTCTATACTTTACAATTCATCACAGAATCAATGTAATACTAATAGATAATATGCAACATAATAATACTATTGAACACTACAATTTTTTTGAGCTTCAACTCAGTTCAAAGGTTTTAAATTTTCTGATATTAAAGTTATACATTAATTTTGGTTTTGAATGTGACTTGACTTTATAGGCACCTCAGTATAAAATCCTCAGAAATGAGACTCTCACATATACTTTTGTTCTTAAAAGCTCTCCATATAATATATTTATAGAGTGGTTGTTTGAAAATGATAAATTGGTGATTATTAAAAATACACTATATTTCTTGTATATTATTCTATGGCTTTCTAAAATAACAAAATGGGTTCCTTTGTTGAATGTTAGTCATGACAATAAGGACAAGCCAATTTTGCCTCCAGAAAATGAGTGCTTCTCATATATTCCAGACCCTAAATGATCCAAGTTACTGAAATAAGTGGTGCTGTTTAATTATTTGCTTTTGTTTTGTTCTTAGGTTGGTAGGAGAGCTAAGGAGAATAAAGAGTTTTAATACTGTGCTTCTCACATTGGTAATGGGGCAGGGTGCAGCTTGGATTTGATAATTCAAACACTCTAATGTAAATAATTATTTTTTTGGCTAATGAGGTTCAAAGGCCAGATAAATGCCATATTTCTTTACTTTTGGTTATTGCCAATTTTAAAAAGTAGCATTTTATCTCAGTTTGCAACTATAGTTGTGGGTTGGAATTCCTATGTGTATTTAATAAATTTGAGTAGAAAATACATTAATATATTTTAAATGCCATTGATTTAGTTAAAAATTCTTTAAAACTTATTCCTTATGAAAACAAGTAACTCTTTTAATGGAGATTTTAGGAACCCATTTATAATGGGCATCACAAGGATTTCATTTATTTATTTACAAAGTTAAAATATATTCTATAACATGAACTTTATTATTTCCTTGAATTATTACTAACTGTATTATAAGAAAACATAATTTTTATGCATTTTATTCATCTTTTATTCCCAAAATATGAAGTTGTGTGCTGCATATTATAAAGGATATAAAGAGCTCTAAAATCTAACAAATGTATATGAAACAATGTTAAATTAACCTAATGATGCATCATGAATTAAATCTAAAAATGAAAAAGATATTTAATAAGTGTTATACAAAACAGGAAGTGTCTTAAGCACGTTCAGGTTATGGGAGGCATCACGGGGAAATGAGCAAAGACAAATGCTCTTTTTTTATACCATAGCAAAAGAAGATCCAACATTTCTTTTGAAAACCTGAAAAAGAGTTCACAGAGACAAGAACAGTATCTGCATAAGTGAAACTTAGAATTCTCTAATCTCAATTCAAACTTTTAGAAAAAAAAATAAATGTAAGTTGGGAATCGTTTTTGGAAAAGCTCAAATGCCAAACTGAAGAGTTTGAAGTTCTTACATGAGTAATGGGGAGTCATAGAAGATTAGAACTCTAATCTGACGTGGAAAATGATGTATTTTCCTAGCACCAATAAGATAATTGGGCATGGTATAAACAGAGTGTAGACACAGGTGTAATAGTTAGAAACAGATACAATAATAGTTTTAGAATCATAAATAACACAAACAATGCGATGCTAACTTGAAAGCTTCTCAAAACCTGTATAAGGATCAAAGAAGCAGTGCTTAACTTTTCTAAAAAGTCTTGGAACTTTTTGAGTGTATTTACAATGAAAAAAGGTTTTATTACCATCATGACCCTAACTGCTATAACAACAACTTAAGTAGCTGTGTATTTCTTGCATGTGGAAAATTTAACGTGGGTAAAAGATATTAAAAACTGAAATGTTCACTATACTTAAATCTTCTGTTCTACACGTATAACTATTTGTTGGATTTTGAGGAGATGGGAAGGAGACATGTTCATGTTTTTACTTCAGAAACCAAAGTTCTCCATCATGTATTTCTTGAAATGACCAAGTATGTTAGTAAATGTCATGCATAAAGATACCTGGTAATGAAATAATTTAGATTCACTTTGTTTGTGATACGCTGATTTTACCAAAGTCTGGCCCAAATTGGGGAAAGTTTAATAAAGAGAAATGCTAGGCAGTGGTATTTTTCTTTTGCATTTTAAAGAGCAAACCCCCCCAAAAAAATCCCCTAAAATATACAACAAAATAATTTTTATCATGTTATTAGAGATGACTGACTTGACATTTTTATCCTAGGATGTTTGTCTAGGTCCAGTCAATTGCTTAGCAACTTCTTCCTGACTATCACACAAATCCCAATAAAATTCAAATGTGTTCATCAAAATTTTGAATTATTTTGTGTCAATGAATTCAGAGAACCTTGTAAATAATAAAACCTCCAAGCAAGAATGTTACAGAGTTGTTGCACATCTTGATCTTTAGTGAGCAGCAGTGAAGTTTCTGTTAATTTGTTTTGTATTTTCTGTGATGCCATTAACACCTTCATCTTGTATTCGCAAATATTCATCATGCTTAACTGATTAATTCTGCCTTTCTTTTTTTCTTCTTTCATTCTTCAAGTGGGAAGAGATCAGTGGTGTTGATGAACATTACACACCCATCCGGACTTACCAGGTGTGCAATGTCATGGATCACAGTCAAAATAATTGGCTGAGGACAAACTGGGTCCCCAGGAACTCAGCTCAGAAGATCTATGTGGAGTTAAAGTTCACTCTTCGGGACTGCAATAGCATTCCGTTGGTTTTGGGAACTTGCAAGGAGACTTTCAATCTGTACTACATGGAGTCCGATGATGATCATGGAGTCAAATTCCGAGAACATCAGTTTACAAAGATTGACACCATTGCAGCTGATGAAAGTTTCACGCAAATGGATCTCGGGGACCGTATTCTCAAACTCAACACTGAGGTTAGAGAAGTAGGTCCTGTCAACAAAAAGGGATTTTATTTGGCTTTTCAAGATGTTGGTGCTTGTGTTGCCTTAGTGTCTGTGAGAGTGTACTTCAAAAAGTGCCCGTTTACAGTGAAGAATCTGGCTATGTTTCCAGACACAGTACCCATGGACTCCCAATCTCTGGTGGAAGTTAGAGGTTCTTGTGTCAACAATTCTAAGGAGGAAGATCCTCCTAGGATGTACTGCAGTACAGAAGGGGAATGGCTTGTACCCATCGGCAAGTGCTCCTGCAACGCTGGCTATGAAGAAAGAGGTTTCGTGTGTCAAGGTAAGGGTCTTCCTTATTTTCCCTAGAGTGGTACTTCTTACTTGTGAGTTTATGGTAGAGTAATTGAAGTAAATGAAACCAGCCTGAATTCACTTAGCAGCAAAATGTGACTCAAACTAAACAGAGCCTATTTTTAGACTAAATTTATCCCACTTGATGTGTTGATTCATAATTTTTCTACAAATATTAGCATATTTGATTATGTGGTGCTAGCCTACGTACTACTAGATCAATTGAAAGGGGAAAAAAAATCTGTGTCTCTTTTATGTAGAGGGAAGAAATACCATTGGAACTAAGCTAATCCGATTTTAACAGAATTATATTCTGCACTGACTATTTATGGTTGTGCTCATCAATGTCATAGCAATATGTAATTCATTGTGATAAAATATATTAATAATGTCTCTTCAGTGATATCTGTGCATAAAATATGGATTTACTTATAAAACAGTAGTGCTTTAATAAAAAATATTTTATTTAAAAATCCAGGGTTGATGCTTCAGTTTTTGGTATACAGAGGGATAATTTAAATTATTTAAAATTTTGATCATGGTAAGTAAAATCAAATCAAAGATCATCTTTTCCACAGAAGATTATATCAGATGATAAATTCTGCTTAATCCCAAAGTTTGTTATTTAGCATTAAGCCAGGTGTAGTGTTTAAGAACACACAAAAATTATCATTAAAATTTTAAATGTTTCAACACATGGGAGAACTTAAATATATAGCCTTTGGAATCTAGTCTGTTTTAATACCTTTTCTTGCTGTTAACTTAATCAAAAGAATTGAGGTTGGTATTCTACTTGTGGCCATTTAGTAAGTCGCAAGTCCATGTGAAAGAGATGAATCTACTTTATATATAAACTGACCTTTCTCAGAATCTGAACAGGACATAGCATTTTGCTTTTAACTGTAGATAGTTTATAGAATTTTTTTTTAATGACTGCAAATGATACACCCAGTCTGATACTTCTCCATGTTATTTAGATCCTTGGCAAGGGCCATCAGAATATTGTTACTAAATATGGTTTTGAAAATTCTAAACTGGAAACAGCATACTAGCTACTATTTGCTTGGAGAGAAGTCTCAATAGCCTTTATATTCCACTTGGAATTATATTTTATCACTGTGGTATTGTTTGTGTTACCTTTGTGGGATTTATTTTAAATAAAATAATAAAAGCTTAGACCAGGAAGCCTTAGAGGAGGAAATGGCAACCCTCTACAGTATTCTTGCTGAGAAAATCCCATGGACAGAGGAGCCTCATGGGCTATGTTCCAAGGGGTCACAAAGAGTTGGATGCAGCTGAGAGATTGAGTACAGAACAGGAAAAATTTAAAAACTGACTATTTCCTCCAGTTTGTTTTCTACTGACAGTCTCTGATATCCACACCAAGAAAGGAGTAGGTGTGCCTCTGTCTCTATCATTATCAGTATGTGCCGAAGTATTTCACACAATTTTTTCTATTGAGCAAGAACCTAATCATTGTTTAGATTTTAAATAATTTTTATATGATGCTTTGTGTCTTATTTAAAGATATAATAGAAAAATGTGTCAGCCAGATAAATAGGATCACATAAAATGTTAATATAAATAAATAAAACATGCACATACTTAACCTAAATCACATGCTGTCTTGAAACAAACTTTAGTAAGAAGAATTTTAAAAAAGAAAGTGACATTAAATTGTATTCAAAAAGTTCACAGTAGATTCAGAATTGCTTCTGTATTTTATACGTATTTTAATTTACCAAACCTCTTCTTTAAAGTAACTATTATGTTACTCATTGATACTCTATGGCAAAATTACTCTTAGAGATAATATTTGTATCAAAGTTTTATTTATTTGATTCTTGTAATTTATTATACTGAAGACATTCATAGCACCTCCTTGACATAGTGATGCTGTATTATCAGACTTTTTCAACATTTAAAAATGCTAGTTGCAGTATTAGATGCATATGCATAATAGCAAATTATTCGAAAAAAATATATTGAATAAGAACTAATTCTGGAAGATTTTAATTTCATTGCTTCAGTCACCATCTGCAGTGATTTTGGAGCCCCCATAAAATAAAGTCTGTCACTGTTTCCACTGTTTCCCCATCTATTTGCCATGCAGTGATGGGACCAGATGCCATGATCTTAGTTTTCTGAATATTGAGTTTCAAGCCAACTTTTTCACTCTCCTCTTTCACTTTCATCAAGAGGCTCTTTAGTTTTTCTTTGCTTTCTGCCATAAGGGTGGTGTCATCTGCATATCTGAGGTTACTGATATTTCTCCCAGCAATCTTGATTCCAGCTTGTACTTCATTCAGCCCAGCATTTCTCATGATGTACTCTGCATATCAATTAAATAAGCAGAGTGACAATGTACAGCCTTGATGTACTCCTTTCCCTATTCGGCTTCCTCTTATTTCATAGTACAAGTAATTTTGTATATTCCAGTTATTAGAGGATGTGTCAAGGTATTCTACTTCATGCTGATCTACATGTAGTGGTGAATCTAAATCAACTGTATATTAACAATTTTTTTAATATGTCAGTTTAAGTGCATAGTCTACCATGTCTTAAAAATCTAATACACAACCAATTAATTTACAGCCTGTAATATAAAAGGCCAGCATGGCTTGAGGCTTGTAATTTTGTGTTTGTTGTCAGTGGTGGTGCTGGTGTTTTTTATGGTTTCCTTTTTTAATTTAAAAAATCTGATTGGTTTTTAAGCTTGTGAAGTAGTCAGGGTCGTTTGCTATGACTCACAAATCATTGTTTTATCAGCAGCGCTTCAATTCAGGTACCCAAAGAAGTAGTATTACTTAGAATAGATATAGATGAAAAGATAACTAAATATATTTCATGTATTTCATGAGTTTATTTTTGTTTTGTTTCATTTTACAGAAAGATGGGACAATACCTTAACATACATATGTGGCTAGATTTTAAACACCTCAAGGTAATTTTATAACACAATGATTAGCAAACAGAGGTTTACAGTTTTCTAAAACAGAGGAAAACTTTGTCAGTCACTTTATTTCAACAAATGTTTAGAGATAATCTACTTAATTATAAGAAGCATAGTAAGAATGCAACAATTTTTTAAAAATATGCCTTAAGCCCTTATTGGATGCCAGAAACTGTGCTCATTTGCTAAGTTATGTCCATGAGTTATCTTATTTATCTCTCAAAATTGCCTATGAGTACATCCTATTATTAGTTCCATTTTTTAAATGAGGAAGTTAAAAAGAAAAGTTTTGAAAGATTAAATATCTTGCCTTAGGTCCTTTAAGAGTGTTGAACTTGAGGTCTGAAGCCAGGCAGTCTGATTCCGACTGTTGCAGTTGAAACCTCACCCACACTACTTCCCCAGTTTTTAGTCCAGTGGTGGCAGAGACCAGGAAACCCCACAAGGATCCTTATTCTACTGAAGTCAGAGTATTGTATGGTAAAGGATGAGTAGGACCGTACGAAACTGGCACAAAGTAACCAAGAATCTGTGAATATAAGGTCCCTCTATTTCAGCTTATTTATCACAGCTTTCTGTTTCTAGATTTTTAAGAAAGAAGAGTTACTAGACAAAATGCCATGCGAAGACTAAGATTAGCTCAGGTGATATCTCTCAAAATCTGGATAAACAAGTCATCAAGCAACTTAGATATGCCAAAAAGTATAGCAAATTTAGTTCAATATCTCTAAACATCTCTAAGTTCTAAATAATAATTTCCCAGAGAGTGGGGAAACAGAGATAAATAAGTTAGTGTACCTCCCTTCTAGGAGCTTGCGATCTAATATGAAAGACAGATAAATAAATGAATAATTTTAATACAATGCACACCAATAAATCTTCTACTAGATACAAACTTTCTTGGCAAGGAAGCAGAAGGAGAGATTAATTTAGAGTATTTCAAAATTAATAACAGAAATTGTTCATTAATAGTGAGAAGCCTCTGCATTGAGAGTTTTGGACCCATCATTATTGTGCTTAGGAACTTTTGGGTAGGGAGAAAGGGATAACTATCTTACCCAGCTTATGCATTCCAGAAGGAATAATTTGTTTATTTGTTTATAATTTGTTTATTGAGGTATTATCTCAAAAATCCCAAATGTCTAGAAGTCCCATTAAGTTTTGTGTTCTGAGCTGCTTCTTATAAATTCTTATAAATCTAAATTTCATTAGTAGGTCATTCTCTGATGTTAGTAATGATATACTCTAAATTATCTATTCCCCTCTGGCTGGATATTTGGGATAAAGTTCTAAACGATGAAAATGAGACAATCTCTGATAGGAAAAATATTTTGTAGACAAAAAGCTCATTGATTTCAGAAATATAAATAAAACCAAAGGTATCTTTATGCAAGACCACAATTTCAGCCATATCATTATACTTGTCTTGTATTTGATACAAACTTTTACATCAATTCATGTTTTCTGGAATGAGGAAAAGTAGTAAAGATATACTTTGACCGTGGATTCAATTATTAAATGTATATCAAGACTCTACTATATGCCAAATCCTCCCACGGATGCTAGAAAGAGAAAGATGGATAATATCACTGCCAAACTAGCTTGGTTTATAGTCCAAAAATGTGTGTGTGTGTGTTTTAAAATATTTTGGTTTCTGCCTCTAAAAAAACATATTTTTAAGTGGATTATTAAACAGAGCTAAGTCAATAGTTTACACTTAAAAATAAGTTGTGTGTTGAGGGAAGTGTATTTGTATGGGAGCAGATGAGTGAGAGGAAAACAGAATTTTCTGTAATAAAATGCTTTGTGTTGCTGGATTTTTTTGCAAGGGAAGATTGAACACAGGAAGCGTAAGAGTGGAAAATGACAAACCTTTCTATTTCACATACTGGTTAGAGGGAGGAAATAAGGGGAGATTGTAAGAAATGTTAATAGCTAAAGAATTAATCAGAAACTGCATACCAAATAAACTGAAAATACAAAAAAGAGCACTTTCAGGAGGGCAGAGAGTACTTATTATGATGAATTTGGTAAAGCAGAAATGTACATATAAATAACTTCAAAAAGTTAAACTAATGGTAACATAATTATTTAGTAAGGGAAGTAAGAAATCATGCATCCAATTTGGTTTTCTAGAAGTTTCTCTAATATGTAATTTTAAAATATGGTCTTTCTTTAAATGTTATCTCTCATAGTATCTTTTATTTTACCATGTGTTTGTGTGATTTACACCTTATTTGAGCCATGTTCCTCAGATTTTGACAAATTTGCTTGATGTTGAGACTATGGTCAAATTACAGTTTGAGATGTTACTATAGGATGTTAGTAAACCTCTTTTTAATAAGATAATATTGAAAATTTTCAATTACAAACCTAAATCATGTGCTGTTTGCCTTCAGTTATTAACAATCAAGGTTTACTTGGTTCATTTCATTTTGGAAATTCTTCATAGTTCTTACATCCCAGGATAACACTTTTGTGTTTTGAAGATTGGAGGTGTGAAGAAATTTCACATTAATACCAAGGGAGCCTTGTGATCTTTACATATGTATTTTTACTCCTGGCAAATGAATTGTTTTATCTAGTTTGATTTAGTTGGAGAGAAGAAATGAGAATGCTAATGTCTTTTTATTTAGTCAGTTAATTACATTTGAGCCAGAGACCCAGCAGTTACTATAAATATTCCTCCTACAAACTTTGTTTAGACTTAATGTACCAAATACCTTATTAATGTCACTGAAGAATCTGTTGCTCTGTGTTTTATCTGTGTCCGTTCATTGTGGAATGCTAACTTCATTCCTTGTTCTTGTACATTAGCAGCTGGGTAGAAAAGTGTGTTTGATGTGAAGTATGACGATATCTAGAATTCTCGATGATTTTCCATAATTATGTTTATTTAACCGACCAACTCTTGCTCTTTACTCATTTCTCTGTTCAGAAAGTCTCTTTAAGAAGCAGTCACACTTTCAGTAACAGAATGCTTGCTTTGACAGAGGCTCTAGAGAAAATCAAAAACTTCAGAGGTTTCCCAGTACCTCCTTAGTCTGTGTGCACCTTCCAGAAGTACAAGATGTTCATATGTTTTAATGAATTCAGAAGTATTTCTTTACAGTTGTTTTCAGACTAGAAGTGTCTTGAGGGGAGGGACTACATCATATCTATTTAAAGGACATTGTGCCTTCAAACCTAGTAGATTATAATTGAAGATGTTTTCAATTAGATAGGTACTAGATGAATAATTCGGAGAAGGCAATGGCACCCCACTCCAGTGCTCTTGCCTGGAAAATCCCATGGATGGAGGAGCGTAGTAGGCTGTGGTCCATGGGGTCGCTAAGAGTCGGACACGACTGAGCAACTTCACTTTCACTTTTCACTTTCACACGTTGAAGAAGGAAATGGCAACCCACTCCAGTGTTCTTGCCAGGAGAATCCCAGGGATGGGGGAGCCTGGTGGGCTGCCGTCTATGGGATCGCACAGAGTCGGACACGACTGAAGTGACTTAGCAGCAGCAGCAACAGCAGATGAATAATTATTGGGAGATTTCTATGACAACTGTGCATTCTTAGAATGTAAGTTCTGGAAATGACATACCTCTCATTATACATCTTTGAATCCGCTAGGTTTTCCAGAATGTCTTGTACATAAAGATGTGTATCTTATCTAATTTTAAATGAATGCATTTGATTACTAGGTCACATACAGTTGCAACACACTAAGACTAGAACCATCTGAACTATGATTATAGTAATAAATAGATTAAGTAAAATAATAGTGATATTTTATATAGTACCTGAAAGAACACATTTTCTCTTTTGTGAATTGATGATAAATATTATCTTTTCTAGCTTGAAAAAATCAATCTCCTCTAGTTTCATACCTATTATAAAGCAAGAATCAAACTATTTATGCAGTTACTAAACCAACTTTATCCCTTAATTTTACACACTTAGTGCTTAAACCATTTATTCATCCTTTAATGATTGCACTGAGATTGTCAGGCTTCTTACCTTGATATGTGAAATTTTTATTCATTTTCCCTGGATTTAAAATGGCAGCTCTCCATTCCCTCTTTCCCGTTTCACTGCACAGCAAAACATTTTCAAACCAGTGAGTATATTTGAATAAAAATTTTGCCAGAAAGTAAAAATATAAATAACTTTCAAATAAAATAGATATCTTATGACAGCTTTATAATAACTATAAAACTTTTGATTTACTCAAGTTTTTATATCATCCCACCAATTTGTATAATAAATTATAACAGTATTAACATGATTCAGAAAACATCCTCAAGTTTGTCCTTAACCTTCTGTTTGCATTTAATTTTTCTGTTTAGCAAAAGGCTCTTGTCACTGACAATTGCTTGGCTCAAGAGTCCCAGAAATGCCCTATGGATAAACAATTTGAACCTCAGTCTCTTTATCCGAAGAAAAAGGGGGGAGTACTATCTACCCTTTAGATTTGCCATTGAATGTATGATTAACCCATCAAGAGTATCTAGCAAGAGATAAAAATTTTCATCATTATTGTCAGTCATTGGTGTCATAGGATTGTATAATCTCCCTGTCCTCTTGTTTTATTCTGCGTTACAACACTTAGAAATGACAGACTCACCCATTCAATAGTCTCTATCTAACCTTAATCATTAGAACTTAGAGATACCTTGAGGGAGAGAAACTGTCTAATGAATTTATATTTGTTGTTCAGTCACTCAGTCGTGTCCAAATCTTTGTGACCCCATGGGCTGCATAATGCCAGAGTTCCCTATCTTCACCATCTCCCAGAGCTTGCTCAAACTCATGTCCATTGAATAGATGATGTCATCCAACCACCTCATCCTCTGTTGTCCTCTTCTATTCCTGCCTTCTATCTTTCCCAGAATCAGGGTCTTTTCCAACGAGTTGACTCTTTGCATCAGGTGGCCAAAGTACTGGAGTTTCAGCTTCTGCATCACTCCTTCCAATGAATATTCAGGATTGATTTCTTTTAGGATTGACTGGCTTGATCGCCTTGCAGTCCAAGGGACTCTCAAGAGTCTTCAACATCACAGTTGGAAAACATCAATTCTTCGGGGCTTAGTATTCTTTATTCTCTAATTGGTTGCCCAGTTTCTTTTAATAGAAGTTTTTTGAGGTGACTTCATTTTTAGTTCCATGAAACCTCTAGGCTGTTCAATCATAGGTGATAGTCCCTGTATTCTTTTATAATATCATTAGCTTTCATTTTTCTTCTTCTAAACATTCGTGACCTTTGATTTTTCCCATCCAGTATTTGACTCAGTCTCCAATTTTCTTTAGCACAGGTTTTTTCCACTGATTTTTCAAAAGTGTCTTTGAATTTACACATGGATATTTTTATATTGTATAACCAGAGGGATTTACAGATTTTGACTGATTTAAGAAAATACAGTTTAGGAAACAAGCAATTACAATAGTAAAATAAAATTGCTAAATTTCAAAAATATTAAACCTAAAATTTTTACCCTAACATTTATTGTATACAAGATTGTCTTAGATAGTTGGCGAGGATATAATAATAAATAATGTTCTTGCCTTGAAGAAAAATAAGTAATCAAGTGAGTCAAATTATTTGTCAAACCAATTTACTTTATATAGAAAATAACTACATCTATTTGATTTATTTTAGGTATTTATGTTCACTTGAGAATCACACAAAGAGAAAAGAAAGCAGTAGAGGAAACAGCATAAATTTTATGAAGTAAATGCCAAATATGTTTAATGAATTATCATGTGATATTACTAGAAACTTTCACTCCAAGCATGTCAGCACACTATCTGAACAGTAATTAAGTAAAAAATCTTTTCAAATCTGAAAACGAGAGGAAAATTAAGGGAGTGTATTTGATTTGTGACTTAAGTACTATAGTTCATTTTTAGTCTATATAAAAACAAACAGTATAAAGTTAAACCATGAATTTGCATGTTTAAGATACTAGAAAGGAATGTGAAATCTTTGTTCTGTATACACTACAAATCAGATTATTTTGAATGGTCAGAGACAATTTAATTGCAAACATATTAGGAGAGATATGACCATCATTAAATTTAGAGAGTAGAACAAAATCATATCTAATCATTTAAATACCTCATAATAAATAAGAACAAGTCAAGTGATCAGCAACAAACCAACATAAAAGACCTTAAAAGATCCAGACAGTTTTATAGATGTTAAAACTCTCGCACAAGATTATAAATAAATAAGAATTACAGTGTTTTAGTAAAATATAGATTCTCTTACCTTATATGGATTATCTTCAGTTATAGCATTTGCATTGTTCAAAGAGGGATAAATAGTAAGAATTTCTTCTTTTAATAAATATTTTGATATTCTTTATCCTAACCCAGAAGATCATTTTATATGTCAGTATTAAGGTATTTTTCTGAGGTTCTAACCTAGTTTGCAATTGTCTTACATGAAATAGCTCTAGGGTATTTGCTTTTAGAATATAAAATTCTTTTCTATCTTTCTTTTACTTTTAGCTATGGTAAGGTCTGTGAACTTTCAGATGCTTTATCTGATCCAGTGTTTTAAAGTGGGAAATAATAATTTAGGTCACACCTATATGACAAATGTATAATCTTTAGGAGACACAAATAATTTGTTCATTGTGTAGTATGTTTGAGAGTATGTCTGTGACAAATACAGATGAAGCTTCTCAGGACAGTATTCACTATGCGAATCTAAGACATGGAAAAAAATAATTTCAGTTGCCGGAAGTAAAATAGCTCTGATTTTCCTTGAAATGGGTTATTTCTGTCACTGCATTTTCAGTCTCATTTCAAAGGAAGATCACAATATTGCTCTGATACCACACACAAAAATCTATTAAATGTAAACTTGTCTGAAAAGTGATTCAAATTTTCCAAGAAAAAGTCATGTCTGTGAAAGGTGAAATATTGGTTATTTTGAATATATAAAATTTATAGTTATTTTGACTTCTTAATAAATATCACCTTGTCAAATAGATTTTGGATCTGTCACAGTAATTTACCATCAAGTCTGGTTGGACCCTGTAGGAAGTCTTAAATTTCATTTCTTTAACTTAGATTACTTTGGGGTTTATAAAGACAGCCTTCCTTCATTCTGATTTGCTGCATTCCAGTATGTAAAAAGGTTTTTAAAGCTTAGATATTATGTAATATATGACTTTTTAAAAGAATAATCATCTTCAGTTTTTCAAACATACTTTTTCTTTCTAGCTGTTCAGATATTATCAGATCTTCCATATTTTAAAATTTGAGGAATGCAGTGTAACATTTTTACAGAATACATGGAAAGATTTTTAAAAGAGATTATTGATATTTCATTAACTTCTCCAATTTGTTTTATTGCTTTTAGTCAGTCTCTCCCAAAGGAAAGAAAATCAAACCCTATGCAAAATAAACTGAAAATTAGATCTTTTTCTCCACCTTGAGATGCATAGATTTTGCGAAATGCATTGGTAATCATTTCACAAAGATTGTTTTGCTAGTACAGATTCATTGAACACTTTCCACCTTCTTTTGTGTGATTTATCCCCCCATTTCTCTGTGTTTGGATAGTTTTGACAATCCCTTATTAGTTCCAGAGTAGAACTTACAAGAGCTAATAAGGGTTTACATTACAGCTCTGACAGCTGGCACGAAACTTTAATAGAGAGCAATTGTACAGAGAAGTATGAGTTTTGATAATATTTGATAAAAGTGCTCCCAAAGTCAGAGCCATTTGGAAAGAATCATATGTCTAGAAAGACTGAATGTATACTCTGCTATTGTAACTTCTCATCTTCTAGGATGCGGGCAGAACATCCTGTTGGCAGATAACTCTCAAATCACTTATGGCCCCCTCTCTGAGAGAATAGAATCTATGATAGGAATAGAACTATCCTAGAATAAAACTTTGATCATATTCTCATCTACTGCTCTCCCTGCAGTCCTCGGAAATGTGTAGCTATCGATTATCTTTCACAAACACAGTCACAATGTGGACATTTAATCACAGGTTTGTTGTGTGAGAGGACACCCAAGAGTCTCCAGGGAGCACTGAGATTATGAAACTCAAAATCATCATATGATCAGTTACAGATTTTTTTGTGTTATTTGTAAAAAATAACAGAAGAATGGCTTCTAATACCTAAAGATCTTGAATGTGAAATATTCCTGAACTCTCTGTTCAGTGGTCAGTTGCAAAGCCACAAGAGGTTAAAAGTGGATACTCTAATTGAGAACAGCTGCTACTTTTTGACATGAAGACTCACTTTCAACAAGAAAAGAGAAGGCATATGCTATGGAATGGGAGAATACTGATCTTGAATTAATGCATAAAGAACATGTAAAGGTTTGTGAAGCTCAGAAACAAACCTGTGTATATGAATGGTTGGGAATAAATAATTTTGCTTATTTGGTAGTCATTAGGGAAGAAAACCTGTGTTTCAGAAATTAGGATCCATTTACTGTCTATATCATACTACTATATTGAAGATATATGAAATATTTCAATCTGATTTAGCATATGTAAAGTTTCTCTGGCATACATTTATCAATGTACTAAATGGGAAAGAAAGAGAATGCAGTTCTTCCTTCCAAGTATCTTGGATTCTAAAGGGTATATGAATTGAATTTATGTTAAAAGGATGAAAGGCAATATTTTTAAGGAAATAAAAGTGGGATAAGCATGAAAAACAAATAGTGTTAAGGACCCATCAAAATATGCTACAAAAATGTAATAAATGGAGAGATTTCAACCTTTATGGAGTTAGATATTTTTCCATCATTTATCCATTTCTGTCAACAAAAATTTAATGAGTGCCTACTGTACGAAGTATTCACTGGAAATGTGGCTCTGAACCAACCAGAAAAATGTCCCTGCCTTCAAGGAACTTAGATTTTAGTGGAAACATGAAGAAATAAAATGCTGATACAGACTTTTTCAGCTTAACACTCATATAATTTTAAAGCCTAGTCTAATATTCTCAACTCAGGCCATTTTGCATCTAGGGGACATTTGTCAATGTCTGAAGACATTCTTGGTCATCACAACTGGGGGAGGAGATTGCTGTTGGCATCTGGTACTTAGAGGCCAGAGGTGTTGCTAAATATGCTGTAATGCCCAGAGCATCCTCTACAACAAAGAATTATCTAGGCAGATCTCTTCAAGATTGAGAAAACCTGATCTAGAATAACCTCTCCTTTTACAGAGCTATGCATTCAGGTTAAAATCTCAAATCATACATTAGCAGAGCCTAAATTGGAACCCAAGCTGAAGCATCTCACTCACAGTTTTGCCTCAGGACGCATCCTTTCTGGGATTTACTTAGAAATTTATGTAACTTTTGAAGGTATATGAAGTCTTTACTTAGCTAATTCGCAAGTGACACTTATGCAAAGAAAAATAAAATGAAATTTCTTTATCTGGGAGAAAGAATAAACATTTCAAGAAGAGTCACATGAATGTGAATATTTAAAAACAGGAAATGAACATGACTTGCACAGAGCTAGAAAAAGTGACTAGGATGTGGTATTGCAACAACTAAGAATGTGAACAAAATAATAAAAGAGATATCAAGGAGAAAGCCTTTGGAATTAGGGAATTTTCTCAGGCAATGAGTTCAGACAGCTGCTATGGAGGTAGTTCTCTTTTAGGATACTCTGACATGCTGACACAAAGTCAAATCTGACATTCGATTCCCTTTATCCTGTCATGTGATACTAATGCAAAGATGACAGGTAAATGTGGTTATATTATAGGATGTATTAATAATAGCCTTGATAGAAAAAAGTTCCTATAGATCGACTTCAGTGACTGTGCCTTTTTTGAAAATTAGAGGAACCACCACCCCCCACATCAGCTTTATTTTATTTTTTTTTCCCTAAATAGCCACTTCTATCCTCTGGCATGTAACTGAGCTCAACACTTCATTGAATTCCCCCAAAGGCCCATGGCCCTGGAGAAGGGAATGGCCACCCACTCCAGTATTCTTGCCTGGAGAATTCCATGGACCGAGAAGCCTGACAGGCTACAGTCTGTGGGGTCACGAAGAGTCAGACACGACTGAGCGGCTAACACACACACACACAGGCCCATGGAGAAGCGCTATCGTGTCCCCATTTCCCGTGAGAGGAAGCTAGAGGCTTAGAGAAACTGCCCAGCTGTCCAAGGTCACGTACAGCTAGTAAGTGTGAAACTGGACCTTGAGTGTGGAGCAATGTACGTGACCGGTGTTCCTTCTGCCTCTCTCGTGTAGAGAACCTGGGAAATAAGAAACCTGACGCCCACCAATCTGTATTTTCAGAAATAGCCTGTGAAGCTCAGGGCTGCAGATATTGCAAGAATGCTTTTAAGAATGCTCTTCCATACTTTTCTCTATGTCTTCTCTCTGAGACCCCTTACATTTACTTCTAGCCCTAATACCAGACCCTGGAGGGGGAACTGGCCACCCAGCCCAGTATTCTCGCCTGGGAAGTCCTATGGAGAGAGGAGCTGTAGTTCATGGGGTCACAAAGAGTCAGAACGACTGAACATGCATGCCAGACCCGAAGAGCTTGTGTAGTTCCTTGGGCTTGTTTTCGTGTTTGGAAATTGATTCATGTCATGGCTATGATATCTTGCTTGCATTCTCTATACAGGAACCCAGAATTATGTGACTTGTTACATCCTTCAAAGAGCTACACCTTTTCAACGTGTCTTTTGGATACCAAGCTCACAATTTTATTTTTTCTCCCTATATTCCTTTCATGTGCTCTTCTTCACTTTTTAATGAGTATTTTATAGTAATTGATTCCATCTTGAATTGTGCGTATCCTATCTTAAGTGTTAGTCATAAATACCTTTGAATTGGCATTTATTGATTGCCTAGTCTGTACTCAGTGGTTAACATACCATTTGATCTTCAGCGTAAGCTTTACAAGGTAAATATTGTTAGCCACACTTTACCTAGACAGGGCTAAGAGAACTTACTGATTTGCCCTGTGTCACAATGCCAGGATATAAATTCAGGTCTGTCTAATTAAGAAACCCAATCCTTTTTCTAATCTAGTAAGCTAATACTTTTCTTTGGAGGATATTTTACACAGCATCATAATGTGAAAATTTGCAAGTTCTTGCTGCTCAGTTAGTGACTGGAGAATTTGGTTATTGGAACTGAGAAAAAACGATTGACAATAGTTATTTAAAGAGGCAAGGACTTAATATATTCATTAATATAACACTTTCCTATTTTTTTTTCAGCATAGAATTGGGTAAGATTATAACACAAAAATGTTTTAACAGGGTATCTGGGGCCTTTATTTTTCAGGCATGTGGAACTGAGGCATGCCTCCCATGACCTCTGCTTTATTTCCGTTGCCCCTGCTGTTGCTGAGGACATGATTGATAGGAGGTGATGGCGAGTGTAGAACCAGGGCTCACAGAACACTCGCTATGTGCCCAGTGTGTATGTTCACACAATATGCTTCATTATTAGCTTGACAGATCTCCAAGTGGCAGATTGGGGGTGAATTTTAGATCTGGCTGATGTATCTGCTAACATACTGGATTTTTTCAAAGATCATAAACATTGGTATATGTAAAAATATACATGCATATGTAACTATATATGCATGTATACGTATGAATAAGTTTATATGTATATGGATGTATACAACATGTACATGTCTATTATAGACATATATGTATGCAGGTTACATGCTCATATATATATATATATATAAGCACTATATACTAATATATAAAACTAATTTTTCTTTGAAAAATTATTGGTATTATGCCTTATAAAATCTTCTTTTGCTATTAGAAATTTCTTAACCTTTTCAGTTTTCCAAAATATGAAGGCTTCTACAAATGAACTATTTCATTAATATACTGAAACTCTTTTTAAATGTTGACGTTCAAGAACAGAAGTAATTCCCTAAGGCTTTTACTGCTTGTAGCTGCTGCATTTTAGTGACAAGATATACATTGCTTTATACCTAAATCTATGTAATGATGATAGGTGGGATACTGGTGTTCTGTTAGAGTTTCAGTGAAGAGCTCCCGGAAAAAGAAAACTGAAAGTGAAAGCAGACTCTCTTTCATAAGGTTGATGGTTGCTCTTATTAGTGATGAAAAGAAGATGAGAAAATGCATTGGCTTGCTTTTTATTAAGCACAGTAGGTAAAGCAGATGAGCGTCTGAAAGCTCATTGAGCTGCCATAAAGAAATTTAAACATTGTTCACATTGGCCAGTAGCCAAACTCATGCTGTAAACGCCAGACAAGGGTCAGCATTGCAAAGGAATTGTCAGATCCATTTGGAGAATTGGTTTCTGTATATTCTTAGCCCAGTAATAAACCTGAGATTTACCTGACAGGTTTAGTAAGATTGCATTTGTTTTACCTGACTTAATATACATCTAAATTCATCACAAAAAAATCGAGGAAGATTCCTTAGCCATTTAATTTTTTATTTAGACCTTGTTTGATCACTTTATTATAATATCTGCAATCTATGAATAAGCTTGGTTTCTGCATGTCTTGACCTAGAATAGTTTTTTTTTTTTTTTCCAGTAGGTTTTGTCATACATTGATATGAATCAGCCATAGAGTTACATGTATTCCCCATCCCGATCCCCCCTCCCACCTCCCTCTCCACCCGATTCCTCTGGGTCTTCCCAGTAGAATAGTTTTTAAAAGTCAGAGTTAGAAGAGAATTGTAAAATTGTACTACAATATTGATAGTAAACATGGTACTAAAATATGGTACTAAATTTTTAAGTGAATATACAACAAACATTCACTGTTACAGATTGTAATATTTCTATGATTATCGGTGTGCTTTCTCACTCCTCCAGAAACCCTTTCAGAGATTAGTTCAAAAATCTGTATACAATGGATGCATCTTTTGTGTGAATATTGATGGCTTTTTTACTTACTAAGATTTGTGCTTTTTTATTAATATATGCACTATATCAATATAAAGCAATAAGAGAATGTGGGTAACTTCCTTGAATGAAGGCACACTTGGTGAACAAAGGAATTCATACACCTACACTTTTCTTATACCCTTATTTTTTGTTATTTTAGAGATAACATCTCTCCTTCCTACACAAATCATTTTCCATACAAGCTCTTCAAAATTGTTGTTGTTGTTCAGTCACTTAATAATGTCCCACCCTTTGCGACCCCACAGATTACAGAATGCCAGCTTTCCCTGGCCTTCACCATCTCCCAGAGCTTCCTCAAACACATGTCCTTTAGTCAGTGATGCCATCCAACCAGCTCCTCCTCTGTCACCCCCTTCTCCTCCTGCCTTCAATCTTTCCCCAAATCAGGGTCTTTTCAAATGAGTCAGCTCTTCCTGTCAGGTGGCCAAAGTATTGGAGCTTTAGTATCAGCATCAGTCCTTCCAATGAATATTCAGGACTGATTTACTTTAGGATTGGCTGATGTGATCTCCTTGCAGTCCAAGGGGCTGTCAAGGGTCTTCTTCAACACCACAGTACAAAGACATCAATTCTTTGGCACTCAGCCTTCTTTATGGCCCAACTCTTACATTAGAACATGACTACTGGAAAAACCATTAGCTTTGACTATACTGGCTTTTGTTGGAAAAGTAATATCTCTGCTTTCTAATGTGCTGTCTAGGTTTGTCATAGTTTTTCTTCCAAAGAGCAAGTGTCTCTTAATTTCATGGCTGCAGCCACCATCTGCAGAGATTTAGGAGCCCAAGAAAATAAAGTTTGCCACTGTTTCCACTGCCTCCTCATGTATTTGCCATGAACTGATGGAACTGGAGGAGAACTGACTCATTGGAAAAGACCCTGATGCTGGGAAACATTAAAGGCAGTAGGAGAAGAGGGCAACAGAAGATGAGATGGTTGGATGGCATCACCGACTCAATGGACTTGAGTATGAGCAAGCCCCAGGAATTGGTGTTGGACAGGGAAGCCTGGCATGTTCAGTGCATAGGGTTGCAAAGAGTCAGACATGACAGTGACTGAACTGACTGATGGGACTGGATGCCATGATCTTTGTTTTCTGAAAGTTGAATTTTAAGCCAGCTTTTGCACTCTCCTCTTTCACTTTCATAAAGAGGCTCTTTAGTTCCTCTTCACTTTCTGCCATAAGGGTGGTGCCATCTGCTTATGCAAGGTTACTGATAGTCAGTCCTCCATCAATCTTGATTCCAGCTTATGCTTCATCCAGCCCAGCATTTCTCATGACCTACTCTGCATATAAGTTAAATAAGCAGGAAGACAATATGCAGCTTGGACATACCCCTTTCCCAATTTGGAACCAGTCCTTTTTTTCCATGTCTGATTCTAACTGTTGGTTCTTGACCTGTACAGGGGTTTATCAGGAGGCAGGTAAGGTGGTCTGGTATTCCCATCTCATGAAAATTCTCTAAGCAAGGCTTGAGCAGTACATGAACCAAGAATATCCAGATGTCCAAGCTGGATTCAGAAAAGGCAGAGGAATGAGAGATCAAATTGCCAACACCCATTAGATTATAGAAAAAGCAAGAGAATTCCAGAAGAACATCTACTTCTTCTTCATTGACTATGCTGAAGCCTTTGCCTGTGTGGATCATAACAAAGTGTGGAAAATGATTAAAGATATGTCCTGGGTGTTCATTGGAAAGACATGTTGAAGCTTAAATCCAATACTTTGGCCACTTCATGCGAAGAGTTGACTCATTGGAAAAGACCCTAATGCTGGAAAGGATTGGGGGCAGGAGGAGAAGGGGATGACAGAGGATGAGATGGTTGGATGGCATCACCGACTCAATGGACATGCGTTTGGGTAGACTCTGGGAGTTGGTGATGGACAGGGAGGCCTGGCGTGCTGCAATTCATGGGGTCACAAAGAGTTGGACATGACTGAGTGACTGAACTGAACTGAATACCATACCATCTTAATTGCCTTTTGAGAAACCCCTATGCAAGTCAAGAAGCAACAGTTAGAATTGACATGGAACAAAGGACTGGTCCCAAATTGGGAAAGGAGTAGGTCAAAGCTGCATGTTTTCACCCTGCTTATTTAATTTATATGCACAGTACATCATGTGAAATGCTGGGCTGGCTAAAGCAGAAACTGGAATAAAGATTGCCAGGATAAACATTAATAACCTCAGATATGCAGATGATACTACCCTTATAGCAGAAAGTGAAGAGGAACTAAAGAACCTCTTGAAGGTGAAAGAGGACAGTGAAAAAACTGGCTTAAAACTCAACAGGCAAAAAATGAAAATTATGGCATCAGGTCACATCACTTCATGGCAAAGAGATGGGGAAACAATGGAAACAGTGACAGACTTTATTTTCTTGGGCTCCAAAATCACTGCAGATGGTGACTGCAGCCATGAAACTAAAAGACATTTGCTCCTTGGAAGAAAAGCTATGACAAACCTAGACAGCATATTAAAAACAGAGTCCTTACTTTTCCAACAAAAGCTGGTCTAGTCATAGCTATGGTTTTTCAGTAGTCATGTATGGATGTGAGAGTTGGACCATAAAGAAGGCTGAACATCAAAGAATTGATGCTTTTGAAATGTGATGTTGGAGAAGACTCCTGAGAGTCACTTGGACTGCAAGGAGATCAAACCAGTCAATCCTGAAGAAATTCAATCCTGAATATTCACTGGAAGGACTGATGCTGAAGATGAAACTCCAATACTTTGGCCACCTGATGCAAAGAGCCAACTCATTAGGAAAGACCCTGATTTGGGGAAAGATTAAAGGCAGGAGAAGAAGGGATTGACAGAGGATGAGATGCTTGGATGGCATCACTGACTCAATGAACATGAGTTTGAGCGAGCTCTGGGAGGTTGTAAAGGACAGTGAAGGCTGGTGTACTACAGTCCATGGGGTCACAAAGAGTCCAAAATGACTGAGCGGCTGAACAACAATAACACCTGATTATTATCCATTTGGATATAATCTCAAAATGTAAAGATTTGAAGACCTGTAACTTAGTAATTACATTTTACTTGCTAATACTCCTCTGTTGGGCTTGCCAGGTGGCAGAGTGATACAGAATTTACCTTCTAATCAGGAGACGTGGGTTTGATCCTGAGTCAGGAAAATCCCCTGGAGAAGGAAATGGCAACCCACTCCAGTATTCTTGCCTGGGAAATCCAATGGACAGAGGAACCTGGCAGGCTACTGTCCATGGGATTTCAAAGAGTCAGATATGTCTTAGCAACTAAACAACAGCAACTCATCTGTTAGTCAGTTAAAGGAGCATGAATATGTGAGGCTGCTTAGATTACTGTCATAAGAAAAAATCCCTTTATAATCTGTGTGTGTGCAGGCTTAGTCATGTCCAAGTGTTTGTGACCCCATGGACTGTAGCCTGCCAAATTCGCCCGTTCAGGGAATTTTCCAGGCAAGAATACTGGAGTGGGTTGCCATTTCCTTCTCTAGGGAATCTTCCCGATCCAGGGATCGAAGCCCTGTCTCCTGAGTCTGTTGCACTGGCAGGCAGTTTCTTTACCAACTGCAGCACCTAAGAAGCAATATAGCAGATTCCATGTCTGAGAATGTCAGTGAAGGTATTCTATGAATCCTCTGAGGACACTCTATACTTTCTCAGAAAGTTTTTTTATGTTTGAAACATTTTCTCATACTACACCAGGTTGAAAGTAGACTAGGATTAACCTTTACATTTTCTGCAAGAAAATGTATATATGCAAATAATATAATTATATATGCTAATATAATGATTAGCATAATATTAAATTTATTATTAAAATAAATTAGCATAATTTAATATATGCTAATCCTGACATATTTCTATATTTTTTTAATCTTAATGGGTCTTCCCTGATGTCTCAGATGGTAAAGAATTCACCCATGGTGCAGAAGACCTGGATTCAATATCAGGTTTATAACATTACACCAAACAAGCCTAATATATATTCTAAGAAAAATGTGTTTTTTCCAAATCATTTTCTAAGAACCACCTTTGCTGTTAGGCTTGGAATCCAAGGTGGCACGTATCTCTTCCAGGTGTGCCATGAGTTCCTGTAGTGAAGTTCTTGATTCTCACAGGAGCACTGAGACTCCATTTAGAGCCAACCTTATTTTATACACATATTTACAGCACACGGAGTAACTTTAGTTTCAAAGCTACTAGCAGAGTAAAATGTGAAAGCTAAATAAAAGGGGAAAGGTATTACATAGAATGAGTATGATGGCAGCAAGGGAACAGGGAAAAATCCAGAAGGTGTATGATAACATGTGTTCAGGCTCTGCTGGTGCTGGTGCCTCTGCAGGGCCCCTTCCTTCTGTTCCTGTGTAAATTCTGAGTGCATCCTAGTACTTGATACAAAGTGTTTAAGCAAGCAGACATAGCCAGAGTTATGGTTTTGAGGTATTGATAAATGGTTAAATCATATTATCTCCAATCTGGTAAAGAATTCAGCACTTATATACTTTATAAGGTTTCCTTTGCAGAAAACAATAATTTGAAGCATCGTTGCTTTAATCAGTATCAATGGTATAAATCAGAGGATCTAGATTTTATCTTTGTTCCACCTTTTATTTACTGTGTGACCATGTGTAAATACTTAACCACTTTGGATACTCATATATAAATTAGAGATAACTAGAAATAACAGTAGCATCTCTTTTGTGGTATTGTTGGGAGGATAAAGTAAGAAACAAAATAGCTCCTAGAATGTAATAAGTACTTAATAAGTATTAGCTATTATCATAATCAGAATAAAACCTTAGCTAGGAGGAAAAGTCAGCTATCTAGAAAGGTGTGTTTTCTCTACCCCATCCCACCGCTTGGAAGTAACAGAATTCAGAAAATCAAAGTTTACAAATACAAAAAAATAGGGCCAGAAGAAAATAAATTATAACTAAACAACATAAAACTTGTCTTATAACCTGCAATATTTCTGTTCTTAAATTGAGAGATCTTCAATTATTTCTTTAGAACTTAGATTAATCCATGTTGAATAGCTTTTCTGAATCAAATAACTTACTTGGTTCAGTAATTGGCTTTGATGGTCTGTCTAACATGGTTCACGGTTGTTTCTTTTAAAACAAGGCATGTCATACCATTCTGACTTCTTTACAAATTCTGAATTACTTTACTAAGACAGTAGTTTTTCTTTATCATGTAGAAAATCAGTTCTTATCAAGGCCAAATAGTTAGATATTTTGCAATGTCATGAATGTCAAGCAATGTCATGCAATGTCATGCAATGTCATGTAGCTCAAGCACGATTACTGAGACTTAATCACATTTAAATTCTACAGATGCAATCTGTTTAATAATATTGTAAGCATAAATAAGAGATGCAGGAATAAGCATGGCAATGTATATATACATAGGCGGGAAACCAGAGAACAGATTATAAGGCAGAAAGCGAGTAAGAGACAGTACTACGTACATATTTCACTATATCTTGGTTGAAAGCAGTCAAAAGAGAGAAATCATTGAAAACCTGATACTCTGGAATCCTTCAATTTTATATGTAAATATTCAGTCAAATATATAATTGGTACCTATCATGAGTAATATATGCTTTTTTAATATAGTGCTTTAAAAATATTATTTCTAAATATTTTCATCTCTACCATTTTCTTTGCAAATAAAGAGACAAAAATTCTCACATTGGGATTCTAATTGCAGCTCAGTTCAGTCACTCAGTCAACTCTTTGTGACCCCATGAATCACAGCACACCAGGCCTCCCTGTCCATCACAAACTCCCGGAGTTTACTCAAACACATGTCCATCGAGTTGGTGATGCCATCCAGTCATCTCATCCTCTGTCGTCCCCTTCTCCTCCTTCCCCCAATCCCTCGCAGCATCAGGGTCTTTTCCAGTGAATCAACTCTTCGCATGAGGTGGCCAAAGTACTGGAGTTTCAGCTTCAGCATCAATCCTTCCAATGAACACCCAGGACTGATCTCCTTTAGGATGGACTGGTTGGATCTCCTTGCAGTCCAGGGGACTCTCAAGAGTCTTCTCCAACACCACAGTTCAAAAGCATCAATCCTTCGGCACTCAGCTTTCTTTATAGTCCAACTCTCACATCCATACATGACCACTGGAAAAACCATAGCCTTGACCAGATGGACCTTTGTTGGCAAAGTAATGTCTCTGCTTTTTAATATGCTATCTAGGTTGGTCATAAGTTTCCTTCCAAGGAGTGAATGTCTTTTAATTTCATGGCTGCAATCACCATCTGCTGTGATTTTGGAGCCCGAAAAATTAAGTCTGACACTGTTTCCGCTATTTCACCATCTATTTCCCATGAAATGATGGGACCAGATGCCATGATCTTAGTTTTCTGAATGGCTGGATCATCAAAAAAGCAAGAGAATTCCAGAAAAACATCTATTTCTGCTTTATTGACTATGCCAAAGTCTTTGACTGTGTGGATCACAATAAACTGTGGAAAATTCTGAAAGAGACGGGCATACCAGACCATCTGACCGGCCTCTTGAGAAACCTATATGCAGGTCAGGAAGCAACAGTTAGAACTGGACATGGAACAACAGACTAGTTTCAAATAGGAAAAGGAGTACGTCAAGGCTGTTTATTGTCACTCTGCTTATTTAACTTATATGCAGAGTACATCATGAGAAACACTGGGCTAGATGAAGCACAAGCTGGAATCAGAGTGCCAGGAGAAATATCAATAATCTCAGACATGCAGATGACGCCACCCTTATGGCAGAAAGTAAAGAGGAACTAAAAAGTCTTTTGATGAAAGTGAAAGAGGAGAGTGAAAAAATTGGCTACTAGATGCTAAATCATTTTTAAAGGAATTGTTTCAAATTGCCTTTGAGAATAAGTAACAACTTCTCTCCAAGATAGTCTGGAAATTGACCTCAGGCTTTGGAGGGAATTTTATTTAGATATTGAGGAGAGAAACTCAGGGGATCACTTCCAGGTCTCTGATCATTCATTTTTCAATCATAATTTATTTCCTGTGTGTTTCTTGAGTAAATGTTAAATTGAGGTAAGGAACTTGCACATTGCTAAAGATTGAATTTTTAAGTCAGTATTTAGTAAATTAGGGAAAAATTTTATAAGTCATAACATAAATTTAAACCCTGAAACTTGGAGCAAAATTGCTCAAGTGCCCTGTACCCTTCTAGGAACAGGTTAGTTCTGTTTGTCTGTACACAAATACAAAGAGGGCCAATTGATTCTTGGCCTTATGTATGATTTCAGAAGGCCGAGTATTATTATTTTATTCATTGAAACACTTCAGAATTTTACTATAATACTACAGAGTATGAATATCCCAGAACACGGTGACCATTATTTTGAGCAGTTTATTTGTAATGTCCCAAAGTCCAAGAATGACTAATTCTTATATTAGGTTGTTTAAACTGGAAAGGTCAAATGACTTAGGCTTTCAAAAATTCATTTAGCAAATTTCACATTTGCTTTCAGCGCTGTGGTTCTTTTCACTGAACTACATACATGTTGGGGCTCCAAGTGCAGTGAATGTATAAGTCTAATTATAATGTATTGTGCATAACACAGACATTTTGTTGGTCGTTCAATATTATGTTTGGCATGTATGATAACACTGCAGAATAGATTTGGTATAACTTTGACTTCACTATCGTTAGTTGGAAATGACTGCTCTGTCAGACACGTGTTCCCCAGATAAAATGCCTACTTTGATTCTCTTTTAAATTAAAATTTTCTGCTGAAAACATGTTGCCTATTGGCTAATATTCATGGACAGGGTATTTGTAGTGTGTGATTATGCAGTGTACCAAAGTGTAGAAATAAAAGGAGAATCCTGAAGATGAGAACTTGACTGGGGTGTAGTATTACTTGGGGAAAAAAAATTGTAGAAAATGCAAATGGAATAGCCTGACAATACAGCTATAGTGAACTAATTTCCTGGTGTTCCCATAGAAGTCTAATAAACACAATATATTCACAAGCTCATTATACTGTTTAGTGCCCTTGTCATTCAACATATTTGGGAATGAATATTGAAAAGCATAATGACAGTGCCATGTTCATTTAAATAAAAAATGTTACATATAGTATGATTAGGTACATTAGCATATGGCATGAATTTGGTTTTAAAAGTTATGAATTTTATTTATAAATAGTGCTTGACTATTAAATTCAAGGCTTTATATGAAGCACTTTATGCAACACCTGAATAATCCATAAATATGCATAAAGTAGTATGAAAGTGCCTCTGGCAGTTTTCAAACTTAGGTACCTGTAAATTGGAGAATCACAGAACACGTCCAAGAGGTACATTGTCATTTACACTTTAAGAAAATCAGTTTTCATATCCTCAGCTATCATAAGTGCTGACGTTGACTTGTGGAGAATCACATTGTATTTAAACTCAAACTCTCAAGCTAAATCTCTTTCCCAATTCTCTTTTCACAATTGTTCTTTTGCTTTATTTATATATACAATCATTCCTTTCATTCTTCTGAAAATCTTATTAAGGTGTATTGTTCCTTGTACGTGTGTTAAACAAAAGAGAATTAAACTTTGGTGTTGAGAATGTGAATGGCTATTTATCAAATACTAAGTTTCAAATCAAGCGGTTTTAGTCCTTTGTTTTCATTCAGATTGAAGAATAAGTCATGCTGCTGTAAAAACAATTTCCATTTCTATCCACTTATTTACATAAATAATAATCTCCTTATGTAAATAAGATTTCCTAATGCTTACATCTAAAGCAATTTTGAAAAATGAACTGATGGTGAGTGCGTAGCAATGAGTAACATCTATCATAATTGGAAATAAGGCGAGTTCATCTCAATAGAACGTGGATTTCTAACAAATTTTACTTAAAACATTTTTAATATAGAAATATGTGAGGTCCATCTAGTTAAGGCTTTGGTTTTTCCAGTGGTCATTTATGGATGTGAGAGCTGGACTGTGAAGAAAACTGAGTGCCGAAGAATTGATGCTTTTGAACTGTGGTGTTGGAGAAGACTCTTGAGAGTCCCCTGGACTGCAAGGAGATCCAACCAGTCCATCCTAAAGGAGATCAGTCCTGGGTGTTCATTGGAAGGACTGATGCTGAAGCTGAAACTCCAGTACTTTGGCCACCTCATGCGAAGAGTTGACTCATTGGAAAAGACCCTGATGCTGGGAGGGATTGGGGGCAGGAGGAGAAGGGGAGGACAGAGGATGAGATGGCTGGATGGCATCACCGACTCTATGGACATGAGTTGGGTAAACTCCAGGAATTTGTGATGGACAGGGAGGCCTGGCGTGCTGTGATTCATGGGGTCTCAAAGAGTCGGACACGACTGAGCGACTGAACTGAACTGAGCTGATGTGAGTTTTTTAATATGGAAATCTGTGTAGTTTTGATCAGTTCTTCACGTGCACGTGTGCTAAGTTTCTTTAGTTGTGTCCCTGTCTTTGTGACCCCACGGATTATAGACCTCTAGGTTCCTTTGTTCATGGGATTCTCCAGGCAAGAATACTGGAGTGGGTTGCCATGCCATCCATCCAGGGATCTTCCCTACCAGGGATTCAACCCACATCTCATGTCTCCTGCATTGACAGGAGTGTTCTTTACCACTATCACCAACTGGGAAGCCCTGTTCATTGCTTATAATTGTAATAATAAAATTCAGAAAAACAACTTGTAGCCTTAGGCCACTATAATTAGCATAATATTGCAACAATATGTGATAGATTAATATAAGATTTTCAAGCAAAAAAACCCACTTTATCATGTTTATGGAGAAGTTGATTGAAAATATGAACTCAAAAAGAAGAGGAAGTAACATAAAAATTTTGATGATTAGAAAAGAATGTGAATATTTATTTTTACTTGATAGTGAATATCAGATCACTATGGTATTTAGATTCCACTGGATACATTTAAAAGAGTGGTGTAGCAGCTTTATTTCAAAACATCAATATTTACTATATGCTGTGCATTACATTATTTCCAGTTACCTAAGTTCATGAGGAAACATTTTACGCCAACTTAAAACATGAGTCCAGTATATAGGTTTTAAAAGATTACTTTAGGGAGCATGTGAATAATAAAAGTTAGAAATTCATAGCTTTGGGCCAACCACTTTTATTACCAATGAAAAGATGAAGATTCAAAACAATTAACTATATCACCAAGGTCACCCCAGATATTTAGTAGCAGTAACCAGCTAGAAGGGCCTATGGAGAAAAGAAAGGTTTCATGAAAGATGTAACATTGAAACCAAAATTTTACTGGATGAAAATGGCCTCTGAAGGCAGTGGAGGGTTTTAAAGATAGGAAGTTTTCACGTGTAAGTAACAATTTTATCCCTGAACCATAGAATATTTTAGTCTGCCCGAAATGCACAATTTCACTGGAATATATTAGTACTGTCGCTTGTTTAGTTGCTCAGTCAGTCAGTTCAGTCAATTCAGTCACTCAGTCATGTCCGACTCCTTGCGACCCCATGAATCGCAGCACACCAGGTCTCCCTGTCCATCACCAACTCCAGGAGTTTACTCAAACCCATGTCCATCGAGTTGGTGATGCCATCCAACCATCTCATCCTCTGTCGTCCCCTTCTCCTCCTGCCCCCAATCCCTCCCAGCATCAGTGTCTTTTCCAATGAGTCAACTCTTCGCGTGAGGTGGCCAAAATATTGGAGTTTCAGCTTCAACATCAGTCCTTCCAATGAACACCCAGAACTGATCTTTGGGATGGACTGGTTGGATCTCCTTGCAGTCCAGGGGACTTTCAAGAGTCTTCTCCAAAACCACAGTTCAAAAGCATCAATCCTTTGGCGCTCAGTTTTCTTTATAGTCCAACTCTCACATCCATACATGACCACTGGAAAAACCATAGCCTTGACTAAATGGACCTTTGTTGATAAGTAATGTCTCTGCCTTTTAATATGCTGTCATTTTAGTCTCTTTGATCAGGGGAGGTTATTTAATGAAGGCACCATTTTAAATAAATTGATACAACATCATTTTATTATGTTCTACCTTCTTTCGGTTGTTACAGTATGACTAGAAACCACTAGGATAGCTCCATTTTTCCAGCACAGACACACACACCACATATACCACACACACACATACACGCACACTCACACACAACCGCATCTCTAAATCTGCTGCCACAAGGCCCAAGGATGGTGACCCTTGTCACTTACTTTTTCCATGGCTAAATATCTATGATTCCATAATATTGTTTCTACCATGTTATATTTATTCTAAATAAAAATGATTTATTAAATGCAAAGAATCTTATTTTTTGTACATTTCCCCCCATATTTCTAATAATTGAATTTACCTAAGAGAAGTAACATATAATATTCTCCTATTAATAATAACTTGCACTAAGGTGAATAGTATAAGTTAACTGATGCAATTTTTTCCTAAAGATATTATATAACATTTTGGTACCAGTTTACTGGGCACAAAAATTCATCTGCCATTTCTTTTCAAATGTGACATTAGTAAATTATTTATCATTCAGAATACTTAACAGCCTCTATCAACCCAAACAATTCACACTTGGAGCATACTATTATATATTCAAATAGTTCCTATATTGTGGCAGTACTGAACTAAATATATATATACGTAAGTGAACACAATCTATACATTATATTTAATAGAAATTAAATTTAATAGAAAATCAATGTATTAACTCAGAATGAACGCAGTTTGTTTGGCATTCACTTTTTCCCTTCATCTCCCTTCCTCCCTTGCTTCTAGCTACTAATTGTGATGTTGTTTTTGTCATTTGTCTTCTTTGTAATATAGAAAGTGCTTCTCAA
Organism: Muntiacus reevesi; assembly: GCF_963930625.1. Lineage (NCBI taxonomy): Eukaryota > Metazoa > Chordata > Mammalia > Artiodactyla > Cervidae > Muntiacus > Muntiacus reevesi. The sequence goes on along the minus strand of NC_089269.1, from coordinate 17,943,829 downwards.
ATATTAATATGCATATGCATATGGATTACCTAGAGGTCTTGTTTAAAATGCATATTTTGAGTCTGTAGGTCTTGGGTTGGGCCTGAGATTCAGTAGTGCTAATAAGCTTCAGAATATATGAATGATGCCTGTCTATGGACTATATTATTCTAAACTTTTAGAGACTAAAATGACACAGATTTACTATTACTTTGGAGAAGGGAATGGCAACCCATTCTGGTATTCTTGCCTGGAGAATTCCATGGACAGAGGAGCCTGGCAGGCTACAGTCTATGGGGTCACAAAGAGTCAGACATAACTGAGTGATTATCACTCAATTTTACTCATAAAACAATTTTCTTAAAGAAGCTTAACTCAAATGCACATATTTAGAAATCGAAAGCCAAAATCTGTTGGCTGGGTGAGGAATAACCATTTCTGGCCAGGTTGATAGATCTGCTGGGAGAACCAGGAGGCCAACTGTGAAACATTAGGTTAGTGTGGCAACTGTGTCTGGGAGATGGGACAGATTGGTTGGGGCAGGCTAGATTGGTGAAAAGCTTGACACCAAATTTGTGTTGGAAAGGGAAAAGGATCGGAGGCTTCAAATCACTTTAAAGGGAAGAATGGTGTGTTTAATATGGATAGCCTAAATGTAGAAAAGTACACATGCACCCTTCTCTGGAGGTACATTTAAATTTTAGGTTAATGGGAAATTTTAAGTACTGGTGGGGAAAGATGACATTTTAAACAGTGTAATATAGGCACAGAAGCAATTTGCCAACTTTATGCCAGATTAAATAATGGAAGACAATATAACTGTACATGACACAAGATTATCTCTTAAAACTTGAGAAGACTGAATAGTCAAGAAGAAATTGAAGTGCTCTGTAATGAATTCTAAATACTGACTTAAAATGAATGACTTATTTTTTTAATCCTATGCTTCAAGCTAGAAGAGACTGAACTACTTGCCTATCATTCATTCATTCAGGTCACTTTTTGCATCAAATGTAGAGAAATAGTAGACAGAATGAACTTCCAGTTTTACTGATTCATAGTTGTCAATTTTATCTCTATAACTGAGTTCAGTATATATGAGGAAAGTTGTTTTTTCTGGGTATGGGAAAATGAACCCTAATTTATATGCAAGGATGGTCAATTTTGATTTTCATAAAATATAGTAATTTATCCCAATATGAAAGATCATAAATACTCCATGTCTACATATTTACCTTACATGAATACAGTGACACCTGGGTTAACAAAATGATTGAAATTTAAGAGCAGAATAACTTTTTGTCTTAGATATTTGTCAACTCATTGTTGATTTTAAAAAATAAATGCACTATGTGAGAGCTGTGTTTTAATTTTATTTGGGGACTTATGGAGGACTATAGCCCAGGAGACAGCCTCTCAGATATCTCTGAGGAATGGTTCCAAAGAGGTCGGGGAGAGGCCAGTGATTTTGGTAAAGGTGTACTTTTGATCAAGTATACATCTCATCTCATTAGAAGGTTACTGCTAGTCACAAGGAACAGAATCTCAATTAATAATTTTATTGCTTTTCTAAGTATGGGAAGATGCAAGAATCCAGGTTCATAAAAGAGTTCTCCTGAAATATTTCTAAGTCAGACAGAGAAAGACAAATATTATATAATATTGATATATGTGGATTCTTGGAAAAAATGACTCAAGTGAACTTATTTACAAAGCAGAAATAGAGTCACCATGTAGAAAACACATTTAGAGTTACCAAGTAGGAAGGGAGGAGGGATAAATTGAGAGACTGAGAGTGACTGTACATACTACTATGTATAAAATAGGTAACAAATAAAGACCTACTATTTAGATCAGGGAACTCTACCCAATACTCTGTAATGACCTTTATGGGAAAAGAATCTAAAAAAGTTGGACATGGGTGTATAAACACACACATATCTGATTCACTTTGCTGTAGTGCAGAAACTAAAACCACATTGTAAATCACTGTATGCCAATAAATTATTTAAAAATAAAAAAGAATGAAAAAAATAGCTACGTTGCCCATTTTCTCAGCGCATAGAGTCCCTCACTCTTGATCTTCTCCCTGAATTCCTTTCAGGGTACTGTGTCTCAAGGACTGCCATGGCTGCTGACTTAGTTCTTTTAGAACCAGGTGGTGGGCAACATGCTTTGTTGTACATAGTTCACTTACTCTCTCATAGCTGAAGATAGCGGAAGATGAAACTTTTCAAGAACAGAAGATATTAAAAAGAGTTATTAAAAAATATATTAAAATAAAAATTAAAAAGATATTAAAAAATGGAAGTTCTCATTTGCTGGTAGAATTTATTTTAGTGTAATAGATGCAGTGCTCCCTCTAAGACCTATATTGTCTTCCCTGCTTTTCTTTCTTTGGTATTGAACTAGCATGTGAAAATGAGGATGTCTGCTCTTTTTGCTCTGTTGTTAAGGCATTAACAGCAGGCCTTGCCTTTGGTACCGAGGCTATTCATAAGATCAAAGCTTTTAAAAATGTTTTCATTGTTATTGTTGTTGACATGACTTTTTGCTTCTACTTCCCCTGCTGGGCCAGACCCTAAGAACTTTGCACCAGCTGTTATTTTTTCTCCTGTGCTGAATTGCAGTTGGCTTGAAGACTGCAAGGGCAGAGTGAAAATTATACTGGTTCCTCAATTCGAGTTGGCTACAGGTCTTGTGCTAACTGGGGACTAGAGGGTCATGCTACTTCCCTCTGAGGGAAACGGTGGAAGGCGTAACTAAGACAAATGAAGGCATCTGGGAGTTTGTCAGCTAGAAAAGGCAAAAAATTAACTAACAGGAATTTTTCTCTTGTAAACTTTCAATTACATTTTCCATCATGCGAAGATGTTAAGATTGCTTGGAGCTGCTTAAGGTGGGAATAATGAGAATGATTTATTTATTTTTAGATCTTTAAGTTCATTTTGTCACCGTATTTAAAGGAATTGCATATATAGTTGAAGGAATGTGTTAGATGTCTTCTTTTCAATTTGAACTTTTATGTAATCACATAGATACTCCATAAAGCAAAAAAATAAATAATGATGACTGGGCTGCTTCTGAATCCATGTTTATTTAAAATCATAGCTGGGATGTGAGCCACCCATTCTCTGTTTCAGAGAGATTCTTTGGTGGAGAGAACCATCAAAGAAATGGTTCTCTGTCCAGGTTTTCTTTAGGAAGTGCCTACAGAATCAGTGGGTCATGGAGTTAGCTATATCTATTGCCTAGTGTGGTTCTCAATATGATCAGTGATTTATGGATTAAAACAGGCAAGTGAAAAAATGTTTGATAATTTATGCCAAGATTTTAATGTCCTATTGATTTTTAAAACTTTATAAGTGAGATCATTTATGTTTTTATACATATATTGTTGAGAAACTCTGCAGTATATGACATTTTGAAGTCCTCTGTAATGATAATTTATAATTTTTAAAACATAATCAATTAGAGGAGCTTAAGATTCACTTTATTTTCTTTTGAGTGTATTTCTTTCCTAGCTCATGTAGGTTTTCTTGGGATACCAGGGCTATATGAGATACATATAGACTGAATATGTGACTGTTGCCATAATTGAAGTGACAGGGGTTTTTCTATTACTTTATCTTTTGTACAGGCTGAAAAAGTGTGCCATTTGGGTATCTGAAATTGAGGTGGGATAAAGTTGCAAGGTAGAATAATAATAAGAGGCTTCTGATAAGATGGAACAATTTTAAGTAACAAAGTGTTATAGTTTTAAGAGTTTTACTTCTCAAATACATCAAATGCAAGGAATATGGTATAAGAATTTAACAAATTATGCCATTAGAGTAAAAAAATGCCACTTTGAATTGATATAAAATGAAAGATCAATTTAAATATAATTTCATAGAGTAATAATGGTGCTATATAAATAAGAATAAAACTTTAAAAATAATATTAATGAAGTAACACTATAAAATCTTAATATCAACAAAAAAGAGAATTTGATTTATACTGGAGCTGACATTAAATTTTAGTGTTATTAATTTTCCATGGCACAGCTGTTTTTATGTATTTTAATCAACACACTCTTATGAAACTCTATAGAACCATGTAGAAAAAAGTAATCATTTAAGGGCACAGTAATATACCACAATTCAGTCTTTGTGAGAGATTTCATTTATATTTCATTGTTTATTTTCTGTCAACTTTGTGAGTAAGTAAGGTAATTTTGGTTAGTTATGATTTGACACATATGGACCAATAAAACTTGTGACTTCCTTCCTTGGTAATGTGGCTATTAATTACTTCTAGAGATGAATTTCAGAAGTATACTTGAGTTAGAAAATAATGAAGCTTCTTGCCATTTTTTAATGGTTGCATGGGATTTGGCTGGGTTGTTTTCAAGATAAATGCTCTCCTGACACTCACTGATAGCTTTGTAGAATAGAAAAATGTTCATGACAAGTGTACTCTTTTTTGCACAAAAGGTTTACACTCAAAGAGACAGAACAAAGTGACTTTCAGTGGCAAAATGAAGATTTAAGCCTAAACTCAAGTTTATTTTGCTTAAACATTTTATGCCTGTGTGAATGCCTCAGGTTCTTAATTACTGTAGTTTAATAGTTAGTCCTGGTACTTGAAAGGACAAATCTCTCCTTCTTGCCCTTAATTATTATTGTCATTACTTGCCCTTTATTCTTTCATAAATATTTAAGAGTAATGGGATTAAATGCTATGAAAATTCCTGGGAGATTTTTATTGAAATTTCTAAAACTGTAGATAAATTTAGGAAAAAAATGATATATTTTCAATATATCATTCTTATCTATGAACATAGTATATCTATACATTCATTAACTTATTGAATATATTTTCATAATGTTTATCATTTTTCTTTTTGAAGCCTTCATAAATTCTTAACACTAAATTTTCATTTATATTAAAATAAAGAAATTCAGGTTATTGAAATACATTTTAAGAAAGTGAAAGTGAAAGATGTTCAGTCATGCCCAACTCTTTGTGAATCCCATGGACTGTACAGTCCATGGAATCCACCAGTCCAGAATACTGGAGTGGGTAGCCTTTCTCTTCTCCAGGGTATCTTCCCAACCTAGGGATCAAACCCAGGTCTCCCAAATTTGTGGGCAGATTCTTTACCAGCTGAGCCACAATGGAAGCCCAAGAAAGTGAAGCAAGTTTCAAGTGAAGAATTTCTCAATAACTTATAGCAGAAAAATATATGTATTAGTAAAATTATGTGTACAATTTTGCTTATTAATAAATAAAGTATGAATATAAAAGGGAATGAAAGTCATAAACTGACATTTTCTTAAAAGCAAACATATATGTTCAATAAACAAAGGAAAATGTTCACTATCAGTAATGATCAGAGAGATACTAGTCAAGAAGTTAATGTTGCCATTTTTAACTGTTTAGTTAGAAATATGTGTATTTTTAAAACATCTATTTCTTGTGTTGGAGAAAATGGAATTTTACGCTTTCTAGTCTTAATTTAATATTACTTGTGAAAATTGAAGCATTTTAACTACTTTGAAAAATAGCTTAGTATTATTACAAGAAATAAGCTAAGCCATTCTCCTTGATACATACCCAAGAAAAACTCTTGTTTACATTCAGCAAGTTGTATTTTCGTCAAGCATTGCTTAAATTACATAAGACCTGGATATAATCTAAGTTTAATTAAGAACAGAATGGATGGCTAAGCTATAGTACATTTTCACAATGGAATACTATACATCAATCAGAATTAATGAATCATTGGAAGGACTGATGTTGAAGCTGAAACTCCAATATTTTGGCCAGAGCTGACTCATTTGAAAAGACCCTGATGTTGGGAAAGATTGAGGGCAGGAGGAGATGGGGACAACAGAGGATGAGATGGTTGGATGGCATCACTGACTCAATGGACATGAGTTTGGGTAAACTCCAGGAGTTGGTGATGGACAGGGAGGCCTGGTGTGCTGCAGTTCATGGGATTGCAAAGAGTCAGACACGACTGAGTGACTGAACTGAACTGACTGAATGATATAAAACTCTGTATGACAATTTTCAGTTCAGTTCAGTCGCTCAGTCGTGTCCGACTCTTTGAGACCCCATGAATCACAGCACGCCTGGCCTCCCTGTCCATCACAAACTCCCAGAGCTTACTCAAACTCATGCCCATCGAGTTGGTGATGCCATCCAGCCATCTCATCCTCTGTTGTCCCCTTCCTCCTGCCCTCAACCCCTCCCAGCATCAGGGTCTTTTCCAATGAATCAACTCTTCGCATGAGGTGGGAATCTTAGTAATATGATATCAAGTGACAGATAAGTTCTTAAAATTGCATCTATCAGAATAAACCTCTTACAAAGTTAAAGATAATTTTTAAGTGTTAAAATATGAAATTAAGTCATATAAGTAAATAAATATAAGAAAATTTATACTCTTGATGATTGATTTATAGATACTTCTTATAGCGTTATAGTCAAGTAAATAAATGAATGAATGAATATGTGGTTGTATGGTCAAATAAGTGAACAAATAAGCTAATATATAAATACTTAAATGATGACCATACATGAGCCAATTTTAAAAGGTTTCATAAGTCATGGATTATATTAATTTAATTCTATGAACTCAGTTCCAATAAAAATAAATTTTGAAAGTGAAACCGTAATTGCCACAGAATCTTATTTTGGTTGAGTTTATTTTTTTTCTAAGCTCTCTGCCTATAACTTTTATGGACTTCATAAAATTTGGTTGGTGATAGATGATTATTATTTGTATACAAGAATAAGTTCAACCTGTTAAATCATAACCCAGTTTTGTAGTTTGTAAGATTATATTAGAAAAAAATTTAATTTTTATGATTAAAACTCTTCATTAGGAGAAAAGATCAATTGGCCCTCTACATGTTAAAATCAAACAGTCAAAGCAAGATTTTTTTCTCTCTGAGATAACTGAAAAAACAGCAATGACAACATGGCAACATTCATATAGTTTTAAATAATTGGCATTTACTGTTCATTAGTATGAAGAAAAGTATATTTTGGGGAGATGATACACAACATGGGATAGCCAGATGGAAATGTGAGGCTAATTTCTATTTAATTTGGCAATTGGTTCAACCTTAACTGCCAAAGTACCAACACAAAGAATTTGCACAGCAATCTCAATGAAAACAATAGAGTACTGGGAAATGTAAGAACATTTTTCACTATGCAAGTAGCTTGAAATCTTTCTGAGATATGTGAACTCAATTTTGAATTTGATAATTGCATTTTTCTAAAGTTCTTTTTTACTTTTGACATCTTCTGCCTTCAGTCAGAACCACAATCAAACCAGTCCCAAAGTCACAAAACAATTCTTCTTTTATGACAATTCTAACATAAGAAATCCATTCTTGAGTTTAACAATTTTTGGTTTAGGAAGTATTTCATTTTACTGTTTATTTAAATGTTGATAGTTGTCATTTATGGCAATTTATCTGTAACCAGCGTAGAATTAGGGAAGCAGTGCTGCCCAGGAAAATCTGTGAAATAGTGGTCAAAAATATGGACTTAATCTTTTTTCTTTTACTGCTTTGTTAACCTCAACAAATCACTTACTTCATTTCCACAACTTTAAATGCCAAGTGCTTGTAAAATAGTTGAAAATATTTAAAATTAAACTACTTTATAATGTTTGTAATAAACTACACCATGGATTTGATTATATGTGAGAGGGAAAGAAAATTTTCTAGGAGTTATTTGGTAGCCATGAATCTACCCTTTATTATTCTCAGAAACAGAAACCAATTGTATTTTGTCTAAAACAGCTAAGTTTATATTAGGTTAAAAAAAAATCCTTCCCACCATGGTATAAATACATCTTAAATTTGGCCACATTTCCTTGCTAGAGTATATGACATAAGAAGTTACACAGTATACTGGAGTGATTGAATACCTTTAATCTTTGGTCTTTCTTATACTTTGTAGCTCAATGTCAAAAAAAAAAGCCCCATGTGCTATATCTATAACTGTGTACATTGTATTATGGAATATCAAAAGCAATCAGTCCTCACTCAAAGAGGATTGTACTGTTCAAAGTAAATGCTTCCTTACTGAGTTTTATTCCTGAGATCAATTCAAGTAAAGTAAAAGGAACACAGAGGGATATTTTTCCCAATGATTTCATTGCTTCCCACATTTCAAAATACCAGTTTTATAATTTAGATGATTCTTCAATCCAGTCACTCACTCTTGTAGAGAATTTTGCTCTAAGGAAATTAAAGCCAAGCCAACAAAATAATAGAAATAATAACTTGCATAATAAAAAAAACATTTTATTATCTTATATTTTAGGAATATTATGAAGTTACAGGTGCTGTCAAAAACTCAAAGTCATTATTTGTACAGTATATATTTTAACATTTCCAAAAACTATTTTAGGTTCAAATAAAGCAAATGTAAACCCATAGGAGCATTTTTTAAAGTCAACTGGCCTTTCTAGACTCAAACCTTGGGTGTAAGTATCTACACACATCATAGACATTTATCACCATGCCTCCTCTCTTGCGTGACCTTCTGAAAGGATCATCATTCATCAGAAAATATTTTTCAATAATCTCTGCATAAGATAATTTACCTTTTTTTCTGATCTTCAAAGTGACAGATTGCATAGGTTGAGCCTCTGTGACTTAAACCCCAGTTTCCTGTTTCACTATGCTTTTCTGTCTCACTGGCTGACTTGATTTATAATAGTTGAGGTAGTACAAAATTAAAAATTAATTAATTTGAGTGAATTGGTAATAAAGGGGACCGAGCGGCTATATTGAGATGCTAATAGGTCTATTCCAGACCCATTCTGGCCATCTGATCCACTGGGATACCCAGCAGCTGCAGGAGGCAAAGCTGACAACTGAGCCCATTCGGGAGGGAGCTCAAGAGTGTGGCTCTAACCCGGTGGGGCCGAGGCAGGGGCTGCTCTTCGGAGGCTGCTTTTGTAATGAGGCCGGTCAGATGGTGGAAATAATATATTGTCTATGAAATTGCTAGAGAAGCCCTGCCTAGAAGCAGAGACATGATCTCCGGATGTGCTTTTCTATGTTTTGGTCCTGTGTTTTGTTTGTGGAAAATTACTTCCTAAGCATTTTTCTGTGAGGCTTCCAATAACTAGAGTGCTTGCTTCATTGACTGCTTTAATGGGGAGAAAAATGCATAATTGATGCAGTTAAAATCTAGAAAAAAACAGCTACTAGCATTTTGAAGTACAGATACTGTTATACAACATGCATCTAGGAAGTTAAAATACATCCCTATCATTTGAAAGAGTGAAAATGCCCTATGGAATATGAAAGTTGTATTTTACGACACATATAATAAAGGGTGTTTTCCCTTTTAGGTAACTATCTAATTTTTAATGTACCTAGTATAGGATGTTTTTTTATCTACCACATGTTTTTTTTCTAATTATGAAAAACAACATGTTCATTTAGGAGATATGGATTACATGAGAGATATGGGAATAGAGAAAGGAAATAAAAATCATTCATAGTCTCTCCATTTAAGATTAAAATTTTGTGTTTGACTAGTTAATAGAAGTACTGCTGGTAATAGTCAGTAATAAAAATAATACAAAGCAGTACTAATTTAAGTTATGAAGAGTGACAAGTTGATCTGAGGCAGTTTCAGTAATCATTAAATGGAAAGATTTGAGAGCAAGTTTGTGAAACACTAAATCAGAAATGACTAAAGCAACACAGTGCTTCTTAAAAACTAAATACATGGATAACAGACAAAAATCAAATTAAAAAATTGTTTTTACAGAGTCACTCTTCAGTTTTTCCTTTTTAAAATATTGTATGTACCCAAAGACACATTACGTACCTTACAGATTTATTGCAACAGGAGAGTCATTCTGTTAATTTGCAGCAGTCTGATATCTAGTTTACATATTAAAAACAAAAACAAACCAAAAGCACTCACTGGATAACAATGTAATTTTTAATGTTTCTTCCACTTGACTTCTTGTTTTTCCTCAGGGAGAATAAGAAAAGGTGATTAGCTATTTTGCTCAGAACCTAATTACCGCTGTGTTTCTGGTGGGAATTTTCATACCATATATTAATCAGTGAATCAGCCAATCATTCTTAACATGCTGTAGCTGAATGTTAGGTAATTGAAAATTGATTGGCGTTTGCCCCTGACTAAATGCATTCAGCTAAAATTTACCATGGTGCTGATGATTTTTATACATTTTAACAACCCCATTGTAACTGTTTCCATTACAGCCACCACCAAGAACTATAACACCTCTACTATTTCTACCTCTGCTACAGTTTCTGCTACCATCTAACTCATACTACCACCTCTACTAATACTTCTATTTATTGGGTTCTTTCTTCATGTCAGACACTGTTCTACCATTTTCACATGCATTGATATATCTGCCAAGTACTATTATTTTCTTCATTTAAAAAGTGAAGAAACCTCTATAGCACATGGAACTCTGCTTAATGTTATATGGCAGCCTGGATGGAAGGAAAGTTTGGAGGAGAATGGATACATGTACATGTATGACTGACTACCTTCGCTGTTCTACTGAAACTATTACAACATTGCTTGTTAATCCTCTACACCCAAATACAAAGTAAAAAGTAAAAAAAAAAAAAAGAAAGAAAGAAAAAACCTATGTGGTTTATCAGTCGATTTCTTGTTAGCTACATGATTTTAAAAGAATGTAATGCACATTCTTTGTTTCTCATTTAAATAGCTCAGTATTTCTTGCCACAATAAAAAAGTAATAATATATTTTGAGTGTTTTTTCTTTCCTAAACAAGAGTATAAGAAAACTCTATCTCAAGAAACAAACTATTTCCTCTAATTATTGAATAATTTATTTTTCTTCCCTAGAGATAAACTAAAGAGATTATCAGGCAGAATTATAAATCTCAAGTCTCAAACTTGTATTGATGGGATGGTAAATAAAATTATATTTCCCTGTTTCAGAAAACAAGATTAAGTTATCCTTTAGTGCTATAAAATGTTGGTTTCAAACCTGAGTTGATTCTTTTAAGGTGCTTTCCAATCAATGCAGATATGAAAAGAAATGCACAGTTGGCAGAGTTAGAAATCCAACTCAAAGTCTAAAGAGTAATGTATTTATCTAATTGGCTCAAATGCTGCAATATGAGCTGATGATCTTTAAACCAGTTTCAAGTCAAGAACTGTAATTCTACTGAGACAGTCATTCCTGATACAGGAGGTAAAAATCCATAGACTATTCCTGTTAAAAAAAAAATCATAATTATTAGTTAGGAGACACATATTGATACTAATGTTCAAATAAAATAAGTTTAAAATTAATGCAAATTTCACTATGAAAACCATGTCTGATTGGCACTGCAGGATGTTTTATTATTTCCTTTATCATTCTTATTTTCTATGGTTTTTTAACTAAATAATCTTTCATTCATCTTATTTATTAAAGTATGAAATTATTTTCACTCAGGAAAAAAAAAGGCTCCCTCTTTAGCAGTTTCTTGTATACTATTTCTAAAATGCTTTTCTCTATAATGCACCAACACAGTACTGTGATATGGAATTAAGAATTTGATTATTTTGCTTTTGAAAACAAGAAAGCATAGTCATTAAATTTCATTATTCTTTAGTGATACTCACTTTATATTACGGATACACAAAGTTTAAATGTGAAATATAATGGGGTAAATTGGCCTATAAGGAAAGATTTTAACAGAATTAGAATAGCTTTTAAGTCAGTAACAGAACTATATTTCCAAGAATATCTATTTTAGAAAATCTGAAAAAAAGTGACTTATTATATTTTCTGTTTGTTTTGCTTTTGTTTAAAACATAAGACAAACTTCTATTGCTAATATTATATAGTTTAAGTAGTGTGATTTTAAACATGATATGAACTAATTTTATCACATGAATTGCATACTTTTATACATCCAACATATTTGGATTAATTTTTCTAGTAAAATGAAGATAAGAACTTTTGAAAATAGCTTCATAAAATCTATTAATTTTTGAAACAAGTATTTTATTATTTTTTCTATTTACAAAGTTGCTAATTTAGTGGTTATAAAGAATGTAATAGTATCTCTACAAGTATTAATATGAGAAAAGAACTGGAATAAAAAATATCGAGAAGTAGTTCAAATTACCTTCGCTTTTTATATTTAAATAGTATTTTAGCCACTGTAGTGATAATACCTGTAACAGTGCTGTTGCTACATAGCTTCATTAGTAGCAATCATATTTGTAAGCTTTCCATCAGTTATACACTGTACAGATAATGCTCCTGTAAGATGTATTTGACTTTTAATTCTTTTTTTTTTTTTTTTAATTCTATGTTAATCATTTGTTTTTGGAAGTGAAGTGACAGGTTTTCTTATGAAAATGAAGTTGAGCAGATTGTTTTGGGCAAAGTTCAGTTGCAGTTAATCCTCCAGATGAGCAGTTGTGTTCCCATAACTTGGTGTCATTCAGGCCAATCTGAATTATTAAAGAGGATTGCAGAAAGGATAAGTATGGTTGGATAATCCTAGAGAAATTTTTTTTAAAAAAAGAAACACCATACCAGAATACCAGTATCTGTAATGATTTTGATTCACTTTTGTTTCATTTTTTAAAGATATGTCAATCCTAGCAATAATGAGTACATTTTTGGTATTTTTTAAAACTTTGAATCAAGTTAAAACTCATGCATCCTTTATTTCTTTACTTTAGGAAATATATTTTAAGCTATTATAAATTCCAGAAAAAATATATATGTAAACTTTATAATTGTATAAATTCAGACATATAATTATCAGAACAATAGTTAAAGGAAAGAAAGTAGAATAGAAAAAATGTCAGTGCTTTATTTTCTCTTAAAGCATATCAGATTTAATCTTAAAAATTGCATTAGGCTATTTTCAAATTTTATACAATCAAACCTTATAAAATGACTTTCTACATTTGGAAATGGTTAATGTTATAAATATTAAAAGTATTATTCATACATTGCCAAAGAAGTTATTTTCACATTGAAAATAATGAAATGAAAAGGAAAAGAAAAATTATAAGTTCCTTTATGTTGATTGTTTTGGTGAGATAGAACATATATAAAAATCTAGTTGACTCATAATTGTGAAAAATCCTACTGCAGTGGACAAGATTAGTCTATAACACCTTCTCAGAAGTGTGAATTAAATCTGATGATTTAGGATTATCTGGAATCAATGTGGATGCCTGTGTCCTGGATGGATCTGGCCATCCCACGGGCAGCAACTATTATCAGAGTGCTAGCCTTGGCTGGTTAAATGGATTTTGCTTCTTCGAGTTAAGAAGTCTTTAGGGAAGTGGGTCATATTGTACAAAGACAGCTTTTCTAATTCCCTGCCTATGATGTAAAAGCAAGAGCATAGTAAGGTTACTTAAAACCCTGCAATGTACAAGATCATTTAGAAATACTAGAATGGGAAATCTCAGGAGAATAAATTAGACCCACATACTAGCAAAAGTCACTTACTGGAAGGATAGGCTAGAATCACAATCTCTCTTTACTTCTTCCTCAGGCCATGTGGCTGGTGTGCTCAGTTAAAACCACATGAATACTGACTCTGCAAAGGGAACCCCTCTGAGAAAGTGACAGAGCTTTCACATAGGTTGGGGGATTGTTACAACTAGTCCATCTTCTGCATTGTCGATCACACTGATTAAAGATTTTAATGTGGCCAAGAAACATCGCACTAGGCTAAAAGTCCCAGTGAAAACTTCCAATTCAGTTATGAAAGTAGGAGTTTATTTTATAATTGGGGAAATACAGTTTTAAGTTCTCAAAAACTTAAAGAAATCTCAGCAAAGTATAAAATAAACTTTTGCAACTCATTAAATCCTATTATCAACTACTTATTTTATATGCTAAAAAAATAAGATATGAAGTTACAATTTTCCATTTTCTAATGAAACTCTGAAGTTTAAAGCTATTTGTGGCAAAGATAAAGTAGCATTTGAATGGCCCCCATGTCTGTTTAATGTGACATAGGATATAGCTGTCTATACTGTCACCCTCTAATGAACAAATCGGGGGCCCCGCTGATCTAGTTCTTTGACTCTCCCACTAGGTTGTATCAAAGAGCTTGCAAAGGATACAATAAAGTTGCCATCATTTCCATGAACTATGACAGTTCAATTATTATATGTACAAATACACTGCATGTCAATTACCACCCTGCACTTTCTATGATGCCGTGGACATACTTTCAATTACTTTACTTTGACAGAAATTTGAAGCATTTAAGAAAGTTAAATAAGATCTATAGTAAAGAACATTCTGGGCTCCTTCATAAATTCATTGCTAACGTTTTAATTATGTATTTATTTTGACCCTTATTATGTTTGAAATCATCAGAAAATAGTATCAGTTTAATGTTCTTTGAAACAGTGAATTTTCTTTCTTGATGATATCAAACTGAGGTTCCTCTGATATCAGTTCTGATGTCTAGAAGTTCTTACTGATGCTCTCTGTATAAAATATGCTGCGTAAATAAGAGAAAGTGATAGCATATAGTATGTAGGGCTGATAGTATTTGTTGACTTCAACTCTTAATAAGAATAATTCAGCACCACTCAGCAAGTTTTTGTGGAAAATCTATTCTGTGCCAGTACTTTTCTAAATAATGGAGATAGTTGCAAAGGTAAATAAGTCCCAGCCATTATTGCTAAACAGCTCCCAGTTTAGGAGATAAAGAAGAAAAATTCAAGAACAGGAAATCATGATAAGGCAATAGCAGTTGACAGACATCTGCTTCTGACACTGGAAAAAGTTCAGCTTGAGAGGATAGGGAATAATTCTAAAGAGCACATAAACTTAAGGTGGAGCTAGGAGAATTATTGGGCTTCCCTGGTGGCTCAGTGGTCAACAACCTGCCTGCCAATGCAGGAGACTGAGGTTTGATCCCTGGATGGGAAGATCCCCTGGAGAAGAAAATGACAACTCTCTCCAGTATTCTTGCCTGGGAAATTCCATGGACAGAGGAGCCTGGTGGGACATATAGTCCATGGGGTCGCAAAGAATCAGACCCGACATAACAACTGAGCATGCACGTATGCAGAATTATTAGGAGGTAATTAGGCACATAGAAGATGAGATGAATGATGAATCTGAAATAAGGCAATATCCTAACAAAGTACTAAAAGTAAGAAACACATGTAAGCTAGGATGGCAAGTATTTTGGTATTGCTGAAATATGAACTGGGGCAGGCAAAGGAAGAAGTGGAAAATGTTATCTGAGAAATTGGCCTGGGACAGTCTTCCCGAGTGGCTCACCAGGAAAGAATCTCCCCACATTTCAAGAGAGGCAGGAAACCTGGGTTTGATCCCTGGGTTGCGAAGATCCCCTGGAGGAGGGCATGGCAACCTACTGCAGAATTCTTGCCGGGAAAATCCCATCAACACAGGAGCTTGGTGGGCTACAGGCCATGGGGTTGCAAAGAATTGGACACAGCACCGCCTGGGGCCGGGCACTGTAGAATCACATCATAGTCCATCCTAGGAACTTAAACTTGATTTACGTGTATCTGGGAGGTGTGTTTTTGTGGAACAAGGTGTTGGCTTTGAATGTCTTTTTTTTTTTTTTTTTTTAATTTTTTATTTTTCAGTGGGTTTTGTCATACATTGATATGAATCAGCCATAGAGTTACACGAATTCCCCATCCTGGTCCCCCATCCCACCTCCCTCTCCACCCGATTCCTCTGGGTCTTCCCAGCCCACCAGGCCCGAACACTTGACTCATGCTTCCCACCTGGGCTGGTGATCTGTTTCACCACAGATAATATACATGCTGTTCTTTCGAAACATCCCACCCTCGCCTTCTCCCACAGAGTTCAAAAGTCTGTTCTGTACTTCTGCATCTCTTCTTCTGCCCTGCATATAGGGCCATCGTTACCATCTTTCTAAATTCCGTATATATGTGTTAGTATACTGTAATGTTCTTTATCTTTCTGGCTCACCTCACTCTGTATAATGGACTCCAGTTTCATCCATCTCATTAGAACTGATTCAAATGAATTCTTTTTAACGGCTGCGTAATATTCCATGGTGTAAATGTACCACAGCTTCCTTATCCATTCATCTGCTGATGGGCATCTAGGTTGCTTCCATGTCCTGGCTATTATAAACAGTGCTGCGATGAACATTGGGGTGCACGTGTCTCTTTCAGATCTGGATTCCTCAGTGTGTATGCCCAGAATGCTTTGAATGTCTTAAAACGAACAGTTGAAAGATCTTTATGATGAGAGGAAAGTTAGAGATTTAAAAATGGGGACTATTAGAGTTTTCAATTCAAGAAGTGATAATGGCTTTATTGAGACCAGTTGTTTTTTGTTTTGTTTTGTTTTGTTTTGTTTTTGCCACAAGCATGGCCTGTGGGTTCTTAGTTTCCTGACCAGGGATTGAATCTGGACCCTCGACCGTGAGGACACAGGGCCCCAACTACTGGACTACCAGGGAATTCCCCGTGACCAGTTTCATAAAACCGAGGAGAGAAGCGTAAACTCCCCAAACACATAGGATATGAAATCTATGGAAACAGGTCACCTGAGGAGAGAGAAGCCTGGGTAACCCAGTTTTCTAATAAGAGAGAGGAAATGTGGGAAAATGCAAGACTGTGAAAAAAAAGTGATGTGTTCAGGTTTGAGCATTTTGTAATCAAAGTTATTCTGGGATGTCCAAGTAAAATTATTAAGCAAACTGTCAATTTGAGTCTAAATTTCATTGCTAAAATCATGGTGGACGTGTAGATTCATGAAAATCATTGATAACAGATTCAACTACAACTCTAGGGTGAACGAGATTGCCACAGAAACTTGAAAGTGAAGACAATTCCCATCTAAGGTGCACTGGTGAACACAGATGCTTAAAGGGATTTTTGATTATTTTGTCAATTGCCTATTTTTATGGTACGTATCTTTGAATTACCATTTCACTTGTTCCTTTTGTTAACACACATAGCTACATCTTCCCAACTAAAACACAAACAGATGTGCTTTCCTAATAAATCTTCTCAAGTTACCCTATCATTTACCTCCTTTCCTTAATCTAAACTAATAAAGAAAACTAATCATTTCCTTAATGAACTGCAACATCTACTACGTGTGCTTTTTCACCATAAAATCCTTGCCCATTTTTCCCTTTCTGGTACTGGTATGGAAGTAATATTCTTAGAGTTCACATTGTGGAACTTCCAGGTTCCAAACTAATGATCTTTTTTCTCAATTATCACCTTGCCTGATCTCTCTGAAACAAGTGCTTTATTAATCATGACTCATTCTAGAAAGTCTACCTTTCTATAGCTCAGTGATTTATCACCCCTGCCCTTTTCTAATCCTTATTTTTCCCAATTTAAGACATGACCTTTCTATAGCCAGTATTATCTCCATTTTTGAACCTGTGGCATCTCAAATCTTTTTAAATGTCTTTAGCAATTGGAAGACATTTGTGTATAAGAATAGGTACCCCTAATTGAAACAGTGCAAACAGTAGGAAAATATATCCAATGGTAGGAAGTCCAGAGATAGGATGTGTTTTGGATATATTTTTATCAGAAATCAACAATATCAGAATGAGCCCAGATTCTTTCGCTATTCTGCCATAATCCCTGCACCTTCAACCTTGGGAGCTGGAAGTAATTTGTGGCAATCCCAGGTATTATATCTGGAAGAAAAATTGCCTTCCTATGTTTTCTGTTAGATGAGAGGATATTTTTTCCCTAGACTTTTCGTTGCTGACTTTACATCATATCTTACTGATTAGAATCACTTGCTCATTGTTCCACTATTCACTGTCTTAAAATAATCACGCCTCCATTCCTAAAACTGTAGAAGAGTCAGATTTCTGAGGGTTATAACTACAAGGTGGGGGAAGGTTATGGATACTTCAAGGATTTTGTGCCAGAAAGTAATAAGATGAAGATGGATACTGGGTTAGCCACCAACATTGTCCATTTTAGTAAAATCTCATCTATCCAATTTCATCGAACATTTCCAGTTTATAAGGTCTTTTAACTGAAGTTTCATATTTCTAGTCTCACATTCCTAAATAAGGACATTTGATTTTGTGTTAAAACTTAAAACTTGGTTGATTTTTATCCAAAACCAAACTCAGCATCTTCCCTATTGAATCAGTCCTTCCAAGTCACTTTTCCCCAATAGTGAAAGTCCCTTTATTCTTTGCTTAGAACCATAGAAGCTTTATTGACCTAACTATTCTCACACATTTAGTCAGTTGATTCCTTCTTTCATATTTATTGGCCAATCTGTGTACATTCCACTCTGATTTAGGACTCAGTAATGCTCACAGATATTACCAAAATATTAATAATTGTTGGTGGTGGTGGTCTCTTTTGTGTCCTTGCTTTTATCTACTCTGTGAAGGACCATGAGATTAAAAGTCATTAACTATATCAGAATTTCCTTAAAAGACCCCAAAACTCTCATGACTGCCCATTACTTAGGCTTTTTTTTTCTACTGCTGTCTTTCCTGGGATGGTTTCTGGATATAAAAATTCTATTCTATGTTGTTTCCATTTGCTGTCTCTAATACCACTTCTGTGTGAAGACTCAGCTGATCCCCAGGATAAAATTTCTCCCAATGAATGCTTGGTGATATCCTTCTATAAGATTGCAAACTTGACAAGAAGGATTAGTCATGTTCATCCAAGTAAGCTTTATAGTCCTTCTTATGAGATTGCATAGATAGCAAACATTAAGAACAATCTTTCATAGAATTGTTAGAAACATTAGATGTAGAATTAGTTGTCTGGGATTATGAAACAAAAAGTTCAGCCTTAGATCTAAGCAGTTAGACATACAGAATCATTTCTAATCATTTTGCTCTTGAAAATGTGAAAGTCTTTAGAAGTTCAATAATCAAAGTTCTGGAAATACTCTTGTCAAACCATTGGGCTGTTGTTTGTTTTTTCTAGTTTTACCTCAGAATCTCCTATATTAAAAAACAAACAGAGGAAATTAAAAAAAAAAAAAAGGCAAAATGAAAATCAACTCTCTTGAATTAGAACCTGTGGAGAAAAATACTTCTTTACGGGATTTATTTACCCTCTCAAATAGATCAGTCATTTCTTTAAAGAAGGAGACTAATATAATAACTTTTAATAAGTGATAGATGTTTCAATCATGATGACAATTCTAGGCCAAATTAATTTATCATATATTAACACTGAACATGAAAGATGAGAATGGTGGCTAAAATCTATGACAGTGTATCATGTGTTGTTATGAAGACAGCATATCATATGTTTTGCATGTCTTCACCCTGAATGTAGGTGATATAAATCTAATTAAACCATAAATCAGAGACATTAAGTAATTTCTCCAACGTAACATTGTCAGTAAAGGGTACAATTCTACTTAAACACCCATAGATCTGTTTGACTGAGCCCATGCTCCTTCAACTCTCACGTAACTATGGAGATAAATGTATTAAGCAATCAGGTACAATCCATAATGGTACCCAAATACCATTTTTATTTTAATAAAAATTTGAATTTTTGTTCATTTATCTTATGTAGAAGAAGTTAATCCATTGGCATGCCTTATTTTTCTATGTGATACTGTTTTATGTGGATGAAAATTTAAATTGATTAATATTATAACCATATATTCAGTGTAATAGAAAAATATGTGAGGCATTTTACTGTTTCAAGTATCTCAGGATGTTTATATTTAAAGATATTATGTATATTTATTATTAATCACATTATTTTGCTTTGTCTTTTTAAATGAAGCATATATAAATAAAAATAACTGATACATATAACCTAAGAGAAAGAAAGCAATGAATTTACTTTGAGTTTTGGCTTCTATAGATTGTCTATTCAGAAATGTAAAGTATAGAGCAAAAACATGTCATAGTTTTAGGATCATTTCTTTTAAAAAATATGAAATATTTGCAGAGTAAATATGATTCTATGTATTTCTCATACTGCAAGTCATTTCCAAATTTCCATGTATGCCTGCCAAGAACAATAATAATTAATGTTTCATTGAATTCTTTGAGAAATGTTGAATTCCAAGACTGGTTTAGACCATATTTAAACATATATTATGCTAGACTAAATTCCAAAAGGAGAGAGAATATTTTATATTTTTGGCTATTTGTGGTTATAAAAAAGAAAATTCTCAAGTAGAGTACAGATGCAAAATACGTTTGCTTAAAAAGTTCAGATCCCATTTGCCAGTTGCTCCTTCAGCAATTTTTTCTAATTCCTGGGTATTTTTCAAGGTCTGCAATCATTAGAAAACATTGAACTTTTTGTCTATTTATGTTTAAAAAATATTGCTCAAGTTTTTCATGCTCTTACCTTAATAGATGTCAACAATAGGTACAATTTGGTTTGCTGGGAATTCATTGTTCATCTTTTAAGACTTTATATTTATGTAAATATATGTGTGCATGTGTACATGCTAAGTTACTTTAGTCTTATCCAACTCTTTGTGATCCTATGGACTGTAGCCTGCCAGACTCCTCTGTTCATGGAATTTTCCAGGCAAGAATACATAAATGTTTAAAGTAATATATATATATATGTATATATATATATATCATATATATTTCATGTAAGATATTAGTATAAAGATGAAAATACTTTAAGGGAAATATTAATAGAATGCAATTCTCCTAACTGGTTTGTTTTAAACTGATTTTACTTCTCTCTGCCCCCAGTTCAGTCGATCGCCATGGCCAGATGCCATTTAGCTATTCAAAGCAATAGAAAAAGATTTATGTATTGGCAAGTGGAGAGGTGAAACACTGGTTAAAAGAGTTCTGCAAATGATACTTCTGATCCCAGCAGAAGTTATGGACTTACTTTCTTTTAAGAAAAAGGCAAAGGTTTCCCAGTTAATAGCTATAAATTATATGCTATATTATCCCTTTTTTCTTTTTCCCAGTACTCACAATACCTCATTTTAGGTATAAAATCTCTCAAGTTCATTAGTGAGACAAATTCAATACACTTATATATATACATATATATATACATATATATATATATACATACATACATATATATATACTTTGAAGAGAATGGATCTATGAAATTGAAAGATACAATTCACACCCACATTATGTCCTCCTCCCATATCAAAGTTGCACTTGTAAAATAAAAGATGAACATTCTCAAAAAAGACATGCCTGGCTTAGGACAGCCTTTAATCATTAGTGCATTCCTTTGTTTCCTTAGCCTCTGTGATGACATGCATTATAGTTTGAGCTTTAAAGTGTATATACACATTTATTAGAAAGCTATACTTATAAAGGAGGTCAAGATCAATTGTCAATTTCTTGTGAAATGTAAATTTTAAGGTATTATTTTGAATAACTAAGAGCAGTTTAGTGAGATGCCTATGTCTGTAAATTTTCTTAAATATCAATTTCATTTCATGTTGTCATAGGCACTGAATTTAGTTAATTAATATTAAAGTTTATGGCTAAAAAGAAACTAAAAATTGAGAAAATGTATTTAAAATTATAGGTGGTGGAGCTTACTTGAAATAAAAAAAAATTATGATGTTATTCTTTGAACAGTAGCAAAAGCACGTAATACAGTGGGCTCGTGGTCTTGCACTGAGGAGTTGGAATAGCTGCTTTGTTTCCATATTTTAAATATACTATAAATTTTAGGGCTAGAAATCACAAGGAAGGAACGTGATTTAAAATCTTTTTTAATTAGAGCTTTCATAAACAATACCAAGCAGACCCATTTGTTCTGACCACCGATTTGTGTGTGTGCGCTTCGGAGCTCAGCTGTGTCTGACTCTGAGGCCCATGGACTGTAACCCACTAGCCTCCTCTGTTCTTGAGGTTCTCTAGGCAAGAGGACTGGAGTGGGTTGCCACTTCATTTTCCACCATTGATCTGTACAGTTTAATAAAAATAATACTAGAAAATGATGAGCAATATTTTCACTTTTTCCTTTGCCTTTTAAATTTATGTTTCTCCACACTAAGGAAGGTGGGAGGGACTTTCAAGAGGGAGAAGACATTTGTACACCTCTGGCTGATTCATGTTCATGTTTGGCAGAAACCAACACAAGTCTATAAAGCAATTATCCTTTAATTTAAAAAATAAATTAATAAGAAAAGAAAAAATTATCTCTTTAATTTTAATTTAATTTTAATTTTAATAAAAACTATTACATTATTAAATAAAATTTAAATTACTAAATAAAAATTTAAATAATAATTATTAAATAAAATTTAAATTATTGAATAGAATTATTTAATTTTAATTATATCTTTAATTTTAATCATTCAGATCCTGTACTTAATAACAAGATAAATTTCTATAAACTTTTATTAAAATGTTTTGGAAACACAGTATGCAATTTGCTTTGCTTAGTTAAAAAAAAATGAAAGTCAGCAGATGGTAATAAATACCTGAAACCACTTCTCTCTGCACTGATCAAATAGAAAATAATCTTTATATATTTAGTTTTCTGATTAGTATTATCTTCTGTGATATTACATTTACTCTAAAAAATAGGATAGGCTATATAATGGATAAATCTACTTATAATTGTATGTCTAGTGAATCCTGGAATTATTGCTGAAATGATTTAAAAGTTCCTATCCGTATAGCACCACCTCTATGTAAGTTCAGCAAAGCTTTCTGAAGGACCAACATATTGAGAAATTTGTGGCATATTGCCTCTCCTCTTTCTGTTAGATTCCACATGCAATATTCTGAAGAGCTCTACCTTCAGAAAATAATAAAAATCTAGCCTCTTCTCCATACAGATGGTCCTCCCGACTTAAAATGGTTCGACTTAAGTGTTTTTTCTACTTTTCCATGTGTGAAAGCAATACACATTCAGTAGAAGCTGTCCTGTGAGTTTTGAATTTTAATCTTTCCCCAGATGAATGGCATGTGATAAGATACTTTCTCACGATTGTGGGCAGCAAGAGTGAGTCGCAGCTCCCAGTCAGCCACGCGATCATGAGGGTAAACTACTGATCCATTTACACCTATTCTGTACTCATACAATCATATTTTTCATATTTCTCATATGTTTCTCTTTCAGTATTCAATAAGTTGCAAGAACTATTCAACACACTGGTATAAAATAGGCTTTCTGTTAACTGATTTGACCCAAGTATAGGCTAATGTAAGGGCTCTGAGCACATTCAAGGTAAGCTAGGCTAAACTATGATGTTTGGGAGGGTAGGTGTGTTAATTGCATTTTTGACTTAACAATGTTTCAGCTAACAATGGGTTTACCTGGGTGTAGCCCCATGGTAATTCAAGGGGGATCTGCCTATAGAACTTTTGTACCCTGGTCTCTGTCACCTTCATGTCTTGCTAAGGTTTCAGTAGCTTTACCTCTCTTCTGTCTGTTTCCACCTTTGATGTGTCTCCTCCCCTCTCTTCTCAAAACAATTGGAATGATCCTTACCCTTATCCACCAAAAAGAATTACATATGTTCTTTTTCTTATTCTTTCAAAATTCTATTAGGTTTGAACTTTTTTGAATTTTAATTGCATAAGAAATATCTATACCTATATTTATATTATCACCATCATCATGTTGTAGCAGATCATGTCACACATTTGCTCAAAACTGTTCGTAGGAGCCAATCTCACTCAAAACTAAAGTCAACACCTTTCAGGTCAATGTCAGATAGTTATGAGTCTTTGGGTGGGGTAAGTATGTATTAATAATTAGAGAGAGTTATAGGGAATGATGGAGGAACTCTGTCCCCTGGCCGTGGTGACGTTTATACAAAACTATATGCACAATAAAATTCAAACAACTTTACACCAAATGACAATGATCACAAGTGAATATATGGGAAGTCTCCTGGAAATTTGTAGTTTAGTTTATTGTACCAATCTCAATTCCCTAGCCTTGGTACTATACTTATATATTGAATAATATCATTAAGGGAAGCTGAGTGAAGGGTATGAGGAAATGTGCTATTTTTTGCATGTGAATGAATTCTGTGTCTAAATTCCTTTCAAAATTAAAGTTTTTTTTTCTTAAAGACTCCTATAAGACCTTGTATGACTGGTCTAGTTGCCTCAGCGTTCCTTTTTATGCTCTCAAGGTCATGGCCTCTGCTTCCACCTTCAGCCACCTTGCTACGGCTTTGTAGGCATGTTCCACTCTTTTTTCTTTGCTCCAGAGAAAATTCAGTTTCCTCAGATTTTCTGTGGACCAACCTCCAAGTTTTCGAATAACTATTACATACAATGGCCTTTAGTACCTCAACATGCTACCACTCCACAAACTCTAATCCTCTTATATCGATCCACTTTATTTTTTTTTTTCACAGCACTTACGATCGTCTAACATTGTCATTATTTTCCTAGCTATTATGTTTATTTTCTGTCTTTCTGACTAAAATAAAAGCCACATTGGGACAAAGATCTTTATTTTGTTTATAGATGATAGTCAAGTAGCTAGAAAAATGCTTCCAGCATAGTAGGCACTCTAAATAAATGTTGAATTAACTAGCAAATCTTGGATTGTAAGTACTGGAAGTTTCTATGTGAGCAGTGGGGCATATGCTATTTTAAGAAAAAGAAAAAGTATTTGCAACCACTTTCTATGTGTAAGACTTCCCCTGGTAACTCAGCTGGTAAAGAGTCCACCTGCAATGCAGAAGACCCCAGTTCAATTCCTGGGTCGGGAAGATCCTCTGGAAAAGGGTAGGTTACCTACTCTACTATTCTTGGGCTTCCCTGATGGCTCAGCTGGTAAAGAATCTGCCTGCAGTGTGGGAGACCTGGGTTCAATCTCTGGGATGGGAATTCATCTCCAGGGTTCAATCCCCTGGAGAATGAAATGGCTACCCACTCCAGTATTCTGGCCTGGAGAATTCCATGGACTGTGTACTACATGGGGTCGTAAAAAGTGGGACATGACTGAGCGACTTTCACTTCACTCTATGTGTAAGATTGACTTAAAACTCCAACAGAAAACAAACAATATCCTTCAGCTTGCTGCTGCAGGCACTGTTGACAAAACATAACATTACTTTGTTCTTTGCCTTTTTGTTTTGCAGAAAGTCAGCACCTCCCCCTGTGCTGACTTCCACACTAGGCTGGTTCATGAATGCCTGCTATTTCCCATTGTTTCCTGTTAGTATGCTATGGGCCCCACAGCGGTTTCCCTGAAGCCTCTGAGGCTGACCTGCTATTGCTCAATACATAGCAGCTTCTTAGGTGTCCTGCTCTCAGGCATTCTCTCCACTTTTGCTTCCGTGGAGTTAATATTCCAACAAAGGCTGAGTTTGCTCTTCTTCTTACTATACCAATTAATTTCCAGTAAGGTTTGCTGAAGGAAATGGCAACCCATTCCAGTGTTCTTGCCTGGAGAATCCCATGGACAGAGGAGCCTGGTGGGCTGCCGTCTATGGGGTCACACAGAGTCGGACAGGACTGAAGCGACTTAGCAGCAGCAGCAAGGTTTGCTGGCCTATGAGGAGATGGCATATGAAATCAGTCATGGCCTTTGTTTTCAGACGCAGTCCTTAAAAGACAATAAGGATGCTCTTGAAAATCCCTTAGCCCAGTCAAGTTGACACATAAAATAAATCATCATGTGCAAGTTTGTATATCAACTTATTACAATTAAATAATTTCTGAAATAAATTTGCTAATGTCTGTGTCCTTAAGTAGGATAAAAACAGAGCAGAAGGAGTATATTTACTGATCCATCTCCAAAGCATACATCCATGCTTGGCAAGTACTAGGATCTCAAGAAATACTTATTGAATTAATAGATAAAAATGGTTTTGGAATTCTGTTGTAAAATAAAACATGATTTTCCACCTTGGGAGTTAAAATAATGTCATGAATAAAGTGCCCAATTCAATATTGAAGTCCCAGAAAGTCATTAAGAATACTGATAAAGTGAACACTAACTCTTATGCTTTTAATGATCTCACTATTTCAGTTGAACTGGTAACTTTTAAAATTATTAACATATGTTGGTGAAATTGATTAAAATCTACAAAGTTATAATTGTAATAAGTGAAAAAAGGAGCAGAATCTTCTTTGCTTTTAAGAAAACTTTCATCTAGGGCTAAATTTTGCAAAACTAATATTACAGAGAACAGTTTTCCTGTAAGGCTCTCTTAGGAAAAATGGGGGATAGATTGGCCAAATAATTTTGGGAAATAAAATATCCAATATCCTTCTTCTCATACTGACACTTTCATGAAGTACATTAATTAGTTAACAGCTCTGAGTAGTTCTACAGAAAAGAAATTTTATTTTTTGAAAAAATAAATTTGACATCCAAACACTTTTATCTTAATAATCTTTGTAAATATTCTGATGCACATTTATTTCATGAAACACTTTTTGAGAAATGTGCAAAGTAAAATATGATGTAATCTTTGCTATTTAATTAAGTACAGTGGCACAATACATAGGTCAGTGAACTTTGGTTACTTCTATAGATTTTGATTAAAAACTCTTGATATTTATATGTAAGTATTTATAAAAGACCTCTTAATTTTCTTCCAATCCTAAAGATATAACTTTTAAGCAATTGGCATATTCAGTCATCTTGGTGATTTAAATATTTCTTTCGTGCTTTAGATTTATTTTTTTTTACATTCTCCCTTGATCTTTATAATTGTTCTTATATTACTATTCTGATTGGTTATAAACAATTGATTTTATTTAAAGGTATATGATTAAAAGTACAATAAATGAACTCAAAAGCAAGAGTAGACTAGAAGAAAATTTAGCAATGAAAAAATCACAGTCATTTCCCAAATATGAAATGAGATTCTCAAAACCAAGTTTAATGTAATCTAGTACATTTTTCATCAGAAACAGAGCTTCACTCATCCAATCTTGAAAGGGCTAAGACCTTTGGAAAGCAATGGTCTTTATAAAAAATTTAAAATAGCATTTCATGTAAAACAATGAAAATATCTAATGTTTCCTACCATTCCTTCTC
The DNA here is from genome assembly GCF_963930625.1 of Muntiacus reevesi. Classification (NCBI taxonomy): domain Eukaryota; kingdom Metazoa; phylum Chordata; class Mammalia; order Artiodactyla; family Cervidae; genus Muntiacus; species Muntiacus reevesi. The sequence continues at coordinate 17,916,877 of NC_089269.1, read as the reverse complement.
ATCTTCTGCCTGGGTTCTTTTCTTCTCAGAGAGCATAAGAAAGTTTGCAAAGTAGAAACAAGCTGGATGAACAGAAATCAGATTTTCTAAGGCAGAATTAGAAATGAAATGAAACATGTAATGTAAGGTGAGTAGTAACCAAACAGAAAAATGAGTATGAATAAAGTAAGTTATCTTGCCAAAATATATTATAAAAGTTATAATAGATGATAAGATCTTCAAGAAATTTAAGATGATGAGCTTCACTGTAATTTTCTTTGTAGCTACATTTTTAAAAGATGTAGGTATGCTTGAATTAGAAGTGAATAAGGGTTGACTCAAAGCATATCATTAATTATCCTTGACTGTTTTATACTGTGGCTAATTCAGATGTTACTCAGGCAAAGGAAGGTTGATTTATTTAGTCTGGTATCCTATTCTCATTTAAAAAGGCTTGGGCACCACTGACTAACACAAGTCAGCTCTGCTTTTCTCCTTGAAAGCAGGCAACAGAATTAGCCAAGAAAGGATGTTTCTAAATAGGCGTTAAAAGTCATCCATGTTGGAGGATGATATATTAAAAAGAAAGGCTTGGAAAGGAGATATTGTTGCTTAGCCAATTAAGTTTTTAAAAATAGCTTTACAAAGGATATCCTGGTAAATCCAAATAACACAAACTTTACCATTGGTTTATTTTATTTGCACTTTGGTTTATTTTTTTTTAAGTGAAAAAAAAATTTAAAAGCTGAGAATTAAAGGAAACAAGCAAAGACTCAAAAATTTTATACTAGAATGCTAACAGTTTCTGAGATTATCCTTAGTTTGAGAAAAGAACAATCAACCAATAGGGTAGCATGCTGTTTTAAAGCAGTGTGATTCCATTAGGCTACAAATATGTTTTGTTAGTAATTCTAAGCTCTCTTCGATGTTAGCCTCATTTCACATTGGCCTTCAAAAAAGTTCCTCTCAAATGTTTACAATGATGGAATACATATACAAAGTTCATAATAGCTAGGATGTGCTTTCTGATATAGGTTAAGAAAAATTATGAACTTAATTATTTGTGGTAAGTTTATGTTATTTCATCCATTTTCCCAAAAGATGCATTTAAATGCCAAAGGAAACAATTCACTCACTTGCCTCAGGCCACACAAGTCAGTAGCATGGAGCAGTACTTGAGGGGGATTAAAATTCACAATTTCTGACACCTAGTCCACCAGGCCACACCACTTTCAAACAGACCCCAGTAGATCAACTTTCTTCTTTACGAAAACACGTGTTTCCTAATGCTATTGCTGCTGAAAGATATGTCTGTTCATGTGGCTAATCTTCCTTACTTACAAAGGAATAATAGGCAAGGATCATACACCTAAAGTTCATTGCACTCTCAAAAATTTAAAGGGATAGTTCAAGTTTTTCAAAACCAAATTTGATTTTCCCTTTTGAAAGAATTTCTTAACGTGTGGTTTATCTGGATTTTCATGTTTCTGTTTTTATTATTCTGAGCCAACAAAGTTTTATCACATAATCATTGTGCTTGAAAGTAAGGAAATTGAATATATTTTCAGAGTTGTAGATAATTAGACATTATAAATTATATTGATGATACATCAAAAGAGAGAGCCTAACTGTACTGATTTTTCAAGAAAAAAATTCTGGTCTATAACTTTAGCACTTTAGGTCTAGCAGTAAATCAGCTTAGATTGAAAATTTACAGTGTTCTCTGAGGAAGGTGAAATTTATTATTAGCTTTTATATACTCCATTATTTTCCCAAAGTGCTATAAAATAATTTTACAAGTTATTCTTTGCAGCCTTCCTGTGTTGTGGTGAATGATATAATTTTTCTTATATACAAGTCAGAGAAAAAAAAAAACAACCTGAGGTCAAAGCAAGATTTTCTGCCTTACAAGGTCATAGGATAAACCTTTAGCATTAGTTATAATTGAAAAAAAATACAGTTTTATGACATGATTGTTTCCACTTTTCTACTCTTTTAAACGTCCAATCTAATTCAAATATTACTTTTGTAACTCTATTGCCCAATAATATCTTTCAAGTAATTAGTGTTGACTGTGTGCCAGACACAGTGTCATATGATCATTTATTTAGTCTTCAAAGTGATCCTACAAGGAAGATTTATTTGATACATTTTACAGAGAATTTAAATAACATTCCTGCACCCAAAGGAGCATAGCGTTGTGGTTCGCAAAGTGTGAAGCCCCAAGCAGCAGCAGCGTCACTGGGGAGTAGTTAGAAATGCAGATTCCCCAGGTCCTACTCCAGACCTGCTGTCTTAGTAGCTCAGACTATAGGGCCCAACATATGTGTTTAACAGGCTGATTTTTAAGCAAACTGTAGTCTGAGAGCCACTTGTTTGGAACATAGAATCTAGAGGTAGACTGCCTGATTTCGAGTGACAAGATTTTCTGCTATAAGCCATGTGACTTAAAGTCACTGGTCTCTCAGGGCCGAGTAGGATTATCTTTAGAATGTAAGTTATAAAAATAGTACCTCTTTGAGGAGACTGTCAAGAGCACTTAAATGGTATTTATCACAGACCTCAGGCAGCTAGTGTTTCTTCTGTGGATACCAAATTTAAAACTTAATTTTAGCATCCATGGGGTCAGAATTAATTATCATAAGAGGATCTACTAATATTATACATTAAAGTATTCTGCACATTGTCTGACAGCAAATGGTTAGTGACTGAGATTTGTTAGTAGTATTATTATGTATCATTATCATTGCTAGCCGTAATTTGACTTCTAGAAGGCTGGGTTGTTAGTTTACCTTTGACCTTAAGCTCAGGAATCCTTCTCCACCCTCCTTTTGACTGGATTTCTGTTCACTATCTTCTTATCTGTTCTTATCTGTCTCTGGCCAGCTGTTGGTCCACCTGTTCTTTATGACTAAGACGGTTAGCCACGTGGACAGCTTCTCCTGATCTACAGGCAGTCTAACCCTCAATTCTGTCTTACGTCCGCAAGAAGAGATTCAATTGTGTGCTGAATTTTGTAGCTTGAGTAAAAATTCACACCACCATGACCATTTTAAACCTGTGTCCCCTCTTAGTAACTCTCTTTTAGTTGAAGTTGAATAAAGTTTTACTAAAGCACATAAATGCGATCAAATTTTATCTATGCCTCAGTCAGTTCAGTTCAGTCGCTCAGTCGTGTCCGACTCTTTGCGACCCCATGGATTGCAGCACACCAGGCTTCCCTGCCCATCACCAACTCCTGGAGCTTGATTAAACTCGTGTCCATTGAGTCAGTGATGCCATCCAACCATCTCATCCTGTCATCCCCTTCTCCTCCCACCTTCAATCTTTCCCAGAATCAGGGTCTTTTCCAAAGAGTCGGCTCTTCGCATCAGGTGGCCAAAGTATTGGAGTCTCAGCTTCAGCATCAGTCCTTCCAATGAATATTCAGGGCTGATTTCCTTTAGGATGGACTGGCTGGATCTCCTTGCAGTCCACAGGACTCTCAAGAGTCTTCTCCAACAGCACAGTTCGAAAGCATCAGTTCTTCGGTGCTCAGCTTTCTTTATAGTCCAATTCTCACATCCATACACGACTACTGGAAAAACCATAGCTTTGACTAGAATCGGACCTTTGTTGGCAAAGTAATGTCTCTGCTTTTTAATATACTGTCTAGATTTTTAATATACTGTCTATGCCTCATGGTTGTGATTTTCTGAATGAGTTCAATGTCAATTTTCAAATATTATTTGAAACAAAATTTCTCTTGTACATTTTTCTCTTTTCCTCTTTATTTCTGATAAATACATGTGCTTTGATTAAAAATAAACAGGCATGAAAAAAAAATCATCTTTCTTCCCCAGAATATTTCCCAAGTTGTAACAATAATGCTTTTTAAAAACCAAGTAGGAAAACTTTTGTGATTTTTGTGTACACAACATATAGATATTCTCATCACTTATTAATTTCTGTTAATATTGTTATATTCCCCACTTCAGTACTCAGACACAAACATTATCTATTCTTATTCTTCAGTTCAGTTCAGTTCAGTCACTCAGCTGTGTCCAATTCTTTATGACCCCATGGACTGCAGCACGCCAGGCCTCCCTGTTCATCACCAACTCCCAGAGCTTGCCCAAACTCATGTCCATTGAGTCGGTGATGCCACCCAACCATTTCATCCTTTGTCGTCCCCTTCTCCTCCTGCCATCAATCTTTCCCAGCATCAGGGTCTTTTCTAACAAGTCAGTTCTTTGCATCAGGTGTAGTTTCAGCTTCAACATCGGTCCTTCCAATGAATATTCAGGACTGATCAAGGAACATTAAGCTCAACAATATTGAGGAAGGACATCTTTAAATATAAAGTTTCTCTATCACCTTCTGCAAGGCACAAGTTAAGAAAAACAAGCCAAGTTAGAAATAGCAATCTGCTGCTGCTGCTGCTGCTAAGTCGCTTCAGTCGTGTCCGACTCTGTGCGACCCCATGGACTGTAGCCCACCAGGCTTTTCTGTCCCTGGAATTCTCCAGGCAAGAACACTGGAATGGGTTGCCATTACCTGCTCCAAGAAATAGCAATCTAGCACAGTGTTTTTAAATACCCCTAAGTAAAGGTCATTTTTCTACTACATAAATTAAAGTTGGATATGTTTCTGATTAGTGTTCATGATAAACTGAAAATATTTTTTTATGACTGAAATTCCATAAAGTTAGATCCACGTGGGGAAACCAAGAGTCATTTATGAGCATGACCTTCTCTGTTCTTCAGTGTGTGGGGGCATAATTATTTGTAAGAGAGGACATCTCTGAAATTATGTCCACGGAAGAGAACGAGGAGAAGTAAGACTATGAAAGAAAGAATGGCCAGAAATATAAGAAAAGAAAATGCTGTCAAATGAGTCAGTTTAAATTAACTACTATATCAACTACATTACCAATTCTTGGCTACTATCTTTAAAAATAAAAATTTTAATTATAGTTTAATTTCTAGTTTCCACTTAAAATTTAAGTTAAAAAATCCTTAAGTCATATAATTTAGCTATATGCCACACATAGGTAGTTGTATGGACCGATTGCATAAGAATTACCAGCATTTACACTATAATCCTATCTTTTACAAATAATGGAGAAGGAAATGGCAACCCACTCCAGTGTTCTTCCTGGCAATCCCAGGGACGGGGGAGCCTGGTGGGCTGCCGTCTATGGGGTCGCACAGAGTCGGACACGACTGAAGCGATTTAACAGCAGCGGGAATGCAAACTAGTACAGCCACTATGGAAAACAGTGTGGAGATTTCTTAAAAAACTGGAAATGGAACTGCCATATGACCCAGCAATACCACTTCTGGGCATACACACTGAGGAATCCAGATCTGAAAGAGACACGTGCACCCCAATGTTCATCGCAGCACTGTTTATAATAGCCAGGACATGGAAGCAACCTAGATGCCCATCAGCAGATGAATGGATAAGGAAGCTGTGGTACATATACACAATGGAATATCACTCAGCCGTTAAAAAGAATTCATTTGAATCAGTTCTAATGAGATGGATGAAACTGGAGCCCATTATACAGAGTGAGGTGAGCCAGAAAGATAAAGAACATTACAGTATACTAACACATATATACGGAATTTAGAAAGATGGTAACAATGGCCCTATATGCAGGGCAGAAGAAGAGACGCAGAAGTATGGAACAGACTTTTGAACTCTGTGGGAGAAGGGGAGGGTGGGATGTTTCGAAAGAACAGCATGTATATTATCTGTGGTGAAACAGACCACCAGCCCAGGTGGGAGGCATCAATCAAGTACTCGGGCCTGTTGGGCTGGGAAGACCCAGAGGAATCGGGTGGAGAGGGAGGTGGGATGGGAGACTTGGATGGGGAATTCGTGTAACTCTATGGCTGATTCATATCAATGTATGACAAAACCCACTGAAAAATTAAAAAAAATAATAATAAATTAAAAAAAAGAAAACAAAACAAAAAAAAACAGCAGCGGTGTCTTTAAACTTTGCCTTGCTGCATGTGTCAAGGAATATTAATCCATTAATACTTGTTAGAAAATTGAATAAGTCATATGCTATGCTAGAAATGTAAATATCTGTGTGCATTTGCAGTGAGGCAAAGAACATTCACAATTCTTTTTTTTTTCTAGTTGTGTGAGAGAGTTGCTTGTTAAATACTTTAAATCATTCCTGTTTAGTACAGTTTTGAATTTTTTACTTGACCCATGTTTATATTTACTCTTTTCCTCGTTGTATTCATATTCAAAATCTATCATGCTTAAAAGTAACCATGGAACCCATAAAATGTTGGAATATTATTAGGAGAATGAGAATATTATTTTTCACAACTTGGTAATAATCAGAGTAAACACGTAAATCTGGAAGATATTTAATGGAATTAATGTTCTCTGACAGTTAAAATGAAAGACTTAAGAAACCACATGTCTCTGGCCTGAAATAAATTCTGCCTTTATCATTCAGTACAAAATTATAATCATCAGCGGTTTCATGTGTGCTCTGTCTTGTTCAACTCTTTGCGACCCTATGGACTATAGCCTGCCAGGCTTCTCTGTGCACGGAATTTTCCAGGTGAGGATACTGGAGTGGGTTGCCATTCCCTTCACCAGAGGACCTTCCCGAGCCAGGGATCATATAGAGTCTCCTGCATTGGCAGGCAGATTTCTTTACCATTGAGCCAAAAGGGAAGTCCTGGTCTTGTGTTCACTAATGGACATGGATATTTTTCTCATCTTAGTAAGTAGTTTATGAATCCAAAATTATATCTATTATCATTGGAAGATAAATTTTCATCTTGTTCAAGTCATTTCTGTAAGTGCGTTGAGCCAAAAAGATTTGATTTCTTATTAAAACTCCTTTAGCAACACCCATGCCTGAGAAGGCACTGGCAACCCACCCCAGTGTTCTTGCCTGGAGAATCCCAGGGACGGGGGAGCCTGGTGGGCTGCCGTGTATGGGGTCGCACAGAGTCGGACACGACTGAAGCGACTTAGCAGCAGCAGCAGCAGCAATCATGTTCTCTTAAAGATGTTACCTGATCTAAGCATCACTTTATTTGTTGATTGAAAACAGAAGTGCTTATAAATACCTAACACGGAGATACAAATGAGATGAAATGGTAGCTTTAAAAGGATATAAGAATGTAATTTTTTCTGTATCCATTTCTGCAGTCCTCCTTTTTATATGCTTGATTGCTGATACCTTAGAAAAAAATCTTACATTGAATGGTAGCCCATCTCTTTCGTTTGTCCATTTGCTTCAGTCCTGTTTGTAAAATCTAACTGAGAAGGGAGATTTCAGTCAATACAATCTATGTGGATGAATGCTTTCCAAGTGGAAACTGGAGTGGCAAAAAATATAGTGAATAAAAGGACTCAGTTGTAGTACTCATACTTGATTCTCATTACTCTGGGTAATTATATTCTATAAATCTGAATACAAGGGTAGGTTCTTGAGTGCATCTGCTCAAAACATTTTCATCAGTTGATCAATCCATAAATCTTGTTTTGGGATACCTTATTTAATATATATTGTTGATTCATAAGCATTAGACCCAAGGTCAACAACACTATAACTCATGTCTGGAGGAAGATTTTCTGAGTCACATGTTTTCTCTGTAAGGCACATCACTAAGTTTTTGAGTTTCAAACACTAGGCAGCACATGAGCATGATGCCTTGAGGCCACTTAAAATAGTGAACTCACCAACACAAAGCATAAAAATGTAGAAACATCGCAGTAAATAGACCGCAAAAAGGATATTTGTTTACAAGACCTGAAACAGGAAGACAGAACTCACAGTTTGACCTCTGCTGGGAATATGTGTGAGGCATCAATTCTTTTGCCCCTCTATGCATGCCCTCACATGACCAGGGGCTGGTCACGTTGGAGTTACAAATAAATTTTAGTGTGTAGGCGAATTTACAAACACAGAATCCACAAGGAACAAGGATCAATTTCATTTGCTATTTCCTATTTACACGCCACTCTCATTTTGTCCAAGCCTCAAAACAGTTCTTTTTTTCCCCTTTTTTGGCTGTTTTAAGTTTATTTGCCTTTTAAAACTTTAAGAAAATAAATCATTCCATCTCTGACAGGTTACTACTCTACTGTTTTATTTTAGCATTCTTTAGTACTTTATTAATATTACAGACACTCAGATGCTAGCTAATTGAGATAAATGATTTCCAGGCAACTTGCAAGAATATTTAGAGAGGAGAAGAATTAGGGCAAGTCATTTAAATAAAATCATCAGACTCTTTGTTTAATTATCTGAATTAAATCCTAACATTTTCTAATGTAAGGAGTAATATCCTAATCTGAAAGCCATAGATTTCTGTGAATTAGTAGAGAACAGAAAAACATGACTGTAGGAGATATCATTTGTGTTGTAATTAAATTGACTTATCCACAGGTAAAAATCAATATCTTTGATAGAGCCATCATTTTATGTCGTGGATTAAATGTGCCTTGTATCCCTTCCTGTCAGTTTTCTGCACTTATGAAGACTGAAGTGATTTTAAGGGAGGGGGAATTAAGGTAACTTAACCCAAAAAATTGAAGATCTGAAGCCAGTAATCACATAGAATCCTTACCAAGCCCCTCCTCCCAATCCTCCTAAATGAGAGGATTGCCCTCTTTCCTGTCCATATGTGTTAATCAGATTTCATGCTTCCACTTCACTGGGTTGATATGTATGGCAGGTACTGCACATTTATAATTTTTTTTTTTAATTCTCCCAGCCTTCTGTTCAGTAGACATTAATACTTCCAGAATTTCACGAATAATAAAACTAAAGTTTAGTGGTTTTGACTTGTTCAATAGTAAGTAGTTTAATTAAAATTGAAATTCAAGTGGAGAGACTCGTCCATAATTTTTCCACTACATCTGGCATCACGCATATCAAACCTAAATTCCTGCCGTTGGGTATGCTATAAGTTAGTCCTCAGGGGGATCAGTGTCAGTTATATACTGCTTTCCTACCCTTGGGAGATTTATATTCTTTAAAAATCACTGACAGCTCCTAAAGTCAAGAAGACATGACAGAAGAAAGAAGAATCCACCAGAACTCTGATAAAGACCTCCTCATGAGAGAGGAAAATGGATTTCCCTCTGCAACTATACATTCCCTAAACCTTCACAGTGTGTAGCTGGGAAAATGTGCATTTGTAGTCATACTAACAGAATTCTTAACTGATGAGAGTGCCATGCCTTTGTCTATAAAAAGTGAGAATTAAAATACTCATGTCTCTTGGATGCTAACAGGTTCCAATGAGATATAACTGAAAGTGCCTTTCCAAACGAACCTAGCTCACTTACAAATGTGCTCACTCCCATCAAATTCCTTCTTCAACCTTGAATTTTCTCAGTAACATGTTAAAATGCTTCAAACTTTTCCACATTTAATAGCTGACAAGATATATAGTTCGTGTGATTTTATGTTGAGCTCATCATATTTGGTGTAAGCATTCTGAATCTGTATCATGGGGGAAAACTTGGTTTCATTTATTCATTAAATAAATATGTATGAGGGCATATGAAAAACAATGACTTTGCTGAGGACTAGTACTGTAATAACAAGTAAAGGAAAGTATCTTCCTTTAGTAGAAGGGAATACAATGCAATGAGAAACAATAAATATTCTGCCTAATCCAGGAGATAAATATACTTGATCAAGTTCTGGAGGGTTGCAGAATGTTATGTGTGAACTGGACCCCATGGGACGAGAAGCAGTCAGTGAGCACAAGACGGGAGAAAAAACAGGGAAAATTTCTGAAAGAGGCTGCAAGGCAAGACAAATGGCAGCACCTGCATTTTTAAAATAGATGCTGTCAAGGATACGCATCTCCTATAAATGTCAGCGTTCTTAAATTGTATATAGGTAATTTCTACTTCAGAACATATTCTGATTGATTTATCAGCATTGCAGGATGCCATCCATAAAAATATGTCAACCTCTTACAGAATAAGTGATTGTATGAAAAGGCTCATAATACCTTCTCTTAATCCCTTCCCTCTCAGATAGGATGTCTATAGAGCGGTGCACTGAACAGACTGAAGATGTCTCTGCCCCGGTGCTTAAATTATTGATTGAACCTGTCACTAGCAAATTCTTTAAACTGGATACATTTTGATTGAGGAGGAAGGAATGTTTAAATGGATGCCTGACTGAGAAGAGAATGGTTTTGCAAATTTCTCCACAGTGCTCCTAATTAAAGTTCTGATAATACAGTATTGTGAGATAACTAGTTCTCTTCTATTTTTAATACAGCAATTTTAAAATGTGCATATAAATTAAAAACACAGGAGTCAGAAGCACTAGAGATTGATAATAGTTCTTCCCTTGCCTCTTAGATGTTGCTTGGGAAAGAAAATATGAAATAGGTTGATTGAGAGAGAAAGTTTTACCAGGCTTTCTATATTCAGGAGAAAGATTTATGATTCTAATCTGAATAGCCCTCTCAGGAAGTCTAGGTTCCCACACAACATAGGAAATAATGTATCTTTCTATAGTACTAAAAGACACATTATGTATTAAAGAGGATATCTGAAAGTCAGTCTGTTTTGAAACTATCCAGTTGCAGTCTTAAAAAGATCATAGCAATTTTTATACTTTTCAAAGCTATACTAAGGATCAATATAACAGTTTTTAACAAGTAGATCCATTTTAAGATATAATGTAATGTAATAAAACTCATGATTAATTACATGGATACTCATATGAAATAGTATCACCTATTCCATCTCCCCAACAAAACAACTAGATGCGTGCAAAGTAAGGAAAATATTGGAGGCCGTGCTATCTCTCTGTTGACTACTGTGCTATCAATTTTTATGTCTTGAGACGATTCTAATAGCAAAGCATACATTTCCTATGAAAACAGCTATTTTTATCCTAATACATGGTTCTCTTATCTTAATGAAAACAATGATGATGATGATGATAATAAAGCACACTAATTCTGAATTTTATGTGGAATGATTACATGCACCTATAATGAAATGATGATATCTCAAATCCAACTATCATGTAAGTGTATAAAATATCCTTCAAGCTCTTGAATATGTTTCTAATCAACAATACAGCAGCTACTCCATGCACTGACAATTCTTTGTTATATATATGAAAATTAGAAATCTGAATTGGCATGACCATCTAAAGAAACCAAAGACAAATCTACACCACAAAACTTGAGTAGACAACTAGATGACAATGGCAGAGCTGTTCTAGGCCGCTGAACACACGATGCTTTTAAATGAGGTGTTTTTACTTACGCTTTTAAGGACATGTTACTATAAGAATAGTACACCCCAGAGAGCTTTAATTTCATGAGTTTATAGTTCAAACTCTAAACCACCCATTTTAATAGGAAAAATGACCCCAATATATTCTATTTGTTGTCATAATATGATGCCCTGGTGTTCTGTTGCTCTCTCTCCAAAGATTTCCTGAAACTTTGTCAGTGACTCTTCGTGTCCCCATTTATTTAAATTCCCTATGTGTTAGTTAATACAATTTAGACCTTTTATTCTTTGTTCTCCTTTTAAAAAATATTTTACACAAGGCTTCCCTATAAGACTCTCCTTAGATGGTGAACATGGCTTCAATGAGGTGTTTAACTGTCTTCTCACACAACAGTCAGGAGGTTGACTGTGGCTGACTTTCCAAGGAAGGTTCATGAGGTTTGTCTAAAATATATTTTATTAAAAAAAAAAAAATCTTTGCTTTTGCAAGTTTTACGGCGGGTTTATACTTTTTACAAGATGCCCTTCTCAAACATGTATCATTCCCCAGCAGTCTTTTAAAATGGAGTCAAAACACTTTCTTTTTGGAGGAGTTTTACCCCAAAGGCTAGTATGTTATACATATTTCCTGCTTGACTTTTCATTTTAAAAGATTTATTCTTAATCCCGGGCATATTGGGGCATTATTCAGACAGAGTATCAAGTTTGCTCAGCCTCAGTGGCTTACAGGCAAGCCTGCATCTGGCCACAAGAGTAGCTGAGGGCCAGTCTCTGCCCTGTGGGTGGTTAGAGTTGGAGAAGCTTGCCTTTACCAGGTAGGAAATCAACCTGTCGGGAAGAGTCCTGGAAGCATGATTAGTGCACTAACTTCATTTAATGAAAACGTTTGCAACACTTCACTGTGCTCTCGGGGTCTGCCATCGCTGAACAATGCCGCGTTTCAGGGCTGAGTGGACGCCCTGAGCGCCCAGCAGGAGGACATTCCAGGCTGCCCTGCTTCCTCTGCCTTGGGATCTTGTGTACTTCTTGTGCAAATTTCTATTTTTGTGACTCCTTCTCTGCCCTCTCTCCCCCTAACCCGCAGCCACGAATACACAAATTAGGATTAAAGTGAAAGAGAGGTTGCTCTCCTATTTTCCGATCTTTATAAATCTTATTAAAAATTTGTATTTATAAATTATCAGCTTCCCAGGTAGAGAATTTCTAATGACAAAGCTCCGGGCCTCAGAGGTTTGCCTTAATTTCCCAGAAGAAATACTCTAAAATGAGTGCAAATTAACTTTTAGAAAGAAGACAGATTTCATTCCTCTTAAGTGCCCTGTGCTGGGGGAGGGGTGAGGCCAGGCTTACATTTAAGTGTGTTTAGAACTGCATCCTTAACTTGAGGATTCTTAATTATGCATCTGACTTGCTTGGTGGTAGTTTAAACTGTGGAAAATTTGAACCAAATGTGTATATAGTGGAGTTTTTTCCCCTAGGTTTTTTAAATAGCAGACTAAGTATCATTTAAATTCTGGGAGTAGCCTTTTATTTCAAATTTAAAATTGTTTTTGCAAGTAAATAGCTATAGCAAAGGAACTACACTGTTTTCTTAAAGATAACTTTTTTCCTAGTGTGCACACACACACTCACAAAATCCTATCCGGTAAGAAGAAATATGTTCTCTTTTCCTAAGTAATAATTTAAAAAAAAGAATTCTTTCTTATTAATGAAATTTACTTATTCTCTTTACCCTTCTAGAAAGAGTTAGAGAAAAGATCAGTAACAAAAATTTGTTGTATACTTTAGTATTTATAGTTATTGAATAAGTTATATTCATATACTTCAAGCTGTCTATGGCTAATTGATTTTTATACTTTCTTTGAATTACTGGCTTAGACATGCTTTTACTAAATGTTCAAAATAAATGGTGGCACAATTTCAAAGATGTTATTCAGTTTGTTTAAAATTCAGTGAAGTGTATGCTAGTGTGTAAGCTGAGTTTTTAATGTAAGACTTTGACTAATTGACTTTCTTTTTTTTAACAACTAGGTGGTCTTAATAAGGGCATCTGTCACAATGAATCCTGCAATATTTGTTTGATATGATACTAAAGTAAGGGTAGGACAACTATGTTATATATTTGACTATTAATTTGTCTCCTTGTTAGGTATTGATTACAGTCCTCTTTGCTAAATAGCCAATGGTTATGAAAAATAGTATCTGAGACCTCAGTACTATTATATAGTTCATTGGGAAAAGCCATTTTAGACCAACTGTGTTATGAAAAGAGATATTTACTTCAGTAAAAAAAGCAATCTTAATTGAACTTGTTAAACCATAGTATTTGACAGCATTCTATTATCATCCTAAGATGTGAAGTGTCTTTTTATTCATCCCACTTATAAACTCAGTAAAACATATAAAATTACTAACTACAGTGTTTCAACATTCCTTGTTTTGTGTGAACATGCGTGGCTATGTGCAGGTTTGTGTGCATATGATGGGTAGCACAGAGTAAAATAAACATCATTTGCCAAATATAAAATTGGTACAATGGCATTTACTTCCTGAAAATATCAATGGGTTTATCTAGTAATGTTCATGTTTCATAATGACTTTTAAATACTATTTCTTAGACAATACTGATATTCCAGGTAGATAGCTAGATGGAATTTTAAACAGGACTTAAGGAATAAGTGGCTATAGACAGTCTGACTACAATTCAGTGGTTCTGCTATAGAAAGCATCTCAGAGTTAATAGTAATCAATACAAAGGCTCCTGAGGATTGAAAAGAAAAATGGGGCTGGAGTTGGAGAAGGGGTGGAGCTGTCAACATACCTCTCTCTTGTACAGATTATACAAACCAAAGCACTTGAGTAGTGACAAGTGATGTTTCTATTCTCATTGATTAGTACTGAGAGAACTGTTCTGGAGGGGATGATTGCTTTTCAGAGAGTCAAGCATGGCATAATCGGTTTCAGGTGAACTGAGCAATGCATCGATACAGTGATAAGATACGATTTTGGTACGTCAAGGCATCTGCAGTGTATTTATGCATATTTCATCTCTGTATATAGCCATAAAATATACAGAGGACATACCAATAAGTATGACACAACTATATGTATTATATAAAACATATTAACAATATTGTCTCCACCGTTGCTAACTGTGAATATGGTGGATTTTGAGTTATTTTCCCCAATGTGGGAGTAACTATATCCTACTTATATCATACTTATGACCTTTGTGATTGAAAGAGAGTTGATTTACAATGTTGTATTAATTTCTGCTGCACAACAAAGTGATTCAGTTAAACATATATATACAGTGTTTTTCTATTCATTTCTAGTATGGTTGATCACAGGATATTGAGTATAGTTCCCTGTGCTATACAGTAGGACCGTGTTGTTTATTCATTTTCTACATAATAGCTTCCATCTGCTGACCCCGACCTCCCATTCCATCCCTCCTCCACCTCACCTCCCCCTTGGTAACTCCATGTCTGTTCTCTGTGCCTGTCAGCCTGTTTCTGTTTTGTATATAAGTTCATTTGTATCATGTTTTAGATTACACATGTAAGTGCTCTCTTGCATATGTCTTTGTCTGACTTAACTTCACTCAGTGTGACAATCTCTAGTTTCTTCAACATTGCTGCAAATGGCATGATTCCATTCTTTTTTATGACTGAGTAGAATTCCATTGTGTATATGTACCACATTTTTTTAATCCGTTCCTCTGTTGATGGACATTTAGGTTGCTTCCATGTTTTGGCTATTTTGAATAGTGTTGCTATGTTCATAGGGGAGCATGTATCTTTTTCAATTACAATTCTGCCTGGATATATCCAGAGCCAGTCCCTGGGTCAGGAAGATCCCCTGTAGAAGGGAATGGCTACCCAGTACTCTTGCCTGGAGAATTCCATGGGCAAAGGACCCTGGCAGGATACAGTCCATGGGTTCGCAAAGAGTCAGACATGACTGAGCGACTAACACTGCATATATACACAGGAGTGGGTTTTCTTGATGTCATGGTGATACTATTTTTAGTTTTTTAGAAGATTTTGTTTATTTGTTTTTGGCTGTGTTGGATCTTCATTGCTCTGTGTACTTTTCTCTAGTTGTGGAGAGCAAGGGCTACTCTCTAGTTGTGGTGTGTGCTAAGTTGCTTCAGGCATCTCTGACTCTTTGCGACCCCATGGACTGTAGCCTGCCAGGCTCCTCTGTCCATGGGATTTTCCAGGCAGGAGTGCTGGAGTGGGTTGCCATTTCCTGCTCCACTAGTTGTGGTGCACAGTCATCTAATTGCAGTGGCATTGTTGGTGCAGAGCTCTAGAGTGCACGGGCTTCAGGGGTTGAGGCATGAGGCAGTAGTTGTGGGATCTTCCTCTATCTGGGATCAAACCCATGTCCCCTGCAGTGGTTACTGGACTCTCCACCATTGAACCACCAGGGAAGCCCTATTTTTATTTATTTTTTTTTTGAAGAACCTCTCTACCGTCTTCCACAGTGGCTGCAACAACTCACATTTTGACAAGCAGTGTAGGAGGATTTTCTTTTCTCCACATCCTCTCCAGTATTTGTTACTTGTAGACTTTTTAAATGCTGGACCCTCTGACTGAGGTGAGGTGGTACTTCATTGTAGTTTTAATTTGCATTCTAATAATTAGAACTGTTGAGTATCTTTTCAAGTACCTGGTGGCCATCTGTATGCCTGTTTTGGAGAAATGTCTATTTAGGACTTCTGCCCTTTTTTTGATTGGGTTATTTGCTGGTTTGTTGTTGAGTTGTATAAGCTGTTTATATATTTTGGAAATTAAGCCCTTATTGGTTGCATCATTTGCAAATATTTTCCCCATTCTTTAGGTTGCCTTTTCCTTTGGTTTATTATTTCCTTTGCTGTGCAAAAACTTGTGAATTTATTAGATCCTATCTGTTTGTTTCTGTTTTTATTTATATTGCCTTGGGAAACCTATAAAAAACATTGGTACATTTTATATCAGTGGGTGTTTTACCTATGATCTCTTCTAGGAGTTATGGTGCCATGTCTTATTTTTAAGTCTTTGAGCTGTTTTGACTTTATTTTCATGTATGATGTGACAAAGCATCCTAACTTAATTGATTTACATGTAGCTGACCTACTTTCCCAACACCAGTTGCTGAAGAGACTGTTCCCTGTTGTATATTCTAGCCTCCCCTGTTGAGCTTCATTGTAGGTGTATGGGTTTATTTCTGGGCTCCCGATTCTGCTCCATTGATCCACATGTCTGCTCTTGTGCCAATACCATGTCGTTTTGCTTACTGTATATTTGTAGTATTGTCTGAGGTCTGGGAGGATTAGACTTCCTGCTTTGTTCTTTTTCCTCAGGATTGCTTTTGCAATTCTGGGTATTTTATGATTCTATATAAGTTTTAAGATTATTTGTTCTAGTTATTTGAAAAGTGCCATGGGTATTTGGTTAGGGATAGCATTATATCTGCAGATTATTTTAGGTAATATGGCCACTTTAACGATATTAATTCTTCAAATCCCAGAATATAAGATATCTTTCCATTTCTCTGAACCAGTTTATTTGTAATCAAGGATTACTTTTAATAGCAAATATTGGAATTTACTTGATGCATGCCATGCTTTCTCTCTTTCTCTCTCTCTCTATAGTTTTATTAACTATAATAGTATTTTTTAAAGATCCATTATCAATTATAAGTGTCAATACTGGGATAGATCGTTTTTCTCTGTGGAAATCAAACAATCCTCTACACCAAAGATGAAATGTGTCATGGCTTTTTAACTACAACAACATAAATTACTGTGAGTCATGCTGATTTTGGGGTCAGGTAAATTGATACATAAATAATTGGACCCACTGAAAGCTTTTGCTTTTATTTTTTGGAATTTGTGTTAACCTTTTTATAATTTAACAGTTGGCCATTTCTGTCAGTCAGTTCAGTTGATCAGTCATGTCCGACTCTTTGAAACCCCTTGGACTGCAGCACGCCAGGCCTCCCTGTCCATCACCAACTCCCAGAGCTTGATCAAACTCATTTCCATCAAGTCAGTAATGCCATCCAACCATCTGATCCTCTGTCATCCCCTTCTCCTGCCTAAACTTGTCCCAGCATCAAGGTCTTTTCAAATGAATCAGTTCTTTGCATCAGGTGGCCAAAATATTGGAGCTTCAGCTTCAGCA
The DNA here is from genome assembly GCF_963930625.1 of Muntiacus reevesi. NCBI lineage: Eukaryota > Metazoa > Chordata > Mammalia > Artiodactyla > Cervidae > Muntiacus > Muntiacus reevesi. The sequence goes on along the minus strand of NC_089269.1, from coordinate 17,899,481 downwards.
CGAGTCCTCCCAATGAATATTCAGGACTGGTTTCCTTTAGTGTGGACTGGTTTGATCTCCTTGCAGTCCAAGAGACTCTCAAGAGTCTTCTCCAACACCACAGTTCTAAAGCATCAATTCTTTGGCTCTCAACTTTCTTTATAGTCCAACTCTGACATCCATACATGACACTAGATAAACCATAGCTTTGACTAGATGGATGTCTGTTGGCAAAGTAATGTCTCTGATTTTTAATATGCTGTCTAGGCTGGTCATAGCTTTTCTTTCATGGAGAAAGTATATTTAATTTCATGGCTGCAGTCACCATCTGCAGTGATTTTGGAACCCAAGAAAATAAAGTCTGTCACTGTTTCCATTGTTTCTCCATCTATTTGCCATGAAGTGACGGAACTGGATAACACGATCTTAGTTTTTTGAATGTTGATTTTTTAAGCCATCTTTTCCGCTCTCCTTTTTCACTTTCTTCAAGAGGCTCTTTAGTTCCTCTTCACTTTCTGCCATAAGGGTGGTGTCATCTGCATACCTGAGGTTATTGATATTTCTCCCAGTAATCTTGATTCCAGCCTGTGCTTCACCCAGCCCTTCATTTCCCATGATATACTCTGCATGTAATTTACATAAGCAGGGTGACAGTTTACAGCCTTGAAGTACTTGTTTCCCAATATAGAAGCTGTCTGCTGTTCCATGTCCAGTTCTAACTGTTGCTTCTTGACCTGTATACAGATTTCTCAGGAGGCAGGTCAGGTGGTCTGGTATTCCCATCTCTTTAAGAATTTTTGCAGTTTGTTGTGATCCAAACAGTCAAAGCCTTTGATGTCATCAATAGTGCAGAGGTAGATAGTTTTCTGGAACTCTCTTGCTCTTTCTGTGATCCAACGGATGTTGGCTATTTGATCTCTGGTTCCTCTACCTTTTCTCAATCCAGCTTGAACATCTGGAAGTTCTCAGGTCATGTACTATTGAAGCCTGGCTTGGAGAATTTTGAGCATTAACTTTGCTAGCATGTGAGATGAGTGTAACTGTGTGGCAATTTGAACTTTCTTTGGCATTGCTTTTCTTTGGGATTGGAATAAAAACTGACCTTTTCCAGTCCTGTGGCCACTGCTGAGTTTTTCAATTTTGCTGGAATATTGAGTGCAGCTCTTTCACAGCGTCATCTTTTAGAATTTGTAATAGATCAACTGGAATTCCTTCACCTCCACTAGCTTTGTTGATAGGGATGCTTCTGTACTTTATTTGATATGGTAGTAGTCAGGCAAAATAATTGCCTGTAGATTATAGATTGTAGATCAAACCAATACAAATAACTATGTTTAGAATACAGGTATAAGAAATTTGCTTTAAGATGAAGTAAAAAACAGGCTTCTCAGGTGGCTCAGTGGTAAAGAATCTGCTTGTCAATGCAGGAGACATGAATTTGATCCTTGGTTTGGAAAGAGCCCCTGGAGGAGAAAATGACAACCCACTCCAGTATTCTTGCCTGGAAAATCCCGTGAACAGAGGAGACTGACAGGGATCCATGAGGTCACATCTTTGTGACCTCAGACACATCTGAGCACTCACACATTCTGAGCAAAAGTGCGTGAACATGGTTTAACTAGTTATTATGGATAATAGAAAGAACTTATTGTAGTAAAGTAGAATCAACACCAAAACAAAAAAGAACTTTAAACTGATGAGTAGTGTCAGGTTTTCTGAAGCTTCAAGCTCTTGTTTTTCTGAATCTTCCTGAAATTCTATGTAGATAACTTCCTAAAGCAGAGGAAAGACATGTAATATTTCATTGCTACTGACATTTACTCATGGAGGCTGAATATGAGAAAGTAACACAATGGCCCATATATGCTGCCACTGAGCTTCCCCAGGTATACTACCAATAATCATACTGGGGCGGGGCGGGGGGCGGACAAAAACCCAGTTATATTTCTACTTTGCCTGAAAAATCTCGTAATTTTCAGATAAACAAATAAACCACCAGTTTCAAAATGTCAGGGCCTTTTTCATATAAATGTGCATTTCACAACATGCTGAAGATAAGGAAGGATTTTTTTGCAATATAATTTAGAATCATATTGAATTAATTCTGAAACATAAGTAAAAATTAGGGTCTGACATAAAACGTCTGGGATTGTTAAGAGAATATGTGATTTATATCTTTCACTTCACCAGTAACTTTTAAGACTGTTGACTGTGTCATGGGCCTCATTGCAGCACTTCTTTATGCTGACCTGACTGGCTTTTTGGCTGATGAAGTCATTTTACATATGCCTTAAAATAAAGTAGACATACGAGCTTAAAAGAGAGCAGAGCAAAAGCACAATAATTTGATGAAAAAGTAGATAAAAAACTGCACACAGTTCTATCCCATATTCTGACTCTGTGAACATAAATCTCATTGTACATCACAGTGAAACACAAAATGAAAGAGAATTTGTAGTCTATACACATAGGTTTGACACATTTGAAAATTCTGTTTCTTCCTCTTATATAAATATACCCTAGAGTTATAAAAAGAAAGTAATCATAATGAAACAAATGGAATATGTTTAATTTCCTCTTTTTCACTTTTTTAAAAGGTAAAATTGCAGTTTCTCAATTATAGGAGTTGAGTTACAAAAAAATCTAGACATTTCCATGGACTTTTCTATCTGTATTTCCTTGTTAGATTTAGTGTTTAGTTATGTATCCTAGTGGTGTGCTACATAGATTCAAGATAATTGTTATAGGCATGAAAGTCTACATTGATATCAATGCCCTATGTTATTTTATTAATACTAGAATTGTATTAAAATGTTAGTAACAATTATATTTATTTGATCAATTTAATATTCATATTAAACTTATTACAAATTGCATTACTCATATTCATTTTATTAATTTATTGTATTTATTAACATAAATTTAATTAGCATGAGTATTGAATTTCATATACATACATACATAACAATGGACAGAAACTGTACCTAAAAATAATTCTAAAAAATTAAGCTAAACTTGTATGCAGAACACATATTTGCTATTGTCACAGGGATATATTCTGGATAATATAATACTATTTTCATTTTTAAATTCATACACATTATTTAAAAACTGTATATTTTGGGAAGTTCTATAAATGTAACGCTACATCTTTGATAGTTTTTTTTTAAAGACTCACGGAAAGCATATGGAACTGTTAATTACTGTGAAGTCTTCAGAAAAATAAACCATTCCAGCAATAGTAATGAGACCACTGATAAATTCAGTCTAGAATATTCAGAATGTTTAGATTATGTTGAAAAAAATGTGAACTCAGTGAAAATTATGCCTACTATCAACTTCTCAGACATGAAACCTTAGTGACTTCGTTCTACAGACAATTTTTGTGTTACTGATTTAAAATTCTTGATAATGTGGTTTCCCCTGATTACTTTTCCCAAGTAAAAAATAACATTCTATCCTTTTGCTAGCCAATGGATTTTTAAAAATACAACCAGATTATATAACTTCCCTCCACCCATTCCTTAAATGGCCCCTTTCAGCTATGCTACCTTTGCATCTAAAATGAATTCCACTTCTTACCATGGCCTGGAAGCCCTGTCCATTTCTTTCTTCATGGAATATAGCCCCTGCCTCTCTCATCCTCACTTATTTTACTCCATCATTGTTCTTAACACAGAAATTAGGACAGTATAAGTAATTTCATGTCTCTCCTTTCTTTGTTTAAAGGCTAATGGTTACTAAGGACACTTCCTTCGTTTAGAATATTCTCTGCCACCAAAGGTCTAATGGTTGTCTCTCTCTCAATATCAAGGGCTCAAAACAATGTTATTCCTCAGAGAAGACTTCCTGGACTTCATTCATTCGTTCATTCAATAAATGTTGAAATAACACACAATAGGCTCTTTCCTCTGCAGCTGGTATCCAACATTGAATGATGGACAATAATCTCTGCCTTTATGATGTTTGGGCTTCCCTTGTGGCTCAGCTGGTAAAGAATTCACCTGTAATGCAGGGGACCTGGGTTCAATCCCTGGGTTGGGATGATCCCCTGGAGAAGGGAAAGGCTACCCACTCCAGTATTCTGGCCTGGAGAATTCCATGGGCTGTACAGTCGCAAAGAGTCGCAAAGAGTCAAACACAACTGAGCAACTTTCACTTTATGATGTCTATAACCTAGTAAAGAAGAAATCATACAACAAAATAAATACATTAGAAGGTAATATTTTATGGAGAGCAAAAATGAATCATAAATGGAGAATAAGAAGTTCTAGGGGTTGGTGATACAGTTTTTAAAAGGAGGACCTCACTGAGAATCTCAGGTCAAATTTGGATGAAGCCCTGAAGGAATTGAGGAAGCAATCCATACTGATAGAGGGAGTACATGACTGACATTTGCAGATGAGCAAAAAGGCCCAGAGCCAAACTACTGATGTGTTTCATGAATATTAAGGAGGTCAGTTTACCAGGTGACAAATGAAGTAGGAAGAGGAGGTGGCATGCAAGAGAAGTAACATAAAGGACATGGGGCAGGTCAAGCAGGGCCTTATCGTGCATGCTGAGACTGATTTTACTCTGAGTAAAATCAGAACCGCTGGAGCCTTTGAACAGAGGGGGCACAGCCTCCTCCTCCAATTCATGCTCACTCTAGCTGCTGTGTTGGAGTGAAGTTCTACATGGGCAATATGAACCCAGAGAGACCAGTTAGGAAGGTGTTCCAGTAATTTGATCAAAAGATCCAGGAAATCTTGGGACATGGTGGCGGAAGTGAAAGTGGTGAGAACCGGCAAAATATTAGATATATTTTGAAGGTAGAGTTGACAAAATTTGCTTTGAATATTAGACAGACAAAAGAGTTGGATAATTCCAGGGTTTTCAGTCTTCGCAAAAAGGGAAAAGGCATTTACTGTGATAGGTAACTGCCAGGGTGACAGGTTTGAGGAAGCTCTCCAGATTATGTGCTACCTTTGAAGGTTATAATTAAGCCCTGGGCCTTAATTTTATTAAGGTAACAAAAGCATAATGTACAAACAAAGCAGAGATAATGTGCAATAACTGAGCCTTGATTCACTCAAAAATTACATTATGCGTGTAAGTCAGTGAAAGCATTATGTTCCCCTCTCCACTCTCTTAGCCCTTTTAATCTCTGTTAAATGTCTTTGTCTTTATTTTTAGCATTCCATTGATACCTGAAAGTTTCTTATTCATTATTCATATTTATTTGACATCATTTTTTGCATCCAATGGGATATCTACTCTGTAAGAATAGGAAAATGATTCAACTTATTCACAAAACGTAATGGAGGTCTTTATAGCAACCCCTCTAAAAGCAGTTATGAAATAATTAATTTTTGAATCTATCCTTACTTTTTAACAAGAAAAACATTTATAGCTACAGAACGATTAAGAACAGAAAAATAATAGCTAACATTTACTGAGTACCTAGCACATTTCCCTGCCTTTACATGTAATAAATTCTTTTAAACTACAGAACAACCCTGGATGGTAAACACTATTATTGTCATTTTACAGATGGGGGAACTGAGAAACAGCTGTACTAAATACTTTGCCAAAAGTCATGTAGACCGCAGTGAGAAAATTGAGATTCTAAACTCAGGAATCCGGCTCCCAATGGTAAAAATGCTTTTTTACCATTATACCAATGTTTCTCAGGTGAAGGCTGGAATATAGTGAGGTCAATATAAATATTGTGAGGTCAATATAAAAGGGTGAGACAAGGCTTGGAGGTGTTTGTGAACTGTCATGTTAAGGGAGAGAATGATGTCCGCTAAACAAGAGAAAAAAATCACCATTTTGTGTAATTATGATATTCTGGAAATGGACACTGTACAGGATGCAAGTTTATCAGACTTCCCCCAAAAAAACCAAGGATAAAAGAAAGAAAGAAGAGAGCAAAAATATTTATATTTGGTTTGGCATCAATTTTTTTAGAAGTAGAACATTTTCATAGAGCTCATTGAGGTCAATGCCCTTATTTACAGAGAAGCTAAGGAGATTCCCCCGTTACATTGTTTGATATTTACCTAAATTGTAGTAGACATCTAGAATACTACTTCAGCCATTTCTTCTCCCCACTCAAGATTGTCCCTAGATGTAACACTGACCTTGAGTTTTCAATAAAAATGGAAAAAAATACACCAAGTTGGTAATTTTCCATTTTTTCTGACAAAACTATGTCTGAATATGATAATATAACAGATTACTATTCTAGTTCCATAGAGGTTTGCTCACCTTATAAGAAAACATACCAGAATTTATTTGGGGGGGAAAAATTTTTTTTAAAAGCCTAAAATGTGCATGCTTCCTAACAATAATTGATATACAAGAAGTTACAAACTAGCACAATTTAAAAATCACACACACACATTTGTTCAGCATTTATATATAATATTTATCACGATGAAAAACAATTTCTCACTTGCGTAGTCAATGTGGTGCATTCAGGCTCAGGTATATATGCATTTGTCGTTTTAATATAATGCTTTCTGTGAGCAGAACATCTTTCTAAATGGATGTGTCATACCATTACTCGGTAGAGTATGAATGATTACAGCCTTAAACTGGTAATATGCCTTCCTGACACAAATATAGGGCTATGATGCTGTATAATGTTGACATTTATAGCTATTTTCATAGACTTTATCTCAAATCCTTGAGTGGATACAGAATGTACTGTATATCTACCTTCAAGTGCCTGGGCATGGACAAGCACAGAAACTATTATGTGATGAAAAGTGTTACAGACTTCAGTGTTCCACTGCTGGGAGTTGTTTTAGAACCAATCGAGATATAAGCTTGGAAATCTTCTGCCAGTGGCAAATGGTCAGATGACAAACCCAACCAAAGGTCCCTATAATTAGCCTGAAAATAAATACTGTTTATGTAAATCTTGAACATGACTCGGCATATTAAAACTCAAAAACATAAAATGGTTGCATAAATGATGTCGCCTTGCTTCAGTGTTGTAGAATAATGAGATATTCTGGTTTAGAAAATTTGTCAGGATAATTAGCTTAACCTCAAAATGGAAAACATATTTATTTAAACTAAGCTTCATAGAACTTCTTCTAAATGATTTTAAATGCTTTTTTATCTTAAAAAAGAATTCTGAAAATACTTTTACCCTATGTTGATGGCAAAGTATCAGATGTGGTAATTATTATACAACAACTCCAGGGACAGCTGATCTTAATATAGCACCTACTCTGTGATAAACAGAGTTCCAAGTTTTTACATGTATTAATTTATGTAGTCATCAGAACAACTTTATGGGGTAGCTACTATTATTATTCCTGTTTTATAAGCTAAGGAACTGAAATAGAAAGGTGAGTTGTCATGCTCCTGGTCAGAGAGCTAGTATGTGGAATTCTGCTATCATCAGGGATCACTGAAGTGTACAGAGCTTAATTGTTCTATATCTGAATTCTTTTATGTGGGGAATGTGGGCTGATGGAGAGAGACTGCGGCTTGGTTCTGCCTTTTATTCTTCATTCCCACTGACAGCCCATAATGCTGGTTATGTTGCCTTGAAGTAGAAAGAAAAGTAAAAAATGTTAGTCACTCAGTTGTGTCCAACCCTTTGTGATCCGTGGACTGTAGCCCGCCAGGCTCCCCTGTCCATGGGATTCTCCAGGCAAGAATACTGGAGTGGGTTGCCAGTTCCTCCCCCAAGGGATCGTCCCAACCCAGGTATCAAGCCCCTGTCTTCTGTGTCTCCTGAATTTCAGGAGGATTCTTTGTCCACGAGCCATGGGAAAGCCACATAAGTTGCCTTATGATTGGTTAAATTTGGTATTAAAGTTGGTATTGAAAATGAATGGTTTCAGAATTTACTTCTGAGGATATTCTATGAAAAAGAAAGAAATTACATGTAGTATATTAATGTATTCCATCCTTTATAATGGGATCCTGGAGCAGACAGGCTGTGCCAGGCAAGTTTATTTGAGAGTTTTACTCCAATTTTAATTTGTTAAATTATATATATATATATATATATATATATATATATATATATATATATATATGTACATATATATATGAATATATACACATACATATGTACATATATTGTGTTTAATTTTGTTTTTTGAGTCTCATGTTAGAAATTAAAATTTTATTTAATTTTCTTCATTCTCTTTGGTGCCAGAAGGTTGAATACACATAAGTGTGTGCATGCACTCATGAAAGGGGATCATAAAGAATTATTGAGAATTACAGTGACAAAGATAGAGAAAAATAAATATATAAAGGGAACAAAAGTGTTATAATTCCTACCCATTGCCACTCTGCTATTCTTGTCATTCCACTCAAGTTTGATTAATAGAAGTGAATTGCATTACATTGTTTTCTAATGAGTAGCCTTTCTGGGGAATGAAGCTGTGGTGGGCAAAGTTTTAGCTTTCTGGGTTACAAGCATCAAAGAAATCTCAGCCTGAGAGGTACCTGATGTAACAGATGATGCTGCCTTGCCTTCGGTTTAGAATTTGTCCTCTGAAATCTCTCCTGTGTTTTAACAAACGTAATGTCAGATTATACAAACTGTGAGGCTGCCACCAGCTGCTAGTTGGACAGTTCTTCTAAATGTCCTAAATATTCATTTCTGTAGATTATAGCACCAGTTTTTAAATTATTTTAATGAGGTCCTTCTCTTTGAAGTTCTATTACTCAAGTGTCAATAAAAAATTTTTATCACCCCTCATAAGCTTATAGAGTAATAAATATTTTTTTAACCAATTCTATCTTTATTTGCTACAACCTTTTGGTAATTTCTACCACATTTGTTCTGATTTATTCTTCATCCCTTCTCTCTGATGGGTCAGCAGACAAAGAAAGTGTTGTGAGTGTGGTCTCATCAGAGTTGCGTGTAGATGAAAATACGTTTTGAAAATGCAGCATGCATTGTTTAGAAAGAATGGATACCACCCCTCAAAAATGTGCTTGAAAATAATATATTTGTAAGCTACTAAAAAGGAACTGTGGTGTTAACTAAAATTTCTTACTAAACTTTTTTCTTTTTTGGTATACTCAAGGTGTAACCATGTGTTTGATTAACAGTAAAACTGCCCATTATTGTAAAGGAGGTTGAAGACATACCTGTAGATTAAAAAAAAAAAATCACATCTACTTGTCAGTTTTAAACTTTTAGCCCTGTGTGATAAATTGATCTTCGCTGTTACTATTACTATGTGATATATAGGTCAAATAAAAAATAGATAGTAGTCACTCTTTGATAAAAAGACTTGTAGACAGTTTCTTTCTTAGGTGTTATTGGGTTATTTTGGAGTTGAAGTAAGAGACAGAGAGAAAAATAGAGATAATTTGCATCTGTTGTATAAATTAACACTTGATTTAGACCAGCCTTCCATAATAATAATAAGATGGAAAAAGGTGAAGGTTATTTACAGAATTCTTGAGTAATAAAATCAGTAGGAAAGGGCAGGTATAAGATAACTTATGGTCAATTGTAGGCGCTTAAGACTGAAGAGTTATTACTAAATCGCTAACTAAGGACCTTGAAGTGTGATGTTGCATGAGATTACGTGTAAGGATCATTTGTTCCATTTTATGACTTTGTCACTTAAAAGATCAGAACTTTCCATCCTTTGAGGATGAAAGTTTGGCCTGGTTTATGGGACATGTGCCAGATTGCCAAGATAAATGAAAATATCTGCTTTTTGTGATCATATATGATCCTAACTCTACTTTTTAAAGCAGAGTTAATCTGGATGATCGGTACCACCAATGACTGAGGAACAGAGATGAATGTACACTATCTGGCAATCAAGTTAATACTGAGTTGACAAACTCATATTCTAGTACCTAATAAGATTTTGAGCTCTCTATACTACTAAGCCTAATTATTTTTATACTTCCAAGAAAGTTGGTAGAAAGATACAATAATTCTTTCCAGAAATCACTTTAGTAATGAATAAAGGCTTATTTATTGGGAAAGTGAGGGAACATAAGAAAGCACTTATAAAAATTAATTGATTTAAGCTTTTATGCCAAACTGCATTGCATAAAATGCCTTGCTTACACAGGCTATTTATTAACATAATATTGTATTTTTCAAATTTATTAAGATATACAGGATAGAATTCTTAACTATACTATTAAATCTAGAGAAAGCATAACCTAGCAGTTAAGGAATATACAGCTTGAACAAAGTCTCTAAAGCCTCTAATAATTAATTCTCTTTAATATTGCTTTCTCCCTCTCACACATACACACACACACACACACACACACACGCAAATGCGAACACACACACACATGCATACACACACAAGATGACTACTGAAAATTATTTCAAATTTTCAAAATCTTTGAACTGAGTACACATTTCCCCAACCCCTACAACAGGCAAGGATTTCTTAGATGACAGTGAAAACACAATCAATAAACAAAAATAAATTGACATATTGGATTTCATCAAAATTTTAAATATGTCAATTTATTTTTTTTATTGATTGTGTTTTCACTGTCATCTAAGAAATCTTTGCCTGTTGTAGGGGTTGGGAAAATTTTTTCATAAAGGGTCAGATAGTAAATGACTTAGGATTTGTGATCTATACAATCTCTGCTTCAGCTAATCTGTTCCCTAGTTACAGTGTGAAAGCAGTGACAAAAGAAAAAGAAAGTATAAATAAATGAATGTATCTATGTTCCAGTGACTGTTTACTGAAATGTGAATTTCATTATTTTCATGTATTATGAAATAATATTCTTCTTTTTAAAATGTCTTGAGTCAATTCAAGACCCTTAGAAGAAATGGAATAGCCATCACAGTCAACAAAAGAGTCCAAAATACAGTATTTGGATGCAGTCTCAAAAATGACAGAATTATTTTTGTTCATTTCCAAGGAAAACCTTTCAGTATCGCAGTAATCCAATTCTATGCCTCAACCAATAATACTGTACTTCAAGGCCAATTTTGCCTGTTACTCCAGGTATTTTTTGATTTCCTACTTTTGCATTCCAGTTCCCTGTAATGAAAAGGACATCTCTTTTGGAGTGTTAGTTCTAGAAGTTTTTGTATGTCTTCATAGAACCATTCAACTTCAGCTTCTTCAGTTTTAAATGCACACCTATTATAATGGCTAAAATTGAAAAGACTGACCATTCTAAGTGTCGGTGAGGAAGTAAACAAGCCAAAATTTTCATATACTGCTGGAAGAAATATAAAATGTTTCAAATATTTCAAAAAATGAAACACTCTTAAAAAGGACTTTAGAAAATATGTACTCAGTCTTCATAGAACCGTTCAACTTCAACTTCTGTATTACTGGTCAGGGCGTAGACTTGGATTACTGTGATATTGAATGGTTTTCCTTGGAAATGAACAAAGATCATTCTGTCATTTTTGAGACTTCATCCAAGTACTGCATTTTGGACTCTTTTGTTGACTATGATAGCTACTTCATTTCTTCTAAGGGTCTTAAATTGACTCAAGACATTTGTCCAAAGGCCTTTTTAAGAACATTTTATCTTTTGGAATAAATATCAGAGAGTGGGCTGGCTACATCATGTGATATTTTACCTTTTAATAAAATGCCACAATGTTTTTCAAAGTATTTGAAACATTTTATATTTCTGCCAGCAGTATATGAAAATTTTGGCTTGTTTACTTCCTAATCAATGCTTAGAATGGTCAGTCTTTTCAGTTTTAGCCGTTATAATAGGTGTGTATTTAATATCTTATTGTAGTTTTCATTTGCATTTTCGTAAAACTAATGGGGCATCTTTTCATTTGCTTATTCTCCATCTTCTTTTGCAAAATTTATGTATATTTAATTATTTTGTTCTCTTTTGGGGGTGGGTTTTTTTTAAGCTGTAGAGTTTTGAGAATTTTTTATATATACTCAACACAAGTTTTTCATCACATATTTGATTTGCAAATATTAGTTGAGTATATAGAATGAAGCAGGGCAAAGGCAAGTGATGAAGTTCACTCAAAAAGTAAGAACTAATCCAAATAGCTCCACTTTTATTAAATGCATTAAATTTGAAAGAGAAGAACAAAGTTAGAGAACTAACACTAATGGTTTCCAGACTACTCAGGTCGATGTGGTAATTGTATGAAAATAAATAAATAGGTCAAAGGAACAGAATAGAATGCAGCAATAGACTCACACATGTATTCACAAATAATTCTCCACGAAGCTGCCAAGAAATTTAGTGGAGAAAGTACAGTCATTTTAACAAACCGTGCTGAAACAATTAGCCATTTGCAAAAGATGAATGTTGATCCATACTTTGTATTGAACACAAAAAACAATTCAAATAGACCATAGATTTAGGCAAAAACCTAAAACTATAAACTAGTAGAAGAAAACATAAAGGAAAAATCACTGCGGGCTTGTGTAAGGAAAACAGTTGGCAAGCCACATCTACAGGTCAAACTGACCTTTCAGCTACGTTTCTATGATGCGTGAGTTAAGAGTAATTTTTCTATATATTTAAATTGACTCAGTTCAGTTCAGTTCAGTTCAGTCGCTCAGTCCTGTTCGACTCTTTGCAACCCCATGGACTGCAGCACGCCAGGCTTCCCTGTCCATTACCAACTCCCGGAGTTTATTCAAACTCATGTCCATTGAGTCGGTGAAGCCATCCAACCATCTCATCCTCTGTCCTCCTTTTTTCCTCCAACCATCAATCTTTCCTGGCATCAGGGTCTTTTCAAATGAGTCAGTTTCTCATGATGTACTCTGCGTATAAGTCAAATAAGCAGGCTGGCAATATACAGCCTTGACGGACTGCTTTCCTGATTTGGAACCAGTCTGCTTCATCACTAGTATCTTTCAAGGAATTTTTTCGGCTCATCTAAGTTGTCAAATTTATTATAATAAAAAATTTGACATTATTTTCTTATCTTTCTTTTTATGGATTTATAATTCATTTACGGCTGTGCTGAGAATTCGTTGCTGTGCGGGCTTTCTCTAGCTGTGGAGAGTCAGGGCTGTTCCCTAGCTGTGGTGCACTCTTGTTGCAGAGCAGACTCTGGGTGCATGGCTTCAATAGTTGCAGCACATGGATTCAGTAGTTGCGACTTGCTGGCTGCAGCACGTGGAGGCTTCAGTAGTTGTGGCACATGGACTCAGCTGTGGCTCGAGGGCCCTAAAGTGTACCGGTTTCAATAGTGGTGGTCACTGGCTCAGTATTGGGCAACACGGACTTCATTGCACCACAGACTGCGGAATCTTCCCAGACTAGGGATTGAACCTGTGTCCCTGGATTTGGCAGACAGGTTCTGTGCCACCTGGGAGTCTCTTATCTTTCTGATAGTATATAATCTGTAGCAAGGTCATTTCTCTTGTTTCTAAGATAGATAATTTATGACCTCTTTTTTTCTCACATCATTATAGTTAGAAGTTTTCAATTTTATTGAACTCAAAGACATACCTTTTGATTTCCACTCTTTTTTTTGTTTTCAATTTTGTTAATTTCATTTGTGATCTTAAATATTTCCTTTCTTCAGCTTATTTTTCATTTTATCTGATCTTTTTTTTTAGTTTCTATGGTACAAACTGATGTCATTTAATGGAGAGTTTTGTTTTTAATATTGCTGCTTATGGTTATAAATTGTCTAAGTGCTGCTATACTGACTATCCAAATTCTAATGTGTTGTGTTTTCATTTTCAAATAAATTCAAATAGGTTATTTCAATATATTACTTGTTTTCAAATAAATGGAGTTTTTTTTTTCTGAAATCTATTATTGTTAATTTAATTACACTTTGGTCTTAAAACAGAATTTCTCTTGAATCTTTTAACACTTATTTGGACTTGTTGTATGGCTGAAAACATGATCTGCCTTTATAAAAGTTTGGTCTGAACTTAAAAAGGATTTATTCTGCCCTTGTTGAGTGGAGTGTTCTATTAATGCAAGTTGGTTGGTTGTGTTGGCCAATTGTGTTGTTGATTTTCACCACACCTGTTCTTTTAGTTATTGAGAGGTGTGTACTGAAATGTCCATCTGCTAATTGGTATTTGCATTTTTCCCCTTGTACTTCTCCTAATTTGTCTTCACTGAGCTCTGTCATCATGTTTATAAACATGTATGATTGCAATGTCCTCTTGGTCAATTGACCCTTTTATAACTTTGTTATGAACTTTATCCTGTTAATATTTCCTTAATTCTGAAATCTCATTTGTCGGATTTAGTGTAGTCATTTCATCTTTCTTTTTTCTAATTTTAGCATATCTTTTCTCATTCTTTTAATGTGTGCCCATATTTAAAGTATATTTCTTGTAAACAGCATACAGTTTGCTCTTGCTTTTCAATTTAATATGACAGTTTCAGCCCTCTGAATGGGTTTTTTAGGCTATTCTTTCTTAAGATGGTCATGGATAGGTTAGGTTCATTACCTTGCTATTTGTTATATCTTTACCCCCTGTTCCCTGCTTACTTTGTTTTCTTGCTCTTTCTTGCATTGGATTAATTATTTCTCATGTTTTCTCTGTTGCCTAATCAATTCAAAATCTTCATTTTGTTATTTTAGTGTTTTGTTTTGTTTTTTAGGATTCACTACATAGATTTTTAACTTATCATGGTCTACCTTTAAATGATAATATGCCATTTCCTGTATAGTATGAAAAACTTATACTAGTATAATCTTATTTCTTCCCTCTCTAGACATTAAGCTATTGGTTTCAAACATTTTACTTGTTTTACAGATACTGTAAATCTAATAATACACTGTTATTGTTTTAATTAACAAATTCAATTATATTTTACGAGACATAAATATTTTTAAAAGCTTATATAATTGCCAATGTAGTTACCAATGAGAATATCTTCAACTCTTTATGGAAATTTATGTCTGTGTAAAGTCATTTTCTTTTTGCTTTAGGACTTCCATCAGCATTTCTTATAGTTTAAGTCTGTTAGTGATGAATCTCTCAACTTTGGTTGTCTGAACTGTTTAGTCCACTTTTATTTTTGAAAGGTATTTCACTGGTAAAGAATTCTGGGTGGATATTTTTCCCTTTCAGTTGCTTGAAGATATTTTACTCTTTCCTTTTCCTATAGTTAGAAATTTGTTGTGTTCTTTATTTCTATGTGAGATGTCATTTTCGTGTTATTGCCTTTAAGACTGGCTCTATTACTAGTTTTGAACAATTGATTTATGATGTGCCTTGAAGAAGTTTGCTTTATTTTTCTTATAAGGGGAATATATTGATCTCAGACCTGTATGTTTGAGGTTTTCATCAAATTCGGAACATTTCTAGTCTTTATATCTTTAACTATTTCATCCTTCCAATTTCTATCTCTAATTATACATATGTAATAGAGTTTTAATAACTGTCCTAACTTACATATATACTACTTCTTATATCTATAACAGTTCTCAGTTGATTTTAAATGATTAATTTTTCTCTTTATTATGAATTGTATTTTTTTACATGCCTTGTAATTTTTAGTTGGATGCCAATCACTATGAATTTCTCCTTCTTGGTGCTGAATAATTTTGTATTCCTATAAATATTCCCGAGCTTTCTTATGGAATGCAGTTATGTTATTAGGAAACAGTTTGATCCTTGTGAATTTTGCCTTTAAGATTTGTTATATGGAATCAGAGCAGTGTTACATCAAGGGCCTTTTAATCTTTACAGTTGAGGCAGCCTTCTCCTAACTACTCTACCTCATGCCCCATGAACCTTAAGGTTTTCCATGTTGGTTGGTGGCAGCAAGCATTTTTCCCAGCCCTGTGTAAGCACCAAACGCAGTGTCTCCAGCACTTCTGGTTACTTCTTTCCTTGGCCTCGGGAAGTTTCCTCAAACATGGGCTGATCAGTACTCTGCTGAATACTAAAGGGACATCTTTCACAGCTGTCCTTCAGCTACTTCTGTAGAGCTCACTCCTCTCTGGTATTCCCTCTGAGAACTTCCATCAACCAGGGCTTCCTGGATCTTCAACTCCACCTCCTCAACTCAGGAAGTTTTTTGGGCTCTGGTTTGGGCCCCCCTCCTTGTTTTCCAGCCTGGTGAATCTCAAGGCAGGAAGATGTTGAACTGTAGTGCTCATCTTATCCATTTTCTTTTTCTTGAGGACCCCTGTTTTTGTTGCCTGATATCCAATAACTTGAAAAATGCTGTTTCATGTAATTTTAGTTATATTTATTGCTTTTCAGTTTTATTCTTTTTGTCATGGGATTGTAAGTCTAGTCCCTGTTGCTCCATCTCAGCCAGGAGCCAAAGTTTTTGTTATACATTAATTCTCCTAAACATATTTGTTGTGTTTTAAAATTATATATTAGAGATGCTGAGAAGGACACAAAGCCTATAAAATAATGTGCTCTATAGATTATGTTAACATTAATAAAAGATATAGGATATAAGTCAGCAGGACTTCCCAGGTAGTGTTAGTGGTAAAAAAGCCACTTGCTAATACAGGAGACCTAAAGATACAGGTTTGATCCCTGGGTTGGGAAGAACCCCTGGAGAAGTGTATGGCAACCCACTCTAGTATTCTTGCCTGGAGAATTCCATGGACAGAGGAACCTGGCGGGCTACAGCCCATAGGATCACAAAGAGTCGGACATGACTGAAGTGACTTCATCATATGTCAATTAAATATTATAGAACAGATTAAAACAATATGTGATAAAGCACTAAGTGGATTGTAAAGGCAATAATTCAACATAATAAGGATTTGCTGGCAAGTATATTTTTAGAGACACCTACATAGGGAAGGTGTAGTGGTGGTAAGTTTTCTGAGACTGGCGTGGAATATTCAGAGAAAGTATTTCCATCCTTGTAAAAGCTAATAAGATTGTTATATAGAATGATCAAAGGAGAGATTATTTTATGGCAGAGGGCAGTACAAGATGATTATGTGTTTGAAGAACCATGTTAATGTCAAATTTCAGAAACTTTAGGTGTATCTTTTTACATACAAACAGCAGTAAACTATGAAAATTTTTAGAATAAGTTTGCAGTAAGATAATGAAAGTGATTTTGAACAATAATCAGGATGAAGTGACAAGGAAACAAATGTTAAGGAGAAGAGTAGAGAAAGCTATTACACTTATCCAAGTTAAATTAATACTTTGGTAGTCATAATAAAAAAGAAGACAGGAGAAATATTACAGGTGTAAATGGCAATAATTATATTCAGGAAAAAAAATAGATTGTTTCTAAGACGACTGAAACTTAGATGTAAGAGCATGATGAAACTATCAAGAGAAAGTGGAGCTTCAGGACAGCTTGGTCTGGAAAAGTAAAGCTAAAGTGAACCAAGAAAAAATAATTACAGAATAATAATAATAAACAGAAATGTTTATTAAATGTGCAATATGTGTAAGCAGTATGCAAAAGTCTTTACATGGCCTACCTCATTTAATCGTCACAATACTGTAGTGAACTTCTGGGGTGGTTTGTAATTGTCAAACAAGGATATGAATGTCAGTCTTCTGCTCAAGTGACAGGGAGGTAGTGAATGGGACAGAATTTGAATCTCAATATATACAGCTTCAGAATCCAATTTCATGTCATAGATAATTACTATTAAAATGGTACAGGCATCATTTTAAAGAAAACATGTCAGGTAGGAGCCTGTCAAACATTGTGTAGCGAAGGGGAAAATAGAACTGATTTGTGCAATATACAGCCTCAAGGAACAATTCTGATAGCTCTAAATACCAACCACTCAGATTTGCTTACCTACAAACTGAGATTGTATTACTGGGTAACTGAAAATTTCCGTATCAATTATATCAACTTTTCTTCTGGACATAAGAACACTTTTATTTTTGCTGTCATATCATGTTTTGTCCCTAAGCTAAACAAAGAAAGAATTTAAAACATTAATGCCAGTACTTATGAGGAGTTGAACCACAATAGATTTATGTTTTGGGAAATTGTGATTACTTCATTTTGTTTATTATCTGACTTAGCAACTCAGTAAATCTTCTAATTGACACAAAGCCGTTAAATTCTCAAGACATATAATGTCTTTTATTTCCTCAATGGATTATTCTTTTTTCTATCAAGAAGTTAGTATTCACTCCCAAATAGCTTATTTTTCTGTGATAAGAGAGGTATAGTTAATAACAGTGTAAACTATCCTTTCAGCCCACTTAGTATTTACTGTATACAGAGGTGGAAATATTGCCAGTGCTATATACACACGCATGCAAAGGCTAAAACACAGAAATTAAAGGAGAAGACTGAAAAATAGTACCTAATATATTCCATGCTAAATAATTTTATTAGATGATCTCATTAAATACTCTCAACAATTATCTCCTTTGTCTGAAATTTTTGCAATGTTACTCAGGTAATAAGCTTTAGAGTCAGAATGCAACCTTCACTGTCTGACTTCAGAGTTCAAGTTTTTAACCATAGAGTCATAATGCTCAGTAGTAAGATATACTGAGTCAATATAGTGTCTGTCATTTACTTTAATAAAGGAAATCCTGTGTGGTGAAGGCAATTTTTAAAGAGTGAAACCTCTTAAGTAAAATGCACAGCCAATATCTCCTTACCACACTGCCGTATTTACTTTCCTGAGACCTCTGAGAATCTCCTTCTTTCTTTCACTTTTAAGTTAGCTCATCTGTGAGACCTGGTTATAAAATAGTGTGTCTGCTGTTTCCACATGGCACCAAAACATACCTTCATAACATATGACTCATTCTTTAAACAAATTTTTATTTTTTTCAAAAGATGAATTTTATTATTCATTGTCCTTCATAATTATCTAGAGTCAAACGCTGTGGCTAAGATGAGTTATCAAATAAGAAAGACCATTCAAAGCCATGAATTTAAAGCACTAAGGGAAATTTTCCCATGTGGTTCATGAAGTATTTCTTGTGGCAGTGTCAAAAAAGAGTTCTCAAATATATTCTGAGTTTCAGCCACATTGCAAAATATAGTTACAGCTTTCTCAATTTTCCACCCTTAAGCTGCCACAAAAATATAGAATGAGGTATTATTGATAGAAAAAGTTGATAATGTCACTTATAGTAACAAAATCTATATCCAGTCCTAAATGAGAGACGCAAAGAAGAACTAAAGAGCCTCTTGATGAAAGTGAAAGAGGAGAGTAAAAGATTTGGCTTAAAGCTCAACATTCAGAAAACTAAGATCATGGCATCAGGTCCCATCACTTCATGGCAAATAGATGGGGAAACAGTGGAAACAGTAACAGACTTTATTTTGGGGGGCTTCAAAATCACTGGAGATGGTGACTGAAGCAATGAAATTAAAAGACACTTGCTCCTTGAAAGAAACATTATGACCAACCTAGACAGCATATTAAAAAGCAGACATTACTTTGCCAACAAAGGTCCGTCTAGTCAAAGCAATGTTTTCCAGTAGTCATGTATGGATGTGAGAGTTGGACTGAAAAGAAACCTGAGTGCCAAAGAACTGGTGCTTTTGAACTGTGGTGTTGGAGAAGACTCTTGAGAGTCCCTTGGACTGCGAGGAGATCCAACCAGTCCACCCTAAAGGAAATCAGTCCTGAATATTCAATGGAAGGACTGATGCTAAAGCCGAAACTCCAATACTTTGGCTACTTGATGTGAAGAACTGACTCATTTGGAAAGACCCTGATGCTGGGAAAGATTGAAGGCAGGTGGAGAAGGGGACAACAGAAGATGAGATGGTTGGATGGCATCATCGACTCAATGGACATGAGTTTGAGTAAGCTCTGGGAGTTGGTGTGCTGGGAGTTGGAAAGCCGGACATGCTGCAGTCCATGGGGCCGCAAAGAGTCAGACACGACTCGTTGACTGAACTGAACTGAACTGAAGTTGGTAAAATTCAATAGTTTCCATATTCAAAATGCTTACATAAAGATGCTGCTGCTGCTGCTAAATCATTTCAGTCGTGTCCAACTCTGTAAGACCCCAGAGATGGCAGCCCACCAGGCTCCACCTTCCCTGGGATTATTCAGGCAAGAACACTAGAGTGGGTTGCCATTTCCTTCTCCAATGCATGAAAGTGAAAAGTGAAAGTGAAGTCGCTCAGTCATGTCCGACTCAGCGACCCCATGGACTGCAGCCAGCCAGACTCCTCCATCCATGGATTTTCTAGGCAAGGGTACTGGAGTGGGGTGCCATTGCCTTCTCCATACATAAAGATGAATATGTTTTAAAATCTTAAGTGATATTAACCACAAGGAAGGAAAACTGGATCCTTAAAAAACAATGATTTACGTTATTACTCCAAGAAAAGCTATTATCCAGAAGCATCCTTTAGGACTTTATATGCTCCGAGAGTTGGTGAGGGACAGGGAAGGCTGGCGTGCTGCAGTCCATGGTGTTGCAAGGAGTTGGACACAATTGAGTGACTGAACTGAACTGAACTTACCAAGCTTAATTTGAATAGAGACTAGCACATTACTATACAGAGGGAAGTAATGTGTCCCTTTCAATATTAAAATTGGATTTCATGTTCATAAAACCCAATTAAATTAATTAAAAATGAGTCACATGATACCTTGATTTACATATTTAAGCACTTGGATCTTTCCCTGTTGGTTATGGATTCAGTAACTATATTCACAGAGTAATTTTAGTTGTCTGAATTTTAAGGTATTGCAGTAAATATAAATTGTCATGCAAATGGCTGCTGCTGCTGCTAAGTCGCTTCAGTCGTGTCCGACTCTGTGCGATCCCATAGACGGCAGCCCACCAGGCTCCGCCGTCCCTGGGATTCTCCAGGCAAGAACACTGGAGTGGGCTGCCATTTCCTTCTCCATGTGCAAATGGAGAGTAGTGTAAATTGAGAGCTAAGTATAAAATGCCAAAGGATATATATTTAGAGTTGAAATCATAATCTCTTCCACAGATTTCCATGACTGGGAATGTACTCTACTTTTTTCCTTAAGAAGCTCAGCACAACAGAACACACTCTTGTAAGGTAGTCTAGGATGTGATATGTGTTAATAAGCTCTGTAAAGGCATTTGAAGTTTAGGAAAAATTACCAGAGATACAGGAAACCGAAACAAAACATGATGTGGCTATTTTGTGGAATACTGACCTTCTTAGCTTTGAGTGTATTCAAGTAAGTAAAGAAAAATAAAATGTAACTACCCAACAACCTTAGAAAAATTGTAATGCCTCGGACCAGAGAGAGAATCTAGTCTGCTTGTCCTACTTGAAAATTTTATTAAATAAACAACTATTTTAATATGAAATAAATTTCTTGTTAGGGGATGACATAGCATCAGGTTTTCATTTTTGTTTTTGTTTTTTTCATTTTCTTTGTAAATCTGCAACATTCCCCAAAGGTTGTGTCATCTGTAATTGGAATAACAATCTACCTAGTCCATATAATAAAGTATTATAACAAATTTAAAATATTAGTAAGTACTAAAATCCTCCTATATGATGACATTTTTTCTTACAGTTCAATTGCCTGTTATAGATAATCTTTTTATCTGTTTTATAACAGCCTCTCCTTGTACTTTTATTCTAGTTGATATAAAGGAAAAAAGGGATTCTAACATTCAGCTTGCTTTGTGGGAGGTAAAAAGCCTTTTATTGCATATCTATTTGAGGAGTTTGACTCTATGTTAACTCAGTACAAGTTGAGAATAAGGGGCTGAGTAGGTGGAAATGATTAGAGAATTGCAGTCAGGAGCAAAGTGGTGAAAGATATTGCATATGAATGAAAACTACCATATGGTATTCATTTCATGTGTGTATCATGGCTGGTTATTTTTCTAATACACTTCTCCACATGTTGTAAGATATCTAAAAAACCTTCAAAATGGCTTTATATTTTTTGAATTTAAAATTAAGGTGGTTCCTTATTTGCTAATACTCTCCGAAAGTTTAACTTTTTCTTTTTACCTCTTTTATTCTGAAAGACATTAGATTTTCAAAAACAGTCATATATGGTCCAGTAATAATATCTGGTGCAGGATTATGCAAAGTACCCTTTGAATTTACTGTTTTCTTCTTGCTTTATTTAAACTATATTTCTTGATTTTTAAAATGTTTGGTATGAGATATTTCCCTCCACACACTATACCTTTTTTCTATTTGTAATTGCTATATTCTTCACTGTTGTCTTCAAAGCTTCTTTACACTAGCAGTTTCTTTAAATATGTTCAGTTTACGAGGTGATCTTAACACGAAAACCCTAATATTTAGGAAAAGGAAATGAATAAAATAAGGGAAGGAAGAAAGCAAGAAAAGAAAGGAAAAAAGGAGAAGAAAATGAGAGAGGAAGAAAGGGAAGGGAGGGATTGTTTATTAAATTGGCATAGGTTGTCCTACATTTTTATTAGTCCTATAAATATTGGTTCTTTATACAAAAATGTGAAGCAGACAATTTAGTGTACATATAAAGGGATATTTGAGATATATTTTGATTACCAGGGAACATTTCAGACAAATGACCGTCTCATGTTGCTTTTAATAGTTTTAATAATTTATCGGGATCCCCAAAATAAAGCAGCTATTTCTGTAATAGTATGAAAAAATGACTTCACACATAAGGAAGAAATGGACTAAGTTTAGTACAGAGAACTTCCTCCCTCACAGATAGTTTGGATGGTTCTTTGTGCATCTCTGTGTATTTCTGTCCAAGTCACCAAGGGGAGTAACTCACTGCCCCTTCATGTATTTTCTCCAAATAAGAGTAAGAGCTGATCCTTTGAAGATTTAGAATCAGACCTACTTTCTTCTTCTTCTTTTTTTTTTCCCTTGCTGATTTTGGAACTACTAACCATTTTTTTTTTAACATGCGCAATCTGTTGAAACTCACAACTTAGAGAACTTTATTCCCTGTAGTATCCCTGGCCCCTGCTTTGCTTCTCAGTTGGGTGCAAATTTCAAGGTACTTGAGTCTTTGGAACCAGCTGTGAATTTAGATAAAACTTTCATCACCAGCCTTTTCAGTGGACTTGGGCTTTTAGCAGCAAACTCTTCACTTCTATCTAGTCCAGCACGAACTATATTTTGGCCTCAATTTTAGCCACTCTTTCTTTCTGTCATCTACTCTCAAAAGAGACATGGTGATATTTTTACGATTAGCCAATGCAGGTTCCTCCTCTGTTCCGTACCCTGAGATAGCTCTATGTATTCAGGATAGAAACATTACACAGAATTAGAACACCATCCATAATTTAACTCATGAGACTCATTTCCTATTTCTTTCCCTATCAGTTCTACCACTCTGGGTATGCTCGCTTTCCTGATGTTCCTGAAATACATCTTCATCCTAATTTGTCCTGGCTAATTACTAGGCCAGGAATAGTGTTGCCTAGTTATGTGCATGATATATATTCTTACTTCTGTTTGTTTAAATCCCTAACAGATTGACTACTCTTTTCAAAATATTTCCCTCACATACTCCCTTATGTTTTTAGCTTCTTAGTTTACTTTTTATTTTTCCATATGAATTATAGTTGTACA
Organism: Muntiacus reevesi; assembly: GCF_963930625.1. Lineage (NCBI taxonomy): Eukaryota > Metazoa > Chordata > Mammalia > Artiodactyla > Cervidae > Muntiacus > Muntiacus reevesi. Next base: position 17,876,105 of record NC_089269.1, on the reverse strand, counting down.
TAATATAAAATATACATAGTTATTATATTTGTGTTTGTCTATTTTCTTTTCCTCTCTCTCTTTTCCTTCCTGTCTGCTTACTGCACACTACAGTGTAATTCCCAGAGGACAGGGTTCTTTGTTAGGTTTACTGATGAATCTCAAGCACCTTGAGAAGTTCATGGAACAGAAGTATGTGATAAATTTACAAATGACAGTACCTCCAGCAGTGTCATTAGGTTAATGAATATCTTAACCTAGTTACATGATTAGGTTGATGTTGATCTTCTCTAGTCACAGGGAGAGAAATAGAACATTATTTAAGGATTATTTTTCAATTGTATTTCTGATTATTTAAAACTACGTTGCTTATTGATTTCCACATGATGCATAACTCTTGCTTGCATTAGGAATCAGTCTGTTGTTAAAGAATTATCCCATGTATACTAACAGTACTTTCCATTTACTCACACTATTTTATTTTATTTTTTCTGACTGTGATAATTATCTTACCATTCAGAATATCTGCTTCAGCCCTTTCTATGATTTATACTTTTCATTGTGATGAACTGTTTTCCATAGCCATAAAAATTGCCATAGTTTAAGAAAAAATATAAAGGCCAAGAAGAGTATTATTTTGCATCACAAATCATGCCATCTGTTAACCGAAGACAGAGTTGTCATGCTGTATCTTTAGTTTTAGTCTGAATATTTATGAGGAAATTTGAAGTTAATATGTACAGGCAGGGTTTTTTTGTTTTTTTTTTTCGACCTGCCATTCCTCTACTGTAAACTAGAGGAAAGAATAACAGATTGATACTTAGGAAATCATAGAGTAAAAAGTCTTCAGTGCTTTCTTACTGTCTACCATAAATAAGTCACTTCACACCTCTGAGATTTATTCTTTAACATCTCATTTACCTCTAAAATTCAGTCATCCTACTATTTCTTTGGGGTTCTGGATTATTAGAAGAAAATCTTTTCTGACCCTAGTGCTGGTCACCATTTATCCTGTTGACCATATCAGCTCCTTGGCTGCTCCCAATTTCAGATTTATTCTCCAGGATTTGTGCTCTTTCTTCTCTCTATGTATGTTCAACCAGATTGTTTCACCCTAGTTTATAATGCAGACAATAACAATTTATATAAAAAGCTTATGTGCATTTAGCCTTATTTTTCTATCAAATTAGCAAGAAAATATCAGGTCAAATATGATGTAGAAGAAAATAATTTTCATGGAAAACTATATCCCTAGAGGGGGAGAGGTGAATAAAGAATAAGAGACTACTATTGTGTACAGTAGTGGATGTGATGGAATTCCAGTTGAGCTATTTCAAATCCTGAAAGGTGATGCTGTGAAAGTGCTGCACTCAATATGCCAGCAAATTTGGAAACACAGCAGTGGCCACAGGACTGGAAAAGGTCAGTTTTCATTCCAATTCCAAAGAAAGGCAATGCCAAAAAATGCACAAACTACCACACAATTACACTCATCTCACACGCTAGTAAAGTAATGTTAAAATTCTCCAAGCCAGGCTTCAGCAATACATGAACTGTTAACTTCGAGATGTTCAAGCTGGTTTTAGAAAAGGCAGAGGAACCAGAGATCAAATTGCCAACGTCCACTGGATCATCGAAAAACCAAGAGTTCCAGAAAAACATCTGTTTCTGCTTTATTGACTACACCAAAACCTTTGACTGTGTGGATCACAATAAGTTGGAAAATTCTGAAAGAGATGGGAACACCAGACCACCTGGCCTGCCCCTTGAGAAACTTGTATGCAGGTCAGGAAGCAACAGTTAGAACTGGACATGGAACAACAGACTGGTTCCAAATTGGGAAAAGAGTACGTCAAGGCTGTATATTGTCACCCTGCTTATTTAACTTGTATGCAGAGTACATCATGAGAAACGCTTGGCTGGAAGAAGCACAAGCTGGAATCAAGATTGCCAGGAGAAATATCAATAACCTCAGATATGCAGATGACACCACCCTTATGGCAGAAAGTGAAGAGGAACTAAAAAGCCTCTTGATGAAATTAAAAGAGGAGAGTGAAAAAGTTGGCTTAAAGCTTAACATTCTGAAAACTAAGATCATGGCATCTGATCCCTTCACTTCATGGGAAATTGATGAAGAAACAGTGGAAACAGTGTCATACTTTATTTTGGGGGACTCCAAAATCAGTGCAGATGGTGACTGCAGCCATGAAATTAAAAGACGCTTACTCCTTGGAAGGAAAGTGATGACCAACCTAGACAGCATATTAAAATCCAGAGACATAGCTTTGCCAACAAAGGTCTGTCTGGTCAAGGCTATTGTTTTTCCAGTAGTCATGTGTGGATGTGAGAATTGGACTATAAAGAGAGCTGAGGTCCTTGGCTAAGAGGAGACTCTGCCTTGGGCCCGCCGGTGTAATAAACTGCACTCCACTGTCTGCATTGTCCTTCTGAGTGAGTCTGTTTCCCGGAAAGCATGGCTGTAACATTTGGTGCATTGGCCGGGAAGCTCCTCACTTTGAGGAGACAGGTCTCATTTGAGGCCACCCCGAAGCTTTATAGCTTGAATCTCCTAGAGGGGGGAAGGCGCCTCGCCCCTCTGGAAGGATTCTGCTTTTCAACGCCCAGACCTTTCACATCAGCAGGTAGTGGACGGCAGCAGGGGAACTGAGCGCTCAAAGTTGCAGGTATTGTCCCTTGATCCATCACACCAGAGCGAAGAAGGCATACCACGCTGACCCGGAGGACGCCAAGTGGACCACCCAGAAGGACCCCACCGACCGACCCACGGGAAACCAAGATCATTCTGAGGAGGAAGAAGAAAACGAGGTCCCGGACGAGCCCTCTGCAGGCTGGAGCTGGGTAAACGACTCCCGCTGCTCGGCCTCATCAAAGCAATTCTGAACCTGACCACTGCTCCTGCACAGGACAACGTCTTCATCTCGTGGGCACATTCTTACGCGAACTTCCACAACTCCGCCAACTGTTGGGTATGTGGGGCCATGCCCCTGTCAGCAATGGACGGACTTCCCTGGTGGGCACCGCCACTCCGTTATGGGGACTTTATACCACTGTGTTCCTTCTTAGAGCAACAGAAAGGAACTTTTCTCTCTCACCAATCATAACCTTTCTTTGCTCTCCTGGTGTAAGAAGAAGCCATCAATGGGCCAGGGACATAGGGTTACATTTAACATGAACACCAGGCTTACCGAAGTAACAAAGGCTTATACCTCATATATGAAAAATAAAAAGAAGGGTTCTCTTACAAAAGGGGGACAGGCCTCCCGGTACCTTGAGCAATACTACCAGGTCTGGGATGAATATTTCTGGATGACTCCTGAGAAAGGACAGTTGATTGCCCCTGCTACTATTTGCTGGGAACAAAAAGAACAGAAAGTTGGATTTGGAGACCACCCCCTAGACCCAAAAGAATTAAAATATATGGGTTATTTGCCCCCTGAACAATATAAACAAATCTTGGAAGTTACCTATCACCCCAATCAGTCTGTTCAGTGGCCTGGTTCCGACTGGAAATATAATCCTGGAATGCGCTGGGTAGCCCCCAATGGGACCCAGTGGGTCTGTGGGCTTAACTTATGGCCACGGTTACCAGTTGGCTGGGTGCGGCATTGCACATTAGGATTTTCTTTCGCCCATGGCAGAATTAAGCCTAGCCTACACCAGCCTCCAGTAAACCTGCCTTATCTGCATGCAAGATGGACACGATCTGTGTTCCAATGGTATGACTATCTTGCTGCCTTGTTTGTACCCTCTGTAGGGACAACGGATATCATGGTTAAGGTAGAGGCCTTAACTAATTTCACTAAACAGGCCCTCTTAGACAGTACTAAAGCCATTCAAGCTTTGAACGAAGAACAAATTCAGATGAGGAAGGCAGTAATTCAAAATAGGATGGCATTAGACATACTCACAGCCGCCTAAGGAGGGACTTGCGCCGTAATTAAAGTCGAATGTTGTGTAAAAAAAAATAAAGAGAGAGAGCTGAGTGCCAAAATATTGATGCTTTTGAACTGTGGTGTTGGAGAAGACTCTTGAGAGTCCCTTGGACTGCAAGGAGATCCAACCAGTCCATTCTAAAGGAGATCAGTCCTGGGTGTTCATTAGAAGGACTGATGATGAAGCTGAATCTCCAATACTTTGCCTACCTCATGTGAAGAGTTAACTCACTGAAAAAAGCCCTGATGCTGGGAGGGATTGGGGGCAGGAGGAGAACGGGACAACGGAGGATGAGATGGTTGGATGGCATCACCAACTCAGTGGACATGGGTTTGAGTAAACTCCGGGAGTTGGTGATGGACAGGGAGGCCTGGCGTGCTGCGATTCATGGGGTCGCAAAGAGTCGGACACGACTGAGCGACTGAACTGAACTGAACTGTTTGTGTACAGTTACCATTGATGGAATAAATCGGTACACCTTACCAGATGTAGTTGCAGAACAGCTGTGCTGATCATCATCCACAGCTTCAGCATTGCCAGTGATTTTTTTTCATGCTTACCCTTTTCCAGTCAATGTTCTAGGTACTCTATATTTAATGATGGTTAATCTTAATAACCATCGTATAGTCACTATGTCTGATTCTTTGTGACCCCTGTGGATGGTAGTCCACTAGGCTCCTATGTCCATGAGATTTCCCCGGCAAGAATACTGGGGTAGGTTGCCATTTCCTTCTCCAATGGATCTTCCTGACCCAGGGATCAAACCTGGGTCTCCTGCATTGCAGATGGATTTTTTTTTCCACTGAGCCACCGAGGAAGTTGATGTTTTGATTCCCACTATGTAGAGGGAAATCTGAGGCAGAAAGGTTAAGTAATCTGTTTATGGTTACAGAGCTTGTAAATGGTGAAGCCAAAATTCTATGCAAAGTGCCTGGCTTCTATGCAAAGAAGCCCACTTTCTTAATTACTATACTGTTTTGATTTTACCCTACAAATGGAGCTTCCCTTGTAGGTCAGCTGGTAAAGAATCTACCTGCTAATGCAGGAGAACCTGGTTTGATTCCTGGGTTGGGAAGATCTGCCAGAGAAGGGATAAGCTACCCACTTCATTCTTTTTGGGCTTCCCTGGTGGCTTAGCTGGTAAAGAATCTGCCTGCAATGTGGGTGACCTGGGTTCGATCAGTTGGTTGGGAAGATCCCTTGGGAAAGGAACTGGATGCCCACTCCAGTATTCTGTCCTGGAAAATTCCATCAGCTGTATATCCGTGGGGTTGCAAAGTGTCAGACACAACTGACCGACTTTCACTTTCATTAAACTATGGGCAGGGAATTCAGTCCACCTTAAGACAATCAACTCTATTGAAGTCTTCTTGAAAGCAAAAGTAGAGGGTGTTAGGTGACACCATGAATATTTGTGGTTAGAACAGAATTCACGTTAGCAGTGGCTTTCAGAACATTTAATTTTCTTATTTCACCCATGTTAACAAAATATCCCAGACGGTACTCACAGAACACATTGAAGTCCTGAATGACAAATTATAGTTGAATGTTGGGTCAGGCTTTGGGGAAACAATGGTATGGGCTGTATAATGGCAGTAAAATTAATGATATAAAACTCTGGTCTGATAGATTATAAGACTCCCTGGCTTTTTCAGGTCAGATCACCTAAGCTCAGTCTAGCCGTCCATTCACAGCAAATTGTGAGTAATCCTCAGAAAAGCCCCGTGGGTTTGGGTCTGTTTGGTCCTAACCTTGCTGTGGTTTGGCTAGGCTGAAAGCAGAGAGTAAAAAGCCTTGTCTTCCACTGCTTGTCAAGTGATACTTGCCAACTGTAATGTTGGTCGTTTTGAGTTTGATGTAATCCTTTCTGGATGAAGCATTGTTCAGGGCTTCTTCAGTTAGAAATGAATAAGTCTCAGAAATTAAAAATTCTCACACTAAATTTGTTGTCTGTTTTTCTCACATTTCAAAACATTAGACCTAAACTTGTAATTTCCAATTTCCAGGGAACAATAACTTGGCATTATGTTTTACAATAATATATGTATGCTGATATAAGGGACTGCTCCTTCCTAGGTTTCAGGAAGTTTGATGAATTTGTTCCCCCAATGTATTGTCTATAGCATAGGTTTTTAGATTATTTTTCTATGTTTATATTGTACCTGAGACTGTTTAAACCTAGATACACCAAAATAATAACAATAATAATGATAACAACAAATAATAAGCTTAATAATATAGAAATAAAAAAATCATAAAGTCTATTGAACAAGTTTAAGAAGCAAACAGAGAATTTTTGGTAACCAGCATCCCTGAGCAGTTTTGGGATAGTCTTTGAAAAGTGCAGAGTCCTGGCTCAAAGAACTGTGAATTGCTAAATCTAGTGAGTAACAAAGAAAACAAAAGCCACAGCATAAATTGCTAGGAAAATAGAAAGAAATCTAAAGGTATAAAAAAAGTGAAGGTTTTAATTATTCAGTTGGTAGGTCTTTTAGTTTTATTACTTTTTAAATTTTTATTTGTTTTTAATTGATTGCTTTCAGAATTGTGTTGGTTTCTGCCAAACATCAACACCAACCAGCCATAAGAATACATGTGTTCCCTCCCTCTTCAGCCTCCCTCCCCTCCCATCTCCCTCCCGATCCCAGATCCCACCCCTCGAGGACAGAAACCAAAAGGAAGAAAGAATTCAACCTCAAAGCCTGGGGAAAAGTGACCTCAGACACAATAAGCTAATTTAATTTTTAACTTTTTATTTTATGTTGAAGTACAGTTTTTGAGTATGGTTGGTTTAGAGTGTTGTGCTAGTTTCTGCTGTGAATCAGTTATATGTATACACACATCCCCTCTTTTTTAGATTTCCTTCCCATTTACGTCACCACAGGGCATTGAGTAGAGTTCCCTGTGCTATAGGCGCTCATTAGTTATCTGTTTTATACATAGTGGTGTATACGTGGCACTCCCAATCTCCTATTTCATCCCACTCCTCAGCTGGTAGTATGAATAGACTACTTAAGAGCATGGAAAACTTTGAAGATTCATCATATAAAAATTATTATTGTAACTAGGACACATATACAGTACTACAATTACTAAAATAGTAACTGTACTTATGTGTGTCAGATTAGAGATCTTCTTGTTTTGTTTGCTTGTTATAACTTTCTTGCATTTAGTTCCCCCAATCCTTAATATGGTGAGTTTGATCACATAAGGTAAATGGAATGTAACTGCAAGATGTGATGTACAACCGCATCTAGCATTTTCGAATTTAAAATTGACTCCATGGAATGTAATAATTAAAAGCATATTGACTGTTTGTATCATCTAATGAAGCCTTGGTAATTTTTAGTGTTTTCTTCCTCAGTGAAACCATCACTAAGTATTTACTGAGTGCACATGATGTGTCTGGCCCTGTTATTACATTGTGTAAATTGAAATGAAGAAAGATCATGTAGTGGAAGTTCTTTTTATCAAAGATCTGACTGCACAGGAGTAAAGAAACAAACCTATACTGATGGAAAGCATTAAATAAAATTGAGTGTGAAAGTTGCTCAGTCATGTCCAACTCTCTGTGACACCGCAGACTGTAGCCCACCAGGCTCCTCTGGCCATGGAATTCTCCAGGCAAGAATAGTCATTCTCTTCTCCAGGGGACCTTCCCAATCCAAGGACTAAAACTGGATCTCCTGCATTGCAAGCAGATTCTTCACCATCTAAGGCACCAGGGAAGCCCCTAGTAAAGCTAAACTGCATGGTACAATTTGTAAATATGTAGAAAAAATGAGGAAGAGAAGTTTGAAAAGGGGATCAGTGTCAACTGTGATCTTCAAAAATGAGATCTAAGCAGGAGCTTAAAAGATGAAGCTGCCTATAACTTTGAATAGGGGAGGAGGCATGCAAGAGAAAAATAAGAAATGAGGCATAGAGAGCAACTGAGTATGTTGAAGTGATGATTGTACTAAGAATCCTTACTGGAGTAGTGGAAGGGAAGTAGGAATAAGTCAAAAGGAAGAAATTATTTATGGAGTATATTTAAGGGAGGGCTTCCCTTATGGTTCAGCTGGTAAAGAATCTGCCTGCAGTGTGGGAGACCTGGGTTCAATCCCTAGGTTGGGAAGATCCCTTGGAGAAGAGAAAGGCAACCCACTCCAGTATTCTGGCCTAGAGAATTCCATGGGCTGTATAGTCCATGGGGTCACAAAGAGTCGGACATGACTGAGCAGCTCTCACTTCACTTCATAGTTAAGGGAAGATATTTGAATTTTTTCTAATAATTTGTGCTGTATATTGTAGTGGAGAAGTTACATTCACCTCAGCAAATATTATCACTTACATTATAGTTGGTTATAGTTGATAAGAGTGAAGTGTTGAGATTTGTCATGTGGTGCAGTTTATGTAGAAGGGGCTGGGAATCACAATTTGAATGAATTCAGTGATCCGTTGTGTGTGCTAAGTAGCTTCAGTTTTGTCTGACTTTGTGCAGCCACGTGGACTGTAGCCCGCCAGGCTCCTCTGTCCATGGGGTTCCCCAGGCAAGAATACTGGAGTGGGTTGCCATGTCCTCCTCCAGGGGATCTTCCCAACCCAGGGGCCGAACCTGCATCTCTTATGTCGCCTGCATTGGTAAGTGGGTTCTTTACTACCAGCACCACCTGGGAAACTCGGTAATCCTTGATGATGGTATTAAATCAATTACCTTAGGGCTTCCCAGGTAGCACAATGCAGGAGATGCAAGAGATGTAGGTTCGATCTTTGGGTCAAGAAGATCCCCTGAAGTAGGAAATGGCAACCCACTCCAGTATTCTTTTCTGGAAAATTCCATAGACAAAGGAGCCTGTCAGACTACAGTCCATGAAGTGACACAGAGTCAGACACAGCTGAGCTTGAGTTAATTACCTTAGAAGATTAATATTGAATGCAGATGTAAAATAGATTAAAGAGCAAAGGCAATGGATTCAGGAAGACATTTGGTCATTTTTCAGACTACCTTTTCAATATGAATGGTCACTCCTTCCTACCCAGATTATTTAGAAGGCAACAGAAGGAAGATCCTTAGAAATATTCAAGAAAAAGTGAGGTCACTCAGTCGTGTCCATCTCTTCACGACTCCATGGACCGTAAACCTGCCACACTCCTCTGTCCATGGGATTTTCCAGGCAAGAATACTGGAGTGAGTTCCTATTTCCTTCTCCAATATTCAAGAAGGTGGATAGTAAAAAGAGAGAGTAGTGTCTCAGAAACCAGCATTGTGAAAGATCTGGAGATGGAGAGGGTAGTGAAAGTATCAAATGTTGCTTAATAAATCAAGCACACATAGAAAGTAAAGAAAATTCATCTTCAGATTTAGCCATTGGAAGTAGATAGGAGTCATTGAATTGATAGGAGGTGGAAAATGAATGGATGTAAGAAAGTCAAAGTAGAGAGGATAGAATATGGTTTTTCATGGTGGTTTTGGAGATTAAAAAAAAAATTAAAGTTGCATTGACATTTTGGCATAGAGAATGCAACTAGGTGAGGTTATTGTTTTATTTGCTTTGTTTATAAAAGTAGTGTTGAGTCATTGGAGGAGAGACTAGTAAATATGAGACATCATAATTGGTAGTGTCAAAAATAGGAGAAGTGAAGGCAATCGGAGTACAGTAAGAGGGAATTAATAAAATTTTAGTTTTGAACTCTCGAAGTCATGGTATTTTCTGTGATTATTGGCAAGCATTTCAACTTCCTGACATAGATGTGTGCACAATCATACACACACACGCACACACACACACAGCCCCAAATATATCTGAACATTTATTAGCCTATTCTGTGTATTCATACACCAGAGCACTAACCATAGGAAGCTTACTCTTTACTGTTGGTTTTATTATTATTTTAGTTTATATAGTTGATAGCCTTCAAATAAGAGTATTTTTGGTTTCACTGCCAAATTGTGTGTACTGGGTCAATAGTGATTTAAATCAAATTACTAAGTGTTCAAGAAAAATATTTTTAGTAGATAACAGTACAGATTAAAAGACCTTGAGAGATATTTGAGTCTATCCTTACCTTTTTCTTTCAACCCAATAAAGTGTCTCCACAAAAAAAAAAAAATACTGTTTCATACTGTCACTCTGATTTCCTGTGGTTTTTGTTGCTGTAAGTTACAAATCTTATGAAGTAAAGCTTAGGAGAAAACTGGATTCATTACTTCAGAATCAGGATTCTTATACTAAGTCAGCTCTCTGATGGAAAAACCCACAGGGTGATCCTTCCATGCCTTTAAACTCTCTGTTCTAAGTGGAAAGTGGCACTATTTCTAAAATGTTCACTGAATGTTTCTCAGTAGAGTTTTTAATGAGCTGATACCTGTCCAAGCCTTTGAGCAGTTCAAACCAGGGTTCTTTATATTAAAAAGTAGATGTATAAAAGTAAAAGGCAAGTGAGTAAAAAGCATAGTAGACCATGGGCGTACTAATTTTAAGAGATAGGAATAGGGTACAATACAATAGCTTTAAGGAAAAAATAGAAATTGAAGACCTTATTACCACTATACATGCACCGAATAATGACAGACTGTTCTAGAAAAGCCATGAATGCTTTCCTAAAAATGTTAATAGTCACGCAGTGTTTCTAAGGTGTATGTTCTTAATGATAAATAGGTCAACTGAAAAGCGCTTTAATTGTGGAGATGAAGTTTAAATTATTAGCTCCTCTCTTTCTTGATATAGATTGCTTTTTCACATTGTTTTTTCATATTCTGGACCTTAGTATAGTCTCCAATACCTTATTTATTCAGCTCTTCAAAAGACAAGAATACATTCTGCAAAGTAAATACTGATTAATAGGTAATGAATTTCCAGAAGTCAATACACAAAATAAATCTCCCAATAATGCACCAATAATGTTTTGTCAGCTGTTTGAATATAAGACCTAGATAATTTGGCTGGGATGCTGGTGTTTTATAATCAATATATAAAGTATGAACAATAGTGAACAATAAATTCTACTTTCTGGAGATACCTTAGTCAGCCTGTAATTTCGTTGGTTTGTTTGTTTTTTAAGCAATACTTTGCAGTAATCTCTGGACCGGAAATGCCTGGGTTCTTAGCCAGACTCTACGATTTTGTATCTAGTTACCTCACTTCTCTGGCACTGAGTTTCCTCACCTATGTAATGGAATTCATAATAGTACTGATATGTGACTGTAGTGAATATTAAATAAAATATCGGGGGAAACTTGGCAAATAGTAAGCATTCTATAAATGATCACTGCTATTATTTACTAGTTTCTTTTTTGAGATGAAAAAAATTACATAATGATCCTCCCTGTGTTACAAAAGGGAAATAAAATATGTTTCAGGTTCTGAATTATACAAAGAAAAATTATAAAATGAAAGAATCTAGCTGTAATACATTTCCCTTTGTTCTCCTAGCTACTAACCTTGACAAAAGACGGCTGATGTTTTGGAGAAACAGATTTTTTGGTGAATCTTACCATTTCTTTGTTCTTATTTTTGACATTTACTGTTTCAACCAACAATCTAAGTGAAACCATACGAACAATGGTGTCCAAAATGGGACAAAAGGTGACAATATGATCTGAGTGATAGAAAAGGATTTGAAAATTTAGCATTTTGTTTCCATGTATCTCACGGACTGAGACTAAAAAGAAACAAATTATAATCATAATTGAGTCAAGACATTTTCAGATGTGCTCAAGTTTAACGGGTTCTCTCCAGTGCTAGCCAAAGGACCCAATGGGTTTAAGAGAGTCATGGTCCAAGCCAACAACTGTCTTTTTAAATTCATGTTTATTATTCTAGTTTCATGAATATGGATTGTCTTTCTTCAGCCAATGCCAACTCTGGAATTGTTTATTAAGTGTCTGTATCATTAATACTTCCGAGAGGCTCTTTGACCTCAGAGTACCCTTATTGGCTCAGGCACTTGCACTTTCAACACTTCACGGCTGGCAGTGTGATGTCAAGCATTTTCCATGTAATGTCTGAAAAGTATTCTGGGGTTTGTTGTCTGGCGTGAAGTCGCCAAGAATATTGAAGAGTGCTTTGAGGATGGTGCAACTTAGGCACAATTTTGTTGGAAAAGAGGGACACTAAAAGTGAAAACAAGATTAAATAGCAATTAAAATAAAGTAAAATAGCAATTAAAGTCATAGATGTGGTGGCATGGAACGCATATGGCACCTCAGCTTTCCCTGGTCAGCACGTTTCTCTGCAACGTTTTCTGGTTTTACTTCTTTCAGGCCTTTTGGTCACTCATATTTGTGACCTGTGGTAATAACAAAAATCAGAACATCTACTCTCTGCTGAAGGACTTAAAACACATAAAGATTACAATAACACTTTTATTTTATCTACAAATGTCACAGACTCAAAGAAAACTTCTATGAAGTTGGGGAGCCTCTTTCTCAGGAGATAACCTAAAATGTGAGAGTTCATCAGTTATGCAATTAGTGGGTTTTTTCCCATAGTTTCCTTAAGATTTTCTTCATAGACTATCATGCAATGTGTGAATAAAGCCAGTTTTAAGTATTCCTTGCTAATCTTACTTTTCTCTGCCAAATTTTGTCTATTTCCCCCTCATGTTTCTCTTCTGTAGTTTTAGGTTCAGAGGCATCTGTTGGTGTATTTCTTCCCATTATGTTTCTGTTTTCTCTCTGTTCCTTTTCACGTCTAAAGGCTTTCATCTCCTTAAAGTCTCTTTCGTCTGACATGAGTAGAGCTACTCCAATTCTTTCATGCTACTATTTCCTTATTATATTTTCTTCCACCTTTCACTTCCAACTGATTTTTAGTTTTGAATTTAAAGTGGATTTCTTATAAAGAGCATATATAATTGTAGCTTCTTTTTTTAATCTAATCTGCCAGACTGATGTAGGTTTGAAGTATTCATTTGCTATGGTCATCCACATTTAATGTAAAAGTCAATACGTTTGGATTTAGGTGTGCTATTTGATATTTGTTGTATATTTGTCTGAATGGTCCTTTTGTCCTTCCATTTCTCCTTTAATCTTTTCTGGTTTCATTACACAATTAGTTTAACACAATAGTTTGTATGTATACTAACTAGTTAGTCATTTTGATTCCTCTATTGACATTTTAAGTCCTCTATTGATTTTTTAACTTCTTCCTGTTACTTCTTCTTCCTGTTACTTTTTGGTTTCTCTAGTGATTTCAGGATACATCTATAACTTACTAAAATCTACTTCAGATTGATCCTGAATTTCTTCTGGTAAAACATTATTTTAAAAATTTCATAAGCATAGTTTTCCCTGTCCCCTAGGTTATTATTGTCATATATATTATATTATATATGGCTTAAAAACACATATAGAGTCTTATATTTACTTTATCTCATGTGACTTTTAAATAATTTTATAAAAAGTATATTTGTGAATAGTAACAGAATGGGAAAAAAGCTAAAATTGTGAGGCTCAGTTATATTTGCCCTTTCAGCTTTTAAATACCATATATTTTTCATAGCTGTCATCAGAAAATTAAAATGACATATTCTTTTATTATCATGAGAGGTATATAATTTTTGCAAAGTAAATCATGCTTGTAGGAATTCCAAAGTCAATGTTATTGTAGTATCAACTTCAGCTTGAGCGATTTATTAGTTTTATATTGTATGTGCACACACACAGATAAACACACTCTAAGAATTAACATTTCATATTGCTTTTTACTTTACTAAGCATTTCAACATGCCTTTCCCCATTTGGTTATATTGGAGGATGATTCAGCAGTAAAAGAATCTGCCTGCAATGCAGGAGTTCCGAATTCGATTCCTGGGTCGTTAAGAAGATCCCCTGGAGAAGGGAATGGCAACCCACTCCTGTATTCTTGCCTGGGGAATCCCATGGATGGAGGAGCCTGGTTGGCTACAGTCCACAGGGTCACAAAGATTCAGACACGACTTAGCAACTAAGTAACTACTGTTACAGAATATTGTATGTGAGATAACTATGTTCTGAGAGGCTATTTTCTCAGCCACAAATTATACAGTCAGGTTGCAAGTTCTGTCAAATTTAGTCATCTCCATCAGCATAAAAGTATTAGTACATGGTCAATTTTTCAGCCTATATAAAATGTTACATTTCTGATTTTTAAAGTAGTTTCTCATCAATATTTTTGTTTCATTTTATTTTATAGTGACACTCAAAGTTTGTGACTAATTTTTTTTTTATGTTAACTATGGGCCATGAGTATCACATGAGAACATTAAGATATTTTCCTCAAGCAATGGGAGATCTTGAATAGAGTGAGAATCAAAGCTGATGTAATGCAAAGCAATTTACAATGTGTTTATCAGAGATCCAAAGCATACTGATGGCAGAGTGAAAGCTCCTGGAAAGAAATTATAAAAGAACACAAATGTAGATACACATTTTCATGACGTGCCTCATTTCCGGAGCCTGGTGATATTCCTGCTGTTCTCAGCTTGCTGCACCGTGATGACCTCATTGGTAACATAAGATGCATTCAGCTATCTGGCACCTAGATGGCAGCCTACAAAATATAAACACAAGGTCTTCAAATGGACCAGAAAGCCTGACTAAAATCTACAAATTAGTAACAGGAATACCTGTTATGTCATTTAAATACAAATGATGTAATGATATAAATTACTTTCTGATGTATATATTTAGAAAAATATTTTATATGTCTGTGTAAATTTTTTTTTCTTATTTCACTTTATGTTTGTTAAAATGTAATATCTTATGACAAGAGTGTATGCCAACAAAGGTAGACCTAAAATGAACAGCACTGAGGACCATTCTTTGATTGTTTCAGCCATATTGCATAAATAGACATTTGGAATAAGAGGTACAGTTCAAACCCAGTGGACAGAACACTCAGTGCATCTTTAGGAATTCATAAAAGCTTTTCTGTCCTGTGGATGATAGTAACTCACATAAATGTGTTACCATTGGTCTGTTTTATCTATGACTTTTAACTTTGTTTTAGGAGAATCTTACCTAAGGTTGAATGAATATCACTATATCTTTTGATTTAAGTTACTTGCAACCTGTGAAGAAACTTTTCTGACTTTTCTTAAAAAAGAAATGCAGTGGTGTCATCTTAAACCATGTAAGCTTTAGCAGTGCAGGAAGAATTCCTTTTCTTCAGGACATTCTCTGGATCCACCTTCCAAATAGTTTCATGGAGAGAAGTCACTGATGCTAAAATGGTAATAGGTGCCAGCAAGTCTAATTGGGATAGATGAAGCATGGTTTCAGATAAAGATTTATTCTCATTTCAGAACTTCATATTCAAACCTGGGTCACAGGTCTCCTAAACTACCTCTAAAACATTATAGTCATAAGAAAAATGTACCCACCAAGATGTTGTCAGTTACGGAACGGCGTGAGTGGAGTGTCTGTCAAATTAAGTATGAGGCACAAAGAATGAATGAGTCATCATCTCGTGCCCACTTGAAATGCCTTTCTTGATAGTTAAAGTACATGTAAGAGGTAGTCCTTGAAAGGAATCACTCTGAAACCAAAGTCCTCTTATAGCCTAATTCTTGCCTGGGGAGATACAATGAGGAAATCATTCATCAGTATTAACTGTTTCTAACACCAGAGCTGGCACAAAAGTAAGCACAGGAGGAGAAAATCATCCTGAATTACGGATATTATGTGCTGGTTTCATGGCACCAGGTGGGAATGTTAGCACTTAATCAGTCTCTCTGGCATTATTTCCCGTCCGTACTGCCAACTTTATCACCATGAAAGATGCTTTGATCCTCGTCTGTGATGTCAAGAGCAACAGGCCACAGCATCAGTGACATTCCAATCGGTGGGGTATCATTTCACATTAGTTGTTATCAGATATGATACTTCACTAATGCATTTTGACAACATATGGCACAATACCAGCTTCCTCTCTAATATACACATATATGTCTATATATATGTGTATGTCTATATATATATAGACATAGATATAGATCTCCTAACATGGAGATTAACCACAAAGCACATTTTTCTCACTGTTCTAGATTT
The DNA here is from genome assembly GCF_963930625.1 of Muntiacus reevesi. Classification (NCBI taxonomy): domain Eukaryota; kingdom Metazoa; phylum Chordata; class Mammalia; order Artiodactyla; family Cervidae; genus Muntiacus; species Muntiacus reevesi. Next base: position 17,860,159 of record NC_089269.1, on the reverse strand, counting down.
TGAAAACAGAAGACAGTATTCTCTTAAAATGTGCTGCAGCACTCTCCTTGATAGGGCTTAATGCTCTTTTATGGAAAATGAAATTGCTCAACTTTACACACAATAGGTAACTCCATGCTAAAACAATGCTAACATTGAAATCCTAAGAATTAGAAAATGTTAATATTTCACATAAGTACTGTTGTGAACACCTTATATAACCATAAAAGTTCTTTTTCTAGGTAAGTGCCTGTTCTGTGTTCATACTTCATGGTCGTTTTAGTGTTCACAACCACTCTGAGGCAAACGTTTTTGTACTCAGCATGCAAGTGAGTTCAAAAAATTTGAATAACTTCTCCAAGATCACTTAGAAAGAGGCAAAGCCCTGGTTCTCCCTGAGATGCCGCTTCACCATAGCCAGGTACTCTCTACTGCCAATCAAGGCCCCTTTAATATCTATTTATCCAAATTATTCTAAAATTAGAAAAATAGAAAATTTTAACAGTAATTAAAGTGTTGCATGTGATATAAAATGATGGTCAAAGAAAGTCAGATTGAAATGGTTTAAAATATCTCCACAAGTACATCTTCTTTTTGGAATTCTCGTTTTTTTCTGTTAGATAACCAGTTAAGAGATGAGATGGTTAGACAGCATCACCCACTCAAAGGACATGACTTTGAGCAAACTCTAGGAGATAGTGGAAGACAGAAGAGCCTGGTGGGCTTCAGTTCATGGGGTCAGAAAGAATCAGACCCAACTTAGAGACTACACAACAATAAATCAGTTAAGTAAACTAGGGGGATATCATACTAGTGTTTTCCAGTAACAGGAAGAGAAAGAAAGAACTAATAAATATAAATGTTGTAGGTCCAAGGCAGATTTGATGCATAGGAAAATTTCAGAGCTAGATGTGTTCAAATCAAGTCCCATATTGCAAATATGAAGCTCAGGCCATTATTGGCAACAGGGATAGAGAAGTTTAGGTGTAAAGACAGTTGAAGAGAAATAACAAAATACCATAAAAAAACAACCCACCCACTGATTCCAGGAAGACAAGACCAGTCGTAATTGCTGTGTCTATAGTCATAATATCTGTCTATGTATGTATGTATATAAATATATATATATCTCTAAAGTCAGAATTATGAGATATCTTAGATAGAAAACAATCATTTTTGCATTGTAACATCAATAAAATGTTAAGGCTTCCAAATTTCCCCTCCAAAATGTACACAACTTTTATTTTTAATAATGCAAGCTCTTAATATGAATGGTTCTACCTGCCTCATGTGTAAAAGACAGAGTAGACACTTTCCTAAGATTATTTTTACAATTAAAAAAGTTAGAGAAAGAACATTTTGTATCAGACCAAACGTAATTCAAGCAGATGAGGTAATGTATTCTTTTGCATCACTTCTACATGAGCAATATTCTTTGAGGTTTCTAAGTAGCTTAAAAGGCAATTTTATAGGTTGAAATATTGTCCTTCCTAGCTTTATGGTTAGAGCAAAACAGTACTTGTCTAGAATGCATATAATATTGCACACGGGGTTAATTAGGTTAAGGATGAATTAATTTGTAACAATTTCCGTTATTTGACAGACATCAATGATATAGTATATTACTTGCATTCCAGACATCAGCATACTGCCATGACCCAGTCAGATTCAATTTGGGAAAATCTTGGATCATATGAATGTTTTATTATTGATTTTTTAACATCATATTTTACAGTGAGGCCTGGTTATGAAACACCATAATAACTTGAGGAGATATTTTAGAAACCCATGTTGTTGATGAATGGAAATCATTCTTTCTGTCGCAAAATGAAAGCTTACTGTTCTCTTCCTGGAATGAGATGTTAGGGTGTAATTTTGTACATTATTAACAGCTATTAAGGAAGTTCCTTTTAAAAGACTTTCTCCATTTGTTGATTGGATGTTTGTGTTGGGGTTAGAGAGGAGTATGATGATAGTTTATATAACTTGGTTATCCTGGCTTCTTTTCAAGTCTTTTCCATTTCAGTCTATTTTTGATTAAGTGATTCAACGTCTTCTAAAAATCCTTCTATATTCCAGGTCCCCATTCCTTTGCACACAATAATCAGACAAAATATCTGACTTTGCACATGTGATCGGATGGCAGGCTGCTTTGATACAAATGGGTTGTGTTGATGGTGCCTGCGTGAGTGCTACGCCACTTCAGTTGTGTCTGACTCTTCCTGACCCCATGGACTGTTGCCTTCCAGGCTTCTCTGTCCGTGGGATTCTCCAGGCAAGAATACTGGAGTGAGTTGCTATGCCCTTCTCCAGGGGATCTTCCTGACTCAAGGATTCAACCCACACCTCTTACATCTCCTGCATTGGCAGGTGGGTTCTTTAACACAAGCATCATTTGGGAAGCCCTATGTTGGTGGTACCTATGGTTAAATACATTCCATATCCAAAGAAGAGCTTACATTCATCAAAAACATAATTGTAGAAAATTTCGGTTATGGAGATGCTAAAGCAAATCTGCTCACAATATGTAAACGTACAAAAATGACACCACTAAAGACTGATAGAAAGCACAAGAATTGCTATTCAGTAATAAGTTCTCTCGTATATATATAGAAAAGGTATAACACCTTACACAAATGTTTCTACTGTGTTCATTATATACAAGTAGCTTTGGGGAATTAGAATTAAACACAGACACACATATATATATACACACAAATACTGGCATACATATCTCCCAAAAAGAATGACAAATATTGATGCTCCTTAGCCTCAAAGTTGCTCAATCCACACTTCTTTTCAAAAGCCTTTCATATTTTATTCAGAATATTTTACTCTTGCACATTCTTTTGCTGAAATTATCGAACCCTATTATACATATTGGTCTTCCCTAGTGGCTCAGATGGCAGTTAATCTACCTGCAATACAGGAGACCTGGGTTTGATCTTTGGATCAGGAAGTTTCCCTGGAGAAGGGAATGGCTATCGACTCCGGTATTCTTGACTAGAGAATTCCATGGACAGAGGAGCCTAGTGGGCTACAGTCCACGGGGTCACAAAGAACTGGACCCAACTAAGCGACTAACACTTTCACTTTTTCATTATCCATGTATCCCATTCATTACTCGCTATACCTCCTTCCCAGGATCATTTACTCTTTCTCTACCCTCTAAAATGTAGACATTTTTTTCTAAATTTCTGTCCATAAATGTCATTTATGTTTTGTCTTTATTCTCTTTTCTTATAGAATCTGAGAATTTTTGTGGGGAGAGGTTGAGTGGGGTGAAGGAAAGAGATTTGACAGCAGAGCTAGTCCTGTGACATAGCATGAATACTATCTAGTATAAATGCACACACATACACACACTACGTGTGCATATGCATGCCTGTATGTATGTATGTATTAGAGTAAATTTGTTTCAATAACATTAGCTATCAGTTTTGCATGGAGGAGAGTTAGGATACCTAATATACAAAAATATATGGGATATAGCTCCCCTTCTCATTGAATTTTCCCTGTAATAAGGCTGAGAGTCCCACAAAGAGATAATGAAAGTATAATATATTAAGACTGAAGCATAAGCAGGTGTTAAAATTACAAACAGGAGAACTACATAGTCAGTGCACCAGTCAGGATGATGAGAAAACCAAAATTTGCAGAAACTAGGCACAATGGCGCTATTCATCAAAACCCCATCCAGAGGCCAGGACTTGCCCCTGACTTGTTCTGTAGGGACACAGGCTTATCCTTGTGTGAAAATGGGGGCCTCAAATTATGTGAACTCATGCCATAAAATGTTGAAATAGCGTCTCTCTCTTTTAATGTTAAGCTGCCATGTGAATTCCCTATTTAAAAAGACTGACACCTTTTCAGTTGAGGCTCATGGTGTAACACCTTGCTTTGGATGTGCTACCTCTAAGTATCCATAGAAACGAATTTAAGAAATTCTTAGTTTGTCTCTACAAATAATGGTATACACATAGATATGTAAAACATTTATAAACACCAGTTTTTCCTATTATCATAAAAATAAGTATGGGTTTAAGCAATGGCTGTGTTCAAAATGTTCAGAATTCTGAACACTAGAAATTTCTGATATTGAAAGAAATGCATACTTCTTAGAAGGGTGACTGAGAGTTTTATGTGTATTACTCTGCTACTCATTTTGTTTGGTAATATTTAGGAGAACGGTAGGCATACATGTCTGTACAAAGAATTCAAATAGAAAATAAAAGGGAACTCAGATGCAAGCGCCAACTCCCTCCCACGGTGCCCAAGCCTTTCCTTCATCTGGAGCAGCGGCGTTTCAGTGGTCGCCAGCTGTGGTCAGAATAGGTTCATCTCCAGTCATTCCCTAGCGTCCCTAAGGTGTTTAATTTTCAAGTTAGTGTTAACACGGAGGAACAGAAATTCAGCAAATGAAAGAATGACTTGTGATAAGAAATGAGAGGTGACTACTGGGATTTTATCTTTGCTTTAGGGAAACATATTCTCCAATGTAATCATTAAACCATCGTGTGTAATCTTCTAATCCTGGGAGACCAATGCTAAACAGGCGAGGAAGTTGATTTATTCAAGGATATGGGATTTTAAATAAAACAATCCTGTCAACTTTTCTAAAGCCATGGAAATTCATAGCATGAGTTTTTAATGCCTGTTTCAAACTAATTATATGCTTATTTCAAATCATGATTAGCAAAAATTAGTTATTAGGTTACCAATAATGAATAGAGAGATACAACATCATAGAATGTATTAGAAAGTCTTTTACAACTTCTGAAAAACCATTAATAGAATATTCAAATATGGTAATATTGACTAAAATTACTTTACTCATGTGGTAAGTAACAATTTATCTCAATGAAGAGTTACTATAAATTTCTCTATAAAGTAAAATATGAAGAGAAATTCCTAAAGAGGAATCAAAAGTTGGCTTAAAACTCAACATTCAGAAAACTAAGATCATGGCATCCAGTCCCATCAGTTCATGGCAAATAGATGGGGAAACAATGGAAACAGTGACAGACTTTATTTTGGGGGGTTCCAAAATTACTGCAGATGGTGACTGCAGTCATGAAATTAAAAGACGCTTGCTCCTTGGAAGAACAGTTATGACCAACCTAGACAGCATGTTAAAAAGCAGAGATATTACCTTGCCAACAAAGATCTGTCTAGTCAAAGCTATGGTTTTTCCAATAGTCATATATGGATGTGAGAGTTGGACTATAAAGAAAACTGAACACCAAAGAATTGATGCTTTTGAATTGTGGTGTTGAAGACTCTTGAGAGTCCCTTAGACTGCAAGGAGATCCAACCAGTCCATCCTAAAGGAAATCATCCCTGAATATTTGTTAAAAGGACTGATGCTAAAGCTGAAATTCCAATACTTTGGCCACCTGATGCGAAGGACTGACTCATTTGAAAAGACCCTAATGTTGGGAAAGATTGAGGGCAGGAGGAGAAGGGGATGACAGAGGATGAGATGGTTGGATGGCATCACCGACTCAATGGACTTGAGTTTTAGTAAGCTCCAGGAGTTGGTGATGAACAGGGAGGGCTGGCCTGTTGCAGTCCATGGGGTTGCAAAGAGTCCAACATGACTGAGCGACTGAACTGAGTTAAACTGAACTGAGCTATTGAAAAGTCAATTTTGTGCCAATAATAATTGATGGAGAAAAGAATAATAGATAATATAAATTTAGGAAGGAGTCTTTGTTTTATTTCTGTTTCTCCATGAGGAAGTTCCCACCACTGACTTGGTGTATCAAATTGCTCCCAGCATCTAATATAGGAACATGTAAAATATATTATCTTGTAAATATGTAAAATATATTGACTGCTGAATAAAATACATTATCAAAAATTCATGCATTCCAAGTTAAATTGACCCAAGATAAATGTGTTACTAGGGTTTCCCTGGTCACTCAGACAGTAAAGAATCTGCCTCCAAAGCAAGAGACCCAGGTTCGCCCCATGGGTCGGGAAGATCCCTTGGAGTAGGAAATAGCAACTCACTCCAGTATTCTTGCCCGGAGAATTCCATGGACAGAGGAACCTCGCGGGCTACAGTCCATGATATCTATCACAAAGAGTTGGTATGACTGAGCGATTAAAACTTTCACTTTCACTTTTCAAATGTGTTATTTGCTCTATGTTATTTGTTCTATGCTATGATGCTGAAGCTGCAACTCCAATACTTTGGCTGCCTCGTGCGAAGAGTTGACTCATTGGAAAAGACCCTGATGCAGGGAGGGGTTGGGGGCAGGCGGAGAAGGGAACGACAGAGGATGAGATGGCTGGGTGGCATCACCAACTCGATGGGCATGAGTTTGAGTAAACTCCGGGAGTTGGTGATGGACAGGGAGGCCTGGCGTGCTGCGAATCATGGGGTTGCAAAGAGTCAGACAGGACTCAGAGACTGAACTGAACTGAACTGAACTGATGAACCCAGTGGAAGTAGCCCATGATTTGGAAGAAGACTTGGTAGTATGAGGTCCACCAACACCAACCACTGAGGTCTGGGACCAACCGGGGGATCTGGGACAAATTCCTTCAACATAAGACAGCACCCAGCTAGATGGGGCCGGTCAAGACTAGAACACAGGTTGATTACCTTCCAAACCAAGTCTGTTCTTCTTCATGAGTTGAGTAAGGAAGTTGTACTCATAGCTGTACTTATAGTTCAAACTAAAATACTAAGCTAAAATAGGTAAGTATTAATATAAAATTAGTTAGATTATTTGACACTGTAAGAAATGTTCTGAAACCACTTCATTAAATGAGCAATTCCTTTTCATTTCTGTCATCCCACTAGAAGACCCATTGTATTTTATTCATTTATTAATAGCTTGCTTGATTGATTCTGAGGAGTAAACAGAAAGAGGTTAGAGAGAAACAGAAAGTAGTAACATAGAGCCTTATTAATCAGCTTGGGCAAGGGAGCAGACTTAGAAGTTTATATACCATTAAATTCCTAAATATTCAATTAGTTACTGCCTTAACAGAAATATACTCCATATTGTGCTACTTTTGAAAAAAATCAAGAGAATTATAAAAAGTTTAAAAAGTATTCTGCAAATGTATCAAACTTCCTGAAGGGATATAATTTATGAGGCTGATCCGCTGATCCTAGTGCTATGTTATTTGGACATGTAAAAGATGGCTTCTGTTCATTTAAATCTATAATATTTTATGCAGTGTGGAATTGAAGTATCTTATTTCTGAGGTTTCCCTTGCCATGGAGTAAGTCAAAAATTTTGGTAGAATTATATAAATTCTGGCATAAACTATTCAAGTGAATCTGCTTCATTGGAAAAGTACATGAGGGGAGAAGAAAACACAGTAACTTTACACACAACACACACACACACGGAGAAAAAAAAAACAAAACAGTGTTTACTTATTCAAGAGAGTTTCCTATTTGGCACCAGGGAATTATTCAAGTATCTGTTGGATCTTTGGAAATAATTCTGTGATCACCTAGAAGAGCCTGCCAATTATTGCCATATGTGAATGTGGTTTTTGCAATCTGGACCCTTATCCCCTAGGATTTGGACTAATAGCTCTAGCCTTTTACTTCTTATTAACTGTCAGAAAAACTATCAGGCAAAGGAGACATTGGTCAATGCCAACATGATACAGATTTGGACAAGCGACTGAAAGTTGAAAAGATTATATCACCTTAGTCTGGACTTACCAAGAAATGTCTCAGGAAAGCTAGAGTTTCAGAGTCAGATATGTTTGAAAACTCACTGAAAGAAGGCTCCTTCAAGAAGTGAGGACAAGACACGGAGGGAAGTCAGCCAAGTTTGTAAGTGTTTGCTAGTACATATGGCAGCCAAAAAATAAAAAATTACTAGGTACTCCAGAGTAGAAAGAATGAATCTATATAAAGAAGCAGAGAGACTTTGAGTATAAAGTCAGAGGTAATTTTTTCAATTACCCATGAGGAGACCTATTGAGCACCTTCCGCCAGTACATACAAGGATTACAAAGAAGAGTGAAGGCAGTGGTCATGTGTGATGGGATGGGCTGGCATGCTAACCAGGAACCAAGGACAAGACGACTCTCTGGTTTGTCTATATTAAATTAAAAATGTTATATAGACATGCTATATCTATGCAAATCTCCAGCATCACAAAGAAATAGTTGGAATTATTAGGAACAGAGAAGGACTGGCCAAACATCTATCAATAATTTACTTCAGCTAAAGGGCACTGTGCTGTGATATATTTTTGTGTATCCTCTGAAAAATTATAATTTTAACAGAGAAGGGTATTGCAGCAATATTCCAAAGAGAAAAAAATTACCTAATACATTTCCAAAAGTAGAAAATTAAGAAACAACAGATGATGTTTAATATTGTCCAAGTATACTGACAAATCTATTGATTTTTATAATAGATTTTAGAATTGTTTGTATACATTATGTAAATGTTTAATTACTTATATGTGTATATAGTAATAGTAATTTCTAATATGTATTTGAAACGTTATACTCTTATTTAATTATTAGGAAATCTTGGTAGGTTTCTTTTACTGTCCCTATTATAGACACAGAGAAACTAAGAAATGAAGACGATTTATATTAAAATTTGTTTACCTGCAATAGGTCATTAGATTACACATCTATGTTATGTCATATGATATTTGTCTTTCCCTGTCTGCTTTAGGCATCTTTTCTGAAGTGCATTAAATCTACTGCCAAAGTTTAGGGGAAGGTGCTCTTTTGTTTCACTCTTGTCGATATCCTGAGTATTTACTCTTCAGTAGATATTTTGAAGAACTCCAAATGCAATGTAATTTTTTCTACTGAAAATCACCTATATTATATTTAAAGTTGAATATGTTATTTTCCTAGGCTACCTGAGAATTCTTAATGTCTAATGGACTACTAAATCCCATAGGAAAGTAAAATTGCTTAGCCTTTTTCACTTTTGATTGGAAGCTATTAGGTTGTTACAAAAGTAAACACAGTTTCTGACCATGAATTTTAAATCATTATAACTAGGATCAGACACATCTTTATTAATCAAAATAGGAACCATTACAATCAACACATTTCTTGCCAATGAGAAATAAGTGTGTTTGTTCCTGTAGTGTAAAAATCCATGCTTCAGGATTCCATGAAATCTTGGACAGCATTTTCTGCCTCCTGCTGGTTGTGAAAGCATTTTGCGTGTAAAAAGTTGTCAAAATGCCTGAAGAAGTGGTAGTCAGTTGGGAAAAGGTCAGGTGAATAATGGTGGATGAGGTAAAACTTCACAGCCCAATTCGTTCAACTTTTGAAGCACTGGTGGTCCAACACGAGGTTGGGTGTTGTCATGGAGAAGAATTGGGCACTTTCTATTGACCAATGCTGACACTCAGGAGTTGCTGTTTTCAGTGCATCTCATCAATTTGTTGAGCATACTTCTCTGATGTAATGGTCTTGCCAGGATTCAGAAAGCTGTAGTGAATCAGACTGGCAACAGACCACCAGTGACCATGACCTTTTTCTGGTGGGAGTTTGGTGATTGGAAGTGCTTTGGAGCTTCTTGGTCTAACCACTGGGTTGATCGTTGCCACTTGTATAAAATCCACTTTTCATCACACGTCACAATCCAATCAAGAAGTGGGTTGTTGTTGTTGCATAGAGTAAGAGAAGATGACACTTCAAAACAATGATATTTTTTGATTTGTGGTCAGCTCATCAGGCACCAATTTATTGAACTTTCCCACCTTTCCAATATACTTCAAATGCTGAACAACTACAGAATGATCAAGTTGAGTTCTTTCGCAACTTCTCATGTAGTTGTAAGAGGATCAGCTTCAATGATTGCTCTAAACTGGTTGTTGTCAACTTCCAATGGCCAGCCACTGCACTCCTCATCTTCAAGGATCATGTCTCCTTTGCAAAAATTCTTGAACCACCATTGCATCTCACATTTGTTAGCAGTTCCAGGGCCAAATGTGTTGTTGATGTTGCAAGTTGTCTCCACTGTTTTACGATCCATTTTGAACTCAAATAAAAAATCACTCAAATTTTCGTTTTGTCTAACATCATTTCCATAGTCTGAAATAAATATAAAATAAACTGCAAGTAATAAGACATTGGCAAAAAAAAAGTGCATTAAAATGATCTATAACATAACCACATTTATTTAAGAATATATATTCCAGTATCAAAAAACAAAATCCAATAATACAAAACTGCAATTACTTTTGCACTTACCCAAATATTTATAGTATAGTTTTCTGCCACTTCAAAATAAAGTTCCTGGTTTCAGCTGGTAACAAAGTAGAAAACCCATTCTATTCTGAGCAGGCAGATTCCTCTGCACAGAAATCTAGCTCACGAATACCTTTCCAGAAGACCTACAACAGTTAAGCATTCTTTGTTCATTATGAATAGAATTTCCCTCCACTAGAGTCATTCATCTTGCTAGACATAGGCTTGAGATATTGTTGAAAAAAATTACTATTGGCAAACGGTTACTGCAAGAAAATGAGGTAATCAATTTTCCTTGTGCCCAGTAAGATCCATCTCATATTTTTATAGTCATAATATAAATTTGCTATATTAATTTTAGGGTGATGGATCCAATGTCAGTTTTTTATTTGTATTCACTTTTAAGCTTTACAGGGTGAGAAGACCATGGATACAAACACACATATATCCGTGTCTAGCAGTCCCTCAGATTGGGGTATAATTTCTGGTTACAACATTTGAAATAGTGGGATAAGCAAGTCTCAATCATCACCTCAGGAAAAATATGTAATACCTGACTCACATGACTTTTGTGAGTGCAGAGGTAAAACACAAGTGCCATGCTAGACATGGAGGAGATTTTCAGTAAATGGTATTTATGATATCCCCTCAGGGTGAGGCATCCTCTTCAGGTAATTAGATCTGGGGAAGGCAATGCAAACAGGTAATGCAATCTGCCTGGCTTTTCAAAGGTTACTAGGATAAGATAAGCCTCAATGTCCCATTTCCTGCCCAGCCTCTCATCTCTCTAACCTCATGTACAAGATCTAACCCCTAACTTTGCAGAGTATAAAACAAACAATCATCCTGAATGAATTTCCCAAGTCAATTAACAAAATGGTAAACAGCTATTCCTGTCCGACTCAATGGACGTGGGTTTGAGCAAACTCTGGGAGTTGGTGATGGACAGGGAGGCTGGCATGCTGCAGTCCATGGGGTTGCAAAGAGTCGGACACGACTGAGCGACTGAACTGAACTGAAAGTTATTCCAGAGAGTAGATGGAATTTGTAATGATCTCTGCCCTGAAGAAATACTTGCAGAATGCATCCAGTGGTCTAAATTAGAGAGACATACAGCTGCAGATGTACACACTAGATGTGGCTATTCTAAGACAAAGACACACTCATTCCTTTTTCCTCCCTCTCCCTCCTCGCTCCATCCTTTCTCTCTCTCTCTGTCTCCTCTCCGACTACTTCAAGGGTAGCAACACTGAGTGCAAATTACCAAATCTGAAGCTCTGTGAAATGACCACAGTGATAAAAACACCAAACATTCTTCTACTCTCATTTTTCCTCCACATATTCCAAACTCTTGTGTCCTAGTTATTTGCATTAAAAGAGTGATACATGTTTGCCAGTTATAAGCAATATATTTTAAAAGTTCCTCTATGTTTTCCCCCATTCTTTCTGCCCTTTAATTCTCTCTTCCTCCTAGATGGATTTAACCTTTTCAGTCTTTTTGTTGCAATGCATCTGTCTCCCAAGTTGAATGTAACATTGTGGGTAATTGTCATAACTATGAAAAAAATGTCCATTTCTATATTTAGAAATTAATCATTTTAAGGGAGTCAAGCCTGTTGCATTTTATTTTCATAACACCACTCAGTACTAGTATTTTTGTGGGAACTGCCCATGTGATTCCTCTATTTACTTTGAGAAGTTTCTTTCCACCTAAATTGGTGGGGATGAAGAACTTTTTGTATTTTTGATATACAAATGTAAATAGCTAGATATTTGAAACTTTATAGAGACAAGTTTTTCTCTGAAAAACTTCATATTCTTATGCAAATAGGAAAAACTTTTTTCCTGAATAGGATGGAATTAACTTTATAATATGCTTATAAATTAATTCAATTTATAAACAAACTATTCTACACAATTATGAATGTTTGTGTCTTCCTTATAGTTTTAACTTCCCTGGTGGCTCAGATGGTAAAGCGTCTGCCTACAGTGCTAGAGACCCGGGTTCGATCCCTGGGTCTGGAAGATCGCCTGGAGAAGGGAATGGCAACCCACTCCAGTATTCTTGCCCAGAAAATACCATAGACGGAGGAGCGTGGGGCTTCCCTGGTGGCTCAGACGGTAAAGCATCTGCCAGCAATGCAGGAGACCTGGGTTCAATCCCTGGGTCGGGAAGATCCCATGGAGAAGGAAACGGCAACCCTCTCCAATACTCTTGCCTGGAAAATTCCTTGGACTGAGAAGCCTAGTAGTCTACCGTCCATGGGGTCGCAAACAGTCGGACACAACTGAGTGACTTCACTTTCACTTTCACTTTTTATAGTTTTAAAATAAGTTATTGGTTGCAGGTTTTTTGGAACACTCATCAGCTAATGATTTTGCTGATCGCATGGGCATCTAATTTAATAGCTTCTATATTTTCCTTTGCAATCCATCCTTACACATTTGAGGAAGTGAATTTCGGAATGGTTTGACTATAAATCCCTTTTCTATTTTGGAGCAAATATTTACCAAAAGCATAAAGATAAATTTTAAAAGGCCCTAGAATTAAATTAGCTTATTTTATTTTTTCTATATCACCTTATGCATTGCTGTTAGTCATGAGCTAACTCAAAGCAAAGATTGAATGCTTTAAAATTGCAGACTTCTCCTAGTTGATATGTTGTGATCATAAAGTGAATGTTCAATGTATAAATGACACATTATAGACTTATTTTAAATCTATTTTCTTTCTAACCAGAATATTATCAAGTAGTCATTTTCATAAATTTCAAACAATAAAACTGAAATAGGAAGATATTACAAGAATTGTTAAGGAATACATCTGAAAGTTGCAGAGGTATTTCCTCAGAATAGAAAATTACATTATTTCAAAATAAACTTGCCTGAAAAATAAAACCTATTTAAAGATATTTTGATTAAATACAATGATGTCATCATTCCTCAAATTTCTAGGTGGCTGTCTTCTTTGAGAGAGTCATTAGCAATATAACTAAGAGAGTAAATATTTTTTGCAATGTGTCTTGCAGTGTTCACAGAATTTTTCCCATCATTTATAGGTTTTCATTTAAATCCTGGATTTTTAAAACTGTGCTATTTTCTATGTAAATTTTCCCAAGTGGAGTTATATTACTTGAGATCAAAAGTATGAAATTAACATTAGTGGAATTATCAACATTTGCAGGTAACCATAATTTTCCCCCAGGATGCTCTTTTAAGAGACTGAGAGAAAAAAAATGAAAATGAAAGTCCTTGATCAGTGTAATAGAAGCAAGAGCTAATCAAAACTGTGAGACGTGTATGGATATGTGTGTGTGTGTGCAGCCAATGGCAGAGAGTGTGACAGAGAGTAATACAGATATGTAGATTTAGGTCTCACTTTTAGTTTTGCACTTTACATGATATGCACCTATAGGTCAAAAATTATACACACACAATATGTTCATTAACTAAAAAGTTTTGATTTTTTGTGTGTATGCATGTAATGCTTATAATCCTAAGACTTTAATATTTTTAAGTTTTTCACTAGATAAGTGATAATGTTAATAAAATATAAACATTAGAAGCAGGATTGCATATATATTATGTAATTCTGCTTTTCTTTACCACTAAATATTATGAGCCTCTTTCTGAGTGAGGCTTAGTGTGTCATAAACACATGAGAATAGCATAATTTAGATATGAAATTGTATAAACATAACCTGGTTTAACCACCGTTCTAATTTGAAGTCTTTTGTTCTTTCTAATTTGCCATTATATTCTTTCTAATTTTTTTTATTTATCTTTGTGTGGATAAACATACACAAGCCTTAGTTGTTCTATGTACGTTCTTGTACAATAGATCTTTGGAAATAGCATCTAAAGGTTTTCATGACTTGTACCTCAAACTCCTAATCTGAGTGACTACAAATCTATGATGGCAATTCTGCTCTTCTGAAATTGACTTATAAAGGTGGCTATTGGACTGCTGACCTCTTCAAGCTCTGGCTGTAGTTCCAATGAAGCCTGGAAAATGCTAATCCATAGCAAGGCTTATTTAGACAAGGGAGTGATTTATCTCCTCCAAAATCCTTTCTTAGGAATGGTTTTCTTAGACATTTCAATGCTGTTCTGCTCTGAAGAAAATGTATGGCACTATTCTGAAAAGCTTTTCCAAGCTGTCTCTCAGTGTATCCTGAATATAGATTTGTGCATTTTACTTTCACCACAGTAACATCCCATAAAAAATGACTTTCTCTTTCGTTCTCTGCCTCTGCCACTGTCTGTCTCCTCTCTCTTTCCCTCTCCCTCCCTCCCTGTGTTTAGAATGTACCTGCTCATAACATACATATTCCTATGAATTTGTACATTTTATTAATGGATCTCATTCTCTGGGCATTGATGAGAAAGAAAAACTCAACTAGTGCTGCTCCTAAAGCACACAGTTCTTCCTTCTAAGTAGAAGACAACTGAAAAGCTGGCAAAGCACAGCTCCCTTAGGACCAGAGTCTCCTAGCATTCTCTTTGTAGTGAACGTGCGTTTAGGACATATTTCAGTGTTACTGGCACCTGTCTTGCCAAATCTGATGGAACAACAACAAACACAATAAAGTCTTGTTGCTAAGCCATCTCTGAGCCACACTAGATTGTGGTTGATTCTGTTGTGTTTAATGGTATGGTGGCATTTTGCCTTAGGCTTTTTTATTGAACAGTGGAGGGAACAGAAGAAGGAAACACTTGATCACTTTGTAAATGCTGCACGTTGCAGGGTTTAATGACCGAACAGAGCCGCTTCCAGTGTATTGAAATGCCTCCGCCTTGCCTCCAAGCATTGTACCTCTATTCAAATGGCAAAGAATAGAGTTCCTGTAAGATTGTGGAGTGCAGCTCATTTTGGGAATAAACAGTTGCTTTGACCTTGTACTGGCAAATAGACCCTGTCAGGCCTGGAATTGCAAGGCCAGGAAATCATCTGTTTAGTCAGTGTTGGTTCTGGTCATTAGTTTGTGTTTATGGCTGGGAATTGATAATATAGTCCTGTGTGTACAGAGCTCAGGTCTGAATACTAAAAGGACCCTATTTACCAACAGCTTTATTTTTTAATTTAAAGTTAATTCAAATTGAAATGAGCCTTTTAACCCTTAATTAGGACCATGTTTTCTGTTAAAAGTCAACCACATTAGTCAACAGCAGACAAAATTCACTTTGCAATTGAAAAGCTACTTTTCTTTCAACAGTAGCCACCATGGTTTACTAAATGCATTTGTTTTCCTTTCACTATGTAACTTTACCCATTCTCTGTATCAGCATAACTCAAGCCCATCAATTACATCTTAGAGGAAAAGTGTGCTATGCGCTTTGGGAATGAGGCCAAGATTCTATCTGGAAGGGTTTTTTTTATAATTATTATTCATTGTATAGCTAGTACTCATAATACTCCCTATTTCACACTTTTTTAAAAATTCTTTTCCAAAGCTGGTAGTTTGTTATTTTACCCCACTACTGACCCATAGTATTCAGTTCCTGTTTTATTGTTGTCTCTTTAAAAATACAGAATCAGCAGATTTCCAAAATATTTCTCATTTATTACAAATTGGTATTATTTTGGCTTCCTTCTATTATTATATTGATATTTTTAGTGCTTCTCAATAGAAAATTAGCATTTGGCAAGAACATCATTTTTGTTTCACTGTGGCCTATCCTGGGGTTTTTTTTTTTTTCAGTAAGTTTTGGGGTTTGCTTGGTAAATAAACTTGCTTGCTCTCACTATTTGGGCACTTAAAATAGAGGAACTAAAAGCTAGATTAACAACGAAAGGTCAAATAAAACCTCACTGCAGACCAGCAGAAAGAAAATATATTCTCTTTTAAATTGTATTTTCAGTAACATGCTAGTTTTCTTTAATGTTAAAAGAGGGGGGAAAGAATCACATCTTCTTACATTTTAAAAAATTAAAAATAATTAATATCAATATTTTAATTCTTAAATTTATTCCTATAAGATTTCCCAGCTTCTCAATATTCCACTCAATCTAAAATATGCATAAGAGGAAGAGCATAATGAAATGTAGTTTTATTATGCTATTGAGTAAGATTAAAATATAATAACAGGGAATTATTTGCTTGGCAGTGAATTTATCTTTCAGTCTATCCAATCATGAAATCCGCATGCTCTTTGAACACACAATACTCAGATACAGATAAAACACTTTGAGGGCAAAAACCTATCATTTTTTGATTCAAATGTATTTCTTTTAAAGCAGAAGAGAACCTCTTTTTTTTATGTCTTATTGCCCAATGTGATTTTGTAATTTCAATAGCTAATTTTAATACTTAAAGCAGGAAAGAAAGTGAAGATGCTTTTTGAAAGTGTATAGTGACCGAAGAAGAAGACATAGCTTCGGGATCAGGGACTAGGTTTAATCACAGAGAGTTATTGTGTGTGAAAAATAAACTCAAAATGGATTAAAGATCTAAATGTAAGACCAGAAACTATAAAACTCCTAGAGGAGAACATAGGCAAAACACTCTCTGACATAAATCACAGCAAGATCTTCTATGACCCACCTCCCAGAATATTGGAAATAAAAGCAAAAATAAACAAATGGGACCTAATGAAAATTAAAAGCTTTTGCACAACAAAGGAAACTATAAGTAAGGTGAAAAGACAGCCCTCAGATTGGGAGAAAATAATAACAAATGAGGAAACAGACAAAGGATTAATCTCAAAAATATACAAGCAACTCCTGAAGCTCAATTCCAGAAAAATAAACGACCCAATCAAAAAATGGGCCAAAGAACTAAACAGACATTTCTCCAAAGAAGACATACAGATGGCTAACAAACACATGAAAAGATGCTCAACATCACTCATCATCAGAGAAATGCAAATCAAAACCACAATGAGATACCATTACACGCCAGTCAGCATGGCTGCTATCCAAAAGTCTACAAGCAATAAATGCTGGAGAGGGTGTGGAGAAAAGGGAACCCTCTTACACTGTTGGTGGGAATGCAAACTAGTACAGCCACTATGGAAAACAGTGTGGAGATTTCTTAAAAAACTGGAAATAGAACTGCCATATGACCCAGCAATACCACTTCTAGGCATACACACTGAGGAATCCAGATCTGAATGTGACAGAAGTTTTATTACAGTGGAAAAGGACCAGAGAAAGATTCTGACATAGATATCAGAAGGGGGATGGAGAGTGCCCCAGTGGCTAGTCTTATCAAGAGCTTATATAATTTTACCACATGTTAATATACATCTTATATTAACAAGATTAGAACTAACAATAGAAAGGTCTTACCAGACCCATTCCCACAACAAATGTTTCAAGATAAGATTAGTCAGTTTAGTTAATTTCAGTCACTCAGCTGTGTCCGACTCTTTGCAACCCCATGAACTGCAGCACGCCAGGTCTCCCTATCTATCACCAACTCCTGGAGTTTACTCAAACTCTTGTCCATTGAGTCGGTAATGCCATCCAACCATCTCATCCTCTGTCATCCCCTTCTCCTCCCGCCTTCAATCTTTGCCAACATCAGGGTCTTTTCAAATGAGTCAGTCCTTCGCATCAGGTGGCCAAAATATTGGAGTTTCAGCTTCAGCATCAGTCCTTCCAGTGAATATTCAGGACTGATCTCCTTTAGGATGGACTGGTTGGATTTCCCTGCAGTCCAAGGGACTCTCAAGAGTCTTCTCCAACACCACAGTTCAAAAGCATCAGTTATTCGGTGCTCAGCTTTCTTTATGGTCCAACTATCATCTCCATACATGACTACTGGAAAAACCATAGCCTTGTCTAGACGGACACTGGTTGGCAAAGTAATGTCTCTGCTTTTTGATATGCTATCTAAGTTGGTCATAACTTTCCTTCCAAGGAGTAAACGTCTTTTAATTTCAGGGCTACAGTGACCATCTGCAGTGAAAAATAAAGTCTGCCACTGTTTCCACTGTTTCCCCATCTATTTGCCATGACGTGATGGGACCAGATGCCATGATCTTAGTTTTCTGAATGTTGAGCTTTAAGCCAACTTTTTCACTCTCCTCTTTCACTTTCATCAAGAGGATTTTTAGTTCCTCTCCACGTTCTGCCATGAGGGTGGTGTCATCTGCATATCTGAGGTTATTGATATTTCTCCCAGCAATCTTGATTTCAGCTTGTGCTTCTTCCAGCCCAGCGTTTCTCAAGATGTACTCTGCATATAAGTTAAATAAGCAGGGTGACAATATACAGCCTTGACGGACTCCTTTTCCTATTTGGAACCAGTCTGTTGTCCCATGTCCAGTTCTAACTGTTGCTTCCTGACCTGCATACAGGTTTCTCAAGAGGCAGGTTAGGTGGTCTGGTATTCCCATCTCTTTTGGAATTTTCCACAGTTTATTGTGATCCACACAGTCAAAGGCTTTGGCATAGTCGTTAAAGCAGAAATAAGTGTTTTTCTAGAACTCTCTTGCTTTTTCAATAATCCAACAAATGTGGCAATTTGATCTCTGGTTCCTCTGCCTTTTCTAAATCCAGCTTGAACATCTGAAAGTTCACGGTGCACGTGCTGTTGAAGGCTGGCTTGGAGAATTTTGAGCATTACTTTACTAGCGTGTGAAATGAGTTAGATTAGTCAGAAGGTTCTTGTTCAGAAGGAGAAACATGTCCTGCAGCAAAATACATTGTTGTTATATAATCATTAGTACAGAGCTTAAACAAGCGTCCA
Organism: Muntiacus reevesi; assembly: GCF_963930625.1. NCBI lineage: Eukaryota > Metazoa > Chordata > Mammalia > Artiodactyla > Cervidae > Muntiacus > Muntiacus reevesi. Next base: position 17,841,275 of record NC_089269.1, on the reverse strand, counting down.
AAATGCAGTACTTGGATGCAATCTCAAAAACGACAGAATGATCTTTGTTCATTTCCAAGGAAAACCATTCAATATCACAGTAATGCAAGTCTATGCCCTAACCAGTAATGCTGAAGAAGCTGAAGTTGAATGGTTCTATGTAGACCTACAAGACCTTCTAGAACTAACACCCCAAAAGATGTCCTTTTCATCATAGGGGACTAGAATGCAAAAGTAGGAAGTCGAGAAATACCTGGAGTAACAGACAAATTTGACATTGGACTACAGAATGAAGCAGGGCAAAGGCTAATAGAGTTTTGCCAAGGAACACGCTGGTCATAGCAAACACCCTTTTCCAACAACACAAGAGAAGACTCTACACATGAACATCACCAGATGGTCAATACCAAAATCAGATTGATTATATTATTTGCAGCCAAAGATGGAGAAGCTCTATACAGTCAGCAAATACAAGACCAGGAGCTAGCTATGGCTCAGTCATGAACTCCTTATTGCCAAATTCAGACTTAAAGTGAAGAAAGTAGGGAAAACCACTGGACCATTCAGGTATGACCTAAATCAAATCCCTTATAATCGTACAGTTGAAGTGACAAATAGATTCAAAGGATTAGATCTGAAGAACTGCCTGAAGAACTATGGATGGAGATTCATGACATTGTACAAGAAGCAGTGTTCAAGACCATCCTCAAGAAAAAGATGCAAAAAAGCAAAACAGTTGTCTGAGGAGGCCTAACAAACAGCTGAGAAAAGAAGAGAAGCTAAAAAGGCAAAGGAGAAAAGGAAAGATATTCCGATTTGAATGCAGAGTTCCAAAGAAAAGCAAGGAGAGATAAGAAAGCCTTCCTCAGCGAACAATGCAAAGAAATAGAGGAAAACAATAGAATGGGAAAGACTAGAGATCTCTTGGTATGAGAGATACCAAGGGAAATTTTCATGCAAAGATGGGCACAATAAAGGACAGAAACAGTATGGACCTGATAGAAGCAGAAGATATTAAGAAGAGGTGGCAAGAATACACAGAAAAACTATCCCCCCAAAAATCTTAATGACCCAGATAACCACGATGGTGTGATCACTCACCTAGAGCCAGATATCCTGCAGTCCGAGGTCAAACAGGTCTTAGAAAGCATCCCTATGAACAAAGCTAGAGGAGGTGATGGAATTTCAGTTGACCTATTTCAAATCTTAAAAGATGATGCTGTGAACATGCTGCACTCAATATGCCAGCAAATTTGGAAACTCAGAAGTGGCCACAGGACTGGAAAAGAAAACTAAGATCATGGCATCCCATTCCATCACTTCATGACAAATAGATGGAGAAACAATGGATACAGTGACAGACTATATTTTGGTGGGTTCCCAAATCACTGCAGATGAAATTAAAAGACACTTGCTCCTTGGAGGAAAAGCTGTGGCCAACCTAGTCAGCATATTATAAAGCAGAGACATTACTTTGTCAACAAAGGTCCATCTAGTCAAACCTAGTTTTCCCACTAGTCATGTATGGATGTGAGAGTTGGACTATAAAGAAAGCAGAGCTCCAAAGAATTGATGCTTTTGAACTGTGGTGTTATAGTAGACTCTTCAGAGTCTCTTGGACTGCATGGAAATCCAACAAGTCCATCCTAAAGGAAATCAGTCCTGAATATTCACTGGAAGGATTGTTGCTGAAGCTGAAACTCCAATACTTTGGCCATCTTATGCAAAGAACCGACTCATTGGAAAAGACCCTCATGCTGGGAAAGATTGAAGGCAGCTGAAGGGGACAACAGAATGAGATGGTTGGATGGCATCTTCGATTCAATGGACATGAGTTTTAGTAAGCTCCACGAATTGGTAATGAATAGGGAAGCCTGACGTGCTGCAGTCCATGGGGTCACACAGAGTTTGACACAACTGAGCGACTGAACTGAACAGAGCTTAAAGAAAAGCATACCTTTGAGCAAGTTGGTTGTTTTGTCACCTAATCATTAGCTCTGGGCTTAAAGAAAGTTAGTCTTAAAAACTGTTATAACAACTCAGAGTTTAAGAAAAACTTCTTATGTGACGAAGACAAAGCAATGTAGAAAAAAAAGTTTGTCCTTTTCTCCTCCTAGAGAGCCCTAGACCCCTTTCTCCTCCTCGATGGCCCTGGACCCATTCCACCTGAGGGCCCCAGAATCCTTATTAACCTACCTAAGAATTAACTCTTTCACTTTGTTCTTTTTGTGTTTTTTCCTACCTAGGAAGTTCTAGGAATCCTATAAATTTTGGTATGTGAAGTATTAACCTTTTAAAGTGTCTCACCTGAAGAGTTTTTAGAAGATAGTTAATACCCATCATTTGATAAATAAAGGAATTGAAGTCCAGAGAGGGCAATTGTTTACAAGTTAATTATTTACTTAAAAATGTATTTCACCAACAGCTAGCTGATAGGCAATACGCTAGACACTGGGCATGTAAAATGAATAGGAAATCTTGTCTACATATTGCTCAGGGTCTAACCTGGGAACAGATAATAAATTACTAAAAGTGGAATTTCAACTTATTTGAGAAGAGGAAGTGACCATCCCAACTACTTCATCAAAATTGGAGACGCCTGGTCAGTAACTTTGAGATAATACCTATTGAGAAGGAAAGACTAGGTTAAAACCTACGTTTCCTCTTTCCCAGTCTAGTGGTCTTACTGAAAGATTGCTGAAAAGACCTTGAAGTGTTGGGATATAGAGGCATGAAATCAGGGAGTTTCTTAGTGAAAATAACTTAAAAATGTTGTGTTACAAAGTGTCTTAGCACTTACACTCTTTAATTCTCAAGCGAGAAAACCCATTTCTGAAACAATAGTGCCGCATGGAATTAATAGATCTCCTCTTTAAAGCTAGGGTTGTGAATTTTATCACTGTGACTGGACACAGTAGAATGTCTAGGTCATCTTAGGAGATCAATACATGTTTGTTTTTAGAAAGTAAATAAATGAAATCCAAACATTATCTGAACAAGCCTGATTCCTGGTAAATCCATGATGATATCCAGTAGGATTTGAGGAAGTACTACCTCCCATTTTTAATGATTAATTTAGTTTCATGGATCATCCTACTTTGCTTCATCAAAGCCAAGGTTTCCTGCCCTCAACTTAAAAGATCTTACACTGTTTAATCACTCTTTGGTTTTTTACTACCCTGAGGCAGAAATCTATGAATAATTTTAGCCGTGTTTGACTAGCAAGAACTTGTACCACTGGGTTATCTGAGAGAAAATGTAAATCAGGTTTCTGTCGTTTTGGCAGCAGGCTTTGAATATGTGTATTTCCACTTCAGTTAAGTGTTACTCTAGTAGCTGGCCAACACAGGGAAAGCTTAACTATATACAGAAAAGTGAAAGTGAAGTCGCTCAGGCGTGTCCGACTCTTTGCCATCCCACGGGCTGTAGACTATCAGGCTCCTCCCTCCATGGGATTCTCCAGCAAGAATACTGGAGTTGGAAGGAAATGGGTTGCCATTTCCTTCTCCAGGGGATCTTCCCAACCCAGGGATTGAACCTGGGTCTCCTGCATTCCATGCAGACGCTTTAACCTCTGAGCCACCAGGAAAGCGGCATATCTCAGAAGTTTTTATTTTTTATTTTTTTTAATTTAAAACTTAAAGTTGGATAAGTCTGACTTCATGTTAATTTTTTACCATTAACTTACCATTATTGTGTGTACTCTGTTCTTCGATATTCTGTAATAAGTTGACCAAGACGTCCTTTGAAAAAGAAAGGTAAATAAAACACGTTAACATACCTACTTTCTTCTTTCCATTTCTTATTTCTATGTGGTGGCTCAGTGGTAAAGAATCCGCCTGTGATGCAAGGGACACAGGTTCTTTCCTGGGTCAGGAAGAGCCCCTAGAGAAGGAAATGGCAACCCACTCCTGTATTCTTGCCTTGGAAATCCCATGGACAGAGGAGCCTAGCGAACTAGAGTCCATGGGGTTGCAAAGAATCAGACAAAACCTAGTGACTAAACCACAATTATCACCACTTCTTACCTGGGTTTTATTTTTTTGAATACTGAACCTTCTCAGTTTCTGAAGTAATACATACTGGGAGAAATGTGCACATTGTTGCATTAGCAATTTTACATCCAAGGGAGAAAAGGAGATACTTTTAAATTACAATCATTGTTTTCCCTACCATAAGCAAAGATAATAAAACATAAGTATTTACCCCCTTTAGAGGTAATTTCAAATTTTTCCATGAGGATTTAATAATGAAGAAAGTTTAATAGAAAGATAGGTATTCAAGCACAGGTGAATTTATTACAAGGGAGGGAAAAAGTTTGAAGTAAGTATATTCTATAAAGAATTTCCCCTTATATATTTAAAGGTAATGGTTCTTACCAGTATAATAATTTTATTAGTGAATATAAACTTTTCAGTCATACTCTCAAATTTGCTGAACAACCTGAGTGAAGAATTTAGAGATTCTGTCTGTATCAAGAAAAGGAAAATTTACTTGTATGCCTCCCACATACTGTGGGTCACCATGTTCTTAAAGTTGGCAGTCAACATCTGTCCTTTCATCAAAAGTACAATTGCTCATCTGCCCATAGTAATGTTATACTTCAATTAGACAGAAAATCCTGGAGAACAAGAGAACATCAGCCTTTCTGAAATGAGGTCTTACTAGCAATATATGACAAAAGACTTGCATTTGTTTAACTAAATGTTTTGCATTAATTTTTTTAGATGACTGTCCTCCAATGTCATACAACCAGCCTAAATTGATCAGAAAATAATTTGCTTTAATGAGTGATTTACGTAAAATTAAAAGCAGATTTGTCTTGCTTGTTCAGACTATCATTGATTTTCTCTTATATCTTGGGCATCCTATTATTTCTGTTTGCACTTCATTTGTTTATTCTGTAAAATAAGATTAATATCTACCTTGATTATTTCAATACAACTGTTGTGTGATTCAATTGAGATGGTACCTTTGAAAGTTCTTCATAAAGAGAAAAAGTATCTACATTTAGGTTGTTACTGTAGAACCTATCTTTGTACTCAGGATAGTTATCCTTCAATGAATATCTGTAAATAGATGATTAAATCCTATCACTTATTAAATCCAGGTAGCTACCATGTTCCAGAAGATGGAGAATAGAGTCTGTCCCTTACTGTGCCACCAAACTTCCTGGATTTTCAGATGTAAAACACAGAGATTGACCATTGTGCTTTCTTAGGATCTTTTTAGTTCCATTAAGCTATGATTCTGTATAAGTAATACATCTCAACTGAATTCTCTTTGTCTTTTTTTAATAGAGTCTGTCCCTTACTGTGCCACCAAACTTCCTGGATTTTCAGATGTAAAACACAGAGATTGACCATTGTGCTTTCTTAGGATCTTTTTAGTTCCATTAAGCTATGATTCTGTATAAGTAATACATCTCAACTGAATTCTCTTTGTCTTTTTTTATCATTTACAAATGCTTTCTCTGTAAGACAAAGAAAGCTTGACCACAGTGACAAAAAACAGGATGTTTCTTTTCAGACATTATAAGAAATCTTGAGCTTGGTGCTTGCTTGGCAAGCAAAAGCAGGGTATACATCTCTCTAAGTTTCTTGACTTATAACGTAGTGTATCCTGTAACCATTATGCCCATAATCAAAGTTAGAATAATGCAGATTGAGTGGTTTCAGTGCATCTGAATCATCTTGCTAGAAAAGAAAGTGAAAGCTTTCATCAGATTTCTGTTTGTATCTCTTTAGCCATCTCTTTGGCCATAACTTTGGCCATCCACCCCAATTTGCAATGAAATCTGAGTTAGGGAGTACTTGGCAGAATGCAGTTCTCAACAAAATCAGGATTCTATTAACAATCAGAAAACAGGATTGGGATACTGAGTGCTTAACCAACAGTGCCCACCATGTTCCTCTACTTGAGAGTTTATCTTTTCATGCTGTGATCCATTTGTGTATTTAATCATGCTTCTTATAGGCTAACTCCTATTGTAATCTTTCTCAAATGGGATTTCTTCTGTGTGTTTCTTCCAACAGCTCAATCAGAATGAAATACTTGCTCCAGGTGGCCTGTGTTCTGAAAATTTCTGTTTCCTGCTTTCACATAGCAAAGGCATTTTTGGAATGGACAAAATTAGGGACATTAGTATCTTCAAGACTAAGAAGGAGCCTGGACAAAAGTTAATGACTGACAGATATTTATTAAACTGCATTGGCTCAGATGGTAAAGCATCTACCTGCAATGCAGGAGTCCTGGGTTTCATCCCTGGGGCAGGAATACTCCCTGGAGAAGGGAATGGCACCCCAGTCCAGTACTCTTGCCTGGAGAATTCCATGGACAGAGGAACCTGGTAGGCTACAGTCCATGGGGTTGCAAGGAATCAGGCATGACTGAGCGACTAACACATCTTACCTACTCTAATTTTACTGTTCTCATCTCCAAGGTTATTATTTACTCAAAATTAGATCAAGTTTGGTTATTAGCTCAAGTTATATTCTTAACTTCTAGGCTTAATAACTAGCTACTTTCAATACTACCAGAAATTCTGTGTTGTGGTGCTGTAACTAAGAAGTGATTATATGACTGGCTTGTCTTTTCTTTAAGTATCACATACATAGCCATTTATAATATTAACAAAAAATGATTGTTTGGTGAATACCTTTATGCTAAATGTTGTAAAAACCATAAAAGACTCAAACAAAAATAAAGAGATCAATTTACAAGCAAACAAAACAACAAAGTATGTTGGAACACTGCAACTTAATCTTTTAGAGGCTCAGCAATGCCCTCTTTGCAAATTCAAAGGCACTCAGTGATGAGCTAAATTGAAACCAGAAGTTAAATGCATAATTTGTTTAGACTTTATATCATTTCCTCCTGAGGCAATATGACACGAGATATGAGGGGACCTTCCTAATCAGTGTTTAAGGACAATGTTCAAACTTTAAAATCCTAATCTAAGTTTGGTTAAGGCTTCTTTTGTGGCTCAGCTGGTAAAGAATCCGCCTGCAATGTGGGAGACCTGGATTTGATCCCTGGCTTGGGAAGATCCCCTGGAGAAGGGAAAGGCTACCCACTCCAGTGTTCTGGCATGGAGATTTCCATGGACTGTATAGTCCATGGAATCGCAAAAAGTTGGATACAACTGAGCAACTTTCACTTCACTCACTCAAGTTTGGTTCAGTTCAGGTCAGTTCAGTCACTCAGTTGTGTCCGACTCTTTGTGACCCCATAAATCGCAGCATGCCAGGCCTCCCTATTTGAGTGGCTCTCAATATAGAACCAAAAGTTATTCAATTTAATGTAATATGATCCTAGAGCAGCCATTCTTAGTAGGAATTTGAAAACAGTAAGACTGGGTTAATGATTACTGTCATTTTGTTGTTTGTTGTTTAATTGCTAAGTCATGTCTGACCCCGTGGACTGTAGCCCGCCAGGCTCCTCTGTCCATGGGATTCTCCAAGCAAGAATACTGGAGTAGGTTGCCATTTCCTCTCCAGGGGATCTTCTCTACCCAAGGACTATTATTTTAAGTTATTCTAATTTTTTGCCTTGTCAATGTATTTTCCTCGGCAGTGCTATCTCCCAAGAAGTGTTCAGTAGGAAGATACACTATTATACAGTATGTTATCTTTCAATATGCATTTAGTGATTATAAAAGTTAAGATTTATTCATACAGGTTCTATTTAAAGGTAAATAACCTGTTATTCACAACATGAAGTTGATATTAACAATTTGGAATTCAATCATAAAAATAGTCTATAGGGTCTATTCTCTAAGTGCTTTAAATCATCAAATCTCAGTGTAGCTTTTAAATTGAGTTTTAGAGACTTAAGAAATTACTGGCTTCCAAAGATAATCTAGAAGAAATTAAAGCTAAAGATCCTGAATTTCTTCTTCAAAGGAATGTCAAGGGATTTTTGTTAGGATTTTCGCTATGATTTCAGTTCTCACTGCAATTATGAAAATGAACCAAATGAAACAGTACATTTTAAATTTTATAGCAGATTAAATGAAAAGACTATAATGGAGACATTTCTGTAAAAGTTGTAAAGAATTCTAAATTCTAAACGGTGAATTCTAAACGGGCAGCTGAATTTAATATCTGGTAACCAATTCATTGAGCTAAAAAAAAAAAAAAAAAGAAAGAAAGAAACCACATCATTCAGAGATACTACCAGGAAGAAAGATAACATGATTATTTTAAAAAGCTTTATTCTAGTAAATATTCACACGTATATTAGTTTAAATAAAAATTATACTTCCCTGTGTATTTGAGATACAAATTAGGAAATATATTAAAATCTCTATTTTAGGCCATTACCAGAGAAGTTAAGGGATGACACTGTCAAGAGAAAACAAAAATGTCATAGATCAGGAGATCCGTATATAAAGAATCTTAAAATATAGACAAAGCCATGATTTCTTCCTTCAGCTTACAATGCGTGAGCATAAAATTGTTTACACATCAACTGATTAGAAAACAAGTGGGTACGTAATACAGTGCTAAATACAGAGCAGAGTCTGTGCACATTGCATCATGTGTAAAAAGGAAATGGCTGCATGATGACATGGCTTTGCTTTATTTTCTCCACAAATGGTCCAATGCCAAGTAAAGCTGTGAAAACATGAACTGGAAATTTCATCACACTCTAGTGCCAAAATCATCTAACTCTTGTGGGTTTTTTTCCCCCCTTAACATTTGGTGCGAGTACAAACATATACATGGAGGAACTATATTGGGCCACATTATTTGCTTCTGTGACTTCTGGGAGGGAAAAAACAAAATGGATTTTATTCATAATAAATGCACGCCCTAGCCTCTTGAAATCTGTTTGATGTATTTTCAAGGATCCACTTTCAAATTTGTCACAGAATTTTAAAAGAGTCATTTTGTTTGTAGCTTGTCGACCAGGTTTCTACAAGGCTTCAGACGGTAACATGAAGTGTGCTAAGTGTCCACCTCACAGTTCTACTCACGAAGATGGTTCAGTGAACTGCAGGTGTGAAAATAATTACTTCCGAGCAGACAAAGACCCTCCATCCATGGCTTGTACCCGTGAGTAGTTTTGCTGCAACCCATGCCTCCATGTTTGTTTTATTTACTTTTTTCTTCTTATTATTTTTGTTTGTTTGTTTTTAGCATTTGGCCCATTTCCTTCTGTTATCCATGTGCAAATTAAAAGCTTTCTCTGCTTCACTCTTCATGCTTGGCTCACCACAAACGCAACATTTATCACACAGAATGAATTAGTTTTTAAATCACTTCTTACAACAGGACCCCTAGAAAGGAAAAAAAAAATTCTATATCTTGTTTTAGATCTTGCATTACTTTGACAGGGTAGGGGAGGTTATAGGCATGGGATTTGTGTTTTTACTTTTCTATTCCCTCTTGTTATGTGTTGGTCATAGGTCACAGGGAAAAAGAACTAAGATTTATAAAACTAATACTAAGGTTTTCATAACTATTCACAAGGGCATTGAATTTAGTAGTAGATTCCTTCCTTGGACTTTGTGAACGCATCTTCAACCTGGAGTCCAAACCCCCCCATTCATAGGTTGGGGAGGACAGTCCTCTGGAATCCATGTGTCTATAATCTCCCAGATCCTCCAAGGACGAATTAAAAGTATAAAATAAAAGACAAGATGGTTATTTACCTCTTTCAGTTCCGTTGTAAATTATCTATTTCCCTTGTAGTAGAAAACCAACGTGAGGCTCATTAATCTTTGTTGAACTACTTTGCAGGACCTCCATCTGCACCGAGAAATGTGATATCTAATATAAACGAGACCTCGGTTATCCTGGACTGGAGTTGGCCCCTGGACACAGGAGGCCGGAAAGATGTTACCTTCAACATCATATGTAAAAAATGTGGGTGGAATGTAAAACAGTGTGAGCCGTGCAGTCCAAATGTCCGCTTCCTCCCTCGACAGTTTGGACTCACCAACACCACGGTGACAGTGACCGACCTCTTGGCACACACTAACTACACCTTTGAGATCGATGCCGTGAACGGGGTGTCAGAGCTGAGCTCACCGCCGAGGCAGTTTGCTGCCGTCAGCATCACGACCAACCAGGCCGGTGAGTACATGCTGGGCGCTTCCTCTGCTGCCATCTCAGAGCCAAGTAACAGTTTCAACAGAAAAGAGTGGAAGAAAGGGCAGGCGGAAAAAGATGTGAAAAGGATATTCTCTTCTATCACCTTTGGACAGTTATGGTACATTAACTAGCTCAATTTCTTTCTTCAGAGTGAAAATAAATCATATTTGTTAGATGATTTTAAACTACCAAGCGGTTTAATCCACCGCTTAACAATTTGAAAGCTTTTTAAATATTTGGAGCTCTGGAGATAGTACTTGTGGGGCTCCTTGCAACGTTTCCATATTTTCAAGAATTAAACAGAACATTGGCTCAAGCTTGGAAGAGCATATACAGGCTATTTAAAGCTATAAATATCTTTACCATAGTTGTAATTTTATCAGATCTGTGTATAGTTGATCAGTTATTTTATGCTCTCCAGAAGCTCTGAGTAGTATAGATCAGACAGTTAAAACTCTCTGATTAATTAAAAAGAAGAAAATAGATCCATTTTATTTAATAGGCACAATTTGTATCTTAAAATTAAAAATATGGAATTTGAGGAGAAACTGTTAAAAAGAGATCTTGCTGGAAAACAGTTTTAATCACTGATATAAAGAATTTCCAGGTTTACATTTTTTGGTGATTTCACCAACTGTATTTTCCTTTGACAATCTTTTCCTAATCAAAAAGAATAGCTATACTGCCCGATCATAAGCAAAGGGTTTTTAATGTAGAATAGAAAAATTAAGCACACAAATGTCTCACTTTTTCCTTATATCCACATTTCTCTTTTCTTTGCAGTTACTAAATCCTGTAAATTTACTCTTTAATTAAATCTTCAATTACTCTTTAAATCTTTGATCACTCTTTAAATCTTCTTTTTGTGATTTTATTTATTATGGTTTTTTTTAACAGTATGGTGTCCAGAATTGTTGATGGGGTTTTAGTTGTGATTCTCTCAAACATATAGAAGAGTTACACTTTGTAGATATACAGAGATTCTCCAGTGATATCCCTTTAATACAAGGCAATCATTTATCAACGGTGATAACTAGGATGAATGAATAAAATGAAATCAACAAAGCTCGTGCAAAATTAAGCTGATAGATATTTATTGTGCATAAATATTGCCATAAGATAGCATAATTAGAGATACATTTCAAGCAATTCAATTCAAAGATATTATGCAAGCAAAAAAAGTATAATTTTTATGCAAGCAAATAAACATTGGAGCCAAAAAGGGGGAGAAAGGAAGAAAAAGGGTGGCACTCTGAGGATGCTTCAACCAGAACTGCAGACCCACATGTCTGCTCCCAGGGGCACTCTCCCTGAGCTGGAAGTTAGGATTGAATGTAAACTCAGCTTCTTCTCTGCATTTGGTTTAAATTATGGAAGTCCCCCAACTCTCAAGCAAGATTTGTTCTTTGCTTTGAAGATATGAATACTGAATGTCAGAAGGAATGAGAAAGGAAAGATGACTACATTTTATCAGCTAGAAGAGGTCTTAAAGCAGCCAAATAACTAGCCAGGGAACTCGTCACTTTCTTTCACTTGTCTGACTCAGGGAATTTAGTTAAACTACCAAAGTACAAAAGTAGTATATCATCAGAATTAATAGCCAGCAAGTATGCACGAGTATGACTTTGCTGGTGGGTAAAATTGTGTACTTATGTCCACACTGGTTAGAAGCAGGGACAGTTACTTCTGTAGGTGAGCATAGAAATGCATCTGTACTTGTTAATTCCTCAAGTACCCTGAGAGGGCCCTTAAACACAATATATCCGGGTCCCCATTTTCTTCCCCCATAATCTAGCAATCAAGGGATAAATCTTGGCCTTAGAGGCATTTCTATATCAGTACCTCAGGTCCCCCTTCTTCCTCTCCCTTAATCCAGCAACCAAAATGATAAATCCTGGCAGCAGAGAGGCCTCGAGATCCCTGTGCTGGAACTCTTCCAACTTGAAGGCTCCATGTTCTGCCATGCCAGTTGACAGGTGTTTTGAATATAACCCCTAGCAGAGTCCATGTTTAAATGTGTCTCTTTCTGTTTCTAAACCCCTCTTTTGTTTCCACATTTTTTCTAGTCTCCTATATTGATGAAATTCTTATAATATTACATTGTCTTATGGTGATAAATAAAGTTTATTTGTGGAAAAGACATGACTTTTTAATCAAGTGCACTTAATCATTATTTTAATCTTCCTGACTGAATCTATAATCTCTCCCACTAGAAGGTAGATCTCAGATCAAGCAACATAGGCTTTTGTTTTGCTTCAGTTAGTGATATTTAAACTTTGTAACTAATAATATTTAAAGACTTGTAACTTAGGTTTATTTAACTGTCCTCCATGAGAGAAAAAATAGATGAGTAATGTTGTTGCTATGAATCACATGATTACAGCTTCTCATATTCAATGAATGCAGGAATTTTAAGGAATTATAATTATGTGGCAAATGGCTTTCCTGAATCCCATATTTTACTCTGATTTACTACCTTGTTTAAAATAGGAGCATCAATCTGTGTTATAATTATCTCCCAAGTCAAACAGAAATGTATAAAAACAAGCAAGCACTCCTTGCTTCCTATCTTATTGTTGACCTCTGGCTTTCTGACAATGCATTTATCAGGAAACTAATAGTTCCAGATATTTACAGTGAATGAATCTACGCAAAGTGGCAACCAAAAGCAGGCCAAGACTTTAAAAAATAAATGGGGTTGATACTTTGGCCCTCCCAGTTACAAATCACTGGGTAAGACAATGATTCAACAGGAATGAAATCAGTTACCTTTCCTAACCCCACTCTCATTTTTCAGAAAAATCACAAATATGTCTACAGCATGTACCATGAGGCATTGTATATATTTATTTCAGGTAGTCTGTGTCATTTTTGTGCCTGGGTAAGAAGAGGTCTTTGTTCCATCGTTAAATCCCTATGGTGAGATATATAAGCAAGATTAGAAGCAATGCCAGTTCTCAGAGTGTTTCATTGTTTTGCTTTATTTTTGCTCTTGTGAAGGTTAATGGACTTGTAGCCTTGAGAAATGAGCTCCCTAACTCTAGAAAGATATGGCTATGACAGCTATGATGCCTGGTGTTTAAATTCCTCCTATCCTCTCTATCTCTGACATGGCTATAAAGGGGAAACGTGAATGTGTCCCTTTTAATTTAGTTTGTGAGATTGAATTTGTTGATTTTTCTCTTGATTACATTGTCATTGCCATGTGATGACCACACGATAAGGCACCTTCTAAATTGTAGAGGATTATGTTGTAAATTCGGATGTGAGTTCCCAGCTCTTAATACTTTCACAAAATATGTCAGTGAGATAAAAAGCATGGTCTCTACATAAAGATTATACCTGTGAATCCATCACTCAAACATGTACAGAAAGAACTGCAGATTGCAGAACGAAAATCTGTATAGTTATACCTTGGGATAAATTGCTACCACTTTTTACTTCTTTGAATGAGTGTATTTACCTTTCAGTTCTGGAAAAGTCATTCCACTAGTGGAATATTTGTCTGTTTATTCTCAACTTGCATCATAGAATCTGCCCTTTGCCCACTATCCTATAGCATGTAACAATCTCAGACAAGAAGAGGGGACACTAAAGAGAATATACTGGCTTTCAAGTTTTGAGATCCACCTTACCCCCATTTTGTAAAAACTGAGATCCAACAAGCTTTTTCAATTTTTTAATCAAGCTATCAAACTTCTACTTAAGGCTCCCATATCCAACTCCAGTTTCAACTTCATTCTCATGTTCTTTCTGTCATTCTATAATTCATGCCATATAGCTACAAAAAGAAATGCTGTCTTTGAGAGAGAGGGGGACTTTCCTAGGAAAATCTGCCATAACCTATGCCACCTACAATAAACTTAGTCTTTGCTTCTCAGTCATTTATCACAGAGTTTCTTAGGGGTATTCTGCAACAGAACTTATTTATCATCTCCACTCTTCCCCAAATTTAATCTTATCCCTTACTCCCTCATTCTACACAGATGATTTTCCCTCTGAGACATTGTGATTTATAGCAAGAAATATATATTTGGTCTTGGTCCCAATTTATGGCACAGAACTCCTAAAACTCTTGGAATTTCCTAAGTGATAAGAGTAATAAAGGGTATTTTGTTATACATTAAAAACCCCTTTCAGTCATAGTTGAATTTACCTTAATAAGGTGAAATTTGGAAGCTCACTTTGGAAAGCCCCTAAGGGTGATGGCTATTTGCCAGGGGAACTGACCCATGATTAGAGAGTTGGAACTTTTAGCCACTCCACTCCTCAACTTTGCCTCTGAGTAGGGTGGAGGGGCTTGTTGTTGTTCAGACGCTAGGTCATCTCCAGCTCTTTGGACTGTTGCACCCCATGAACTGTAACATGCCGGGCTCCTCTGTCCTCTACCATCTCCCGGAGTTTGTTCAAATTCACGTCCATGGAGTTGGTGATGCTACCTAACCGTCTCATCCTCTGCCTCCCTCTTCTCCTTTTGCCTTCAATCTTTCCCAGGAGCAAGATCTTTTCCAATAAGTTGGCTCTTAGCATCAGCTGGTCAAAGTATTGGAGCTTCAGCTTCAGCATCAGTTCTTCCAAGGAATATTCAGGGCTGATTTCCTTTAGGATTGACTGGTTTTATCTCCGTTACAGTCCAAGGGAGGGCCAGAGACAAAGTTTAGTCATCACTGGTCAATGAGGTAATCAATCATGCCTACGTAATGAAGCCTCCTTAAAAACTCAAAGGACATGGTTCAGAGAATTTCTGGGTAAATATGTTTTTAGGTAACATGTCTCGAAAAAATTTTGAAATTATCTGCCCAGTACCTTGCTCTGTTCATCTCTTCATCTGGTGGTCCCCAAGTTGCATTCTTTTTTGTAATAAAGTGTAAATCTAGGAGGTAAAATGTTTTCCTAAGTTCTGTTCTGTGAGCTGCTCTAGTAAATTAATTGAACATTAACAGTGGGTCATGGAAACCTCTGATTTATACCTGATGGGCCAAAAGCACAATAAAATCTAGACTTGAGATTAGTATCTGCAAGGGGGTTTGGGGAGGTCTTGTGGGACTAAAGCCCTTAACCTGTGATGCAAACTCCGGGTATTTAGTGTCAGAATTGAAATTAAATCGTAGGACACCCAACTGGTGTTGCAAGATTGCTTGGTGTGGAGAAAATACCCACACATTCGGTGACCACAAGTGAAGTATTGTGTGGAAGAGATACACAGGAGTGTGTTTTTCTGCTTACACTGCCTGACTTACTAAGACCATAAAGTTTAAGAGGGAAAAGAAAATGCTATCTCACTGGCTTTTCTAAATCTTATCCCTCTTGTTGGTATCCACTAACTCCCATTGACTCCTGATTCTAAAGAGTGTGCTCTCAAGCAAATCACTAGCCCTGCTAACATCGTAGACAAACACTCTTCTGGCCCTTCGTCTTTGCCTTTTATGTTGCACCAGTTTTTTTTTTCATCTTAGAGGAAGATACCAATAATTCCATAAGCATCTGCAACAACAATACACACACACGCAAACACACACGTACACACACGGGTGCACATTCCAAATAGTTTTACTCTCCGTGATTTTATCCCTATTTTCTCCTATTTTCCAAACTAAGTTTAGACATTTGCGTAAAGTAATCCTTTCTTCTGTCTTGTTCTCTCGTTCAGAGTCCAGTCTGGTTTGCTGTCCTCACTCTACAAAAGTGCCCTCCTGAGAACCAGTTATAATTTCCTCTTGCATCTCTCTGTTAAAGTGAATGCAATTGTTAGGAAAAGTGTGGATTGCATAAAGGCCTGGACCTTGTCTTGGGCTTTCCTGGTGGCTCAGCTTGTAAAGAATGTGCTTGCCAATGCAGAATTCGCAAGAGACGTGGGTCCAGCCCCTGGGTCGGGAGGATCCCCTGGAGAAGGAGACGGCACCCCACTCCAGGGTTCTTGCCTGGGAAATCCCATGGACGGAGGAGCCTGGCGGGCTACAGTCCATGCGGTCGCAAAGTGTCGGACACGACGGAGCACGTGTGCCTTGGACTTGCCTTATGTTCACATCTGTGATTCTCAGACTGCAGACAGGGCTTTCTATCACCTTGTATTCACTCCAGTGTTTATTGTTGAATGAGTGATTGATTACTGGAAATGTCCACCGTCCAACAATGAAAACATTGATTCTCAAACCACTCTCTCGCCTTAATTTTTTTTTTTCCTCTATTACTGGGACTGACATTTTCCTCAGTTTACCAGTTTCTAAGACTTTTTCAAGGGTCATCTTTGGTTCATCTTCTACATTTAACATCTAAGAAGTACTCCCATGCTACTGATTTTTCCTTTGAATTGTTTTGGATATTCATACTTTTCTCCACACTTAGTGTAAGATTTTAAGGTTCTTGGTCATAATGTTTATAAATAAACAATACCATGAAATATAATACTCCTCCTTTGATTATTTTGAAATTCCAAAATAAAAGGGAATTTGACTTAACTGTGTTAATTAAAATCAGAATATCATGTTGCTCAGCAACCTCTTTCCACTGAGCAATTAGTAAAAAGGGTTAATGGATCAGCAAGTATATTTCAATGCAGAAGATACTGTATAATGAAATGAGTTAAGAAGTGGTGATTAAAGGATTTTAGAAAAACTTTATAGAAAACAGTTTAGATGTACTTTGAAAAATAGAAGTAAATCAAATAAAAGACATGCATATATATATTGGAATTGAGTTTCCTGGGTATTAGGAAGTCTAGACTGAGAAGAGGAGATGGATCTTGTTAAAGGATAAAAGGATAACAGGTTGGATATGCAAGGAAGGCCCAGCAACTGGTATGTAGGTAGAGGGATAGTGAATGGAAATATATTATGAGTGAAGAGTAACCTCATTCAATATGTTTTAAGAAGCTTAATTTTAAAAAGAGCAGGGAACATTGTCACTAAATATAATTCTTCACATGTGAATGCCTAAATTATAGTGAAAGAATTACATCATTGAATTTAAATGAGTATTTGTATTATCTGCAATTATAATTCTGAAATATAAAGTAGCATTTAAAAATTTCTTGCCCTACATTCCACCAAAAAAAAAAAAAGTCTTAGGAATCTTTGATCTTTTCCTATTAGATTCTTGATTGCCAAATTGTTGACATTAAAGTAGCATAAGTCTTAGAATTTTTTGCCTGCAGTCCTACAATTGACTAAAGACTTATCATGAGGCTGAGATAAATGCCATTGTATTTCACTCAGTGTACAATAGTTGAAAAAGATGTCCCCCCATTCTCTGGGTCCTGGTATCACTCCAGTATTTTCTTTTTTAACATATCCCTCAACTTTGAATTTTTTGTTCCAGGAATGCATTTTTTTAATGTTTTTTCTAGTTCCATTTAAGTTTGTTATTTTCCTCTTTGAAGATTATCTTGACTCCTGTACTTTCCTGGAGTAAATGGACTTGTCTCTCCTCTTCCAATTTATCCTACTGGAGTTCTATTTGTGAGTACATATACATACACACACACACACACACACACACACACACACACACACGCGCGCGCGCGCACGCGCATGACTGGTAAACAATATTATTTAAAAAACAGAAGGCTTGACTTAATTTTATTTAGATTTCCTGTTGAAGGACCATTACTTTATGCAAAGAAGGGTAGCATCTAAGAAACTTCCTGATATAAGGAAAACATTCTTAGCCTTGGCTCTAAACAGGATAGCCTCTATCATCCATTTAATGTGCTTAGTCACTCAGTTCAGTTCAGTCACTCAGTCGTGTCTGAATCTTTGCAACCTCATGGACTGCAGCACACCAGGCCTCCCTTGTCCATCACCAACTCCCGGAGCTTACTCAAACTCATGTCCATTGAGTCAGTGATGCTATCCAACCATCTTATCCCCTTCACCTCCTGCCTTCAATCTTTCCCAGAATCAGGGTCTTTTCCAATGGATCAGTTCTTCGCATCAGGCGGCCAAAGTACTGGAGTTTCAGCTTCAACATCAGTCCTTCCAATGAAAATTCAGGACTGAATGCCTTTAGAATAGACTGGTTGGGTCTCCTTGCTGTCCTGGGGACTCTCAAGAGTCTTCTCCAAAACCACAGTTCAAAAGCATCAATTCTTTGGTGCTCAGTTTTCCTTATAGTCCAACTCTCATATCCATACATGACTACTAGAAAAACCATAGCTTTGGCTGGATGGACATTTGCTGGCAAAGTAACGTCTCTGCTTTTTAATATGCTGTCTAGATTGGTCGTAACTTTTCTTCCAAGAGCAAGTGTCTTTTAATTTCATGGTTGCAGTCACCATCTGCAGTGATGTTGGAGCCCCAAAATATAAAGCCTGTCCCTGTTTCCACTGTTTCCTCATCTATTTGTCATAAAGTGATAGGACCAGATGCCATAATCTTAGTTTTCAAAGTGTTTAGTTTTAAGCCAACTTTTCCCCTCTCTTCTTTCACTTTCATCAAGAGGCTCTTTAGTTCCTTGCTTTCTGCCATAAGTGTGGTGTCATCCACATATCTGAGATCGCTCAGTCAGGTCCAGCTGCTTGCCATGCCAGGTCCTGTAGCCTGTCAGAGTCCTTTGTCCATGGGGGTTCTCCAGACAAGTATACTAGGAGTGGAATTCCACTGCCTTCTCTAGGGGGTCTTCCCAACCCATGGATCAAGCCCAGGTCTCCTGCATTGCAAGGGGATTCTTTACTGTCTGAGCAACCAGGGAAGCCTACTTAATTTAATAATCAAAGGCAAATCTCTTGTTTTCAGTTAAAAAGTTGCTATCCATCATATAAAGGGGTTGAACTGGAAATCCACTCATAAATTTTCTGTTTTATTTACTTTTTGTGATTCTAGGACTATAGTTTAGAACTTTGTTACTGGTACAATTTAAATCAGCCAATACATTTTTTGACCTTTAAGCACACATGTCAGCTTACTTCCTCTAAAGGTCTTTAAAGCTTACTAGCCTATATGTCTGTTACCTGCTATTTCACAGAACAAGGTAACAGCATCTATGAATAGGAACAATAGTTTAATATATCTTGAATAAATAATGCACATTTCAGAAATGAGTGCTTTGGCTACATTTAGAAGCTAGTCAAATTTTTATTTGTTGATAAAGCAGATATTTTAAAATCTTCTTTATTCTGGAGTTTATTTCCTCTGTCCACATTGTTGTTCTATTGGGATTTAGAAGAAGCATTTATAGGTGTGACAGAGGAATATCTTGTGTCAGAGACAGCCAAGCAGGTTTTAGAAGTGCTGAAGAAGCAAACATTTCAAAATAAAAGTGGAAAAAGTTTATAGCTTGGATCTGCTGTTAAAGTATGGACACGTATCGATATAGCCTCTATAGAAATGTATGTTGCTATGTAGTTATGTACCCTGCAAGTAGACATCAGACCATCTACACGCCTTCTGACTGAGCATGAAGGAGGGTGTTTTATAGCATGAGTATAGTACATAAGAAAGACAAAATCTACTGAAAATCAGCTACAAAATAGAGAAAATAAGATTCCAGTAATGAACTCTGATGAATCCTCCTCTTGTTCCACGTGTGTGATTAATAAACCCTAAGAATTGAAGCCTTACCTTTTATTTCTCACAACAAACAAGTGAGGTCTGAATTGAGCCCAGAGATAGCAAGTGAATACATATATTGTAATTTCCATTGTGCATTTTGCTTGTGTAGTAACTTAGCTTCTCTTTCTGACTTGAAATCAAAGCAGAGACCTGTGCATCTGGGAATATCAGTCTGCAGTGATGTGTCCTAGTGTGCCTGAAGCCTTCCACATCATTTAACACATTAATGATGCCTTTCAGCCATCACGCCCTGGTACGGAGGCATAGTACATATCTGCAGCATGAGCAATAAGCTGAACACAAGCACAGTCGTATATTGTCCTGACAGTTATTCAGAACCTTTAGCTGAACTTAAAGTCACAGTTGTATGGAAAACAAGCAAGTGGAGACAGTTTGGGGGCTTCCAGTATCTATATTGAAATTTCATCCCATTTTCATTTCTGATCACTAATACAATTACAGTGAATGAGGCAGACTTGTGTCTAGAGAATTACGGTTACTCTTTTCCTGCTGACTTCTAAAAAGTGCTCATAAGAACAGAAATTGTGACAACCAGCTAGAGGAGAGAACATGGTGTTATCTAAAGCACTTAGCGTTAACAAAGTATGGTATGAGAACTATACAGAATCTCTTGAAATAACCTATAATAGAAAAAGAATGTGAAAAAGAATGCATACACACAGAGACATATATATATACCTCCCTGTCCATCACCAACTCCCAGAGTTTGCTCAAATTCATGTCCATCGAGTCGGTGATGCCAACCAACCATCCTATCCTCTGTCATCCCCTTCTCCTCCTGCCCTCAGTCTTTCCCAGAATCAGGGTATTTTCCAATGAGTCAGTTCTTCACATCAGGTGGCCAAAGTATTGGAGTTTCAGCTTTAGTGTCAGTCTTTCAGTGAATATTCAGGACTGATTTCCTTTAGGATGGACTGGTTGGATCTCCTTGCAGTCCAACAGACTCAAGAGTCTTCTCCAACACCACAGTTCAAAAGCATCAGTTCTTCGGCTCTCAGATTTTTTTATAGTCCAGCTCTCATACCCATACATGACAACTGGAAAACCATAGTTTGTCTAGACCGATTTTGTTGAAAAAGTAACATCTCTGCTTTTTAATATGCTGTCTAGATTGGTCATAGCTTTTCTTCCAAGGAGCAAGCATCTTTTAATTTCATTGCTTCAGTTACCATCTGCAGTGATTTCCACTGTTTCCCCATCTATTTGCTATGAAGTGATGGGACCAAATGCCAAGATCTTAGTTTTCTGAATGTTGAGTTTTAAGCCAGCTTTTTCACTCTCCTCTTTGACTTTCATCAAGAGGTTCTTTAGTTCTTCTTCACTTTCTGCCATAAGGGTGGTCTCATCTGCATATCTGAGGTTATTGATATTTCTCCCAGAAATCTTGACTCCAGCCTGTGCTTCCTCCAGCCCAGTATTTCTCATGATGTACTCTGCATATAAGTTAATAAGCAGGGTGACAATATACAGCCTTGACATACCCCTTTCCCAATTTGGAACCAGTTTGTTGTTACATGTCCAGTTCTAACTGTTGCTTCTTGACCTGCATACAGATTTCTCAGGAGGCAGATCAGGTGGTCTGCTATTACCATCTCTTTAAGAATTTTCCACAGATTGTTGTGATCCACACAGTCAAAGGCTTTGGCATAGTCAATAAACCAGAAATAGATGTTTTTCTGGAACTCTCTTGGTTTTTTGATGATCCAGTGGATGTTGGCAATTTGATATCTGGCTCCTCTGCCTTTTAAAATCCAGCTTGAACACCTGGAAGTTCATGGTTCATGTTCTGTTGAAGCCTGGCTTGGAGAATTTTGAGCATTAATTTGCTAGCGTGTGAGATGAGTGTGATTCTGTGGTAGTTTGAACATTCTTTTGCATTTCCTTTCTTTGGGATTGGAATGAAAACTGACATTTTCCAGTCTTGTGGCCACTGCTGAGTTTCCCAAATTTGCTGGCACATGGAGTGCAACACTTTCACAGCTTCATCTTTCAGTATTTGAAATAGCTCAACTGGAATTCCATCACTTTCTCTAGCTTTGTTTGTAGTGATGCTTCCTCAGGCCCACCTACTTGGCATTCCAGGATGTCTGGCTCTTGGTGAGTGATCACACCATTGTGGTTATCTGGGCTATGAAGATCTTTCTGTATAGTTCTTCTGTGTATTCTTACCACTTCTTAATATCTTCTGCTTCTGTTAGGTCCATACCATTTCTGTCCTTTATTGTGCTCATCTTTGCATGAAATGTTCCCTTGGTATCTCTAATTTTCTTGAAGAGATCCCTAGTGTTTCCCTTTCTATTGTTTTCCTCTCTTTCTTTGCACTGATCACTGAGGAAGGCTTTCTTATCTCTCTTTGCTGTTCTTTGGAACGCTGCATTCAAATGGGTACATCTTTCCTTTTCTCCTTTGCCTTTGGCTTCTCTTCTTTTCTCAGTAAGTCCTTCTCTCTCAACCATTTTTCCTTTTTGCACATATAAAACTGAATCACTTTGTTGTACACATGAACCATTACAAGTCAACTATACTTCAATTAAAATAAAAATTGAGGGCTTACCTGATGGCTCAGTGGTAAAGAATCTACTGATGCAGGAGATGCAAGTTCAGTCTCTGGGTTGGGAAGATTCCCTGGAGAAGGAAATGACAACCCATTCCAGTATGCTTGCCTGGAGAATCCCTTTGAGAGAGGCACCTGGTGGGTTACAGTCCATGGAGTTGCAAAAGTTTGGATATGACTTAGCAACTAAACACACACACATAGAGGTAAATAAATAAATTGATTCAAATTATTTTTAAAAATTGCAACATATGAAATTACCATTTAATTCTAACTTTGTACTCACTGAATCTTTCCCAGAGCAAAAGAAAAAATACATATTTGATAGAAATCTTTCTATTGTTATTGTTCCCCCAAAGTAAGAATTTCTAGTATCAAAACACATTGAAGATAATAATTTATCTTTAAATGTATTCTACCCCTCTAGAGTTAAGCTAAATATAGATGATCTTTTGTGAATAATTGCAATATGTTCAAATAATTGAGAAATTAAATAAATGCAAATACTTAGAAGAAAAAGATGCTCTGATGTTCAAAGCAAAAATCCTACTACCACTAGTCAAGCTCTTTCTTTATAAACTCTTAATTATATTTCAGTATCTTCAAAAATACTATCTCCCTGTTAATAACTATAATGTAACCCAGCATTCTCACTTTATAATCCTATCTGTACAGCACCATTGTCCAAATTGGAAAAAAATCACCCCTTCCTCAGGGGACTATATCACCATCTGCTATAAAATTGCTGTGATAAGTATCCAAATTAAAAGAATTATTATGTATGGCATCCCCGTGTACTGCGGCCCTGAGACTCTATAATATTCATACTAAACCAAACAATGCTGAGGCCAAAAAATGGGAAACTCATATTTTCTACCTCATTTCACCAGTAATAATTGCTGATCTAAATCCTCTTGATATGATTAACATTGCACTATAGTCTCTTACATAATTATCTCATTTAATCCTGCTAACAATTTTATACTATAAGTGGTTAAATGTCTTGCCCACAATTTTACATCTCCAAAGTTCCTTCTCCAAAGTGTTAGGATTTTTTTTTTCCCTATGGCTTTGCATAATTAAGACTGAAAAAATAAATCTGTAAAGATGGTTACCATATTATTGTAATTCATGACTATCTGGAACATAGATAGTTTGATTGTTTTTCTTTGAAATCAAAATTTCAGGAATTTGAACAATGTTGATAAGAAATTAAATCTGAGTTCTTATTGGAAAGTTATTTATCCAAATCTTTCTTGCCAAAACCAAACAATAAAAACTCTTCTAAAGTAGCTTTGAAAGATTGCATTTACTACCAGTCAATGTTAATTTAAAATCATTTATCTTGACAGTTTGTTATCAAGAAGTAACCTCAAACTGGTTTTCATTTTCATTCCAGTAGGAAAAAAATAATTATAACAAAACTTTGGAGAGAAAATCTGTCTTGTCACAGTTTTGTCCAAGAAATAGCTTTAAGGTAGAGCTCTATGTCAGAGCAGGAAGAGTTCTAGAATGTATATCAACAGAGATGAATACTCCTCTCTGCTCCCACTCTTGTTTGGGCCATGAGTAGGTCACTTTTATCAGTGCTATTGTTTTATCTCTTTCCTGAAATTCAACAGTTGGACTGGATTACTTCTAAGTTTCTTTCTAGTTATTCCCTATATTCTAGGGAACTAAATTGATGCAAAATATATCATGTCTTCATGAGGAAAATGTCCAGTACTTGCCTACAATTGAAAAAAATATGATTTCCAAAAAAATGCAGTATTTGAAAAGCAGAGTGTTGCAGGACAGTTTCAAAAATCCAGTTGTAAATCCAGGTGTTGCCACCTTATAGTGAGATGAGTAGATTTTTTTTTATTCTTAAATTTGGTTTGTTTGTGCATTCACTCCTAATTTTGCTTTAAAGTAAATTTAAGGCAGGGACTGGACTAATATGAAATCTTTACTTCCTTTTTGACATGGATACATTAATACACATAAGGGTTTTTGTTAGAACTAATTAAATGAGAGGGAGTGTCATAGTTGACACCTGAAATACATTGCTTAATATAAAATCAACTCCCAGAAAAGGACTAAGGTTTAAAATATAACACACATCTTTCTCAGTTTGAATTAATATAGTAGACGAATTGGTTTAAAGTCCTTATTTCTGAAATGTTTAAAAATGAATCTCATTGATCTTATTTGAGATATGTCTCCATTCTAAGCTATTATCATAAATTCTTATTATTGCAGATAGAAGCCAGATGTTTATTAAAGCCCCAATATAAAACAGCCAGATAAAGAACTAGGTTTTGCAACAACTTATTGTTTTGTTTGTATATGTGTGCTTTTGTGTTTATATGTTTATGTGTGTATACATATCTCAAGAAGAATATAAAGTTCTAGGAAGAGTAAGTTCTGAAAAGTGTATGAGATCTAACAGATCTGAGAGAAAAAACCTTTTTTTTTTTAAACCATTTGAATTTAGTTAGTTTTAACTATGTTATTTATTAAATAAGGATTATGTCTCCATGGAGAGGTGGTAAAGACAAGAATAATTCCCTACATAAGCACTTACAGTGCTTGGTACTTATAAGTGATCAATACTTGGTAGTAATATCATTAATGAACTTTTGGAACAAATTAAGTAATTAACTTTAGCAACAAATGTACTTTTATAGATCAAAATAACTTTTAGCTAACTCTTGATTTTCTTTGGCAGTTCATAGTACATTTAATTACTAAATTGCTTTTTTCAGTTCCCTAAGGATTGACTGAGCAGTCCTTATGAGGCAGGCACTGTGCTGAATGCACTGTGGATAAAATGATGATTAAGATGTGGCTACTATCTTCAAGGAGCTCTCAGTTTAGTAGGAGATCTTAAAGGTTTTAAGAAACCAGCATGAAATTGATTAGTTTGGCCAAGAAAAGGGAGGCAAGGCCAACTGCCAAGAGACTTCAGTAAGCATCAGCAGCTCTGTGAAATCACCCAAGGACACATTTATTTTGAATTCACACATAATACCAAATTACCGGTAATAGCTTCATCTTTTTTATTACTAGAAGATGCATTTTTTAAACTGATTGTTTTTTGTTATGCGATGCCCCCCTCCCAAGAAAAACAGTACCCTTTCCCAAAGATTTCTACTCAAAGAAGAAAAAGAAATAAAATACTTTAAATTATACTCACATTAAATGACAGTTGGACGTGTAGTTTAATTGTATCTCATTTGAATATGCCTGGTTTGTATAAGGGCTTCCCTGGTGGCCCAGATGATATAGAATCTGCCTATAGTACAGACCTGGGTTTGAGCCCTGAGCAAGTGAACAAAGCACAAACACACAGTGAAAGTTTAAAGTTACTACTCGCTCTCTACTGAAAAGTTAAAAACATTATTGAAATGAGTTTCAAAAAAAGAATCTACCAGAGGAACTACATATAAAGAAACAATCCACCATTTTTCATCCAGGTCAATCTTCGTATACACTGTTGGAAGATAAAGAGCCTGTCTTCCTGGAACCTACTTAATAAAATTCAAAAATGTATATGCATTTCACGTGTAATGCTGGTATCTAAATAACTATTTGCTGTAAGTTTTAGTATACTGAATGAGATCTTAAGAAGCCTTTTATACATATTTTAATAATAAACATTTTTATACTGTTAGTAGTTATTTCTTATTTAAATGAACTGAGGGGACTTCCCAGGTGTGCAAGTGATACAGAACCCACCTGCCAATGCAGGACACATAAGCAACGTGGGTTCGATCCCTGGGTCTGGAAGATCCCCCGGAGAAGGGCATGGCAACCCACTCCAGTATTCTTCCTGCAGAATCCCATGGACAGAGGAGCCTGGTGGGCTACAGTCCATAGGGTCACAAAGGGTCAGACATGACTGAAGCGACTTAGCACATGCGGTGGGCATTAGATGTTTTGTATTTATTTGTGCATACATTTGGTTTGCTATAATAGCCCCAGGAACTGTTAAATAGGCACAAAATTATGTTTATTATTTAAAGTAGCAACCAAATGTGGAGAACAAGGTTCTTGCCAAATACTGTATTGTATATTTTATGGGCAACACTTAAGCCTTAAAGCAGCCCTGTAATTTAAGCATTATTACCCTTATTTATAGAAGAATAAAGTGTTTACAAGAATTTTGTTAACTGTTCTCATTTATCTAACTTAAGTGGTGAAAGAGAATTTGAACCCAGGTCTTTTCAGTACTACAGAACTTCCCAATTTTCAGTAAATAACTGCATGTTCCCAGGGATTTTGCTTCAACCACACACTACTTGAATTGTCATAATTTAGCAATATGCTCAGTTGAATGAAGCCTCATTTTTTATTTTACCTAAAATATATTTGAAAAAAGAAGTTTACTTCTGTATATAGAAAGATAATATCATATCATTTACTAAATATTTGTCCATATAGCACCTAAGAGTCTTTTTCAAACCACCAAGGGGAAATTCAAAACCCTTTGAGTAAAATACTGCTGCCCATCACTGCTACACGCCTGGCCATGGTGAATATGAAGTCAGTACGTCAAAGGCCTCCCATTTCAGGTAATGACAACTCTATCCTTCCACGTTATCGGATTAAAGCTGTTGAAGTTATCTTTGACTCCTCTCAGTCACACCTTACAACTGATCCGTCAGCATACTCTACAAACATGCCTTCACATTATGACGAGAACCAGACCACATTTTACCATATCCATCGCCACAGGGCTGGTTCCTTCATATCCTGCCCGCGTACCTGCCTGTTAAATCGCTTCAGGAGTGTCTGACTCTTCGCTGTGCTATGGACCCAGCCCTCCAGGCTCCTCTGTTCATAGGAGTCTCCAGGCAAGAATGCTAGCGTGGGTTGCTGGGCCCTCCTTCAGGGGATCTTCCTGACCCAGGGATCGAACCCGTGTATCTTATGTCTCCTGCATTGGCAGGAAGGTTCTTTAACTACTAACACCACCTAGGAAGCCCATCGTATCCTGCCTAGATTATATAAAATACCTCCTAACTGGATCTCTGCCTTCCAACCATGTCTTCTCTACAAAAACTAGTCTATAATAACTATACTGGGGCTTTCCCAAAGACTCAGCAGGTAAAGAATCTACCTACAATGCAAGAGACACAGGAGTCATGGGATTCATCCCTGGGTTGGGGTGATCCCCTGGAACAGGAAATGGCAACCCACTCCACTATTCTTACCTAGAAAACACCATGGACAGAGGAGCCTGGCAGACTACCATCCAAAGGGCTGCAAAGAGTTGGACATGACCGAGCATGAACATGGATGAACTATACTAATATTCATTAATTATTTCATTAAATAAATCAGTTTTATGTATTTTTTCTAAAATGTTTTATAACTGGTTATATTTCCTAGTTATTTCAAATGTGTTTTCCCTTCCCTTGTTTCTTTTTAAAGGAGATGGGTGTTGTATTTTATTTGACATTGGAAAAATGAAAGAAATAGCTTCTAATATGACCAGATAAGTTTATTTCTTTTTTAAAAAAAGGCTCCAGCAGGAATTGCTGCTCATAATTGTGTGTTCTTAAGTGCTGATTCATGATTTTGATGACTTAATGTCGATAGTTTGACATTTCTTTCTTCACTTAAATCTCATATATAAAATACTCACCTACAGCATCTTACTGAGAGTGCATGTATAGTTTCAAACCCAAAATAACATACTAAAACAATAGAAAAGGTGGCATTAGTGTTACCTATGGCACAACCACAGCATTCCGGTATCCTTTCTCTTTCGGAATAAAGACTTAAGAGTTCCTGATCTGTACTTTTTGTTTATCTCCATTTTTAAAAGCCTGTTGTATGCAGCCTAAGATATAAGCTTGAAAGTTGATATGCGTGGTGCTTTGTGACAGCACCGCAGATGTTCAGCACGTGATATATTTATTTTTTACCCCAGTGGCCCTTATAAAAAGGACTGGAAGATCGGCTTATAACAAGTCAGCTAATGACATGATATAGAGAGCCCCCTGGTTCAGTGGCTGTTATTACAGCTGTGTCCCATTACATATTAGATACCTAGAACATGGTTGCATTCCGAATGGCATTTATCTTTTGAATTTCAAACATTCCTGCCGTAAATAAGGATTTTATGCTTTTCAAAAATGTTTCACAGTTTAGTCTAGGGGATACTGAAAGGTTATTTTACTTAATGAAGTTCCCTCTTTAAGAGTTCCTGGAGCTAAGATGAGCATTTGGGGCGGGGGGCACGCACTTCTGCAGATCTGTGTCATTCTCCTCTCTGCCCATTCTCTGCTATTCCCTTCTCCTGGAGAGGTGATAATAACTTGACTTTCACAAAACTAATAGTGTGGAGACCATGTGAGAGTTAGCCTTTGATCATGGTTTAATAATTCTCTTTGTTACTCCTTCCAACAAGGGGTATCTGAATCTATCATAGAATGATGACCTATCTCAGTGCTACAAAGAAAGCAAGATTTTTACATGTGTTTTGTTCCCAAAGCAAACACTATGTTTTAAATATATGCTAAGCGAAAGTGTGAAAAGTGAGAACTCCCTCCTTCCCCAAGATCCTGATTATAATATGAAGAGCAAAAGACTCCTGAATTTAAAGCATAGTAGTATAAAACCTTGAGAATAACTATGTGAGATGACCCACTCCAGAAATAATAGCCACAATTATTCCTTTCAAAAATAATTATAATGATCCATCTCAGCTTTTTGAAGTGAAACTAGCTGCTATTAATCAAGTGTACGTTCCTTTCTTTTGAGATGTACATTCTCCTGTCTTGAGGAATGAACCATGTAGAGAAGGAAATTCATTATGTGTGTCCTTGATTCAGGGAGGAACTCGGTCATTTTCCTTTTGTTCTCCAAATAATTGTTGGGGTGGTGGGAGATTAGCCTCGGAAGCTATGGCTGGTATAACAACTGCTGCCTAGGAGCGAGCTCTGCTCCACCTCGATGGAAAGAAAGCAGCTGCCTTTCTGCTGCAGTTGGTACCCAGCAGCTGCTTTTATTGTCTATATTTCTTTACAGGGCCTCTCATCCTAGCTGTAGTCACCTGCACACAATCTACAGTTGTTGTTTTTTTTTTTTAATCACAAAGGCTACAACCAGAGAACTTTATATGACCTCTGTAATGAGCAATGCAGAAAGTGCAGTGGGAAGAAAGACATTTTCTTGGAACACTGCATAAGGAGTGACCCTGTGTATATGTGTGTGGAGTGGGGAGGTATTGGGAAGTGGGGCAAGGGGAAAGTGCTTGATATGTGTGATTGAGTGTTTATGAAAAGCACCAGATTGACAGATGACAGGATGTATGCAACATGGAAGCGATGGCAGGGAAGACTCATCAGCTTTTGTCTTGCAAAGAATTGCCACTAGAATATGAACCAAAAATATGCCAGATGAATGAGGGTTTACCTTTATTCACAGTTTAAAGAAAATGTTCTCATTCACTGGGATTATATTTGTCACCACAAATGAAAATTTTAGTCTGGTGTCATTTCAACTTCCACTTTCCTCCTCTAGTTTAGTAAGAGGATTTATACAAGTCTGAACTGTGTGGAGATTTGTAAGATAGTTGGTTGTGGCACCAAATAAAACAGTTCTATCCGTTTATCCTAAACAATATTGTGTAACTTTGCTTTTTACATAGTTCATAGAACTATTTTTGGAAAGGGTTTACTGAATTATATTAGACCCTGTATTACTCAAGTTGACCAAAGAAACAGAACCAATAGGATGTGTATCTGTCTGTATATCTACTTATTGAACTAGTTAGCTAGCCAGAAAGAGAAAGGGAAAGAGAGTGATCTGTTTTAAAGAATTGAATCACATGGTTCAATGTACCACAAGTTCAGTGATACACAAATCCCCAATGTACACAGTACTCTGGGAGGTTGGAACCCCAGGAAAAGTTGATGTCGCAGCTGAGTCTGAAGGCAGAATTCCCTCTTGAGAGAAAAACTTCGGTCTTTTTCTTTTAAGGCCTTCAAGTGATTGAATGAGATGTAGCCGTATTACAGACTACTATTTGCTTTCCTTAAACCCACTAATTTAAATGTTCATCTCATTTGAAAAACACCTTCAGAGTGACTTCGACACTAGCTACATTGGCATAAAATTAACCATCATAGTACTCCATGGCAGTGGTGTGTGTGTGTGTCTGTGTGTGATTATCTAGACCATACATTTAAGGGAAATGCCAGGATAATTTGTTACACAGACAATAATAATCTTTGCATTTCACATCCTCCCCATATTGGAATTCTCTGTTGTTGAATTTTGGTTCTACTTTGGGTGATTCCTTCTTAGGTTTCTCTTGAAATACAACATCTAGTGATTCAGAAAATGTTTCCTCCCCTAATTCTATCCCAAATGTGTCGAGTTTCAAGACTCCCTTTGGATGACCACTCATCAATAGCAGTGCAGTTTGTAGAAAAATCACATTATACTGTTTTTTATTGGTAAATATTTTCACATCTACATTTTACTTTTGGTGATCACTTTCTCATGTACTTATCTTGGATGGAATTTCCAGAACAGTGTCTCTCCTTATGAGACACACATCGTCCCCTTACCATCCTTTGAGGGATATCTCTATGTCCAGGACAGTGTTCTAACCGCCACTAACACCACTCAGACAGCTTGTTCATCATCTTTGGGTGGTGACATCAATGAAAACCCTCATCTACATGATTATTAAACATGAAAATATTGAAAAAAATCAGAAGTTTTTCAACACACCAGTATATACCCGTTTCAAGCCAAACCTACAGGTTCAAAGCCTCTGAAATGAAGGGTGGGATTCCTTAGCCTGCTAAAGCTGAATCTGGTCCCCAGGCAATTGCAAGTTCTTGGAAAGAAACTGTTTTCCCAAATGCAAGGCTGCAAACAGGCAACAAATCTACAGCTCTCTCAACATTTGTGGTCTCAGCTCAGTTTGAGCTTAGATGAAGCAGTTGGCCCGAGATCAAGCATGTTGAATTTGTCAAAATGGTATCTTGTTCTTAAAAGGCAACACTTATTTTTCTAGACTTTATGAAAATGTAATAGATTGCCATTATTTTGTCAGTATTTCTTGAATCCATTTAATTTTGAAGAATTTTAACATCCATTTGTATTTAATTTTCCCCAAATCTATTGTAGAGCAGGGCTAAGTTAATCAGTGTAACATATAGATCCTACCTCCAAACATGCATTAATTAGTTTTGAGCTACTGTTTTCTTCTGCATTGCAATCTTTGCTGCTTTTAAAGAAACATTCTTTAAATTCACTTCATAAAGTGACTACTCTTTCATAATAATTAAATATTCTATCTATTCAATTCAATCTCTGAAATATATATTGAGTATTATAATGTCACTAACATTGTACTATGTATTAGGGGGATATAATGATAATTAACACATGCTAGCAGTCTTCAAGGAAAGTATAAGTACTTCAACAATTAATCAAATAAATATAATTTGTTCAATCAAAATGTATCAGGATTAAAAAGGAAGGATTAATTCCCTTTGGGAATTAAGGAAGATTTTATTGAACCAGTAGGGCTTGAGATGGATCAGTTCAATTCAGTTCAGTCACTCAGACGTGTCTGAGTCTTTGCGACCCCACAGATTGCAGCAGGCCAAGCTTCCCTGTCCATCACCAACTCCCGGAGCTTGCTCAAACTCCAGAAGCGAGCTGGATAATGAAAGATAAATAAGAACTTGATAGGTACAAAAGGGAGCAAAAGCTCTTGGGACTGGGAAACGAAGCAGAGAGGCTGGACAGTTCATTGTCTCTCCTGGCAAGTTCAGCTTAAGTGCGGAAGAGAAGGTTGAGTGGGGGATGGAAAAGTGATGTGAGATCTGTACTATTCTAAGGATATTCAGTTTGACTGAAATAGACACACACTCACTTGTATTTCCAAACCTATTTAGTCAAAAATACAGAAGGTTACTGAAGTATCAGTAGCAACACAGAGCAACTTGCGTGTGTGCTGAGTCGCTTCGGTCGTGTCTGACTCTTTTCAACCCTAGGAACGATAACCCGCCAACTCCTCAGTCCATGGGATTTCCCAGGCAAGATTACTGGAGTGGGTTGCCATTTCCTTCTCTAGGGGATCTTCCCGACCCAGGGATAGAACCCACGTCTCTTATGTCTCCAGCATTTGCAGGCATGTTCTTTACCACTAGTGCCACCCGGGAAGCCCTTAGAAGAAGTATTAATAGCAACATGGATGACCCTAGAGATTATCCTATTGATATTAAATGAAGAAAACAGACACAGACAAATACCATATGATGTCACTTATACGTGAGATCTCAGAAAAATAGATAAAACTTAACTGCCTTACAAAACAGAATTAGACCCGCAGACATAGAAAATAAACTTAGTTACCAAAGGAGAAAGGAGAGGGAGAAAGATAAATTAGGAGGATAGGATTAACACATACACACTACTACACATGAAACTGAAAATCAATAAGGACCTGTTATGTAGCACAAGGAATTATACTGAATATTTTGCAAAAACCAAAAGATAATCTGAAAAGAATATATATGTATATGGGGCTTCCCTGGTAGCTCAGATGATTAAGAATTTGCCTGCAAAGCAAGTGACCCGGGTTTGATCCCTAGGTCAGGAAGATCCTCTGGAGAAGGGAATGGCTACCCACTCCTATGTTATTGTCTGGAGGATTCTATGGACAGAGGAGTCTAAGGGGCTATAGACCATGGGGTCACAAAGAATAAGCTGTCTCTGCTCTTGTGTCTATAGCTCCTTTTCTTTCCTTTTTAAATTGGATTAGAGTTGACTTTCAATTTCATATTAGTTTCAGATATACAGCACAATGATTAAGTTATATATATATTAAAACTTTATAAAAACTATATGCATGTGTATAAAATATGTATATAACATATGTATATACATATACATACCTATTGGATAAGGAAATGGCAACCCACTCCAATATTCCTGCCTAGAAAATCCCACGGACAGAGGAGCCTGGTGGGCTACAGTCCATGAAGTTGCAAAGAGTCAGACAGGGCTGAGCACACACACATACACATGTTTGCATATAAACTTTATATATATATTAAATTTATATATATATAAAACTGAATCATTGCACTGTATATCTGAAACTAATGTGAAATTGTAAATCAACTATATTCCAATTTTCAAAAAATGAACTTTAAGTGAAGTAAAAGAGCTATAGACACAAGAGCACAGACAGCTTATCTTGGCTCGGCGTACTCCTAGCCTTCTAGAATCCCGACAGAGCAGCAGCCTGGGGTGACTGTACAGCAAGCATCCTGCCAGACTTGGAGACGCACACTAGTCTTGCTGTACCCTTGCTCCTAATACTCAATTCTGTAGTGTGCATTCTGGAAAAAAAACACCAAGAATTTATGCTCTTCAGTTTTAGGAGAATATTTACAAGCATTGAACCCTTTCAGTTCAATTGCTGAACCAGCTCAGCAACAATACCAATAGCCACAGGCACAGGGGCCAAAGCAGAGACTGTCTTTGCACAGTGTCTTTGCTCAGTGTCTTTGCCCACTTTCCTTTGACGTAGAAAGCCCGTCTCCCTGCAGAGCCTGCCATGCAACTCCTTGCATGTCAAGCATGCATGGGAACTTTTCTTCGTGTTATATGTAGCTGCGCTTATATATGCTATAGATGATTGGGGATGGAATGGGGAGAAAGACACGTAAATTTTTACGGAGGAGGATGTTGTAATCTGACCTTTGATTTAGGGAAAGAAATAAAGTGGCAAAGGGGACTGAGTAACAATCTAACAATAATCCAAAAGGAAGATAGCAGGGTCTGAACTAAATTTGAGAAAAGGAGGAAGATGACATTGTAAGAGATTAAAACCAGAATGTACAAATTGAGCGGGTGTAAATTTAAGAGCAATGGGGAGTGGCAGGTCAGTCAATGTGAAAATAACCTTAACAAGTATGGCGTAAAGCATGGTGAAGCCCTTGATTAAGATTGGAAGAACAAAAACATCATCTAAGAACATCTTAGAATTGATGAGGTAAGACAACATTACGGTTGTTCATACAAATGGTCTTACAACTTTAAGCTGTTAACTCTTAAAATTTGATTCTTGGGGGGAAAAATCACTTACATATGAATCATATATCTGGAAATCATGAGAGTTGAAAAGAAGTCTATATAGAATATAGAATTTTTAAAAAATAAGGCCAAAGATGTTGGGAACTATAGCAGAAAATTTTGAGCATAGGAAAAGGAACTATCTCAGGAATCTAAGTTCAGACTTAAGGAAATAATCATATGCAATGGTCACTTATGAAATCTTACTCTCTTTTCACCGCCTCTCTTAGTCCTCCTCAAGAAATATAAGCTTTATGAAGGCAGGGAGTTTTTGTCCACTTATGTTCACTGGTGCACTGTTGATGTATTTCTTCGCAGTTTGTATAAAGTGGTGGTTTAGTTGCTAGCTCATGTCTGACCCTTTGTGACCCCATGGACTGTAGCTCGCCAGGCTCCTCTGCCCATGGGGCTTTTCAGGCAAGAATACTGGAGTGGTTTGCCATTTCCTTCTCCATGGTATAATGTGAAAGTGAAAGTGAATTTGCTCAGTCGTGTCCAACTCTTTGCCGCCCCATGGACTGTAGCCGACCAGGGTCCTACATCCATGGGATTTTCCAAGCAAGAATACTGGAGTGGGTTGCCATTTCCTTCTCCAGGGGGTCTTCATGACCCAGGGATTGAACCCAGGTCTCCCACATTATAGACAAATGCTTTACCATCTGATCCACTAGGGAAGTCCTTTGGTATAATGTAGTGGGTATTAAATAAATGTCTATCAAATGGCTCTATAATCAGTCAGGCCCTGTTGATTCCACCAGCACAACTCTCCGCTTATATCTATGACATCCTTTCTGTCTTCACTGATATTTCTAACTTTAGGTTCTTATCATCTTTCATCTGGACTATTAAAATAGCCACTAGTCTGGAGCTACTCTTTTACCTCATCTGTTTTATAAAGCACCTTCAATCTTAGTGCTTTTCTGTGGCTTAAAATTTCCCCATGACCTGCTCCATACCTACTTGCCATTCGATATCTTTCCACTTTATACTTTATGAATGCAATTTCTTATAATCTTCATAAACTTTCTACAGTTTCATGCCATTTCAAACATGTTAGCTATTTTCACTTGTGGGGAATTCTGTGTTCCTTCTTTGCCTACTCATTTCTCATCTATCAAAAATTAGTTCAGGCGTCACCTTTTGCAGGAACTTTTGTATTTTTCAAGTGGAGTAAGTTAGCCTCCCTTGGACTCCCAAGGGATCAGTTTATAGCTCTGTCACTGCTCTTACCCCATGCTGTAGCTCCTCAAAAGCAGGTACTTGGTCTTATCCATGTCTGCTGAACTGTAATGAAATCATAGCAGAATTAATCCTATTAAGTACAGTTTTGATCATGTTGCTTACTTGTTCTAAAAGCTTTAATGGTTCCCCATAATACAGGAAAAGTCAGACTTCTTAGCCTGGAAATGAAGCCCTTAAACACCTATAGCCTTTATACAAATTTCCAATCATAATCAAAAACAAACTTCACAGTTTCCTCTCTCCAGGAAGTTTTGCAAATTTGGTGACCTTCACCTAAAATACGCTTATTCAATATTTATATATATCTAAATGTTCCTCCATCCTGCAAGGTCCAGATTAAATGCCAGTGCCTCCATTAATTTTCTTTAATTCTTCTCAGCCAGCAGTAAATGTGCTTTCATCTGAACTCCCATAGCACTACATTATCAGTTATTGGCATCTCTTATGATGCTCCTCTATTCTAATCTACATTAGAATGATATTTTATATGCATTTAATCTTCCCTACTATACTCAAAGTTCCTTGAGGGTATGATCCAGGCATGGCCCACATTTGTCTCCTTCATAACAGCTAGATTGGTCATTATCCAAATTGATACTTTTAGATGCTTTGTAGGTGTAAAGAGATACAAGAAAAAGGGAGGGATGAGCAGAGGATTAAACTACTAGAGGTTTTACAGATGTAGGTCACAATATAGAAGCTACTAGTTTTGGTAGTTGCAAAGCTAAGCTACTACTTGAGACAACTTAGAGTGAAATTTGGGGACAGAGATTGGATTGCAGATGTTAATGTGCACACTATGGCAGATGGCAGGCCCTGTGCTAATTGTCTTCTGTACGTTATTTAATTCAATCTTCATTAAGAAAAAAATCCTATAAAGTAGAAACTCTTATTTTCCTAGCTTTTCTGTAAGAAACTGAGAAAAGCATGTTAAGTAACATACTCAAGTTCATGCAGATGTTACTAAATCACAGTTTGAACTTGAGTAATCTGACAGTGGTGCCTATCCTCTTCTTTTAAATTGATTAATTATTTACTTATTTTTGGCTATGCTGGGTCTTTGCTGCTGTCCGGGCTTTTCTCTAGATGCAGCAAGCGGGGGCTACTCTCTAGTTGGAGTATGAAGGTTTCTCACTGTGGTGGTTTCTCATGTTGCAGGCACAGGCTCTCGGGCACACAGGCTTCAGTAGCTGTGGCTCCTAGGCTTTACAACACAGGCTCATTAGTTGTGCTGCAAAGATTTAGTTACTCCATGGCAGGTGGGACCTTCCAGCACCAGGGAGCAAACCTGTGTCACCTGCCTTGGCAGGGGGCTTCTTTACCACTGAGCCACCAGGAAGGCCCCAGCAGTGCCTACCTTCTTAATCATGGCTTTCCCTTCTGCTAAAGCTTGCCATCGAAGGTCAGAAGAAGATGGATTAGCAATGTAATGGCAAGGTCAGCAGGGTTTTTGAGGATTCTAGTAATGGCAAGAAGGAATGTAATCAATGAGAGGTATAGTCATGAAAAGAAATAGGAAAATCTGTTTCTGTTAGCATGAAGAAGAAAGAAGGAAAAGATAGATGAATTAGATGTTCAGTTCAGTTCAGTTGCTCAGTCGTGTCCGATTCTTTGCGACCCCATGAATCGCAGCACGCCAGACCTCCCTGTCCATCACCAACTCCCGGAGTTTACTCAAACCCATGTCCATCGAGTCGGTGATGCCATCCAACCATCTCATCCTCTGTCATCCCCTTGAATTGGATGAGAAGTTGCTAAACCACAGAGAAGAAACGTGAACTGCCCTTTTAAGCTGATACTGCTACTGATATTCATCTTCTTTGTGTATCTAGATAATCTCCTGCAACTCACTAGTGAGTATAAAGTAAAAAAGTAACAGAACTATTAAGGAGTTAAGGAAGTCAATATGGAAACTTTATTACATCTGCTCTTAAACTGGATAAAAATGATTATTTCAAGATAGTTGTCTGTAAAATCAGTTTTTGTGCTGTTATGGTTCTGTTTAGAAAAAAAAAGTCACGTTAGTTCACGTAATTTTTTATTCTAGTGATTTTGCTGTTGCTGTTACTTGCTTTTGGCTAATGACTTTGATACACTGTGGTTTGTACTATGGCCACTATTTTCACCACCTTCTACTTATGCACATTTCTTCTGTTTACTTGTCTTTAAGTTTCCCTGGAAGATTAGCTTCCCCAACTACTCAATGAAGAGTACTTGAATTAATATTCTCTTTCTGTGCTCATCTTATACAAGAATCTTGTTATCCTAGGCCCACTTCTAACCGCATAAACTGAGAAACAGTCCATTAGGTGAGCTGGTATCTTATGTACGGAGTTTCCCTAAATACTGTCAGCCAGGGTCTTCTTTAGTTCAGTAATCTACAGCTGTCCAGTCTGTCTCATTCAGAATTTATAGAGGAAATCTCTCCATGTGCAGTTTCTTCCAGTCTATGTTCTGCAACCTAGTTTCACAGTGATCGGGATGAAAAAAAAACTGAAACTGGCAAGTAACAAAATTTCAAGATTAGGAAAAAAAAATGTCTTTTCTGAAAACTTTTTATATCCTGATCATCCTTAATTACCTATGCTGAAGAGAAACGATATTTAAATAATTCAACATTTGAAGAGT
Organism: Muntiacus reevesi; assembly: GCF_963930625.1. Classification (NCBI taxonomy): domain Eukaryota; kingdom Metazoa; phylum Chordata; class Mammalia; order Artiodactyla; family Cervidae; genus Muntiacus; species Muntiacus reevesi. Next base: position 17,803,104 of record NC_089269.1, on the reverse strand, counting down.
TACTAGAATGTGTCTTGTGGTGGGCTTTAGCATCAACTTCACTGTTTCTACAGCACAATTCTCTATGATTCACTTTTAGATTGGGAAGTTGTCTAAAAGCTCTGTCCAGTTCTAAAAATGTAAAACCATTCTGATGTGAAGAGGTAGGGGAGAAAATGTTACCATAAGTTTCTACATAAGTAATAATCAATCTGTTCCGAAAGATTTCAATCAGGCTGGGATTGACTTTTGCCCACCTTAGAACTGAAGATCGATTCATCTGAAGTTTCTTGAGTCAGTCATTCCCAGCATACACTGCAAAGAAGACAGAATGTATCAACAGAACTCCTAAGACAACTCATAATTTCTCTAGTCATGACCTAGAACTTGAAGAGATTTGAGATACAAATTTGGGCTTCAGTGTCTCTCCTCAGTATGTTGGAGCATGTTAACTATTTCTGGCAATCCCCCTGTCACCCTCATATTTAGCTCAAGCTTCTGTATTCCAAGATGTTTAAAAAAAGAAAGAAAAAAATTACAATAGCTTTTATTCATATCTAGCACAGACTTTTTATTTATTCTAATTGCAAAGAGCTGAATCATTGGCATATATGCCACTTCCAGGAACACTCTTAACCACTTTATCAGACATGGCATTGTCTAGATATTGGTTTTGATTGCCAACTTATGAAAGAAGGAAAATCACAAAAGAGAAAATTAATAAGTGTGCACAGTTCCAAAATGTGTTCTACCAATGTGTTTTAAATCAAATGAATCATCCTTTGGCACAAACTATTCACTTTACGGTCATTCATTTCAAAGGCTTAGTTAGGTTCTGTCTCCTGAAAGCTGTGGTTAGTGTTATTATTGATGAATGAGACAGTTATCTTAAATCATAAATAAAACAAATAGAATAATTTACCATTTGACTTTCAGAAGAAAGTAGGTTATCTCACTTTGCACTGGCAGTGTATTTTAAAGAGAAATATTCAGAAAATCAGTTTAAACCACAAAAGGATCAAGGAAGTGTCTGCATAGAACGCTGCATGAAAAAAGTAATTTGATCCAACAAATGTATCTTGATTAAGAAAATATGTGGTCCTGCAAAGTATTTCATCACTTTGCTTTTCTAGTCTTTATACTACATAAAAGTTGTTTCAGTTCTTACTCTTGTAACTTTTTAATTTGATTAAAGGTCTCTGGCACTAAATAAAATTCTTATTGAGGACATTTTTTAGTTATTATCAAGATCAATTTTAAAAATTAATGTCAAGGCTTTGGAAGGGTAAAGACTTACTACAAAGGTAAATAATACTATGTAAATAGTAACCCTTTAGGAGATAAATGGAGCTTTTCTTTTTTCCATCTTATTTAACTTTTACTTTTAAAGAAATTATGTTGCTCATTTATAATTTTTTCAAGATCATGTTTAAAATACTGGCTCCTCAGACAAGCAGAAACTTAACAAGTATGCCTAATATTTTCTTCATTACATGTTGGCTTTCTGTAGATAAGTCTTGTATTTCTGCATTTCTGTCTAGCATCTGTCTTACATTACAAAACAAAGCTATTTTGTTTTGCATTAATTGTGAGAATTAATCAGGAATGCTAATTGTGGAATGGCAATGTTATTACAGAATGGTCTTATAGCAGCAAGTAGGAACTGAGGATGTAAGAACTGAAGAGATTTGAGTCAACTTGTTTCAATTCCTATGTGACAGGTGTCTCTTCTGGTGAAGTCTGCTAGACAGTGGGATACCATGATATCATCACCCTGCTGTGAGTGAGCCTCTCCCACAGGGGACTTGCTTATCTGCCTCTTTCTCTCATTCCTACTGAACTCTAATTTTCACTCACCATGTGAGTTGACAGAAGGATTTATTCAGAGATAGATTTTACCTCACTTTCAATCTGGGTAGAAGCTTCTGTTTGTGGTTTTCTGTAACATGTTACCCCAATACAAAGGTAAATTGCATTCTGTTAGGTTTTGAGAAGTGTAGGATGGAGAAGTTGTCTTTATTTGGTTTTATTCATCCTGGGTTCAACTCTAAGATTAGTTAGAGGCATTTAATATAATTATTATGTTATGGGTATTATACACAATACTATATATTTATATAACATTAGCTTTAATTAAGACAGCAAAAGCATTTTTAAATGATTTTAAATGATTTTTAAGTGATTTTCCAAAATTAAAGCTAAAATAGTACAATTACACCTACTATACATACATACACACACATATATGTAGTTATATATAAAATATTCAGCAAGATATTTTTCTGTTGCTTAGAAATTAGCAAATAATAAACAATAGGATAGAAATGTACCAAGTATACTGCATTCAAAAGAGAACTGCAAGCAGTTGGGGCCAAATTTCTTGAAGGTGTTTTAAATGGTTCAAAATGGGTCCCTGCAGTGTAAAGACCTACAGAGTCCTCTGAAAAAGTCACAAGTGCTTCCAGGGAGCCAGCAGACAATTCCAAAGGCTGGTATCAGCCAAAAAAACAGTGAACTCAACAAATATAGTGCAATCATGTGCTCAGTAAATAGAAACTTTGTCATTTTTTTTACAGCCTCTTCACAGTATCCCCAACATCAGAAGAGAGAAAGAAGAAAAAGTGCAAAGCTTTTTCTCTCTCACCCAGGAAATTGCTGTTTTATATTGGTGTATACTGGGCATTAATAACTGAAAGTGAACAGGCAGCTATGAGGTATTTTAGCAATGTCATCAAAGAACAGGAAAGGAAGGTTCAACAGATCAGAGGAACTCTTTCCTCTGTATTTCACTTTTAAAAAGTCATAGATCCAGTGTGCATTGGGATGCCTGCTCCCTGTTTGAGGACTCGTTTTCATGATACATCTTGGTATTTCTCTGTGAAAATCAAAGAAAATAATAAGGCACCTCTGCTTTTCTAACTTGGTAATGCTGTTTTCTGAAAATAGAATGGCAAAATTAAAAAAAAAAAATAGAACAAAAGACAATGAAACCAAAAAACAAAAAAACTAACACTTTGGTCTAAATGAGTCCTTTTTACCTAGAGTAGATAGAAAAATAGAGACCTAGTTGAAAAAAAAATGATGCCACTAAAGTTCTACATCTAATATAACACCACAAACTATCTTTTTTACTCCACTGGAACAACTGTATTCCTCTTACTCAAGTAATTCCTAATGTCTGTCTTATAATTTCCAACTCTCCAGAGTGAGCTTGAGGCACTCATGATGCTTGAGTAGGGGTGTGTGTGTGTGTGTGTGTGTGTGTGTGTGTGTGTGTTAGCTCTGGGTATCTGCACTTCTTATATCAGTGTGTGTGTCTGTGTTTGATTTGCCTAAGCACAGACCCAATGGATGCCAAGACTTCCTAATGTAGTTCTTGCTGTTATCTAGAATAAAAACGAACTGTGCAAGTGTCTTGAAAATCTAAACAGTTCAACATGGTCTCAAGCTCTCATCAATATTCTGAGTATCTTCAGAGACCAAGGGTGTCTGAGTTTGCCTTTATCTACAGGGAGGGGTGTATGAAAATGAAATGTGGAAAGAAAGGCAACTGATGAAGTGTCAGGGTATTGGTCACATAACCCTGTGGAAGACTGGAATATGGTTCTGCTGCTGAACAGTGAGAGCCAGTGTAAAACATTTGCTTCAGAGTTATCCTATTCAATAGGAGATAGAGTTTGGGTATTTATACCTAGATGCCTTATCAGTCCTTGATTGAGACTGTCCCAAGAATGATAGCTAATTGAAGGACTATTAATTCTTAGAACTCCCAACCTGAAGTGCTTGGGCAGAGCTGACTCCAATGGTCAAAGAAGGCCCTCAGTCAAATGGAGTAAGATACTGGCGGCTTAACATAGGAAAGTTACACGACAATAGTAAATATCAAAGGGCTATTGTTAGGAGACCAGCTAAATGCCCATTAGGTACCCTGAATAGGTTGGAGTATGTCGAACCAGTTAGTTTTTATGGAGATGATAGGTTCCATATGCATTTAGGGGAGCATGAGATATGGGTAATAATTTGTAAATAAATCCAATTATAGTGATGAGAGGGTTTCTCTCATAGCTCAGTTGGTAAAGAATCTGCCTGCAATCTAGGAGACCTCAGTTCGATTCCTGTGTCCAGAGATCCCCTGGAGAAGGGACAGGCTACTCACTCCAGTATTCTTGGACTTCCCTAGTGGCTCAGCTGGCAAAGAATCTCCCTGCAATGTGGGAGAACCTGGGTTTGATCCATGGGTAGGGAAGATCCCCTGGAGTAGAGAAAGGCTTCCCAGTCCAGTATTCTGGCCTAGAGAATTCCATGAACTGTATAGTCCATGGAGCAGCAAAAAGTTGGACACAACTGAGCGACTTTCACTTTCACTAGTGATGAGAATGTTTTCAGTCTCCATAAAGGTGGATTCATCTGCCTTTTACACTGCTTGAACCCTTATGGCAGAAAGTGAAGAACTAAAGAGCCTCTTGATGAAAGTGAAAGAAGAGAGTTAAAAAGTTGGCTTAAAGCTCAACATTCAGAAAATAAAGAACATGGCATCTGGCCCCATTACTTAGTGGCAAATAGATGGGGAAGAGTGGAAACAGTGGCTGATTATTTATTTTTGGAGGCTCCAAAATCACTGCAGATGGTGATTGCAGCCATGAAATAAAAAGACGCTTACTCCTTGGAAGAAAAGTTATGATCAAACTAGACAGGATATTAAAAAGCAGAGACATTACTTTGCCAAGAAAGGTCTGTCTAGTCAAGGCTATGGTTTTTCCAGTGTCATGTATGGATGTGAGATTTGAGTGTTGAGCTCAAGAAAGTTGAGCACCAAAGAATTGATGCTTTTGAACTGTGATGTTGGAGAAGACTCTTGAGAGTCCCTTGGACTGCAAGGAGATCCAACCAGTCAATCCTAAAGGAAATTAGTCCTGAATGTTCATTGGAAGGACTGAAGCTGAAACTCCAATACTTTGGCCACCTGATGAGAAGAACTGACTCATTTGAAAAGACCCTGGTGCTGGGAAAGATTGAAGGCAGGAGGAGAAGGGGACGACAGAGGATGAGATGATTGGATGGCATCACTGACTCAATGGACATGAGTTTGGGTAAACTCTGGGAGTTGGTGATGGCAGGGAGGCCTGGCGTGCTGCAATTCATGGGGTTGCAAAGAGTCGGACGTGACTGAGCAACTGAACTGAACTGAACTGAACCATTGTACACTGCTTTATCCATTCCACCATTTCTGGTAGTTAATGAATGCACAACCTCCTCTGAAATGAAATCATAAAAAGGAAGAGAGTTCCAGAAAAACATCTATTTCTACTTTATTGACTATGCCAAACTCTTTGACTGTGTGGATCACAATAAACTGTGGAAAATTCCGAAAGAGATGGGAATGCCAGACCACCGGAACTGCCTCTTGAGAAACCTATATGCAGGTCAGGAAGCAACAGTTAGTTCTGGACATGGAATAACAGACTGGTTCCAAATAGGAAAAGGAGTACGCCAAGGCTGTATATTGTCACCCTGCTTATTTAACTTATATGCAGAGTACATCATGAGAAATGCTGGGCTGGAAGAAGCACAAGCTGGAATCAAGATTGCTGGGAGAAAAATCAATGACCTCAGATATGGAGATGGCACCACTCTTATGGCAGAAAGTGAAGAGGAACTAAAGAGCCTCTTGATAAAAGTGGAAAAGGAGAGTGAAAAAGTTGGCTTAAAGCTCAACATTCAGAAAACTAAAATCATGGCATCTGGTTCCATCACTTCATGGGAAATAGAGAAACAGTGGCAGACTTTATTTTGGAGGGCTCCAAAATCACTGCAGATGGTGACTGCAGCCATGAAATTAAAAGATGCTTGCTCCTTGGAAGGAAAGTTATAATCAACCTAGACAGCATAATAAAAAGCAGGGACATTGCTTTGTCAACAAAGGTCCGTCTAGTCAAGGCTATGATTTTTCCAATAGTCATGTATGGATGTGAGAGTTGGACTATAAAGAAAGCCGAGCACCGAAGAATTGATGCTTTTGAACTGTGGTGTTGGAAAAGACTCTTGAGAGTCCCTTGGACTGCAAGGAGATGGAACCAGTCCATCCTAAAGGAGATCAGTCCTGGGTGTTCATTGGAAGGACTGATGCTGAAGCCGAAACTCCAATATTTTGGCCACCTGATGCAAAGAGCTGACTCATTGGAAAAGACCCTGATGTTGGGAAAGATTGAAGGCAGGAGGAGAAGGGGACGGCACAAGATGAGATGGTTGGATGGCGTCACCGACTCAATGGACATGAGTTTGAGTAAACTCCAGGAGTTGGTGATGGACAGGGAGGCCTGGCGTGCTGCAGTTCATGGGGTTGCAAAGAGTCTGACGCAACTGAGCAACTGAATTGAACTGAACTGAATGATTTTTCACTAAGGAATTAGGGGCTACCAGATGGCTCAGTGATAAAGAACCCACTATCAATGCAGGAGACATAAGAGATGTGGGTTCAATCCCTGGGTGGGGAAGTTGCCCTGGAGGAGGGCATGGCAACGCACTCCAGTATTCTTGCCTGGAGAATCCCATGGGCAGAGGAGCCTGGCGGGCTACAGTCCATAAGGTAGCAAAGAGTTGGACACAACTGAAGCGACTTAGCACACACACATGCTCTAAGTAATTAATCAAATATACGCAAAAAGAACATATAAAACAGAAGATTTATTATGTTATTAATTTAGAAACGACCTTAGAATCATGGTAAAGAGAGCTATAAAACCGACTAGGATTGTTGCTTTATTAAATGGTATGTTAAACATGTTGTCTCAAGTGTCTTTCTCAGGAATGACTTCAGTATCTTTAGTCTTCTTCTAGTATGATAGTGAGAAAGGGAAAGAATATGGGATTAAATACTAATCGGTAACCTTTTCATTTAAAAATGTACTATTTTTGTCTCCTATAAAATTGCAATAGAAATGGTCTCTTTGCTTATATTACAAAGTGTAACTGAAAAGTATGAGTGGAAGAATTCAAATGAGAGAAGTCTGTGAAAATGAAGTCTGTGAAACATCATTTGGCCAATGTTGTTTTAGTTGAGCTTCTTGACAATTTTAAGAAATACATTTCCTTCATCTTATTAAATCAGAAAAAGAATTTCCATCTTTAAGATTGCTGTTAGAAATAAATAAAATAATATGTGGATCTAATATATAAAATGATCAGTAATTGATCTTTACATAGACTATGTGTACATATATATACATATTTATGATAATAGATATATCATATATTAAGCTTGCATGAGTGTTTTTGTGTTGGATTTTTAAAACTAGTACGTTCAGTTTTTAAATTTCATCAGTTTCGTTCCTTTAAATATCAACTATGTGTAGATAATTTTCTCACTGGTATTAGATCTGATGATTCATATGATTTAAAGAATTCATGTTCAAGTGTGGAGATTCCTTAAAAAACTGGAAATAGAACTGCCATATGACCCAGCAATCCCACTGCTGGGCATACACACTGAGGAATCCAGATCTGAAAGAGACACGTGCACCCCAATGTTCATCGCAGCACTGTTTATAATAGCCAGGACATGGAAACAACCTAGATGCCCATCAGCAGATGAATGGATAAGGAAGCTGTGGTACATATACACCATGGAATATTACTCAGCCGTTAAAAAGAATTCATTTGAATCAGTTCTGATGAGGTGGATGAAACTGGAGCCTATTATGCAGAGTGAAGTAAACCAGAAAGAAAAACACCAATACAGTATACCAACACATATATATAGAATTTAGAAAGATGGTAACGATAACCCTATATGTGAGACAGCAAAAAAGACACAGATGTACAAAACAGTCTTTTGGAGTCTGTGGGAGAGGGCGAGGGTGGGATGATTTGGGAGAATGGCACTGAAACGTGTATTATCATATGTGAAACAGATCGCCAGTCCAGGTTCGATGCATGAGACAGGGTGCTCAGGGCTGGTGCACTAGGATGACCCAGAGGGATGGGATGGGGAGGGTGGTGGGAGCAGGGCTCGGGATGGGGAACACATGTACACCCATGGCTGATTCATGTCAATGTATGGCAAAACCACTACAATATTGTAAAGTAATTAGGCTTCAATCAAAATAAATAAATTTATATTAAAAAAATTCATGTTCAAATTTAATAAAATATTTATATCCACAAATTTTTATAATTTTACATTTATAGTTAATAACATAAGCATATTCTCCTCTATATTGCATATTTTCCACCTATATTGGAATTAAGAGGTGTTGATTTAAGATTTCAAAGTTACTGACATCGAATATTTAGATGTCAAGTTTTGCAACAGCCACTCTTGGGATAGTTTGTCATCGACGTGATTTGTCATTTCCTTAAATGAACATTTCTAGTTAGCAACTTGTAGTCCATAGAGCCTTTTAATTTGTCTTCAAAAATTGACTTTGAACATATGTTATTTTGTTAAATTATAGATATTAACTGAGTAAATTCTTTGGTTGCATGTTTTCTTTCTACAGTCACTTGATTGCTTCTTGTAAAACCCTGCTGACTTTTCATGGAATGTATTGGAAATTTTTTCTCACAAGTTTGCTTCTGTGTTTGTCTTTCCCGTAGTTACTTCCCTTATTGTAAGCTTAATTGCTACAAGTTTTGTAATAAGGATATGTTCATCGGTTCAAAACTTGTTTTACTTGGGTTGATTTTTTTCCTTATCTGATTTCATGATACACCATTTCCCAAGAAAGCTAGTGGTAAATTACCCAAAGTACTTCTCAACCTATTGCTGTACATTTCTTAAAATATGTGAATGAAGAGAACACAGACATTATATTGATAATTTGCAATTGTCTATGCATTGAATGCATACTTGTAAATTATATACATTGTTTAGCACCCAGCATCTGGTCTTAGAGGATTCTTATTTCAGGATCCTCTTTCAGAGAATTAAACCAGGCCATTAGAACCCAAAGTCAGTTTGACAGTCAGTTATTCCTAAGGTTAACAAAGAGTAAAAGTACCATACTTTAGCCATTCGGGAACACAAGATGTGTACATAAATCCATAAACACATATATGAAAACCAACTGTGAGTCACCCTAGAATGTAACAGGGGTAGGGAAACTCAGTTGTATTTGGAGAATGGACTGCCAGATTTCTCAACCTCAAATTTACTTTGCCTCTAGCATTTTTCCCTCATATTTTTCTAGCTAGATGTATTTTGAAGTAAATTTAACTTGAAAAGCATGTTTCTAAAGCTAAACCACAGACTGTGCAATGTGAATAACAATGATCCTTGGCTTATTGTTTTTCAATTCCAGAAGAAACTGACAGACCAGACCAGTTATCCTGTCTGTATAATAATTGATACAGGTTTTTTTTTTTTCCAACAAACAAGTCTAAAAATTTGATAAAATATATGGAACACAGTAAAAGTTCAAAATCATTCAAAACCATACAATTAATTTAAGTACCTCTCTATTCAACAGCAACATATACTACTTTATATTTCTGTTACTCTTTTTTTATATAACTTTATTGGAATATATTTTACAACTCATGAAATCCGCTCACTTCAAGTATACAGTTCTATAATTTGTAATAATTTTACTGACTGATGCAACTATCACCGTAAATCCATTTTAGAATATTTTTATTCCCTCCAATAAATAGTGATGATGAACTCATCTCTGCATTTTTAACTCATTTTTTAAATATAATTTTAATCAACACAAAATGACGTTAAGTCCAGTTTACAAGCTTGAGAATAAATATTTAGAATGTTTCCACACCTTAGTTAAAAGAAAATTTCTCTCCCATAAATTTGGGACTTTATGCAGCATTGTCTGATAACTCTAGTGCATAAACTAAAGATAATTTTTTATCAGCTATTGGAATTAGAAATGCAGGAACATAAATATAAATGTTGAAATATAAGCCAGAATCTTAAAGGAAATAAGTGTATTTGTATCTGCATAATTTTTTTTGCTTTTCTTATGCAATCCAAAAATGGAACAACTTAAGGCTATTTTTTTCTAATGTGCTAAAGTTTTTTGGTGCATGTAACAATTAATCTGCTCCAGTCTCAGAGTTCTAAGGTCAATTATGTGAAGTTTGCGTAATTGCAAAGGTATGTATTGATGCACTTTCCTTATTTGGATGAACTTGAGAATTAGCATTACTCCGAAATTCATGGCTAGCTAAAAAGGTATTTGACAAAAATGCTTTAAATAAATTAATCGTATGCCTGGAACCAAAGAGGTCAGACCACAGGCATCATGGAAATTTAGTAGCAGGTAGCCTGCCTCTAGGGAATTTTCTCTTTGTTTTCTGCTTCCAGTTTTAAAACTCTCTGTGAGAAATGAAATATTATTTAGTGCAACTAAATGTTTGCATTTCTTAAGTGATACAGGACAAGAAGGAGGGAATTAGTTTGGGACAAAAAGAGATTGGGGAGTGTCTTAGTGAGTGCAGGCATGGACAATGACAATTTTACAGCCAAAATGAAAATTTTGCAGGCATGATTGCTTTTGGAGACTCTGTAAGTCTCTGTTGATGTGCATTTTGCTTGTATAAATATGCAAAAATACTCAAATTGACATATTTCCTACCTCCATCTTACAGACAGCTATAATAGAAAAAAATCAGTAAACATAGCTTCCTTTATTAATTAATTTGTTAAATTTTAATTGGTCATGTGTTTGGGATGATGCAGAAGTGAAAATTTGGCTTCATGGAATTGTCAAGTGTATTTAGCCTTTTCCTATTGCTTTCAAAATTTTTAGGTGATTTCTTTTGAATTAATAAAGACTTTTGTGTTCATATCTATATTATATATAAATTCCTAGCATAAAGGTAACACAGAAGTAGGGCTACTTAGAAAGATGATTTTACTGTATCAAAATACTTTAAATTCTACATAGTGATCCATCAAAAAGGCTCTCTTTTCTGGAATGCTCCCTGTTCCCATTTTTTCAACTCAGTGAATATTTCTATATGCTAGTAAACTGGATAGCTCTGAGCTAATTCGAAAATGAAATGCTTGATCAAATTTTGCAGATTTCCTGTGATGGGAGGTTTGGGCATTTTTTTCCTAAGGGAAGGGTTCAACCTATGTGATTTCTAAAACGGAACCTCCTCCCCGCATCAGTTAGTCTGTCTTGCACTCAGGGTAGAATTTTTAGGCATATACAAGCCATATGGGCCAGGCCCGCACATGCCATATGCTAAGCAGAATTTCTTAACATGTTTTTCTCCTTTCATACACAAGATCAACACTATTTAGATGCAACATATACTTCTATGGTGTACATTTACGGGGGGATAATGCACTATAAAAATTCTTGATTCATACAACAATGAAAAGTATAGTAATGGTTGCTCATTGTCATTCCTTTAGGAGTAAATCCATTTCTCACTCAACATATGCAAATGAGTTTATTGTAAGACTTCACTTGATTTTACACAAATGCATGTATACATTAGTCTGTGTGTGTATATGTGTTTCAAATTTAAGTACCTCAGTTAGTTAGCTATTTATTACTAATAGCTAATATCTCAACTAATCCTACTACAAGAGGATTTATATGTGATGCCTTGAAGAATTCTGGACTGACACAACTGTGGTAACATTTTCTTTATCTTCTTTTCTTTTTTACTTGTAAAAATGAAAGGATCAAGCAAAGAATAAACAGAAGTATTTACCTTGGGCATCAATGATACCAGCTAGGAGTAGGTTCAAACAAGGATGTCAGCTTATGATTTAGTATCTAATATCTAACTAACAATGTAGTATCATGGGTTTAATGAACAGATCCACAGGTATTCAACAGATTGAAAGCCTATAATTGGACAAGTATCTCTCTCTTAAATAGCATAATAGATTAAAAATGTGTTTTATCAAAATTTCTATAGGTAGGTTTTAAACCTGAATGTTTGTTAAACATCAAAGAGAGTGCATCATGGTAGTTTCTGGATTTGAATAAAGTAAGAAAAAATGATGACTATAAGACTGTGTGTGCACCAGTCATTTCCTTAAATACTTTACTACCTATCTATGAAGAAAATGCCTTTTACCTGTTTGAAAAAAATTCTAGATGCTATTCCACTACTGTGGTTAATTAAAATGATGTTGTTCTTGTTGTTCAGTTGCTCAATCATGCCCAGCTCTTTGCGACTCATGTACTGCAGCACGCTAGGCTTCCTACACTAACTCCCAGATTTTCTCAAACTCATGCCCATTGAGTTGATGTTGCCATTCAACCATATCATCCTCTGTCATCCCCTTCTAATCATGCCCTCAATCTTTCCCAGCATCAGGTCTTTTCAAATGACTTGGCTCTTCTTATCAGGTGGCCATAGTCTTAGGGCTTCAGCAATGAAAATTCAGGGTTGATTTCCTTTAGGATAGACTGGTTTGATCACCTCACTTTCCAAGGGACTCTCAAGAGTCTTCTCCAACACCACAGTTCTAAAGCATCAAATCTTTGGCACTCATCTTCCTTTATGGTCCAGCTCTGACATCCATATATGACTACTGGAAAAACCATAGCTTTCACTACAGGGACTTTTGTCAGCAAAGTAACATCTGTGCTGTTTAATACGTTGTCTAGGTTTGTCATAGTTTTTCTTCCAAGGAGCAAGTGTCTTTTAATTTTATGGTTACCGTCACTGTCTGCAGTGATTTTGGAGCCCAAGAAAATAAAGTCTGTCAGCACTTCCACTTGTTCCCCTTCTGTTTGCCATGAAGTGATGGAACCAGATGCCATGATTTTCGTTTTTTGAATGTTGAGTTTTAAGCCAGCATTTTCTCTCTCCTCTTTCATTTTCATCAAGAGGCTCTTTAGTTCCTCTTTACTTTCTTCAATAAGGGTGGTGTCATCTGTGTATCTGAGGTTATTGATATTTCTCCTGCCAATCTTGATTCAGTCTGGCATTTTGTATGACATACACTGCATATAAGTTAAATAAGCAGGGTGACAATATGCAGCTTTTTTCCTGTCCCAATTTTGAACCAGTCCGTTGTTCCATGTGTGGTTCTAACTGTTGCTTCTTGATCTGCATGCAGGCTTTTCAGGAGGCAGGTAATGTGGTATTTCCATTTCTTGAAGATCCACAGTTTGTTGTGATCCACAGAAAGACTTTAGCATAGTTTATAAAACTGATTTTTTTCTGGTCTGCTGTTACATTTTCTATTATTCAACGGATGTTGGCAATTTGATCTCTGGTTCCTCTGTCTTTTCTAAATCCAGCTGATACCTCTGGAAGTTTTCGGTTCATGCACTGTTGAAATCTAGTGGGAGAATTTTGAGCAATACCTTGTTAGCCTGTGAAATGAGTGCAACTGTGTGGCATTTGAACATTCTTTGGCATTGCCTTTCCTTGGGATTGGAATGAAAACTGACCTTTTCCAGTTCTGTGGCCACTGCTGAGTTTTCCAAATTTGCTGGCATATCGAGTGCGGTACTTTCATAGCATCATCTTTTAGGATTTCAAATTGTTCAGCTTGAATTCCATCATGTCCCCTAACTTTGTTTGTAGTGGTATTTCCTAGGCCCTCTTGACTTCACACTCCAGGATTTCTGGGTCTAGGTGAGTGAACACAGCATGATGGTTATCTGAGCCATGAAGAACTATTTTGAGTACTTCTGTGTATTCTCATTACCTCTTCTTAATATCTTCTGCTTCTGTTAAGTTCACACCATTTCTCTCCTTTACTGTGCCTATCTTTGCATGAAATGTTCCCTTGCTATCTCTAATTTTCTTGAAGAAATCTCTACTCTTTCTCACTCTATTGTTTTCCTCTATTTCTTTGCACTGATCACTTAGGAAGGTTTTCTTATCTTTCCTTGCTATTCTTTGGAACCGTACATCTAAATAGATATAGCTTTCCTTTTCTCCTTTGCCTTTTGCTTCCCTTCTTTTTCTGCTATTTGTAAGGCCTTCTCAGACAACCATTTTGATTTTTTGCATTTCTTTTCCTTGGGGATGGATTTGATTACCGCCTCCTGTACAGTGTTATAAATCTCCATCCATAGTTCTTCAGGCACTCTATCAGATCTAATCCCTTGAACCAATTTGCCACTTCCACTGTATAATTGTAAGGGATTTTATTTAGGTCATACCTGAATGAACTAGTGGTCCTATCTTCAATTTAAGTCTGAATTTTGCAATAAGGAGTTCTTGATCTGAGCTACAGTCAGCTCTTGGTCTGTTTTTTGTTGATGTATAGAGCTTCTCTATCCTCGGTGGCAATATAATATAATCAATCTGAATATAATCAATTCGATTTCAGTGTTGACCATCTGGTAACGTCCATGTGTGGAGACATCTCTTGTGTTATTGGAAGAGGATGTTTGCTATGACCTGTACATTCTCTTTGCAAAACTCTGTTGCCTTTGCCTTGTTTCATTTTGTATTCCAACGTCAAACTTGCCTGTTTCTCCAGGTATCTCTTGACTTCTTACTTTTCATTCCAGTCCCCTATGATAAAAAGGGCATCTTCTTTTTTTTTTTTTTTTGGTGTTAGTTCTGGAAGGTCTTGTAAGTCTTCATAGAGCCATTCAACTTCAGGATCTTTGGCATTAGTGGCTGGGGTACAGACTTGAATTTTTTATTATAATTCAGGTATGGTGAGGCCAACAGATTAATAAAATAATTGCTATTGAAAATGTAGTTTGCTCTTTACAACTCCCAGGAGAAGGGGACATATCACACCATGCAGGACTACACCAGAGTTGGTCAGGAAGTAGAAGCAACAGGGAAAATGCAGGGGCAAGAGCTTTTTTTGTGGTATTTAAAGAAAGGCAAGGCTAAGCAAGATAAGGCAAGTACATTAAAGACTGGCTAGTTTGAGTAATTCAGTAGAAGTGTCTGAGGTATAAGGACCGCCTCTAGTTGTCTGATACCTGGTCTTAGGATGACTGGGGCAGAGGAACATTGCCTGCCAGAGCCTGAGAACCAGATGCAGAAGACACTAGATTGATTAGTTTGCAGTATGAGAGGCATACTCTTGGATCAGTCTTTGCTGTTTCTAGAATTGACTAACCCTAGGAGAGGCAACCTAAACTCAATCAGCATGCTCATGCACGAGCATCAAGAATATGGAAAAAGAGAAAAATATAGTTAACAATATGACATACTAAGATCTAATTATACAAATCATATATTTTACTTCTTTTTAAATCAAGGTAGCATTTATATACAGCAAATTGCATTAACTGTAAGTAAAATGAAATGACATCTAACAAGCACACCTACTCCTGTGAAAATATAGAATATTTTTTATCAATGTCTCTTTCCTAATTATAGTTTGTGAATAAAGGTTTAATGTACTTAAAGCCAGTATATATTTTTCTAATTTCTAAATACATAGCGTATTGTAAAGTTTTCCCTCCTTTCTATTCTGCTTGAACACATGAAACAAGCAACCCAAGATCCAAGAGTGTAGACATCAGATTAGCTTCCTTGCCATTTTCTGTAAAGTGGAAGCTGGGTAAACGGCAGTGCTCTTTTGCTCTAAGTGTGGGTTAAAGCTGTACCTGTCCATTCCTGCTCACAATTAGAAGACATCAGGCCCTTTGTCAGAAACTCCAGAGATAACATCACCACGGTCCAGATTTAGTCGCATCTATCCTATGCTGGGTGTTTCCCTGGTGGCTCAGACAATAAAGAATCCGCCTGCAGGGAGGAGACCCGGGCTCGACACCTGGGTCAAGAAGATTCCCCGGAGAAGGGAATGGCAGCTCACTCCAGTATTCTTGCCTGGAGAACCCCACAGAAAGAGGAGCCTGGCAAGCTAAAGTCCACGGGCTTACAAAGAGTCGGACACGACTGAGCGAATAAGCATGCACGCGTGCCCTGTGCTGAAATGTAGTAACTCTATCCCTGAAGGACTCTGAATCAGAACCAGACCTATAACTTCAGCAGTCCTTTAAAACAAACACAGCCTCACAGTGTGGTTAGCCTAGTTCTCCTCTGAAATGTTCTCTTAATTCATCTGGGCTTTACCTTGTACCATCACCATTTTCCCACCACCACACGTCTATCAGCTACATTCAACAGCTGTTCCCATCAAACTTCGGAGTCATCTATACTAAAATAATTTTGTCTATACTAAAAGTTGTATAAGATATCATTTGATTTTGCCCAAGAGACCATATTTAGTATTTAAAATTTGATGATTAACTTTGGTTTTGATATTTCTAGTCTATTGTCTTTATTTTGTAGACGCCACTGCTTTAAGGCAACCTGCTTACAATCCTACATTGGATCGGAACTTGGGATATTAAAATCTCATTAAGGCAGATTTTCTAAATAGAATAACTAGAAAATTTATCCAGGGTGGAAGTTGAAAAAATGTGAATGAAGACATATTGCTACTCCCAAAGCCAAGTTGTATCTTCTGGAAATTTTAAGATATTTAGAAATCTCATGAAGTGAGGAATTTATCAGACAACTTGCAGCTCTCTGGGAGGGAAGATTCTATCCTTTTAATGTAGATTGTTTATATTATCTCTGGAATGCATTTTTCTAAATTTAGCCTCAGGCATTAGAAGTGTGAGGTTTGGATTTTCAGAAATAATGTAAAAGATATTGCATGTTTAAAAATAATATGTGCATAGCTAAAGGTCTGTCTGTCATGGAATTTTGAGAGTATTTTACGCTTCTTGTATAATTGATGAAGAAAAAGAATGCCCCTAAATGTAATTGAATTTTAGTTGTCTCATATAAAAGGACAATCAGACCCTCCACGAGCATCATATTATATATGTAAAGAAAGAATCTTAGGCTAAACACACACACACACACACAAACACACATACATTTAAATAAATAAACTGCCTGTCATTTTCATTGCCTTGTACATCAGTGTGTGATGTTCTTGATTAGGGCTCACTGAACTCTGAGACTGCAGACATCTTGACAGTATTCAAGGCTCTCCAAAGAACTTTAAGGGAGACAAATATTGTAGGATATCTCAGCAAATCCAAAGGACATTATTTTGCTTCCAAAATGCACAGATGCTATAAATGTATATGATGTCTCTCGGAATCTCAATGTTTTATAACAGATTTGTCTGTATACTGCATTTTTCAAAGACAACCAATTTTAAAAGAAATCTTTACTTGCTCTATTTTTGCTACTTCCTACCTACATGATTTTTTTATTTCAGAATTATGGATAATAAAAACCATAATATTAGCAATGTATCAATATTAACCTCTTTCATAATGAAAACTATGATTACTCCCATAGATTTTCAAAGTCTTATCACATATGTAAAATAATAGAAAATATTTTCATTAGTCTCTCCTGTTTCTGGCACAGAACTCCTAAAACTCAAAATTTCCTAAGTGATATGAGTACTAGGAATATCTTTTGTCCTTTTGTCTTCTACCCTGGTTCCTAACACAGGCCTCTGAAGCCCTTGCAATTTTTTGAGTGATTGGAGTGTGTTGTTCTAATGAGGCAACCCGAGATGGACTCCTGAATGGCTTCTGGAGGAGGGCTGGTCACCAGAAAGATCAAGCCTTTATTAGACACCTGAAATTTTCAGCCCACCCAATTCCCTTAATAAGGCAGAAGGACTGAAACTGGAGTTAATGATCCATGATGCTGACGTGATAGAGCTTCCACAAAAATCCCAATAGCGTGGGGTTATTAGGTCTTCCAGGTCAGTGAACACACCTCAACTCATAGAGACAAGCTCCTGACTTAAGACCCTCCCAGAGCTTGCCTATGTCTCTTCACCTGACTGTTCTGTACTCTTTACCATATTCTTTAATAAACTGGTAAATATGTTTCCCTGAGTTCTGTGAGTCACTCTAACAAATTAATTGAACTAGCACAGAGGGTCATGGGAACCCCCAGATTGTAGGCAAGTCATACAGAAGTTGTGGGTAACCTGGAAAGCTTCTAATAATAATTGACATCTGAGATGGGGAGCAGTGTTGTGAGGCTCAGCTTTTAACCATGGAATATAACACTATCTTCACGTGGAAGTGTTAGTCGCTCAGCTGTGTTCGATTCTGTGCAATCCCATGGACTGGGGTCCACCAGGTTCCTCTGTCCATGGTATTCTCCAGGCAAGAATACTGGAGTGGGTAGCCATTCCTTTCTCAAGTCAGACTGTAGGAAACCAAACCAGAATTGATTGGTGTAGGGGAACCCACACATTTGGTGACTAGAAGTGTCAGAGTGTGGTGACCGTGATAGTAGTGAGAATAAAGGAGAAATACAAGAACTCAATTTTTTAAAGCATATTGAAGACTGATCCAATTCTATGAGGATATTGAATGGTATTAAAAGAAGGAGAACATGTTAAAAAATAAACGTAAAGATCAATTAAAAAATCAAAAACAGCATCTTTCAATGAATTCACACAATAAACACCTATGAAATAAACTGTTCTATTAATACAGTTTTTGTCTCTTTTATTGCTCCATGCTGAAATGGGAATGAGATTATATATTTTAACTGCATTCTCCACTCTAAAACTACTGTGGGTTATTCAAAACTCAATAATTAAAATTTTAGAGACTTTTAGACATTTAGAACAGAGAAGCCTAAAATTTTTACAGAATTTTCCCCTCTGTATACTCCATTAACAAAATGTAGGTGGAGAGAGCCTCAAAATTTATTTTCAATGTATACATTTTAGAATATTTTTATCCCAGCACTATCGATTTAGTTTAAAATTTATTTCTCTTTACTATAGAAAATAGATGGGATAATTTTATAGGAAAAAGTATCTCTGTTTAACATACTATAATTTTTATTTTTATTTGAATTTTGTTATTTTAATATTAAATCAGGAGCTAAATAGGATTATCTTTCAAAGCAACTAGTCACAAAGTATATTGTATATCTTACTGCAAAGCTAGCCAAACTGAATAACTAGATTTATACACATTTAATGTGATGCTAGGCACTAAAGACTCTAAGGATCCTATAATCTGATGGGAAGACATGCGGATAACCAAATGATATAATTGCAACACAGTATGGTTGGCTAAATAATAAGAGAATTAACAATTACACTATATATCAGAACAGAGGATGGAGCTGATTAACTATTGTCTAAGGGACCCAGAAAAAGCTTTATGGGGGAATTAAATTAGCAATGGATTTCTAAAGATGATGAGTAGAAGAGATTTTTCCAATGGAAAAGGGAAGAGAAAGAGTGTTTCAGACAGGGAAGATATGGCAAGTGCAGCTGTAGGCAGATGGCCAAAGGTATTGTCTTCAAAATTTTACTTTGAAAGGAGAACAATAAATGACAAAACTGGTACATATTTATCATTACAGTTTAATGAGGAATCTTAAATAATAATGTAATTTATTTCAGACTAGATATCCTATGGTAGTCCAGAATTTCCCAAATGCGTGATCTTAAGTTTTCTGACATCAAATTCTTCAAAATTCAGATTGCTATACCTTTCCTTTGAAGCTTATTTTTTTAAGTTAAGTTTAGGAAAACGGTTTTGAAATTATGAGATTTTGAAGGGGGGCTTAATTGTTCATTTGCTCTATAAATGATAGATCATCAAAAAATATATAGAAAATTGAAGGAAGTTCTGTCAATATTGAGATGAAAGCACAGAATGCAGGGCACATGAAAAATGGCAAAGGTTTGAACTGAAGCAAGGTTGTAAAATAACTGAGTAGAGAGAAAATTTATCGGCTTTCTGATGCTGAAGCTGACTGGCATGCAGTGTTATTGGTGAGGGGGAATATATGAAGTATAACTGAAATTCAAACTGGTTAGACTGTAAAAATGGTGAGTCCTGGGACCAAAACAGGAAATTCCGGAGAACAACAAGTTGGGAAAATCACGACAGGGGTGTTGAAATGGAAAACATTAAGCTATGAATGATTATGTTCATTCAAACTCAAGCGTGTTTCTGGATTTAATAGAAATTTCACTTCTGAAAAAACTAAGAAGGAAATGTTCTTAAGTGGGCATTGTAATGAATGGTACAAAAAAATAAGAGAGTAATGTGTTTAAAAGCATGCCTGATTCAAAGGAAAATCTTCCAACCATTTACTACATGATATTTTCCCATGGAGATAATTTTTAAAAGCTTTGGTTCACTTACAAAAACTGAGCCTTTTTTGTTATTACTTTAACTTGTCCAATCTCTAAACCACAGAGATACCTCAGAGGTTCATTAGAAATTCCCAAACCCAGAAAGAGGAAAGTCCCAATAAAAACAAACGAACCAAACCAAATCCTTTAGGAATTGAATTTTGAAGTTTCGACTTCCTGATTCTAAGGATGGATCATATTTTAGTTGCAGAATAGTAGTAAATGTAGCTTAAAAACACCATAGTTAAAATAATGAAGCCCTTCCATTTCTGTCAGTATATTTGACCTGTGCAAGTGTTGTGTGATTAAAATGCAAATTGTCAATTACTCAAGCCCCATCTCTACCCAGATCTCTTTACAAAGAATCCTTTCTTAGCCTAATATCTTTGCTTCCCTGTTGTAATTTCATTTGTTTGTTTCTATTATTGCATTAGATACAGTCAATGGCTCAGGTTAGGCTCATATTGAAAGAAAATCTTACCAGTCCTCTATAAATAAATAATTAATGTTCAATTATGAACTATTAAGTGTTGCTCATCTCTGTCTGTCTTCTGGACTAGTCATTGATGTCTCTGATTCAAGACATGGCAATCACAGTGGCCTGCAAATAAGAAAGAAAATACTCAGGGAATAATTCAGAAAGGTTCCCAGAAAGGTGTGTCTCCTTAGTACAGAAATTGAAAAGTATTTTGATACTTGGTTCCCAGAAAGGTATGTCTCCTTAGTACAGAAATTGAAAAGTATTTTGATACTAGCTTTCACAAAACACATTTTACTGGATAATATGGGGTGAACAATCTGTTGAGTCTTATATCATGACCTGAGAACATTTTAAAAGAATGAATTGAAAGAGCCTGAGCAAGTTCACTACAACACCACATGTTAAGAAATTTTTAAGTATTCACAGTGTTCAAAACTTTTCAGTGATACAGAGTAACTTCAGAAAAACTTCATGGAAGATGATTAACTGTTTGACTTATTGGTCTTTTCTTTCCTCCCAACCTTCACTATTTTTCTCTTTTATTTATATTCTTTTAAGAAATATTTCAGTCAAAATTTTCCAAAGAGCACATATATCCAATTACACCCAGAATAGCAAAAACAAAGGATCAAAAATTTGCTCCCCCTCAAACACAACAAAAATATATGTTACAACCAAGACATTATTTTAAAAAGTCATTGACTTACTGGAAATTTTTACCTTTCTACTGTCTTAATTTTTCTTCTTACCAATTTCTTCATTTTTTTCCCCTACAAAACTATTCATTTACTACACTGTGTAATTTCCTGGACCTGTTTAATAGCAGCCTACTTTGTCATCAACTTCTTCCTATTAGTAAGAGAATCCTTGCAATTATATATCATTAAAGGTATATAAGCAAGTCAGCAGAATAAATCTCTTAACCTTGGGCTGTTGGAGGTTTCATCAGTAATTCCTGTTTCAGCTTATACACCAGCACTTTGCTAGGGAAAAGCCTATGCTTCCTCGTCCTCCTGGGTAACTTTTCACTCTCCTTGAAGCATTTCTCTAATCTGAAGACTTTTCTTCATTCAATTATTACCCACCATTCTTTCAAATCACAAGTTAAGGAAAAAAAAAAAAACAGAAATGGAGATAAGTCAAATGTATGATATACATCGCAGTGTGCGTGTGTTCAGCTGCTTGGTCTTATTCATCTCTCTGCAACTCCACGGACTGTAACCCCCCAGGCTCTCTTTCCATGGGATTTTCCAGGCAAGAATACTGGAGTGGGTTGCCATTTCCTACTCCAAGCAATCTTCCCAACCCAGGGATTGAACCTGTGTCTCCTAAGTCTCCTGTATTGGCAGGCAGATTCTTTACCACTGAGCCACCTGGGAGTGCTATGGTTCTTTTATATAGAAAAATAAGAATTTCTATGAATTTGGATATTCTTATGCCATGCTTATGGCAGAAAGTGAAGAAGAACTAAAGAGCCTCTTGATGAAAGTGAAAGAGGAGAGTGAAAAAGTTGGCTTAAAGCTCATCATTCAGAAAACTAAGATCATGGCATCTGGTCCTATCACTTCATGGCAAATAGATGAGGAAACAGTGGAAACAGTGGCTGACTTTATTTTGGGGGGCTCTAAAATCAATGCAGATGGTGATTGCAGCCACAAAATTAAAAGACGCATACTCCTTGAAAGGAAAGTTATGACCAACCTAGACAGCATATTAAAAAGCAGAGACATTATTTTGTCAACAAAGGTCCGTCTCCTCAAAGCTATGGTTTTTCCAGTAGTCATGTATGGGATGTGAGAGTTGGACTATAAAGAAGGCTGAGTGCCTAAGAATTGATGCTTTTGAACTGTGGTGTTGGAGAAGACTCTTGAGAGTCCCTTGGACTGCAAGGAGATCCAACCAGTCCATCCTAAAGGAGATCAGTCCTGGGTGTTCATTGGAAGGACTGATGCTGAAGCTGAAACTCCAATACTTCGGCCACCTCATGCGAAAAGCTGACTCATTTGAAAAGACCCTGATGCTGGGGAAAATTGAAGGCAGGAGGAGAAGGGGATGACAGAGGATGAGATGGTTGGATGGCATCACCGACTCAATGGACATGAGTTTGGGTAAACTCCAGGAGCTGGTGATGGACAGGGAGGCCTGGCGTGCTGCGGTTTTGGGGTTGCAAAGAGTTGGACACGACCGAGTGACTGAACTGAACTGAACTGATGAATTTGGAAAATTAGTTTGAACAAATCACTCTTCAATATCTGAAAACTAACCAAAAAAAGTGTAATCCATAAAACTGTTTCTCATTAATATTACAAATTGTATTACAACACATGAGCAAGTATGGGTAAATTATACTTTAAGACATGAATTTTAAAGTGTTCTAGAAAACCATTTAGAAAGCATGGATACAGTGGAGTGCTCGTGGAAATTGTCTCTTCCTACAGCATATTTTATTATGTCTTAAAGTTATTTATTAGGGGATAGAAAAACAGTTTTTGTTAATTATTTATTAATATTAAAATATTGATGAGCATTACCTAAGCGTAATGGGATTTTAGCTGGTGCACTGTACTGAAACTACTGAAATGCAGCCAACACAAGGGGCGTGTATTAGAAGAGCAGAACAAATGACTTAACAGGGGCCTAAAAGCAGCAATCAGAAAGGGTTCATTTAACTTAGAGATGGCACAAGCTTCGAGCAATTGCCTCTACTTAAGTAAGTGTGGAATTACAAAAGGCTATTTATTACAATCCAGCAGGGCCCTGCAGCTTGCTCAAAGACCTTTGAAGAATTTCAACAGTTATAAAGTCTTGCACAGTGCAGAAGCAGTAAAACTTAGGCAGATCCCCAAAAGAGCCTGGAAAGCATTTACTAAAAAGTTTATTTGATACTCTTCACAATTGTCCTTAGAAACAAATTATTTTCTCTTTCTTCTTTTTTAAGGAGAGATGCTATACCTGGTAATTTTCAAAACTTCTTTGAAAATATATTTTAACTGTTAAGAAAAATAAACCAGTTTCAAGTGATATGAAATTAAATAGGGAGGGTCTCTATGGGTTTAATAGGATAGTGTTCCAACATTCAATTTCTTTGAAATGCTCTGTAAGCATGCATTAGAAGTCATTCAATTAATGGATTTACTTCAGGAGGAAACTTGTTGAAATTTCTCCATTTTTTGTACAAAAAAAAGCAAAATTATTAGCAACGATATTGGAACTGAAATTATTCTAGTAACGATAAAATAATAAATTGTTTTTCTTAAATATTAGAGTAAATAAAAAGAAATTAATTATTAAAAATTTAACATACCTGCTATTTATTTCAATGACATGATTATAAATTTTGAATAAGTTTATAAAATTTCAACTAAATATGTGTAAAATAGCTTATCCTTAGTGTAAATCAATTTCAGAGCAGCGAACTTCCTCACTGTTAGAGCTGGGGGTATTATGAGGCAAGTATGAAAAATAAAATAATATTGAATAGACAAAAGGCAAACATAAAAGGTAAATGATATCAGTTACATGAAAGTATGCATGCATGCATGCCTGCTCAGTTGCTTGAGTAGTGTATGACTTTTTGCAACTCTATGGGGTGTAGCCGGCCATAGAGTTCTGTCCATGGGAATCTCCATTAAGAATACTGGAGTGGGTTGTCATGCCCTTTTCCAGGGGATCTTCCTGACCCACAGATCCAATCCGCATCTCCTGTATTGCAGGCAGATTCTCTACCAACTGAGCCCCCAGGGAAGGCCACGTGAAAGTATATTAATTGTTAATGGGAGGGAAATGTGATAGAAGAAATGATTTTACTTTTCCATCATAAAAGCAACACTTACATTTTATTTTGGAAAAAAATTACGTGATCATCCCCTGGCCATTAAAATATTGAGACTTTAATTATAAAAATACATAAGATATTGCATATAGTAGAAATAAGAAGATGGAAAATTTGCTGTAATAGATGCTTTGTTTAAGTTTACACTTTGTAAAGAAGTGTCACAAGGCAAGTTTAATGAAAGCTCTATTTTTAAGTGAAGAATAAAATGAAAGGCATTTATACACAGGAATAATTTGGATGACAGTTTGGATGCAAAAGCTGGCAAGATAATAATAATAATAACAATGATAGTTGATAATCAAAGAAACAGCAAATCCACATATAGGAAACACCTATTGCTAGCTCTTATAGGAAATGCAAATACATGGAGTTCTAATAATCCTTGATTTGAGAAAAATCTATTAAAAATATGTCCTTTAGTAATGAAAGCGATTCAACAGTTAATGTTCCTGAGAACTCTTGATTTTTGTTTGTTTCATGTTTGTAATTTATTTTACTGAATTCCATTAGGGAAGAATGCTGCTGAACTTCACAATGAGGATTTTGGTTGGCCAGGGTACCAAGACTGAGATTTGAAACCCAGAGTGCATTGATGGATAGTATGCATTTTTTTTTCTAATGGAAGGATTTGAAGTATGATATCACTTAAAACATATTTAATCTTCCATTAGAAAATATGGTGACCCTGTGATATCTGATCCAGACAGATGTTTTTTATTCATATTTATATTTTTGATAATGCATTGGAAAAAGATTACAGAGTCACCACCCAATAAGAGCCTCAAAATATATCTAAAGAATCATGACACAAAGAGCACCACTTCCTCAGTACTTCTTACTAAACATATTTTTTAAGAAATGGAAATGTAAAAGTAGAGATTATTGTTTCCTGGTATATGTATTTTTATTCATGAGAGCTTTTTTGTCAGAAGTCAAGATCCATTTTGCTATGTCCTAAATCCTATCTATTTTACAATACACTAAATATTATTATTACCTATGGATACCATGGGACTCCTTGTGCATAATGGATTCCAGTCCTCTTACAGAGTTGTATATGAAAATGTTATCAATGAGCTGAAGACTCTGGCATTCATAACTTTGCAACATTATAACAAATAGGTAGTCCTAATGTTTTTTTTTTCTTTTTTAATATATCAAATATATTTCATTGCTTACATTATAGTAGCAGATTGAAAACATCTGCTCACTTGCCACTAGTCCACCAGCAGCTGAAAATCTCAGCTCATTTTCCATAGGCCTGTATGTACCAGGGCTATAATCCAGCTGCTGAGGCTTGATATGGGGCCAGATTAATACTCAAGAGCCTTTGAAATGGAAAGAGTGCTTTCTTGCCAAGATTAGAACAATGATAGGCTCCATTTGCTTGTCCCCTTCCCTCTCTGCTCTTCTTTACTGCCCTTCCCAATCCAATTAATTTTCCTTCTCCCATCAAACCCTCCCATCCTCTCTTTACAGCTCCATCACCCGTCATGACGATTAAGAAAGATCGGACATCCAGAAACAGCATTTCTTTATCCTGGCAAGAACCTGAACACCCTAATGGGATCATATTGGACTATGAGGTCAAATACTACGAAAAGGTGGGGGAGATAATGTTAAAAGAGTTGAGTTGTGTCAGGAAAGAGGTTATTTTCTCATGAGTATACTCTTGCAAAGAAACTAATGACACTGCTTGCTAGTGAAAGAATCTATTTAAAACTCTGGTCATGTGCTACCTTTGATTTATAGGTAGAGGAGGGTTTAGAAATTATTGTATTGAATATCCCCCATTCCACAGCAATAAGCCATAGCAAAGATGTTCCCATCGAATGTAAGCCATCTAGTTATGATATTAGAGATGACATTTGTGTCTTCCATAGGAGACCCCTGTTCTAAACAACCATTATATAGCAATTCCTTTATCTATTGATGAACTATTCCCAAGTTCATTGCATTAAGCATCATTTTCTGACCTTCACACTCAACATGAATTTTACTCAATACAGATAAGAATGTTGAACTGATAACAAAACCATTATATTATTGAGTTGATGATTAAAGCTTTCTTTACTTTGTACAAGGAGATTAGAAGATGGGAGTATGTGTGCCTCACATTTTAAAATTGTCTTTGGTAATACAATTATAAAAAATAGGTACATGATTATTTGTAAGGATAATTCAGGCCATGATATTTCATCACTCTAAGTACCACTTATTTCTCCCTCATTATAAATTATGGTGAGGTTTGAAAACAAGATGTATTCAAACCTTATCAATAGAGCTGGGTGGTTTCATAGCTACTAATATGAACACAACATATTCATTTATCTGCCGCAGTTTACAAAGTATTTTAAATTGAATTGTGTATTGATAGCTTCTATTTACAGAACACTTCTACACGCATTATGTTAAGTTGTTTGATAATCTGATGAGAGTGAGTAAATAGGTTATTTTACAATTACAAAAACTGAGAGTCAGTGACATTTGAATTTCTCACAGCCTCACTGCTAATAAACATTAGTTCTCTGTTTTGAATTCTGACAGTCATCACTCCTCATGTAATATGTTTTCCCTTGTATTGCATATCTTCCTCTAAATAAAAATGGATCGTTAAGAGATGTGAGAATTAGTGGTATGGTCAGTTATGCAAAAAAAAAAAAAAAAATCGAATGTATAAGCATTTCTCTGCACTATGTAGTTATGCTGTTTATTGAAGTTAAAGTATTTCACAAGTATGATGCCATTTTTTTCATACTGCCCCCTATAGGAAAAAGGATATGTCTCTTTGATTGAGAGAAAGTGAGACCTAATAAACCTCATTGTGCCAAAATCGTAGTATGAATAAATTACCTCCCAGCTTTCGGTGATCCACTGTGGTACTATCAAATACCAATTTGATCATAATCTTCTATTTTTAAAAATGTGACAAGATAACAAATAATAAGAATCCATGACTTATAGATGATACAACAAAATAAAAAGGTAATTAATCGTGCACCTTAGTTCAGACTGGACAGCAGAACCAGGGAACACCCAACTTTTCTGTAGAGCTGATTCAAAAATACTACTAACCTACATTCATATCTTTTATAAACATAAAACATTTTCTGAACTTATTTCAAAGAAAGCATTAAACAATATTTTGAAACAATATTAACTAATACAGGAAAAAGTGACTGAATCTATTTTTATTGTCTAAGCATTTTAAAGTCAATGTATACTTACGTGTAATATTATTTTAAATATACTTTATACAAATATTTATAGCAAATATTCATAAATTTTAAAATAAAAATTTTTTCCAAATATTTATGTATGATACTTAGAAATATTTTGAATGTTTCACTAAGATTTAAGCCGTACAAGATCTAACTTTGACTAGACTTGACTAGTCAAGTTCTTGACTATTTAGTTTATTAACGATGATGAACACAGCCATGTTGTAGATATATGCTTAATAAATTTTTAACACATAAAATAATGATTTCTGTAAAGTAAATACATTCAGCCTTCTTCATTATTTAATATACTAACTCAAATGCTATCTGATACATAATCTGCATCTTTAGCTAAAAAGTATAGGTAATGCATGACTTTTTTTTCTGTAATATTCTATATAGTTTGGGTTGAGGATATACCTTGTTCTATATCACCCATTCCAGGCCCCACTCCAGATGCCAGGGACATTCCACTATTACTTGAACTTAGGTACTTATATACTACCATATGTTAAAGGAAAAACACAATTCTATGTAAAGTCAATTTTCATAAACAAGGCTTGACACAAAAAGTCTTTACAATTAATGTGCAATGTGAACCTCCCAATGTACAATGTGAATTCTTTGGGGAAATATTTCTAGACATTTATCTGAAGATTTTCATCTCTACTAAACCACAGTGACTTATATTAAACACGTTGCAAATATAGTCGATACTAAGGAAGTTATTAATGTAGAATTGTGCATAAAACTTGGACCTTTTTAAGTTTAATAGTTTACAGTTACTAGAAATATTTTCTGAGAATCAGTAGGACATGCCTGTTAAGCTTAATTCAGTGGATATTTTCCTCTTTGAAAGTATATTTTTAAAATTAGACTGAGGCTTTCATTCAGCTTTGGCTTTGAAGATAACATTTTCAGCCACATATTCATTAACTGGCAGAAATGAAGACTAATTTTTTCTGCATTATTTGCAGGGAACAGATTATTTTATCAAAGATGGGACATTCTATAAATATTTTTAGCTTAAAAATGCCTCTAATACATTCAGAGAGTTAAACAATTGTCACCTCTTATCCATCATATGAGCTGTGTTAAATCTAAAAGAACTGATTTAGAAGGGTTCAGCTTTTTACCTTCTGACATGACTAGGAAGATTCGGTTTTAACATGATTTTTCTTACCTCAAAGCAGGAACAAGAAACAAGTTATACGATTCTCAGGGCACGAGGCACTAATGTTACCATCAGCAGCCTCAAGCCTGATACTACATATGTATTCCAAATCCGAGCCCGGACCGCAGCTGGATATGGGACCAACAGTCGCAAGTTTGAGTTTGAAACCAGTCCAGACTGTACGTATTTTCTTCAATATAGTGTATGAGGGAAGGGCTGTTGCAAAGATGTCTGATAATTCATTCTCACTCTGAGTTTTAGTTAAATATGTGATACATTGAAAGTATACTGCTTCTTGTTGTTGTTCAGCCGTTAAGTCATGTCTGACTCTCTGCTACCCCATGGACTGCTGCATGCCAGGCTCCCCTGTCCTTCAGGGGAGGGGAACATTTAATAATTTTGCATAGCATTGTATATGTATTGTATTGTATTGTATTGTATATGTACAATACAAGCATTGTATATGTGCTTGTGTAAGTGTATATCTTTTTTTTTCTCTTTTACAAATGGAATATATTCTAGTGCCTGGAATGCTTCTAACCTTCTACTGGACATAAATTTCTTTGAGGAACGTTACATAATATGGCACTATTTTAACTTTAATATTAAAGTTAACTTCAGCATTAAAGTACTTCTTAATCCAGATATTCCAGGTTCATTGCATGGTTCAATGAACTATAAAAAAAGAAACTTGATGATCCATGAGGAACTTAATATTGTTTTAATCCTCATGGATCTAGTATCATTTGGAGATGAAGGATATCTAAACTTCATTCATCACCTCATTCAGATTCACAGGTAATTTGGATAGTCTTGTGTGTCTGACTCTAAATTTATAAAATTGGCAAATATTTTCCCAATAGCATTCTGCTTTTCTTCAAATGCATTTGCTTCATATTAGAAAAAACTAAAATATAATTTTCAAAAGATAAAATCATGGCTACAATATTAATTAAAATGAGCACAGATTAAAAATTTTATTTACCTTATTAATGAAGAAACTAGTAACAAATTTAAAAGATTTAAAGGGAAATATGAAGAATAAATACATATATACATATGCATACATACTTGTATGTTTGTGTCTGTGTGTATGAGTGTAGACCATCTGGGAAACTTACATAAATTGGTTAATCCAAATCTGGTTAATATACTATAGGACAATAAATATAATGACTGAGATCAACTTTTCTAACATAAACCAGTCACATCTCTAGTTAATGAATCATTCTAATTGTAATGAGAAAAATTGTATACTGTATATGACTATTCTTAGTTTTTTACTTAGAACTAATTTCACAGTTGTAAAACAGGCTAGAAAGACAATCAAAGATGAACACTCTTTAGAAATAGATTATCAAGGAAGAGTCTGACAATGCCCAGCATACAATTGAATTGAAACCCAGTAATCTCTTTTGACAGTTCCAAAGTACCTTTTCTCTCTGTATCTATATTTCCTATTTTGTAAATATTTGATTCATGATATAAAATTACATTGTTATTGGTATGGTAGTATTTTATGCCCAAATTTCATGTTTCATAGAAATATTCAACATTAACAAAAATTATAAAAGCTGTTTAAGTTAACATGATAAAATAAATATTTTATGGCACACTTTTTGTCAGACAATTAGAAATGCTACTTATAATAACTAGCTCTACCTTCTGCAAGGTATGAGAACTTAGTGTTAGAATTTTTGAGCTCACAGCTGAAACATGACCATTCCTCTACTCAGAGGGGTGCTGCCATCCTCAAAAATGTAAACTGACACAGTTGACCCTCAAGATCTATGGGTTCCACATTCACAGATCCAAACAACCTTGGATCAAAAATGTACACAAGTAGAAAGTCAAGGGATATCTGGAATAACAGGCGAGTTTGGCCTTGGAAAACAAAATGAAGCAGGACCAAGGCTAACAGAGTTTTGCCAAGAAAATGCACTGGTCATAGCAAATACCCTCTTCAAAAAACACAAGAGATGACTCTACACATGGATATCACCAGATGGTCAATACTGAAACCAGATTGATTACATTCTATGCAGCCAAAAATGGGAAAGCTCTGTACAGTCAGCAAAAACAAGACCAGGAGCTGACTGTGGCTCAGATCATGAACTCCTAGTTGCAAAATTCAGACTTAAATTGAAGAACATAGGGAAAACCAATAAGCCATTCAGGTATAAACTAAATCAAATCCCTTATGATTATATAGTGAAAGTGACAAATTGATTCAAGGGATTAGGTCTGATAGACACAGTGCCTGAAGAACTTTGGGCTGAGGTTCATGACATTGTACAGGAGGCCATCCGCATCCCCAAGAAAAGAAATGCAAAAAGACACAGTGGTTGTCTGAGGAGAACTTACAAATGGCTGAGAAAAGAAGAGAAGCTAAAGGCAAAGGAGAAAAGGAAAGATATATCCATTTGAATGCAGGGTTTGAGAGAAGAGCAAGGAGAGATAAGAAAGCCTTCCTCAGTGAACAATGCAAAGGAAAAGATGAAAACAAAAGAATGGGAAACACTAGAGATCTCTTCAAGAAAATTAGAGATACCAAAGGAGCATTTCATACAAAGATAGGCCCAATAAAGGACAGAAACAGTGTGGCCCTAACAGAAGCAGAAGATATTAAGAAGAGGTCACAAGAATACCCAGAAGAAATATACAAAAAGAGATCTAATGACCCAGATAGCCACGATGGTGTGGTCACTCACACAGAGCCAGACATCCTAGAGTGTGAAGTCAAGTGGGCCTTAGGAAGCAATACTGCTAGCAAAGTTAGTGAAGGTGATGCAATTCCAGCTGAGCTACTTCAAAACCTAGCAGATGATGCTATTAAAGTGCTGCACTCAATATGCCAGCAAATTTGAAAAACTCAGCAGGTGGCCATAGGACTGGAAAAGATCAGTCTTCATTCCAATCCCAAGGAAGGGCAATGCCAAAGAATGTTCAAACTACCACACAAATACAATTATTTCACATGCTCTCAAAGTAATGCTCAAAATCCTTCAAGCTTCAACAATATGTGAACCGAGAACTTCCAGATATTCAAACTGGATTTACAAAAGGCAGAGGATCAGAGATCAAATTACCAGCATCCATTGGATCACTGAAAAAACAAGAGAATTCAAGAAAAAAAATCTACTTCTGCATCATTGACTACACTAAAGCCTTTGACACTGTGGATCACAACTGGAGAATTTTTTAAGAGATGGGAATACCAGCCCACCTTACCTGCCTCCAGCGAAATCTGTATGAAAGTCAAGAAACAACAGTTAGAACCAGGGAAAGGAGTACGTCAAGGTTGTATATTGTCACCTTGCTTATTTAACTTACATGCAGACTACATCATGTGAAATGCCAGGCTTAATGAAGCACAAACTGAAATCAAAATTGAAGGGAGAAATATCAATAACCTCAGATATGCAGATGACACCACCCTTAAGGCAGAAAGCAAAGAGGAATTAAAGAACCTCTTGCTGAAGGTGAACAAGGAAGTAAAATGCTGGCTTAAAACTCAACATTTAAAAAACAAAGATCATGGCATCTGGTCCCATTACTTCATGGCAAATAGATGGGGAAAAAATGGAAGCAGAGACAGACTTTATGTTCTTCTGTACCAAAGTCACTGTGGACAGTGACTGCAGCCATGAAATTAAAGATGCTCTTTGGAAGAAAAGCAATAAGAAACCTAGACAGTGAATTAAAAAGCAGAGACATACTTTGCCTACCAAGTTCCATATAGTCAAAGCTATGGTTTTTCTAGTAATCGTGTATGTATGTGACAGTGGGACAATAAAAAAGGCTGAGTGCTAAAGAATTGATGCCTTTGAACTGTGGTGCTGGAGAAGACTCTTGAGAGTCCAATGGACTGCAAGATCAAACCAGTCAATCCTAAAGGAATGTAACCCTGAATATTCATCAGAAGGACTGATGCTGAAGCTGAAGCTCCAATACTTTGGCCACCTTATGGGAAGAACCAACTCATTGAAAAAGACCCTGATTCTGGGAAAGATTGAAGGCAGAAGGAGAAGGGGATGACAAAGGATGAGATGGTTGGATGACATCACCAACTCAGTGGACATGAGCTTGAGCAAGCTCCGGGAATGGTGATGGACAGGGAAGCCTGGCCTGCTGCAGTCCATGGGATCACAAAAAATTGGACAAGACAGCAACTGAAAAATAATAACAGCAATATTTAATATCCTGTGATAAACCATAGTGGAATAGAATAGGAAAGAATTTTAAAAAGGATATCTATGTATAACTGTCACTTTGTTGTACAGCAGAAACTAATTAATACAGCATTGTAAATCACTAGACTGTACTTCAATAAATTTCAATATTATATATATATATATATATACAAAAAAAAATTCCAGAAAATTCCAAAAAGCACAACTTTAATTTATGGCAATCCAGCAGTTATTTACATTGCATTAATTTTTGTTATGTATTATTAGTAATCTAGAGATGCTTCAATGTATAAGGCAAGATGTATTTAAGTTATATGCAAATACTACACCAATTTATATAAGGGACTCTAGCATCCTTAAATTTTGGTATCTATAGAAGGTCCTGGAACCAATCCCCCTTGTATAGCAAAGGGGATTCAAGTCTCAAATGTGGAGTCTGTACATTAGACCTCACCTAATCTTCCTGCGATGGAATGAACATGGAAAAATCACCCTTTGAGGACAGAAAAACAAGGTGATGCAAAATGCTATGGAAGTACATGTGAAGAGATTTAAAACAAATTTAAAATTTTAGATGACACAATAATAAAATATAATTGTAATTTTAAATTTGCAGTTCTAAATCTTTTTACAAATGTTAACTGGCACAAAGAAAGTTACCCATTTTGAAATGATTGTAGATTGAATTTTTTCAAACTTTAAACAGTTATTGGCATTAACAACACCAAAATGAATATTTGCTTTAACAAGAGAGGTCACAAGTCACAGAACTATAAAAACAAAACATTTATTATATAGTGTGTTATAAACTAGGCATATTGAGGAGCAGGAGGTGCAGAACACTCTTAGATAAATATGTATTATATTAATGCATAGTTTGGAACACCAGTCTAACCTCACACATTCTTAATTAGCAGTTAACCCTATCTGATAAGTAAATTTGCAAAACCAACCACAAGTTCTACAATTGTAATGTGATTCCAAATTTACCACAGATAGAGCTGTGGTCATGTTATGCATGATCTTCTAATGAGGCTTCAGTGTCTGAGGTTTAAGAAATCTCATTTAATAATGAGATTCTTAGGACTTTCGCAAGCAAGTTTTTATATTTGCTATATTTCCATTGATTGATAGATCAGATGAAAAGAAGACAGAGAGAAAGAGGACTTTTTTTAATACCCTCCTCCATTTATAAAAATCTTTGAATTGCACAGTTTGATTTTTTTTTAATCCATTCACTCTTACTATTTTAGTATAGATTTTTTCCAAAGTTTAAAAATAAGTAAATATAGATTTAAACATTATCTTTTGAGGCACAATGTAGGAATTAAGAGCAAGGAGCCTGGAGTAAACTGACACACATTAGGATGAGCTTGACAAGCCACTTCAATCTTCAATGTCTTAGTTTCCCTATCTGAAAACTGGGAAAGATCACTGTGCATGACTCCATGTGGTTTTTACATTGATTAAGTTAATTGATGTTTAGAAAGTGCTTAAAATATTACCTGGTATAGTAGAATAGCAGGCACTGTGTGTGTGCCGTGTTTAAATGTATAGTACATAATTTGAACATCCAAGGAATTTGTGGAACAAAAATATGTGAGATAAAGCTGAGTTTTGGAATTGGAGGATCTTATTGGATTTTACTATTCAAGAAGATTGGCCTAGGGACAATTCAGTCAGCACTGCTAAATGCTTCATACTGTCTTTTCGTTGTGTCTAATGAATGGGTATGCAGCAACTTTAATCTCTTGGACCCTATTTTTAGGGGTTATTAAGAACGCCTAATAAAAGTAGAGTGGAATCATTATAAAAGAACTTTGTATATAAAAATTAGACTGTCATATGTAATTTTGTAAGATATGGAGAACTTTTTCCAGTTCTTCACAGGGAAAATGAAATAACAAAAATAGATTTATTAAATCCTTATTATGTGTTTAGCACTGTTCTAGTATTTAACTTGTATTACTGAACTGAACTCCTTTAATCCTTACAACAACCATATTACGTCACATAGCAAATTGGTACAAAGCCAGGCATTCTGGCTCTTGAGAACGCACTCCTCGCCAGTCTTGCTTAGGGAAAGACAGCGGACAGCATGTGTAGGATGGACAAAAATGGGAAGCAATTAGAAACAGGGAGAGCAGTTTGCTGTGGAAACATAGTCAAACTAAATTTCTAAGAATTATAATAGATATAGATTGTTGATAGTATGCCACATAAAATTATTAGACAACTCTATCACACACATTTAATCAATATTATTCTTTCAAATGTTTGCCAATTTCCAGCACAAAAATAATCTGATTTGGTTCTGCACCTCTAGATAGTCTCTGAAATTTATCTATATTGAGAACTAGAGGGAATTGTAGAGGGGTCAAGTTTAATCCTGTCTTTGATGAAAAGAAAATTCTTTTTTTCTATCATGTTTACTCTCCCGGTTTCACTGACCTTTATTTTATAAACTGGATAAAATTTACCAAAGCATGAGATAAACTGATTATTATATGTTCATGGGACTTTATTGAATTACAAGGTTAAGTTATTTTACAAATGACTCATGATCTATAGCCAATGGATAGGGATGCATCAGTTCAGGTCTTCTGGAAAGCATATACTAAGGTAGAATTACAAGAGCTTTGGGGAGGGGAGGGAAGGGAAACAGATAAAAAATAAAACAGGAAGAGCAGAAATGGCCAAGCAGAGCCTCAGAGTGAGATGTAGGTCAGCCATCTATGAAGACAGAGAGAAAGCAGAGCAGTCGGAAGGATGAGCCTCAGAAAGCAACGCAGCTCTGAGGGTCTCACCGGGCTAGTGGCGAGCCCCAGAATGAATATCAGCCTTTGCAGGAGCCACGCAGGGGCACACGTTGGCTGGCTCCAGTCCCCTTGCCACGTTTAGTCATTGAGGGGAGTGTGACTGCAGTGGGTCCTGAAGGTGCAGCAGCTGGAGGCTGTCTGCCCACTGCAGGCCTGGCAGTAGAGAGATCCTAGCAGGCACTCCCACGACTGCCATGGAAGTATAAACAATAGTTTTCTGGTTGTAAAGAATAAAGTGCTTCCAACAGTTTATATTATGAGTATACCATCCTACCACACTCTGAGTTCTTCTTTTTTTTTTTTCAGATGTTTAGAAAAGTTCTAATAGTCTATCTGCCATATTTTTTTGTTGTTGTTTAATTTGCATCATTTAACTATTCCCTAAATTGAAGTATTTTGGAGAAAATCTTCCAGCCTTAGATTTTCATCAGGTTCAAGATGTGACCTTGGCTTCTGAAGAGGTGATAATATAACTTAACCGTCTCTTCTAAGCTCATTTTGTGATACCCAACTCATTTATTTGTTTAATCAGCATTTACTAATATAAAAGCAATAAACGTTAAAGGATGAGAGAATGTTCCAGGAAGTGTGCATATTTTAGAAAGTATAGAGATTAGAATGCTTATGGATTTTGTTAGCAGATGAGGCTAGGGATTTAGACAGAGAACAGATCCTAAATGGAATACACACATTTTATCCAGAAAGTGATGAGGAGCCCTGCAAAACTTCTATGCATGACAATGACATAATCAAACTCATGATTTAGCAGGAATACTCTGGTGGCCAGCTAAGATAGGCAAGGCCTGCAAATAGAGATCAGCTGGGAATTTTTTTTATTGTTATCCAGAAGAGAAATGAAGACAGAAACTAAAATATTTAAAACAATTTCGTGATTAATTGGATGTAGAATAATCAGGAGAGGGAGAGGACAGGTGACTTTATATTTATGGCCTACATCTTTGTTAATTATAATGTTGTGGTCTGAAATCAGCAGCAGCAGCATTACTGGGAGCTCATAAGGTATGCACAGACTCAGTCCCCACTCCAGACTGCCTGAAACTGCTTTCTTCAAAAGATCCTCAAGTCATTTATGTGAATAAGTTAGAGAGAAAACCCTGGGAGATAGTGAAGGACAGAGAAATCTGGTGTGCTGCAGTCCATGGGGTCGCAAAGAGTTGGACACAATAGCAAATGAATAACAAAGTTAGAGAAGCATTGGTTTAGTTAAGGATCAGTAAACATTTTCTGTACGGGGCTAGAAAATAAATAGTTTAGGCTTAGTGTATATACAGTCTCTGTTGCTCCTATACAACTTCACTGATTTTAGCATAAAAGCTGCCATAGACAATGAACAAATAAATGAATGTGGCTATGCTCCATTGCAGTTTTATTTATGGACACCAAAGTGTGGATTTTATATAATTTTCTCATATCACAAAATCTTCTCCTGACTTGTTACAACCATTAAAAAATATAAGTTGTTCTGAGTTTCTGAGCTATACAAAAATTAATGGCAGGCCACCTCCTGGGGAATATTTGCTAATACCTGGCATTGGTGAGTGAATGAGTGATGGGCCATTTACTGAGGTAGGAAATCCAGGGACAGGAACAATTTGTTGGTGAGATGTGTTGAGGTCCATAGGACAGGTATTATATCATCTTTTAAATAAATACAGATGTTAGAGACTAAACAAACTAATGAGAAAGTTTTTATAATTTCATTCTGGGAAACTTGAACTATCTCCTGTATTTCTCTGATGATTTCTGTTTATCTGATGAGCCTCTCGCCAATGAATATAGAGAAAACCAATTCAGCATGTTTTGTGCGGTAGATGCTCAACTAGTTTTGATTGATATCCATGAAAACAGAGTATTTAATCTTATTAATCAGAAACTTCAAGTAAAATTATACAAAATGTCTATCATTTTATACTAAATGAAGAATTCTTTTTGCGTTGTATTAGACAGCAAGCCAGACTAAATATGACTTAATTTATCAACTTTTTCAGGTAGGGGTTAATTATGCTGTGTCAATGCCTAGTTTTTTTCTTATTGTTTTCTCTCCAACCTCACAGCTTTCTCCATCTCTGGTGAAAATAGCCAAGTGGTAATGATTGCCATTTCAGCGGCGGTAGCAGTTATTCTCCTCACAGTCGTGACCTATGTTTTGATTGGGAGGTGCGTTCACAGTCTGTTTTACAACTTACTTGCATTACTGCATTGCTTGCTCCCCTCAATTGCCACTAAACTCTGAAGGGTTTGGTCAATAAGTTATTTTAATGAATAAGAATGTCTCTACTTGTATTCTAGATCTTTCTCTTTTCTCCCTTTCTTTTGATTCTCCACCTTTAGTCTCGAGTTTCTTTCTTTTCATTAAATTCTTGCCCCACTCTCAAAAACATACCGTTTCTCTTCTCTCTTCTGACCTCACTCTTAGTTCTTACTTTCTTTTTCCAATTATCGCTTCCCTCACCAAATATACCCCAGATTTCCCTGACACTTTCTCACCCAGAACACTGGTAACAGTACGCAGCACTAATCACTAACAATGGAAACTTTACCCTCCATTCATTCTAACAGCAGTTGTTTAAAAAAAAAAATACTATAAACACTTGCTAGGGCCATTATAAAAACTGAACTGAAGGAGTCTGCTCAGTGGGGAAGCGACTCTCCATATCTCCTCATTAGGCAGCTTTCCAGGATCCCCAGAGAAAGAGGCTTTCTCTAGAGGATTTAGAAAATATGAAGTCATTAAACTTTCACTAAAGCATTTAATTGTTCATAGAAAATGCTTTTTTTGTGTGTGTGCTTTGCACATTCTGAACATAGATCATTGTTTTCAGTATATTTATTTTCTGTGTTCTTTTCCTTTGATTCACCTCTAGGTTCTGTGGCTATCATAAGTCGAAACACGGAGCAGATGAAAAAAGACTTCATTTTGGGAATGGACACTGTAAGTTTCTAACCTATGTTTGGTGTTTTGGTTTTACCATTACAGTTTAAGCAGTTGTTGACTTAAAACTGGATAACGTTCCCCTAACAGAGAGAATTCAAAAGTAGTTTTATGGGACGGTTGAGCAAGTTACATTTATTTTAAATGGAGAAGGGAATCCACGGCTCTCCATTAAGTAATTTTTATGCGGCTGCATTGCAGCACAGTTAAGCTAACATGAAGGGTAACTGGTGGTTTATATTCAAATAATGCTCATGATGGGAAGTACATAACTACAGTCAGCTCTGCATGGCTGAAAGGCAAAGCGTATCTTCAATTTCCTTATTACTAGTTATTTGCTGAAATCTAAATAGGAATCTTTTTTCCTTTCTTAACTGCCAAGTAAATATAAACAACCTTTGTTTATGTGAAATGCCTGACTCCATTTTGTCAACCAACCAGGATAAAGCCTTTAGAATAAACTTTACTTTGGAGTTACATGATATCCAATTGGTAGGGAAGTCGATGCTTTCCCCTCTTATTTTAATATCAAACAATTTTGTCTCCTTTCAATATTCTTTAAAAGAAATACTCTTTTAAGAAACAAAGTATTTATATCTAATTAAAAGACTTTTTTTTTCCCTTCAGGCGAAACAAATCATTCCAGGTGTTTTGCTTTTCCAAACTATGGCTCAGTTTATTGTGGCAATTACTAATCAGTGGCTTGTCCTCCTGGAAATTAGCACAAAGATTATACTCATTCTTGTATGTTCTCCAATAATCTCACTGTAACTAATGTAGTCTAGTAAGCATTACTTTCTTTGGCATTCACTGCTGCCTTCTATAAATGCTTTCAGTTCAACATGATACTTCCTATCAGCCATTGACCTTCCACCTAAAAGTTGTAACTTTACAGTAAAAACTTGATGACCAGTTGTTACCATGCAGGAAGCATATAGTAGATTTAAAAAAAACAAAATGTTTTCCAAAATGTGAGTTAAAGGAGGATGGACAGAAAGGCAGAGTTCACAGAGAGCACTGTTTGATTTTTCCATCTCATTATAGAATAATTCACAGAAAAACCAATATCAATAATATAATATCAATATCTCATTCCAGAGTAGTTAGGTTTGCAACTCAAAAGTTTTAAAAGCGTGTATGAATAAGTTATAGGATATTTATCTAGCTTTTCCTTCACAATCCCACAAAACACTATCTCATTCACCATGCATAAATTAGTCAAAACAGTTGCATTTCTGTGGATTAAATTGATCTTAATCTGAGCTGGACAATGGATGTAAATACTGTCTTTAGAGCAGCCATACTGATTTGGTTCTTTATATAGGAATTATAAACCTCATAAACTTGAAGCACTGATAAATTTTTGTGTGTCAATTTTAAGCAGGTTCCTCTATGACTCCAATCTGCTTTAGCTGTTGGTTTTTATGGTGGAGTTTGCTGAAGCTTTAATTTTCTTCAAATGCACGATATACTTATGATAGCCAAACAAAAAAGAAATGTGTTTTACCCTAGCTTTAAGGACATAAAGTAACTTATATGCCTGTCATAAACTTTCTGTGTCTTAATACTACAGCTGGTTTATTTCAGACCATTTATTTGGTATTACCTTGAAAAGCTCTAGCTATGAACTATTCCCTCCAGCCTTGTTACAAATCCTATAATATTGCTTCAAAAGGAAAGAAATGTGTTTCACCTCCTAAGATCCTGTCCCCTTGCCCTCTCGGCCTGGGCCTTTTTACTTTTTTGCTCTCCTTAGGGCAACTCATGCTGGTAAAATGGAAATGTAAATTACTATGTTTGCACAGAACGAGCTGTAAAGTAGTGCAGCTTAACACGTGTGCATGTGTTTATTATCTGGTTTTCTTGACACAGCCCAGTTACTCTCTGTGTCGCCCTTAATTATTGGTGTGAAGGGATTATGCGCTTGCATCCTGAATCACCTGATTCCTGGAACCTCTGGGGATGGCAGTTGAAAATCAGGAGCTAGAGGTCCCGTGGTGAACAGGCCATTTTTCTCGGAGATGTGTGTGTATGTGTTTATATTTGTATTGTTTCTCTAAATGCCATGTGGCTAGAAAAGCCATTTACTTGATTTTAATCAATCACGATGAACTTGATTGATTTTATACAGGAATGACTATTTAATTTTTAGATTATTTAGTAATATGGATACTCTCTAGGGTTGACAGGATTGGAATGGTAACTCTAAAGGACACTTTCAAGACTGTTTCAAGCTGGTGCTTATTTAAAATGCTTGAGACATCCTTCCTAACAACTCATTTTAAAATCTTCTTTGTAATTCCTTCTTTAAATGTATGTATAGTTGATTTACAGTATTAGTTTCACATGTACAGCATAGTTATTAGGGTTTTTGCAGAGCATATGCCATTAAAAGTTACCATGAGTAAATGGCTATAGTTTCTGTGCTAAACAATATATTTTTGTTGTTTACCTAATTTATATGCAGTAATTTGTATCCCTTAGCCCCATACCCTTATTTTGCCAGTAAATATCTCTCAAGTTGATTTCCTTAAATTCAGCAAGGCAGAATATTTGCAACTGTTTACTAGGAAAAAAAAATATTTTTCATGTAACTTTTTAAAGTGCTACCATTTCCCTTGAAAAGGAAAGCCAAATTTTCTTACCTTACTAGTCCCCAACCTTAAAATGACTAGAGGGAAAATCAAAACAGGATGTTCACATATTCTAGCCTCCATTTGATGTGTCTTCTTTTAAATGTAGCCAAAATGACTAAGCAGAAATATTCTGAGAAGACTTCATTTCTTGACATCTTTTACTAAATCTTTGGTTACTTTTACCGTTTTCCTTACCCCAAAGCAAGAATATCTGTTTGCTTGTTTTAACAGTAAAATGTTTCAGTATTGATAATGTAGAAATAGTTCTAGTGTAATAATAAATAATAGTAGACCACTGTACTAAAGAGTGACTATTTTTATAGGAAGCAATAATGTTTATAATAACAGCAGAAGCGTGCAAGCTGATGTATGAGCTCCAAAGAAATGGGCATTTTTGAGCGCAAATTCTGTCTCCAGGAAACCAAAGGATATTCCTGTTTGTGAATAAACCTTCTTAACATGAAGTTACTAATAATGGCAATAGTCTCTGTCGTTTTCTGGGCAGCAACTACAATCACAGGCACTCAAGGCTAGACACTTGAAAAGCATATTTTTCAGAGTTTTTCTCCTCGTAGGCCTAGTACATTCTTTGTATTGCAGAAAAGTAGAGTTCTTACTTCAAAAGCAACTCCCCTCACAGTTTGCCCAGAGCAAGGGGAAAAAACTTACTATTTCCCCATTTTTGTGGATGTTGACTCCCTAGCTACGGGTGTCACCTCAATTATCAACACTCTGCCCCTGGATGGAGAGTGGTTGCCCTTTTCCAATGTTGGGGTCACTAACCCAACTTCCCCTCAATCCTCCACGTGCTCCCTCACCTTTCATACCTATTCTGTTGCCTCAACAGCATCCGAAGAAGAGGCTGAGGAAAATAGTTTTTACCTCCAATCTCTCCCAGTCACCATCTCTCTTGTAATCCATTTATTCTTATGCTTTATATTTATTTACTCAAACCTCTATGGAAGTTTCCCAGGAACATAAATTATTATGTGATGTAACATGATATTCACAGAGTCATCCTGTAAATTAGCAAACTAGCCATTTCTTAATCTAAATTCTGAAATCCTGGACTCATTGGCTGAATGGCCATTGTGCTGAAGGCTCTCTGGAACAATTGCTTTCATGAGAGTCCCTACACCTGTTTCATGCGAACTACCAAACTGGCTCAAAGAAACCTTCAGAAATTCCAGAATGTTCAGGTGTGATTTTGCCATTAAGATTTTTCTGTTAAAAAGTGGTATCAGAAAAGACAATGTCTGATTTTATTTGCTATTTTAGGATGTTAAAAAAAAATCCTTCAATAATATAGTGTGATAAGAGAAAAAAATGTATCCCTACTAAGCGTCCACTTTCCTAGCTAAAATAATTTTACCAATGTTACTAAAATTAAAATCAAAATCAGTTATATTGGTGCATAAAGTGTGGGAGTTTATTACATTATTATTTAATGTTAAAGCATTAGTGTTATGTACTTTAATAGATTTTAGGCCTCCTTTTTATTTTATTATTTTTTTTTAGACTTCCTTTTTAGAGAAAGTTCTCAGAGAAAGTTTCTTGAACATTCCAAATTGTTTCTAAAGTGAATTATTTTTCTAAATGATAGAAATTTCATTAAGATTAAATCAAATTCAAAATGATTCCCCTCTATCTTCTGTCTGTGCAATTTTAATTTGGAACATTGTGAAAATTTTCTACCTTCAGAATGATTAAATAAACTGTGAAGAAAGCTTATATTTGATAAGCTGTAAATATGATTTATGTTTGGAATTTAGCTCCTTAGCACCATTATTAAACTTATAGAGAATAATTGTATTGCCTTTAGCTATATTGAAAAGCTGGGTGGTCACCTTCCCTAGTGGTAAGGAACCCGCCTGCCAATTAAGGAAACCTTAGAGGAGATGTGGGTTTGATTCCTGGCTCAGGAAGATTCCCTCGAGGAGGGCATGGCAACCCACTCCAGTGTTCTTGCTTGGAGAACCCCATGGATAGAGGAGCCTGCCGGGCTACGATCCATAGGGTCGCAAAGAGTCGGACAAGACTGAAGTGACTTAACATGGACACATGTTGAAAAGCTCCACACAATAAGATTTCAGTTAACTGATGCTATATCTCTTGTGCACTCAGTCATGTCTGACTCTGGGACCCCATGGACTGTAGCCCGCCAGGGATTTTCCAGGCAAGAATATTAGAGTGGGTTGACATTTCTCCCTCCAGGGATCTTCTCCACTCAGGGATTGAACCCATGGTCTCCTGTGTCTCCTACATTGGCAAGTAGATTCTTTATCACTGAACCACCAAGGAAGCCCATATATACATATACAATTTAATTTAGATCTATAACTGAAGTGCAGAATTTTAAATGACTGTTAATACAAGCAGAATAGTGTCAGACAAAAAACATGCTGTTTTATATTCTCTAGCTATCTATAATTACAGCAGCTATCCCACCTTATGAAATTATTTCACAAACTTTCCTTTATTGTCACATGTGACGCTATAATAGAGATTTGGTTATTTCACTTTGTTGAATCACACATGTGTGATAGTGTGAAGGCATTCACTCACTATTGTTACAGGTAGTCATTGCTGGCAGATTCAATTCTGAACCATTCTTCTCTCCTTAAGAACCCCCTCATTTTCCTTCTACTGATTTTACAGAGAAAACTCCTCTCTCTGTTTCATTACAAGGGAACTTTTTCTTAAATT
This sequence comes from Muntiacus reevesi, assembly GCF_963930625.1. Classification (NCBI taxonomy): domain Eukaryota; kingdom Metazoa; phylum Chordata; class Mammalia; order Artiodactyla; family Cervidae; genus Muntiacus; species Muntiacus reevesi. Next base: position 17,759,039 of record NC_089269.1, on the reverse strand, counting down.
GTTCAACCTATTTACTCTAACCTTTCTGTCTGATAATTTCTGTGAATAAACCAAAGGTTGATGCAGTTTAATGTCATGGGAATTTTTTTAGACTAATAATGTTATCATAAAACTTTCTCAGTAAATGTTTTATACATCTAGCTGCAGTAATGCCTTTCTGCCTTTCTTTAAACAGTAAAGCTTCCAGGTCTCAGGACTTATGTTGACCCACACACATATGAGGACCCTACCCAAGCAGTTCACGAGTTTGCTAAGGAATTGGATGCCACCAACATATCCATTGACAAAGTTGTTGGAGCAGGTAAGCACCACCGTGCCAACCTAGTATGTTAATTACAGCTTTACAGCTATGCATAAGAATCCTGCCTGAGATGGATTGCTCACACCCTCAGGTCCATGTACATTGCTTTGAAAAGGGACGTTTTCTGATTTCATGATGAAAGGCAAGCAGTAAATAAATGCAGGAGTATTTAATGGAATGTAATGATTTTAAAGGTGCCAGACTTACAGACTTACAGGTTATGGCCAGCTTTTTATTTATTGAGTTTCAGAGGCAGCAGCCACAGCAGCTCATTCTCCCCATGGCTATGCTGATCATGTGTCACAAAGTCTATTTCGTTAAATGGAAATAATGGGATGAAAGTGTGTCTTTCTTTAAGTTAGCCTACTAAGTGAAAAATTTTGATTGTAGGGGGAAAAAAGTAATTCTTGACTCTTCTTTGGAATTAGGTAACATAAAGTAATATTAAAAAATGATGTATTTTATATAAATTCCATCAAAATTGTATTGAGAGAATAGTTCAAATAATATGAACTGCTCCATTTTAATACCTGCCTGTAACACTATATAGTTTTAAATTATTTGTGTTGAAGTTTGTTTTCATATAGATATATTTTTGTTCTGATTATTAATTTGCTCAATCATAAATTCATTAACACCTATGGAGTGATTATTAATTTCAGCTTCATATTTTCAAAAATTATAGATATTTATAAAATAACAATGTTTTGTACAGTTAAGCATAAATATATGGCATTCATAGCATATGCAGTGTCTATTTGAGTAAAACTACTACTCCAAAGAAAAATAAACAGCACTGTACAATAATTACACACATCACCTCATTCTTCAATATTGCTTTAAAATCAAACTAGTTATGTTGATGTGGGAAATAGAGTGAAAGACTGAAAAATGAATTCTCTGAATTTTGCATACCATATCAGGTCACATTTTCTGCAAGTACTATATATGACTGATGTTTTTTTACACACATGTAAATATAATTTTCTGTTTCTTTTTCTCTGCACTGAAGAAATATTTAGAATTCAAATAGTATTTACTGTTCAAGCAGGATAATCTGAGTGATTCACATATTATCTAAATAAACAAATGGGTCAGTAAATCTCTCTTCTATTTTTTTTTTAATGTTGTATATTCCTAAAACTCACATGTGTGGGTAATATGAAACTATCAGTTCATAAAAAGACTTCTTTTTTCACAATCTAAGACTTAAGAACATACACATTCACTGTACGTCTACGTTAATCCAGCTAAAATTAATCCAGATATATATTTATTCGTCTCTTTCATTTGTATAGTTCTGCTTTGTCAACCGCTCCAGAGTGCAGAGGGGTTTTGCCATGCTGGTTTTAATGTTGCCCCACAAGAGTGCACTGTTCTCCAGCATGGAAGGTGCAATAGCATATGAAGCACCCTCAGCTGGAGAATGTGATGAGAGAAGGAAAATCTGCTCATGGTCAGCCAAGGTCCATAAGGCCAGACATATCACAACCTCGAAATTTGAGGCCTTCTGCATTAAGAAAACTTATATATACAGATGCTATTGACAAAGTCAGATATCTAGAACGCAGTGTGTGCATGTGCTAGTCACTGTGTCTGACTCTTTCCAACGCCATGGACTGTAGCCTGTCAGGATCTTCCATCCATGGAATTCTCCAGGCATGAATACTGGAGTGGGCTGCCATTCCTTTCTCCCAGGGATCTTCTTGACCCAGGTCTCCCACATTGCAGGCAAATTCTTTACCATCTGAGCCACCAAGGAAGCCCCTATACCATACAGGTATTATTGACAAAGCCAGATATCTAGAACACAGTACTGTGACATAAAACATACTCATTAAAAATGGCCTCTGATCAATAAGATAAAGGGAAAGGCTATCTGTATTGATTCACTTAATAATCCCTGATGCTCATTAAAGATTAGAGCAGATCCTCTTTGATTTCTCTCAATCATATTTGCAAAAAATTAGAGATAGGCCCCATTTTCAGTATTTTGTACCCAATAGCTTCATTTGCCACATAAGAGCTATAAAACTCCCTGTTTTGTTTGCAAATATATATATCTTCAAGATATATTATGTTTCTCCTGGAAGATTTCTTTATAATATATACTCCAAATTCTAGTCTGTCTTGATTAGGCTTTAAATGATTTGTCATTACCAAGATAGAATATGAAATCAGGATTTTGAAAGCTATAAGGTTTAGAATATTTTGTTTCATAATATTTGAAATGTCTACAAAAATAGATGAAATTGTATAATAGTATAATGAACCTGAAAGTGAAAATGTTAGTCGTTCAGTCTTGTCTGACTCTTGGCGACCCCATGGACTATAGCTCACCAGGCTCCTCTGTCCATGGAACTCTCCAGGCAAGAATAATGGAGTGGGTTGCCATTCCCTTCTCCAGGGGATCTTCCCTACTCAAGGATCGAATCCAGGTCTTCTGCATTGCAGGCAGACTCTTTATTGTCTGAACCACCAGGGAAGCCCACCATAATGAATCTGCACGTATCCATTTCTGCAACAACTTCAATCACAATTTACTGATGACCAATCTCCTTTCATCTATACTCTTAAATACTTTCTATACCTTTCTAAATTTTTAAAATAATGTTGTCTGCAAAAATTAGTAATCATGCTAGATGGATTAGCAGTAATCTTCCACTGTTAAAGAGCTGAATATATTATTCAATCAAAGAATTTTTTATAGTCAATTAAACATACAGGCAGGCTGTGTGGACAAATTCTAGTTTTAGGTCAAGAATTTTATACAAAGAAATAGATTTAGTGGAAACTCTCATTTATGCATTTAATAGCCAGAAGAATTATACCCATATTGCAAATTACAAAATTAAAACTGAGGCATAAGTTAACTTTCCCAAAGTAATACAATGTTTTTTTAGTGAGGAATTTATAATGACTAAAATTCCTAATTTTATCCCTCAATCCACATATTTCAAAGTTTTCTATAGGTTAAAAATATGTAATTCTTATACTGTGTTAGGCATTCACATGGCTTAATTTTATCAGACTTTTAAATAGTTATTATTATTACCATTTCACCAGATGAGGAAACAGAAGCTGAAAATTTGAATGGCCCAAGGTCACGTAGATGTTAATTGGGAAACCAAAATTTGAATCTTGTACTTTTCAACTTCAAAGTCTATGCTAGACACTGCTGATCACAATAGTGATCAGCCTTCCAAGAATTTTTTTGAGGATTAGCTGAGATAATTCATGTATAGTGTTTAGCTTATATAACAGCATTGTTCAATATGTATTTTTATTATGTTTTGATTAAAACAGTGGAAGAAGAATGGGTTTTGAGGTAATGCAGAGGGTCATTCTACTTGAACAGAAGTGCATTTTTTCCTGTTTTAAATGAAATTAGTATAAGAAATTTTATGTTGAGCAACTGTGCATTGTGCACCTTAAATCAAAATATGGTCTGCCCATCCTATTAAAACATATTTTATTTTGAAGAGCAAATACACAGTGATGCACTTAATTGATATTTAATAAAATCAAGAGTATCTTCTCAAATAATCTTCTTGTAGCTGTATTTTTATTTAGAAATGACATGATCTAATTTTGTTTTTTCCTTATGGGTGCAAATCTAATTGAATAAGATCATGTAAATCTTGGCTAGATGGAAAAATCAGGCATTCCATTTGCCCAGTCTTTGTTCGTTTTTCCAACGCTGTTCTTTTAAGAACAGTTCTTATAAAGAGAATTGAATTAAAATTTAACATTTCTATGTCTAGTGTGGGCTTTCCTGGTGGCTCAGATGGTAAAGAATCTGCCTGCAATGCAGGAGACCTGGGTTCAATCCCTGGGTTGGGAAGATCCCCTGGAGAAGGAAATGGCAACCCAACCCACTCCAGTATTCTTGCCTGGAGAATTCCATGGACAGAAGAGCCTGGTGAGCTACAGTCCATAGGGTTGCAAAGGGTCGGACACAACTGAGTGACTAACACACACACATGTGTATACTGTATTTGTCACAGTTTCTAGTATTTTTCACGTGAAATAAGCACATTTCTAAATTTTATGATTTAAAAAAAAATACTAGCATTACTGAAACACCACTTTCTGGATTTCAAAATCCAGAAAGTGCCCATGTGTCCAGCTCTCCCATTGAGAACAAAGGAAAAAACACTAATTGGGCCACTTGAAATTCAAAGTCTTCCCCTCTGACTTCCCTAGTGAAGTATTTTCAGAATATACTTTTCTTTACAAACACTTGTCCACCAGGACATTAAACGTGTTATCACCATCATCATCAGAACCATCTCTTTTTACATTAACAGAATTTGACATTTTAAAAAGAACTTTTATACTTATTCTTCACTTTGAGCTAATGTTTAATAGGTAGATAATTCATCTTTCTTATACTATGTTTGTACTCAAAGAAGAAATAGCAAACATCACTTAGATGGCACTTATTATGTTTCTGCCTCTCTTCTAAGTGCTTTACATATTTTAATTCCTCTAACTGTACCAAAATTTTATGAAGTAGAAAATAATTGGTGTCCCTCTGTTACAGATAAAGAGACAAAGGCATTGAATCATAGTCACTCAAAATCACACAGATAATAAACGACAGATGCAAAATTAGACTGTAGACAATCTGGCTTCAGAATGCATGGTCTGTATTACAGTTCTGTGCGATCTGTTCTATCAACTAAGTGCCTTGTCATTTAGAATAAATAGTCATGATATCCAAATTTAAAACACGATCCATGACACCATATTGATACATGATAATAGCAGAACTTTATTTTAGAATGTGAAAATTCATTATGAGTGCCTCCTTATGGTTTATCCAAAATTTATGTTTACAAAGAGGGCATGGGATTAGGCAATGTTCTGATAACCCTGCATAAAGAAACTCTTAGTCTTGTTTACAAATTTTAGTGAAGTACTTTGCATCCTGACTTCTCCTAATGTTCATGCATTTATAACAGGATATTCTTCCTTTGATTTAAAAATGATTGTTGAATGTTCTCAAGTTCTGCCCCTAATTCTCTCTATAATCCTAAAAGCACCCTAGCTGCAGATATTGCTATCTTCTCTATGCTTTCTTGAGGGAAAGAAATTAGATCTGCTTTTATTAGATTATATCTATGTATTTTTCATAGTTTCTGTCACACTGTTGCCAATTGATGAGTATTTATTAAATAAATGTATGAATAACTGCTTTTGGACGTTAACTGACTTCAACAAGTTACAGCCTAAGTCATTGTTTTGAAAACAGTTGGCAAGACTGGATTCCTGAGCAGGATTCAAATCTGGCGAAGTCATTTATAGGGATGTGGTTGGTAAATCAATAGGACAACCTGCTGCTTTGTAGAGAGAAGGATTTACTTGGATGAAAAATAGAGAAGAAGCATCTCACTTCTTGACACCTTGGGCTTGTGTAAAAACTCACAGCAAGAGGGTTGGACCAAAAATACTTTTCCATTCCGCAGAAGGCCTAAAAATTGATCATATAATTTTCCTTTTCAGAAAAATATCTCATTTGCTATTAAAAATCACTTTTAATGTTGTACAAAACCCACCTAGTTGCACAACATCAAGATTTCTTTTATGAACCAGGTACATTCTATATCTGACACTAGTGGCCATCACTGTGGCAGCCTTATTGATGTTCAGTCGCTAACACATGTCCGAATCTTTGCAACACCACGGAATGCAGCATGCCAGCTTCCCTGTCCTTCACCACCTCCCAGAGTTTTCTCAAACTCATGTCCGTAGATCTGGTGATGCCATCCAACCATATCATCCTCTGTCGCTGCTGCTTTCAGAAAGCAGAAATATGTAGTTAAATTGGTCCTCTTGGTGAAAACAAATTGGTGAGACATATCTCAAATTTAATCAAGTGCTTAACTCATTATATTGGTGCTGCTCTGATGATTATTTTGAGGCTATGAGAATAGGGAGTGAGAAGTCTAATAAACACAGCTTTCAACTTCCTTCTTGACCTTTCGTATTTCATTATTCACAGTGTAGTACTTCAGAAGACACAAAGCTTATCACAAGGTCCATTTTTCACCAGGGTGTGGATGGCTTCGGGTTTTTAGGGAGTCTCAGATTACCATCTTCCAAAATAATTTGGAGGTCTATGAGTGTACATCTTGCCAGTCAAGGGTGTAAATATTTTGAATTGAATTGTTGAGAGAAAACAGTTGCTCTCTACTAATGATTTTTGTAATATCATTCCTTGCCTTTTCTTGTTGTTTTCTTCTTCTGCATTCTAACAGGTGAATTTGGGGAGGTGTGCAGTGGCCGTTTAAAACTTCCTTCAAAAAAAGAGATTTCAGTGGCCATCAAGACCCTAAAAGTGGGCTACACAGAAAAGCAGAGGAGAGACTTCTTAGGCGAAGCAAGCATTATGGGACAATTTGACCATCCCAATATCATTCGACTGGAGGGAGTTGTTACTAAAAGTAAGTGAAGTCATAAAACTGATTATGTGTATGTTGAGCAGAGGTCATTTAAACCCAAAGTCAATAATTTAAGATTTGGGGTCTTAACTTTCATAAGTCTCTGTTAGTCTTGACAATAAAAACAAAACAGTTTAGGATTAACACAGTTCTTTGACAAGAGATCAAATATATTTAACTAGTATTAAATTGACAGTGCTATTCTAGATCTTAAAAAGCTTTACAAACTTTAGGAACTAAACCTTGGACTATATTAAGACATGTGGGTTAAAAAAATAGTTAAGTGGATTGTGGGGAACTTTGTGTTATGTGGAGTAGTAGGAAAAACTAATGACTCAGTTTTGACAGAAATTGCTGGGAACTCCCAGATAGCTGCCTTTTCTATTATTGTTCACCAGTTTCATTTAAGCTTCCAAATCTTTACCCCCCTGGCTTTGGAAAAATTATGGGAGTTTGGGGAACGCTTCTGAGCTGTAAAGATTGGGATCACATCAGACCCAAGCCCTTTTCTCTGTTCTCTGTGGATTTCAAGTAATTCTGGTCTACAGTCCCAGATGGATCCTTGACTGCTCTGCTTCACAGCCTGTGATGGAGATCTGAACTTATTTCCATGATAGCTTCTCCAGCCAGGCTCAAAAGGGATCCCTTGAGGCAGATATGTGATTTTTGGCTCCAATCCCAATGAAAATCTCTTGAGAATGATCTGGAATTTACTTTTTTCTCAAGATTTTGGAGCACGAAATGAAGAATGAGCTAAATTGGCAACAAACTTCTTAAAGTGACAGACAGCATATGGCAGAGAATTTGGCATCCTTTAGGGGGTTATTCATTGGCACCATATTTACAGATTCTATGGTTACCAACGGAGATTACAAATTATAATTTTTATGATGAATTTTTCTTTAACATTACATGGAGCACTTTTCAAATGGCACTAATACCTAGTCTCATTTTAGTGTGACTAAAAAGACAATTCCTTATTCACAAGAGCATGGTATAATTGAAATATACCTTAATTTGCTTTAGACTTTTTTAATATAGTAAGCAGGGTAAAGAACTTAACAATGTAGAAGAACATAGTCATAAACTATAATCCCATATTGTCTTGTTAGAAGCATATTTTTTTCTTCTGTACTCCTAAAAACAAGGCTACATTAGTTGTAACACTAAAACATTTTCTGATGAAAACATCTCTTTTAATTTTTAAAAATTAGTAATGAAAACACTGTTATTAGTACTAAGGATTGGAAAACTATTAAGTATTCTTTTCTTCAGAGAAAGACCCTATCTATAGAATATCCTACTTAATATTAGAATTACATAATCATGTCTCACTGGGGTTTTCAGTTCAGTCGTGTCTGACTCTTTGCGACCCCATGAATCGCAGCACGCCAGGCCTCCCTGTCCATCACCATCGAGTCGGTGATGCCATCCAGCCATCACATCCTCTGTCGTCCCCTTCTCCTCCTGCCCCCAGTTCCTCCCAGCATCAGGGTCTTTTCCAATGAGTCAACTCTTCGCATGAGGTGGCCAAAGTACTGGAGTTTCAGCTTCAGTTTCAGTCCGTCCAGTCAACACCCAGGACTGATCTCCTTTGGTCCAACACCTTAGTTCAAAATCATCAATTTTTTGGAGCTCAGCTTTCTTCACAGTCCAACTCTCACATCCATACATGACCACTGGAAAAACCATAGCCTTGACCAGACAGACCTTTTTGGCAAAGTAATGTCTCTGCTTTTTAATATGCTATCTAGGTTGGTCATAACTTTCCTAAAACTGGGGTTTTAATAGTTGATTAACCTTTTAAATCCCCTGTATCATTCTCACAAAGTGGTTGTTCTTCAGACTTTGAGACCATTGTGAGAAGAAACTCACTGATATTAAACTACATACTTATATAGACATTTTTCTTTTCATTATCACTTTGCAAAATTCTCAGTTTTTTTTGTCTCCAGTGTAATAAGTTATTATTATACTGTTTTGTTTTGCTAGCTGTTTTCTACAAGTTCATTTACTGAATGATAAACAAAATTAAACCATAATTATTGTGCAAGATTTTCTTATATAAAAAATGGAATAATCAAATATGAATTATAGTCATCTGGCAAAGAAACCCATAAAAAAACCCAAGATTGAAATGCAAGAAAAAATGCATTTAAAAATTGACCATAAAAAATTGCGGGTATTTTACATTAAACATTTTATTCAAGTAGGAGTCTGTAATATTCTAATATGAATTACAACTGCCTTATTCTTAGAGTGAAAGTTCTAAATTTGATATACCTCCTTCGTCAAATATGCACGCAAGAGACTGCCAAATTTAACTATATAAATCCCAATCATCTCATATAGTGCAAACATAATAGAGTTGCAAACCTAGAATTAGATTTTGAACTCCTTTAGTGGCATATTTAAAATCTCTAAGTCTGGTGCCCTATTACAACTGAGGGGAAATAGAAATAACAAGGCAGTTATGTCACTGAAAGAAATTATTTAATCCACTCCTATAATTTTCTTTGTTTCCCAAGACTATATAATTGCTAAAACAACCCAAGAATATATAATTGCTAAAACAACCTACTTGCAAAGCTCAGAAACACATGTACAACTAGAAACACAAGAGTTTATAATTTAGTGAACAAATTGTATTTCAAGAAAAAAAGAAAGCATATTGGTATCTGGATTAAGAACCAGGGAGTCAGAGATCAAGCTCTGATTCAGCTCTCCCGGTCTGTGAGACATCTGACAAATCAAACCACTCCAACAGACTCCCTCTGTTCACTTGTAACACAGAATTAGCAGTCCTGCTTTACTATTTCCAGGTCCTTTTAAGATCAAATAAGATTCCATAGGAATATATTGTTAAGTGGAATACAACTATGCAAATCTAAATGATCACTTCTGGTTGAGTTTGAAAAGATTTTACTAGTTCATCTGGGAATGTAGAAGAAAATCATTGAGAGCAATTCCGTTCTTTGCTCAAAGATAATTTTGATTATGACTATTAGTTATGTGCTTTGAAACACTGAATCTATTCTAATGTATCATTTTCAAGTTAGAGAAAGCCCTTTATTCAATCATTTTATTTTCATTTATTTGAATTGAGCCATAAACAATTTTAATGGTGTGGTTTTGAGCCTGATGATCTTAAACAAGAGAAGGTGAGAGAGTCTCTGATCTTTAAAGTAGCAGAAAGCTGGGGGCACAGTCCTGCTCAGAACTTCGTACTAACATGTGTTATCAATTTCAGTTGACATTCAAAAAGATGGAACTTGTGTTTAGCAAATGTTTGATATTTCTGCCATCACACCATTATTCAAAAGATGTTCAGACTGCATCCAAGACGACTTTCCGTTGGTCACTTTTCACATAGTGAAATAGAAGGAATTATGTTGGATGAATTGGAGAAGGAAATGGCAACCCACTCCAGTGTTCTTGCCTGGAGAATCCCAGGGACGGGGGAGCCTGGTGGGCTGCCGTCTGTGGGGTCGCACAGAGTCGGACACGACTGAAGCGACTTAGCAGCAGCAGCAGCATGTTGGATGAGATGTATTTTATGTTGATATTTGGGGATGGATTATTTTCTAAAATTTAAAAAGTAATAATGCAAGTTAGTTGTAACCTTGTACTATTGAGGAAAGTCATGGGCAGAAGATTAAGAGGATTTCTCATATTCAAAAGACTTCTATATTGGTGTGGGTGTCCACTGGACACCAAAAGCTCAATCATTTGCTTGCATTTTCTGTACATATGGTAATAAAATATTACTGGATTAGTTGTCATTCTTTAGTGACTATGCCATAGTATCTCTATTTCTTGTTTGTCTCTCTCTAAAACAGTGCTGGGACTTGTCTCAAGGACACGGCTCTTCATGTCATAGTTTTGATAGACTATGTATATTTTATATATATTTTATTAATAATTTGTAAAAGCAATTTGTTACAATAAATTTTATAAACTGATGAAGCAAGTTATGCATTTGTGACTATAATTGATATATGAGTTGAAAACATCTCTAAGTGGCCATATCAACCAAGCTAGGAAAATCTCGAATCAATATATTAGAAGAAAAATAAGTAACACAGAGAATCTCATTTTTACATGTTTAAAAAATTTCCTTATTTCCTCAACATTGTCCACTCATGTCTCTGTTGAATTAGCCACAATTACAAAATAATATATTGCTGTGTGTTTCCCCCAATCATTTAGATAGGATAGGCTTTGATGCTTTTGAAGGATTATATTTAGTTTACAAAATTTGTTAGAGCATGAGTTGAATGTGCTCATATTGCCTCTTACAGAGTTCTAATTTAAATCTGCAATATCTCTCCTAAAGGAAGAAGAAATATAACTGTACATTTGTTTCACAACTAAGTGATTCTAGTCTTACACAAATTCTTGCAGAAAGGGAAAAAAAAAAACCCACACATAAAGCTAGTGATATCTTGATATCAAACCATATAGGAATATTATCAGTAAAGAAAATAAGAGATTAGTGTAACACATGAACAAAACTTCAATAACACTGGGATAATTATGAAATCATAACTAGCAATGTATTAAATAAAGATACCTTATCATGCCCAAGGTTAGTTTATTTCAAGAATGCAACATTAATAGAAAAAGCCAGTCTCAATAGATGCAAAAATAAACATTTTAATTTAAAATTTTTTCTTAACATATTATGCATAGAAATATTCGTGCCTGATAAATGTATATAAACCCCTCCAAAATAAAATAAAACAAACCTATAAACTCCATAAAACTATGAAAGCATTTCTTTCAAAGTAGAAACAAGTCTGCTATCACCATTTCAGTTTATCATTAGACCTAATGTCTTAATCTCAATTTTTGAAATTAGACAAGAAAAAAGTAAAATGTAGAAAGTTTGAAAAGGGAAAAAAAAACTAAGCTGTACTTATAAAATCTAACTGAGAATATTCCAATTATTATTTTCATTAATCATTATTCCACTTATACGAATCATCTCTGAATGGAATAAGGGAGAGTAGAAATGTTGGTCCTGTTCTTAAAAGTATTAAATTTCACTTCAAATTTAGCATACATACATTAAAAATTTTAATCAGCTGAATGTAAAGTTTTTGATGTGTGAAGAGTAGAACTGGTTAAGGAAGAGTTGGAGAAAGTACTTTTTAGCCTGATTTTGAAGAGAGAGACTATCCTTAGCTGAAATAATAGATCTGATATGATCAGTTCTAACTGGAACTCTTATTTAGGACTATGGATAAAATAGAGTTGGTCCCTGCAGTGGTTAACTCATAGACCATTGGATGTAATAGGGATCATTCTTAACATAAATAATATCTTGATTAAATGGAATTTGGAAAAGAATGTCATGTGTGTTTATATAATTTAATGGTAAACCTGTAGAAAAATATTCCAATTCAGTTCATTACAATATTTCTATCAGTTGGTTAGTTACAGTATATGGAAATCTATAACCCAAACATTTTCTTTCTAATCAAAGGTGGTTCAAATCATCCTTTCCAAGAATGCTGAGGCATATTTTGTCAATTTTCTTCAATTTTCTTTCTCCTGTTTATGCTCTTTTTCTTCCACTCTGATTCTGATTACGTGAATACTGAATACTGACTGCTGAGGTCACAGACGTTGATTTTGTAAATCACATGTATATGTTGGAGAGTGTATAAGCCTTGAAATCAAGACAGAGTGTGTAAGACACAATTACCTTTAATAGCAATTAATTGCATTTTCTATTAAATGAATTAAATTTCAATAATTTGTAATATGTAAATCATTTATACATGCTTTTCATTTTTGATTGAAACTATTTTAGTCTAAAACCACATTTATTTGATAATTATAATAAAAAGCCTATGTCTGGCTATATATTTATAACATTATCCTGCTTCCTTTTTGTAGAACATTTGATTAAGAAGGTGGTGAAATAGATAGTGCTGAACTTGAAATTCTTAGACATTTTGAATTACATTTCTTTTGTCAGCAAACAAAATGATTAGTAATATCTCTGAACCACTGGGGAAATGAACTCATTGTAAGCGACTGATGTGCTTCCCTTAACCCTTTAATTATGAAAGATCATGATTTTATCTATACTCATGTCAACTGAAGAACAAAAGCAAAATTCCACTGCGTTTCATTTTGCTGATTCTGGATGGAGTTTCATTTCAGCCAAACAACAATAATTTCATTGACTTTTTAATGTATATTCAGATGTTATTAAGGATCTCTGAGGAACTTAATGACAGCGACTTTTGAAGAAACTGGTAATGTCATTTCTAAATCAAAATACACACGAAAGAATGTGCAAACTTTGATAGAAATACATTAAATAAAGTGCAGATGAGCTGGTATTTTATAAATAATTTCCAGCTACGTTTAACACATGTTAGAACTAGTTCTTACCACTATTGCAGTTTCTTTTCCTTTTACTGTTTATCATAATCAAAATCACAAGAAAAGTAAGTGAAGACATTGCTTTCCAAGGTAGAATATTTGTGATTCTATTTACTTTCTGTCGTACATTTGTGTTTGCTGACTCTTTGAACTTAATGCAAAGCACATTTTCAGACTTACTCAACTTAACTGATGTGTTTACAAATACCTAAATTACAGAGCTAAATGCAGCCTGATCTGATTTCTGAATGGTCATGGGGCTTTGGCTTAATTGACTGGTTTGATTTTTGAGCTACTTTTATTTCCCTTGCCAAACATTTTACCAGGCATGCTAACAAGAAATGAAATGGTCATAGGGCTGGGAGCCAGAAGGAAAAGAGTGATAAGCAAAGGTCTGGAGAATATACAAATATAGTAACTGGCCACTGTAATTGAGAGTTTACTGTAAGAAGCAGTGACCATGTTCAAGAGCTGCATTGAGTTTCATGAGCATGCTATTCTTCTAAGAATTTGTTAAGGAAGAAACATAGAAACTTACTGTGAAATAGGGAAAACATGCATGTGCAGGGTTTCATTCATTTATTTGATTGTTCATTTATTTCACTTCAGGTTAGTTCTCTGCAATCAGTCCTTAGATATTTGATTTACCAGTTCAGAAGAGAGAGAAGTTTTCAAGAAAATGTTGAATTTTCTGTTTCTTCCTGAATATTGTTAAATCAAAGTTTAGTTAAAATTTTGAAGAAGCAAGACTGGAGGCTCACGATTTTGACTAAAATAACTTTTCAGGCATTATCAAGTTGTTTCTTGTTTTTGAAAGTGTGGAAAATTTTATTAATATTTAACTTAAAAAACTTCACATCAGTGGTACACCAAGAGATGTATAATGTGTCTGATATGTTACCCAAAATATATGACTAAATCAGCCTTCAGTTCAGTTCAGTTTAGTTCAGTCGCTCAGTCATGTCCAACTCTATGCGACCCCATGAATCGCAGCACGCCAGGCCTCCCTGTCCATCACCAACTCCCGGAGTTGGTGGACACTCAAACTCATGTCCATCGAGTCGGTGATGCCATCCAGCCATCCCATCCTCTGTCGTCCCCTTCTCCTCCTGCCCTCAATCCCTCCCAGCAGCAGGGTCTTTTCCAATGAGTCAACTCTTTACATGAGGTGGCCGAAGTACTGGAGTTTCAGCTTCAGCGTCAGTCCTTCCAATGAACACCCAGGACTGATCTCCTTTAGGAGGGACTGGTTGGATCTCCTTGCAGTCCAAGGAACTCTCAAGAGTCTTCTCCAACACCACAGTTCAAAAGCATGAATTCTTCAGCGCTCAGCTCTCTTTATAGTCCAACTCTCACATCCATACGTGACCACTGGAAAAACCATAGCCTTGACCAGACAGACATTTGTGGGCAAAGCAATGTCTCTGCTTTTTAATATGCTGGCTAGGTTGGTCATAACTTTCCTTCCAAGGAGTAAGCGTATTTTAATTTCATGGCTGCAGTCACCATCTGCAGTGATTTTGGAGCCCCAAAAAATGAAGTCTGACACTGTTTCTACTGTCTCCCCATCTATTTCCCATGAGGTGATAGGACCAGATGCCATCATCTTAGTTTTCTGAATGTTAAGCTTTAAGCCAACTTTTTCACTCTCCTCTTTCACTTTCATCAAGAGGCTTTTTAGTTCCTCTTCACTCTCTGCCATAAGGGTGGTGTCATCTGCATATCAGCCTTAATTGACAATAAATCACTGTGTCAGTTGATTTGTACATACATGAAAATCTAACAAATTTTACAGAATTTAAATAATTCCTCACCTCTAAATAAATAAGATATATAGCTTGGGATATATTCACATACTAAATATAGTAAGTATAATCTTCCTGGTACTAAGCCATACTTCACAACCAGTATGAATTAAGAGTTTCACTAATGAAAGGAAAAACAAGGAAAGACAGCTATTTTCTGGCATCAATATGGCAAACAAACAATGATGTAGAAGAAACACATGAAAAAAATCATGCATGCCCTACAGTTATGTGTACATGAATGTTAAAAATCTATTATGTGACCAAGGTCTCTCATGCTTAGTCAAAACTTAACTCAGGTCTTCTGGACTTGGAAAATAAGTGAGTTTTTTTTTCTTTTCGTAACATAACAGATTTATATTTAAAGCAGTATATAAAGAAAGCAATGATAAACAAAGTGAATTATGCTGCGGTAATATGGGTAGGCTTTGAAACTGGAGTTACATTTTACTGTAATAATTTTTTTTAAGTGCTATAGTCTTCAGTTATTCTTTCAATTCAGAATGTTCCGTAAAACTGACACCTAACAACTGCCTCAATTATTACCTATAGTTGAAGATTTATTCTATTTGCAGACCTAAGTATCAGCATACTTAGCACTTCTGTGCATTTGTCTAGTGCTTTTTCTTATATTAAATATTTCCCTCAGTGTACATTTCCAACAGTAACAGCATAGCATATTCAAGTTGCAACTTCTGGCTTTATAACTTATTATCTATGAGACATTAAATTAATTACCTTCTGTATATTTCAGGTTTTTTTCATGTGAAAAGTGAGAATGGTGATAATTAGTGTTAGTATATATAAAACAGTTAAACTAGCACTTTATACAAATGAAGTAGGTATAATGATATTTAAATGCTTGTTAAAATGCTTAATGGTGTTTAAGACCCATATTTCTCAAATGGTTATAATAAGGTACTACCAACAGCAATTTTAATTTTATTTTTCTTTTAAAGGTAGTATGGCTTTTATAACTTTTAATGGGTTAAATGAATATGAATTAATATGGTTATAATTATTAGTCTTAAATGTTTTGCCAATTTACATGTAGGATCCATGAATGTAGAAACTTTGATTTACTTGCTTCTGAATAATCAGCCCAAGAGCAAACACCTAGTATATAGCTCTGTACATACCTGTGTAAAGTGTAAATGATTGTGGAATTTTTGGCTCTATTTGGTCTTAAAGACAGAAATACTTGATTTTGTATATCAGCTAAAATAAAATGCAATTAGAATAAAGAAAGCGCATCATTTGATTTAAGGAAAATCATATCAGATAAGCTAATTTACATATCATATAGGTTATAGGCCCTTTTTCTGAAAACAAATCTTTCTCCATTTTTTTGCTTCATTTTCTACTGGAAACTAGTGTTCTTTTTAAGTGCAACTTTGCTAATTTTGGAGGACAGAGAAAAATTTAAGTTTTTTAATTCATCAGGTATATCAAAATGTATTGTGTGTGTTCACTGCATGATATTTGTTGAACTCTACTGATGATTATGCATTTATTATTTATCTGAACCTAGGTAAACCCGTTATGATTGTCACAGAATACATGGAGAATGGTTCCTTGGACAGTTTCTTACGTGTAAGTAGATATTTTATGTACATTTACATATCTCCACCTTATTTTTGTCTATCTACAAACATATGTATATATATATATATATATATATGGAATAAATTGATGAAAATGATAGTGACAACCTCTATTATGATGCCCGTTAGATAATCAAAGTTTTAAGAAAATTGACGTGGTCGGGACTAAATAATAAAAGGAAGATTGTAAAATTACATCTTTATCTTGTAGCATCCAAATGTTGATGGTTTATATTTTTAAAATAAGTTTGTGTAATTTTCTTCAGTTTTTTTATTCAGACAAGATTCACATTAGTTAAAACAAAAATTTGAAGGTTCTAAAGTGAGACATAAATAAAATTGGTATAGACAGAAACATTCATTTCTTTATTTAAAGCAACCTCCATCTACTATAAGACCAAAGACCTTCTCTCTCTTACATAGTACTGTCCTCTCAGAACCTAAGCATGTGGTATAATGCCTAAGTAGTCTCAATCCAGAGATATCATTACTTATCATAACTTGTTTACATACATATATACATATATAAGATATATTTACATATAAATTTCAACTGTTTATAAAAATTGTTTTAATAATTTCAATACATATCATATTCAAAGAAATTCAGAAGTCACATGGAATACAAGACTCTGTCAATCATCAGTCACTACAAGGATAAAAAAAATAAAAAATCAAGACAGACCCTATTCTCAGGCTGTTTTTAGCACTATGTAGATAAGGATAGATAGATAGGTAGATAAAACATATACTATAATTCATAATCATGGAGAAAATTCTAATTTTTGTATGAGTGAGAAATTATATTCTTTATTTTAATATTTGTTAGACAAATAAAGATTTTAGTAGCAATTATTTTCATAGACATATTTCAAAAACAAACATTTTACAACTCAGGTAATTAAAATATTTAATAGTATTCTTTTAAAGTTTAATAAATATCCCTTTTAAATTATTGCTTTTTAAAATATTACTAGACATTAAATTTTTATATATCTATGTATATATGCATACATCTATCTAGATATCATCTATCTATTGTATAAACTGTATATTTCTATTTTAATCCAGACAGATTGGAAACTTTTCTAAATCTAGTACTCTGAATTTATCTCCTATTAGTTTCAATTTTATGACCTAAAACTCAAGGTTGGGTGAAAAAACATATACCCAGTAAATATTTTTGACTAATGTTGAACTATTTTTTATAATGAAAGACTCAAGTTACCTTATTTGAAATAATTAATAAAGCACATGAAAACAAAAAGGAAGAATAAACATTCAGTCAAGCCAATAAACACGAGAAACAGCCAGAGGATCCTTTTTATTTTGTTATTCTTAACCCTAAAGTTTCTGAGAAGGAGTTTGTCTCCTCAAAAGACCAGCAAAGTTCTGGTTTTGAACTGAAGTTAAAGAATTTAAAGAAGTTAAAGAATTTAAAAGAATTTAAAGAAGTTAAAGAAGTTAAAGGCAACTTCTTGCTACAAAGTATTGTAGCTACTATCCTATTTTGCTTTACTCTTGTGTATCTTGTTAGGCCTGTGTACTTAAAACCAATATATAGACTCTACAATTCAGTATATGAAAATGTAATCAAGATATGTCTAAGGAAATAGCAACACATCTCAGCTGTACATTTGAACTGTTTCTCAGAAACATGATGCCCAGTTTACAGTTATCCAGCTGGTAGGGATGCTTCGAGGCATAGCATCTGGCATGAAGTATCTCTCAGACATGGGCTATGTTCACCGGGACCTTGCTGCTCGCAACATCTTGATCAACAGTAATTTGGTGTGTAAGGTTTCTGATTTCGGACTTTCACGGGTTCTAGAAGATGACCCAGAAGCTGCTTACACAACAAGAGTGAGTAACTTGTTTTCTTTTTTTATTCTTTTATATGTAACAACTTGCCTTATGTTGACTAACAAATAAATAGAAGTCACATCCCCAAATGCTTTGTTAATTATGTGTGTATGCTTGCATGCTTAGTCATTTCAGTAGTGTTAGACTCTTTGCAAACCCATGGACTGTAGCCAGCCAGGCTCCTTTGTCCCTGGGATCCTCTAGGGAAGAATACCGAAGTGGGTTGCCACGCCCTGCTCCAGGGGATCTTCCTGACCCAGGATGGAAGCCATGTCTGCTGCATCTCCTGCATTGCAGGCAAATTCTTTACCACTGAACCACAGAGGAATCCCTTTGTCAACTGTATCTTCCCCCAAATGAGATTT
This sequence comes from Muntiacus reevesi, assembly GCF_963930625.1. NCBI lineage: Eukaryota > Metazoa > Chordata > Mammalia > Artiodactyla > Cervidae > Muntiacus > Muntiacus reevesi. The sequence continues at coordinate 17,740,256 of NC_089269.1, read as the reverse complement.
ATCCTTTAAAAATAAAATATTGTTGCTTATCTTGGGAAAATAGATGATCACTGTCCATTAAGTGAGTAATGATATTAATTCTGAAATTTCATATGTTGGTTTAATGATTTTCCCCAAAAAGGCAACGAGATTTTCATGCATCTAAATCTTATTTACTCATCTTTTCATCATGGTTGCCTTTATATATGAAAATAAAAAGTGATAACAAACTACATGGAAAGCAATTAGGCATTTAATGTACCAAAATCTTCATTAGCCATGAGAATGAAAGATTTTTTTAAAAAGACAGTCAACTTCTGCTGTTTTCTTCTTAATTCTAGTTTATCCCTGATTAAACAAACAAAAGATTCTCATTCTGTTCAGGCATCATGAATCTCAATAGCTATTAACCTCTAAGGTTGTCATATGGCAACTATATGTCACTCTAAAAGAGTTCGATATGCAAGATTGAATTTCATCTACAAGTAAAACTAGTGATAGAACCACAAAAAGAAGCTGAATGCCCCAGATATGTCCCTTGATGTGTTGATTTAGAAGCTAGAACTCTCCTAATAACTTTCACCCTTGTTTGTATTCCCTGTGTTCAGTTATGCTCTGTAGTAGATTACCTTTGTTCATGAATCTGTGTTTTTAGAAGCTGTGTTCTGCATAAAAATGTTGCTGTTCTTACTTCATTAGATTAAGAGCAAGAAAAATGTAAGAAAATTTTATACCTTGCAGCTAGTTGATTGTTTAGAACAGTGAGTTCTCCTACGCAGCTCCAAAAATGTGAAAAAATTACACACTTTTGGGGTGCAAGTATCTTGATAGTGTCTTTTAGTGCTCCTCCTTTGACCAGAAAAATTAATTAGCCAACATGCTGCAGCAAAGCATTCTGTGACTAAATTATTATTACAGGGGACAGCATATGCAGCAGACAATAATATATTTGCTATCCAGGGGAAAATGGTTTTTATTTTACTCACTACTATGGATTCTGGGCTTCCCTGATAGCTTAATGGTAAAGAATCCACCTGCCAATGCAAGAGATGTGGGTTTGCTCCCTGGACCAGGAAGGTCCCCTGGAGAAGGAAATGGCAACCCACTCCAGTGTTCTTGCCTGGGACATCTCACCGACAGAGATTTAGCCCTGCTGGGCTAAAGACTGTGGGGTGGCAAAAGATTCAGATATGACTTAGCGACTAAACAACAACAACAACAACTGTGCCTTCTACAGATACCTCTCATCATCTTCTGATACTATATGAGCTTTTAACATACTCCATGAAAAGTATCATTCTTGCTGGCATTATCCCTGTTACAAAAATCACCTTACCCAAAACATTTTTCCGTTTCTAATAAAAGCTATTTATGAATAAAAGCCTTTGTGTGAGATGTTCTATTTGCTAGTAATTCATTTAGGTTCTAAACTGTATTCGTATCCCATTTTTAAATGAGAACACTCTTATTCTCAATACTAGTCTTGATTTCCAGTGTTAGGGAGAAAGAATTTTTCTCTACCCTTCAAAGCTTCTTTTAGCTGGCCTAATAATCAAATCAACATAAGGCAGATTAACAGGAGAATAACAAATTTAATTTCATATGCATGGGAATCCCACATATATGAGAGGGTCAAAGATAGAAAGGTAAAATGAGGTATATATGCCTCCTTGAGCTAAGGAGAGCCTGGGCCTTCAAAGGGAAGAACGCTAATTCACAAGGTTAAGAAGAGTAGATGCCGGGCAGCTAGATGTTTGCTCTACCATACACATGGGCCATGCAAATAAAATTTATCTCTGCTAACAAATCTCATTCAAAGAAAGGACTCTCCCTCTGATATAAAGTCTTTGGGGTAGCTAAGGGGTTTCCCGGTGGCTCAACTGATTAAGAATCCACCTGCAATGAGGGAGACCTGGGTTCGATTCCTGGGTTGGGAAGATCCAATGGAGAAGGGAAGGGTTATCCACACCAGTATTCTGGCCTGGAGAATTTCATGGACCGTATAGTCCATGGGGTCGCAGAGTCGGACACAACTGAGTGACTTCCATTCACTTGCTCAGGTGAGAGGCAGAAGGTTCTCTTGAACTGGGAGGGTTTTGATTGCCTTTGACTCAAAAATATTCACATCCCAAAGGACAAATTTTGGGGTGGTTGGTTCTGAACTCTTGCACCAGGATACTCCAGGAAACAATTTCTCTTGTAGAAACTTGAAAGATTCATTAAAATCTAAATCATCTGCTCTCTGCAAAATATAGCTTGTCAACTTTTAGAGCTTTATTTTTCTACTGACTGTTACTTTTTCAGAACCAAAAGGTCCTCAAGATCACTTCTTCAAACTTAGTAAAAGGACAGTGTTGCTGTGCCAAAGTTCCTCCCTAGTATTTGTGAAATAAAAATGCAGCAGGATCTTTGCATTGATGCTTCATGCCCAGATGATTCTTCAAAATCACAGCATCCAAATGGGCTCATTCACTACCAATGAATAGTTACTTAGAGTTCTTCAGTGTTCATCCTTATATTTTCTTGAAACCCCTCAAAATATCTGTGGTGGTCCTGACTTCCCTCTGAGAAGCTGTAATTTGCATCTACATTTCTGGAATCATTTAGACATCTTTGATTTAATTTCCCACAATAAGCCTTGTTCAGTAAAATAATTTTATAATTGATGTCAAATATGAAGTATGATTATAAAGTAATAGGACTGCAATTTTGTTTTTTAAACAAATACACTGAAGCAAGTAAATGAGTGTTGCCATACTAAGCTCTCTTTTTAGGACTGTGTGCTTACTGCAAGAACACTGCTATTGCCCAAAATGTTTGAGAATTTTCTCCTTGGAAATTATCTTTATCACTGGATTATAAATTGTACTATCACTCAAAATTCTTTAAGCATATAGTACTTTGGGAAGCAGACTTGACTAAGATAAAATCTGTAGTCTCAGTAAGCTAATACTTAATAAATAAGGAAAATAGTACTTTGTTGTAAAGTCTATTTTTTTCCTAGCCAAAAACAGTATTATTCAGCTTAGACATCTGCCATATTTATTAGATTTAGCATGCTATGATTATGGTTATTTCAGAAAAACAAGTTCACCGTTTAAAATAGTGTGCCAAGGCATTCTTTTTGGATAAACACATTCTTGTTCATCTGTTTTACCAGTCACGTTACTTTAGTCACACTTAACACATTTCAGGAATTAGCATTCAGTGCCTCAGTGCAGTAAACCTTTCCACTGCTTCTCTGAAAATTATTGCCTTTAGGTAGAGATTGTAATTGCACTAAGAAATCTTGGGAGACATTAGATTCAATGACACTAAATGGATGTAGGGTGTCTGCTGTTCTCATTTTTAAAACATCTTTGTGATTGACAGAGCAGAAGAGAAGTAGAAATTATATCCACTAATTCTATATTTAAAGATTCTTAAACTGAGGCTTCCCCAGTGGCTCAGTAGTAAAGAATATGCCTGCCAATGCAGGAGATGCAAGTTTGATCCCTGGGTCAGGAAGAACTCCTAGAGAAGGAAGTGGCAACCCACTCCAGTGTTCTTGCCAGAAAGATCCCATGAACAGAGGAGCCTGGAAGGCAACAGTCCATGGGGTTGCAAAGAATCGGACACAACTGAGCACACACACACGCACACACGCACGCATGCGCACACACGCATAAGCACACGCACGCACACACGCACGCAACACACACATGCACGCACGCACACACGCACGCATGCACACACACACATGCACACGCGCACACACATGCACACACACGCACACGCACGCACACACACTCACTGGAGGGAATATCTGAGAAGTTGAGAAAACCCTTAGTTTCACCACTTAAAAAAGTGGAGCAGAGATTTGATCTTGCTGCTGCTTTTAATACTGCCTTAAGTATATCCTGAGTTTTCTTTCCTTGTGTCTTCAATAGTATGCCTAAAGGAAAGGGTTAGCTGAGATAATAATATACACTTTTATGTGTGTTTTCTCTTTTCCATAAGAATATTGGGTAGAAAATTGGACATTTTTTAAAATACACACTTCTAGTTATTTCTCTTTACTTCTCACTACTGACTTATGCAGAAATCCCAAACACTGACACTTTTTATTTTACAATATTATTGTGCATCCTGTAACCTTTAAAAAATTTGACTGTACATTCATGAGATATGAGAATGAGAAAGATGTAAAGTTTTAATATTACATTGAAAGTAGTTCAGTCTTGCAGACATGCTGAAATGCTCTAAAGGACACCCAGAAATACTTGGATAACACTTTGAAACCACTGCTATAGATACTTTATGAGGAAAATAACACCTTAAAATCTAAGTAAATATGTGAGTGGTTATTAAATGATATAACATCTGACTTATGATATAGCATTATATACTGTAGCATGTTTTGAAGAAAGGTCTTGAAGCTTACCTGTGATTACATACCTAAGGTCGCAAACCATCTTAAAAGACCCTGGATTTTACTTGGAATGAATATGATTGGAGTATGTAGCTCAACAAATTTAAAACATCAAAGTTTTTGTTATTGAGAAAAACAAATGAAAAAATGAATCACCTCTCTTTAGTTACACATCATGTAACTTTCAGAATATAATTATGCATTTTCCTATTTTTTGCACTGAACTAATGATTGCTCTATTTTATAATATCAGAAGTGGGGTGTTATTGGTGAGACTGTTTTCAAATGAATAATTTTTAATCTTTTTCGTATGAAATTTCACTTTAAATATTACACATATATATGTGTGCACTTTAAATGCACACATATTATATTTGTATGTTGAATTTATGGGATCCAAAATTTCAAGATAATAGTGTTCAATTTGCTGTTTTAAACAAGATTAAGTTAGGGAAAATATAAACTTTAATCTAATTTATATACTGTGACATGTAAACTCAATCCCGTTCTCAAGTCCCCAAATTAATTTTAATGGTATAATTACCACATAAACTGAGTTGGGAAATGTAAGAAAACCAAATTTTGTGTTCTTGGTTATATCCTTCATTAATTAGTTTTTTCTTTTTACTTATGTTATAGACAGGGATACTGAATAATTACCAAGTGGATTATTATATTGAATGAAAAGTTTTGCCTTGTGTCACATTGCCCATGGCAAATTAACACCTATTTAATTTTTAGAAGATAAAACCAAATGAAAACTTATCTCAGGCACTATGTGTTAAGAAATCTTATTTTACATAATAATTTATTCTCTATTTTTTCTCTGTGACTCTGCCAAGTTAATGCCAGAAATATTCTACTACCATTTTGTCTTATGTAATTTCATTTGCAAGACAAGAAAGAAAAAGTGGCTAAAATGAATGATTAAAAGCTAAGTGGTTGAATACTCTGGTTCAGGATAACCCCATTTGAAGAATATAAATGGTAGAAAACATGAGCCTTAGTTCTGTAGAATTTCTCAAGAACTAAAAACTTTTGTGTGATAAAAAAGATAATTATATTTTGTTGATAAGTAATATAATACTTGTGGAATTTATATGTGAATGAAAAAATAAGTAAATATCTAATCAGTGTCCTTCATATAGTAATATAATTTAAGCGTGGGCTCAAAATAAATAATATAGATATTTTTTACTCTCTTAGGATCAGTACATAGCTTATGTTTTATGTAGCTTCACAAAGTAAAAGCTATATACTCAAAAATCAGAAAACTCTGGAAGATTTTATAACCTTAGTTAATGCTACATCAAAGTTTAATGAAAGAACTGACACTTTCTAGCCACCCGTTTCAGACAGATGGGTAGCGCAACCATTTCCACATGTGAAAATAATCCATCCAGATTTATGTGACGAAAAATCACAACTATGATTTTGGAGTGGCATACAGGAGTGAGGAGGTTCTATGTAAATACATTACACATAGTCTCTAGCAGGAACTGTTTTCTCTATAATGCATCAGTCATTCATTCAATAATTATTTGAGTGCCTATATAACTTACTAGGCACTGTTCTAAGACCTGAGGATCCAAAGTTGAAAGCAAAGCCCTGACTTCATGAGCTTACATTCTAGTGTGGAATTTCACTTAATAAACAAACAGGCAAAGATTTAGCAAGGCATCTTGCTCGAGGAAGTGTGAGGGAGCTGCTGCTTTAGACAGGATGATCAGAGAGTTTCTCTGATAAAATGACATTAGGACAGAAAATTGATGACAGTAAAGGAGAAAATGTAAATATTAAGGTTACTAGGCCAGGTTCATTTTGCCTTAACCTCTTTTCAGTTTAATGAAATAACTTTAATAATTTCTCTAATTCCAACAGGCTCACTTTGCAAGACAAATTAAGGAAACAGATCAATGATATAACTCAGACTAAAAAACAAATGACTAATGACTGAGTCAGTCTGTAGTGTCAGTGAGCCCTGGGAGCTTAGTAAAAATCAGTTTCTAAAACTTTTCCAGTTGATTTGTGAATATCCCCTATTTTCAGATTTGTGATGGCACATTGCCTGAAGCTTTTCCCATAGTTGCTGAAGCCAGTGACCGGCCCCAACTACTTTGGCATAGGGAGGAATAGCAGTTGTGATTTTCCCAAGCCAGTCCTATCATTTGATGCGTGGAATGGCTAATAGTTAGACTCATTCCTGTCCTATGACTCTTTTACAATCATAGTTGTATATGCCATGGTTCAAGTCCACTCCCATTATTTTTTCCTTTTCATTTGCTAGCCATTGGTCTGGAACTGCCCACATGTTTGAAGCAATCTTTACCAAACATACAAGGGAATCATTTTCTTGATGTCTAATCAGAATTGTCTCAGCAGATAATGAAATTCTCAAACTCTTTAATTTTTTAGCTATCAGTACTGATAAAACCAAGGAACGAAGCTTACTAAAGTTATGTACTTTTTTGGTTGATTCCTAATAGAATGAATTTAATACTTTTGTTTCATTATTTTTATTGTAAATACACAGTATCCCTAGTATATTGAATAAGTCTTTCTGACTTATTTACCTCTTAATATGGCTTTTTTTGAAAATTGTGTTCCAAGTGCTAAAAATTCACTTTCAAATGAATTTCTATAACCTTTAATAAATAAAGTAGGAATTCAGTATTTATAAAACACAAAGTTTAACATTTAAAATCTCTTTGAGCATTTAAAAGGCCCATATCCATATTAGGATGTATATTTAGTCTTATCCCCCAATTTTTTTATTGCTTTATTGAACATATACATCAGATAACCTAATTTTATATTGTATTATGTGAGTGTGAAAGTAACAGAAAAGTTATTTGTTTGTACTTTATTTCCTGGATAGTCATAGAGTTACTTCTTAATAGAATGCAAGGTGAATACTTTTAAGAAATTCTTAAGCATCTTATATAATATTGAAAATTTTCAAAAGTTCAAAGTGTTGACTTTTGCTACCTGAGAGATCATCTGTCTCTGATCTCTGGTGGCAATCAACATCTGCTGGAACAATTCTCTCAATGGCTTTTAGATTTGAACTACTGGGGATTCAAACAGATGCTTCCCCTGAGAGTCTTCTTGGATTGCCCTTCACCTTGGTGTCTCCTGTTGTCTGCAGTGAATGAAGTTTACTTCCTGACAATAGATAGATCCTAAATTCTTAAGTCAAATGATTTATCTCTGTAGTTCCAATTCTAACCTGAGAAGCGAATATTTGCCTCCAGGTTAAACACTCAATTACTCTGGGTTTACTAAGATAAACTCTCCAAAGTCATTTGTCACTCTAGGTATGATCTGGTAGAGCTCATAGGCAGGCATGTGAAATATGGATCAGCCAAGCATTTCCTAAACCAGTAAAGAGAGATTTGCGTGTGTAATTAGAGAAAAATTGGGGTTGACATAAGATTCTAGGCCTTAATGTCCAAATATTTCAGCAATTACATTCCTTTTCTTTAGAAATCAAGACATGAAGCCCCCTAGCCCACAGTGAATGAGCCGACCTTAGTTAAGCATCTGAAAAATTCAAGGCTTTTAGCCAAATGTCTCATTTAAACTGTCTAAATTCATTAAACTTAGAGAACCAAATTGCAGATCTTCAAAGAACAGGTTTACTGCATGAATCATACTCTAACTGCTGTTTCTGGACAAAATGAACAAGGATTTGGACTACTTTAATCCTATATTAGAGTTCAGCAATTATATAATGCCTCTGTCCAGAACATCCTTATTATCTTTACCTGTATCATTTTATTCTTCTTTTACTTTTCTGTAAACATTCAATGAAAACAAATTCAGATATTACAGCCAATAGGTATGCAGTTTAGTCCAAAGTTAGGATCATCTATAAGAGTCCAAATTAATTAATTTTAAAAATATCACCACCCTTAGATAGAAATTTGAAAGTTGAAGAGCAAAAGTCTATAAGATAAGTTAGCATAGCTCCTAGAGATAGAACTTTAAACATAGAGTCAAGTTTTATGTTTTCCACGAACCTTGGTTTAGGAATGATAAGATATCTGCAAAGAGAGGCTAAGATACTTGACAAAAATTAGATAATATGGTCAAAGCTAAGCCTAGAAACAACAACTCCTAATTCCTACTAAACTTAAGAATCCAAACGGAACAAGTGACTGACCATAAGTCGCCCTGCAGGCCCAGTTACTAACTGTCATAGATGAGACTCCTGCACTGGGAGGAACTGGCCCTGGGTTCAGTATTGTAAATATGGGGAACAAGCATTAACTTCTAATTCTGTTGAATTTGGACTGGAGGTTCCCCTGCAGTTGAGGTTTTATACACAGTCCATATGTTATGAATCTGGGCTTGCTCCAGGCAATTGGAGACTTTTCTCAAATACAGAAATATCTGAGGAGCTTACATGTGGGTAGAAAGACCACCTTAAGTAAATGTTTCTTTTTATGATCTGTTAAAATATTGTGAAAAAGTACATCCTCATAAATTACTTTTATAGAAACTATCTGGCACTTTACTTTCTGAATGCCTAGTAGCATTTTACCAACCAAAACCTAAATTGCCAACTGATTTCAAAGTTTTAGCTCATTAATAACAGTTGCATTAGAAAGTTTTACTGTGTCAGGAAGGCAGTATGCCAAATGATGACATCATTTGTCTCATCAAAACCAAATTTGGGGATAGCTCATTGAAGGATGTGTTTGGTAAGCACCCAAAAATGTAAAATGCCCCCTTCATGTACAAACTGAAAAGGCAATTTCTTAATGTGTAAAAGAAGAAAAAAATATAAGTCAAACAATGTGAGCTCAAATTTGTTGGAGTGGGAGGGGTTAAGGAAGAGGAATCGTGGTCCAATCAGAAGCAGAAATGTAAATAAATTCTGCAGTGCATTACTTATAGGAAATTTTGTGAGTCAGACTATTATATGTTAAATTGATTTTATTTTGATAGTCTCAGATCTACAGATGCTCAGCTTGAAGGCAGAGAGAGTTATCGTGAAGTGTGACTAAATTAAAATTTATGGGCCACAGCTTCTTCTTTCACCCTTATTTCAGAACCAAATTGAGCCCTCAAGGACTTTTATCCAATGTCTTACTATGCCAATGGCTTTTATATTTTGTAGCCATGGATACTGTTTGCTTTTGTAGGAAAAACTTATTTCTTACCAAACTTTTTCATTATTGAGGCCACCATCTAACAAGAAATTGATGCTTAATATAAGTTTTCCTAGCAATAGAAAGTTAGCTTCTTTTCAAAAAATTAAAGAATGGAAACAAGAAAGAAAGAAGAAAATAGAAAAATCTCAAGAGGATACTATTATATTTACAAATGTCCACATATCAGAACATTAACTTTGATGAACTTGAATAACTTCAGTCCTGGACTAGAACAGGAGTAAAAATATCTGTGAAAAGTGTGCTAAGGGAAAAAGAAAGGATTTCACTTAGTCTGCATAAAATCCAGTTAAATCCTGGATCTCATTGGAATCGTTTTCCCTTGTTGATCGGATTTGTCACAAACAGTCTAAAGCAATAGTATTCAAATAAGGATGATTTTGCTCCCCAGGGGATATTTGATATTTCTAGAGACATTTTGGTTGTCACAATTGGAAGGATACTGATGTAATCTAGTGAGTAGAGGTCAAGGATGCTAGTAAATGTACTACAATACACAGGACAGCCCCTAAAGGAAAGAATTAATCTGGTCTAGAATGTCAAAATTGTTACTATCTATAGACTTTGATCTAAAGTTACCCAACATGTGTAAAGAATGTGTAAAGAATGTGTAAAGAATGACAGTTGGGATCAAATATCTCTCTCAGATACTTTATAAATTCTCCTGTCCACACTGGACTGCAAGTTACAGGGAATAACGTGGAATACACTGCCATTTGTGAAAAACTATTATGCAACAGACTAGCCATCTGCCATCAGGCCTCCTATAATGTTGAACTTTGATATATCACACATAACTAAACAAATAGTACATCTTTTTATTCTTGTTAAATTTTATTCTCTTTTGCTTTTGATCTAACTGTTGAAAGTTTAAATTTTTTTTCCAACTCAAAGCTTTAAATATTAAACATGACCATTTTACTTTTGATGTTTTGATTTCAATTTTAAAATGTCATGGATGTAAACTCATAAATAATCATTCACCTACAGGTAAATACGCTGCATATTTTTAGTCAGCATTTGAATCTATCTTTTGCATAATTATTTTCATGTTTTAAGATTTTACTTAGCCTCATCCACAAAGGAATGAAGTAATAATCATGTGCATAGATTAAACATGCTTATTAAATTATTGGTGATATTTTTAGGATGGAAAAATTCCTACAAAATTAATATCGAGACAGTTGATCTAGGAGGTATAGTTTACAGAGTCAAATGACTATCTTTATAACATTCTGAAAACTCTAAAATACTTAGTCCATACAACATCCTGAGACAGCATTGCAGGAAGGGCGGCCCCTTCCAGGACTGGAGAGTAGGCTCTTGTCTAGCACTCAGAAATGAATTGGCCAAGGAGACATACGTGTTGACAAAGCAAGAAACTTTATTGGGAAGGGACACCCAGGTGGGGAGCAGGAAGGTGAGGGGAGCTGTGAGGACGGCTCTGCCACGTGGCTTGCAAACGCAGGTTTTATGGTGACAGGATCAGCTTCTGGGTTGTGTCTGGCCAATTATTCTGCCTCAGGATCCTTCCTGGAGGCACACTCAACCAAGATGGATTTGCGTGAGGAGGATTCTTTGAAGTTGATAAGGCACATGAAACTTCTGACCTTTCCCAAATTCTTTTAGTTGGTGGTTGCTTGTTAGTTCTATGTTTCTTACCAGGACCTTCTGTCATAAAATAACTCTGGCAAATGGTTACTGTGGTGCCTGGGTCAGGGTGAGCAATTTCAGTCTGTTTCCACTAACAATAGTTTAATAATTTTATGGATACTGTGAAAAATTGATGCTCAGCAGTTCTTATATTTACTATCACCATGAGACTAACAGCATTATTAAACTGTAGATGAGAGAAAGAAGAGTACATCCAAAAATTGTATGATTTTTTAAAACTATTATTATGTTATATATTTTCTCACTCAATTCATATGTTCTGAAAAAATTTAATTTAGTGTATTATTTTCTTAAAGTGAACTGCTTATTTTTTTAATTCTTAAATTTATCATAGACCTCCAGTAGAATCTGCTACTCTAAATTCATAATATAGTTAATCTTAATCTGAGAGCTAAAAAGTCAGACTCTTGTTTTAAGCTGTGGGATGCAGAGAGGAAGGGGAAAGGGCAGTGACTCCTCTGGACATCCTGGTCTAGTTAGGGTAATTAAGTAGTAGAAGGATCACAGAAAATGAAGTCACCATCTTAGCCTAGAAGGTTCTAAAATGTTCCACCAGTAAGTTCACATTTGAATAGGATGTTCAAACAAGAAGTCTTCGAGTTCTAAAAAAATAGGCAGAGCAAAAGATTCCCAAGAAAAAACAATAGCATGTATTTAAGAAGGGGATTCGGTACAAGTTAATGAGCATTTATTGAGTGCCTGTTTTGCACATTTGCAAGATAATATCTAAAATAGTTACTCTCAGCAGTGAGCACAGACTCATGTGCCTTATGCTTATTATCTTTAGCTTTATAACCTGTTCAACTTTTCATAGGCTTATGATTTCAAATGATAGTTTGGTCACAATTTATTTATGGCAATATATGAGACAAGAGGACTTACCTGGTGCATCAGATGGTAAAGAATCTGCCTCCAATGAGGGAGACCTGGGTTCTATGCCTGGGTCAGAAAGATTGCCTGGAGAAGGGAATGGTTACCCACTCCAGGATTCTTGCTTAGAGAATCCACGGACAGAGGAGACTGGCAGGCTATTGTACGTGGGGTCACAAAGAATTGGACATGACTGAGTGACAAACACACTTTCATAGGCTAAAAGCTACAATTCACATTTATTTTACTAATCTTGAATATAAAGTATTTGAAACTACAATGTTCAGTTTAAAGAGTTTGTAATAACAGGACACTCATCCTTCCTCAAACTCTACAATATTATGAGCTCAGAATTGCTCCTGTAGTTTGATTTCTAATTAAGTGTATACTATCAATATGTTGGCTTATTTTTTTCTCATTTGAAGACAGAGTGCCAAGTTGCTTACTGATCATGGAAAAAGTAAAAAAAATTATAAAACTCTTCTGACTCTGTTGAATTTTTAGCAACAATAAAAACAAATGATAAATTTGAATACTTTGTATTAATAGTTGGCAATAAGCTTTCCTTTATATATTCATTTATCAAATTCTTTACACAAATTGTAAAAGTGTGCTATTTGAAGGGAACTGGAATGGAAGAAAGGGCAAAACATTTATTGAGTACTCTATTAAAGATTAGACACTTTATTTGTTGCTTTATGTATATTATAAATCTATTGCCAATGACAAAAAAATCCCTGAATGCAAATCAATAATCCTTAATCATCTTCATTCTCTTCTTTATCCAGTGATGGCTGCCTAGGAGCAGGATGAGAATCTTGAATGTATGATTATCACTTCATTTTCAAGGCACAAAACCAATCAGTCTAAAACACCTTGTTTATTGTCATCAATCTATTGGTTTGGATATTTTTTCTTTATGTCTGTATTTTTATTTCAAGAGATCTTGATAAGGTGATACATATCTGTGCCTTATATTTTCTTAATAGATACAAAGTTTTCAACATGGAAAGCTTTCTTTCTTTAGTGCAATTTTTGTGCTACTAGTAGATTGTTTTGGGTAAAGGAAAGGAAATGGTAAAGTGTCTATAGCAAAGATAAGACATTCAGCTGAGATTTTTAAATATTATATTTTCTTTGCCCCATGAATACAATTTATTTGACTTATGTTAGTTCTCAGAGTTCTTTAAAAGAGAAAGAAGGTATGCCCTTTAATTCCATTTGGCATCCTGAATAGATTCAGTTACATGGCACATGTGTAGTTCTGTTTTTATCAAAATGATGGGATAGTATTTGAAATCTTGAATCCTTAAAAACCAAACTTGGTCTCAGCAGGTGCAAGTAAGTTCATTTCTTTTTTTTAAATATTATTATTATTATTATTAGCATTGAATGTATTGGCAGAGAAAGGGCAATATTAGATGGGGCGGGGGGGGGACCCTCCAAATTTAAATATAAAAAGGATCTTTTGCATTTTTGTTGAAAAGAATACAAACTAAAAATGAGAATGAATAAGTGAGTATAAGTGAGATGGAAAATAAAGGGGCAATTTCTAAGAAATTAAGCCCTCTTTTTTAAAACTTTTTATTTTGTATTGGAGTGTAGCCAATTAGCAAACAATTTTGTGATCGTGTGAGGTGAACAGTGGAGGGACTTCTCCATCGTGTTTTCTATCTTGCTTTCTGGTTCTGGATCATCTTTACTCCAATGCACGCTGAACTCTATAGGGCTTCTCACTAACTCCCAAAGCTCCCCTAGTCCAGCCCCCATCTCTCCAACTTGATTTTGCTGCACTGGTATAAATCATGGACAGCCTTAGGCTGGAATCATCTCAAGAAGGCTGTGCTCAATCCTTTTTGTGCTCACTTCTCTGCAGTTGCATGCATCCTTCAAAACCCCATGTAAGCCTGACCTCCTTCAAAGACCTCCTGACAGTACTCTTTCTGAACAGCTCTCTTGTGTGAAAATATCGAAGAAACATGTCAAGCAGTTTACTGAGATAGTTCCAATCGCACATGCCACTCTCCTCTCAAGGATAACACTTGCTCAATGTTGCTGTGATTAAAGCCAATTCGACCTTTTGCCATCCTCTCCTATTACATGTCTCCACATTTTCTGTAGTATTACCACATTGGAAACTGTTTTTCCAGAACATATATTTTCCTCCTCTGTGCTTTGATTTATGCCATTTCTCTAAAAGCGTGGCAGTATTAAGCTAATGTTTCTTGAGGCTTTACTGTATGCCAGGAATTATGCTAGAGATTTTCTGAAATTTGTCATTTAGCCTCACAACGATGCTATGAACTGTTCATTTCCAAAATAACAGGTGAGGAAATTCAAGCATAATGAGATTTAATAACTTACCTCCCAAGTGACCAATTCATTTCTCTAAAGCAATATATTGTCACCCTTGAGCATTGCTTAAGAAGCAGTGAAGTCCTATGAGGTAAACGTCAATAGAACATACTTTGATGAATATAGTATAAGATTTTGATGATATGAATTCTTTGGAAAATCTATCCCTTTTTCCTGGTTATATAAAATTTGGTACAATTTACAAGGCTCAATTCATATGTGACCGCCTCAGTTTCTCTAATGAGAAACTTGGCTTCATGTTCTGCATCACAGCAGTTACACTACCGCCTTCTTTCTCAATGCAGGCAGGATCTGATTTCTAAAACGCTCCCGAATCACCTGCAGGCCCTGCCTACACTCTGGAACTACTGAATCAGAATTTCTGTTTTAATTAGCATGAGCCCAAGATGATTCTATTGTAAAGTTTCAGATGTGAAGCACTACTTATTCCTCCCTGCATTTAGTTATTCACAGCAACTAATTATCATTACTATTTGCTTGATATTTCCCAAACAGAAGGACCAGTGTGTTATTTATGTTTGTCTCACCCAGAGTGACTACCATAATACTTCCCATATGGTTACTACTCAGCACATCTTTATTAAATGTATTTATTAAACTGAGAGCAAATTCCATGGGAGATATACATTTATATCTCCCATAACTCATAGAAGCAATACCTGCTCTAGACTGTAAATTCTCAAATTATAGTTATTGTATCTTTCGAGCTCATATGGTGTCTACCTTGTACATGGAGGGTACTTCAGTAGCTAATGGTAGAGTGAGGAACTGAGTAAATTAATTAAGATGATTGATGAATATATTAAAGTATTTTTAGATGTATAATTTCATTTGCCATGTATTTAATTAACAAATACCTACAAGAAATTGTGTGTCAAGAAGTGGTATCAATTCTTTACAAATCTACATTAGCACTAAGTTTGTTTGTTCATGCATAAATCTTTGAAATCAATAAAAGTTGATTTGAGATACATCAATTAATAGACCTGGATTTGATCCCTGGGTTGGGAAGATCCCCTGGAGGAGGGCATGGCAACCCACTCCAATATTCTTGCCTGGAGAATCACATGGATAGAGGAGCCAGACGGGCCACAGTCCACGGGGTTGCAAAGAGTCGGACATGACTGAGTGACTCAGCACACACATCCACCTCAATTAATTCTAATCTATGATACATCCTATCTCTTTTAAGTTGTTGTTACAGATGACTGATAAATGTGCCATAACTGATACAAAATGTCAGCATTTTAGCAATTTTCAAATGCTTTTCCCTTTGCCACTCACTCCTTGGTATTAGAATAGATGAACATCGAGATATATCAGAAGAAACCCACAGTCCATTTCATAAAAGAAATACCCCGACACATTAAGTCAAATTTCAGATGATAATGTATATAATGTATGTTTTAGTCATTGATCGTGTATGTATATACGATTTTATATTCCAAGGGAGGGAAGATCCCAATCCGGTGGACGTCACCAGAAGCCATAGCCTACCGCAAATTCACATCAGCCAGCGATGTATGGAGTTACGGGATTGTTCTCTGGGAGGTGATGTCCTATGGAGAGCGACCATACTGGGAGATGTCCAATCAGGATGTAAGTATTTGTAGTCTATGAGTTATGGGTGCAGATTAAGAGATCAAGCTGTGCAAGGAAGTGGAGCATAATGGAACCAGGTGGCTCCCAGTTTGTGACATTGAAACAGAATACTTAGAAGAAACGAAATTGTTTCCAAATCTTATAAAGATATTAATTGAGTTGCTCTGACAGCTTCACATTTTTCCCTAAAGCAGGGGTTTAGAAGTGAGACAAAAAGAAAACATTTGTAATAAAATGTAATGAAATAAGTGCCTGACAAAATGGCCAATAGATATCAAGAAATGTTTGAACTATTTTTGCTACAAAATTGTTTCAGTGTAACATTAGTAAGATACACTCTGCCATCCTTTGTAGATTCAATTAATGCATCTGTGCCAACATTTTGTTTACTTAAATATAGTATTTCCCAAAGTCAGACCAAACAACCAATCTCTAACATGCTGTTTCTTATAATGTATTAAACTTGCACATGAAGTTAGTTATACAAATTGAAGTCTCGATATAGAGAAAATAATCATTAACTTTCTATTATAACTGTGATATGATTTTTCAAAAGGATTTTTGTTTTTATAAGTCATGCTTTACTAATGCTTAGTGCAAGGATGCTATTGGCATATGGATTCAGCACACAGAGAGTTTTCTTTATGCTTAGCCAGAAACTGTGAGCATGACCTCAAAGACACATAAGAAGGAAAGCTGAGATGCTTTTAGTCATTTCCTACTCACCACATATAAAATTGCTTTTAATGTATTTGGATATAAAAATCTTTCTGAATCTCTTCAAACAAGCCACGTTTTATAATGACACTGGGAAAATCAGACTCACTTTTCCACATCTCTATTTTCCAAATTGTTTCTGTATCAGAGGATCTCAAAATGTGTTCTCTGGACCAGAAGCTTTAGCAAGATCTGGGAATTTGTAGGAATGCAAATTCTCAGGACTTTCCACAGAGTTATTGAATCAGAGATTAGCTATCTGTGTATTAATAAGTTCTCCAGATGATTCTGATACAGAGTAATGTTTGAAAATCATGACTTTACATGACTTAAAAATGCTGATTAACTAAGAGTCACTTAATTGTTCAACCCATGGGCTTTTAACAAAGGAACTGACTACGATTTTAATTGTGATATAGCTAAAAATCTGTGGTATTTTTTTTCTGCATTCATCTATTTATATATAATTTCCACAGAAATATTTATTATCACATAAGAGTTTCTTTATAGTTTACTGAATTTCCTGTATCATAGAACATTTCTTTTGATATTAATCCAGAAAGTTACTGTACAAACTTTTCTTTCTTAAACCCACTTTCTCTGTCTCAATCTTATTTATATAACATTTTCAGACATGAATAATAGTTATTTAATAAGCTGTTATCTTTTTAAGAAATTTAAAATGGAAACTTTTTCACTTTACTTAGAAGTGTGACCTGCCCAAAAAGAAGTGTTATAATAAAAGAAATTCCACCTCTTTAAGTCCCCGGAAACTTTGCTTCTCACATAGGTAATTAAAGCTGTGGATGAAGGCTATCGACTGCCACCTCCCATGGACTGCCCAGCTGCGTTGTATCAGCTGATGCTAGACTGCTGGCAGAAAGACAGAAACAACAGACCCAAGTTTGAGCAGATTGTCAGCATTCTGGACAAGCTTATCCGGAACCCAGGCAGTCTGAAGATCATCACCAGTGCGGCAGCAAGGTGACACATTTGATTTTACATCCTGCACACTCTCTGAGATGAATGTATTTTTATCTCCAAGGTGTTAATTTTTTTCTTCCACTCCGCCAACTGCATACTTTGAAACTTATATTCCTCAAGACTAGAAAGACATTTTTCTTTTCTCTTTAAACTTTCAGGAGGAAATCTCATTCTACTTAATGACACTGATAAAGTTCTGATATTTTTTAACTTGCGTCTTACCTAGAAGCACGTATACATTCAGGCTTCAGTATTTGGCCAATAGAAACCCTGAGCACATAGATTCTTTCCACTCTCTGTTACTTAAACAAAAAAAAAAAAAAAAAAAAGGAAATCTAGAGTGTTGGGGAATTCTAGCAAAGTCTTGATTTAATCCTCATTTAAAATAAAATTACAAAAATAATAATAGTGCCACCAAGTCATTGCACTGGCTAGCAGAATGCAATTTTCCCTTGATTAAACAAATCTTTGTTTAACCCATATTATGTGCCAATTACTTTGTTAGACACTGTGAAGGATAAAACGAAGAGTATAATAATGTCAGTGTTCCTGGACAGCAGCACAGATGTCAACACACTGTAGCCATGAGGCGACCCTGAGGGCGCGATGGCCATTAGACTTGATGCATCATCCTCCCAGCTGAGAATCACCGAGTTGTCCTCATGGTTTTGAGAAATGTCAATTATATGCTCATTGCACACATAAGTAAAAAACAGCTCTACATTTTGATAATGTGTTCTTAAATTACAGAGTTTTAGTAAAAAAAACTATACCTACTGTGCACAAAAGTCCACAATATTAATTGACATATACACATACTGCATAATGATGATTTACTGTGACTCATGTATAAAAGATTTAATATAATACCTTATAGGAAAGAATTTTCTTATTTTTGTGCACATCTGTTGTTTTCACTGACAGGTATTAAGAGTTGTGACTTTCAACTTGGTAGAGTACTTGCTAATGCACTTAGAGTATGTAATTTCTTACCTTAATGGAAACAATTATACCGAGCATATATGATCCAGCTTTTACATTACATTTGAATAAAATGAATAAAGAGAATTTGCATCAAAATCTTAATGTAAGTATACAAGAGTCATAGATTATTTGTTAGAAATAACTTTTAGGAGATCAATAACATTGAATTTATTAATATATATCCAGTAGGTAAAACTACTGATAACTTATCCTGCAAGGATGAATCTCTGTCCTAAATTTCAGAATGAGACTGTGCAGACTCATTTAGAAACCCACCTGACAGTTTAACAACCAACCGGATAACAAACATGCCTTTCTCTGAGCCATACGGTCCTCATTTTATACCCTGAAGCCATTTCTTTTAAACTTTACTCAATAGCAAAAAAGCATATCTTTTCAACTATTTCCATATCATGAAACAGCATTCAAGCCACTTCCATAGGGACACTACCAATATGAAAACTAGCTCATGTAATATTATCTAGATATTTAAACCCAATTCTAGCTGGAAAATTAATCTTACTATCAGATCATATTATGTAATTGTATATTGTCATGTTCAAATTTTGTTGAATTCACTATTCCATTCTTATTAAAGTAACTGAACATTTTTTATCCTAATATATATTATGTAATACTTTAATATATTCCATTATTTTGTCACAAAATATGTAATTTTAGGGAACATATTTTTATTAATTCACTATAAAATTTTTAGAAATTGTGCTTATGTTTTCTTATTGACATTAAAATGCACAGCTTGGCAGATTATGCCTTTATAAATTTATTAATGACAATCTTATGCTGCCATGCAACAATGTCAAGAGATCTTATTTTTCTCTAGAAAATTTTCTTTCCCACTTTTGACAAGGGTTGCTTTACTCTTTTTCATAGTTGATTACACATATTCCTCTTGCCTTTTAATTTTCCAGTAATGCCCTTGCCACTTGCTTTATTGAGAAAATGCAAGTCATCAGATGGAAAATTCCAGCAGCAAAACAAAAACATGCTGGTGTTCTTCTTTCCCATAATTACAAGAGGGGAGAGTCCTCCTTTCCTGTAATTAGAAGAGAGAGAGGAAGTATGCTTCCAGTGTCAGAGGCAAATGCCTTTTTCTCCCTCCTCTCCATCCCCTGTGTATCCAGTCTCTTTCCCTCTCTCCTGCATAAGCAGGCTCTTTATTTGTGCAAGATTATTGCCATAAAAATATGTTCTATTACATTGTTTCTCAAATTACCCTAGTAAAAGAATCACCAGAGGGAACTTATTAAATATTCAAATATCCAGGTCTAACCCAAGCTACTAATTCAGAATCTGCAGGAAAAGAGAGTGGAATTTGGACCTTGATTTAAAAAAAAACTCCAGGTAATTTTTATCATCAAGGGAATTTAGAAAGGGCTATTTATCTACATCACCTCTGCTGATTCCACATCTGTTGTCAACTACTTCCTTATTTTTCTAACACCCTTCAGAGCCAAACTTCTCCAATAAGGGTCTCAAAGACAGACATTTCAATTCTTAATATTCAAAAGCTTATCCTTTTATTTACTGCTGATAATCTCATCCTCCCACTGCATTTTGAATTTAGTTGGATACACCGGCACTTACACATCTGCCCAATCAGTATTAGAGCCATCTTGGCCCCACTTTCTTGGCCTCCACACTTCAACCTAGGTGATCACTGTGTCAACACGATCCATTTCTCTCCCTTTTCACTGCAAACACTCTCTCCTACGACTTTTTCTCCTTCTGACCTAGGGCACTGCAATAGTCTCCCAACGTGTCCCCTGATTTCATTCTTGTCCCACTTTGAGCATCTCTCACAGAGTCTTCAGAATTTTCCTATCGATCTATATATATTGATAAATTATATATTGATAAATATATATCAGGCTTTCCTGGTGACTCAGATGGTAAATATTCTGCCTGAAATGTAGGAGACCCAGGTTCGATTCCTGGATTAGGAAGATGCCCTGGAGAAGGGAATAGCTACCCACTCCAATATACATGCCTGGAGAATTCAATAAATTGTGTATATACAATATAATTTGTCACCTCTTTAAAACCAATTGTGAATTTCCATTATACTTAGGAAAAAAAATCTACATTCTTCTTGATGATTTAAATACCCCTGCTCCTCGAATGTCCTTTCTTTTATTCAAATATTGATTTATTCATTTTATTATCAATTATTTATTGTATGCTGATCTTCTATGGGCTAGGCATGTGCAGATGCTGGAGAACAGTGATGAAGACAAATATGTTTCTTACAATCCTGGAGTTTACGTTCTATAAGATGAATAGACATCTTCTATGATATATACAAATAGACAATAGAAGGGCATGGATTATAGGAAGGAAATAAGTAAAAGGCTGTGATCAATCATTAAAAGGTGGTTGGGGGAAGAAAAAGAACTCTAGGCATAGTAAAAATAAACTGCAGATGAGTCTAAAGGGTTCTCGAAAATGGCAGAAGGACAACAGCATAATGGAAGGACAGAGGAAAAGGAAGAGTCTGTCATAGGAAGGCAAACAGAAGCCAGAGTCCTTGAGGCTACCCAGGTCATGGGGAGGACTTTGGAAGTTTTTGAAATGCATGAGGAACCCATTAAGGCATTTAAGGCAGAGATGTAAGGCTGTTTGATTTACACAACTGCTTTGTGGGGGAGCATTTCAGCCTTTCAACCTGAGCTCCTTTCACTTAAATAATATGGTAGCCTCAGTGACCAACTTCAGATTCCTTCAGAAAGTCAAGCATGTCAGACATGAGAACAGTAGTTCATGCTGTTCTCCTTGTCTTAAGATTCTTCTTTGTGTCCATTTCCCTTAGAAAGCAGCTTCTATGCCTTGTCTTAATTGCGGCATTATCTGGCAACAAGGTTTAAAGATCAACACTCTTAATTGTTTTACAGGCCACTGTGTCCTTCATCCCAGCTGTAATTCAGTTGTGTGCATTTTCTAAGTATTCATTCCTCCAATTAACTCTAAGACCAATGAGATCAGATGCCATGCTTCCCTTGTATTACCAAGTTGTTACTCGAAACTCAATAAATATCTGTTACACACATGAATATGCATTTGCTGAAATAATAATAAATTTCCATTTCAACAGACACACAATTTTTTAAAAAAAATTCCAGCTCTTTTTCTTATTCATTATATGGATTTCTACAGACACTAGTCATAAAGGTAAAAGCTTATCATTTTCCCCTAAGCATAAATCTTATGTTTCCCTTCCTCTTCAATACACTTGGAGACTGTCTCAATCTGAGTTTGTGGATGGCACCAAGGATTCAAATTTCTGAATGACTTAGTTATTTGGACTAATGTAAAGAATTATGTCTATAAAGTCCTTTAAGAAAAACAACATCATTCTATCTTTTTTTTTGTAGGAATGTTGTTTTCCAGAGCCTGCCTGAGTCTAGTTAGTTTTATGGCACATTTTATTTCATATACTGTTACAGAAATCTTACTATAATGCATTATTTTACTTTTCAACCTTCCTTAGAGCTGATGATTCATAGCAGAAACATTCCCAAAGAAATCTTCCGGTGAGCGTGTCTTTATGAATATCACTGTCGGAAGTAGGGAATGTGTTTAAGCAGATGGTCACGGTGTATCATATTAAAAACTTACTTAGATGTTGCAAGAAGTGGTGAGAAAGGAAAGGAAGTTTGAGTAAATCTTATGTTTGTTCTCCAGTAATTGATTCATTTTCCTAAAAGTAGAGTAAATGGAGGAGACATGAATAAATTTGAAGTTTTGACTGTATATCAATATGAAGATTTATTTAGCATTTACTTTGTGTGAAGTGTTATTACTGGGCCCTAAGGGCTTCCCAAGTGGCAGTTCGTAGTAAAGAGCCTGCCTGCCTATGCAGGAGATATAAGAGACATTGGTCAGGAAGATACCCTGGAGGAAGGCATGGCAACCCACTTCAGTATTCTTGCCTAGAGAATCCCATGGTCAGAAAAGCCTGGCAGGCTATAGTCCATAGGCTCCCAAAGAGTTGGACAGGACTGGAGCAACTTAGCACATGGTGATTATACAGGTAAAGAGACACAGCCTCCATTTACAACAGCTTGCATTGAAAATAGGAGGAAAAGTTCATTAATACTATACAATTAACCCCCTAACAGCACAGGTTTGAACTGTAGGGGTTCATGGGTATGTACACGCTCCTGCTCTTTAGTCATTTCTGCCTCTTTGCGACCCCATGGATGTAGCCTGCTAGGCTCCTCTATCTATGGGATTCTCCAGGTAAGAATACTGGAGTGGGTTGCCAAGCCCTCGGCCAGAGGGTCTTCTCAATCCAGAGATCAAATTCACATCTCCTGAGGCTCCTACATTGCAGGCGGATTCTCTACCACTGAGCCACTGGGGAAGCTTATAGGGGTCCATTAATGCACAGATATTTTTCAGTAGCAAACACTACACTGCTACAGGGTTTGTGTTGGTTGAATCTGGGGGTGCCAAGGAATCTCAGATAGGATAAACTGCAAATAAGGAGGACAGATTAAATGAATTTCCATGTTGTTCAAGGTCAACTGTAATATCCCTTGGATTAAGTAATTATTGGAGCAAAAAGATAAAGTGTTTAAGAATCATGAACAAAGAATGAGTTTGCTTTGAGAGTCTCTGGAAGTTGCAGAGAAATAATTTTTGGAACTGAGCGACTTGTGGATGATGGGTGAAATGTCTACCAGTAGATAACAGGATAAGATCATACCAGGCTGGGAGAACACTGTACAGAAAACCAAAACACAAAACTTTACAATACTTCAATTTACGCTGCATAATCTATTTCTGGTATAATATAGGGTTAGAAAAGGAATTATGAGGAAGGAGCCACTAGATGATTTCACCGGATAATGGAAGATTGAGTGTCATCTCTAGAAATCTGGACTTTTGCTCATGAGAAAAAGAGGAGCCATTGAAGACAATTAAATGACAGACTGCACTTTGCCTGTGGAGTAGTTCTCTGCAAATATACCTAGAAGAGCTGGAGAGGAAAAGTGCATGATAAGGAGTAAGGAGGTGATTTCAATAGTCTTGGGAAGGCCTAGGCTAGAGTAAAGAAGAGAAAATTTATCAGAAAGGTGTGAATTCAAACAGTTGTAATGAAGCATTATGAGACATGATGAGTAGTGAGTCATGCAGCGTGACATGAAGTAGCAGAGAATACTTGCAGGTGAACAAGGAGGACTCTGCGGACAGTGCTATCACTAAACGGGGTACCAAGTATGGAAGGATGAACAGTGCTGTGAGGAAGATGAGGCTTTTGGACACAATGAGACTGAGGCCCACAAGAACGTGGAAAGTTGCATCTCAAGCTGGGGGAGAGACTAAAGCTAGGCATCCAATTTCAAGCCTTCTCTCTGCAAAGATAATTTTTTCAAAAAAAAAAAAAACCATTAGAAACACATTTAGAAGGTACAAGTCGCAATCTAGTCATGCTGATTTTTACCACAAGTATATCCATCTTTATTCTTCTACATAACAATATAATTTCTACTTGAAGCTCTCCTATCCCGAGGATCATAGGGAGACTGTAATCTGTGAATAGTGGAGGGTATTTGTCTGCATGGGTTGACAGGGAGACACCTCCCTCCCAATCTCGCAGACTGGGAGCTTCTCCTTGCTTCTCCTGTGCTGCCCTGTGGTCAGTGGTGTTTCTGAAATCTCTAAATCCCTCCGTCACTTAGTGTAGACCTCAAAAATCTGTAAGAACCAAGGAACTGATTGAAATGAATGAATGCTTCTATAATGTGTAACTGGGTATTGCAGTAGGTTATGGAGATTTCAAACTCCTTATAAGAGGACTATAGAGCCAATCAAGCCAGTAGCTGGCAATCCTAGAAGGAAAAGTGTTTGAAGCATTAGCTATTATCTCAGAACACTAACCCACTGCATAGACTTCTATCCAGAAAGAAAGAAGATGGTCCCTGTCTAGAGCTTTGGAGAACAGTACCAATATCAGAGCAGAAGAATATGAAGTGGTATGTAGAAATAGGAACAGACAGAGTTAGGAATGAAACTTAAACCATTAGAAAAACTACAGCTCAAGGAATTTTCCAAAAGTAGATAGAATGAATTGTATTATCAAAAGCTGCAAAAGAATGAGGCAAAAAAAATACAACAAAGGCAAAGAGCCACTCTAAACAGTGAGAAGGACATTGAGTTTTTTTCAGATAGTTGTTTTGATTCTTTTAGAATAATAGATGAGGTACAACATTTTAAGAGATTTAGTTATAATTGGGATGATGAAAAAGAAAATACAATGCAAAAATAATGCTTTTAATAAATATAGAAAAAATGAAAAATATAGTCATAATGCCCATGTATAAAAGGGTAAAAATAGAGCTCTTCCTTTTTTAAGAATTGGAAAAATCTTTCTTAAAGAAGTCCTTGGTAGAAATTGCTGCTATAAAAATAAATAGAAAGAGTCTTAGAAAGATAAATTTTCTCTCACTTTATACTATGTTTTTGTTATTTGTTGTTTCGTTGCTAAGGCATGTCTGATTCTTTGCAACCCCACTGACTTCAGCATGCCAGGCTTCCCTGTCCTTCACTATCTCCTGGAGTTTTCTCCAACTCATGTCCATTGGGTCAGTGATGCCATCCAACTATCTCATCCTCTGTCGCCCCTTCTCCTCCGCCCTCAGCCTTTCCTAGCATCAGGGTCTCCTCCAATGAGTCAGCTCTTTGTTTTTGTTATACAGATTAAAAAGTAAGCAAAATTCATTTTTAAAAGAAACTATAGTGAAGATTAGTTTTATATCATATATATATATAATACATATCATACCATATTTATGTATTGTATAATAAACAACTAATTTTACATGTATAAAACATAGCACCTAGATTTAAATAAATTATATTATTTTTATAAATATAGATAAATTTAAAAATTTTAAAGACTAAAAGAAACATGACAGATGCATTTGTTCATTTCTATTCAGACAGAAGATGCATTTATTTGGGGATATTTATGTATATAAAATGAAATAGAGAAATGACATTTTCTTTAGATTCACAAAATTTTCAAACTCCATGTCATTGGATTCATCAATACTATCATAAATTTTTAGAATATAAATTTTGGGCATACAGAATGATATAATACATTCAATATTTTTAGAATGAGGTTCTAAATGAAGGTAACCTAATTTATAGTCTAAAGACTTAAATGATATATTTTAAACACCTAGAATAAGATTCTTAAGAGTCAATTATACTTAGTTAATTTAATTGAAATTATTTAAAATATATTGTTTTATTGTGCTAATTCTAATTGCTAACTTTGTAGGGATTTATCTTAAGTTGCAGAGCAAATATGAACAAAAATAAGCAGTACTTGTAATTTTTCCCTGTTATTGACACTAAATTCACATTAACAGATGCCTCTGATCTCTAAAAGAACAAAATATATTTCTTTTAGAGAATGTCTACTTTTTTTGACAAATATTATATAGTTTAACAGAAGTCTAAGGACCAAAAAACAATCTATTTCTCAAAATGACTTTGACCTCTAATTCTGAAACTGACAGAGTGACCTTTCTTACTGAACAAATATGATAAAGAACATTTCAGAAGAAAGCAAATATTCCAAATACTCAGGTGATCTCTTTTTTTTTTAATCTTAAAAATCAAAGCAAGTAATTTTACCATTGGGAGAAATTAAACCAGATGTAATAGCTATTACTGCTAAGATTTTGTCCTTAAGGTCTAGAGACAATTAAAATAAACACAATGACTTTACTCCTCCTTAATGTGTCGTTTATGTCCTAGTCTCCTGTTGGGAACTATATGTACTCAAAAGTATTTTTAGTTACCGATGACAAGTTAAATTTGTTTAATCCTATTTGGAATTTCTAATATTAAGGATAAAAAGATGCAAATGACCATAAATTCACATTTAGAAATTTGGCAAATACACAAGTTTTCCCTTGAAATACAATAAGATACTCTTTGAAATAAAAATGTTAACAATAAACTATAAAAGGAATTGAAAAGTATATTACCATTCGCAGGCAATAATATCAATAAATATAGATATAATTAACATTTTGCTGCTGAGAAACTACTCTTTATGGTCCCTGAAACTATTCACAACAACAGACAAAAAGCACATAATTATAGTGGGATAGAATACATCTTCAACATTACTAATATTTACTTCTAGACTCGGTGGGCATATACTTATTCATTCAAGAAATATATATAAATCATTATTTTAATGCATAAAAAAATAAAGCCCTTTGTAAACCCAAAAGAGTCTGTCTATATTATAAAAGGATAACCTAACATTCAATTTTAGAGTTAGAATTCTGGTGCAATACTGAAATAAGATCCTTATAAGAAGATATTCCTGGGACTAACAGTTACTTATTGACATTTGTCCCGAGTATGTGGTGCTAATTGTTATGGGCATTTACAGATAAAGTAAGAGCTGGTGGGAAGGAAATATATGTGTACCTCTTTAAAGCAACAGTATGAAAATCCACAAAAGAATAATTCACAAACCAAAATCCAAGGAGGCAGAAAGCAAGGGAGGAAAGTTATTTTTTGCTTCCCTTGAGCAAACATGTAATTTCCATGATTTCTTTTTAATGACTGCAGTCTGTGGCCAGTAGGTACTGATTTATGAAAAGCTGTAAAAGATCAGGTGGAACCCTGCAGGACATCGTTTACAGCTGCACGGATTGAAACCTATCTAATTTGTCTAGTAAAAGTGTGAGCTCACTGCACATCACCCAGCCTATAAATTTCCCCTTCAGACCCCATGTCTGGGGCTAGGTCTAAAAAAACCCAATGCCTGCAGCTGCTCAGAAAGCCTGCATTCCCCTGGTGCGCATGAAGAGACATCACAGGTTCTTCACAGTGAGAGACAAATTCCTATCCATTGATAAACTCTCCAGATGTCCTCTCGGAGGAGGAAAAGAACCAATTTTTATTTGAATTCCCCAGAGAAATCCTGGAAGTGGAAAAATGATACTTTGCAGGGCTGGTTATTCTGAGGTCACTGGTATTAAAATTAGGTCATTCTTTGTCTTCCTTATACTTTGATCCAAGTAATAAACAGAAGACTCGGTTGGGGTCACTCTAATCCCTAATCCGCCTGTCCTGTTTTATTTCAATTTGTTTGTACTAATTTTTTTCCAAATTCTTGTTGAGTCTGACTATATTGTTGAGTTTAAAAATACAAACCATTTGAATTGAGAAAGAAAAAGTCTGCATTTTGCTATTAGGCACACTTCGTAAATATTCTGAATAAATGTCCTGGGGTTTGATTCTTCATACCCACAAGCTCATAAATAAAAAAGGACTGCTATTCATGGGACCAGGAGTCAACAAGAGTCGACATTAGATTAGTCAGTGCTTCAGCTACTGTTGAAATCCAAGCCGTAGGGTGTGAGTGTATGTAAGTGTGCGTGCATACCTGTAGAGAGTCCAATATTTTATTGTCTCCTTTCTAGGTCTCACTTCATTTTTCTTAAAAAATTTCCTCACACCTGATTTAATGCTACACCTATCAATTTTGTTTACTGATTCTAAGTCTTATCCAATGGGTATAATATTATATCCAGTGTTGGCCAGTGACCAAGGATTATTCACTCATGATGGTCATGCAAAACCACCCAAGAATATTGTGCATATTTTGGAACCTGCCTTGTGTATCTATTTCCCTAATTTCTCAAATTATTAGGAAAATAGAACACAAGCAAGAAATTTCAATGATTTAAAAAATGAATTTTTTTCAGATTAGTAATTTAAAGAATCATAGAAAATTATTTATGCATATGTTCCAGGAGAGAATAACTTATAAAAGGCCATATTTATATTCTGTGATGTTCTAAATATTCCTAAAGGAAAGATAATACTTTGTAAAATAATGCTTAATTTCTCATTCTCTCTTTTAGATGACCTGTGAGTGTTAGTTAAAACTAAACCGTAACACAGCAAAACAACTTACAAACTCCATAACCTTAATTTGGCTTCCCTGATAGCTCAGTTGGTAAAGAAACCTCCTGCAATGCAGGAGACCCCTGTTTGATTCCTGGCTTGGGAAGATCCGCTGGAGAAGGGATAGGCTACCTACTCCAGTATTCTTGGGCTTCCCTGGTAGCTTAGATGGTAAAGAATCCACCTGCAATGTGGGAGACCTGGGTTCAATCCCTGGGTTGGGAAGATCCCCTGGAGAAGGGAATGGCTACCCACTCCAGTATTGTGGCCTGGAAAAGAGGGACATAGCATCAGAGTCTAACTAACATAAAGATTAAAGTCCTTCATATCTGTGTATTATGCTTAGTCTATACCAGTATAGTCTCTGGCATATTGTTAGTGTTCATAATTGTTCAACATAATCCTTAAGGCTATTATTATTGTTCATCTCAAAGCAAAGGCCTTCATAACTGCTATTTGCTCAAGCACCCATACTAAGAGGAAAGAATAAAGAGAAAGACAATCAAGTGTCTACCCGGTGACCGGTCCCAGTCTTTTGAGTCACAGAAAAATTAAAGAGATCACTGAAAGCTGAAAAAACAACCCAAAGGCAGCTTGCCAATAGAATGCTTCTCTTGGATCCTCAGAGATGAAAACATGGCTTCCTCCATTTCTTTTTTATCCCTGTTGTTCTTTGAGTCACCAGATCTTGTAGTTTGTCATAGACCTATAGTCAGACCTGTAATTATATGTCAATCCTAATGGTATGGACCTAATAGAAGCAGAAGATATTAATAAGAGGTGGCAAGAATACACAGAAGAACTGTACAAAAAAGATCTTCATGACCCAGATAACCACGATGGTGTGATCACTCACCTAGAGCCAGACATCCTGTAATGTGAAGTCAAGTGGGCCTTAGGAAGCATCACTACGAACAAAGCTAGTGGAAGTGATGGAATTCCAGCTGAGCTATTTCAAGTCCTCAAAGACAATACTGTGCAAGTGCTGCACTCCATATGCCAGCAAATTTGGAAAACTCAGCAGTGGCCACCGCACTGGAAAAGGTCAGTTTTCATTCCAATCCCAACAAAAGGCAATGCAAAAGAATGTTCAAACTACCCCACAATTGTACTCATCTCACATGCTAGCAAAGTAATAGTCAAAATTCTCTAAGGCAGGCTTCAACAATATGTGAACTGTGCCCTTCCAGATGTTCAAGCTGGATTTAGAAAAGGCAGAGGAAGCAGAGATCAAATTGACAACATTTGCTGGATCATTGAAAAAGCAAGAGAGTTCCAGGAAAACATCTACTTCTGCCTTTGCCTTACGCCAAAGCCTTTGACTGTGTGGATCACAACAAACTGTGGAAAATTCTGAAAGAGATGGGAATACCAGACACCTGACATGCCATCTGAGAAACCTGTATGCAGGTCAAGAAGAAACAGTTAGAACTGGACATGGAACAACAGACTGGTTCCAAATCGGGAAAGAGAACGTCAAGGCAGTATATCGTCACCCTGCTTATTTAACTTATATGCAGAGTACATCACATGAAATGCCAGGCTGGATGAAGCACAAGCTGGAATCAAGATTGCCAGGAGAAATATCAATAATCTCAGATATGCAGATGACACCACCCTTCTGGCAGAAATTGAAGAATAACTAAAGAGCCTCTTGATGAAAGTGCAAGAGGAGAGTGAAAAAGCTGACTTAAAACTCAACATCCAGAAAACTAAGATCATGGCATCCAGTCCCATCATTTCATGGTAGAAGGGAAAACAATAGAAACAGTGGCATATTTTATTTTGGGGACTCCAAAATCACTGCAGATGGTGACTGCCGCCATGAAATTAAAAGATGCTTGCTCCTTGGAAGAAAAGCTATGACCAACTAGACGGCATATTAAAAAGCAGAGACATTACTTTACCAACAAAGGTCCATCTAGTTAAAGCTATGGTTTTTCCAGTAATCATGTATGGCAGTGAAAGTTAAACTATAGAAACTATATAAGAAAGCCCAGCACCAAAGAACTGATGCTTTTGAATTGTGGTGTTGGAGAATACTCAAGAGTCCCCTGGACTGCAAGGAGATCCAATCAGTCAATCTTAAAGGAAATCAGTCCTGAATATTCATTGGAAGGACTGACGCTAAAGCTGAAATTCCAAAACTTTGACCACCTTATGCAAAGAACTGACTAATTGGAAAAGACCCTGGTGCTGGGAAAGATTGAAGGTGGGAGGAGAAGGTCATGAGGATGAGAAGGAGAGGATGAGATGTTTGGATGGCAACACCGACTCGATGGACATGAGTTTGAGTAAGCTCTGATGGCGATGGACAGGGAGGCCTGTCATGCTGCAGTCCATGGGGTCACAAAGAGTCGAACATGACTGAGTGTGAAC
The DNA here is from genome assembly GCF_963930625.1 of Muntiacus reevesi. Taxonomy (NCBI): domain Eukaryota; kingdom Metazoa; phylum Chordata; class Mammalia; order Artiodactyla; family Cervidae; genus Muntiacus; species Muntiacus reevesi. Next base: position 17,709,134 of record NC_089269.1, on the reverse strand, counting down.
TGAAAATTTTCTGTTAATGCTGACTATATTGTGCAGTAAGAATCATAGTCACAATGTCTATCTATCATCTATCTTTGTGTGTGTGTGTATATATATATATATATTTATATTGTATTATATTTGGTGTTGTCCTAGTTGTTAGACTTTCACTTATTGTTACGCATCTAGTGTTTTCTATTTCTTTCTAATTTTTTATTTTTAATGACATAGTGACATTTAATCCATGCCATCTTTACGTCCTTATGTAAATATGTCTACATTGTTCAAATTTTCCCTTAGAAAGCAACCTGTACAATGTCTGCAGATGAACATTCAGTAGGCAGGATTTAATATTGGAAACAAATCCATCCACCAAAGCAGACAACAGAGTGTTCAGAATGCCATGTCAGCTATAACTGTAACCTAAATTACCACCATCTTTGCTAATGGATAAACAAATTAAATTAAAGAAGTATGTATGGATATATTTATGCTTTTCACAGGCAAAGTTTCAGTAATTTAAAAAGCAGTCATGAGTAGAGAAGGGGAGCACTGAGACAAGATGATTACACAGTGTTCTTGCAAAGCTGCCAGCTTGAGCAGATGAACGCTTCATGGCAGATAAATTTTACAAATAAACAGGAGCGCCACATGAAGTCTGGAGGTTCCTGCTGATGTTGGTGTTGAATTTTGACACACAGCAACTCTGCTGACTCCTGATCTTTCTCCCTTTGGTGTTTTCTTTTCTTACAGGCCATCAAACCTTCTCCTGGACCAAAGTAACATCGACATTACTACCTTCCGCACAACAGGTGACTGGCTTAATGGTGTTCGAACAGCACAGTGCAAGGAGATCTTCACAGGCGTAGAGTACAGTTCTTGTGACACCATAGCCAAGATCTCTGCAGAGTAAGAATACGCTTTTGACTGAATGATTCTGAACTTTCTAGTGGACATACATGTCTTGAAATAATACATTTAAAGAGTAAATGAATCTCTGAGGTACTTAACTTTCTCTTGAACCCACTGAGCTGGGTCTCTTTGTCAACGACGCCTTCTAGATCGATGTGTTGATATGTCTTCCTCCCTCATGCTTGGTCCCCACAAAAGCTATCTTCATTGAACTGTGACCTTCAGATAAACCACCAGATATACACCCACACTCCACCCCAACAGACCCAAGTCTCTAATTTAGAACATAAGCAGATATAGCATGATGACTTGTATATCCCTGCATTTGTGATTTTCTGTTATTTTTAACAAAGCCTGTTAAAGCATCCACCTGCAATGCGGGAGACCCAGGTTCAATCCCTGGGTTGGGAAGATCCCCTGAAGAAGGAAATGGCAACCCACTCCAGTATTCTTGCCTGGAGAATCCCATGGAGAGAGGAGACTGGTAGGCTACAGTCCATGGGGTCACAAAGAGTTGGACATGACTGAGCAACTTCACTTTCACTGTCACTAACCTTTGTGGAAATGGAAATTTGAGAACTAGCTGGAATATCTGATATACAGAGAAACATGCCAAAGTCTAAAAGTAGTTCTCAAAGATACTAAATAAACAACTTATATTATGCTATCACCTTTTCTTAAGTGATCTCATGCTAGAAAATAAAGTTATAAGCAAGTTTAAGACATAATTTTCCTTAAAAAGTCTTATCAGTTTGGAAAGAGAGAAATGCACAATTGATAAATATTAATTAGTTTTATTTTATAATTTCATGTGTTAAAAGCCAGTAGGAAATGACAACTCATTCCGGTATTCTTGCCTGGAAAATTCCATGGAAGGAGGAACCTGGAGGGCTATAGTCCACGGGACCGCCAAGAGTCAGACAGGACTGAGCACACACACAGATATATATCTTAGGGATCCTTTGGTAATAGGACTTCTTTGATATGAGAAACCCATGGCCTTAAGGAGAAGGGGTTTACAAGGAATTAAATTAACCCAGTGAATAATCCATAAAAGTCATACTCATTCACCAAGTTTGCTAACTGGAAATAGGAAGTGAAAAACTGGAAGCCATACTCTTCATCACTCTGTGAATGAGACAGTTGACTTCACTTTCTAATGAGGCTGCGTCATTTTTTCTTGTTCTACACAGTGAATTTTTCTATATCCCCATGCACATAGCTGAAAATGACTCTCTCAGTCCTAGATCACACAACCTTGGTATGTCATTCAACTGACCATCCAACTCACTTTCTTCTAAGTCCCCAGGAGAGACATTCTGAAGGCCTCAGTCCTGCTTATAGACTGGCTTCTCCAAAGACATGTTTGCCATGAACTAATCATTTCATTTCAAAGGAGGTGGAGTGAGATAGCATGAACTTGGCTCTAGGCATTCTTTCCTGAGGGTGACATAAAGGACTGCTCCAAAGAAAGAGCTTTTGTGTGGAACAGATACATCAAAATTGTCCACAATTTTGTAGCTTGTAAAGTCTCTTTGGAAACTGTATCCATCTTTGAGTCAAACTCTTCTACCTTTTGATCTTTACTACATTAAATAGATCCTTTAGTGCCCTCAACTTCCTGTAAGTCATATCCAATATTTGAATATTCAAATGTTGTTCAGCATCTAAGGACTTTGTCATCTTGTCAATCATTTAAATAAAGTCACCTTGGAAAGCTATAGATTAGATGCCAAAAGGAAGTGTGTAATGTAATTAAGAGATACAAGCACCTAACAAATAGGTAAAGGAGTTTACCATTAATGGTATAGCATCCTTGTCAGAAACACAGACATCACAAAAGGATCTACAGAAAGGTTATAGTATACTGAAGAGGTGAATTTATTCTTAGAATATAAACTCACACTCGTGTACTTAATCTGTGCTAGCATTGCTGTTTGAAATAGAATATAGTATTTATTGAATAGACTTCTGACCCAACTGACAATGTCCTTTGGGTTTCTGTGATAGTTATTTTGATCAGACACAGCCCCAGAATATGTTAATGTATTTAAATATTTTTAGAAATTCTTATTCTAGTAATGTAAATAGTTTGGGTTGTGATATACAAAACACCTGCTTTAGAGCACAGAAGCATAGTAAAGAAGAAACACAAAGCTAAAAATTTCTGCACCATTGCCAGATTTTCAAAGGCAAAGCTATACAAATGTTTATTCTCAATAAAGTATCAACATTCAGAGCTTTTAGATAATGAAACAGTATACTGAAGTGGATGAGGCAGAACCTCGTTAATATGATTAACAGTGAGCTCACAATTTAAATATAGTCAGATATTCTAATCTGCAAATGTAGACAAAATGCTATTTGTTTAAAAAGGTGAAGTGGCAGCCTTTGTTATACTTTCACCTTAGGAATATGTTTGTCTCTGGTACGGCATTGGATAGTAAGCTCTTTTTAGGCTGGCTGGAATATTTTCACTTAGTGGTTATGATTATTTAAACAAGTTGTGAGTCTTTATGCAAGATGAAAGCTGATTTTTCAGGATACTCAGCTTTTTCAGATTTCCCCCTTCACACTGAGCCAGTTGGTTTCAGATCTCTCTCTATTTCAAAGTGCTTTCTTCTGTCCTTTCTTCTCAATTTAGGGTCAACATAGAATTAACATCTATTGACCTAAAACTCCTTGAAAAGTGTCATTGACTTCTTGGTTCTTTGCAGTCTCTATCTCATATGCCACCTTCCTTGTTTATATCACAAATGTAAGCATTTAAAAATATTTAATACATTAATCATTTAAGGAAATATAGTAAGGCAACATTTTCATCTTCAATGCAATAAAAATATTTAACTCTATATTTCATCCTTTCTTTTGCAGTCTTAGGTGTATTGCTTGATTTTGATTCCTTCCAATCCTTATTTTCTTAGTGTTTCCAGCCTCAATTCAGAAATGGTTCCCTTGACCAAATAACTCTAGAGCTTCTTTTAGAATAAGACTTTCAGATTATTACCTAAGAAAGGATATTAAATTTGTTTTCTTTTTCTATCCAAGCTATCAATCATAGGACAAGTGTTTCATACTCAAATAAATATTAGCTTATTCCAATTAGTTTAGAGATTTCATTTACATGCCAGCTACTCAAGTTACCTAATTTTCAAATAAAAGTTTTTAAACATGTGGTCTTATTCAGCCAACATATTTTTTAAAAATATTATTTCGTAGCCTAGGATGGATTTAGGAGGGTTAATGTGAGGAGGGAAGAGAGAATAAGAAAGGGCAAGAGTTATTAGAGAAACTGGAAAGAGAATGAAGGTGTGGAATGAGTATGAGGCAGATTAATTGCTGCATGTCATTACCCTGCACCCTTGGATGCCATTTTCAAAGTGTCATCACCTATCCTTTTGCCTTTGAAGTACCAGATAGCTTATTAACCTCTGGTCTCAGTCTTCAACTGCTCTTTAGTCTTGAACTTTTCCACTGCTCTTCTCAATAGGGTAGTCCTAATGAGGTAAGGATACGGGGAGTGTTACTGAGACTACAGCAGCTGGATGTTTAGAGAGATTTCGGTCATGGCAGGGTGGTAGGTAGAAGACATTTTGATGGGGTGAAGAGAGTAGAGCGTACATAAAAGCTCAAGCTAAGGCATAACCTACAGGGATGTTCACTCTAATTCTCTTTTCCAGTATAATCCTTTGCATTAAATAGAAACAAGACTACATATCAACTTGCTTACACTGGGTTCCCAGATGCTGAATCTGAAACAGTTTTATGCAGATTTCTTCATGTACCCTTGGGACATACACTCATAAAAAGCAATGAGGAGGCATTGGACTGAAGAAGAAGACTCAGTTCTACTTGTTGGAACAAGAGTCCTAAAGCTGGGCTGGTCCTTCAGACTTGTCCCAAATTGGTCTGTGAACTTGCAGTATCTGATTTTTTCCGGTAGCCAGAGAATCAGTGGTTCGGTTCTAGAGGAAAAATCAGGGTTAAGCATCATAGCGTGTATTACTCCCTCATTATGCTGAAATTTCTCAATGACCTCAGGAAATTTAGTATATTACCTTGGATCATTTTTTCTATCTTCCCATGATTGCATTTTGTTTTTAAGCTTATAAAGAAGGCAGAAAAGGGGAGACATAGAAAAAACTGAGCAAGGTATAATATGTATTTATGTATATATGTATATATATATATATATATATAGAGAGAGAGAGAGAGAGAGAGAGAGAATTGGAAGAAAAATGAGAGAAGAAATATAAAAACAGAATCTATTGATTTATACACATATATTTATGTCTGTCCTGTTTTCTGGCTATTAGATTCATAACCTGACTTTGTAATAGTTTGAGGATGAGTAGAGAAATGTTTGTTATTCATTTTAAAGATAGATCCCTGGTATCTTTATAAAAGAATCAAAATCCTGTAGAGCATGCATTCTCAAAAGCAGGGTTCAACATAGATAACCTAGGTGTGGGAAGGGACAGGGAAGCCTGGCTTGCTTCAGTCCAAGGGGTCCAAAAGAATTGGACATGACTTAGCAACTGAACACCACCACCACTCAAAATGAAGGTTTCATTATCCACAGTTACACAAAGGGCAGCAAGCTAGATGTCAGCATAGCTCCCCACTAGCCTTCCTGTTGCAGCAAGGTAGCTAAAGACTGTGACCAGAGGGGACCTCAGGCAAAATACAGGCTGTCCTTGGAGAATTTATTAGCCCCTTGAATGGCAGCAGGGTTCAGGGGTAACCTGTAGGGCATTGGGATTTCACTCCCAGCTTAGATAATAGGAATGCAACTGAGCTTTGATTAATTTTATGCAGCAGATGCTTAACTAACATGTAAACTGCTTCTTAAGTGGTTCCTATTGTCTCCTTGCACGCACACCTGTATTGCTTGGGAACTCACTTTTTAACAAATCACTTGGTTCAATTCTATGTAGTTAAATTCCCAATTTTTCATTCTTTCTTTAATGCTCAGTATAAAGGAGCCCCACCTTTGTGCGCATTTGCGTGTGTGTGCTTTTCCTTCTTGCCATTTTCAATTTGGCTAGCACTCCAAGTTACACTTAATACTCTGTCAACTTCTAAGATAAATATATTTTGGACAACTGATTTATTCTTTAGTAAGTACATATTGAGCCCCTGCTAAATGAGAATGATTGTTTAGGGTGTGCTTGATAAGTATAGTACAAAACCCACAAGAATCCTTGTTCACATGAAATTCACTTTCTTGTGAGACAAGATAGAGAGTAAAAAAATAAATAAACCAAAAAAAAAAAAAATGGGGGGGGGAGTATGCTAGATTGTGATAAATACTTTGGAAGAAAATGAAACAAGAAAAGTAATAGAAGTACAGATATGAGTGCAGAGAGGTTTTACAATATGGAGTAGGAGCATCAGGGAAATCTCATGAGAGTGATATTTGAGTCAAGACCTGAAAGAGGTGATTGTATGAACTAATTACTTAAATCAAGAATGTTTAATTAATTATTTGCACATGTCTAGCTAAGTCTTCCCTCTCCTCCACAAATGAAGTTCCATGTATTCTTATAATATTTATTTCAATTCCTGGTTTCCAAGTATTAACTATTTTAAATTTAATGATTTTGATAGAGAAATATCCTTGCCATTTTTTTGTAATTTGAAAGAACTTTATACTTTAAAGAAATTATTTCAGTGATCTATGGCTAAACAGCACACTTCCCCAAACGAAAAGGCTAAAACAACAAGGATTTCATTGTACACACAGTGTCATGAGTCATGAATTTGGGTAGAGCTCAGGTGGGTGATTCTTCGTCTCTGGTGCTAGAGTTGTTTGAAGCAGTCAACTAACATGAATCTGATCTAGTCTGGAGGGCTTGAGGTGGTTTCATTCTTCTTTGCCCTGGTTCAGATGCTACATGTACCTAGGCCTGTAGACCAAGTGCTTACTGATGACCTCTTCAATACTGCTGCTGCTGCTAAGTCGCTTCAATTGTGTCCGACTCTGTGCGACCCCATAGACGGCAGCCCACCAGGCTCCCCCGTCCCTGGGATTCTCCAGGGAAGAACACTGGGTTGCCATTTCCTTCTCCAAGGCATGAAAGTGAAAAGTGAAAGTGAAGTCGCTCAATCGTGTCCGACTCTTAGTGACCCCATGGACTGCAGCCCACCAGGCTCCTCCATCCATGGGATTTTCCAGAGAGTACTGGAGTGGGATGCCATTGCCTTCTCCGGACCTCTTCGATAGGTAGTCATATCTTTCCACTGGCAGCTCTGGGGCCTAGAAAGGGTGCCTCAGGAGATAAGAAGTAGAATCTGTTAGTTGCTAAAGAACTGAATGCAGAAACTGATATAGTGTCACTTTAAACACAATCTATCAGTCAAGTCAATCCCCAAGCTGGCCCTTACATGGTGAAGTTCCAGATGGACAGGAATTTTGAGGGGAAAACTATTCAACACACTTCCTATATTCAACCTACAACCTATATTCTTCCGCAAGGATAACAGTGGAGTTATCAGGATATATAATGCTACACATATGTTACAAAAATCAGAAAATTATGCCTAGAGCTTTGGGACCTGTAATTGTACAAGTTTTGTTAATTGAAAATATCCTATTTACATACTGTCCAGCAGGCCATGATTCTTACGAGAAATTTTCTCCTTTTTTTAACAGCGACATGAAAAAGGTCGGTGTCACTGTGGTTGGGCCACAGAAGAAGATCATCAGTAGTATTAAAGTTCTAGAAACACAATCCAAGAATAGTCCAGTCCCAGTGTAAAGTGCTGTTTCTGGAAGAAAGTGGAAAATGTGGCATCACTCTGCAGACTTGATGACAACACTGGTGGACATTCCAAGCCCAATAAGACACTCAGATACGAGTAAAATGCCTTAAAATGGAATTCAAAAACTCTTTATTTTCCCCTGTTGTTTAGTGGATGGGTGGGTGGGTGTATTTTGTTTTTTAATTGCTTTTTTATATTAGTTGATGGATTAAATCAGAATTCTTCAGCGCAAAATGACAAAGAACTAGTATAGAGCCATTGATCGTAAACTGACTCTCATAAAAGCAAAACAAATGAAATAGCGCAATGAACATGGCTATGCTTCTGAATAGCCACAAGAGAACAGACTTGTGATATTTTTATACACAGAAGAGATCTGTAACAGGTATTTTGTTTTTTGAAAGCAAGCAAAATAGAGGAATTCATACCTCAAACCATCTGGCCATATTTGCTACCTTTTCATTATATTATTCTCTTTTATCTGTTAAAAAGCATATAGAAATGAAGTTTGTAGTTGTTTTAAGTACTACACATTTTTGATTGGTAGCCTTCTTAAGTATTATCATGTAAAAATGTGTTTTAATTTTGAAGAAAAGTACATATTTATTTCCTTTTGAATTATCTTTCATTGTTTTCTATTTATGCCTTGATGATTTAACTTGGATTTGTGACAGCCAAGGGCCAAAAGCTCTCTCAAATTGTCAGCAGCAGAAAACATGATAAACTAGACACAGAAAATGATGTGTTTCTTTCCAGATTGTTTGAATCATACACTCATATGTATCTATATCTATATATAAAAAGAAACGAAACCCTTTCCTTGTTCATACACTAACCAAGTCTCCCACAGTCTGAATTATTCCACGCACTTTTGTCTCTCCATTTATTGTAAACTGCGTGCTCCTAATTTAGTGTGAAATACCGACTTGTGTGTAATGGATTTTCAATGACATACCTGCCTTGCTTCGGTGCTTAGGAGGCCATAAACTCCCTCCTTTGGTAAAACAGCTATATTAGAGCCCCTGAGTAGAGAATGCTACACTGGAAAGGATTGGGATACTATTTAGGTTGCTGTATTAATTGGCAATGTAGCCTATAAGCTGATGCATGAATCAAAAAGATCACTGGCTGACTGGTTTTGAAATGCCACTTTATACATTTGCTTAAACTTGTTGAGCTGATTATAGGGAATAAGGATTACTAAACTACTCATCTGCATCACTGAGCTTTTGCTAAATTATTTAAACATTGTCATCATCAATAGCAAGTATTATTATCTTTGAGTCTCCAGTGAAATTCACCTATTATAGTTTTGGTATATATCTTAGAGACATTGAACTTCTTGACACATTGAACATATAATCTTCAAAATAGCTGGTTGTCCATCAAAACTCAAAATCTGGAGAGATCTCTTCTTGCAGGAACTTGGACTTGCTATTCCATAAAGGTCAAATATGAGCATACTCCATAATATTTGAAATATATACCTGGTGGAGATCTAGCCATAATAGATTGTGGAACAACATTTTAGCTCTATCTATAATCTTTCTAATGCTGATATGATCATGTTATTGGAATAAGAAATGCATATGTCACAAGAATAGAAGGGATAAAACAATGCTGCAACCTTTATGTTCTTATGCAAAATGGAACACTTATACAGTTCATAATCACAGATCAAAATTCACAAGTGCTAATCTGTTGTAAATTTAGTGTAATAAGGCTTATGTTGTATTCCTTCATATATGCAATTATTTCTCAAATGTCTTCAATATTCTTATAATCAAATCATCCTACTAGAATTATGCATTGGGTGTATAAGAGCATGAACCTTTTAAAAAGATATATATGATTATGAAATTAATTACAAATGTCACTTAAGCCTGCTAGAAGCAGCTCAAAATCATTTTTCAAGCAAACATTTTGTTTTGTGGAATGTTAGATTGAGATCTGAATCTGGCTTCAATCTCATTTTTTTCCAGACTAGCATTTACTTTCTTACGTACTATTCTGTGCATACTCCACAAAATCTGTGCATTTCATGAACTAGGAGAAGTTGAGGATTGTTTAATCTATTTCATTTATTTTGGCTGTGGTTTCCATTTGAAAGTGGAAATTGTATATGCAGTATATTGCTCTTCATTTTTCACTATTTTTCTATCTGACTTCTTATAAATTTACTTTTCACAATCCTTACCCTGTACATATGTAAACATAACAGTGTACGATTCTTAACTGTGGAGTAGAGGTACTAGAATGCTTATGGCCATCTCTTTGTACAGAAACTGTGTTGGCTTTCAATAAACATGAAACCACAATTGCTTCATAATGTCATGTACCATATTATCTGATTGTATCTTAAGTTTGATTTACATATTTATTTCTGGTAACTTGCCCATGTTAAGCTGTACTAAGTATCAAATAAGCCATGTATAAATGTGATATGATTGACAATATGTGTGTACTTTAAATTTTCATTTTCAAAACATTACTCATTTAGTCTATGTTGTACAATGTTGATGGCCTCTTACTAATGTAAAATGATTTGTAGTGGAAACATTTATATTTTTATAATAAACATAACGAAAATATTTTTTACAGATTGGAATATGGAAGTGGTCTTTGAACCTTTTTAAATATTATAAAAATGTGCTTGTTTAAACAGCAAAATAATGAAATTTATGTAAGTCAAAAAGAATGTGCTTTTGTTTCTTTTTTCTCCATTAGTGAGGAAGAGATATATGTTATGTTATCCATAGGCATTACCTAGCCGTGATTGTATATCTGTTAAAATACTGCTCTAGTTGATATAATTTTACATTGTAATTCCTGTGAGATAATTACTTTCCCTCTATTGTTCCAGTAGAAATTATGGAGCCTTTCTTGACTTAGAAATGCTGTCTGAATCACTTTGGATGGGAGAATGAATGACATAGATTCATACCAGCTCCTAGTCCCGAGCCTGCTCTTAAAGATTGTGGATAGGATCCCGTAGAATTGATGTTCCATAGGGACTAGAGGTGTCAGAGAAGTTTATGTCCAAAAGAAAGTCAGAATATCACTTATGAAAAAAGAAGAAAGGAATTCTGAATGGGTCAGATAAAACAAAAATGAGAAACAACCAATGAGCTGAAACTTCAAATAATATTCTAAGAAACACTTAAAACTTTGAATAAAGTAGATCCCTAATCATTTGGAACTTATTTAAAGAAAGTGATTATATATGAAAATCATTGCTAACTCACAATATGAGGCAAGATAAGTGATCAAGATTTCCATAGGAGTAGTCAAAAACAGATCAGATTTGAGTTTTCCTTGAAAGAGAAATAGCATTCAATCTTGTTGAGAGGAAGAAGAAGAATGTGTAAGCAGGAGATAAAGGAAGGAGGTAAAGAGAATATATTTAATTCAAGATATATATTTTAAGCACTCTTATGAGACAGGTGTTTTCCAGTCACCATTTACAAATCACTTCATTAAATTTTGCAACAATACTGTGAATAGATTTTGTTATGTTCAGATGCTCAGTTGTGTCTGACTCTTTGAAACCACATGGACTACAGCACACCAGGCTTCCCTGTCCTTCATCATCTCCCAAAGCTTGCCCAAACTCATGTCCACTGAGTCAGTGATGCCATCCAAAAATCTCATCCTCTATTTTCTCCTTCTCCTCCCGCCTTCAATCATTCCCAGCATCAGGGTCTTTTCCAATGAATCAGCTCTTTGCATCAGGAGCCTAAAGTATTGGAGCTTCAGCTTCAGCATCAGTCCTTTCAATGAATATTCAGGACTGATTTGCTTTAGGAAGGACTGGTTGGATCTCCTTGCTGTTCAAGAGACTCTTAAGAGTCTTCTCCAGCAACATAGTTCAAAGGCATCAATTCTTTGACACTCAGTCTTTATGGTCCAACTTTCACATCCATACATGACTACTGGAAAAACCATAGCTTTGACTATACAGACCTTTGTAGGCAAAGTAATACCTCTGATTTTTAATATGCTCTCTAGGTTTGTCATACCTTTTCATCCAAGGAGCAAGCATCTTTTAATTTCATGGCTGCAGTCACTGTCCACAGTGATTTTGGAGTCCAAGAAAGTAAAATCTGTCACCGTTTCCATCTTTTCATCATCTATTTGCCATGAAATGATGGGACCGGATGCCATGATTTCATTTTTTGAATCCTGAGTTTTAAGCCAGCATTTTTACTCTCCTCTTTCACTTTCATCAAGAGGCTCTTTAATTCCTCTTCACTTTCTGCCATAAGTGTGGTGTCATCTGCATATATGACGTTATTGATAGTTCTCCCTCCAATCTTGATTCTAGCTTGTGCTTCATCCAACTTGGCATTTTGCATGATGAATTCTGCATAGAAGTTAAATAAGCAGAGTGACAATATGCTGTCTTGATGTACTCCTTTCCCAATTTTGAACCAATACTTTGTTCTATGTCCGGTTCTAACTGCTGCATCTCAACCTGTATACAGGTTTCTCAGGAGGGAGGTCAGGTGGTCTGGTATTCCCATCTCTTTAAGAATTTTCCACAGTTTGTTGTGATTTACATAGTCAAAGGCTTTAGCGTAGCCAATGAAGTAGAAATAGATGTCTTTCTGGAATTCTTTTTCTTTTTCTACGATCCAACAGATTTTGGCAATTTGATCTCTGATTCCTCTGCCTTTTCTAAATCCAGCTTGTACATCTCGAAGTTCTTGGTTCAGATACTGCTGAAGCCTGAAGGATTTTGAGCATTTCTTTGCTAGCATGTGAAATGAATGGAATTTTGTGGTAGTTTGAATAGATTTCTCTACTTTTAATAGATGATAGAATCAAGGCTCCGAATGTCCAGGTCATCTTTCCAGAGTCATCCCAGTTAATAAACAGATATTTCAAACTGGGATCTTCTTATTCTGTGTTTTTTCTGTAATATAATTGTTATTGTAATCCCTGATATACTCTGGGGACAGTGACAGGGTCCATTTGCAAAAATAGTTTGGGGAAGGGCTGTAGATTAAGTAAGCATCTATATTCGTGTTTAGACAAGAAAGCAAACACTCTAGGATGATAGTAATAGAATAAATAAGGAAAAAGGATGCATACAAAGACACAAAAAGAAAGGAATTTACCAATCTAACATGAGAACTGTTCCAAAGGTAAGAATCAAAGAGAACTATAAAATGTCTGGAGTGTTTGTGGAAATGTTGGCACTATTGTTAGAAGTAAGAAATTAGGAGAAGTTAAATATGTAAGCTTGCTAAATTTATGGTGCTAGTCAAACCTTAATAAATTCAGTGTTGAGAATGTGAAGCTAAAGCTTTAGAAAAATAATTCAAAGGAAAAATGTGTCTCTGATACTAGGTCGAAATCTATATATCTTTTTGTGTGATACATATACATGTATCTTTATCTTGGACCACTTCTTTAGGTTAATGCTAGCTAGTATAATAGTTTAATCTCCAAATGTCATCAGCTTAAAACAATAAAAATATATTTTTTATTTTAAAAAATGTTTATTTTATATTAGAGTATAATTGATTAACTTTGCTTTGTTAGTTTCAAGTATACAGAAGAGTGATTCAGCTATATGTGTATCTATTCGTTTTCAAATTACTTTCTCATTTAGGTTATTACAGAGTATTGTATTAAGAAGACTTCATGGTGCTATACAGTAGGTCCTTATTGGTTATCTATTTTTTCCATGTTATCTATTTTTTACTTTTGGTTTCACTGGGTCTTTTTTGCTGCCTGCGGGCTTTCTCTAGCTGCTGTGAGTGGGGGCTGCTCTTCATTGCGGCGCACAGGTTCCTCTTTGTGGTGGTCTCTCTTGCTGTGGAGCATAGGTTCTAGGCACACCAGGTTCAATAGTTGCGGCGTGGTGTGTGGGCTCTAGGAAGTGTGGGCTTCAGCAGTGGTGGCCCAGGGGCTCATTAGTTGTGGGTCAAGGGCAGGCTTCAGTAGCTGTGGCACATGGGCTTTCCAAAGCCCGCGGCATGTGGAATCTTCCTGCACCAGGGACTGAACCTGAGTCCCCTGCATTGCTAGGCAGATTCCCACTCACTGTACCACCAAGGAAGTCCAGTTACCTATATTAAAGATAGCAGAGTGTGCATGTCAGTCCCAAGCTCCCAATCTATCCCCCCCGCCCACACACAATCCCAGTAATCATAGATTTGTTTGCTCGGAGTCTATTTCTGTTGTGTAGGTAAATTGATTTGTATCACATTTTTAGGTTCCATGTATAAGCAATATCATATGATATTTGTCTCTCTCACTCTGACTTACTTTACTCAGCCATTAAAAAGAATGAAATAATGCCTTTTGTAGCAACATGGATGGACCAGGAGATTATCATACTAAAAATACAATTTTAGACCCAGAATAACACAAAGTAATTATTTCCCAAGTGGTCTCATTTGCAATGATTCAAAACCCATGCTCTCTCCATCTTGTGGAGGGTAAGGCCTTGGAATCCTTTGCTTCCAGCTGGTAAATGGAAGAGAGGATTGTCTGTGGCCCAGTTGATGAACCCTGCCAGTGAGTGGCACATATCACCACCTCTCTCCATTGACCAGAACACAATCATACCGCTACGCTTGGCTGAAAGAGAGTAGGGATAGAGCAAGCAGTGTGCTTACATATAATAGGGAAAAAAAAAAAAAAGGGGGGCTTTTGGAATCCATAGAGCAATCTCTGCCACAAGTCCTTTAACTCACATATGTAGTTTGTCAGGGGCAGCCCCGGTGGCTCAGCGGTAAAGAATCTGCCTGTAATGCAGCAGATGAGGGTTCGATCCCTGGGTCAGGAAGATCCCTTGGAGGAGGGCATGGCAACCCACTCCAGTACTTCTTGCCTGGAGAATATCATGAACAAAGGAGCCTGGCGGGCTACAGTCCTTAGGGTAGCAAAGCGCTGGACACGACTCAAGCAACTGAGCGCTCACGAAGTGCCTTTCGTGTCTCTTACACTTACAGTGTGGCTTATTGTGTAATAGCCTTCCAAAAGGCCATTAAGAAAGCATCAATCGCTTGCTAAATCCATTCATTTCTTCTTCTCTACAAGCAACCATTTTTAATGTCTTCTCTCATTACTTGAATCCAATACTTCTATTAGTGGTACCTGTGTCCTCTATGGGCATTTACTATTCATATCTCATTTCAAGAGAGAATGTATTAGAAGGAGAGCAATTAGCTGACAAACTCAAGCTGTTGTATTTTCAAAGTCCCCAGCATAGTTTACACCAGGCCGTGGAGAATGGTGGGAGTACCAGTTCTGCCCCATTTCTTTGCAAGCAACTGATTCCTTTAATAGGCAACCTTGAATATCATGCTGCCGTTATCCTGGCTGAGACTTTTGCAGAGTTGCACTGCAGTCTGAGCATCGGATCCAATCCCACATTCTTTGCTTCATAGGTGTCAGAACTGTTTTTCAATCTACAAGCTCTCTATACCTTCTTTCGTTTTGTTTTATTTATCTAGTTTATTTTGGTTGCACTAGGTCTCATTGCGGCATGCGGGCTCTTTCACTGCAGCGTGTGAGCTTTCTCTAGTTGCAGGTCACGGGAGCTTCTCTTATCGCAGAACATGGGCTCTTGAGTACATGCACTTGGTAGTTGCGGCCCGCAAGTTCAGTTGCCTGTGGCATCTTAGCCCCAACCAGGAGTTAAACCCACATCCCTGCACTGGAAGGCAGTTTCTTAACCACTGAACCATCAGAGACGTCCCTCTATGCCTTCTTTTACTCCCTGTTTCAATCCTTCCTTGGCATGCCCACCAAAAATTTCTTAGCAGGTCTAATTCTATCTTGGTATCTGCTTCTTGAACATCTAAATTGAAACAATGACCCTCAAGTTGATTAACCTGGAAATTAAAATGACATCACTTACTCTTTCTTCTAACTTCTTTTAGATCACCAAATCCAAGGTTCCATATTAGGAATGCTAATTTCTATTATTTTCTTTACCCTCCCCCACCAATACCTCTGTTAGTCCCCCATCATTTGTCTCGATTACTGAAGTAATCTCTTAAGTAAATTCATCTGAATCCAAACCTGATAGCTGCAATATCAGTCAGACTAACATATTAAAGCAAATTTAGTTTTGTAGTTTCTCCTCAGGAGGCTTGGGCTCCTCAGGGGCCCAACAGGTGATAAAAGTGAGTGAAGCAAGTGGAGAAGGCAGTGACTCATAAAAGCACTGTTCATTCCTCCAGAAGCAACCTCTCAGCCACAGGGCTACAAGGATCCAATGTGAATTCCTGATCTTTCAAGAGAATTTCTGATCTGAGTTTTTATGAGAATTTTTATATATTTTTTAATGAGATAAAACACATAATAATGAAAAAGACACATCTAAGGGCTGAACTTAGCCTGCAGCTGCCAACTTAACCATTTCTAGAACACAGAATACTCTTTAATATTGGTACATAAGACCTGCCTGGGATAAAACCCTGCTTCTCTCTACATTTTCCTGTCTGTACACTCTCTCCTCACACTTGTCCCGAATCACTTGTAGTTCTCTGAGCAAGCCCCACTTTTTATTTTTTTCTTTTTTATGAATCGTCTTTGAACTTCCTGTTCTTTTGTCCAGAATCACCTAGCCAATCTCTATTCATTCTTCTGGTCTCATCTTCCCAGCACTGGCTGAAAGCTCCTTGAGCAAGAATTATGCCTTGTAAATTACTGTGTCCCCCCGACCCATTGCTATGTCTGATATATAGTAAGCATTCAAATTTTTTATTTAGATCAATTAATTAAAACTATTTTTGTCACTGACTCAATGGACATGAGTTTGAAAAAACTCCAGGAGATAGTGAAGGATAGGGAAGCCTGGCGTGCTTCAGTCCATGGCGCCAAAAAGAGTCAGACGTGATTTAGTGACTAAACAATACAACAACAATTTTTGAAAATATAATAAAGAGGAATGTCCTGAATTTTTGTCCCTATAAGGAAAAGTATAAAATTCCTTCAGGTCAATAAAAACTAGTTAATGTTCCAGTTGTGTATCTTGGATCATTAAATATGCTGATTTCTACTAGAACTGGTTCATTTTCATAGGATTTTGTGGACTCCTTTCATAGGTCTCAATGCTCTCATTTTTCTTAGTACAGTTAAGTCATTTAAGTAGACCCTTGAACCAGAGCTTAGCTATAAAAATTTAACAAGCTAAATGCCAAAGCTATTCTGATCCTCCCTACTCCCTTCTTATGTACAAATAATGCCGACATGCCTATTAAAAACTATCCACCTTGTGGGGCACTTGGGATACACATTCTATTGACCCAGGGGATCTAGACACAATTCTGAAAAATAAGTGGTAGAGTTAAATACTCTATAAAATGAAGATTTTGGAATTTACAGGAGTCCTCACCCCCAAATTCTCTGGGAAAACCCAGTTACAAGTTGATGGAGAAAAGCCATAATTAAATCACATTTTCCCACTAAGTGGGCTATCATCTTTCTTCCTTGAACAATGATAATTTTCCACTTAAAATTAATAAAAGTGACAAGAGCAATGATAACAAGAATTTTAAAACCACTTCATAAATTCTATTACATACATGTGCATATTTATGTATTATTATGTTTACTTGTTTCAAATAATTAAGCATTGTCATGCTTCAAGCACTTAATATATACTATTTTACTTAATTTTTCCCAACAGTTCTATGATATGTGTGTTATTATCGTCTTTATAGTTTGAGGTTTAGAGTGGTTAAGAATCATACAAATTTGCACAGCTATCAAGTAGAGCTAAATCAAAATCAACTGCAGGACCCTTGCTCTGAATGGCTACACTTTATTAGCTGTCAGTATAATACTACTAATGAGGATAAAATCTGAAGAACAGTCATGAAATTCATACTGGATTTAAGATCTTGGGTAGTCTCCATCTTGCCACTTTTCAATATGCATGATGATACTCAGTGACTGTAGCAGAGACGCATTTCTGCAGAATCCTTGACTCTTACTACCGTAGTAGAGGAAGGAGCAAGCAGTTACCCTTGATTTCATTTCTGTGAACTCCATTTCAAGAGCATGAGATTTGTCTGACATATGGTGAACCCTTCAAGAAAACATGCTCCCTTGAACATTCAACAAATAATCTAATTTGGAAACACCAAATACCACAAGGAAAAAGTAGTACTCTTGTGCTATTTTCTGACAGATCTCCACACCAATGATTTATGGAAGTGTGTTAAGTTTGGGATTCTTATCTGAAGCCAAGAAAAAAGCCCCTACATTTTTGAAGCCTATCACCATCTATGATGGAAGCCAAAGCCTTGGAATGTTTGCTAAAATCAAGGATGAGAGAACACAGAATGTCATGTACTATCAAGAACTTATTGACTTTCATATGGTTCTCATTTATTCTCATGCATGGCAAATCAAAAGCCTTGGGAGGAAGCCAATACAAATTGTTATAGATAACACTATCTGAATTTAACTGTCATAGGTATGCTTCATATAATAAATATATATTTCATATCAGCAACTCAGCAACACAAACATGGAAAAAGACTGTAGTCAAAATTCATTTGGATATTCTCATTCAGAGAGTACTCAATTTGCCAATATTATTATTTACCTTGGGCTGGAATCCCCTTAATATTCAACTTGTTTTATGATTCTGACTCAAGAGATAATAGGTATATATATGGAATATTGACATCATGCTACCATGATATCTTAGGGTAATAAGATTATATTTTAATAATGAATGTTTAGTATGTACTTCCCTGATGGCTCAAATGGTAAAGAATCTGCCTGCAATCCACAAGACATGGGTTTGATCCCTGGGTCAGGAAGATCACCTGGAGAAGGAAATGGCAATACAATCCAGTATTCTTGCCAGGAGAATTCCATGGACAGAAGAGCCTGGCAGGCTACATTCCTTGGCATCACAAAGAGTCAGACATGACTGAGTGACTAACACAGATGCCCATGTTCTTCCAGAATCAAATAATTAAAATTGCTCTTATTTTCAAATTTTCAATGACATTTTACAAATAGCAATTTTTTTTTAATTGGCTACAGTCCACTTTGAGGCATCATTAGATCATGGAAGGCTCTAGCATGACACATAATATTTAGTACTAATAATGGTGAATCATTTATTAAATGCCTTACATGATGTCTAGAACATGGTAAGTAGGCATACCATAAGAACTGGGTTGGCCAAAATGTTTGTTTTGGGCCAACCCAGATATCTGTTGAATCAACTTTAAAAATATTATGGAGTGTCAAATGAATAGTATTACCTTTGTCAACTAATATGGCCTGAATCCTGTGAATAACATGCGATTTAGTGCCACTCAGATTAATGTTCCTCTCAAACATTTAGACAGAGAATGTGCTTTGTAAAGAAAAGTCTAATCTAACACATGACCTGGTCCATGGCCTAGACCATAAAATAAATTCATTATTGTTTACTAAATGATAAATAATTTTAATGCAATATCACTATGGGTAATGAAAGAATCCTATGACATCGCCCTGCTGTGAAGGAAGGAAATACAAATATGGTAAATGACTGACTAAAATTTAAAGGGTTAGTAAATGTCAAAGCCAAAAACAGGATTAAAATTTTTGAGAAATGTTTTCCTTCTAAAACAGCCTGTACATAAGAGATCAAGATATATTGAAACAAAATGTTGTTCTTTGTTTCTTTGTTTGTTTTTAAGGAATGTTCCAGTTACTATGGTTACATAATTTCATTTAGTGGCTTAAAACTCTCTTAAAGCCATTTATTTCCCAAGTACTCCATGGGTCAAGAATTCACACATGGCATAGAGCAGAGAGAAGTTGGCTGGGCCTCAGATTGAAGACTCAAAGCCTGGGGGTTGGAATCATCTGGATGCTTATTCACTCACATCTACTGACTCATATTGGCTATCATTTGGGGACATACCTGGGCTATTGGTGGGAGCGCTTACACATGGGTGTCTTCCCGGCATGGGCTGCTTCACAGCACTGTTACTAGTTCTAAATACAAGCATCTCAAGGGAGGGGAAGGAGAAAGAAACCTATCAAGAATTGTGACATGTTTGAGATTCTACCCTTCTTACAAGACAACTGTAAGCCTGTCACACTTTCATGGACCTGGTGGAAGACGTGAGGTTCTGGGTTTGAGACAACAGACAATTTGGCACCTCCAGCAGTACACACAGTGTCATCCATCATTTTCACATGCTGATTTCACAGGTCCTGATTTCTATAGAGTAAGAGAAAGAGAGTCACGTCACACTTGCATATGCAATGAATGGGTTATTGAATGTAAGGACACCTGCATTAAGGAAACTTAGTTTTTTATAATGGGCTTCAAGCTAAACTGTCAAACATTTGTCTCAATGGAAGATATTTCTATCACGTTGGAGAAGAGAGATCAACTCCCTTGTCCTCTGCTTTCCCTTGGTTAAGAACGACTATATAGAAAATTGGGATGTAAGTGTCATCAAGGATGTATAATAATTAAATGATGCTTCTTAAGTAAATGTTTAAATTTGTGTGAAAATGCATATAAAATATGGTGAAATTTGATAGTTTTTTTTAACTAGGGAAGTTTTGTTTTGTTTTGTTTTACTAAATCTATATATAATTAGTGTAGAATGGATATTTTTACTAATTTGAGTTTTTCCAATCCATGGTAAATTTCTCTATTTATTTAGGTATTTTTGATGTCTTTCATAAGCATCTTATAATTTTCATCACTGAGACCTTTTATATGTTTTAATTTATACCTAAGTATTTCATTTTCTTTGGCACAATTGTAAGTGATATTGTGACTTTAATTCATTACCACATGTTAATTATTGGTTTCTAGAAAATGATTATTTTTTATTTTATATCCTGCTACTTTGTTGAACTCATTTATTACTGCTAAATTTTAATTTTTATGGATGCTTTGGATTTTTCAATGTAGATAATCTCACCATCTGAAAAGAGTAACAACTTTATAGCTTCCTTTCCAATCTATACGTCCTTCATTTCTTTCCCTTCCTTACTGTTCTTACTACAACTTTTAGTACTATATTAAATAAGAGTGGTGGGTAAGCATCCTTGCCTATTTCCAGTCTTAGGGATAAAGTATTCAGCCTTTCATCTAAGTATGATATGATGCTAGCTATAAAAATGTTTGTGGTGCTTTTTCTCAAACTGAGAAACTTCTCCTATACTCTTACTTTTCTTAAGTTTTTCATGAAGATGTGTTAGAATTTTTCAGATGTTGCTTTTCTTCCTCAGTTGTTAGGCTCATGTGATTTTATTTTTTAGCCTGTTTACATGGTGATTATATGGTTTGATTTTTGAATAATGAACCAACTTTTCATACCTTGAACAAACCTCCCTTGCTTGTGGACTATAAAATTACTTATTGTGTGTATAAAATTATTTAATACATTCCTGGATTCAGCACTAAAGTTTTGTTGAGAATTTTGCATCTGAGTTCCTGAGAGACATGCAAATGTACTTATCTTTTTTTCTCCTCATCCTACATTTTCCCTCTAATTTCCTTGTTGGGCTTTTGGTGTCAGGCTTCATTAAAAACAAACAAACAAACAAAGTAGGACTTCCCTGGTGGCTCATTTGGGAAAGAATCCACCTGCAGTGTGGGAGACCTAGGTTTGATCTCTGGGTTGGAAAGGTCCCCTGAAGAAGGGGAAAGCTACCCACTCCACTATTCTGGCCTGGAGAATTCCATGGACTGTATAGTCCATGGGGTCATAAAGAGTCAGACACTCCTGAGTAAATTTCACTTTTCATAAAATAAATTGGAGATTATTCCTTCCTTTTTCATTTCTAGAAGAGATTCTATAAAATTGTGTTAATTCATTTTTAGGCACTCATAAAATTCTCCAGTGAAATTATCTACACCTGGAGATTTATTTCTCAGGTGATCTTAAATTATTAATTCAGTTTATTTTTTAATGGTTTTGGGACTATTCAGGTCATCTGTTTCATTTTGGTTGAGATTTGATAATTTTAGTCTTTGAGAAATGTATCCATTTTAATGAATTGTCACATGCATGAGTATAAGGTTGTTGGCAGTATTCTCTTGTCTTTCTAATGAATATGGGGTCTGGAATACAACTTGTCTTATTATTAACATTTATTATTTACATCTTTACTATTCTCATTTTTTAGTCTTTCTAGAGTTTAATATCTTTATTATTTTCTGGGGGGAAGGAATATCTTTTGTTTCATTGATTTCCTCTATTGCTTCTTACTTTGATTTTCACTGGTATTTTCTCTTATCTTTAATATTTCTTTCCCCCTACTTGCTTCAGAGTATTTTGTTGCTGTTGTTCTTTTAATAGTTTCTTGAATTAAGAACTTGGATTATTAATTTCAGTCCTTTTAGTTCCTTTAAAATAAGCATATGGCTCTATAAATTTTTTTATTGTTACCTTAGGGACATCTCATTAATATTGATACATTTTGCTTTGTTTTACTTTTCATTCGTCCTCTATATGTTTTATTTCCTTTGAGTCTTACTATTTTAAAATGAATTACTTAAAAGTATGTTGTATATTTTCTTTCTGCCATTGATTTATTATTTGATTTTGAAATAATTAGAGATTATATACTGCATGATTTCTATCATTTTAAATTGGTTGAAGATTCTTTCATGACCTAAGGCATGGCCTGCCTTAGTAAATGGTCCATGGACACGTCAATAGAATGCTGTCTTGGGTGGGTATTTTTATCAGTGTCTATTAGATCTTGTTGGTTAGTAGTGCTTTTCAGATATTCTATATTATTGCTTACTTTTGTCTATTTCTTCTTTTTATTGCTTAAAGTGGGCCTTTGAATTTCCCAACTATAATTGTGAATTTTCTTATTTCTTCTTTCAGTTCTATCCATTTTTGCTCCATGTGTTGAGAAGTTTTGCTGTTGGTGTAGAGGCACATTTAGAATAACTATGTCTCATTGGTAAATTAATACTTTTACTACCAATCAGTACCTTTCTTTTTCTTTACTAAATTTCTTAATTCTAAAATCACTTTATATGATACAAAAATAGCTACTCATTTTTTAAATTAATTTTTGCGTAATATATTTTCTTTTATCATTTTATTAATAGCATGTTTATGTCATTATATTTGAAGTAACTTTATCTAAATTCCATATAACTGGACCTTGATTAGTACCCAATTTGCCCATCTCTGTCTTTTAATTGGTGCATTTAGATAACTTATTTGCAAATTAATTATATTGTGACTTATCTATCAATTTACTATTTTTCCTGAGTTTTCCCACTGTTTCTCATTCTGCACTTTCTCTTTTATTTCTTATAACTTAGTATTTTATTTGAATTACATTTTGCATCTTTTTTTTAAAGTTTTAAGTATAACACTGTATAGTTTTCTTGGTAGTTGCTCAAGGTATTATAATAAACATCTGTAATTATGAACATATATATAAATTCTGATAATGTTCAGGTGAATACATTATCTTCTTTTTAAAAATATGAAATGAAAATTGGCCTAGATATATTTATAGTTCCTTCATAATTACTAAATTCTTTAATATGTGATGGATATTCAGTATTTTAGTATAATTAGTATATTTTAGTTTAATTAGTATAATGTGTAATTCAATATTATACATTTATTATCATTTAAAAATTATGTGCTATGTTTGGGAAAAAACCTGTATGTCTTTTCTATTTTATTGATTTTTAGCTGAAAAAGAATGCACATATCTGCTTGCATATATGTATTTATATCAGTTAAAACAATTTTTGAAATGGTTATATATAGATATAGGAATTAATAGCAAAATATGATTCACTCTTCATGCTACCAAGCAGATTCTTTTGAATTAGCCTGTCTGGAGTTTAAAGAGTTAATTGAAAACAGTTCAGATCCCTCTTGACTGGTTGTAGTAATTCTGGATTATTTGACATATGGGAGGAATTCTGTTCTTTCTTTTCAAAAAAAAGCATCTTCATTTGATTTTTGTATATTTTGTATTTTTGCTGTATTAATAAAGGTTATCAACTTTAAAACCTATAAAAACAACTGCTATAATGTCAGCTCACATCTGTAATTCTTTTGTTTGGTTGTAGATCACTGAACAACTGAGATAATACAACCAGAACATGAAATTAGCTGAGTTATCTCTCAGTACTAACAGAAGACAAAAATTCCATGAGTTTAAGCAGCAAACACTGTGTTTTTTGGCTGTTTGCTTCTTTCAGGATACCTGCTGTATGTCACGCATGATTCCAGGTCCTTGGACATGTTGATGAAATAGCAAGGAAAAGAATGTAGTGACACTGAGGTTAATGTTGAAGCCTAAAAAAGGTATCATTCCTATTGGGCTCTCAGAGAGTTCAGATGCTAGGATGATTTGCTCTTCCCACAATCTATGCATTGTTAAATAAACCCACATTCCTTCAGCAAACTGCATTTTTTTCTTGGTTCTATACATTCTGAAACAGTTTAGAGGGCACCCTTAGTTATTACACTTCTGGAAGATTGGCTAAGAAAATTTACTTATATGTCCCCAGGTAAGTGGAACACTAAAGAGCTTTTTAAAAGTGACTATTTTGAATGGACAAGAGAATAAATATGAATATCATCAGATATTATATGTCACTGTGGGCTTCCCTGGTAGCTCAGCTGGTAAAGAAGAAGACCCTAGTTTGATTCCTGGCTCAGGAAGATCCCCTGCTGAAGGGATAGGCTAACTACTCCAGTATTCTTGGGCTTCCCCGGTGGCTTAGAGGGTAAAGAGTCCACCTGCAATGCAGGAGACCTGAGTTTGATCCCTGGCATGGCAACCCATTCCATTATTCTTGCCTGGAAAATTGCCATGGACAGAGGAGCCTGGCAGGCTACAGTCCATGGGGTCACAAAGAGTCAGACATGACTGAGTAGCTAAGCACAGTACATATATGTTAGTGTAAATATTTCCTGTTATGCTTGTTAAAAAGTACTGTGGTGGAAATGAGTCAGGATTGATGTTCAAACAAACCTGAATTCAAGACTCTTTGCGCATGTGTACTCCACCATGCCCAGCTCTCTGTGACCCCACGGACTATCGCCCACCAGGCAAGAACTCTGTGGTCACTTGCCATTTCCTACTTGGGGGGATCTTCCCCACTCAGGGATCAAACCTGCCTTTCTTATATCTCTTGCACTGACAGGAAGATTCTTTACCACTGCAACAACTGGAAAGCCCTCAAGACCCTTACTCTTAGCTATTTTTAGTAGATGAACTCAATGCTGGCTGAATTCCATATATTCAGTTTGTTTATTGTGTATATAAAATAATTACATCAAACTAATAGAGTTGGAAAAGTAAAATGGAATATTATAGGTAAGGTTTTCCTTTGTTCCCCTACTCAAAAAGTACTTTACTTATCCCTATTTCTTTACCTTGGTTCAGTCTAAAGCCTGGTTTTAGGGTTTATGTTCACAGAATTGAACTCTGTAGGAAGTAAGTTTTAAAGGTATATTCTGGGAAGCTATTTGTGAGCCATTGTTAAATGTTTGGCCAACTCTGATAATAATTTTTTAACATTAAAACTCACTAATAATTATTTTCAAAATGCAGAAGCAACTTTTTCCTATTTCTCATTGTCAATAAAATAGCTTTTGTTTTTGACATTTGAAGTATGCAAAAATAAAAATTATATAAGGTAGACAGTTTCCTTCAGTGAAATAGAATATTTTGACTTCCTATGGAAGCTAATTTTCAGCCCCAACTTAAATAATACAAAATTCAATTTCCGTTTCCTGGTATTAAATTATAGGCTCTATATTCCTGATTTACAGTGGACTATATATAGTGAGAGGCCTGGAAATGTTGTTTCAAATAAGGAGATATTAAGTGTGGTAAATGGCCATTGCATGAGCATAGTTTCCTGTTATATAGGACACATAAATTATTAGATTTAGTCTGAAAAGTTTGAAAATGTTTCCAACATCTTTTAACAATTAAAAGGAAGAAAAAAAAGTGAGGCTCCAAGAAGATCTGATTCATTCAGCAGCAAATCTGTATTCTGATTAAAAGAACCATTTGATCCTACACGGAAAGTGCATGGAAACAAGTTGGCCAACTATTTATTTCAATGTGGTTGTTAGAAAAGAAAATATGGCTCTTATGCAAGGTTTTAGCCTGTGTAGCTTTGTGATTGTGTTTGTTTACCCGTGGTGGAAATCTCCTTATTAAATTGTGGGCAAAAGTCACTTTTATGGGTTTTTTTTAACAGTAACTGCTTATTTCAGGAAGCATTAGATTAAAATGGTAGATGCAGATCTCTGGGGTTGATCTCATAACAGAACTAGAGCACATTGCCTTGATATTTAGACATGTGCAGGAGACAGACAATTTCCTAAAGGACTGGAGGCAATTTCTTCTTTTAGTTCTAAAACCAATTTTGACCATTTTTTCTACCTTTAGTAAAGACATGGGCACATACATCAAAAGATGAGGTTTGATAAAGCCTCTTCTAATTTTACAAGTACGCAGCAACTGAAATACACGTGATTGGAAAACATTACTTAAAAATAAAAAACTCAGTATTGTATGTACAGATGTGCTCTTGTCTGCTCTCATTAGCTGTTATATTATCAACACTATTAGCAACATGGCATTGATCTTGTATGTTTCCTCTTCTCCACTGCTAGCTGTGTATTCCACTTCTTCCGGGGCCAGTGAAGCCACACATCTTGTGTCCTAAACCATATGGAGCATGTTTTTGCATGAACCTTCATGATTAAGGACATCCGTCTTAGCCCCTACTTTTGCCTTCAAGGGAATCTTTGCATCACTTAATGATATAGCTAACAGCATGTTTTTTCTTATGAAGTTGGCCCTACACAGATTTACTGAGGGCTCCACTGTTTTCCTTCCTAATAAAAACACACTCCTAATGGATAATGAAAGTGAAAGAGGAGAGTGAAAAAGTTGGCTTAAAGCTCAATTCAGAAAACTAAGACCATGGCATCCGGTCCCATCACTTCACGGCAAATAGATGGGGAAACAGTGGACACAGTGGCTGACTTTATTTTTGGGGGGCTCCAAAATCACTGCAGATGGTGATTGCAGCCATGAAATTAAAAGACGCTTACTCCTTGGAAGGAAATTTATGACCAACCTAGACAGCATATTAAAAAGCAGAGACATTACTTTGTCAACAAAGGTCCATCTAGTCAAGGCTATGGTTTTTCCAGTAGTCATATATGGATGTGAGAGTTGGACTGTAAAGAAAGCTGAGCACCAGAGAATTCATGCTTTTGAACTGTGGTGTTGGAGAAGACTCTTGAGAGTCCCTTGAACTGCAAGGAGATCCAACCAGTCCATCCTAAAGGAGATCAGTCCTGGGTGTTCATTGGAGGGACTGATGTTGAAGTTGAAACTCCAGTAGTTTGGCCACCTGATGTGAAGAGCTGACTCATTGGAAAAGACCCTGATGCTGGGAAAGATTGAGGGCAGGCAGAGAAGGGGACAACAGAGGATGAGATGGTTGAATGGCATCACTGACTCAATGGACATGAGTTTGGGTAGACTCCTGAGCTGGTGATGGACAGGGAGGCCTGGCATGCTGCAGTTCATGGGGTCGCAAAGAGTTGGACATGACTGAGTGACTGAACTGAACTGAATGGATGAGTCTTTCTCTCTTTTGTCTTCTTTATTGCTTTTCTTCCTCTCACCTTCCCTTCCTCACTTCCTTATTTCTATTCATATTTACTGGGTGTCAAATAACCATAGGATCTATAATATTCCAAATTATAATCTATAAAGATTGTCTGCAAATTCTAAATGCAATTCACTTTTGTACTCAACTCTTTGTTTTGTGTACCCTGTGAATTTCTTAAATTGTATATGTTATTTATCAAAATATTTTACTTTCCAAATATTTTATTATAAGTAATATGATTCAGATTCAATTCTCTTAGATTTTTCTAAGAATATTCTTAATGAATCTATCAAAAAATGTCCATATGCCTCATAAGTTAACAACACAAAATATTGATAGTTCTGTATTGAGATTCTAGTTCTTCCTACTTAAAGAGATGTTCTTCAATTTATTCATATGTATATATGATAAGCACTTAATCAAAAGCAATTTTTAATTACCTTTAAACAAATACAGTAACATTAAATAGATAGGAAGTACAATGATATGTCATTGAAACTCTCAAAAACACTAGCAAATAAATATGAAATATGTGAAGTTAGTAAATCAAATACACTATATATTGTTGATTTCTCTTTACAATTGGTAGAAGATTTCTTTGTTAATGCAAGATAAACTTTATTGAAAACGTTCTGGATAATGAAAAAGTCTGAATGTAAACTATGTCACAGACTTTAATCCTTGCTTCTCCCATTGGTAAATTGTCTAGTCCCATTTATTGCTAAATGTAGTGTTCAGATGTGTTTCCAAATAATTCCAAGTGGTAAAGTTGAATATCCATTTAAGTGAGAGTAAATTGAATAGTGAATTGGAAATATTGATATTTATTTACTCTTCCTAGTGCTTGTATTTACTTTTCAAAATGCATATCTGTTCAACAGAAATGTTACTGAGTATCTATGGATGTTCAAGTACTGTGTGTAATACACTAAAGATACAGATGGTCCCAACTCTGGTGGAGGATTCTACTCGTGTTGGTACTGAGAGTTTGAGAAGAAAATATTGTTCTTAGAAACAATAATGATAGACTTTATTTTCAAGGGTTTAGATTAATAAATAGAGTAATGGCCAAAACTGATACATTTAAATTGTTGATGTGATGACATCGATATGTTGTTTTTATATCTCATAGATGAGATATATATTTACATACTAAACTATAAATTCACCTATCTTAAGTGTACAATTTTGATTATTATTAGTAAATTTTATCATCTTGCTACTGTCTATCTACTATTTAAAAATACTTTCCTCACTTTAGAAATCTTCCTTGTATCCTTTTGCAGTTCCCCACTCCCAATCCCAACCCAGCTCCAAGCAGACATTATTCTGCTGTCTATCTCTATAGATTTTCCTTTTCTATAAATTCCATTAAAATGCAAAGATACATAACACAGTCTATAACAAACTTAATCTTATCATAAATTTTCTCATGTTTCTCAGCTTTCCTCTTACTACAACAGCTACATTTCAAGTGGCATTTTGAAACGTAGAAGATACATTTTGACTAGTAACTTTCATAATATCAATCCATTAATTCTACCAATGGCAGCTTGCTTAAGAAAACCATTGTCCATTTTTAGAGAAGAAACAAATGGAGATGTAGGTGAGAGGAACATTTTGACTTTCCATTCTAAAATACTAAATGTCCTGTTTCCCCAATATTTCACCATGCAGAAACAAGACCAATGTTCAGTGTTAAATGGCAGTACTGAAGTTCTCAAATTTGAAAGAACGACTCATAACCATTTTGATTTTAACTCTTCTGATGCAAGGAAGAGTGCTAATATTTTATTGACTGCTTTATACGGGACAACACTCCACAAAAAGTAATTCTTTTATTCCTTTATCATAATTATGGTGTAGATAATATTTTCTTTATTTTATAGATGTAGAAACTGGGCCTTATAAAAGATCATACATTTGCCTAGTGAAACAGCTAATAACGACAACCGAGATTAAAAAGAGTTTTGTTGGGGTCTGACAGAAACTCTAAATTGAAGGGATACACAGTAGGTGTTCATAGCAGCACTGTTCACAATAGCAAAGACAAGGAAGCAACCTAAATGCTCATTGACAGATGAATGGACAAAAAATAGCTGCTCAGTCGTGTCCAACTCTGCGACCACATGGGCTGTGTAGCTGGCCAGGCTCCTCTGTTCATGGGATGCTCCAGGCAAGAATACTGGGGTGGGTAGCCATTCCTTTCTCCAGGGAATCTTCCTGACCCAGGACTCAGACCCAAGTCGCCTGCATTGCAAATGGTTTCTTTACCATCTGAGCAACCAGGGAAGTACTTTATATATAAAAAATGCCATTTGCAGTAACATGAATGGACCTAGAGATTATCATACTAAGTCAGACAGACAAATATTGTGACATCACTTACATGTGGAATCTAAAAAAGATACAAATGAACTTATTTAAAAAACAGAAATAGACTTACAGCCATAGAAAATATATTAATGGTTACCAAAGGGGCAATTGGAAGAAGGATAAATTAGGAGCTTGGGATTAATAGATAAATAATACTAGATATAAAATGGATAAACATCAAGGACTTACTGTGTAGCACAGGGAACTATATTCAATATCTTGTAATAATTTATAATGGAAGGGAATCTGAAAAGAATATACATATGAATATGCATATAAACATATATATGTATAACTGAATCACTGTCGGTATACCTAAAACTAATGCACTGTAAATCAACTATACTTCAATAAAAAGCTATTTGTTTTTAAATAAATAAATCTTATTAAAGCAAGATAGCTCAGCTGGTAAAGAATCCACCTGCAATGCAGGAGACTCTGGTTCAGCTCCTGGGTTGGAAAGATCCCCGGAGAACGAATAGGCTACCCACTCTAGTATTCTTGGGCTTCCCTGATGGCTCAGCTGGTAAAGAATCCGCCTGCGATGTGGGAGACCTGGGTTCTATGCCAGAGTTGCAAAGATCCCTTGGAGAAGGAATGGCTACCCACTCCAGTATTCTTGCCTGGAGAATTCCATGGACAGGGGAGCCTGGCGGGCTACAGTCCATGGGGTCACAGAGACTTGGACACAACTGAACAACTTTCACTCTCAAAGTAAAAATAAAAGGAAGTGGGTCTAACTTTAAATCTACTGCTTTAGTTTCTCAAAGAATTGAAATGCTTTGATATTGTAAACTCATTGGTGGTTACGGATATTCTTTTTTGTGTGTGTGGAATGGTTGCCTTAAGATCTGAAATAATGCTCAGTACACAGTAGAGTTTCAGTGGTTTATAATCAGCTGGTTAATCATTTTAATAGGTATTAAATACTCATGTTCCAAACACTATGCTCATAGTCTGGGATTTTTAAAAGAGTAATAAATGAAATAAGCTCCCATGAAGTTTTCCCTTATTCTGAAAATTTCTCCTCCTAATGAATCCCAAATCACAGGATATTTATACTTAAAAATTTTTTAAATCTACAATCTACATTCTACCTGTAAAAAGAGTCAGTTTTGCTGATCCCTTTCTCTACATTCCCAAAGGCAAAATTTATGCCACTTTGCTGTTTGCACCGCTTTGCTGTGCAAATTGATATAACTTCTATCTTGTTGGTAGATTATGTTATTGCTGTTTTTCTTTTTTGAAGGACAGGAAAAACTAACAGGCAATTAACCTTGTATCACACTTAGCACTCTTCAATTATTAAAAATTTTATAACATAAAGTTTATGCATTCTGAGAGAGTTTCAGTCTGAAACCCTGTATGGAAGTAGAGCTTTTAGATGAAAATTTCCAATCTGGCTTACTGGAAATTTTTAGCAACAAGTAAAATCTTAATGAATTTCCATCTGCAAGATTTTCACACACTTTTTATCAGGTACTAGAGAAACACTGAATGTTAATGTCCTCAAATTTTGCTGAACTGATGTACCATATAACTCCTCTCATATTAAATATTTCACCCACTTAACTTCACCAGGAGTAGTGTTTTCACAATGCATGATAATGACAAAGACAGAATGACAGGAAGAGAGAAAAGCGCCATCAGGTTCAGAGTCTAAAGAAAAAAAAGGAAAACCTCTTCTTTCTTTTTGCTATGTGTTACTTTTTTCATTTCAATAAAGAAAAATGATTACATTGGCAAAACACATTTTGAAATGCTCTTAAATTCTTCATCTCCAACTTAAATCAGAAATCTTATTTCTTAAACTCTTAAGATACTTGTGTGTATATGAGTGTTGTGGTAGAAAAAATACATATCATATGAGATTGACATGTTACTAAACATTGCTATCAATAATATGCTTAACTGATGCCAGAAATTGAATAATTGTGTTAATAACTAATACTCATGATATCTTGTACCTGAATTTTTCTTGTACAATTTTCTCTCATTGCCTTTCATGCTTTTTTTTTTTCTTTCTTGTTTTAAATAGGAGTTCAAACTTGGGTCATGTGACCATATTATTAAGTCTATCATTCAAAACGTTTATCAGGAAATTGGAAATTTAAAAATGACTTATGCATGGATGCGCTGCCAGAGACGAAAGCATAAGGCAATGGGGTGTTTCTAAATGTCTTCCAATAACAAAGAAAAAAACGGAAGTTATTTGGGATCTTAGAAAATGGTTAAAGAAAAAGTGAAAACTGAAACTAAGGAAACAAAAGTTTAGACAAGATAATCCCAACATCAGAGAGAGCATTTGTCATTGTCAGAACTCCAAAGAGCAATAAAGCTTTAATCCATTTCATGGACCCCAGGCCTCATGGTCTAGTAATTCTTATGTCACCAAACCATCTTATGATCTGTATGAAATTACAGAGTGTCACCACTCTACATCTGCAATCTTAATGTTTCCGTCCTTTGATTGCATGACAAGAAAACTCTTGAACCAGAGCACTCCACTTCACAGGAATTGGATAGAACCAGCTGCTCATGATTTTAGAGTTTTTTTTATAAAGGTTTTTTACATCTAGGAGTCTTGTATGACCTGCATCTATTTTCAGAATTCGTCAGGAAAAATCTTTGACTGCCTTTTAGTACTGTAAACATTTTTTAAAATACTGACAAAGTTTTTCAAAGTTCACTTCCTTCCTTTTGTTTCTTTAACTTTGTAACAGTTAAGAAATAGTTAAGTGACCATTTTAAATTATGCTCATTGATTTCAAAACATAACTTTTTTGATTGCTTCATTGCAATGAAAAGAAGCATTATTACCTAAAGAAGCATTATTGTCTAGAATTAATATTTACCAAAATTGATTTCATAATGGATTACGAGTATATTTTTTAAAATTTTTTGTTGTGAAGTATCAAAAGTGATTGTTGATGTTTTATTTGATATGAACAAACTAAAGGGAGCTTAGAAATGTAATCAGTGGAAAAATAAATTTCAAGTTATACACAATTCCTACAAATCCCTTGGGCCCATTTTTTCTATTCCTGGAAATACACACTTTTGCAAAGCTCTCTGATAGCCTCATGAATGGTCAATGATATTTTATTTAGCATCAATTTCCCTCTCACATACTGTGTCACACACTGTTTCATTAAAAGAGAACTGGTATCTGAACAACTGCTCAGAATAAGAGCTATGCATTTTATATATTTTGTCCAGTATTTTTCTATAGAAAATGTTGCAATCTAAGTGTGTTAGAAGTCAAAACAGGGTCCTCAGGAACCCTCTATGCAAAAAAGAAAATTGAACTGTCACAGTCATGGACCTGTGATCTGCAGTACACGGTTTTACCTGCCAGTTTGTGCTTTCATTTTTTTCCTACTGCAGACAAATTGTAGTTATCACATCAGTTTGAGTTATAGTTGATTCATTTCCAAGGATCACAATAAATATGCATTGCTAATAATTATACCTACAAATTACATACATTTAAATACAAACACAAAGAGCTCCTGGGGTGGGGAAAGATACTGGTTTACACAAAATGCTCTGCTTTGGACAAAGCAGTAGTGGTATTTTGACTAAGTGAATCTAGAAAATGTTATACGCTCTCTACCTCTGATTGGTGAACCTCTATGCTTGCGTTCTTATTAAAGTGTCTAGAAAGTGCAGCTCTAAAACATCTGTTTAACTCTGCTCATTCTACATCATTCAGATTTATTTGACCACAGAACACTTTTCACTAGGTATCTGTTTTGAAGAATCCCTGCTGGGAAACTACTCTATACCACACTGAACCACAACACAACATTTTGTACTGACGGAGGTTGAAATAGTTTTGCAACATATTAAGTTTAGAAATTTTTTGACAAAATATATCAAATCCACTGATTATCAAGAGACTTGTTATCTATTACAGTGTGCACATGTTGTGTCTCTTTAGAACTATTGATTCAGCAGGAAATCTTATGACTAGTCTTCCTTTAACTAAAATATCCCAGCATAAGGGAAGTTAAGATTTCTGAGAAGTAGTTTAATCAATGAGGACAAAATTAAATACTCATACTTCCCAGGATCCAGTTGGTGTAGAACACAATTTTTATTTCATTATACCTAAATTTATCTAGTCCTGTGGGCCTTTTACCCTGGTAGCTCAGGTGGTTAAGAATTCTGCAATGGAGGAGACTCTGGTTCGATTCCTGGGTTGGGAAGAGCCACTGAAGAAGGGATAGGCTACCCACTCCAGTATTCCTGGGCTTCCCTGGTGGCTCAGCTGGTAAAGAATCCTCCTGCAATGCGGGAGACCTGGGTTCGATCCCTGGCCTGGGAAGATCCCCTGGAGAAGGGACAGCTACCCACTCCAGTATTCTGGCCTGGAGAATTCCATGGACGTGTAGTCCATGGGGTTGCAAAGAGTCAGACATGACTGAGCAACTTTCATGTGCCTTTTTATGTCTGTCATATAATACAAAGTGAATTTCTCTGAGAAGATGAATCATCTCAGATTTGGCTACTGTTATGAAATCTTCCAGAGCGTCATTATCAGGTAAGTGTCAGGTCACCTTGTCAACACAACAGAGAACAAATATTCAATTTCCATCTGATGAAAATGTATAGTTATTAGTAGTTAAACTTCTAAAATAACTCTCTTTGATTAGAGGGATACTCAGTTTTCTTTGGAATGAATCACTTTATCATGAAATGATGCCCAAAGACATTAAGAGATGACCAACCCAAACAGAAGCGCTTGCAAAGGCATTGCAATATAGATCACTGTGGGGCAGAACTGACCTGGCAACAGCGCCAGGATGAAGTTCGTTTGATAATCCAAACTTTCTCATGCACTGCTCTAAATGCGAGATGTGATACCCCTTATGTCAGTGAAATTTTGATTTGCTTACCTTTCTTTACATTGCTGCAGGATTGAGCCAATGTCTCTTTGATGACGTGGTTTGATGTGGCGAAACTTGTGAATGGTTAATGTTCTGACATGCCAGGAGATCTGGAGGAAGGGAGAAAAGAAGCAATGGGAATCATGCTGCTTGGACCGGGATTTACCTCAGTTTCACTTCCAGAATAGCAGGGAGAGCATTAGCAGCATTCCCACTGCAGCCATCAGCAGCTCACGGTGCTTCCTCACTCAAGGATGAGACCTGCAGCTGCAGCCGCCACCTGGCTCTCCTTGGGGAACTGGGTTGTCAGGGTGTGAGACACAGAGGGAATGGAATCTGATGATGTCTGACCACTGTTTAGCTCTTTGAAACCCTACAGAGCTTCATATCAGGGAAGTGAGAGGCCACCTTGCAAACAATAATGGAAAATAAATATTCGGTACATCCACTCGCTGCTGGTTCTTTGGTTGTCAACATATACTACTACGCTTAGAATCGTGATTTTTGACAGAAAATGGAAATGCAAACTCTGACACATAAAACTGAAGGTAGTGACCTACATCAGAATCGTTTTGAGGGAAAAGCATCTTCATATACACAAATCGCCCCCTAAGATGCTATCTTTATCTATTACTTGTGACCTTACCCTGACCTCTTTTTAAAATCCTGTTGCCACGAACTAAAGCAATGAGGTCACCTCAACTCTTTCTTGACAGCTTCCTGCTAATAGTTTAGATTCTTAAATAGTTCTGCATGTTTCTCTAGGCTGTTTCCACCAAACTAGTCAGTCACCCTGAGGTTTGCAATATAGATGCCACATTAAGGCTCTTCAAGGCTAGAAAAATGGCAGGTGATACTTACGAAGTCAAACTGAAATATGCCTCATTTTGTCACAATGCTTGGCAAAATTTCAACTGAACATCTTCAAAGAGATCTATCGTGATTACACACAGTCTCCAGCCAGGAGCATGGTCAGTGATAGAAGCAAAACTGCTTGAATGAAGGAAAAATGTGAGAATGCTAATTTATATCTGTATTATCAGAGTTGGTTGTGAAAATGTTTTCATACAAGGCATTTCATCAAGAATAACACATGGTATAAAGTGGGGGCCAGTGTTTGTTTTTCAATGAGGTTAATTCTGGCTCATTTTTAATGTGTATCTTCAGGCAGCAAATGGGGTGCAGCTGGCTAGTGACCTCTTGGAGAAATACAGAACAGAGTTCTTCATTTGTCTAATATAAGAGATAGTGTATTACACAGAACTGGGGAAAATTCATCATCATGACAGGAAAAGATAAAACATCTAATAACTGAGTGATACCATATGTAGACTCTTTCAAAAATATTTAGGACTTCTACCCTATATAATAGCTATCTCAGTTTTATCTGCATCCACTCTTTTTGGTACCTTGTTGCTGAAACCAACAATAAAAATTCAATGACTTCCTGAACTTCTTCTAGTGAAGCCCTGATTGATGGTTCTAAGAGGGAATAGGTATGTGCAGGCAGGAGCTGAACCTTTATCTTCAGGTAGCGTCAAGCCAGACACAAATCAGTCAAATCAAAACTTGCAGCTCTACAGACAGGCAGCTGTTTGTGGATAATAAAATGCTTCCACATATCATTTTTATCTTATATCAGGATATGTAAGTGATTCCAGTCATCCTTGAATAAAACTGTACAGAATGAAATATTTATCACTTTATTTGAAAGTGATTTAACCTTTCAAAAATACTTAAACTCTATCAAACATAAATTTTCCTTGATACACGTGTAAGGGAAAGAGGATTTCCCAGGCATGAAAGTGTGAAAACAATCATATGAGCTGCAGCATTCTTCAAATGTCTTATAGGATACCACCTGGACTCATTCCTACCAGAAATAAATATTTCTTGGGTCTCTAGTGCCACAACTTCAAATCCAAAAGACACTTGAAACAACTATTCAAACTTTGTCTTTGGGGAGCCTTAAGTGTCAGACTTGGGCTCTGAAACTCAAGTGACAACCTGATTATCCAGGGAATTAATCTCAGAGTCATGAGATGTAAGTTCTCAATAGCAGAATTGTTTTGCCACAATATAAGATGAAGAGTGAATACATAATAAAGCCATGTGTGTTCTAGGTTAGAATGTTATTTGATTAAACTATTCAGGTTTAGAAATAAGCTTTCATAAGCTCATAAGGTTTGATCATTTATTTTTTTTTTATTTTTTTTTATTATTTTATTAGTTGGAGGCCAATCACTTTACAACATTTCAGTGGGTTTTGTCATACATTGACATGAATCAGCCATATAGTTACACGTATTCCCCATCCCGATCCCCCCTCCCACCTCCCTCCCCACCCGACTCCTCAGGGTCCTCCCAGGGAGAACGTGAGGGTTTGATCATTTATAAGAGGGTGCAGACATTTTTTTAGAGTTTGTAGTCATATACCAACAAAATTAAGTTTTCTTTTTTTTTTTTAATTAAGTTTTCTTATAGGAACATTGACTAAGTAAAATGATACCTGACTTGGTTTCTATGTGTGTGCACTTCTTCCTGCTAAGCTGCAGCCGTTACTAATACAGAATTGCCTCTGAAATGGAACCATGGATGCTTGCTCAAAACAGGGCTGCCTGCTGCCATTTGCGGATGTGTCCTACATGATGTTATGAAAGAGGGTTTTCAAGCCCCAGATTTCTTATTTCAACAAATTCTTTCATCTGTTATATTTTGCAGTTTAAATCAGAAGACGTTGCTTGTCTAAGACAAGATGATACATTATGTTGAAGTGGAAAAATCCACACAATGACAGGGATACAGTAAAAGCAGAGGCTTCCATTTAATAACTGAGTGATACCACATGTAGAATCCTGAATGTTTATGAAACTGGGTGGGAGGGTTTATGGAATCAGGCCTTTCCCTGGAAGTGGAGACCTGTTTACAGATGTACTCCAGTAGAAAGGGAAGTATCTCTGGGCTTGATCAAAACGCCATTTGGGAAAGCCTGACCAACTTGGATGGGCTTTTTTTTTTTTTTTGTAATGGGTTGAGTAACATTTTTATTTTTATTTTCTTTATTTTTTATTTTTTTTATTTTTCAGTGGGTTTTGTCATACATTGATATGAATCAGCCATAGAGTTATACGTATTCCCCATCCCCGTCCCCCATCCCACCTCCCTCTCCACCCGATTCCTCTGGATCCTCCCAGCCCACCAGGCCCGAGCACTTGACTCATGCATCCCACCTGGGCTGGTGGTCTGTTTCACCACAGATAATATACATGCTGTTCTTTTGAAACATCCCACCCTCACCTTCTCCCATAGAGTTCAAAATTCTGTTCTGTACTTCTGCGTCTCTTCTTCTGCCCTGCATATAGGGCCATCGTTACCATCTTTCTAAATTCCATATATATGTGTTAGTATACTGCAATGTTCTTTATCTTTCTGGCTTACTTCACTCTGTATAATGGGCTCCAGTTTCATCCATCTCATTAGAACTGATTCAAATGAATTCTTTTTAACGGCTGAGTAATATTCCATGGTGTATATGTACCACAGCTTCTTTATCCATTCGTCTGCTGATGGGCATCTAGGTTGCTTCCATGTCCTGGCTATTATAAACAGTGCTGCGATGAACATTGGGGTGCATGTGTCTCTTTCAGATCTGGATTTGGATGGGCTTTTAATCTTCAATTCAAAAACAATATTAGTATCAAGTTTGTTTTTCCTGTTTCTTCATTGGAAAGTTCATTTAATTATTATGTTGCCATTTTGCACTTCACCTGGGCTTATTTTTTATGAATAAATGTACATCTCATTGTATTTTAACATATTATGGTATTTATGTTGAGTTGTAGAAAATGTGATATAAGAATGGGACAAGTAAAGCAATTATCGGGTCATCATTTGAAGGCACAAGATGACCATGAAAGTAATGTCTCATAGGTGATTATTCAGCTTCAGTTCTCTGTAGACCACAAGCAAGTGTCTTCCTGTTTGAGAGATGAGGGAGCTGGACATCTGGTTCATCCTCCACCATCCTTGGAAGAGGCTTATGAAAATTGCTTGAGGAAACTGTGTGACAAGGCCCCTGTGCTGGTCCAAGGTGTGGTTTTATTTTGGTTGATTTGGGGTGGTCTTCTGTTTCTTCATATGAATTATTGTGAAAAAAAATGGTTAGAAATGTCCACTGGGCTTCCAAGGTGGTGCTAGTGGTAAAGAATTCACTTGCCAATGCAGGAGATGCAAGAGATGTGGGTTCAGTCCCTAAGTAGGGAAGATTCCCTGGAATAGGAAATGGCAACACACTCCAGTATTCTTGCCTGGAAAATTCCATAGACAGAGGAGCCTGGCAGGCTACAGTCCATGGAGCTGCAGAGTTGAACACGACAGCAATGGAGCAGAAAATTATATCAATTTTTAGTATACACAGCTCAACAATCATTCAGTCCACATGTCTTATCCTAGACTTACAAGAATGTTAAGGACTTCCACAGAATAGGATTCTAGTTTTCATAAGCAATTTATTTTACTA
The DNA here is from genome assembly GCF_963930625.1 of Muntiacus reevesi. Taxonomy (NCBI): domain Eukaryota; kingdom Metazoa; phylum Chordata; class Mammalia; order Artiodactyla; family Cervidae; genus Muntiacus; species Muntiacus reevesi. The sequence continues at coordinate 17,670,052 of NC_089269.1, read as the reverse complement.
TTCAACTTCGTGAAGTTCATGATACCATCTGACTTACCGTCTTAAAGACGAAAATTATTTTCACGTCCTTGAGATATAATCTGGGTAGTAATGGGTACTTATTTATATATACTCCTATAAAAACTGATGGATTTTAAAAGTGATTTTAAAGGTTCACTTAGCTTTCAGCTACCAAAGTTAAATAAACCTAGTCACTTTAGAATCCTCATTTGAAAAATAATTTTAATTAAAATTCTAACAGTGAATACACTTTTGTGATACAAAATTTAAAAATCACATATAAAAAATATCACATATAAAAAATCACATATAAAAATCACACATATATCTGCTTTGTTCATCACCCCTAATTTCCCTAAGGCAGCCTTTCTCAGGATTCATGTAGATCCATATAACCCTAGAATGCATAAGTTTATGTGCAAAAAAATATATATATGTGTGTATATGTATGTGTATGCTTTATATATATATATAAAATCTCATATATATAAAATCCTATATATGCATATGAATACATTCACACGCACACACATATATATAAGCTTCCCAGATGGCTCAGTGATAAAGAATTCAAGTGATAGTGAATGAGACGCAGGAGACACAGGTTTGATCCTAGGGTCAGGAAGATTCCCTAGAGGAGGAAATGACAACATGTTCCAATATTCTTGCCTGGAAAATCTGATGGATGGAGTAGCCAGATGGGCTCTAGTCCATGGGTCACAAAGAGTTGGAAATGACCGAATGACTGAGCACACAGAAGCACATGTAAATATATTAGTTGTTGCTTAGTCCCTAGGCTGTGTCCGACTCTTTTGCCAGGAAAAGATAGGAAAAATATGTATATATTTCCAATATTGCATCCAAATTGCATGTCCACCAACATTCTAGCAAACCAAATTTTCTTACCATTAAGAGCACTGGGTGACATAAATAAGAAATTGGAAACATAAAAGAGTGGCATTTTTCACAATGTGAAGTCCACTGTTCATGAAAAGACCTAGTCCTCTCAAGATCACAATTACAGACCTTCATGTATGAGAAAAGAGGGACACAGTGTACATTTGGTTCACCACTTTCTTTCCTTAGAAAGACACTCAAGAAGATTGCCTGGAGTAACTGTGTGCAAGGGGTTCCCTTACACAGATTTGGTGATTCACTAGAAGGCCTCTGGGGATTTTTAAAAAGTTGTCACACTCATAATTATGATTTATGGCAGTGAAAGGATACAGATGAAAATAAGCTAGTGGGTAAGCTGCATGATGTGATCAAGGCAGGAGTATCATGGCAAACGTTTTCAGGTGTCCCAGTGGAGTCACACGGACATGGTTAATTCCCCCAGCAATGATCTGTGACAACACACCCAATGTGTTACCAACCATGGAAGCTCACTAGATTCTTGGTGCTTAGAATTTGTCCTGGGAGTCAGTCATGTAGACGTGCAGTGTCTACATGGACTGACCTTAGCTAAGCAGATGCCAACCACTGAAACAAAATCATGCATTCACCATAAATCACATTGTCAGCATAAATTACCTAAAGATAGTGGTACCAATAGGTTCAGTGTCTCTAGGCATAAAAAAAACTACTCTTATCAGGTAGAATATCCAAGGACTCAACACTCACATTCCAGGACCAATCAAAAGTCAGTCCTGAAGAAATTCTTTCTTGGCAATGTGCAGATTTCAGCAACTCAGATCTGCTGAGTTAACCCTTTCCTGCCGAGATTGACTTCTGTTTCCATAGTGAATGTCAATATAGCTATCTTACTCACTGGCCTGCCATTTACATTAGTAGAGCAAATAAATTCCTGAGCAGAGAGACTGGACGGCACTATGGTCTCACATATCATACTCTCTTTCTCCCAATTCCTGGTCCACATGAAAGCTGAAGACTGCTTGGGCTTGTCCTACTTTGGAGCCACGATAGAAGTTGAGCATGGATACAGTGGGCTTTTTGAGAAATGCCAAGCTGTTCTCCAAGGAAATTACAACATTCAAAATCCCCACCAATAATATCTTAGGGTTCCATTTCTCCACATCCTCACTAACCCTCTTTATTGTTCATTTTTTTTTATGATAGCCATTCTAATGAGTGTGAATAGTCCGTGTTTTTGATTTGCATCCCCTAAGGAGGAATAATGTTTAGCCTCTTTTAATGCTCTTGTTAACATTTGAATGTCTTCTTTTAAGAAATGTTTATTCAAATATTTGCTCACTTTTAAATTGAGTTAATACCTTTTTATTGATGAGTTGTAAGAATTCTTTATATTTGCTGGATTACAATCTTTTCTTTTAGATATTTGAATTACTATTTGAAGTTGTCCCCAGTTCAACTTCAGAGCAAAGAACTCCCAAAAAGGCTTCCTTCCATTTGACTGTAGTGGGATATCAAAGTGATTCTTGCTGTCCACCCCCCGAAAAGATTATGATGAAAAGAGAATCAAATTAGGAGCCAGAACCACTGATTAGCCTCTTATCTTATAAAAAATATTGTGAGACATTGGGAAAGCTCCATTTCAAATCTCTTTGAATACTGCTCCCATGTAAAGTGAGGGAGTTGGAATAGATATCTTTAAGGTCCACTTCTTATCTAGAATTCTATGATAGTATGATGATTACAGTCAAAGTATTTAAGTGTTCCTTGATAGCTTTAAACTGGAAGTTTAACCTTCATGCTAGAAACGCATCTGATGTTGAAATTAGCTGATTTATTTTGAAAGAGTTTAGCTTTGATCTAATGCGTAGATTCAGAACATCATGATGTGCTTTAAACACAAGTTAAACATATAATGACAGTCTAACTGTAACATCCAAATTTTTTAAAAGAGTATATACAGCAATTTTATTCTTAATTAGCCTGAGTTTTAAAAGTCTTTGTAAAAATTAGATTGCCATTTGTTTGTCCTATTCCAAAGAGCCTTTACACAGAGCGTCAATTAATAGTTGTAATAGAGTATAGGTAAAGCTTTAATTTATTACAAACATATGTTTTTTAATATTAATTGCAACTCATTATTAAACATTGTTTTTAATTATTTAAAACTAAATTTAAAATACTTGGTTTGCTTTAATAATAACTGGATTAAACCATGATGTGAAAGATTTTTTTAAACTTTTTAATTTTATATTAGAGTACAGTTTATTAACAATGTTCTGTTAGTTCCAGGTGAGGGACAAAGTGATTCGGTTATACATATACACCTATCTATTCTTTTTCAAATTCTTTTCTCAATTAAGTTGTTAAGCAGAGTTCCCTGTACTATAACCTTTTGGTTATCCATTTTAAACATAGCAGTGAGTACATGTTAACCCCAAACTCCCTAAGATTTTTATTTAAAACTATGATGAAAATCAATATAAATGCAAGGTTCACTAACCAAAAATTGGACTCACTTTCAATGTGGATTACATTTCCATATTTTGTGGTAGGAAGTTTGCCATTAGCTTATATTTTAATTATTTTTTCCTTTTATTATATTTCTGAGGATATTGTGCATCAATTGTCTATATCGTGTACTCAAAAAAGAACATACCCAATAGCCACCTGAAAACACTGATTTAAGATTTAGAATTTAAAGCACTGTTTACAACAGTGGTTCCAAGACCTCAATCTGATTCACTCAATATAAAGTCTATATGAAAATTTAAAAAATGAGATGTGAAAAGCAATTAGTGATGAAGCTGACAAACTTTCAAATTTTGTTTCAAAAGAGATATATGGCCAGTTTTCTGAGTTTAATTTGTCCTAGTTTAGGGCAGTTATAGAGGAATTTGTTGAAAGATTAATTTTATGGACTGATGTATGCTATGCATGCAAAGTCACTTCAGTCATGTCTGACTCTTTTGAGAACCTATGGACTGTAGCTGCCATGCTCATCTGTCCATGGGATTCTGCAGGCAAGAATACCGAAGTGGCTTGCCATGTCCTCTTCCAGGGGATCTTCCTGACCCAGGGATCGAACCCACATCTCCTGCATTGGCAGGTGGATTCTTTAACACTGAGTCACCGGGGAAGCCCTTATGGATTGGCGTGTACTAAGTTGCTCAGTCATGTACAAATCTCTGTGACTCTAGCCTGCCAGGCTCCTGTCCGTAGGATTCTCCGGGCAAGAACACTGGAGTGGGTTGCCTTTCCCTTCTGCAGGGGATCTTCCCAACCCAGGGATCAAACCCAGGTCTCCTGCATTGTAGGAAGATTCTCTTACCATCTCAGCCACCAGGGAAGCTTATGGACTGGTAGGAACCTCCTATTTTCTCTTTCAATTTCTTTTTATACTATTATTATTTTTCTTTTCATCTTTAACAGTGAAGAACGTTTTAAGAAGTTGATGTAACAATAAAGCATACAATTAGGTCCCTGTCCCCAAGGTGCTTAAGATCCACTTGAAAACTAGAATGCTTACCAAAAAAGAATAAAAAAAGATTTAAAAAAGGGATATACTCATCTGTCCTGTAGTGAACAGCACAAAAATATAGTTTCAATTATGTATACAGCACGCATATGTGCTAAGTCGCTTCAGTTATATCTGGCTCTTTGTAACCCCACAAACTCTAGTCAGACAGGCTTCTCTGTCCATGGGTTCTCCAGGCGAGAATTCTGGAGTGTGTTGCCATGCCCTCCTCCAGAGGATCTTCAAGATTGTACAAGTGAAAGTAGCTCAGTCGTTGGTGACTCTTTGGGACTCCATGGACTATACAGTCCATGGAATTCTCCGGGCCAGAATGCTGGAGTGATAGCCTTTCCCTTCTCCAAGGGATCTCCCCAACCCAGGGATTAAACCCAGGTCTCCTGCATTGCAGGCAGTTTCTTTACCAGCTAAGCCACCAGGGAAGCCCAAGAATACTGAAGTGGGTAGTCTATCCCTTCTCCAGTGGATCTTGCTGACCCAGTATAGAACCAGGGTCTCCTTCATCGCAGGTGGATTCTTTACTAGCTGAGCTACCAGGGAAGCCCCTCAAGATAGCATAGTCAGATACTAGTGAGTAAATCATAGATCTTTTCTATAAGTAAAAAGGTATAAATTTTTGAAATATGCTTTTTAAATATTAAGAAAATAAATAAGGTCAGAACAGTGTTCTTGAATACAGTATTGCATATTGTTATTTAAATGCATGAGGTTGAAAGCAAATTTAAGAATATGAGTACACTCAGTCTTGTTTTGCATAGCAGGAATGTTGAAACTTTTGACAAACTTTTTAAAACAAAGTATGTCATGCAAAACTAAGGCTTTAGAGAGACTTCCCTGGTGGTCGAATGCTTAAGGATCCACCTTCCAATGCAGGGAATGTGGATTCAATCCCCAGTTGGGGAACTAAAAGCCCACTTCCTGCCAGGCAGCTAAGCTCATGTGCCACAACTAGAGAGTAACTTGCACACACCACAAAGGCCCAGCACAGCCAAAATTTTAAAAATTAAACTAAATTAAAACAAAAAAGAATAGTTTAGAAAGGTTTTTTGGCAGTAGTGTCTATGGTGTATTTAAGGGGACAAGAAGACAACTAAACAAATTGTTATATTAGCTACATTATTATGGCTATTAATATGTATTAATATGAGTCTAGGTAGCTTGGACTAGATAATGATAACAGCATCGGAAATGGAAATGGGAAAATGAAAGCAGCATGTAGTGTAGGATTTTAGTGGATGTAATAATTAAGTAGATTGGGGTAAAAGAGCCAGGAAAATTGCAAGAATGTGAGCTGAACACTTAGAAAATTAAAGTTCTACTAGGAAAAAAAATAAAACTGTTTGTGGGCGAACCAAGTCCGGGGAACTTTTTGGTATATTTGATCAACACTGGGAGTTTGAGACAAAGATCGTACATTCCACTGACCAACTTTACATGGGGTTAACCCAGAGAAATTGGGAAAATTTAGAAATCACTTCAGTAGAGTACATAGTTTAAATCATTAGAAGATATGAGACTTCAAAGGGAGAAAATAGATGAAGAGCAGAGAGATATAATATATGAGTCATGTGGCAATTTAAACAATGACTGAAGAGAGGACCCAGGAAACAGAAATAGTAAAAAGACAGTAAGGGATAAAACTGGAACACCGTAATGACTGTGAAATCAGGAAACAAGTTCAAGGAGAAATCACATACTTTGGAAAAATTAGGAGTGATTATCACGAAGAAAACTTTTGCTGTTTACAAAAGGTGATCACTAGTTAACTTTAACTAGGGCTCTTGTGAGAAGTCATTAACTGCATCATGGGATTAAGTCAAGAAATTAGGCGATAGATGTACAGCAATTTAAGGATTTTATGGTGGAAAAGAAATTCATATAGGTCTCTATTTGGATTTAGGATTAGAAATTTTTCAAAATTAGAATAAATTTCTAATTTCTTTTAGAAAATCATTTGATTCAAAAATAAAACAGAAATAGGTAATGAACGGTTCAGAACCAGGCCTTTGTTATCTAGACTGGTCTTATTGTCATTTTGGGAGTCTGTAACTATTCTTTATACTATAATTATCCACCTGTGTACAGGTTGTGACTTCCCCAACTTAAAGATTAGGCAAGCAAAACAACTGACTTGAAAGCATGTTGTAATTTGTATTTACCAGCTAAAGAAGGGTACCTAGAGAAGAGGAATAAGCCAGGGGAAAGGAATTAGGGTAACTGAAGCTTCTGTGAATGAAAAATTTTACTTGTTATATCAGTTGACAAAGGATGTAGCAGCCATCAAGCCACTAAAGCCACCCCAGCTGGTGAACCCTGAGGGAACTCGGTTCAGTTCAGTTCAGTTGCTCAGCCATGTCCAACTCTATGCAACCCCATGGACTGCAGCACTCCAGGCTTCCCTGTCCTTGACCAACTCCTGGAGCTTGCTCAAACTCATGTCCACTGAGGAGGTGATGCCATCCAACCATCTCATCCTCTGTCATCCCCTTCTCCTCCTGCCTTCAATCTTTCCCAGCATCAGGGTCTTTTCCAGTGAGTCAGTTCTTTGCATCAGGTGGCTGAAGTATTGGAACTTCAGCTTCAGCATCAGTCCTTCCAGTGAATAGTCAGGATTATTTTCTTTTAGGATTGACTGGTTTGGGGTCTCCACCCCAAATGGGCTGCTGGCTGCCAACCCTCAGCTACTGAAGTCAACAATGCACCCTGGGGACCCAGAATAGAGAAAAGCAGAATGCTGGTCTTATAAAGTTAAGGTGTGTAGCAAAGCAATGAATCCAGTGAGCCCAGATTGTAGCAACTTCCCATACATAGAAAATGCTAAATTTATTAACTTGAGGTAACTGGTTCCCTTTAATTAAACAGTATTCTTTTGGAGCTTTGACTACCTGGGCTTTCTTACAAAAACTCTTATATATCCTGGCTCCTCCCTTGCCTCTTCAGAGCAGTCTCTCAGAGGTCTCCTCAGTTTTACCTGCCAAATAAAGCATAATTCTCAACTTTTAGGTTGTGCATGTTTTCCAGTTGACATCTCCAAGAAAGAGCCCCTAATCTTCATTAGGTCCCATTTGTTTATTTTTGCTTTTATTTCCAATATTCTGGGAGGTGGATCATAGAAGATCTTGCTGTGATTTATGTCGGAGAGTGTTTTGCCTATGTTCTCCTCTAGGAGTTTTATAGTTTCTGGTCTTATATTTACATCTTTAATCCATTTTGAGTTTATTTTTGTGTATGGTGTTAGGAAGTGTTCTAGTTTCATTCTTTTACAAGTGGTTGACCAGTTTTCCCAGCACCACTTGTTAAAGAGATTGTCTTTTTTCCATTGTATATCCTTGCCTCCTTTGAGATGGATGAAACTGGAGCCCATTATACAGAGTGAAGTAAGCCAGAAAGATAAAGACCATTACAGCATACTAACACATATATATGGAATTTAGAAAGATGGTAACGATAACCCTATATGCAAAACAGAAAAAGAAACACAGATGTACAGAACAGACTTTTGAACTCTGTGGGAGAAGGTGAGGGTGGGATGTTTCGAAAGAACAGCATGTATATTATCTGTGGTGAAACAGATCACCAGCCCAGGTGGGATGCATGAGTCAAGTGCTCGGGCCTGGTGGGCTGGGAAGACCCAGAGGAATCGGGTGGAGAGGGAGGTGGGATGGGGGACGGGGATGGGGAATACGTGTAACTCTATGGCTGATTCATATCAATGTATGACAAAACCCACTGAAAAATAAAAAAAATAAAGGAAAAAAATGAAATAAAAAATAAAACGTGTAAAAAAAGAAAAAAAAATTAAAAGGTGAAAGTTTTCAATAAAGGAAAAAAAAAAAAGAGCCCCTAATCATCAAAGACTGGGGCAGAACACCACCAGAGTCAGGCCTTTGTCAATAAAGAAGGTTGTAAATGATAAGATAAAAGGTTTTCTCTCTTTATTTGCCTGACCTTTGATGAGTGTATAATCTAGGATCTTGTCCTCAAACCATACCAATGGTTCTAATCAAAATTCACTTGGGGTGATTATTTTAAAATAAACTTTAGAATGATGTGAATTTTAAACATCGTGACATAATGTGATAATAGGTGAATTATTATTATCATTCAGGAAAATGTATATTTTTGTATTTTTGTCTCATGAAACACTATTAGTTTTTGTGTTCTCCAGCCAAAAGTTTCGCTGGAATGGTGACAGAGAAGGAAAGATGCCCAGATTAAAATATGTTATGATATATTGCACAATAGTGATAGCCAAAGCCACAGAGCCAATCAGTGACAGAAGGAACTATTTTGTTAACACTGTTCCAGATTCTGGACTATAAACTTACAGCAAACTGAAAATATGTCATAAAAATTTAAACAGCTGTAAATACATGATATGTGTGGCAAATAAGATAAATGATTTAAAATCTAAAATATATTGATTTAAATTATGATAGAAATTAGGATATAATACATGATGAAAAAGTATATAAGAGAGATTTCTGGATATGACAGATTTCCTGTGATAATTATTATTTTTTTAAACAATTGATCCCATCCATTCAAAATCATTTGTGCAATTGACAAGTACAAATGATTTATTTATAACTTTGCTTAAAATTATTTTCTTAATCCACAGATTAAAAACATAAACTCACCTCTATTCCACAATACTTCAACATTACATAAGGCTGAAAAATACTTATACAGCCTGGTATTTGAACAAACAAGTGGAATTTGCTTTCAGTTTCATAAAAAGAATGACATTATCACATATTAATCACCTCATTGTGGTAATAAAAGCCCAAGTATTTAACTTCTTGTTTTCAAAAGGGCACAGTAGAATTTTCAGAAATTTGAATCCAGGAAACATCCTTGTAACTTTTAAATTGTGATGACTTTGTTTAAATAACTATTGAATGATTTTAATAGAAATATCACTTCTGCCATATTTTTGTTCTCTCCCTTTTTTCTCTTTTATCTATTTCATCTTGTATCTGTGATAGTTTGGGTCTTACAATTCTCAGTTTCTGTTGTCTTGAGTGATAAATTATGGATTCTGAAGTAGATCTGAAAAAAACAGAATTTTAAAGTAGGGAGGTAAAGGGTTTGATGATATAAAGATGTTAACATATTTGAATTTAGTACTGCCTATGATCCCTCTTCAGGAAGCAAGAATGAGGCACCTAAAGATCATGATGTTGAAAATAATTCAGGAAAGTAAGAAAGAAAAAAGAATAGGTAAAGACAAGAAAAGAAATGCTTGAGAACTTATAGCAAGCAGATAAAATAATAAGAATGATTCTATGTTGTGTCATCTATCACAGATGCCAAAGCAATAGAACCTATGAAAGGCTATTGTTAACATATGGTAATGTGTAGACTGATGCTAATTAGACAAGTTTTACTGCATGCATAGCCTGGCTTTTGCAGTTCTTGGTACTCATAAACATAAGGAGTTACTGATTTAATGACAGGCAGAATTTCCTGCTGAGCCAGGAAAAAAGATAATGGTTTAGAGATTAAAGTTTAAAGTGTTAACTAGGAGATATGTTCAAAACAACAAACAGGGATCAATTTTTCTAGAGGAAGGACATACTTGTATTAGTTTAAAGATAGAATAGAAAGCAGTGACACTATTTATAACTTAATTTGGTTATTTACTAAACAACAGAAACTTTTAAACTTTTCCTCTCTCTTTTTGGCTGAAAAAAGCACTCCCATAAGAAAGGATTGAAAAGGATACCATCAGGATATCCTACTGAGCTGTTTCTGAAAATCAATTCAGGAAGATGGAGGAGGCAGTGTGTGTGTGTGTGTGTGTGTGTGTGTGTGTGTGTGTGTATGTGCCTGTGTTTAAAAGAGGATGACAAAAATATTTTATGGAAATGGAGAAAATCTCAGTCTTGTCACTGTTCTTCAAAAGACAAATTGCTCATATCACCATTAGCCACAGTTCTACTAAATTTCTCCACAGGATATCTACCCTTGCATTCTTGACTTTTTCCTTTGAGACAACTTAAAAGGGGGACTTTATAACAGGATTGTAAAACATGAGGTCCTTAGGTATTTTAAGTTACTATACATATATATTTTGAGTGTAATTTTTTCAGCTGAAAAATATATTTGTTTTTCCCTGTATTACTAATATTTTATTCCCTGCTCAGAAAAACAGATCTGAGAAAATAAGAAAAAAAGCATTGTGAAATCACCTAATATACACATAGTGATGACTGCTGTCTGTAAATTGTTATAACTAAAACATTTCTCCTGGAGGTGACATTGAGAAGGTTCATGTGGACACCCACAAAACAGGCTACAACTGTTTTGTCTTTATACAGTTTATAATATACCCTACCAGAAATAAAGTTTTACTTTATATCTTAAATAAAACTTTATAAATTATCCCAGGATACTGAGTCTAAGAAAACTTAATTAATTTATTTAAGGTCACAAGGTTAATTAGTATGAGAGATGAAACCAAATTTCTAGATCTTCTGGTTCATTCCTCTTTGGTTTCCTTTACATTATCTGTGGAACATTGAATTTATAAAGGAAAAGGGCAAAAAACAAAAGTGCAGTCAGGTAGAAAAACAAAAATTGTAATCTTGACTTGTTTGTTTTCTGGAAGAATAGAGAATGATAACTTTCTATACTACATCTAACTTCACCTTGAATTGTACAACCCTCCATTTTCCCCCTCTTGACATTAGCACTGTTCTACACTTGATTAATCTTTAATACTAGATCCCCAGTAGCTGGAAATAGCACCTGATGCAGAGCAGATACCAGTAAATATTTACAAAATAAATAAATCATATATTTTGTATCTCCAAAACTAATGTTTTTAACCTACCAAACGACTTAAGTCAAGCCTTGAAACTGAACCACCCATATTGACAAATTGTCTGTTAGCTAAACATGATTTGAATCACTTTACTATTGCTTTATAACTGTCACTCTATGGAAATCTATTAATGGGATACATTAAAGTGTCAAACATCCGGACTAACAGTAAACACGAAAGTGTAAATGTCAGATTTCTTCTGGCTGCAGTACAATTAAATACTTGTGTTAAACATGGAACATATTTTGTTTGACACAGGAAAACACTTGCCTGCCCATTCTCTCACACTAAACAAAAGCTAACTAAATTTTAAAGAGCCAAAAGTAACTAGGTGATATGCCATTTATTCCTTTTAATCTGTTGTTATACCGTTCCATTGCATAGCTATTCACTATTTTACTCCCCCTTAGTAAAAATACCCTTGGGCATATCTTGTTTTCTTATGTAGCTTGATAGATTCTCTGTTACAATTATGCCTGTTATTTCAAATAGAATGCATATGTTATTGATGAAAATGCAATTGACCCTCTTTGAAAAGCATGTATCACGGCAGTTAAAGTTTACGATAGAATGTGTGATGAGTTGGTCTTGATTCAATCACTACTGAATAGAGATATAATTTTGCAGTAGGACCACGGCATGGGACTCAGACATGGTTCCACAGGGTGCCTGGCCATGGGGTGAATGGAAGGACGAAGTGTGTGTTCTCTCTTTCCCTGGGGAAATGCTTCTCCCACCAAGGCCCTTAACACTCACAGACCGCTTTTCCCCCTAGGTTGGTGTCCATTAATCTTACCCCCTCCTGGCCAGCCGAGTCAGCACTTCAGATTCAGCGCTTTGTCTCCACAACGAGCAAATGGCTCTTTAGTTGTCAGGGCTTGCCCACGAGGAATAGCCAGCACAGTGGGAAAGGATCAGGCCTTGAACATTTACAGTTCAAAAAGACATTCATAATTTTGGTCAAAATAAATAAACGTCTTTGGCTATTTGATACCAGTGTAGAAAATCTTAATGATGAGAATGGTGTGACTATTTCTCCAGGAAAAATTAAAATTTTATTTCCTCAAAAAAGAAACACAAATAAGTAAAGATGTCCACCCATGCCCCCTTGTGAAATAAACTCATTCAAATGACATAAGCACCTCTGAGCTGCATGTATGTTTAATTCATTCACTCTTTGCATATTTGGGGATACGTTTTATTTTCTATTAATAACTTATTTCTCTTTTTCCTGCAGGGGGAAATCTCAACAGTCTTTAGCGCAGTCATTGACTTCACGCAGAATTAAAAGATCATGATAAATCACCTACTACATCTTGCTAAAGAAACATAAAGTTTTTGAAAAGCTACAGATTTCTAGATAAGCTAAGTTCCTGATATCTCACATATATTTGCACATATCCGAAAACAACAAAATTTTCTAAGTACATATTTTCCCCAGATTGCCAGATTCATTGATCCTGGGCTTACGGCTAGATCCTTTAAAATCTGTACTACAGTTTGGGTTACAACTGCTTGATATTTGTTTGATAAACAACTGCTCAATATTAAGGATACATAACCTTAAGAGTACATCGAATTACAGGGTAGGATAAAGCAACAGATATCTTCAGATGGATGGCATTTTCTCAGTGCTTCCTGTGTATCCCCCTCTTAAAGTTTGTTACAGATTTCATTCTATAGTCCTTGACTGGATGCTTCTCAGATTAATAAATTTTAAAACCCTTGAGAGCAGATAACATACCTTGTATATACGTTTATAAATATAGTGGTGTCTGGCACAAAGCATTCAAGCTTCTTGAATTTAATGATGGAGAAATAGTGCTGCCTGGCTTCAGGGTTTTGAATGCATGGGCACTGACTTGAAACTAGCTATTCTCAAACTTTAGTATGAGGGAATTTTGTAAGGTATTTATGTGAACCTTATTTTCAAGGGCCCCATACACTGGCCTTCCTGTTTAGTGGCTTCAGAATCTGAGTTGATACCAGCCATCGGACACTGACACAGGTGTTTCCTGGAGTATTTGGAAAATACTGCCTTTTAACACTTACAGCGTGTTGTCTTCTTTGAGTCCACCAGTGTATTCTATTATGAAGGGAGCGTTTATAATGATGCCCTTTTACACTCCGTATGGCTTCCACGGTATTGCACTTTAGCCCATGCATCCGCGTGGAATAAGGCAGGAAGTCTGCGCGGGACACACGGCTGATAGACAACTAGTAACAGTGGACGGTTGGCACTAATTATTGTGCCTCATTTGCATGAGAGATTTTGAAAGATGGAAGCTAAAGTGTTTGTGGCATTTTCTGCCAACAAATTACCTGTCTGACAGGAGGGTGTCACTGCTCATCAGGGCTGGAAGTGTGTAAGTTGGTACTTGTGCAATCAAGGAGAAGTGAAATATTGCCTGGGAGAGTTACCTTCCTGGGAATAATTACTGTAGGTGTCAGTAAGGCTGGGAAAAGAAGGGGGTCTCTTTGCTGGCCTATGAGTAAAGGTGGTGAATGATGGAAGGGCTGGTTTTGATGATAATCTAAATCTCTGTCCCAACTCTGTTTACTTATCACTGATTATAAGAGCCAAACAAAGGCTAAGAAATCAGATAGTACTTAGGCAATTAAAAACAAAATCCCTACTCCTTATTCCATGAATTCCTGAGTCATTCTCATATGAAACTACTGTTCTGAAATATAATGTTCCTGGGGAGATTTCAAGAGTCAAAAAAAGAGGATTAAGGACAGGAGGAATCACTAGGAAAGAGTTGGACAAGAACTTAAAAGAAAAAAGAAAGAAACTGGAGTCCACATTTTCTGGAGCCCCTGGGATTTCAGTTTCTGCCTCCCCAGAGGTTCGCCAACTTCCTTCATAAATTTGACCCTACTCTTAGTCCTTCCTTTCTGCTCTCCTGGCTTCAGGTTCTCATGCTGACTACATGCCTCCCTCACAGAAAAACAAGCATACCCCCCCATTTCTATAAACTTTTCCTCTTTGTCACTGCCATAAAATTGCAGTTTGGTTCCCCCTCTTGGAGATGGAACATATCTGAGCCCTTGAAGTGGCAGATAGAGGCCTTTTCATCTGGTTTATATAGCTCAGAGTTCACCAGCATCACCAGCACTGATCAGAGTTTTGCAGTTCTGTTCTGTGTTAACCCTCTCAGACCCCAGTGGCCTCTGGGAGACCTGACCCCTACTTTGAGACACGATGAACTGGAAATAATAACTCCCATATGGGAGAAGAATACTTCAGCCCCAAGAGCTTATCAAGCTTTGTTTTTTCTATGACTGCTAAGAAAAGGAGTGTGTATTGGAAGCAATTCTCTCAGCTTATAGCTATTTTGATAGGGGGTCTATATTTAATAAAGGTTAAATCCATTGAAACTGAGTCAAAGGCACTTTTCATGGCCAACAATTTCACCTACTTTAGAAGTCCGTCTCTTCCCACTCTTCCCAGGTCTACTCAAAGCAAGAAATGGGCGACCTTGCTTTGTTTAATAGGCAAATGGCCCTTCCCCCAGATCATATGAATAAGTATTTTCAATCTGAACTTGTACATCACTCTTATATGTCTCTCTTCGGCACAAAAAAGAAAGCTCTTTCGGTAATTGCAAGACTTAATTAGCCAGTGTTCACACAAAGGCTTCCTTTGTTCACCTATCAACAGGCTGCTTTCATTGATGGTTCTCTGACTCTCTGAAGACTATTCTTTTACCAAGTTTTACACAGACTTCTATTTTCAGCTTCAGAGGCCTATGATATAAGTGCTCTGCATTCCAGCCCCCAGTGTCTTTTTCTCTGCCTCATCCTGTTTATAGATCACTCCTTCCATGGCTGATTGCAATTTGACCACCTTCCCAGTCGGCCAATCCCTTGCCTTTAGTGGGACAGAAACAAAATTTCAAAACAGCTGTGATGCTGTGGCAAGAAAGGTCCACTAAAAAGCTGATTTCCTTCCAGTTTCATTGTCCCTTCTTTGCATCAGAGTTATTGCATAGTAAAGAAAGAGGACAAGTGTGACCCTCTGAAAAATACCAGAAAATATGTACTGGTGACTACATGACCCAAATTTAAACTATGTTTCTTTTATAAATGAAAGGGGGGAAATTATATCCTATATCAGTCCACTGAATTATTTTTTAAAGTGTAGATCCTTTATTAGCTAATCCTTTATTGCTATTGTTTAGCAATCACATTCTGAACATTACCAAATATTATTGCCTTTGAAATTACCTCTTTGCTCTCCTCTGCTTATGTAAATCCTACTGCAACATTTCATGATGCTTTTTATGTTGATATTTAAAAGGTTTCTGTCCTAGAGATTACTGCTTTCTTTCCAGGGTAATAAGCTTAAAGTTTACCTACCTTTGGAGTCTGACATCCATAGACTCAAATCTATAGTAGTTCTGCTACTAACATTAAAAAAAATTCCTAGACCCTCAGTTGTTAGTGAAGAGGAACTTCTCACTACATAGGATATAGTTATCCTTCCAGAAAAAAGTTCTTATTATCATAATTGTTCCTATCCTGTGACATGTGCTGCTTGTAATTTTCTTTCTTAATTCTGAATATCTATTATATTCAAAAGTATAGACTCCTGTATAAAATAGAAAGCTTTTGAAATCCTTGGGCTTCCCTTGTGGCTCAGCTGATAAAGAATCCACCTGCAATATGGGAGACCTGGGTTTGATCCCTGGGTTCAGAAGATCCCAGGGAGACGGGAACAGTTACCCACTCCAGTATTTGGGCCTGGAGAATTCCATGAACTGTATAGTCCATGGGGTCACAAAGAGTTGGACATGACTGAGTGCCTTTCACTTTCACTTTGAAATCCTTAATTGCATTTATAAAGCTTTCTGTGAAGTCTATTAGCCATAAATATGAGTTTATGTTGCCAAAACATTTTAATTTGAAAGATAATACAAAACTCAGAGAAATATGTTCTAAAATCATAAAATTTTTATTACAATAAATATGCACTCAGTAATCTTGAGCTGTCATCAAACACTACTAGAGTCAATCAGGATATTTTTCACCTGCTTCAAAGAAAACTCTTCTGAAGTTTGCTAATAGAATACCAGTTCTGACACTTTCATGAGTGTTAGGTTGCAAACGCTTTCATTTGGATTTGAATAATATTAAAGAGGTTTATGTGTATATGTTTGAATTTGTGCTTTTCTGCTATAATTCTCAGATTTTGATATGCTGGCCCATTGTTCTTTACAAGATGGTAAAACATAGTAACTCTCTTCAATTAACTGGTCAAGGAAACATCTTTCCAGAAATCTCTTTGAAAGGTTTCTCATGAAATTAATGTTATATGGTGCACATTATTCTAATTTACCATTGCTTTTTTCTGAGTCTTTAAGTCTGTACATGACTTTTAACCATTCAGCAGCATTTTTATCAAATATCAGAAATAAACTGATTTTAATTCTTCTAATGAAAGAAACTTTTTATAATTCTCAGAAGGTGTTTAATTTCACTGCACTGCCTCATCACTCTTTGTGTGCTGTATGTCCCCCTACATTTTTTTTCTCAACCACAACTGCAAGAACATACTCTACATCTTTTGTTTATCATAAATTTTCAAGTGTGACCACTCTTTGAAAGAAGCATCCTTTTTCAGTTCAGAGGGAAGTCATTTCCTTGATTTGAAGATCTTTCTGCAGAGACAGATTTATTTACTGATGGATTTATTTGTACATCCAACTAGTTCATTTTATAGCCACATATCTATGTTTAATTTCTTCTTTTACAATCTAGCCGATGCTATCAACAGTACTCTATAAAGTTACTTGGAGTACGCACTCTTCCAGCTTATTGCAGGATGTACTTATTAAAATAATATTTAAATAAAACATGTAGGGTTAAATATTATTTTCTATCATCATGAAAGTGATAGTCTCAGGAAGAAATAAATCACCCACAGCTCACAGTAAACAAGTTGATAACAGTGTACTGTATTTAGTTCCAGACATTTTTCTATCAAGGTTAAACCTAGTTTTTAAGCAGACTCATTTATGATGACTTGCTCTGCATATAAACTTCTTAAACTCTCAATTTTATTGATATTTTCTCCAGTATTTTTCATAATAAATATTTTGAATATCATCCACTGGGGAGGAAAACATGCCCTGTGGAATGGAGAGAGGACACACCAATACCCAGACTTCAGAAGACCCTCTGTACAATTCAATAGTTAAGACAGACGTCTTTCCAATGCAATAAACAATATAAGGAAGCTTATGATACATGTAAGAGGAATAATAATAAGGTGAGAGCACTGAACATGGGGTGGTCAGGGAAAGATCATGCCATGTTAAACCATTTAAAAGGCAGAGCTTAAACATTTTTGAAAAATTATAGTGATGGAAGAAGAAGCAATGAGTTTGATTACACATTACACATGAATGACTATAGGGTATTTTATGAGGGAAGATTTGAAGTCGACTTTCCTATTTTTCTAAATCTGTTTAAACAGTCATTTGTTTGAAAAGTGAATGGTAAATAAGGTATGAATGCTTTATTGTTTGAATTGAATTTGAGCTCTTTTTGGTATGTACTCTGCCATTAGTGAGATAGAGCACTACAATTAAGTTAAAAGCCTATTTCTCCTTCTCTCTTGAAATTGTTTGCAAACTTTTTTTTTTAATCTGAGAGTTTTATCACTCTGTTTCACATATAAACAAGATGAAAGAGAACCTTCCTTTCAGTTGTCATAGTCTGCTGTTACAGACTGGGTTGATTTGACATGGCGAAAATACATTCTTATTGCATTAAAATTCACTTTAAATAAGACAAACATATCTGCATTTTAAATTCACAAAGTAATTTAGAGAAAATATTGGACATGAATGCTATTTGGAAAATGAAAATATTCAGTAAGAACAGAATATCCCTTGATTATATTTGATTGGGGTTAACAAAAAGAAAACTTGATCTTGAGAAGGGAAATGCTGCAAGGGGACATTTTTATTGAGTTGATGCTGTCATCTGTCTCTTAATTTTGTTTCAGGAAAATCAGCAAGGTTATTATTTAAATCAGCTTATGTTGAAAGGCAAGTAGTTAAATTTGAAGCACAGTTTATTGTGTATTTTGACATCCTTGATTTTCAGTTCCTTTTCCCTCTCCTTTGTTCATATTCCTTAAAAAAAAGTATTGCATCTATTCATAACTGCAAGCAGATTCTGAATTAGTCTTATTTCTTCAAACTCGATTATATTACACTCTTATTACACTCTTTTTCAGTGTATCATTTACTTTTCACAGCTACTTGGAGTGGCGTGGGGTGTCAGTATTTAAAAATCTCCATTTTTACCCTGCTGTCAGAATAAATGTGAAAATTTTGTAATGACTTATAGCACTCCTTCCACTAGGGAGTTTTTAACCTAAATTAATCCTTTTAAAGAATAGGGGATAAAGGTCAGTTTTGATTGTGGAAACTTCTCAATATCCTTAAAACCACTGTATATATAGAGTTACTTACCTTCCATAAGGTCAATCCAGCAAGAGATTTAGAATTAATATATCTTTTTATTGAACAAGTGTAAATATTATATCACACAACTGATGATTAAACACTTAGTTCAGTTCAATCGCTCAGTCATGTCCAACTCTTTGCGACCCCATGAACTGCAGCATGCCAGGCCTCCCTGTCCATCACCAATTCCTGGAGTTTGCTCAACTCATGTCCATTGAGTCAGTGATGCCATCCAACCATCTCATCCTCTGTCTTCTGCTTCTCCTCCTGCCCTCAATCTTTCCCAGCATCATGGTCTTTTTCAAATGAGTCAATTCTTCACATCAGGTGGCCAAAGTATTGGAGTTTCAGCTTCAGCATCAGTCCTTCCAATGAACACTCAGGACTGATTTCCTTTAGGATGGATTGGTTGGATCTCCTTGCAGTCCAAGGGACTCTCAAGAGTCTTCTCCAACACCACAGTTCAAAAGCATCAATTCTTCAGCGCTCAGCTTTCCCTATAGTCCAACTCTCACATTCATACACGAATACTGGAAAAACCATAGCCTTGACTAGACTGACCTTTGTTGGCAAAGTAATGTCTCTGCTTTTTAATATGCTGTCTAAGTTGGTCATAACTTTCCTTCCAAGGAATAAGCATTAAACACTAGCACAGAACTAAAGCATAGTGTGGACCCAAAATTTTATTCTATACTTAAATATGAATATACTTATTAAGGTGATAGACAAATGTCAACTATAAATATCCCTGAGAAATAAAATATTTTGCTGAAAGTCTCTACAAAATAATTTTAAGATGCATTCCTAAGTAATAACCAATATCAATGAGGTCATATTTCCCTAGATATAGAAACTATTCGGACATTGTCCTAGGTTTCTAAACATCACTATTTTCTCGGAAAACAGAAAGAGACTCACAGGAACAAAGACACAACTCTGGCTATATTTTGGGGCAAGGCAGGGAAAAAAGATGAAAATGTTGCAGAATCTCTAAATGTATTGGTGAAATATCCAGTAAGATACGATGGTGACTACCTTATAACTGCAAAACGTTCTACGCACATATTTAAAATTTATTAACTATTTTTCATACTTATTATTCCCTGTAAAAATCTTCATTTACATTAAATATTGAAAATAATATCCTTATTTTCTATAAATTTAGAGTTATGCAGGGCATTAAGAAGATGTGTGAAAGGCAGTATCAAGTTGAATGAAATTCAGTCTTTATGACACAGATTTAACATCCTTTTTTAACTTGGAAAAGAATTAAAAGTGGCCTAATCCAAAATCTTCCTGATATCTGTACAAGGCTGCACACAATTGGCTATTGAGTCTCACAATAGTCTTTCTATGAAACTTGTGTGGTCCCTCTTAGGAAGTCAAACACAGAGATAAGGACAATAACACTTACTATAAAAGTCACATTTTGATCCCTCTATTTGCTGCCTCCAATTTGTAGTTTAAGCTTCCCTTTATTAAAAAAAACAGGCTGATGTAAAAATCACATCACAATCTCAGCTTCTCCAAATTTCCATGGAACCACTGGTCACCACACACACTGCTGTCAAATTGTTCTGCTTCTCATCAGCTGCATGCTGGGCAGGGCAGGAGCTGGTCATACGCTAATTAGGAGGACAGACTTTGTAAACTCCGTTCTAAGAAATATAGGTGCCAAGTAAGAGCTCGTGTAATAAAGTTATTTAAGGAGAAAGGGCACGGGTTGAAGAATGAAGTATTTTTAATGTCTTTGGACCGGATTGTTGAGAGAAATTTGCTTTCAGGATGACTCCAAGGTTAAAGTGAATTTCTTCCCTGAAGCTGAGAAGGGCTGAAATATGGGTCCATTTAGAAATGATGTCTTTAGAAAAAATTCCACATCTATAAAATTCCTCATGTGGATTTGGCTAAATAGCTGTTTTTCTGGAATAATTATAGGCTAATAAAGGTACTAAATTCATAGAAAAGACTTTAATCTAGTTTGACAGAAATAATAAACAGTGTAAACTTGCAGTACATTGAAAGTCCCCATAGCAAATTGATCTTTTAATATTGTTAGTTATGTATGAAAAGTGAAATAGTGAAATAAGCAGAAATTTTGACTTATTTGTATGAATTGGTTTGTGCTAAGTATTGCTTAACATAAAGTTAAGACATTATGCAAAAAGATTCTTTTAAAATATCTTATTTATAACTATATAATAGTATGAAAGTGAAAATGGATTAAAAAACCATACAAATGATAAAAAGAGCATATAAACGTATTGATTTGTGTTTATATCACAAGTATATATGAATATATACAAGATAAACAGGAAGACTATTTGTAAACACCTTTAAAAGCAGTTATCTCTTGATAATAAAATTGATAACTTTTAGTTTACCTCTATGCTACATGACTCTACTGAAAATGATTTATTTATTAATGATTACTATTATTATTATTAATAATCTTATAAATCTTTTACTTTTGAAATTTTGGAAAAGAGGTGAAACACTGAGTAAAATGAACTGATTATTAAAGAATTTATAATATTTTATAATTTTAATAATGTCCACAGTAAGAAGAAAAGAGGCTCATGGGTTCATATTTTAGCACTGGTTTAAATATATTTAAAATTAAATAAGGTCATGACAGCAAATAGAAAAGTACTCCTTCCCTTCCTGGTAATATATTAGGAGTACTGAGAGGATTTAAAGTGTCAAGTAATCTTTAATGTTTAGAAGCATATTTAACAGGTAAGATGCTCATGTCGAAATGAACTTCAGCAAAATACCTAAATTTTCAAAGATATTTGTCACAATGAGCCACTCACACAACATTTGATGACAACTTTTAGAAATAATTTAACTGATTACTTTTACTAAAAAGTCAAATTATTCTTCATACAGTTGTCCTTGTATTAATCATAGATAAAAATCTGAGGAGGTGAAATAATTTAGTGAGGCTCAGTTCAGTTCAGTCACTCAATCGTGTCTGACTCTTTGCAGCCCTGTGGATTGCAGCACGCCAGGCTTGCCTGTCCATCACCAACTCCCGGAGCTGTTCAAACTCATGTCCATTGAGTTGGTGATGCCTTCCAGCCATCGCATCCTCTGTCGTTCCCTTCTCCTGCCTTCATTCTTTCCCAGCATAAGGACTTTTCCAGTGAGTCAGTTCTTTACATCAGGTGGCCAAAGTATTGAAGTTTCAGCTTCAGCATCAGTCCTTTCGATGAATATTCAGAATATTTAGTGAGGTAGGTATATATATTTTCACTATTCAACTTGTCACTCAGGAAATTATGAATGGATGAAAAATTAAACTACATTGCTCTAAACTAAGAATCAAAAACCATGATAAAGTAAACTATGAAGAATATCAATTGCATTCTTGACAGTGTGTTTTAAAAAGAGTTACAATAGTGATGTTTTAAAATAACTGTAATTGAAAAAATAACTTTATGCATAAACAAAAATTATGGGACATAGCCTTCTGGGCATGATTTTAATTTTTATATAATTTTCAATATATAAATAAAAATACTCAATTTAAAGCAAAAGAAAAATAGGGAAATGTGGGGAAAATCTCATGATCACACCACACAAACTCTATTCATTTTTAAATGTTTTTCATGCAAATGCAAATTTTAAAGATAAACAAAATGTAAAGTTACAGAGATTGATAAGCATTTCCTTATTGTTGCTTTGGTGGTTGTAGTAACACATTCACAAGTAAAAAATTACAAAAGTAAATCTTACACTAGCTTAACCAAAAAGGAGACAAACTGAAATGAATAATTTGGCTGAAGGTGTTGGAAACTGTTTCTAGGAACTCATCAAACCTCTGTCTCCCTCTCTCTATCTTTTGGCTGCACATTCTCCATGCATGTTGGTCTATCTTACCATCTAAGCCACCCCAATGGAAAGAGGACTTCTCCATCCAAAGGCCATGTAAGAGATCAGGAAAGAACTTATTGCTCCAGTAAGCCATGCCTCCCTGTGTTTGCTTATCTATTCCTTTAATCTTGGGGTAGTGTTGTGCCCCTATGTTCTCCACTCTCTTACAGACTTCTGAAACAGTTATTGATATTTGAGTCTGTTTAGGGCTTCCCAGTCCATCCTAAGAGAAATCAACCTTGACTATGCATTGGAAGAACTGGTGCTGAAGCTGAAGCTCCAATAAATTTGACTACCTGATATAAAGAGCTGACTCATTGAAAAAGACCATGATGCTGGGAAAGGTTGAGGGCAAGAGGAGAAGGGGGTGACAGATGATGAGATGGTTTGATGGCATCACTGACTCAATGGACATGAGTTTGAGCAAACTCCAAAAGAGTGAAGGACAGAGAACCCTG
Source organism: Muntiacus reevesi (assembly GCF_963930625.1). Lineage (NCBI taxonomy): Eukaryota > Metazoa > Chordata > Mammalia > Artiodactyla > Cervidae > Muntiacus > Muntiacus reevesi. The sequence goes on along the minus strand of NC_089269.1, from coordinate 17,646,997 downwards.
GTGTGCTGCAGTCCATGGGGTTGCAAGGAGTTGAACATGCCTTAGTGACTGGACAACAGTAAGGACTCTGCTGGTGACTCAGTGGTAAAGAAGCCACCTGGCAACTCAGGAGACACAGGAGACTCGAGTTCCATCCCTGGATCAGGAAGATCCTATGGAGGAGGAAATGGCAAGCTACTCCAGTATTCTTGCCTGGAAAATTCCATGGACAAAGGTGCCTGGTGGGCTACAGTCTGTGGGTTGCAAAGAGTCAGACATAATTGAGCACGCACATCTTTTTATTACTTGTTTGGATGGAGTGGTGACTTCAAACTCCTTTCATTGATTCAGAAACTAGAAGTCTGTGAGAAGATCTCTAAATGAAATATTAGTTTACAAATAGTTACAGCATCATTCAGGTTATTTATTTATAAGTGAACTTTTGGAGACCCAAAGAAATTTTCTTGGGCTCCAAAATCCCTGTGGACAGTGACTGCAGCCATGAAATTAAAAAGACACTTCCTCCTTGGGAGAAAAGCTATAACAAACATAGACATCAGAGACATATTGAAAAGCAGAGACATCACTTTGCTGACAAAGGTCTGAATAGTCAAAGCTATAGTTTTTCCAATAGTCATGTATGGATGTGAGAGTTGGACCACAAAGAAGTCTCAGAGTCAAAGAATTCATGCTTTCAAATTGTGGTACTGGGGAAGATTCTTGACAGTCCCTTGGACAGCAAGGAGATCAAACCAGTCAATCCTAAAGGAAATAAATCCTGAATATTCATTGGAAGGACTGATGCTGAAGCTGAAGCTCCAGTACTTTGGCCACCTGATGTGAAGAGCTAACTCATTGGAAAAGACCCTCATGCTGGCAAAGATTGAGGGCAAGTGGAGAAGGGGATGATAGAAGATGAGGTTGTTGGATGGCATCACTGACTCAATGAACATGTTTTTGAGAAAACTCCAGGAGATAGGAAAGGACAGGGAAGCCTGGGGTACTGCAGTCCATGGGGTTGCAAAGAGTTGGACATGATTTAGCAACTGAACAACAGCAACAACAAAGAAATGATTTACAAATGACATTGAGAATTTGCCCAAAATTAAATATCAAATATAGTGCTAAAACTAATTACCACTATTATATTTGTTTAGTTGTAAGTCACAATAATCAAGTTTTAAAAAAGGTTATTTTTTATTTTTTCATATACAATGTTTATATACTAATGTGACCTATATTCACAGATGTTTTATATAAATTTCTCACACTGTAGATTATTATTGAAGCCACTCTTGCTTAAAACTCTTAAGATGCTTATCCAGGTGAGCCAGTCTGTAATTGAGCATCTTGAGATTTTGATTTTATTGCACTGCCTTAAATTTATCTATGTTAAAATTTGTCACATTTAATTTAATCCATTATTTCATCTTGTCAAGGCCTTTTTGGATACTAATTTTGTCATCCAAAACACTGCCTATTCCTTCCAGATTCATGTCATCTTCTATTTGGATGATCATATTTTCATACAAGTCAGTGATAAATGGTGATAAGTGTTACACAGAACAGGATTGAGAAGAAAGCCTTCTGCTCTGCCACTGCAAATGTCTAAGCTGACATTTTTCTATAAACATATTTGAATATGGCAATTTAATTTATTGTAAATCTGCCTATTACTTCAACCTAAACCTACAAGATGTCATATTATCTACATATAGTATAGAAATGATCTAGTTTAATGTCATTATGAAATTCAGATATGTCTCATCTATTTCAGAATCACTTAATAATTTTTTTTTGAAATTATGCTTGTGATGCATTTGTATTTGAAGAAAATGACTGTACTAAATTGATTGCAAAAATAACTGAACTCACCATTCCTACCTCTCTGATTACATTTTGTATCATAACTTTGTGTGCATGCTTGTTTGGATTGTTGTGTTGGATTCTGTGACCCCTTGTCAATCAGGCTCCATTGTCCATGGAATTTTCCAGGAAAAATACTGGAGGGGGTTGCCACTTCCTTATCCAAGAATCTTCCCAACCCATGTCTTCTGCATTGAATCTGTATCTCCTGTATTGGCAGGCATATTCTTTACCGTTGATCCACCAGGGAAGCTCAAATAATACATTCATGTACTTGCAACTTACGTGACTTAAAGTCATCTTGCTTGCCACTTTGCCATTGTTGTTTACTCGCTAAATTATATCTGACTCTTTTGCAAATCCATGTACTGTTGTCCACCAGACTCTTTGGTCCGTAGGATTTCACAGGAAAGAATACTAGAGTCTGTTTCCATTTCCTTCTCCAGGGATCTTCCTGACCCAGGAATGAAACCTGTGTCTCCTGCATTAGCAGGCAGATTATTTACCACTGAGCCACCAGGGAAGCCAAGACTCAGATGCCTTCACTTCTAATTCTGGGCCAGCTCTGTGACATTTTGGCCAATAGAATATGGTAGAAGTATCACTATGACACATCAACTCCTGAAGCTCAAGAAGACTTAAGCAATCAAGCTGTTACTTAGAATTCTGTCCCATAATGAGAACGAGCCAAGAATGAACAACTGGAAAGTGAGAAACCAAATGAAAAAGAGCACAGATCCTAATAGAGGCTAGCTAGACAAGCTGCCGGAACACAGGCAGGTGAGTGATTCCAAAGAACATTAGTCAAGACAGACCCATATTACAGGGGTCATGACTCATGAATAATACTAAATGTTACCCAGTAAGATTTACAGATTTTAAAGCAGTCTCTAGCAAAATTTCAATAGCATTTTTGTAGAAAAGAAAAAAAACCAATTTAAAATATGTATGAAACTGCAAAAGACTCTGAATAGGTAAAGTGATCTTAAACAAAAAGAACAAAGCTGCAGATATCATTCTATCTGATTACAGATTATACACAAACCAACAGTAACCAAAAGCATGGTACTAGCATAAACGCAGACGTAGACCAATGGAACAACAGCTTAGAATCAGTTCAGTTCACTTGCTCAGTCCTGTCTGACTCTTTGTGACCCCATGGACTGCAGCAAGCCAGGCTTCCCTATCCATCACAAACTCCCGGAGCTTACTCAAACTCCTGTCCGTCAAGTCAGTGATGCCATCCAACCATCTCATCCTCTATCATTCCTTTCTCCTCCTGACTTCAATCTTTCCCAGCATGGCTGGGGAAAGGGTCTTTTCTAATGAGTCAGTTCTTCACATCAGGTGCTTAAAGAATTGGAGTTTCAGCTTCAGCATTAGTCCTTCCAATGGACACTCAGGACTGATCTCCTTTAGGATGGACCGGTTGGATCTCCTTGCAGTCCAAAGGGACTCTCAAGAGTCTTCTCCAACACCGCAGCTCAAAAGCATCAATTCTCCAGTGCTCAGCTTTCTTTATAGTCCAACTCGCACATCCATACATGACTACTGGAAAAACCATAGCTTTGACTAGATGGACCTTTGTTGGAAAAGTAATGTCTCTGCTTTTAATATGCTCTCTAAGTTGGTCATAACTTTCCTTCCAAGGAGTAAGCGTCTTTTAATTTCATGGCTGCAAATCACCACCTGCAGTGATTTTGGAGCCCAAACAAATAAGGTCAGCCACTGTTTCCATTGCTTCTCCATCTACTTTCCATGAAATGATGGAGCCAGATACCATGGTCTTAGTTTTCTAAATGTTGAGCTTTAAGCCAACTTTTTCACTCTACTCTTTCACTTTCATCAAGAGGGTCTTTAGTTCTTTGCTTTCTGCCATAAGGGTGATGTCATCTGCATATCCGAGGTTATTGATATTTCTCCCGGCAAGCTTAATTTCAGCTTGTGCTTCATCCAGTCCAGCGTTTCTCATGATGTACTCTGCATATAAGTTAAATAAGCACAGTGACAATATACAGCCTAGATGTACTCTGTTCCTGATTTGGAACCAGTCTTTTTTCCATGTCCAGTTCTAACAGTTGCTTCCTGACCTGCATACAGATTTCTAAAGAGGCAGATCAGGTGATCTGGTATTCCCATCTCTTTGAGAATTTTGCACTGTTTGTTGTGACCCTCACAGTCAAAGGCTTTGGCATTGTCAATAAAACAGAAGTAGATGTTTATCTGGAACTCTCTTATCTTTTCAATGATTCAACCGATGTTGGCAATTTGATCTCTGGTTCCTCTGTCTTTTCTAAATTCAGCTTGAACATCTGGAAGTTCACAGTTCACATACTGTTGAAGCCTGGCTTGGAGAATTTTGAGCACTACTTTGCTAGCATGTGAGATGAGTGCAATTCTGTGGTAGTTTGAGCATTCTTTGGCATTACCTTTCTTTGGGATTGGAATGAAAACTGACCTTTTCCAGTCCTGTGGCCACTGATGAGTTTTCCAAATTTGCTGGCATATTGGATGCAGCACTTTCACAGCATCATCTTTCAGGATTTGAAATAGCTCAACTGGAAGGAATTCCATCACCTCCATGCTAGCTTTGTTTGTAGTGGTGCTTCCCAAGGCCCACTCGACTTTGCACTCCAGGATGTCTGGCTCTAGGTGAGTGATCACACCATTGTGATTATATGGGTTGTGAAGATCTTTTTGGTATATTTTTTCTGTGTATTCCTGCCAACTCTTCTTAATATCTTCTGCTTCTGTTAGGTCCATACCATTACTGTCCTTTATTGAGTCCATCTTTGCATGAAATGTTCCCTTGGTATCTCTAATTTTCTTGAAAAGAGCTCTAGTCTTTCTCATGTATTGTTTTCCTTTATTTCTTTGCACTGATCACTGAGGAAGGCTTTCTTATCTCTCCTTGCTATTCTTTGGAACTCTGCATTCAAATCAGTATATCTTTCCTTGTCTCCTTTGTCTTTCACTTCTCTTTTTTCCACAACTATTTGCAAGGCCTCCTCAGACAAGCATTTTGCCTTATTGCATTTCTTTTTCTCGGGGATGGTCTTGATCCCTGTCTCCCGTACAATGTCACAAACCTCGTCCATAATTCTTCAGGCTCTCTGTCTATCAGATCTAGTCCCTAGAATCTATTTCTCACTTCCACTGTAGAATCATAAGGGATTTGATTTAGGTCATACCTGAATGGTTTAGTGGTTTCCCCCACTTTCTTCAATTTAAGTCTGAATTTGGCAATAAGGAGTTCATGATCTGAGCCACAGCCAGCTCCTGGTCTTGTTTTTGCTGACTGTATAGAGCTTCTCCATCTTTGGCTGCAAAGAATATAATCAGTCTTCATAGAACCATTCAACTTCAGCTTCTTCAGCGTTACTGGTTGGGGCATAGATTTGGGTTCCTGTGATACTTGATGGTTTGCCTTGAAAACAAGCAGAGTTCATTCTGTTTAAGTTATTCTAATAGCTTAGGATAGCTATTGCAAAAAGGTAAAAGGTAAGTTTTGGTAAGGATGTAGAGAAAGGGATCCTTTGTATGTACACTGTTGATGGGACTGTAATTGGTAATGTCATTGTGGAAAATAGTATTGGATTCCACAGAACTTTAAAAAATTAGCAGAAACATTATGTGATAAAACAATTCCACTTCTGGTTAGATATCCAAAGGATATGAAATCATTATCTGAACACTATCTGTTCTTCCATGTTCATTGCTGCATTATTTACATTAGTCTAGGTATAAAATCAACTAAGTGTCCCTTGACCAATGAATAGATAAAGAAAATGTGATATATAAACACACAGTAAAACATTTTCCAGCCTTAAAAAATAAGGAAATTCTGTCATTTGAGACAATGTGAATGAACCTAGAGGACTTTATGCTAAATGTGAAAGCCAGACACACAAAGACAAATACTTACATTTGTCTTACTTATAAGCATGATCTTACTTATAAGTGAATCTAAAAGAACCAAACTCATAGAAGAAGAGAATAGAATGGTGGTTTCCAGGGGTTGCTGGGTGAGGGACATGAAGAGATATTGGTCAAAAGATACAAAATTGTAGTTATTTAGATTGAGTAAGTTCTGGAGATCTAATGTAGAGTATAGTGGCAGTAATTAATATTACTATATTATATACTTGAAATTTGCTGAAGGAGTAGATCTTAAATGTTATCACTACACCCACACATGAAAGATAATTATGTGAGTGGATGGATATGCTAATTAGCTTGGTGTGGTAATCATTCCGCAATGTCTACATATATCAAAATATCATTTCATACAACATAAATATATACAATTATTATCTGTTAATTTAAAGCTGGAAAAATATAAATATTTGTCTCATTATGCCACTAAGATGTTTTTTTAATCACCAATAGATAACTGATACATTGCCCATTTTATCTTTTATAAAAATTGAAACGATTTCCTATGAATATTTGTCAGCATATCTTCCATTCTTAGGATAATTCAGAAATCATCTGTGAGATTATATTTGATCTATCTTATTACCACAGGCTTTGGATGACCAAAAAACTTTAATTTTGTAGTTCTAATTTATCAGTAGTGCTAATGTATTGGGCTTCCCAGGTGGCTCAGTGGTAAAGAACCTGCCTGCCAATGCAGGAGACACAAGAGATGCAGGTTCAATAATGTATCAGAAAGTTTGTGGGGTGCTTTAATTGCTTATAAATGTCTTCTGTGGACATACAATAAGGTAGGAATAGAATAAACGCAGTATACAGTTGATCTCTGAAAAGCATCACTTTGAACTGCATGGGTCCACTTATATACAAAAGCTTTTCCACAATAAATACTACAGTACTATACAATTTGGGCTTGGTTGAATTCGTGAATGTAAACTGCTTATATGGAGGGTCAATTGTAAATTATACAAGAATTTTTTAACATAAGGAGGGTTGGTGCTCCTAACCCCCACATTGTTCAAGGATCAACTATATTCATTATGCTCACTTTAGAGAGTATAATATATTTTTGAATATATAAATTTCCACAATCACTTCCAAGTTAGAATTCAAAGATAAAGACACTGGCTACAATGTCTCTTGGTGATTACTATTAGAATAAATTTTCACTACTCTAGGAAGAGATGTATTTCTCATTTGTTCATTAATATGTATTAATTTTCTAGATGTCTAGTTGTTATCTTGAAGAGCACATAAACTTTGGCCATATGATCAGACAGATGGAAAGGATCAGTTACCATGGGAAATAAGGGGAAGGAATGAAGTCTCAAAAGGGACACAACTCCAGGAGTCATCCATTCTTCTATACCCTGGAAAGTGGAGTGAGATGACCGGCTCTCTTAGTGGATAATTCTGATGACAGTGAGCCACACTAATAGAAGAGGTTTTTTGTTTGTTTCTCTGTTTGTTTGTTTTGCCTACATAGTTAGTGCTTGGAGCTAAAATTTGTGCTTTGACCATTTTGTTTCATTGAGGCAATCCATTAAGACAGGTGTGGGAGTATTTTTTTAATCATGGCTAACAGTAGAAGCACCTCACTCCAGTACTCTTGCCTGGAAAATACCATGGACGGAGGAGCCTGATAGGCTGTAGTCCATGGGGTTGCTAACAGTCAGACATGACTGAGCGACTTCACTTTCACTTTTCACTTTCATGCATTGGAGAAGGAAATGGCAACCCACTCCAATGTTCTTGCCTGGAGAATCCCAGGGACGGGGGAGTCTGGTGGGCTGCCATCTATGGGGTCGCACAGAGTCGGACACGACTGACGCAACTTAGCAGCAGCAACAGTAGAAGAGCCTTCCAAAATAATGGTTAAAATTTAGAATGTTTTAGATGACTGAATTTTTATCTGTTGAGGTATATAGCCATCACTCCTACTTATACTTTGCATATAATTAGCTTATTAAGTTTAAAGAATTCTTAGGATGTTTGCTGTAAGCATTTTGGTAGTATTTATTCAGTTAGTATATTACAAAATCCCAAAGGAAATAAACCAAATCTCTCAGACATTTAAAATTGACTATAAATATTAAATCTTCCCATATATTTTCATAAAATAATAGCTTTATGTCACTTACCTGTAGTACTTCAAGTACTATTAAAAATAAAGTATTCATAATTATCAGATGATTCAACACTTCTTTTTCTACCTACATAACTCTTCAAACAGTACCCAGAGACTCTAGAGGCAGAATCCAGTAATTTTTTCCACATGTATTACAGGAGATTCTGATCATGCTGATATTTAAAAATCGCCAGTCTATGACATATTCCTTTACCTGTTACACATGTGTTTTCTCCTCTTTTTGTCCTCACCCAAGCTCTACCCCATTGAGCAGAAAGTACAGAAAGTTCCCATATTCCCCTCAACCCTGCATGATTAGTCTTTTGAAGTTGCCACGTTAATTGTTAAAGTACCTTTTGGGTCTGGAACAAATGCATAATGACATCCGTATTATCACAAAATTAGAGATTTCTAGTATTTTTCCTCTTTTTTTTTTTTTTGTATTGTTGCTGTTATTAAAAGCTATGGGTGCAATTCAATTAATAGTTGTTACTGTTTCTGTTATCTAGAAGGAGAAATAGTTTGAACATATGTTTGTTAAACATTTTCACATAGCCCTCCTGTTTCTACTTATTTGAGTGTACAAGCTATCTTGTTCATTGAAAAGAAAGTTTTCTTAGGACATACTATCACCTACAACACCTATTACTTATGTTGCTTAGGTAAAAAAGGCAGTACTATTGACCAAATTTAATGGAACATATTTGTTGGACTGTACTTCTATTTTGTTCACTGTGACAATTTTTTAAATGTATAATAAGAATTAATCATGTGTCTATATAATCTGTGACAAGAACTGAGGAAAATGATGTCTCAGAAATTATCTCCTGATCAAGTGCATCCTTGGCACCAAGTAGAATCAAATAAGTAACTCAAAGTTACCTCTAAACTGCAAATCTGAGTTGCATAGCAAATGCATATGGAAATCACACAGGTAAATGTAGCTGGAGTTCAAGAAATGCATACTATATTTTAAAGGGTTTTCTCTCATTTTGAATTAATACTTAAAATGCTTCCTTCATGGGCATGTAAGTTTGATTCTAAGCACCTTCAAATTTTATATACTCTGCAAATCAACTTATGAAATGTATACCCAGAATCCTATACTCCTATACCCTGAAAATGTGTCTTCCTCTGGGCTGATATAAATAAAGTGTTCAACTGAAACAGAAATTCCAAATTATTTCTAAATTCAAATCTCTTTTTGGACACACACAAACATATATAAAATTTAGTATATTCTGTCATTATGTATATTGTGTTATTATACTTATTCTGATATTACATATATACCCTGATATACACCAAGAAAGATGCTTGAATTTAGTTATAATAATATATATGTACAAAAACTTAAGATTTATAGCATTTTAAATGTCTATGCCTATTTCTCCTGTGCTGTGTGTTATTTTACATCTCCATTCTTTTCATCATATGATGCATAAGGTTATTTTTAACCTTTTGGTGGTTTTGATGAAGCAGGTTCTGCCATGAGTTTTCTGTTGAAACTAATCATATTTGCCTTTCTTTGCTCTTCTCTCCATCACAAGAGGCTAGAATTTGGGAAGTGTAGTTCCTAGACTCCCTTGTCAGCTGGTTTCCATTTAGGCTCTGCCAAAGGATTAAAAGTATGAAGGCAGAAGGGAATTCGTTTTGGATTCTTGCAGTAGCTGGAAAGAAACGACTCTAGGGTACTGGAGACTCCAGGAACATTGGTGGTCCATACAGTGGCAGCCGGGTCTCTCCAGACCTGAGGTTGTGGAGGTGACTTCAGCAGTGTAAGTAACCACGATCCAGCAGAAGCAGCTAGTATAAACTTCTGCATGTTGACAGCTGCGGACCTCCAGAAGTTCTGAAGTTTTATTTTCTTTAGTTAAAACTCGTGTCTCACATGTGCTCCTCCAACCCTTCCAACACCTTTAAAACCAACTTTTTTACGAGCTCTTTCTCTGCTTGAAATATCTAGAGTGATTTCTCTTTTCCTGACTGAAAAATGGCTATGCATGGGAAATGCTTGGCTTATTCACTGAGACAATTAGAAGACTGATGAGTGTACAGAAACTTCATGCTGTGTCCAGTATGACTTGGCAGAGAGAATAGCCTTTTCAGTGTTAGGGATGAGAAACTAATTTAGAGCAAATCTCAGTAGTGGAAAGAGTCAGCTAAGATTTGCCAGAACTTATAGGAAAGAGCCTTTTAGTGAAAAATAGCTAGCTACCTTCCAAGGAGTGTGTATGTGTGTGTTTCTTATATCTACTCTAAGAAGTCACTTCTTAACCAGTTATCCTTCCAATATGTTAAATATGCATAAACATTTAAGCTGCAGAACTGAACTCAGAATATTTTGGTTTAAAGCTTGGGCTTCTTTTCTGATCAACTAGAGTCATGTCAGAATTTCCCATTTTGATCTGGCAAGTGAATACCATTAATCCATACCTACTTTGCAGAGCCTTTTATAGGATCAAAAGGGATAATGTATACAAAGGTGCTTTTTAAGTAGCTAAATTCTACATCCATGTCAGGTGTTTTGAGAGAAGATTAGTTAACAGCTAGAAAGGAAAGCACTGTGACTTCAAAAATTACAACCAGAAAGTAATTCCTAAATCAAATAGTGACTCTGTTCACAGCCTCTATGAACACTTTGACTGTGTTTCTCTTTATGTGGAGCTATGAAGTCAGAAATAGCTCAAGAACAAAGTGAGAGGTCCATGAAACATAAAGAAAGGAGAAGCAGAAAGCAGACTCAAAAGGCATGAATTGGCAATTGCTACACATTCACACTGTCATTGTCCTTCCCAAACTCAATCATGCCAGCTTAGAGGCAACTGCTCTTTGCTTCTCTGCCCTGTGCATTGAGAATAGTGAACGATTATGGGTTTCTAAAAATATTTTTATATTTTTAGAAACCTTATTGTACACCAGAATCAACTGGGGAAGTTTTTAAAACACAGATTCAAGTGAACTACCTTTGATTTATATTCACAAGTTCAGGATGTCACAGAATATTTTTAATTTTCCAAATGTCCCAGGAGGTTCTGATATATGGGTCTACAAAAAAGCAGCATTTCGCAGAATAGCTTCTGGATCAATTTAATTGAAATTACCTTTTCACTTGATATCCCCCGTTTTTGAGCCCAAGTCCAGATGATTGAATAAATGTCTCTCAATAATGGAACCTCATATTTGCAAAGCAATAAGTAACCCAAGTACTTTTATTCATACTTAATTTTGGCATCCAGAACTGGTGGGCAAGGTTGGTTCAAGGACAAGTTCTGAACACGCTGTCTCACTCCCTTGATGTTCTCTCACCCACTTTGCATCTAACTTCACTGCATTCTTAAGATAAGTTGCAATTCTGTTGTAAACTCAAATAAAGACAATGAAGGTTAAAATGCAAATACCTGGTAAAATTTACTGACAAGTAAATCATTAATTTGGCTTTTCTAAGTTTGACTAAGCTCAGTCCTACTCCTTGTGGCTTCCTTTGTAGCCACTTCTGTGGTGGTCTAGTGGCTAAGTTAAGTCCAACTCTTGCAACCCCATGGACTCTTGCCTGCCAGGTCCCTCTGTCCATGGGATTCTCCAGGCACTTCTATAGTTGGTGTTATTCTCCATACTTCATGGGGCAGTTTTTAATATTCATTTCACTTGACATAATTTGTCACTTTTGGCTTTGGGGCTTGTACAGTTTCCTCACTGACTCATTTATCTGGTTAACCTACACATTCTTCTAAGTTCATCTTAAACATCACCATCTCTAGGAAATATATTCTGGTTTCTTAAGTCCAGGTTATTCCTCGCCCTCTCTACAGTACCTAGAACCCTTCCTATTAATATTATATTTCCCATACACTAGGCTGTCTACACTTATTTGCCTTCATCTCCCACTAGATCTGAGCTGTCATTTCTTTTCTCTATAAAGTACCAGATAGTAATTATTTTAGTTTTTATGAGTCATAAGGTCTCTGTCACAATTACTCAACTCTAACATTGTATCATGAAAGCAGCAGTAGAAAATGTGTTCCAATAAGGTTTTATTTGCCAAAACTGTCAGTGGGGAGATTTGGCCATGGATGGTGGTTTGCTGATCCCTGCACTAAACTGTCAGCAAAATATGACCATTCTTGTTCACCAGCCCCTGGTCATACAGTCTGGCTGGATTTAATCTATATTCTGTAGAGTTTGATACATCTACCAATAAACAAATATTCAAAGGTTTAAATAATATAGAACCTTATTTGTCTATCACATAAGAGAATTCTAGAGGGAGGCAATTCAAAGTTGGTAGGACAGCTTCACTCTTCTCAGTGTTTTAAGTCACAGGTCCCCATTGACCATCCTCAACATGTGGCTTCCATTCTGGAGAGGAATTCACTTATGCATGAATGAAGAAGGGAGGAAATTCATTAAAGGAGACCTCCTGCAAGTCTGATATATGTTCACTTACATGATCATCCAGAACTTAGCCACATTTAGCTACAGGAGAGGTCAGAAAATTGTTTAGTGAGGAACACTATGATTCCCTTATGGCAGAAAGTGAAGAACCAAAGAGCCTCTTGATAAAAGTAAAAGAAGCGAGTGAAAAAGTCAACATTCAGAAAACTAAGATAATGGCATCTGGTCCTATCACTTCATGGCAAATAGAAGGGGAAACAGTGGCTGACTTTATTTTTGGGGGGCTCCAAAATCACTGCAGATGGTGATTGCAGCCATGAAATTAAAAGACCCTTGCTCCTTGGAAGGAAAGCTATGACCAACCTAGACAGCATAATAAAAAGCAGAAAATAAAAAATAAAAAAAATTAAAAGCAGAGACATTAGTTTGTCAACAAAGGTCTGTCTACTCAAGGCTATGGTTTTCCAGTAGTCATGTATGGATGTGAGAGTTGGACTATAAAGAAAGCTGAGCACTGAAGAATTGATGCTTTTGAACTGTGGTGTTGGAGAAGACTCTTGAGAGTCCCTTGGATTGCAAGGAGATCCAACCAATCCATCCTAAAGGAGATCAGTGCTGGGTGTTCATTGGAAGAACTGGTGCTGAAGCTGAAACTCCAATAGTTTGGCCACCTGATGCGAAGAACTGACTTATTTGAAAAGACCTTGATGTTGGAAAAGATTGAGGGCAGGAGGAGAAGGGGATGACAGAGGATGAGATGATTGGATGGCATCACTGACTCAATGGACATGAGTTTGGGTGGACTTCGGGAGTTGGTGATGGACAGGGAGGCCTGGCATGCTGTGGTTCATGGGGTCACAGAGTCAGACACGACTGAGCAACTGAACTGAACTGGGAAGTTACTTAGTATTTTGTTTTGATGTTAAATCTTTATGTCAGAAAATATCATCTACCTGAAATGGTTGAAATATGATGTGAGAAGAAGCAAATCCCTGCCATCTGTTCCTTCCCACCTGTGATTATATTAGTCCATAAATGTAGGAAAGTGACTCAAACAGTTTCAAAACTTTCATTTGTGAGTGACACCAAAAGTTCACAAGTAAGTGACCTTCCCAAATTTCATTTCATAATGAATGTGCTTTCATTTAGTCTTATCTCTCATTCTACACTTCAGAAAGACAAATCATGTTTGTGTTAGGCCAACCCCACCCAGAATTTCTAAAGCAACTGTTTTGGGGCATGAAAGGCAGCCTGAAACATTCATAATTACCAATGTTTACATCTGTTTCCAATCTCTAAGCCAGAACACAGAATTACTCTTATACTGGGCCTTCCACAGTGGTCCCATTTGTTTATTTATGCTTTGGTTCTTGAACTGTGTGCAAACATGCACAATGACAACAATGTTATGATACCTGACATTCATCAGATGGTGGGGTTAGTTCACAGGAAAAGATTTTGGTCTTTATGATGAACAGATATTTGATCTTCTCCAGAAGAGTCTTGGGCTGAAACCTAAAAAATAGAAACCCGTTAAACTTAATTGATTTTCATTACTGGGTCTCTTTTCTTTTCCCATAAAATTTTGCAGGTTTTTTTCCCCATTCATACTGTATTTGGGGGGGGGGGGGATGGAACTATATCTTTTCTCTGTCTTTCTCACTACCTACCTATGTATATTTGTAGATTTAGACTCAGTCAATAATTGTGAATCTGCTTTAATTTGATATTATCACAATACTGAAATTTTACATAATTCTTTTACTTGAAAATAGAAACATTTAAACCTTCCATTTATTAGCTCACCATTTTACTATGATGACCTTGCCTGATACTAAGAAGCTATGACCTTAGAATGTTGGATTTTTTTTGTTAGTTCATTGATGCTTTTTTGTTATTACTGTCAGAAGGAAAATACCTACTCCATAATACTTACCATTGAATTTACTTTTATTCCTCTTCCATTTTCTAACACGACATTTATAAATAAAGCCCTGACCTTTATCTTGGGAAGATATTACATAAAGAGCCTTAGGACTCTAAATTCAGTGTAGAGAATAAACACACACAGAACTTGTTAAAATATAGATTCACTGTCTTTGTTTCTAGAGATTCTGATTCAGTAGATATGAGATGTGTCTAAGAAATATGCGTTCTTAAATAGGCATAGTCTGTGGTTCATGCTTTTAGAATACTGGATCAAGTATGTTTTAGGTATGTCTGCTTACCTTTATTTAGATCATTTTCTTCACATGCAGCATGGTTTGGGCATGTGTGTGTATGTGTGTGTGTGTGTGTGTGTGTGTGCGCACGCGTGTGCGTGTGCACGTGTGTGTGTGTGTGTGTGTGTAAAAAGCTTTGTTTCCATTTTCATACAATTTCATTTATCACCTGGTATTCTCTTCAACAGTCTGACAAAGCTTCTTAAAAGTATTAGTGTCACTCAATTTCTAAATTCAGTAACCTTTTCTGAGTCCTTACGCTCTCCTTGATTTTTGTGACATCCATTTCCTTTAAAGATTTATCTTCTTTGGCTTCACACAGTACAGTCCTCTCCCTAGTTCTCTCTGTGCATCTGATTTATCAGGTTCATATTCCTTTTTTAATTCTTCAATTATAGTTTATCTTGATTTTACCTGAATCATATTTTCCTTCCAAATTCCTGATAGCAGCTAACACCTTTTTGTGGTTAAACGCCAGATATGTATATGTAGTTTCGATCTAAGTGAGCCATATTCTATTTCTATATGTCAGATGTCACTCCTCAGAGTCTGTGTAGGTTAGCAAATTCAAGATGCCCACAACTGAATACATTCTTCTTATAAATTTAATATATAATTTTTATAAATTCATCACATACATTACCATATTAGAGATTGAAAAGTTCTAAATAGAAAAAAAGCTTCACTTAGAGCTTACTCAATTATGTATGAATTGTATTGCTTATTTTTTCATACATAAAATGCATACTATCAGTAATAGTGTTCTAACAATTCCTTTTTTGCAATTCAACTTTAACAATTTTCCATGTTATGAAACTGTCATCTATTATTATCATCATCCCTACATTACATATATGTCTTATTTCTCTTATCAAATTGAAACCTCATGAAGAAAAAGTCAATTTTTTATTTCTTCTACTCCTAACCCAGAGCCTGACAAGTTTAAATATTTGCCACTGTTTCAGCAGCAAATAGATGGCTCTTTTAAAAGAAAATGGATATTTACAATTTATATTTGGAATAAAAAATGTAAACTACCTCCTTCCCTTTGCAGCTTAAACCTGAGAAAAATCTTCATCAAGATTCTAATTTTTCATTACAATGGCTACAGTCATCTCAAGGCTGCTCTGTATAGATCCAGAATATTGGACCTGAAGAAATGTATGGCTATCTTCTGATTGCTGACCAGTTCAGTCAAGCAGCATGAAAGAGTATGGAGGCATGAAGTGTGTCAAATAATGAGAAAGTTAGAAACAAATACATCATCTTTATTATGGTTTATATTGCTCTGTTTTGGGAAAGCTATATCTTCAACCAATTGGAAAGGAAGTAAATAGGCATGATTTAAAAACTCACCTAGTGGGTATAGAGCAGTAGAGTCATGACCTGAAGAGTCGATGGTCTCTCTTAAGTTGCTCTCCTTGAACTGAAATGACATGAAAGTCACTCAGTCGTGTCCGACTCTTCATACAAAGCCATGGACTATTCAGTCCATGGAATTCTCCAGGCCAGAATACTGGAGTAGGTAGTCTTTCCTTTCTCCAGGGGATCTTCACAATCCAGGGATCAAACCCAGGTCTCCCGCATTGCAGGCAGTTTCTTTACCAGCTGAGCCACCAGACAGCAACCAGTACTAGTTATTCCTGCTGAAGACATTCTGGGTGTTAAGTGAGTGAAGTCGCTTGATTGTGTCCAACTCTTTGCGACCCCCATGGAATGTAGGAGCCTACCATGCTCCTCTGTCCATGGGATTTTCCCGGCAAGAGTACTGGAGTGGGTTGCCATTTCCTTCTCCAGAGGATCTTCCCAACCCAGGGATCAAACCCGGATCTCCCGCATTGTAGGCAGACACTTTACCCTCCTAGCCACTTGAGACCAAATGCTTAGACTTGAGGAAATGTTCCCATGGCATAAATGCAAGCAGAAACAATTCACATTAGAATAAGGGGTGTGTCCATGAGGAGATTCCTTTCTGAAGATTTAACTTCAGAGGTGCTCTTTTCTTCTTGGAATGAGAAATGAATGCATCTGGCATTAACACTTTCCTTTAAACCACTATATTTTTGTTTATATTCAAATTTCACATATTTTCTACATCAGTTTCAACCTAAAGAGTAGCATCAACATTATGCCCCTCAACAATGTATTTGATTCACATTTCTGGACTCTAATTTCTCATCTGCTAAGTACCTCCCAGAGCAAAGTCTCTGGTCACAACAATGAACAACTAGAGTAGTCATAATAACAGACAGAAATATTAGCCCTCCCTGGATATTTGGATTATGTGATAAACTAATTTTTACTTTGAAAATATAAATAGCCTTTAATGAATTTGGTCAGTCATTGACACATCTTGACCTCTGATAGTTGTCATGTGATACACCTTGAGTTTTCATTATCCAATATGGAAACTGTATTTCCATGTACAGACATTTCTTCCCTGGGAAGAATTCTCAATTTCTTATAAATTAACCTCTTCATTATAGGTAGAGTGCCTTCCATGGTGTTTCTCAACTTTGAAGCCCATTCCCAGGCTTAATACCCTAGGGATATTCTGATGAACTGTGAAATTTGAGAGTCATACCATCATATCCTCCCTCTCCTGGAAGAATTTCAATATTTTTAAGTAATGAAATTTGAGATAAGGTTCTTAAAGCCATTAATATATTATTTTACTTATCTAAATACTATAGAAAAATTAATATGTTCATCTATTTGCTGGCCACGCTGTATGTTCCAGGATTTTATAAAATTATAATGAAAACTTGAAGGCTTGTTTTCATCCTAGTATAGTGAACTTTACAAATCAGGGTTGACTAATGACAGTCCATGTTCCTTTGTGTATATCAGATTATTGAGAGGGTCAAGACCATTGTCTGAAAATCACTTGATTCCAACACTGAAAATTGTTAAGTCATTTGATTGTATTCATATATGCTATGTGAGATATTAGCCATCACCTCATGAGAATTCTCATTAGTTTTGAATGTTTTCAAATGTAACCAGTATGGCGTCTTCCATAATGCTAGGATATTAAAAAATGAGACTCAAGATAAGGAAAGAGTTTTAAAATCACAGTAAATATCCTTATCCCCCACTTCCTAAGGGAACACAAAATGCAAGTTATTTGTGGGAATGCTCTCCTATTACTTGTCTAAGAAAAGCCCTGGCTACTCAGGGGTGCTGCCTGAACTGTAAAGTTGCCTCTGCTTGTCCACCTTTCCTTGAACTAAGGTAGAGGGTGATAGCCTACTTAGCAGTGCTCCGGATTTTGAAGTGGTACGTACCTACTGGCAAAAGAAGCTATGGCTCAAGACAGAGTGAAGGAAGAAGAGTACACGAAGTTGGGAGTATATACTGCAACTTAGAGAAGAGAACACAAAAAAGAATACAGAGAATGTCTATACCTATAATCGTAGAAAAAGAGTTGAATCCTGGGGTCTTGCTACAGGCATCTCTGTGACTGAATCAGCAAAGTATAATCTAAAATTGCTAAAACTGATAGCATTAAAATGTATTACCTTGAGAAGTATCACCCTTCATTAGAGCTGCCACCTAGAGATCTGGGAAAAAAATCTCTCCTTGAAACCAGCTAATAGGTTGACCCCAATATCAAAATTGTCAGGACTTTATCTATGATGCTCCAAACAAAGAGTAAACATTAAAAATCAATGAATATTTACCCTCAGGAAAGCAAGCACTTGAAAACAGTAAGTGGCCTTCCTCAAGGACACAATCTCCATGGAGAAATGAATGTTTTATATCCCCTTTGAGACTGGTATGAACTCTTCAGTATGACTTCCAATTCCTGCTTATTAGGATTCCATCCATCAGGTAGAGCTGCCTGGGGATGCCTGAAATATACCCTCTAGTTTTACAAACCCTGTGAGTCTCGTGCATTTAAGTTTTAGAGGTATATCAGAACCCTCTGCCTCAAGCGTACTTTCATCTTTGCATGAGAGGTCTCCAGGCTGAATTTGAGGAGTCCAGCTCCAGGCCAGAATCCTCTGTGTGATCTTTCATGCCTGACCATAGGCAATCACAAGGCTTCACATGGCAAACCTCAGGGCAAGGGGGCTTCACAGGTGGCTCAGTGGTAAAAAGCCGCCTTGCCAGTGCGGGAGATGTAAGAGATGCTGTTTTGATCCTTGGGTTGGGAAGATCCCCTGGAGGAGGAAATGGCAACCCACTCCAGTATTCTTGCTGGGATAATCTCAAGGACAGAGGAGACTGGCCAGCTGTGGCCCAAGAGATCACAAAGAGTCAGACGACTGCACACGTACCCCAGACTGAGGGGAAGCTGCCCTCCTCATTCCAGACTTGATGCATGGCCAGCACCTTGTGATTTTCTGGAGGGAATTACAGCTGAAGACACATGTTTACATGAAAAGCTGCACCTCTAACCCTTGGGCCTCCCTGGAGAGTCCTCTTTTCTCTCCTGAGTATTTCTCTACTGCTAAATCCTAGCCTTTGCCGGCCCACTCCAGTGCATCCATAAAATGGCAGGAGCCTTTTGTCCACACCATCAGCAGTGGAGGGTCCCTCCATCTGTGCTGATTCACCTGACCCTTGCCTGGTGCTGTTCTGTGGAAATCACTGGAGCATGAGTGAGCTGGTGTCTGTTTTTGCCTCTTCCTCACACTATCTCAGTAATAAAGTCTTGATTACTACCCTCAGTTTGGCTGGTTGTCCTGTCTGACCACCTAGAAACCTGTCATTTTGACCTGGGAAGGAATGAAGCGCACAGGTCTCTACCCAAACACTGCTGGGGATTAACAAGAGAGCTGGGGAGAATGCGTCAGGAGGGAATGTTTCTCCTTTTTATCCGGCTAGCGAGTAACATACCAAATGAAGTTTTCATCTTACTGAAGCTGGCCAATTTCCACAATATAATTCTTTCAGAATGTGAGGTTTATACTTAAAAGAGAGAAGACATGAGTCTCACGTGTCTATACAAATACAAATTGTGTATTCCTTTGATACATATTCTATTTCCTTGAGAATTATCAGGTCACTCTCACTGAATGCCTCTGATGAAAATAAACCAGTGCTTCATATTGTGGCTTACAGGGTCCTAGCAGCTAGAAGGAGAGAATGCACACAATATCCTCCAGTTGTACAAACTACGGTAATGTTTTCCTTCAGTGATGTGGCTGACGCTTTGAAGCTCAGGCTGGCAGATGGAACACAGAGGAAAGTATTGGGGAAAAGAGAGAGAAAAGAAGAGAGGGATAAAAGTGGATTCTTCCATGTTTCTGTATATGAGCTATAAACACAGATGGCTGGCTACCTAGAGGCTTCAACCCAGTTTTGCAGGTCATCTTGCTCATTATAGAAGACCCTTTAACAACTTGGGTTCTCTTAGACAGAAGCGTAGTGCTGGCTAAGTTGTACATGTCTCAACTCCAGGGCACTATGCTCATAGCCACTTCTTAACTTTAGTTCACACAGCTCTGCAGTGAAATCCCAGGAAACTAAATTACTCCAGTTTTCTCAAAGATAACTTTTATTTATCAGAGGTAAACACTCCTATTTGTTGTTGTTGTTTATCTGCTAAGTTCTGTCTGACTCTTTTGCTATGCAACAGACCATAACCCACCAGAATCCTCTGTTCATGGGATTTCCCAGGCAAGAATACTGCAGTAGGTTGCCATTTCCTTCTCCAGAGGATCTCCCCCACCCAGGGATCAAATCTGCGTCTCCTACATTGGCAGGAAGATTCTTTATTACTGAGCCACCAGGGAAGCCCAAAATTCCAATAGAATCAAATAATCCCAGAGGGTCAGGTACACAATGTTCAATATTCCATCCAAAGAACACTCACACCCTCTTGGCACATCTTAAAGTCTTGCACAAAGATCTAAATTAGCATATTTGTTATAATAGTAGTGCTGTTAAGATTTTGCTAAAACTCATTAAAACTTTATCTTGATAAATTAGAAGAAATCATATTTTTATTTTGATTTTTAAATTGATTACTTTTGAAACTGAAAACACATTTTTTTCTAAGTGAAAAATAAAATAAGTGGATTTTATAAGCAAAAGCTTAACCATTTACTTACCTTAACTTGCAACTAACAGTTAAAAATTTTAATGTAAAAATTCTCAAACAGTAAGTGGACCAGTGACTCTATTTGAAATAAATATTGATGTCTAAAAGGTAAGAATCTTAACTGCACTGCCAAGTTGGAATAATATTAACTAACTTGAAGGAAGGCAAGGAAAAAATCCTTCCATAAATTTTAATCACTTTATGTTTAAGGTAATATATCAAAAACTAAATATAACCACTTATCTTTTATTTTGCCCCAATGATTTTTCCATATTTCTTTTTACAGGTCAGTAACTAGAGCATGAAAGGTGATTCTTCAATTTCCTAAAGGATTTTTAAAAAATAAAAACCAAGCGATTTAAGTACTATAAAAGTAATTGTGTTTTGAAACTTACATTTACTGCTTAGTGGTAAATAATGTGAAAAACAACTTACTTCTTTCTGTCTTACAATTGCCTTTTTTTTTTAGCTTTTGTATACATATTGCCGATCTTGGATACATATTGCCATCTAAATGAAAGAAAACTCATAGATCTTTTTTAAAAGTACTCATTTTATTTCTGACCATTTTAAACCTAACTACAACCTATAGATTTGCAGCATTTCATGATTATTTACATTCATATTTTTTCTGTACCATCCAATGAATGTGACAGAGTGCAGAAATAAACTTTCACCTGTAATGTGTCACTTTTATACATACACAAAGAATCTAGGTATCACCTTATTCATATCTCTCCCATATGCAGACTCAGTAATTGCTTTTGCCCTACAAAGAGACAGACTTGATCCATCTCGTCCACTAAAAGTACAAGAAGTCTTTTACCAGCCATGAAAGTGACAGAAAAATATCTAACTTCTCAGCATCTTTGGGATGCACCTTAGGAGCTTCTTGGAGAAGGAAATGGCAACCCACTTCAGCGTTCTTGCCTGGCAAGTCCCGTGGACAGAGGAATGTGGCAGGCTAGAATCCATGGGGTCGCAAAGAGTCGGACACGACTGAGTGACTTCACTTCACTTTAGGAGCTGCTTGAGCTGGCACCTCAGTGCCACCTTTGTTTCTCTGCTCCACAACTGCAAGGTCATTTCATTTCAAGTCACGGACCCTGGATACCAACCAAACTGGCAAATGAAAAATAACTCAGTCGGGGCCATTTCACCCACCAGTGATCTCTGTGTGTGAGATAATTCCTCCCTGAGGTTTCCTTCTCTCCTCCACTGTGTTTTTAAAGGCCTAACGCAGGGCAGCAGGCTGGTGCCACTGTCTAAGGTTTCAATTAAGACATAAGCAGCCATCAAAGAAGTACCAAGCAGGCCTGCACAATGCCTCCTGTTTCGCTCTCCGTTCAAGTCCAGGGATGGCAAGATGCTTGAAAAATGTCGTTCATTAATCCCCACAGCAGCCCCCGGAGGTTGAGAGGACAGAGAGAGTCAGCCACAGGATCAGACTTGAATAGTCTCTCTGTTGGTTGTGTATATTTGGAGCTGACTGTGAAATCTATGTGGACGTACTGAACCCTCTGGTTAACCTCATGGTGCAAACGCGTTGATCAAAGGCACTCTGTCAGTATCTGATTAAGAGCCATGTAAGAGCGCTGAAGACATTTCCTTCTGCTTAACAACTCTGATTACAGGGGCTCCTGGAGTGAGTTTTCCTGTAAGCATTCAAGTAGGTCCCCCGGCTCCAGCTGGAGCTCTAGGGTTTCCCAATGGCAGAGCTTCCTGTTGCTGAAGGCTTCAATTCATTCACAGCTTGTAAATCAGTAGCCTGTAAATCAACAGATTGAGCTACTACTGTTTAAAACACAGTTTCCTCAACAAGCTTCCTTCTGGTTTTGTTTTCATATATCAAGGGCATGGAAAAAAAAAAGAAGAGGCCAATTTTTAACACCTGGACCGATGGGGACTCAGCAGGAGGGGTATGTTCTACCAGCTCTGCAGTTTTATTTTTGTTTCAGTAGAGCAAAGATTTAGTGGCTAAAGTCAAGATAGCATTTACTTAGAGAAATGATAGAGGCCCATTTGGGGGAAACTGAAAATCACAATTGCTTCATGCATTTCATCCATTTTAAATGTCTGATAAGAAATATAAAGCTGAAGACATGGATCAAACCCGGGTCTACCACATTGCAGGCAGAATCTTTAGTCTGAGCTACCAGGGAAGCCAGTAGCTTCATAAAGTACCATTTATTACAAGCAAAAGAGTGTCTAGAAGTGGTATCCTGTTGTAATCATGTAGGTGTTTTCAGTTTTGTTCTGTAATAAACACAAAGTGCCTTTTGTTTATATCTGAGTCTCGGCAGAATATCTGTAGGATATAATTCCCAAATATGAAATTCTCAAGTTAAAGGGAGTGTAACTATTTGATAGCTTTTTGTTCCACATAGAAATTTATATTTTCTACATTTACATTTTCTATTTACATTTCTACATTTACATACAAGAAAATGTGTGATTTAAACTTTCATAAACATGTAATTTTTGTTTCATTTACCTTAATTTAACTTGAAGTTGAGCATGTTTTCATTTTTTGAAAATTCATTCTTATTTTATTTTATGGTAACTTCTGTTTTCATAACCTATACCATCTTGTTAATGAGTTGTTGATCTTTTTCGTAGTTATTTGCAGAAGCACTTTAAACACTAAGTAAATAATTGAACTGTTATAGTTTTTGCAAATATGTTTCCAAAATGCTCCTTTGTCTTTTGATTTTGTTCATGCTATTTATATGGTTTATTAAATTAATTGAAATTCTCATGCTTTCTCAGTTTGGTGTTATGTAAACTAATTCTACTTCCATATCTTAATCATATAAGACATTCTCCCATGTTATCTTCAAGTGCATTTTGGTTTGTTTTTATATTAGTCCATGAGAAAATTTCTTTAAGGAGTCAGATATAAATCTAAATATTTCTCAGATACCTTAATTGTTAAAATGTTATCAATTAATCTGTCTTTTCTGCATTTATAGGTGGTGATGCCTTCACTATGTAATATGTTCCCTTATACATGTTGGTCTATCCATTCATATG
Organism: Muntiacus reevesi; assembly: GCF_963930625.1. Lineage (NCBI taxonomy): Eukaryota > Metazoa > Chordata > Mammalia > Artiodactyla > Cervidae > Muntiacus > Muntiacus reevesi. The sequence goes on along the minus strand of NC_089269.1, from coordinate 17,623,386 downwards.
TCAGTATCTATGCTGGCATTTCAAATATATTTTAGAAATTGTTTGAGCTAGCTTTGCCCAGTTGCTTTTATTTTTTAGGTATCTTGTACCTCTGATTATATATTTTTGCCATATGACTTATGGAATCAAATTAGGTTAAAAATTAAGCCAGTCGTGAATTTGTTGGAATAATACTAAAATTTCAGATTCAGTTCAGTTCAGTTCAGTTGCTCAGTTGTGTCTAACTCTTTGCGACCCCATGAACTGCAGCGTGCCAGGCCTCCCTGTCCATCACCAACTCCCGGAATTTACTCAAACTCATGTCCATCAAGTCAGTGATGCCATCCAGTCATCTCATCCTCTGTCGTCCCCTTCTCCTCCTGCCCCCAATCCCTACCAGCATCAGGGGCTTTTCCAATGAGTCAACTCTGCATGAGGTGGCCAAAGTATTGGAGTTTCAGCTTCAGCATCAGTCCTTCCAATGAGCACCCAGGACTGATCTCCTTTAGAATGATCAAGTCATCCCAAGGTCAGGGGTGCCCAAGGTCAGGGGCGGCAACGTCGAGAAAGCCAGGCTGCCACGGCGCAGGAGCAGCTGAGAGGAGCAACGCCAGGATCAAGGAGCGGCGGCTGCGCGGGCGCAGGAGGGCCGAGAGGAGCTACTCCACGTTCAAGGTCAGGAGGGGTGGCCGTGAGGAGATGCCCCTCGTCCAAGGTAAGGAGCAGTGGAGGCGCTTTGCTGGAGCAGCCGTGAAGGGATACCCCACGTCAAGGTAAGAGAAACCCAAGTAAGATGGTAGGTGTTCCAAGAGGGCATCAGAGGGCAGACACACGGAAACCATAATCACAGGAAACTAGCCAATCTGATCACATGGACCACAGCCTTGTCTAACTCAGTGAGACTAAGCAATGCCATGTGGGACCACCCAAGACGGTCGGGTCATGGTGGAGAGGTCTGACAGAATGTGGTCCACTGGAGAAGGGAATGGCAAACCACTTCAGAACTCTTGCCTTGAGAACCCCATGAACAGTATGAAAAAAATTTCAGATTAGGTATCAGCAAATTCCAACTGATAGATCAAATCTAACATTTCACTTATCTTTATAAATAAAATTTTATTGGAACACAGCCATATTTATTCATTTAGGTACTAACTGTGGTTGCTTTTGTGCTATAACAAAAGAGGTAAGAAGATGTGACAGAGAGTATACGAATGATAAAACCAAAAATATTTAATATTTTTTAACAGAAGAAGAATGTTGATCTTTGTTGTGGAATAATGTTTTAGTTTATTATATTTCCAAATTTCCAAAGTAATCACCAATTCTCACTGGCTCAACACAATAAAATTGTATTCTTCATGCTTACTTTTAATTCATAGCAATTTAGTGAGCATGGAAGTGGTTGCCACTTCTTATAATGGCTACTCAGGGACCCAGGCTAATAGAAGCTTCATCTTGAAACTTTCTACCATAAGTTTTTAAAAAAAAAAATGTTACAATGGAAACATATTAAATCATGCACTGGCATTTAAAGCTTCTTCCTAGAAGTGACACATGTAACTTCTCATGTTTCACTGGCCAAAGAAAATCACATGGTCATTTTTAAATTCAAGGTAACATGAAGTCAATTCTACATGCCCAGAAGAAAAAAGTAACACACAAGTTTTGGTGTACAGTTTTAATGTCTATCATAATAAATAAGAAGAACTGCCATTTCTTGAATATCCAAAAATATTATATGAATGGAAAATTAAAATGTTATATCAGATCTTTTCATAGTCTATTTACTTCCTTCAAACAGATCTTGAACAATTTTTGACATATTGAGTGCTCAGTCCCATTATTTTTGTTACTAATGTAAATAGGGTTTCTAATTACTTTTGTTTACATGTTAAAAGCTATGATTTTAATGTATGACTTTTTATTTCTATTAAAGACTAAGATCACTCTTAGTGAGTTTTTAAATGTTCCCCTTGGGTTTTCTAGGGTCACAATAATAATTCTGCCTTTGACTTAGCTTATATTTGACATGTTTTCAAAGGCCAAATTTTCCTGGTGTGCTTAACCTGAATTGATATCCTACAGTTCGTTGGTTCATTCATTTATTCATTCACTCATTTAACATTCAATTAATATTTAACATAAAAATAGTGCTTTATTATGCAATATAGATTGAAAGATGAATAAAACAGAGTAAGTAACAACTTTGAAGAACTCATTTTACACAGCCAGAAATATTCATAGATGATCATACTATATGAAAATCCCATATGGGAGATTAAAGTATGGTCATGTAGAAAAACCTAGTAAAGTATGTCAAATCTGATACTGAGATTTAGGAATGACTGAATGAGTAAGTATGATACTTTCTAAGATCATTGGCTTATTATGAAACAAATACCCAAAATTTTTGAAAATAAACATATTTACATCTTAAAAGCTTTGTGTCATTTTTCAGCATGCATATTTACCTTTTTGCTTTTGTTCAGTCGCTCAATTGTGTCCAACTCTTTGCAACCCCATGGACTGCAACACCACAGGCTTCCCTGTCCTACACCATCTCCTTTTGAAAATTATTAATTCCAGTCTATGGCCATACCACCCTGAACGCGCCCGATCTCATCTGAAAATTATTAATTCCAAAATATCAGGGGCAGTGTGACTTCCTTTAAAATTTCTTGCTGCAGCACCTCATATTACTGCACCTTCAGTGAACTCTCAATAAATTGTGACTAAATTCATTATTAGCAGCTTGAGTTGTATGTGATTGAACTCAGGGTATTTCTAAGACAAAGGAGAGGCTTTTGAGCGCTAACAAACACAAAAAGAAAAGTATTAAAGAAATCTTTGTGGGTATGAATAGGTTTTCAATTGTTCAGTATCATAGAGATAATCCTGTTAAAAACCATGATAGTGATCATTTTATTGTGATCCACTTGCCTAAGGCTCCTGTGTCATGAATTTATTTTTTAGATGCATGACTGAAGTAGTTGACATGACAACATTCAAGGACATTTAGAAATATTTACTTTGCCAGGACCAGTTTTAAAATGTCTTCACTTGAGAGGAAGTGGCCTTGCCAATTACGGGGGACTCACAATTCTCCGGCATGTGTTTCAGAGGCCTGAGGGTGATTTGATGACTGATTCCTTTTCAGTTCTCTAGAGAATCTAGTTAAATTGAGAAAAAAACAATCATCATAAATCATACACCACATCTTGAAACTTAACATCTTTCGTAGAACTCAGAGACTACTCTGATTGTGACACTTGAATGATATACAGTTATGAGGTATATGGGCCTCCAGTTATCAAAGCAATGTGATCTCAGAAGAAAATAGGGATTTTATAAGTTGCAATATATTTGCTAACAAATAGTGATTAAACACGGGTCAGGTTGGCAGAGAAACTATCTCATCTTGGTCAGTATTGATTTCTTTGAGATTCCCAGCAAGGTATAACCGAATTACAGAATTACACAAACTGATCAATTAATGGAAAATACATTCTGCATCAGATCTCTGCTTGAAAATTTTTTTCTCCATTATCTGTAACTTTACTAAAGAGATACATGTTATTATAGAAGACCTGGTGGTACATTTAAAAGTAATAGCTCAAGCATACACACAATTCTCTTTAATTATTTAGGTCTTAGGGACCAAGTACTTTTTTAAACTGTCAAAAATTTATACAGGCTGAAGCTGTGTACATACATGCATTCCAAACAAAATCCACCCTTGGATTTTGTTTACATTCTTACAATTAGATTTTTAGTAAAAGATATTAAAAGTAAAAATATTCCCTGAATATTTCAATACCTCAAGAGAAGCAGCATCAATTGATAAATATGATTTTATGGCCATTATCTGATAATTTGTGAAGGAAGTGGAATTAAAAAAAGCAGAAATTATAAACAGTGCTGTGATGAACACTACAATATTGTAAAGTAATTAGCCTCCAACTAATAAAAATAAATGAAAAAAAAACCCAGAAATTAAATATCCAGTGCCTCCTTTTAATCTACTTTCCTTTGTCAATCATAGACCTCCCAAAGTTTTCCTAAGCCTACTTTCCAAGGTTATCTCCTGTTCTTCCCTTGTATTAACATTTTCGCTAAAGCCAAGCTGATTTATTCATTGTTTCCTGTGCATACACTTTCTCACCTCTTTTTTCCACAATTTGCACAAATACAAAAACAAAATAGCTATATGAAACCCATGCTCATATTTTATGATCCCTTTTAAGTATCTTTTTATTCATGTAGTTTCACAAATTCATTCCAATCCAAAATGATCTCTCCTTAACTAAACTCATAGAACTTAGTAAACAGTTCTTCCCAAACTATTCATTCTATGATATTACAACTTAGAGAATCAGTAAAATCATACAACATACTATGGTAAACCAGCATGCCTGATCACAGTATTGGAGGCAAACAACAGAGGCTCCAATAGTCCCAGATCCAACATGACCTGTGAAGGAAGGTTAAGAGTGAGACATAGTTGAAATCTGGTGCACCTACAGTAAAGAACTGAGTTCTAAATCTTTTTACCAACACATCAGGTGCTGTCTTAAATCATGGCTTGCATCATACTTCATTATTGGACTCCCCTTGTCCAGTTTCAAAAAGATCACATACTTCTTGAAAGTCATGGTTTGATGTCTTAGAGTTGATATTTACTCACTGGTAGGTTGATTGATTGATTGGCATAATTTAAATTTTGGTCACGCAGTGGTAAAGAACCCACCTGCCAATGCAGGAAACATAAGAGATGCAGGTTCAGTCCTTTGGTGGGGAAGATATCTGCTGGAGGACAGCATGGCAACCCACTCCAGTATTCTTGCCTGGGGAATCTCATAGACAGAGGAGCCTGGCAGGCTACAGTCTATAAGGTTGCAAAGAGTCAGATGTGACTGAAGTGACTTAGCATGCAGGTAGCGTGGATATAACATAAAATTTACTGCTTTGAATATTTTTAAGTATAACTGACACTTTAGGGAATCATCATCACCCTCCATTTTCAGAACATTTTTCATCTTCCAAAACTGAAATTCTGTATGCCTCCCCTCACTAGTATCTGGCACCCACTACTCTAGTTTCTATCTCTATGAATTTGACTATTTACTTGTACCTATAGAATCTTACATATTTTCCTCTTGTGACTAGCTTATTATACTTAGCTTAACATCTTCAAGATTCATATATAATTGCTTTTAAACATGATAGTGATTTGCATCTTCACCAAGAAAAATATATATCATTTGGGTATTACTCATGTTTCTCTCCAAGCAAGTTACATTTAGTAGCAATATTTATACACTAGAATTACATTAGAAATTGTAAATCATCTCTAAGCTTTATTAAATCTGATGTCTTTGATTTCCTATTAAAATCTTTTAGTGAGAGTCAATATAGTCATTTGTTTGAAGGAAATTATGACTGACTTAGGTACTAATTGAGTTTGATGTGTGGATTACAGTTTTCACACAAAATCACATAGTCTTCCCTTGACCCTAATAATTCAATTATTTTAAATTAGATTGTAATGTTACAATCATTAATAAGACCATGTCTGTTGATATTTCTTGTTCTTTGGAGGATCTATAATATACTTGTTAAAGTGAGTTTTTCTAAAATCTACTATATTCTAAATAATTGTTAGTGATTTACTGGTTTATATAATCACATTTAGTACACTAAATTTCTTTGTTATTGGTTATGATATTTTGTTAAAGATGCCCTAGACAGGATTCTGCCTATAACCTATGACATACTGATAAAAAATCAACCAACAAAGAAGTACTAATATTAAGATAAAATAATTTTAGAAAAAATTAGACTGTTACAAATCATACTAAACAGAAAATCCCAAACTTATGCTTTTTACCCATAGCCTACATTGTACCATATTTTGTGAGTTGTGTTGCTCTATTTTATTTTGTAACTCAGTAAGTTCTAAAAAGTATTGTAAATGAGTTTGTTCATGAGTCTTGTGAACAATCTAGTTGAAGCATGTAAATTCAGAATGCCTTTGCATCTTGAAGGTTTTACTCCTTTCTTTTATACTTATTAGAATATTTGATGACTATTGCACCTAAGCACCATAACTTTCAAAACCATGATCTGTAGAAATGTATATTGAATCTAAACTAGTAACTTAAAAGTGATGGTGTACACTGTATAATTACTCTATAAAATAAAAATAAAGATTTTAATTAAAAATCTTTTTAATAGCAAGGAATAGTGATGGTGACTGAGAAAATGGAGATATTTTTCTATTTTTGCCGACTTACAAAATGTACTAAAAATTGAATTGATATTTCTGCCTCAATTTTACATATTTAGTTTTACAATAGTTGATGAGTGGCTGTGCAAAAATTCTTATTACAATTAAAGAAAAAATTAATAACAGTTTTGAGAATATGGTGACAGTTTTAAAAAGAAGAAGAAGATGGGGGGGGCATAGTTTAAATTTTACAACAAAATTGAGAAGGTAAGAAGGTACAGAGTTTTCCCATATAATCCCCGCCCTGACACAGGCATATTTTACTCCATTACCAACAGCATGTGCCAGAATGGTAACTATTTTTTTTTTTTTTTTTTTGCCAAGAATGAAGCTCTATTGACGCATCATAATCATCCGGTCCATAGGTTACCCCAATGTTAGTTCTTGGTTGTACATTTTGAGTTGTACATTCTGTTGGTTTAACCAGACATATGATGACATCCATCCATGACTATCATATAATACAGAATATTTCCACTGCCATAAAAATCCTTTGGGACAGGATATATTATATTATATAAATTACTTTTTGAAATGTATTTCCTCTCAGCTGACCAACACTAATGAAATGAAGCAGGATTCGATGATTCTTGTCCCTCCTGTCCTCTGCCTCTCTTTTGTCTGTGGAAAAACTTTAGCCAAAGAATAAATTTAATCAGAGATGTAAGAAAATGTAGAAACAAAGGAAAATAGTCAAAGGAGATAAAATAATAATAGTTTAATAATTAAGGATTGTCAAGGATGCTCCGATACGTTGGCCACCTGATGTGAAGAGCCAACTCATTGGAAAAGACCCTGATGATGGGAAAGATTGAAGTCAGAAGGAGAAGGGATGAGATGAGATGGCTAGATATCATCAATGATTCAATGGACATGAGTTTGAGTAAACTCAGGGAGATAGTGGAGACTTGGTGTGCCACAGTCTATGGGGTCACAAAGAGTTGGACACAACTTCATGACCGAAAAAGAGTCAAGGACTTTTAGTTCCTTCTCAAGGGCTACAGGTAATATTCTGAGTCATCTTCTATGAACTGTCTTATAGATACTGAAACCCCTACCAGGTGGAAGAAGTTAACTACATGATGGCCAGACTATAGCCATGACATAAGCTGCCACAATTCTGAGAATTGGCCTCAAGGAAATAAGAAGAAACTGACCATGGAACTGAAGATTAAATGTACCTAAAACAACCAAGATATTGCTGGTCAGACCACCACATGACCAATTTCAAGATGACTATCAAAGCTGACTGTGCTATTTCTGCATGTAGCCTCCTCCCTCTACTTATAAAAGCTCTTGCCCTGTGATTGTCAGGGGGGAAATCAGTCTTTGGACAGGCATCTCCCCCTTCCCCTGGTTGCTGGCATCCACAATAAAGAAAATTTTCCTTTCCAAGAACCTTGCCTCTTTATTGGCTTTTGAACAGCAAGCAGCTGGACCCTACTTTTGGCTGCACTAACATGGGGGAAATACATACTCATTTACAAAGCAGGATACAGGTTGGAAGATTATATATTTGAGTCAAAGTGACCTAGATTCAAACTCTACCCAATTTCTTTTTAGAAATGGGTTGTTGAAAATATTTTTTAGTTTTTCCTAAGTCCCAATTTCTCTATCAGTAAAATAAGGATGATAATATGAAATAAATTTCAGGATTAAGAGGTGAATGTCTAAAGTGCTTAGTATTGTGCCTGCCACCTAAAATATTCAATAAACAAGTTTGGTATTATTATATGATGTTAGAGTTTGTTTTGAGGAGAAAAAAATCATTTATTTATAAGAAAACTTAAATATCTAAGAAATTTCAGTTTGAATAAAATCCTATGTCATTAAAAATGATTTCTAAATATAGTTTATAAGCAGATGGATTTCTAGGCAAAAAGCCTGCTTTAGAAAAATGCTGCTAATTGGACTTCCTTGCTAGCTGAACAGGTAAAGAATCCACCTGCAGTGCAGGAGACATAGCTTCGATCCCTGAGTTGGGAAGATCCCCTGGAGGAGGACATGGCAAACCACTCCAGTATTCTGGCCTGAAAAATCCCATGGACAGAGGAGCCTGGCAGGCCACAGTCCTTGGGGTTGTAAAGAGTCAAACATGACTGAACAGTATAGGTAAAACAAGAAACAATATATAAAGGCATTTTTATAACTTCATGCAGCAGGTTACTATTCAAATAAACCTGAGAATATGAATGTGTCGGTACTTGATGGGTGATCTCACCTATTTAGAAGATCCTCCTGCCTCCATTTAGCTCCTCCCATGCTTAAGAATTTTCTGGAAACAAAATGCCAATATCCTGAAAGGCTGAGGACAGTGAGTGCCAATTACATTCCCAGCTGAGACACAAACAATTCCACTCCTCAGTAAGCAAGAAAGTGAAGCTTTCCAAGAGCTCTTTCTATTAATGCTGCAGTAAATGTGGCGAGTCAGTCATGGAATATTTCAATACATCGTGCATGTCATTCGAATTTACAAGCAACCCGCTGAGAATGCAGAGCCTACTTTCCTTTGCTATGATTCCAGTGCTTTTTAAGAAACATTCCTAAATTTTACCCTTTCCCCAAAATATTTGGTTCTGCAGTACTTTTCCGAGGTGATAGGAAGCAGGCTTTCTTCCCCAAATTTAAAGGAAGGTATGTATTTCCAAAGTACAATCTCTAAGTCTGCTGATTTTACACTTAAGAAAGTTCAGTCCTGTAGTCTTCAAGAATAAACAAACACATACAAACAACAGAAGAAAAGACAGCCAAATATATGTCTGTATCCAAAAATGAAGAATCTAAGCAAGCATTAGCAAAATACTTAGGGCAATTGATAAGTTTATTGTTCTCATCATAAATTCAACTGCAATCCATCAATAATTCATTATAGATTTATGCAATCTGAATAGCAGCACAATTCTCATTAACAACGTGACACTCACAAAGTAGCATTTTTAGAGGAAATATTAAATGCTACTTGTTAATAGCCTATTACAGTCAAATTCCCTTAAAATATGTACCTATTTGGTATATTAATTTTTAATAATTTAAAATTATGTGGTAGATTTGTGAGCTGAAATTGAACTCTTATTGATTCTTCGTGGAAAATTAAAGTTGCAAAACAACCCAGTAGAGTTTTTGTCAGGAAAGAAAATACACAAACCTATCTTTAAACTGATGCACAATTTTTGAAGAGGAGATCCATTTTGTATCCCAGTTTGGGCTGAATCTGTCAAAAGTGTTCAGTATTTTCCAGTAGAGGGTCTGTTGGAAGTGCATACAACTTTCATATGGAAAGCATCCCTGAGAAATAGCAGAGTTCATTTCAGAATGTAATAGACATATAGAATATAAAAGGAAAGAATTTTCTTCAGCTGAGTTTAGCTTGCTGACCCAAGTACAAGGGCCTGTGTTTTGCCTGTAGTACATCAGCTTTATTCAAAATATTAAGTGCATTTTATTCTTCGAGAATTAACAAACCATGAAGATAAAGACTATAGTCAATGGAATTAAATTTTGTGAATTTAAAACTGATTCACAAGGCCAGTTATGAAGCAACTTTCTCAGTCTCTATGTTTCATACTCCTTAGAGAGTAGAGATTCTCTACCCTAGAGGCTATTTGGGGCCTACATACACAATTGATATGCAATTCTTATTATTGAATCTCAGTTCAGTTCAGTCGCTCAGTTGTGTCTGATTCTTTGTGACCCCATGGACTACAGCAAGCCAGGCTTCTGTGTCCATCACCAGTTTCTGGAGCTTACTCAAACTCATGTCCATCGAGTCAGTGATGTCATCCAGCCATCTCACCCTCTGTCATCCCCTTCTCCCACCTTCTATCTTTCCCAGCATGAGAGTCTTTTCCAATGAGTCAGTTCTTCACTTCAGGTGGCCAAACTATTGGAGTTTCAGCTACAGCATTAGTCCTTCCAATGAATATCCAGGACTGATTTCCTTTAGGATGGACTGGTTGGATCTCCTTACAGTCCAAGGGACTCTCAAGAGTTTTCGCCAACACCACAGTTCAAGAGCATCAATTCTTCAGCGCTCAGCTTTCTTTATAATCCAACTCTCACATCCATAGTGATTACTGGAAAAACCATAGCTTTGACTAGACAGGCCTTTGCTGGCAATGTCTCTGCCTTTTAATATGCTGTCTCAGTTGGTCATACATTTCTTCCCAGGAGCAAGCATCTTTTAATTTTATGGCTGCAGTCACCATCTGCAGTGATTTTGGAGGCCAAGAAAATAAAGTCAGCCACTGTTTCCACTGTTTCCCCATCTATTTGCCATGAAGTGATGGGACCAGATGCCATGATCTTAATTTTCTGAATGTTGAACTTTAAGCCAACTTTTTCACTCTCCTCTTTCATTTACATCAAGAGGCTCTTTAGTTCTTTGCTTTAGTTCTCACAACAATCTTGATTCCAGCTTATGCTTCATCCTGCCTGGAGTTTTGCATGATGTACTCTGCATATAAGTTAAACAAGAAGGGTGAAAATATACACTTTAATGTACTCCTTTCCCAATTTGGAACCAGTCTGTTGTTCCATGTCCAATTCTAACTGTTGTTTCTTGACCTGCATACAGATTTCTCAGGAGGCAGGTCAAGTGGTCTGGTATTCCCATCCCTTTAGGAATTTTCCACAGTCTGTGGTGATCCACACAGTCAAAGGTTTTGGCATAGTCAGTAAAGCAGAAATAGATGTTTTTCTGGAACTCTCTTGCTTTTTTGATGATCCAACATAGATTGACAATTTGATCTCTGGTTCCTCTGCCTTTTCTAAATCCAGCTTGAACATCTGGAAGTTCACTTTTCACATACTGTTTAAGCCTGGCTTGGAAAATTTTGAGCACTACTTTGCTAGCATGTGAGATGAGTGCAATTGTGGGGTGGTTTGAACATTCTTTGACATTGCCTTTCTTTGGGGTTGGAATAAAAATTGACCTTTTCCAGTCCTGTGGCCACTGCTGAGTTTTCCAAATTTGCTGGCATATGGAGTGCAGCACTTTCATAGCATCATCTTTTAGAATTTGAAATAACTCAACTGGAATTCCATCACCTCCATTAGCTTTATTCATAGTGATGCTTTCTAAGGCCCACTTGACTTCACATTCCAGGATGTCTGGCTCTAGGTGAGTGATCACACCATCATGGTTTTCTGGGTCATGAAGATCTTTTCTGTACAGTTCTTCTACGTATTCTTGCCACCTCTTCTTAATATCTTCTGTTTTGGTTAGGTCAGTACCATTTCTGTCCTTCATTGTGTCCATCATTGCATGAAATAGTCCCTTGGTAGCTCTAATTTTCTTGAATAGATCTCTATTACTGAATCTGGCCCATAATAAATAATGAAATTGAATTAACTATTATCTTCTTTATCATTAAGAACAAAAAGTTTAAAATATATTCTTTTTTTTGCCTATTATTATCTCTTATTCTATTCATTCCATCTGTTACTACATCTCTAAGATAGGTGTAAACTATCATCTTTTGAAAATATTTATTAATATATTAAGTAATTCACAAGCAGTTGTGGAATCTCTACTCTGTTCATGCACTGTTAGTCACTAATGAAAGAGTTACAAAATAGATTTGTTCTCTGTTTATGTGAGCTCCACAGTACATTTTAGAAAAGTTTATAGAAACACAAGAGCAAGATTTTATATTACACTGTGATAAGAAAATTGGCACCTTATTTTTAACTTAAAAAGAATATATATACATAGATGTATTAATATATACACATATTTTTCCTTTTAGCCTAGCTACAGACTAATAAATATGGGTAAGATATAAAAATTGGCAGTTTCTTTCTAGTAACTAAATGCTTCCTTACATGAAAACACTACATTTAGTCTTGCAACCATTCATCCATTGAATCAAATAGTTGTTGAGTCCTCTGTGCTGGACTCTGAGAGGCACTCTGAACCAAACACTGATAAGAAATTCTTGTCCATGCTTTCTGAGAGTGGTGGGAAAGTAGAAATGTAAACAGGATGTGAATCTATTTAAAGCTAAAGGTGTGAACAAAAAGCTGTGGAAAAAAAGAGAAGTAAGGAAAAAGAAGAGCCATTTTAGATTTTAAGTTAAAAAGCTGCCAACTTAAAATTTAATTTAAATGTAAGTGCAGACAAATGGAGGTGCATGTATAAAAAGCAAAGGTAATAGATACAAAGAGTCCATGTAAGAATGTTACAATTCTTCATGAAAAGTAATATAATAGCAATTAAGCAACATATAAGTAATATATTACTAAATATATAAGTAGTAGAAGATATATTTGAGTGAAAGTAGAATTGGATTTGCAAAGATAAAGGAGAAAATATGAAACAATAACTGACTTCTGTCCTGGAAAAGAATGTTATAAGAAAACAGTGAGTGGAATTTTTTTTTTTAATTGAAGACAGTCCAAGGAGAATCTAGTTAAAGGCTCCAGATTCATAAGAATTCCTTCATAGCACTGGAATGTATCTCAGGAAGGTTATGGAATTGTTATTGGTGAGTATTCACCGGTTACAATGTAGAGACTGTTTCTTGAAAAGAGGACATGAGTATATGCATTCACATAAAACAAGTTAAGTCTCACAGTTTGAGACAGCAATCTGTGAGATGCTTCTGAAGCTGGGCAGTAGCGCTCAAATCTTACTCTTTCCAATGGCCACATATAACACTATACAAGCCTAAAAAAGAACATATTCCAAGTTCGACAGTTGACATTTTGATTCACACAATAGCGAGGCCACCTTCAAATTTCTGACATAAAGAAAACTTGTGTAGGGGAGAAGCCTTGACTATTAGTCAAAAGTGATAATAAAAAGTTGTTTTGACAACAGATTAAAGGCAGAGACCCTGTTCTGCTGATGGCAGGCCTATGCCTTTTTTCTGTTTCCAAAGGTGATTACCCCATGGACAAGGCCACAGTGACAGCATCTGTTTGAGACTCTCAACTAAGGGTATCTCAAGTAATCTATTGTGAATTAGCTATTGATTGAAAGATCATCACATATTTGGAATGGTATGGTCATTTGAATGTCAGGATTCCAGTTTTATACATACCTTAAACTTGACCCGAACAGTCACTTGTGTTTGTATGTGATCTATACAACAGAGGCTGGTCTCTGAATTCTCTCTCTTGGTTGAAACTTTTAGGTTGGAGTTTAGACTCTCAAGAACTTGGAAGACAGTGCAAGTGGAAGTGCTTATGGAGGCCCTTCGTGTGTATTCAGGAACTGGTAGGCACTTTTTCTTTGGTTCAATGGTATACATTCCTGTTTTAACAGTTTTTCCACTTGGCTAAAAGTAATAAATCTTATATTTATATGAGTTGGTTGGGATCATTTTCTTTGCTTTCTGTCAACTCATACAAATAAAAGTGAAATTACATTTAAAAAGAAAAAAAAGTCAAATACTTAGACTGAGAAGTGGTCCCTCAGCAGCCTGACAAATGTTAAGAAGTGAGCACTGACTTTAAAGCCAGAAGCTGGGGAGGTCTGGCTGCTTCATACCGGCCAGCCTCTAAGAACTTTTTGTTGGTTCATAAACTGGCTCTGTAAACAGAGGGCATAAAGTGATGGAAGAAAGAGGCAACTCCCTCCAGACTGGTCTCACACATGGTAAATAGAGGGGGGAAAAGTGGAAGTAGTGACCGATTTTACTTTCTTAGGCTCCAAAATCACCACACAGAATGATTGGAGCCACAAAATTAAAACACCTTGCTTCCCAAGGAAAGCTATGACAAACCTAGACAGCATATTAAAAAGCAGAGACATCATTTTGCCAAGAAAGGTCCATGTAGTCAAAGCTGTGGTTTTCCCAGCAGTCATAGGCAGATGTGAGATTTGGACCATAGGAAGGCTGAGCAGTAAAGAGCTGATGCTTTCTAACTGTGGTGCTGGAGAAGACTCTTGAGAGCCCCTTGGACTGCAAAGAGATCAAACCAGTCAATCCTAAAGGAAATCGACCCTGAATATTCATTGGAAGGACTGATGCAGAAGCTCGAATACTTTGACCACCTGATGAGAAGAGAAGATTCATTGAAAAAGACCCTAATGCTGGGAAAGATTAAAGGCAAAAGGAGAAGAGGGTGGCAGAGGATGAGAGGGTTAGATAGCATCATTGATTCAATGGACATGAATTTGAGCAAATTCTGGGAGATCATGAAGGACAGGTGTGCTGCAGTCCTTGGGGGTCACAAAGAGTCAGACACGACTTAGCAACTGAACACACACACACACACACACACACACACACACACACACACACACACACACGTTTAATAAGCAAGGGAATTTACCTATGAGGCTTGTCTTATGCAATCACAGGACAAATAGATCACTACACCCTTCACCAGAATCTCAAGCATTTATACGGGGGACTTAACGATTTCAGTTATGTATACCATCCAGATGGTCTTAGTAACACCTTACTTTCTCAAAGTTATATCCTTGGAACAGCTCCCACTGTGGGAATGGGGGACAGAATGTACAGCGCAAGGACAAGGGGAGGTGGAAGGAGCCTCTGATTACCCGGGTCTGGTTCACTGGTAACCAGACGTCATGTCTTCTTGCTGACCTGCTCCAACAGCACGTAGTAGGCAGCAAAGCATGGAGCCTGGACCTGGAGGTGGAGCAGAGCACATGGAAAATAAAGTATATGCCACCCTTTGGCCAGTCTTAATCCATTCTAGAGATTTGCTCAGAGGAAAAAATCCTCAGCCCAGGAGAGACATACCATCACTGAAAGATAATCTCAACAGGATTTTACTCCCCCATGAAAGGACAATTATAGCATAGCCATCACCTTTACTTTTCAGATAAGCCAGCAGAGAATGGCTTTAAGGTATAGCTGCCACAGTGTCCAGCTGTATCATAGCCACTGGGCCTAAAAACTGATAATTACAGCTTACTTCTTACACCAACCATTCCATGCTCTTGCTATCTCTTGCAACATCTCTTACACTTTGACAGCATCTCTACTTGACACGCACTACCTGCTAGAGTGGTTCAAATATTTATTATCATCCAACCCAAACCCTCACTCAGCCAGTCTTATTGGAGAGTTACAGTTTCCCATTGATGATTATGACTGGCCATGAGAATAAGAGGCATTCTAGTGAAACTTTCAGATTCACTAAACTTTGCCCCAGTGATGGAGTAACAGACCAATTCTCCTTTCATACGAAAAATTGGGAATAAGCACTGTGACCAGTGGACTGATCTTATTCACTGTCCTGTTTCAGCAGCATGACAAGCCCCAAATCAATGAGTAGGCTCAGCTATTTAACAGCACTTGATCATGATCCCTAGTATACCCACAACTCCTCCAGCTACCAGTACCTACACATCTCCAAGGCCAAGGTTGCAGAAACAAGCAGAAAAGTTCAAAGAATGAGTTCTTAAATATATCAATGAGAGGAGCCTATCTTTACCTGGGTTCCTAAACTTACACATTCTAGCTGAAGAGAAATTGGAAGCATGCATTGGAATACATTGAAACTGTAGGACATAAGTGGATCTTCAATGAGCCATAACACTATCCCCTCAAACTCCTCCTGGGTGAAGAGTTCATGGGAAGACCAAGGAACCCCTTGCACATGAGCTCATTGTTAAATTTCTTTCACCATAAAATGAGTTCGTTGTTTGGAGACAATGATGTGTAAGATAACAGGGCCATAAATACAGCATTCTGTAAATCCATTAATGGATGTTCTGGCAGAAGTATTTTCAGACAGGGAAGGCAAGTGCATATTTGGAATATGACTTATTCTCATAAAAATAAATTGCTACCTCATACCTGAGGGAAAGAGTCAAAGTCTTTTAGCTGTAACATCTACTAATAGATTGGGCAGGTAGATCATCTACTAATAGATCATCTATTAATGATCTGGGCAGCCAGATCATCCTTAATGAGAAAAAAGACAAAACATGGTATTTGAGCCCATGTCTCTTCTACCTGTCTTCTTGGTACACAGTCACTGAGATGACAGTGAAGTATTTAGAGAATGAGGTGTATGTGCGCTCAGGCATTTCAGTCGTGTTTGACTCTGCAACTCCATGGATGGTAGCCCGCCAGACTCCTCTGTCCTTGGGGTTTCTCCAGCCAAGAATGCGGGAGTAAGGGGCCATGCCCTCCCCCAGGGATTTGCTGACACCCATAGGATGGTTCATTTTGTCCATCTGATTATTGAAAGTTTCCTCTGCAGTGATGTTTCTGCAAGGTATCTCTTTGAAACATGAATTCATTCTCTTTTGGCTCATTCTGTGATGTTCATCTTTATCTTTCCAATCCTTCTTGTCATAAATATTGTGATATTATTTTTTATTTTTCCACAAGACAAGTCTCAGCCACCACTCATAATTAGATCCATACCACACATAATCTTTCCACAAAAACCTTACCTTATTTATATATAAATAAGATATAAATTGATATATACAAATTATATTATTTATATATAAATAAGATATAAATTGATATATACAAATTATATTATTTATATATAAATAGGTACATTAGCATAATATTTAATAATGTAATTATATTAGAATTACTATAATTATATCATTATAATATATTAACTGATGTGTATAAATTATATTAATGATATACAAAGATATATTATAACATTATATTAACAATATATATAATTATTACTATAATATACATACACTGTTTGACATTTGGTTAAGAAAACATTTATCTTTACCATTGTCTTCTATAGCCTCCCCAAGTTGGGCAGTAATGTAGCAACTGTATACTTCCACATGGAACATGCTACTTTGCAAACCCATATGTAAACCAGGCCATACTTTTCCCCTTCCATTAACTGAATCTAATAAAGTCTCCATTAGTTCCAACGTGTGGATTCAGTGAGAAATAGTGAAATTGTTAAGAGTAGATATTTGTGAAATTGCCATCTGTTTATGGCAATATTACTCTAGACCATTTAGAGCTTGGTCTCACATATACCATTTCCATTTTACAATGAAATGATTTTGTTAATCTCCAAAGTTGTGATATTAGGAATAAGATGGGCCTAGCATGCGATGAAAGAAAAAGGCATAGTGTCTGCTCTCGATGCAAGAAGCCCCATCGAGCAGCCCTATCTGCCATACAGGTTCTTTTCATTATTAACTGCACTGTGTCATTAGGTGCAAGCCTGCATTTCAGACTGGTCTTCTGAAGGGCTTTCTCTTGTTCTAGATTCTACTCAAAATCAGTGGCATTATGGATTTCCCAATAAATGAGACAGAGCTGAACAATCTAAAATTTAACAAACTCCCAAAGCTTTAAAATACAGCTTATTTCTTCCTGAATAGTGATATGTGTATAAAGATGTCTTCTACCTAAAAGGAATAGCCCCACCATTCCTCAAAGAGTAGAGAAAAATCACTAATGTGCCAGGCCCTGAGGCTTCTTGGGGCTTACTGCCTACTCTCTGGTGTACATGTAGTATCTCAGTAAAGCAGACGGAGAGCTTGATAATTCCTGCAAGTAAACTATTCACATGATTAAGGATGGCTGATCAAGGTGAACATAACACGTTGACTCCAATATTCCAATTTTTTTCACTCTTTGGACTCCTTTCTCTATATAGCATACCAGGAAAGTTATAGCACCTTAACCCATTAACTATAGGCCATTACTGAGTTCAAGACTTCATCAATCAGCACACCAAACTGTTGAGCTCCATCCTAGGGGCTTGAACTAATATGCTAAATCCTAAATTCTAAGTAACTATACATACACACATAAAAACATTTAGCTTAAAACATCTTTATATTCCACCATCCTTTTTCTCACATAATTAAGATCCTTCCCCATAAAGAATGGGAGCAGATACCATTGATGTTAAGTAATTAAAAGTTGTTTTTTTTTTTTTATTATTAAAATGTGGTTTCCTCAGATTGGGTGAAGGTCTGACTTTGTTGCTAAAGGAACTTCAGGGAAAATTGATGGAGCAAGTTTCTCAGCCCTGCCGAAATCTATATCTCATATTTTTCAACTTACTATAATTTGACTTCAGTATTAACAAGGTCTTTCACACTTTCAGTGAATATTTATTGGCACCTTACGTCTATAAATACATCATTGGATAAAACAAACAGAAATCCCTGTATTCACAATTACATTATTCTAAGAGATGCAAATAACATAAGTAGAATTTACACCTGTTAGTGATTAGTTCTAAGAATAAAACAATGAAGGAAAGGGCCCTGATAGAACATGTTAGTGACAGAGGAGTTGCAGGTTACACTGGTGTCCAGGGTGGTGCTCTCTAAGAGGACATGAGAGGTATGATGTTACTTAGCTAATTATGCCTCATCTTAAATAATTATAACTGCAATAATTATATTAAGAATAAGGTAACTTATTCATATTTTAGAAATAAGGTCACTTTCTAAGGTACTGGGGAATAGGACTTCGACATATCTGTTTGTGGGAGTCACAATACAAGTCATAATATTGTTTACTGCAGTGCATTTATGGACATCTGTGTGCTTATTAGTTGCTCAGTTGTTTCCGACTCTATGTAACCCCGTGGACCGCAGCCCACCAGGCTCCTCTGTCCATGGAATTCTCCAGGTAAGAATACTGGACTGGGCTGCCATTCACTTCTCCATTGGACATGATGTATATGTAAAGATTTTACTAAGAAACCAAATTAGACTGGAATTGGTTATTTTCACACAGAGCAGCTGATATTGTTTCTCTATGATTTTTCACTATTCTGCTCGTATCATTAGAGATCAACAAAGAGCCAAAAGCTTAAGCAAATATTTCAGTTACAGGAATAGAAGTATATCCTTTGAGGATAATAATATTTTAAATACTGTAGCCCAGGCTTCCTTCACAGGCACTCCTTTATTATAGGTAAATAAAGTTAAATCCGAGATTATAACAAAGACAAATCAAGCCTGTGCTTGCTTGTAACATTGAAAGTTTAATGGCATGCCTAAATTTTACTCACCTCTCCATCACTAGATTTCTCACCAGAGGTCCATTTAAATCCCGCTCCACAGTAGTCACATCATTGTACGGGAGGCCATGATCAAAATCATCCCCAAGGAAAAGAAATGCAAAAAGGCAAAATGGCTGCTGGAGAAGGCCTTACAAATAGCTGAGAAAAGAAGAGGAAGAAGGGAAAAGGAGAAAAGGAAAGATATACCCACCTGAATGCAGAGCTCCAAAGAACAGCAAGGAAAAATAAGAAAACCTTCCAAAGTGAACAAAGCAAAGAAATAGAGGAAAACAATAGAATGGGAAAGACTAGAGATATCTTCAAGTAAATTAAAGATACAAAGGAAACATTTTATGCAAAGATGGGAATAATAAAGGACAGAAAAGGTATGGACCTAACAGAAGAAGATATTAAGTAGAGGTGGCAAGAATACACTGAAGAACCATAAAAGTCTTAATGACCTGGATAACCACAATGCTGTAGTCACTTACCTAGAGCCAGACATCCTGGAATGTGAAGTCAGATAGGCCTAAGAAAGCATTACTACTAACAAGGTTAGTGGAGATGATAGAATTCCAGCTGAGCTATTTCAAATCCTAAAAGATGATGCTGTGAAAGTGCTGCACTCAATATGTCAGTAAATTTGGAAAACTCAGCAGTGGCCACAGGACTGGAAAAGTCAGTTTTCATTCCAAAAGAAAGGCAATGCCAAAAAAAGTTCAAACTACTGCACAATTGCATTCATCTCACATGGTAGCAAGGTAATGCTCAAAGTCCTTCAAGCTAGGCTTCAACTATATGTGAACCAAGAAGTTCTAGAGGTACAATCTGGATTTAGAAAAAGCAAAGGAACAAGAGATCAAATTGCCAACATCAGTTGGATCATAGAAAAAGCAAGGGAATTCCAGAAAAATATCGGCTTCATTGACTATGCTAAAGCCTTTGTGTGGATCAAAACAAACTGTGGAAAATTCTTAAAGAAATGGGAATACCAGACCACCTTCCTTGCCTCCTAAGAAATCTGTATGCAGGTCAAGAACAACAGTTAGAACTGGACATGGAACAACAGACTGGTTCCAAATTGGGAAGGAGTACGTCAAGGCTGGAAGGCTGCATATTGTCATCCTGCTTATGTAATTTATCAGCCCTGGGTGTTCATTGGAAGGATTGACGTTGAAGCTGAAACTCCAATACTTTGGCCACCTCATGAGAAGAGCTGACTCATTGGAAAAGACCCTGATGCTGGGAAGGATTGGGGGCAGGAGGAGAGGGGCATGACAGAACATGAGATGGCTGGGTGGCATCACCGACTCGA
This sequence comes from Muntiacus reevesi, assembly GCF_963930625.1. NCBI lineage: Eukaryota > Metazoa > Chordata > Mammalia > Artiodactyla > Cervidae > Muntiacus > Muntiacus reevesi. Next base: position 17,602,855 of record NC_089269.1, on the reverse strand, counting down.
TAGACATGAGTTTGAGTAAACTCCGGGAGTTGGTGACAGACAGGGAGGCCTGGCGTGCTGTGATTCATGGGGTCGCAGAGTCAGACACGACTGAGCGACTGAACTGAACTGAACTGAAACTATGTAATTTATATGCAGAGAACATTAGGCAAAATGCCAGGCTGGATGAAGCACAAGCTGGAGTCAAGATTGCCAGGAGAAATATCAATAACCTGAGATATGCCGATGACACCACCCTTACGGCAGAAAGTGAAGAGGAACTAAAAAACCTCTTGAAGAAAGTGAAAGAGGAGGGAGCAAAAGCTGGTTTAAAACTCAACATTCAAAAAACACAGATCGTGGCATCCGGTCCCATCACTTCATGGCAAATAGATGGAAAAACAATGGAAACAGTGACAGACTTTATTTTCTTGGGCTCCAAAATCACTGCAGATGGTAGACTGCAGCCATGAAATTAAAAGACGCTTGCTCCTTGGAAGGAAAGCTATGACAAACCTATGGAGTGTATTAAAAAGCAAAGACATCACTTTGCTGACAAAGTTCAGTACATTAAAAGCTATGATTTTTCAGTAGTCATGTATGGATATGAGAGTTGAACCATAAAGAAGGCTAAGCACCAAAGAATTAATGTTTTCAAGCTGTGATGTTGGAGAAGACTCTTTAGAGCTGCTTGGACTGCAAGGAGATCCAACCAGTCAATCCTAAAGGAAATCAACCCTGAATATTGATTGGAAGGACTGTTGCTGAAGCTGAAGCCCCGATACTTTTGCCCCCTAATGCAAAGAGCCAACTCATTGGAAAAGACCCCGATGCTGGGAAAGATTGAGAGTAGGAGGAAAAGGGAACCATAGAGGATGAGATTGTTGGATGGCATCACCGACTCAATGGACATGAGTTTGAACAATCTCCGGGAGATGGTGAAGGACAGGGAAACCTGGTGTGCTGCAGTCCATGAGGTCACAAAGAGTTGGACACAAATAAGCAACTGAACAACAACAACCCAAGTGCTCAATAGCTTAAAACACGTGGGCTTCTTACGTGTCCTGTGGGATAGATAGAAAGCAGTTGCAGGATTCCATACGCATTAGCATTATTATCTTATGAGGCAGCATGTTCTAATGCTAAAAGTGTGGGCTCTGAAGCAACATATCTAAGGGTTGGAGTCCAAATTTCTCTAGTTCTTAATTTTGTTATCAAATTTCAGATGGAGATAAGCTCACATGCCTTAAAGAATTTTGGAAAAGACAAGGCAAAATCTGCAATGTAGCCAAGATAATGCCATGATATGGTTGGCACAGTTACATATTGATTTCTATTTCTTTGCTTTTGGACTATGTGTGGCTATTATTTCATTGAATTGCACATCAGGAAACCAACCCTCTCCACTGATCTTAACACTGTGGAAAGTGCCACAACGTACCTTGTCAATAGACTCAGATGATAGTGATTAGGAGACTTTTGAAAAAACTGCTACTAAGAAGAAATGGCCAAGGTAAATGTATGTATGTGATGTTGACTGGATTGAGGAGGATTGTGGAAGTTGGGGATGTGGACTAGTAAGTGTAGCGCAGGCCATGGGGCCATTACTGAATTGTAGAACTTCAAAAATTTACTCCAGAGATAACAAGTGACCCCAGACAGCCCTGTCCAGGATCCCTGATGCAGATTTGGAGAATATGTCTCAGTCTCATTTTGAACACAGGTGCATGATCAAGCTAGAGATGTTCTCCTGGTTTTGCCCATTTATATGATGGTGCTCCGGGAAGGATGTTTGTGCATATACTAAGTCACTTCAGTTGTGTCAGACTCTTTGCAACCCCATGCATGGACTGTACCCCACCAAACCCCTCTGTCTATGGGATTCTCCAGGCAAGAATTCTGGAGTGGATTCCATGCCCTCATCCAAGGGGTCTTCTTGACCCAGGGAATCAAACCTGCATCTCTTATGTCTCCTGTATTGGCAGACAGGTTCTTTACCACAAGTGCCACCTGTGAAGCCCCCAGGAAGGATAGGGAATATTTAAAGAGAGGGACTAATATTGTTATTTTTACAGATATTTCAATATATTCCTTGGAGATTAGTAAAGGCTTTCCTGAGGCTGTGGGGTCTCAGATAAATACTAAGGGAGGAAAAGTATTTCACTATTAAAATGAAGTTGAAGTTGAAGAGACAATAAGCTTTCTAAACTGAGGGAATAACAAAAACTAATCCAGAGAGTAATGTATTGATGCAAGGTGCAGGCACAGGATTTCATCAGAACTGGATCCTAGGATACAAGAAAGCCACACTTAAAAAATAAAGCTAGAATCAAGAGGGGGCCTCCACTGTAGGGTCCTGTAAACTGGAAGGATATAGATTTTATTCTGAATAATGAGGCATTGAGAGGTTTTAAACAGGGACAGGACTGATGAGTTATATACTTTAGAACAGTTTGAGAATAGTTTGCACAGGGTCAAAACTGTAAGCTGGTAGACCCATGAAGATGCTGATTCAGTGGACAGAGTGCAACTTATAAGGAATTTAACTATGTCAGTGGTAGTGTAAGGAGAGTGGAAAAATAAAGATCCTCTGAAACTAATAGGAAGTCAAAAAACATAAGATTCAGGGATCAGTTTGATATTCCAGCAAAGCAAGAGTGGTATTTAGGATGATCCAAGGATTTCTAGACACAGTGAAAGAGCAGGTGGTGTTGCTATCTTCAGCTCAGAAAACACAAGAAGAGGAAATGGTATGTTGGTGAGTGAGATGATTACAACTGATTCTGTGCCACTTTCGTGCATGAGGGTGATTAGATAATTTCAGTAGAAATGCTTCAAACTTTACCCATCTCTGTATCACTGTCGGTGCCTTGAAGGTAGCAATTTTTGCATACCAATGTATCACCAATGTTATTATAGAGCTAATGTTTAAAGAGTATTCAATAATTATTTTGTTCATATGTTTGTTTATTTATTCACAAATATTTATTGAAAGTCGACTATGTACTAGACATTAGTCTAGGTCTGTTGATCTCAATCATTGCTGCAGCTGGAAATGTTTATAAACCTCTGAGACTTGAGCCCTATGTGGACCCATTATATCAAAATACCTGGGCCCAGCAAGCAGGTGATTATAAATGGAAGCCAAATGGCATCTAGAAAATTCCAACCAGTATCCAGGGTTAAAAATTATTGTCTTAAGAGCTGGAGATACTACAAACACACACACGCACGTGCACACACACACACACACACAAACACACATACACACATAAACATGATAGCCAGCATCTCATCACTTGCAGCTTATGTGAAAGATTTATCAAAGGCACTAAGAAACAAAGGCCAGAAGTCAGAAATGAGTGCTTTGCTAATTCAAATCTTCCAATATATAAGTAAATAATAGTTAATAACAAACTCTGAAATAATTTTAAACAATAAAACCAAATCATATAATTTTTAAAAATCACATCTTTTATGCAGAGGTCATTACTTGAGACATCATCTTAAAATAGGCCTAAGTTTATAAGTAAATAACTATATCATAAGGGTTCAGTTCAGTTCAGTCGCTCAGTCATGCCCGACTCTTTGCGACCCCATGAATCACAGCACGCCAGGCCTCCCTGTCCATTACCGACTCCCGGAGTCTACCCAAATCCATGCCCATCGAGTCGGTGATGCCATCCAGCCATCTCATCCTCTGTGGCCCCCTTCTCCTCCTGCCCCCAACCCCTCCCAGCATCAGGGTCTTTTCCAATGAGTCAACTCTTCGCATGAGGTGGCCAAAGTATTGGAGTTTCAGCTTCAGCATCAGTCCTTCCAATGAACATGCAGGACTGATCTCCTTTAGGATGGACTGGTTACTTCTTCCAAATTAAAATTCTTCACACACACCCCCACCCCGCCCTCGCCCAAATTATATTTATTTCATTTTAAAACAACCTCTTGGCTTCTGAGTATTCTCTGGTTAGAGAGTATACACTAGGACCTACAGAAAATAGTGATGGGTATAAGGATACATATTTTTTTCATTTATTTTTATTAGTTGGAGGCTAATTACTTTACAATATTGTAGTGGTTTTTGCCATACATTGACATGAATCAGCCATGGATTTACATGTATTCCCCATCCCGATCCCCCCTCCCACCTCCCTCTCTGCAGAAGAGACCTCAGGGCTCCAGAGGCCTGTGGAAGGACTGCAAACATAAAGACCAATAGGATCTGGACTTATTTGGAGGCAAGAATAGATATTTCTCTTATTTTGGAGTTTACCCTGTTATTGAATAAAGAGGTAGAATAGCAAAATAAGATGGAAAATGAACAAAAAGAATGTTACACCCAATTTGTCTTAGAGGCCCCTGCATGTTTCATAATGTTAGACCAGGGCACACCACCATTGTACCTAACATGACTTTTGAATAATTATTTTGGAAAAATTGTAATAAAAAATTTAAAGGTAAAAAATGATTTATCTCAGAGTGTTTTACAAAACAATGATAAAGAGCAAGCATTTTATTTCAAGGATTAAGCATTAATTATCTGGAAATTTTTCCTAGAGGGTGCAGTATAAATGAAACATTATTAACCTGTTACAAAAGGTGATCCATTATTGCCTATTACATAGAGCAAACTACTATTAATTTAATTTACCATTTGTCTTCAAGTGAAGCATGAGAGTCATTTCTCAAGAGATAATTAAAATATGGCTTCAGAATATTCATACAGAACCAATAAGCACAAAATATCACATAGCTATTATGTATACATTTGCAACAATATGTAAAAATTACATAAATGGTTTAATTCAAGATTAGTAGATAAAAATATAAACTTATTATGTTAAAATATTGCATTTTATAACTTTTTATACATCTCCATTGGCTTTTCATTATTTATAGTTCAATTTAATTAAATTGATTACTAAAAACATATTAGAATAAGCACAAGATTCCAGAAAAACCGAGAAACTGCTCCAAAGAGGAGGGGGCAGGGGGCTAGCCAATATTATGTATAATTATCTCTGCTCTGCTCAGTTGTGTCCAAGTATTTGAGACACTATGAATTGTAGCCAGGTTCCCCTGTCCATGGGATTCTTCAGGCAAGAATACAGGATGGTTTGCCATTTTCTCCTCCAGGGGATCTTCCCAACCCAGGGATCGAACCCGGGTCTCCTGGGTATCCTGCACTAACAGGTGGATTCTTTGCTGTTGAGCCACTGAGGAAACCCATAGAGACAAATGGCAAGTACCAATTTTTGGTTGGCACAATTGAGCATCACTGTAGCAGTCCATGCTTCCTTCTCTGTGCCATGCACTCATGGTTTCATGAAATGCTGGTCACAAAAGCTTTGGAGGCTGTACTTTTCCAGATCCATGGCCACTCTTCTGCATCCAAGTCTGCACCCAGAGAGGAAGACCTATATAGACTACTGCAAAAATGTCCCTTGACCTTGGACTTCTAGTTAGTTACTGTCAAGGGATGCTACTTGTGAGAAATTTGAAGGAGACAGAGGCTTTCAATGTGCTTATTACCCCGGTTCCTTTCATATCATGCTACTTCAGCCTGGGTTCAATCTCTTAATTAATTTTAACGGTTCCATTTGGCCAACACTCTCCAGACAATTTCTCTCTACTCTGTAAATGTCTCAGCCTCTTGTGCCTTTATTAATAGAGGTCTAAGTGAAGCCCTTCCCTCTTACTAATCTAGACTACTGTTTTCTTTTTTATTGCTGAATAATAACACATTGCATGGATATACCGCATTTCACTCCTCAGTTTTTAGACCCTTGGTTTGTTTTCACTTTGGACCTCTTAATGAGAAATGTTGCTATGAATATTCGTGTATAAGTTTTTTGTGAGGAAATATATTTTCATTTCATATATATATTTATATAGAATTGTTATGCCATGTGATAACCCTATGCTTATCCTTTTGAGAAGCTTCCATGCTGTTTTCCAAAGTGGATACATGGTTATAAATTCCTACCAGCATTATAGGAGGATTCTGATTTCTTCACATGCTGCCAACATTTTGTATTATAGCCACCTTAGTGAATATAAAGTGGTATCTTGATGTGACTTTGATTTGCATTTCTCTCACGACTAATGATATTGAGCACATTTTCACGTACTATTTGGTTATTTGCAAATTTGCTTTTGAGAAATGTCTACTTATATCCTTTACCCAATTTTAATTGGTTTGTTTGTCTTTTGGTATTGAACTGTAGGATTCTGTGTGTATCCTAAGTACAAGTCTCTTATCAGAGACATGATTTGTGAATATTTTCTCCCATTCTGTGGGTTGTCTTTTCACTTTCTTTAAGGTATTTTTAGAAACACATATTAAAATATTTAATTTAACTGATTTATTTTTACTTTTGTCACTCGTGTTTTTCTGTCATATATAAGAAGGCTATGCTTAAGCCAAGGTCACGGGGATATACTCCTCTATTTCCTTCAAAGAGTTTCATAACAGTTGCTCTAACATCTAGGTCTATGAATTATTTTGAGTTATTTTGTATTTATGATACAAAGAGGGGGTGCAGCTTCATTCTTTTGTACATAGATATCAAGTTGTCCTTAACACCATTTGTTGAAAAGACTACTCTTTCCCTGAAGAATTTTCTTGACACTTTTGTTGAAATTCAATTAATCATATGTGTGACAGTCTTTTTCTGGAATCCAAATTCTATTCTATTGTAAATATATGTTGATTCTATGATAGTACCACATTGGTTTCATTCTGTAGTTTTGCAATAAACTTTGATAAAGTAAGGTGTGAATCTTCCAAATTTTTTATTCTGCTTCAAACTGTTTGGGGCTTGGCTGTTTCATTTGAATTTCCGTATGAATTTTATGATCAGTTTGTCAATTTCTGCAAAGAAGACAGCTGGTATTCACATAAGGATTTTATTGAATCTGTAGGTCAGTTTAGAGAACTTTTATATTATAATAATATTCTTTTCCAATATATGAATATGGGATGTTTTTCCACTTATTTGGGTATCCCTTAATTACTTTCATTAATATTTTATAATTTTCCAGTATATTTTTGAACTTATTCTGTTAAATGTACTCTAAGTATTTTATTATTTTTGCTGCTATTGTAAATGGAATTGCTTTTTCAAGTTCATTATTGGATTTTTTATTGCTACTGTATGAAAATACAGTTGGTTTTTGTATATTGACTTACATTGTGGCTTACAAATTTAAACATTTTTTTAGTTTCCCTTCTATTTCTACATTTTGTCTCATCTATTTTGGAACTTTATTTTAATGCATATACACATAATTATTGTATTTTCCTGATGGGTTAACCCTTGGAGAATTTTGAACTCCTTGATTATGTACATTAACATTTTGTATCAAATTTAGGAAATTTTCAATAATTATTTTTCATATTTTTTGTGTCTTCTCATTCTGGAGCTCTTCTGTTGTTCATCATTTGATGTGTTTAATGATGTCCCACATTTCTCTGTAGCTTTGGTCATTTTTCTCATTCTTATACCACTCTGTTCTTTAGACAGCATAATGTTTTTAAGTCTGTCTTCACATTTGCTGACTCTTTCATTCATTAGTTTAAATCTACCAGTACATCTTTATGTTGTTTACTGTACTTTTCACCCTGTGTTTTTGTGGACTGCCTCACCTCCTTGGCAAATTGCTACGCCACTTCTCTGGAGAGGGGTAAGGCCTGCCTCTCTCAGAATGACACAAGATGGGCATCCAACGGGAATGGAAGCCTCTGGCCTTTCTGGCTTGTTTTTTCTTGTGTGGAGCCTTCACTTTGTGAGGAAACTCGGGGGAAAGTAATAAGAGTCCAGTGCTCTTAGCTTGCCTTGCCTGTGTTACAGCCTCTATACTGCAACTTATGGCTAGGTGGGTGAAGGGAGACCAGAGCTCCTGGCTGTACTTTCCTGGAACTACATTTTGCAACACGGAGCTGTAGGTGAAGTGAGAAAAGTTGGCAGCCTGTCCCTTCCATGGAGATACCTAAGCTCTTGGCTGGGAGCTGGGGGAGAGGGTTCCCCAAATTCTTGGCAACGTCTATCAGGAATGGAGCTTCTGTCATGCTGAGCTGAGGAATGGGAGGGAGGGAGCAAGTCCTTCCTGAAATGCCACTGATTCATTCTCACTTAATTCAGTAGTTTTCTTGATTAGTGTCTTCACGTACTACTTGTTCTTTCAAAAAAATTCCAAAGATTTTAACTGGTTGTGTTTTATAATTTTCATCCATTTATTACTGTTTCCTGGGGAGTGGATCCTTGAAATTCCCCATGTAGCCATTCTGGAAGTGTCTAAGAGTTGTTCTCACTTCTTCTAATTCCAATTCATTTCTGAAGACCTCACATTTCCGATTAGTCAGAAAATCAAAATCCCTCTGGCATCCCATTATTCCATGAAACCCACAGGATTACTCGGCACAGAGGCCCATTCTTATTGCCAGGTTCTTACTGATGGAGAAACAGGCAAGATCTGCTGAGTTCCTGGTAGTTCTGGGCTGAATTGTGTCGCTCACAAAATCCCTATATTGAGGCGCATAACTTCTGGTGTGATGGTATTTGCAAATGGGGCCTTTGGGAGCTAACTAGATTAAGATAAGGTCATGAAGGTGGGGCTCTCTCATGATAGAATTAGTACCCTTGTCAGAAGAGACACCAGAAAGCTTGGTCTCTCTCTCTGACCTGTGAGGACACAACCATAATGCAGCCCTCCATAAGCAGTTGGTCGTCTATAAGCAGGTCTCCATCTGCAAGCCAGGAAGAGAGCTCTCAGCAAACACAGCCAGGCAGGACACTCCCCTCTCAGACTTCTGGCCACGCGAAATGTGGGAAAATACATTTCTATTGTTTAAGCCACCCCATTATGATATCTTGCTATGGCAACACAAGTTGACTAGACACGGATGCTTTTGCTTTTGGTCTTAACATATAATATTGCTGTTGGACACTCTTCCCATGTATTCCAAGCTGTAGCCATATATTTTATGAAATCAGACCTTCCATTTGAAACACCCAGTCTTGGTGGTGACCCTGGAGGCGGATTTCCATCGATGCAAATTTCTTCTTCTTCATAATGAGTTTTTTGGATGTCCTCCTTAGTAAATTTCTTTCCAGCTAATATCAGTTGGTTCAGGGACATTCCAAGACATTCCAGACAAGCTTTAATAATATTAGGCATCAGGGGCTTCCCTGCTGACTCAGTGGTAAAGAATCTGCTTGCCGATGCAGGAGACGTGGGTTCAAGCCCTGGTCTGAGAGGATCCCACAGACCACAGAGCAGCTAAACCCGCAACTACCGAACTTGTGCTCTAGAGTCTGGGAGCCACAACTACTGAAGCCCAGAAGCCCTAGATCCTGGGCTCTGCAACAAGAGAAGCCACTAAATGGGAAGCCCTTGCACCGCAACCAGAGTAGCCCCTTCTCACTGCAACTAGAGAAAACCCATATGTGGCAGCAAAGACCCAGCACAACCAGAAATAAATAAATAAATAAATCATGGAAAAAATATTAAAATTCAAAAGAAAATGGTTATAGTCTCAATCTCTTTCCCTTCAGAAGGTTTATTTGTCCCAATTCAAATATGTTCACCTTCTAACTACTGATCAGTTCTGCATTCCAAGTAGCTTTGGGAGGCATTCAAGGCCAAGGATGTCTTGTTTCACAATTCTCCCGCCACAGTGACTTCCTCTTTGGCTTATATTTACATATGTAAATATGCAGGGATCATTTCAGGGATTCTTCTCTAAGTAAACAAGTTCTCTTTAAAGATGATACGCTCTGTTCACCCATAAAGATCTAACAGCATCATTTAATAGAATTTTAAAGTACTTTTTAAAATTTGCTGAGAAATCCTATGACACATTTAAGAATATTTTAGTTGAAAGGTTAGCAAACGTAAAAACTGACAAATCATCAAATTCGTTCTTTAAATATAATACATTGATATTTCCACTACATTTTATTTATTATCTTGATCAGTTCTACAAAATGAGCAATACATTTGGTTCTTGCTCTCATGGGTGCACATGTATTTTACAAGGACACTGGTGATATATTTTGCTATACAAATCACAAGATACAGTTTACACACAGAGCTTAGGTTTTTATACATTTCTCCCCAAAGGGTATTCATATTTGATAAATCACTGATTAAAATCTGAGGCAATTAAGTTGTGATGACCTTGGCATACTAGTGGATGTAATTTCCATTAAGACAATGTCAGTCCTTTATTATGGTCTGCCTGAGTTAAAAAAAAAATAGCCAAGTTAGGTTCACGTCACATTTAATTTCTTATCCCTCAAATACACACAGTATTTTAATTCACACTGATCAAAATCTACCTGGCAGCCCCTTGCTTTATTAGGCCAAGCTGAATGCCTTGCTTAGAATTTCCACTTTTTAATTGATATAAAAGCTGTTAATCTCCCAAAAGGGAAAACAAGCGTCTAACATTGCATTGATATTTATTTCTTTTAGTCTCATGTTAGAATCATGAATAGAAATTTATACTGTATTCCACATTGCTGTAATACAATATTTTAAAATATTTTGGTTATAAAACACTTTAATAATATCCAAGTTTATGGCCACTCACTTCCATGTTTTATTCCTACTCTCTCTTTTCTCCTCAGAGGTAGCATTTTTCGTTAGCTCTTATGTTTTTATACAAGCCTTTCCATTCATTTCTATACACAATTTACAGAATATTGAATGGAACTTTTTCTGTTATCTTTTATCTAGGGTAATCTTAGACACAGAACATAGTATTTACTCCTGATAATCCAGACTTCCTGGAAATCCTGTGACCCATCTAATGACCATTATTAAATTATATTCCTGCTTATAAATTCAGAATATATTCTGTTATTGGTAAGAACCCTGAACGGCATAGGATTTTCTTGACTCTTCTGCTGAAGATGGTCTGGATATTAAGTCCCTGAATTTCTGATTATCATTAAATAGATTAATCAAATGCTAACTGAGCATACTTCTTTTATGTTGCTGTTCTTCAGTTTAGCATTTTGTTGATGCTATTCCACTTTCTTCCATATTTGGGGTTACAGAGAAGTCTGATGATAACACAGTTCCTTTCCCTTGTAGGCACTTAGTTCTCTCTGCCTTAAATCTTACATGATGATTTTTCTTAATTACTAGTGTTAGGATTAGTTCAGAGATTTTAATCAGGAAATTCCTTGTTTTGTGTGCCTTTCCTCATCAATGTAGTCTTTAATTCAGTGAGTTTTTGGTATGAAACATTTTAGTTTTTCAGTTCAACCCTGGAAAAAAATTCTCATTGTCAAACTCTGTCCATTATCAATTTATATTTCATTTAATAAAAGTATTTTTCACACAATTCTACGTGACCACATTCCCCAGCCTCTGATCTTTGCCTTCAAGATCTTGTACTTTTGCTCTTTTTTTTTTCCTGAGATATTTCTTGCATTTCTTGTTCTAACTACTAATTTGCATTTGAGTATTTATTAGTTTTTTCCTTTAATAGAGCTACTGGGTTGTTGTCAGAAGGGTAATTGTTTTGCTGTTGTATTGAGCTCTAGAAGTCATTTTTTGTGCTTCACCTCAATTTCCTTCAGGACTATATTAAGAACATCTATATTTTTCTTGCTCAGATTGTTATCTGTTTCCTCTTCCACCTCATTTGGCCAAATATGTGTTTGTTCTAACTGAGCATTTTTCTTTGGCTGCTAGACCCTTCAGATGGGATTTGATTTCCCTTGTTACATAATACAGCTAGTTGTTGGTACTAAAACAAGTGTCTACCATGTCAGTGGATACAGGTGGTGATGTAGAAACAGGCAAGTTTCCACACCATTAATGAAGGAACTGGAGAAAGCCTCATTTCTTGTACTTCTACAGTTTCAGGGTGAGGAAAGATTTTCTTCACCCCTTCAGTTCCCACTTGGCCATTTTGGGGACAAAGAAATCCAACAAGCTTACGAGAAAGGGATGTTGACTTTGTCTCCAAGAGTCACTAGGTCTCTACAGAGATCCCCGGGCCTCCCCTGGACTCCCATTCAGAATGCCCAACTCTCAGGGGGAAAAGATCCTAGTCTCACTTGGACCTAGAGAGCAAAACTCTATGTTTGGGGGTGAAGTGAAGGGAGCTTCTCGCAGGTCACTAAGTTTCCCAGAATGCACCTAAAAATCAAAGTTGTGTATCTGTTTTCTTTTTGGAAATTTAATTCTGATTTTCTTGATTGCCTGACTGATCCTAAGCAAAAGGTAAAAGAAATAAATGTGTAATAATCTAAAGAATGGATTGAACACCTGTTTCAACCCTGAACTCTTAGCCATTCACACCATTTGTCTCTACATTTTTATGCCTCCCACAACTCCAACTTTCATACCTAGAATGCTTTTTTCCTCAACCAAAAGACATGTCAATTGGGAAATCAATGTTGAGCAGAGATAACCCATCGTACCTGTCAAATGAAACTACATGGGAACACATGTCCACACTCTCCTTGCTTCCAACATCTTGCCTTTGAATATTTTGTTTCTGGATTGCTAAGCCTTGATTTCACCACTTGAAATTATATCATTTTAATATCTTATATTACTATAAAACAGATACTCTCAAAGTAACTAGAAAGAATATCCTTTTGACTTGCTGGTCAAAACAGTTACTTGGAATAACTTCTCTCAGCTCTGAACATGACAATAAAGAAAGAATTAGAGATGTGTGCTTCTTTTTGCCTTATTTTCCTTGTTCACACCTGATAATGTACCCTCTTGATAATATCAATAACAGATAATTTAAAAGAACACATCTTGCTCAGTTCTAATTATAAGGAATAGATTTTGAGTTTGCCTCCAAGAGTCCCTGGGTCTCCCCAGAGATCCCTGGGCCTTCCTGATTTTATGGGTCTCTTTAAGCTTGATTTTTTTAAAAACAATGTTGTTAAAAATTTTAATAAATGTAATCAAAACAATTAGCATTAATCAAATGACTCCCCACTGAGAAGATCATGAGCCTGCTGGACTAACAATATTTTATGCATTCTTAAATATCCATAAATATATTAAATATTTAATTCTAATATTTTTGTTTTTTACATAAAAGTCTTTAACCAGTCTGGAATTTATTTTTGTAGCTTTATGACTAGTGTGAGGGACAGATCTAATTTCATTATTTTTATACAGTGAGACAATTAATCCTTCATGATTTATTTTTTAAAGAAGTCTTCCTTTTCTAAAACTGATTCTTACAACATCTTGAAAGCATGGTTTTATATTTACAACTATTTATTTTCATGTCAATTCTTGTCAATTGTTTCTAACATATTGGGTTTATAAGGTAAAGGTTAGACTCAAAGAATTTTAAATCTAATGGTGACTTCTAGATATTAAAACAAATGAGGAATATCATCCAAATAAAAAAGAGATCTCCACTTTTTGGACTAAGTTATATTTGTTAAAATCATCATTTCACTCACTTTAAATCAAATGGGAAATTTTCTTCCAGAGAAGTTCAAGCATTTGACAGTGTTTTATACTTTGATCAGCCTCATGGAATTTCTGTCTGGCATGACTTAGTTTTACTAGGTAAAAATACCATGTATAGTACCAGTAAAATCTGAGAGATGGAAAGAAGATATAGCGATGTAATATACACAAATATTTTTAAAATAGGAGAAATTGAAATTTGTAATGTGATATTTGCTTTTGCATTTGGAGCAAAAAATTTATTTTTTAATTCAGACCAATTTCTTGCTCAGATGTAGTGTTTTATTTTTAATTTTAAGTACTGGTCTAGAATCACTTTTTAAACTGTGCATACTACTTTTAGGCAGCTCACTGTCTGGTGCTAGTTACAGTAAGGTATTGATAAAAAGCAGTCACATCTAATTTTACAGACTGAAAGTGGAAAAAAACCACCTCTATTTGGAGGTATATTCTTTTACATTAATAGATAATTTAAGTTCTATAGACAGTGGTAATCAGAGAAATCTTTTAATATCTCTGACAATTAAAACATATATTTAAGAGAAGTAGGAAATTCTATATGAAATCAAGAATTTACAAACTTCCATCCATTAAGAATCTTCACTTACTGACCAGTGGAGAAACAATAACTCAATCTTACTTAGTTGGAAATAAATGAAATGATGTAATTTTCCTTAGAGTAGAAGAGAGAAGGTCCTTGATATTTTGTCTCAAGTAGTAGAATATATTCAATTCTTATATATGCAAGTATAGCTTGGATTTAAACTTATATTTCATTTCCCATTAGTCTAAGGTCCTAAAGATAAATGGAGACAGAACAGCTGCTTCATCTCTGTTGTAGCAGGTTATGTTAAGTGCCTACCAGGAATTTAGCCCTCTATGATTACAATGGTAAATATATATTTCTCCAAGGAACCAGTCAATTGAGACCACATTTCAGATGCATATGAATTTTAATAACCTCAGGTTTAAGCTGAATTAACCAACTTGGTGAAGACAGGTCTAGCCATTAACTACAATTGTCTAGAGTTCCCATCTGCCAGGTGGTTTAGACTAGATCTCAAACAAAGGAAGAAATACATATCAAAAACTTTGCATTTGCAATCTAACTGTTCCCTTACCATATCTGTGAATACAAATTATTATTTTTTAATGCATTGTATTATAAATCTCCAAATTCTAAGCTTTCACTTGCATGATTAACAACAAGCAGAAAAAGCCAATATTTTTCTGGCATCTTCATCAATTATCGAGGTATCTAGAGAGGCATGTATCTGTGGGTAGAAAAGGGTTGTTTGGTTACCATTTAAAGTTCTGCAATGCTCCCAACAGGCTTCCCTGGTGGCTTGGACAGCGACAAATCTGCCTGCAATGCAGGAGATCTAGGTTCAGTCCCTGGGTTGGGAAGATTCCCTGGAAAAGGGAATGGCTACCCACTCTAGTCTTGCCTGGAGAATTCCAAGGACAGAGGAACCTTGCAGGCTCTACCCCACAGGGTTGCAAAGAGTTGGACATGACTGAGTGACTAACAATCTCTTTTTTCAATGCTCCCGACATTCTAAATCCTTGGCCCTAGCATCACTTATTCATTTGTTTAGCAATACTGATTGAGCATCTACTATGAGCAAGATATGATTCCAGATGCTGGATGTAATTAACCATCAAGATTGTGAAGGCCCCTGGCCTCTTGAAGGCAGCTTTCTAGTATTACAGCCTTCACTGTTTTTCTGGTTCATTGATACTCTTGGTCTTCTACCCTCATTGCTACCCAAGTCCTTGAACCTCACCTCCATGCTTCCCATCGGCTGCCTCTCTGTAGCTGCAGACCTCTTCTGGACTGTTCACTTAGGTGCTCTTTCTTTACTCAGATCAACATAAAGCTTCTTATGCCTCTTGGAACAAGTTCTTTCAAAGGGATTTATCACAGCAGAGTTTTTCACCCTTATTACATGGTTCTTTCATTTATTTCAGTGGCTCTTCACCTTGAATGTGAATCAGAATCACTTAGTCATGAAAGGTTTAAAAGATACAGATTATCTGGTTCATTCATGTTTACTGAACTAGAGTAACTGACAGCAAAACCCAACCATCTATTTCCTTAATAAATCCCTCAGATGAGCCTGATGAAGAGTGAAGCTCAGGCTCATGGTCCCATGTGTGCTATGCTGAGTCACCTCAGTCATGTCTGACTGTTCGTAACTCTGTGGATTGTAGCCTACCAGGCTCCTCTGTCCATGGGATTCTCGAGGCAAGAATACTGGAGTAGGTTACCATGTGCCCCCAACCCCAGGGAATCTTCCCAACCCAGGGATCGAACCCAAGTGTCTCATCTCCTGCATTGGCAGGCGGGTTCTTTACCACTAGCATCACCTTGGACCCCTTCAAATCCAAACCTTACTACTCAGTTTTGCTCACTGTAGCAAATTCAATTCATGTGTTTAGTTCTGGGTTATTTCTTTGTTTGTTTCAAAACCCTGATTTTCTTTGCCATCTTTCTGACCCCACATGTGGATTCTCAGTCCATCAAGTGTTTGAATATGCCCAAACCCTAATTGTGGGTAAGCTCAAATTCATTCTCACAGGGCTCCTAAAATTCACAATTGTGGTTTGCATTTTTATGTTCCCAGTGTGGGACTACCATTTCACAATAGTTACAAGATTCTTTCAATATTTGGTGTGCATGAAAAAGAAAGACCCCAGAGGGTGATGGTATGTCCAACCCAGGAAACTAAATGTCATCTTCAACTCAGTCTAATTACAGTTACTCATAAAAATTTCTGTGGGAAAGAACATTATGAGAGATAAAGATGAACATGGAACATTAATTTAACAAAAATGTGTCTGGGTTTGGCTAACCTCTGCTTCTGGAAATATGAAGCTATCTCTTCAGAAGAGGAAACGAGGATGGTGGTCAAGAGTGCATGTTGATGTGAAGCCACTTGGATTCAACTCCTGGCAATGACACCTCCTATCAGGGTGGTCAAGATAAAATGTTAAGGCTCTAGGGTCTAGTTTCCTCTCACTGGAGCATAAATGCTGTTAATAGTAGTACCTACATTATAGGGCTACCTTGGGTATTAGTTAAGACAAAACACATTAAGCACTTAATATATATGAGTTCAAGAAACTAATGACTGTTACTGATATCATTAATTATTGATATTGTTATCACTATCATGAGTGAATTTATGAAGTTGTGGGTCTTAGGTAGGACTTCTCACTGGGTAAGTTTTATAACCAAAGTTATGATGACATGTGTGGATAATCATTTTCTTTCAATGATCATTATGCAAGAGTCATCATCAAATTTTTTCTTTCTCTTTTCTTGGAGTGAACAAGAGCCACTTTCTCACTATCTCTCAGGCAGTAATGGAGAAGCCTATTTCCTTATAAAGTAAAAAGTTATCACTCTTTTTGGTTTAAATATCAATCCTGTTTATATTCACAAAAAATATTATAAAACTATTAATACAATTGACAAGCTATTTCCAGCTCATTTGGAAGATCTCAAGAGTTACCTGAATTTTTTTATGAGAGTTGAGCAGACAAAATTTTTTGACAAGTTCTATTATTCAAAGGTACTTTCTAAAGAAATCTTATACAAATCAATCTAAAGGATAATTTTAAATAAAAAATACTGTAAATTTCTTCTATGAAAATATACAGTTATGAGGGTAAAATATTTGAGGATTCTTTAAATCATAAATCAAGAATAACTTAATGGAAATAAAAATGAAAAGACTACACATGCATATTCATAATATATACATACCTATATGTGTATGTATAGATATATATACTTTCATATATTTATGATATGATCTGACCTCATTTATGAATATCACAAGGGAATTAGCCTATTTGACCTCTACCAATACCTAATTCTAAAACTGTTTTGCAAGTCATCATTTATTCTTTCAGTCAGTTCAGTCGCTCAGTCGTGTCTGACTCTGCAACCCCATGGACTGCAGCATGCCAAGCCTCCCTGGCCATCACCGACTCCCGGAGTTTACTCAAACTCAAGTCCATTGAGTTGGTGATGCCATCCAGCCACCTCATGCTCTGTCGTCCCCTTCTCCCACCTTCAATCTTCCCCAGCATCAGGGTCTTTTCAAATGAGTCAGTTCTTCGCATCAGGTGGCCAAAGTCTAATTATGTCTAATTAGTGGCATCACCAACTCGATGGACATGAGTTCGAGTAAACTCCGGGAGTTGGTGATGGACAGGGAGGCCTGGCATGCTGCGATTCATGGGGTCGCAAAGAGTCAGACACAACTGAGCGACTGAACTGAACTGAACTGAATGTCTAATTAAAAGTTTCCTTTATAGAGCATAGACATTGGGCTGAAGGAACACGCAATATAAATTAATAGAATCTAATATACTTACCTGCTTTCTTTTCATTTTGAATCAATTTTTTCATGACAATAAAAGTTTGTGATAAAATTCTGAGTATATTTGCTACTGGTGGCTATTTGCTTCATTCAGAAAATCACAAAAGGATATGTTGATGTCCCAAAGAAAAAATAATATTATAAAAGTATACACAACACAATTAAAACTTAAAAATTCAGTCACTTTAAAATAAATCTATTTACATTTCATACTGCAATGTACAATGTTAATTTCCAAAAGAAAATCTATTTATAAATTTGTACATAGGGAAATCCTAGGACTTGGCTATCTGTTTGGAATGAAGACAAAGACATGGCTTGCTAAGGTGGTAATATAGCAAACACAACATTGTGAATAGAGTGTTTCTTTTTTGGATGGCTTGGACAAACAAATGATGATGTGGTTGTGTTCGGAAGATGGCAGTGAGGGTATCTCTATCTTCATGTCACCATGTCTCCCTTCTCTTATCAACTATTACAACAATAAAATTGGTCACAGTTACTTCAACTGTAAGAGCAGGGGAACAATTAAGAGACTACAGTCTTTCATATCTCATTCAATTCAGTTCAGTTCAGTCACTTGGTTGTGTCCGACTCTTTGCGACCCCATGAATCACAGCTTGCCAGGCCTCCCTGTCCATCACCAACTCCCGGAGTTTACTCAGACTCATGTCCATCGAGTGGGTGATGCCATCCAGCCATCTCATCTTCTGTCATCCCCTTCTCCTCCTGCCCCCAATCCCTCCCAGCATCAGGGCCTTTTCAAATGAGTCAACTCTTCTCATGAGGTGGCCAAAGTACTGGAGTTTCAGCTTCAACATCAGTCCTTCCAATGAACACCCAGGACTGATCTCCTTTAGGATGGACTGGTTGGATCTCCTTGCAGTCCAAGGGACTCTCAAGAGCCTTCTCCAACACCACAGTTCAAAAGCATCAATTCTTCGGCACTCAGCTTTCTTCACAGTCCAACTCTCTCATCCATACATGACCACTGGAAAAACCATAGCCTTGCCCAGACGGACCTTTGTTGGCAAAGTCATGTCTCATTACAAGCACTGTCTTCTACAACAATCAAAACTTAAGATGTCAAGTGCAATCAAATACAATAATAAAACTTCTATAATTGATTCTAACAATCTGAGATGATCTTACACTGTAGTCATGATTCTATGCTATAACTGTTGTCCATTTTATAGATAGCTGTGACTTACAAATATGTTTCAATATGCTAAATAAAAATTCTACTGTGAGATCTAAAAAAAGATTAAACAAAGTCTTTTTAGTTAATGAACCCATGCAGATTCAGCCTTTGGGACTGATGATAATGAAAAGGATAATATGTTAGGAGAATTTCTATTCTTTTGATTGACAAATTCTATTTTTTCCTTCCAACATGGAGAACCCTACTAAAGAATAAAAAGGAAACGGTCTTTAGTTATCTTCTATGTTTTGTCTGCAGTTTGAAGGGTTAATTTTTACTTGAGTAAAAAACATGTACTAACAGATAATTCCATGTTGGCATTAAAAATTTTCCCCACAGTTTTTCTTTTCTGAATGATTAAAGGAGAAGACACTAGTTGCATTTCTCTAACATTTTACTATAAGACTTTAGGAATATAAACAATTTTCCTCATCCATCTAAAGTTGAACTTCCTGGCTTAGAAATTAAATTTATACACAGTTGAATTCTATTTATACCATTCTATGCCATGGATTTCTAGGTTACTTGGACATACTTGCCACTTTCCTTTCCTTCCTAGTGTGAAAATCTAATTGACTGACTCTCTTATAGTTTACCCGCCTCCACCCCCAAATAAAGACTGTATTACAAAGTCTGCATCTAACGAGAGAGAAGATTAGGATGAATGTATATAATTCTTCCTTTGTCCCATAGATCTCCAAAGATAATAGGAATAAATCTGAGAGAGAAAAAAATATTACTAAAGGGAAAACCAGCTTTACAAGCTCATCCTAATGGGATATGCAGAAGAAGTATGAATCATATTTTACCACAGCTAAATTAGTAAGATGTTGGGTTGATGGATGTTTATAGAAAATGTATGTGCTTCCTCATAGGGAAATGCACATACTAGCTTTCATAACTTCCACAATATACTTGAATGATATTTCCTTTGCTTGCTGTATAATCATACAAAGTGCACAAATATATAATGATGATGTCTAAATTTTTGCTTGTTAGATTCATTCAAACTATTCAAATGATGTTTTGTGAGTTACTCTCTATTGAATGACTAAACACAATTGACATTAGTGCTGTTTTATCCTTATTTCTGCCATGTTAGGGTGCATACCACTTTTATTTACCTGTGCTAACCCCACTTATAAATAACATAAATAATGTTCAACTGCCCCAACATTCTACTTAGCTTTTTTAGCCTATGGCCCACTTTGTACGTCTGACATAGTAAAATAAAGATGAAGAGATTGGTCTGGTACATATCAGGTTCTTATTAAAGTGAACTAAGTTCTTTAATCAACAACATATTTTTATAAGAAGTTAAAACCAATGTTTGGAGATTTCCTGATTTGCTAATGACTTGCTTTTCTCTTTTTAAAGTAACCTTAAGCTGAAGTGAAGTTGACGTCAGGGAGGGGGGTAGCTATGCAACCCAGAAGTTTGTTGACAAAACTTTCTTGATGTCCTCCAATTTATAATAGAAAGTGAACTTTCCTGAATAGTATGAAAAGCAAGTGAATCACACATTATCCTCAGTCAAAA
This sequence comes from Muntiacus reevesi, assembly GCF_963930625.1. Lineage (NCBI taxonomy): Eukaryota > Metazoa > Chordata > Mammalia > Artiodactyla > Cervidae > Muntiacus > Muntiacus reevesi. The sequence continues at coordinate 17,582,275 of NC_089269.1, read as the reverse complement.
ATTTAAATACAAGACAATTCTGAAAAAGATCATGTTTAAGTTTTGTGCCTTTGTAGCAGATTTATTCTGGGCAAAAAAAAAGAAGTCCTGAGCAGTTTACTCTATGCAAAAAAAAGCAAGCATTTAAATAACCTACCTATGAATGTACAGTACTAAATACAGATGGTAAAGCTAATTCCCATAGCAAGTAAAACTCGAGCTTTAACTTAGTGGACTGATCTTTTGTGTATGCATCTACACTTGAAATTAATTGAGGTCTTTAACCAGAACCAAGAGAAGAATTAAAATAGGTAACATTTCCAAAGCTTTTCTCCTTCAAAATCTCATTCTCAATAATTGAAGGAACCACAGAAGACTCAAATCTAAGACTAGTCTTGTTTTGTTTTTCCCCACTGGAAAGAGAGTATTCATGACAATTTGACTCATTTCAGTTCACTCTATTTTTCTAATCTGTTGTTTCATTTTATTGTCAAAGACTCCTTCTGTTTTACTATAATATTGTAATTGGCTTCCCTGGTGGCTCAGTGGTAAAGAAGGTGCCTGCCATTGCAGGAGACATGGGTTTGATCCCTGGGTCGGGAAGATCCCCCAGAGAAAGAAATGACAACCCACACCAATATTCTTGCCTGAGAAATCGCATGGACAGAAAAGCCTGGCAGGCTATAGTGCATGGAGTCACAGAGTCAGATACAATTTAGTGAGTAAACAACAACAACAACAATTTTTGCTTATTTGAGGAGAACAAGTTTTTAAAATATTTTCTTGTAGAAAGTATCATTTAAATTTTATCAAAATTTAAAACTGTGTCTCTGCAAAAAGCAATGTCAAGAGAAAGAAGACACAAACCACATACTGGAAGAAAATTTTGTTCAAAAAATGCATCTGAGAAAGGACTGTTATTGAAAATACATAAAGAACTCATAAAACAACAATAAGAAAATAAGTAACTTGCTTAAAAAATGGGATTTGAACAGAAACACCACTTAAGATATAAAGATGGCAAATAAGAATATGATAATTCGCTCTGCATCATATGTCATTAGAGAAATGCAGATAAAACAATGAGACACCATTACATATATATGGGACTAGTCAAAATCCATAATACTGAAAACACAAAATGCTGGTGAGGATATGGAGTAGCAGGAAGTTTAGTGCATTGCTGCCAGGAATGTAAAATGGTTAAACCACCGTGAAAGACAGTTTGGTGGTATCTTATAAAACTAAGCATATTCTTGCCATACTAGCCAGCATTACATTTCTTGATTACATACATTACATACCCAAGTGAACTGAAAATGTATACCTACAGACTACGTATCTGTAGGAATTTGGGGTATATGAGAACACTCTACTTTCTGCTCTATTTAGTTGTGCTCTAAAAAATAAAGTTTATTAATTTAAAAATATTATGTGAAGTATACTTTTCAGAAAGTTTTCAAGGTGATGCACTCTTTCCATTATGTCACAATACATTAAAGTAGCTTTTTTTTTCCTCTTTCTCTTTCTCAACATTTTATGCAGAGAGATTTATTCAAGTGTTCTCTTTGCACAAAAATATAAGAAGTAGGAAAGTTCTACAGTTTTTTTCACTGTCTGTTTGGATGTTTATAGATTTCTTTTTTCAGACCTTAACAATATATCAAGTTCCTATTCTGTACAGCACCGACTTCCATCTGTGAGGGCAATCTGATATTATTTAGGGCATGTCTACTCCAGATTCTTAGGCTTTCTTTTTAGTCATGTTAGAAAACCATATAAACAACCTGGACATGTCTAGAATTTTGAGGCTAGCTACCATTGCCAGATACCTTAAAAAAAAAAAAAAAAAAAACTAGCTATCAATAATCATATTATAGCATATAGTCCAAAATTTTTAAAAGAAAATTTGATATTAAAGTAGATTTAAATAGATGCCATAAAATTATTCAGGGACCTCTTCAGATAGCTTTAGAGCAGTAGGATAAAAAGAGCTGGAAAAAAATATTTATCATAATCATGGTAAGAAGGCCGTAAAATACAGTAATAGAAAAGAAAATAATAGAGAAACTATAGGGCCATACAAATCAATAGTTACAGTTAATGTAAATAGAAGTTTACCTGAAAATTATTTAAAGCAAAGAATTGAGAATAGGCTCAAAACGAATTCCCAATATACTGTGTGCAGGGACAAGTTTGTAACAAAAACAACAACAAAAATAGAGTCAACTGGCTTCACTAGATATCAAAACCCAAAGCAACCTGAATGTAAAAGCATAATTCTAGTGCCAGAAGAGAAAAAATTAAGTGGTAACAAAAATAAATAAACACTGCTTTCAGTGAGTGACATGTGTCCTTCTAAAACTAATAAGTGGATTTTTCAAAATGACAATAAATAAATTTCCAGAATCCTTCCAAAGGACAACACATAGGCTGAGTTAGATACTGCTAAAACATAGTAGGCAACTGGATATTCATTGTAAAACAAACCCTTATTAAATGACAGTTCTCCTCTATATAACCTTTTTTTTAAAAAAGAAGAGAAAAATATACCAGTGAAAGACAAATGTTGTAAGTATATTTCAAACAAATGTTGGAAGGATGAATTATTAAATGAATTAATCCCCAAAAAACTGAAAATCCATTACAAATTAATTGTTACATCACAAAATTGGATTAAGTCTAAATAAGTTCCTGAATATATTGTTTTCAGAAAACATGAACTATGTTCATAAATATAGTATTTAAGTATAATATAGTATTTAAATATTTAAGTATAAGTTGTTGTTGTCGTTGTTGCTCAGTTGTTAAGTCATGTCCAACTATTTGCAACACATGGAATGTAGCATGCTAGGCTTCCCTGTCCTTCACTATCTCTCGGAGTTTGTTCAAATCCATGTCCATTGAGTCAGTGATAACATACAACCATCTCATCCCCTGCAACCCCCTTATCCTCCTGCTTTCAACCTTTCCCAGCATCAGGGTCTTTTCCAATGAGTTAGCTCTTCACATCAGGTGGCCAAAGTATTGGAACTTGAGCTTCAGGATCAGTCCTTCCAATAACTATTTACAGTCAATTTCCTTTAGGATTAACTGGTTGGATCTCCTTTCAGTCTAAGGGACTCTTAAGAGTCTTCTCCAGCACCTCAATTTGAAAGCATCAATCCTTTGGTTCTCAGCCTTCTTTTATGGTCCAATTCACATCTGTACCTGACTACTGGAAAAATCATAGCTTTGACTATACTGACCTTTTTGACAAAATGATGTCTCTACTTTTTAATATACTGTCTAGGTTTGTCATAACTTTCTTTCCAAGAAGTAAGTGTCTTTTAATTTCATGGCTACAGTCATCATCCACAGTGATTTTGGAGCTTAAGAAAATTAAATATGTCACTGCTTATACTTTTTCTCTTTCTATTTGTCATGAAATGATGGGACCAGATTGCATGATCTTAGTTTATTTTGAAAGTTGAGTTTCAAGCCAGCTTTTCCATTCTCCTCTCTCACCCTCGTCAAGAGGCTCTTTAGTTCCTCTTCACTTTCTGCCATTAGAGTGGTATCATCTGCATATCTGGTGGTTGATATTTCTCCTGGTAATCTTGATTCCAGCTTATGATTCATCTTGATCAGCCTAACATTTCACATGATGTCCTCTGCATATAAGTTAAATAAGTAGGATGACAATATACAGCCTTAGCAAAAACAGTACCTTAAAAATCTGTATACACTTAATTCTAAAATATCTCTTTGGCAAAAGACAACATAAATAAGGTTGAAAGAATGGGGGAAAGTATTGTTACACATCAGTAAAGGATCTGTATTTAGAATATATTATGAATTAAGAATACAAGTCAATAGAGCAAAGACAAAATGTAATACAGGTCTTGATTATCCCTTGGACAGCATGTAGATTAAATAAGTCAATCCTAAAGGATATCAACCTTAAATACTCATCTGAAGGACTGATGCTGAAGCTGAAGCTCCAATACTTTGGTCACCTGATGGGAAGAGCCAACTCATTGGAAAAGACCCTGATGCTGGGAAAATTGAAGGCAGGAGGAGAAGGGGTGACAGAGGATGAAATGGTTGGATGGTATCCCCGATTAATAGTTTAGGGGCACTTATGCTTTACTATTTACCCTGAAAAGTCTAAAGTTATACATTGAACTCATAAATATGCCTATTTTTTCATTAAGTGAGCAGAATTAAAGTTGATCACTGAAAGAAATTTTAGTCTTATCAGTAGTATTTAATGTTTTATAATGAGGATATTCATGTGTTACTTGTATAATTAAATTTTAATTTGAAATATAAAAAGTATGAGTGAGGAAGAGAATCAAATTATTAGTTATTAGTTGGCCTGGTGCATGTGTATTTTTTATACTATCCATCCCTATAGCATAGCATTCTTATGAGGACTGTATAGCAAAATATATGATAAAACATTGTGAACTATAAAACAAAATAGAAATTCTAGATTTTATTCAAGCATTTCTTTTAACTTCAGCCAAAAATGGTTTTAACACTATCAGAGTTTAATGGAATCTTTGCCAACAAGGATGTTAATGACCCTTATGCTATTGGAAAATGCCTTGAGCTAAGAAAAAAAAATTATCCCTCAATCCCTTTTTAAGAACTGTTTGAATGGGAATCCTTAAATAGACAGAACAGGCCTATGAAGAAACAGTTTGTCAGTACATGGAATAAAAGTACAGGTATGTGGGTAAAACAAACAACAGTGATATAAGTTAGGTTTCCATTAGTAGAAGGAAAAAAATGTTTTAAATAAGCATTTTTTTCAAAAGGAGAACCAAAAAAAATTTGTAAAGGAAAGTAAAAGCTCTATTGCTGAATTAATTAAAAAATTCACTATAGGTGTATTGTTAGTAGTGAGACATGCTGACATGCATGAGAATTACAGGCTTTAAAACTAGCAAGGATTATATAAAATATCCAATCAAATCCACCTTTTCTACAGAGAGAGATTACTTATCTAAAAATAAGTGAAGTGAAGTCGCTCAGTCATGTCTGACTCTTTGTGACCCCATGGGCTGTAGCCTACCAGGCTCCTCAGTCCATGGAATTCTCCAGGCAAGAATACTGGAGTGGGTTGCCATTTCCTTCTCCAGGGGATCTTCCCAACCCAGGGACTGAACCCAGGTCTCCCACATTGCAGGCAGATGCTTTACCGTCTGAGTCACCAGGGAAGCCTCATCTAAAAATAAAAGTACTATAAATGAACTTATGGTTGCCACAGGTGAAGAATGGGAAAAATAGATAGTTAGGAAGTTTGGGATGGACATGTACGCACTGCCATATTTAAAATAGATAACCAACAAGATCCTACAGTATAGCACATGGAACTCTGATCAATGTTATGTGGCAGCCTGGGTGAGAGGGGATTTGGGGGGAGAATGGATTCATGTGAGATAAGGACTAAGGATGTAATGTACAATACAATAAATTTAAGTAAATGCCATATGCTATGTATGGAAGTTGTTAACAGAGTAAATCCTAAAAGTTCTGGACACAAAGAAAAAAATTATTTCTTTAACTTTGTATCTATATGTGATGACAGATGTTCACTCTAGTTACTGTAGCAATGTTTCATGATATATGTAGATCAAACCATCATGCTGTACACCTTAAACTTATGCAGTGTTCTATGTCAATTATATTTCAGTGACACTGGAAGAAAAAAAGTCACATCAATATTATGTTACTTCTTTAAGAAATATAATGTGTAGTTTTTTCCTCAGAATACTTGAAAAATCTAACTTGCCTAATTTTTTTTCCTCTCTGCTATGTGACTCAGCATGTATAATTGTAGCTTTAAATTTATACTGTCTGAAGAATTTCAGTGAGGTTCTCATTCTGTGGGTTATGCAAGTCAACTCTTAAATGTAATCCTAAATATTCTATCTAACAAAGTTGCTTTTAATCCTATTATCTCTTGTTCTCTCCTCCTGGTACTCTAATTACATGTATCCTATTCCCTGTGACTGTGTACTCAAGGTTTATAAAAATTAGCTTTTGTCATTTCTTTTTTTTCTGTCTGTGCTTGACTTTGAATCTTTTCCATTGCTCTAGCTTCAAGTTTATTTATCTTGTCTTTTACTATGGCTATTCTGCTGATAAATCCATTCAACCAAGTCTTAATTTAAAATACTGTAATTTTAAATTTCTGAAATACTATATTAATTATATAGACTGTAATTCTGTGCAAATTGTTCAGTCTTTATGTGTTTTGTCTTTTTATCTATTTTCTTTAATATATACATAATAGTTATATTAAAGGTCTTGCCTGATAATTTCAATATCAGATTTCTTGAGGTCTTTTCTATCATTTATTTTTCTTCTCTGTATTATCCATCACATTTTCTCTTTATTCACATCTTTTAATTTTTTAATGTAAGTCTCATAGTGTCTAGAGGAATTAGAGAGACTATGAATTTATTCCCCTTCTTTCCCCTGTAGAAAAGATTGACTTTTCCTCTGTTCAGCAGATTAAATGATCAATTGATCACCTCAGTCCAATCAAGGAAAGATTTGGGTGGTGGGTTTAGTTTGCAACTTAGTAAGCCTTTGTCATTTCTGGTTTGTCCTTGTTCCTCTTGCATGGCCTTTGTGGGAGGAACGTGTGCAAAGGTCCTCTTATAGGAGGTCTTTGATTGGCTGGTGAAAGAATATAGGTAATTTACAGGAGGGATCAGGTTTTTGTTTTGTTTCAGCTCTATTGATTCCTGACATCTGCTGCTTCTGGCAAATATCTTGAACTGGGGGCTAACCATTTATTTGAAGCAAGCCCCTGGCTCTAGTGGGATTTTATCTCCTAAGGGCCCACGCATGACAGATTTTATTCAGCATTTTAGAAGTTAACAATCTGAATCTCTAGCCACCACCACCATCATCAATACCACAGACACAAACAAGTCACTCAACAAATTTCTCATCAGAAAGATACACTGGTTCTTCTAAAGCATGTGAAAGTGAATGTCACTCAGTCGTGTCCGACTCTGTGACCCCATGGACTATGCATACAGTCCATGCAGTTCTCCAGGTCAGAATACTGGGGTGGGTAGCCTTTCCCTTCTCCAGGAGAATCTTCCCAACCCAGGGATCGAACCCAGGTCTCCTGCATTGTGGGTGGATTCTTTACCAGCTGAGCCACAAGGGAAACCCAAGAATACTGGAGTGGGCAGTCTATCCCTTCTCCAGTGGATCTTCCTGACCCAGGAATTGAACCGGGGTCTCCTGCATTGCAGGTGGATTTTTTACCAACTAGGCTATCAGGGAAGATTCCTAAATCATAGCAGCCTATGTAATAGTCAAAAGTTCCTCTGGACTCCTTTAACCTCAGGAGAGTCCACGCCCCATGGTTAAGCCCAATTTTCTGCTTGTGCTCAGAATGAGCAAGCGATCCCAAGGCTTGGCAGTAACTGTGAGATCATATAAAAAGGGCTCTTTCCATTATGGAATTTTATCTCCTCTCGTTCTTATTGATATCACACTTTCAACATCTTAAAACATAGATTTGTGATTATTTGTTTATTTTTTAGATATTTTATCACAAGCACTGATAAAATATCTAATGGCTAACTTTCAAACTTTTCAACAGACGGATAAAATCTTATGTTTTCTCCTCTCCCACACTACTATTATTTACCATTTGTTACATGCCAAATGCAATCTAATTGCTTTACAGTAAGTAACTCCTACTAGATATATAACTATTCCAATGTGTTTTAGAGTAACTCAGGCTCATGGTGGCTTATACAGATAGGAAGTAAGGGCATTTGGATTTTGTCACTGGCCATATCACTGGAAAAGGCATACTTTTTACCATAATGCTACATGATATTGTTTTCTTTCTCTGTCTTTCTGTCTATATATATATAGTGTGTGTTTTATATATATATAGTATATAATATATATACCCACAACATTTATATATCCTTTGTATACTCCAAATTATAAATATTCAGTATCTAATTATATTCTATATAATAATATCTATTATGTGCAAATATATATTATATATATTTTCCCCAAGAAATGATTCATACACAAGTTTCCCATCAGACAAATGGGTTTGTCCTTCAGGACTTGTAATTTAAAGTGTGATCTTGTGCTCAATACATAATTTCCTGAATCTCACTTTCCTCGTCTATAAAAAATAAGAATAATAACCCATTGAGCAGTTCTATGACAGGCGTTAATGATGAGGGGCCAATTTTAAAACCATATATCATTGTAAATATTTCAGCTATCATTCCCATTAATAGACAGGCACTTTCATATCTTGACAAGATTTTGGTTTTTCATATCTTTTTTGTAGTTAACTTCATCACATGCCAATTACAGTTAAACCAGTCAACTTCTTATTCAATTGTGCAGGATAACCAGCTAATCTCATTATTGAACTTGGTACATTATATTGAATTATATACCATAAGTGTCAAAGAAAGGTCCTTAAATAAGCCATCAGCAGTATAGGATTTTAACCTCAGTTGGCTTGCCAAAGATATTTTAATTGATTGCACTGTTAAGTTTGCTGAAACCACTAACAGAGACCATAAGAAAATTAAGCTGCCAGTTGTTTAAAAAAAAAAAAAAACAGGATGAAAAGAAAGACTAGTTTTTAAAATAAAGACAGATATGTTGAAAATCATTCAGGCATAAATAATGTCTGCACAATATATTCAGTCTCTATTTGGCAAAAATTTCTATAACAGAAAAGCATGAAGATTTTTGTTTTCCCTTTAAATAGCACCAAATACTGAGAAATTGGTTCTCATCATGATGGACTCTGATGCATTGCAGCCACCAGACCCAATTTTTACACCATCAGTCAACTGAAATTATGTTCCACATAATTAAGGCATAATTACAGTGTGGAGTTTATTTGTGAAACAGAGTCTTAGCACACACCCATTTAGTTTACACAAATATTACTACATTCTCATTGAAACTGGGAACGAGAGAGAGAAAAATAAGGGAGGAGAAAATGAGGAAAAAGCAAGAAAGAAACCCTGGAATAAGAGAAACATTTCTGTGTTTAATTTTCTAGCCTTTGGCTTTTGAAGTTATTTCTCCAGAACTAAAATGCTAAAAACAAACAAGCAAAAATTAACTGTTGCGATTTTTCAAGAGTACTTTTGATTACATGAGATTTTGTAACCTAACCACTTTTTAAGATGTTACCTCACTCTGTTTAGAAATGGATAATTAACTTGTTGTGCTTTTAAAAAGACTCCCTCCTTTTTTTTTTATCTGAAACTAATTTACCTTATGAAGAAATCATAGAAAGTATTTCTATCTTATAAAATCAATCTCAGAAGTTCAAAAGATAAATCTGGGATCACATGGCATTTATTTCCAATAAGCAAGTCTTTATTCCTCTATATATTCCATATATACTCAGTCTTTTTTTTTCTTTTTTATTTTTCAGTGGGTTTTGTCATACATTGATATGAATCAGCCATAGAGTTATATAATCAGTCTTTATTCTCTAGATTTGTGCTCTTTTTATGACTATTTCTTGTATACTACACTTACACATGCAAATATATATGTGCACATAAGCTACAACAAATTTGAGTATGTCATATATGCACACAAAAAGTTTAAAAGAAGCGTGATAAAAGAACAATTTTTTTAAAAAGGGAAATGAAGTTTTCCCCAAGGAATTCCATAACTCTAATTTTTAATAAACTGAAATTACTAGTTTCTCACATTTTGTCAATTACCATGCTTTACTGTAGATGGTTCAAATTATATTCAGTTTTTAATTTGTTAAAGGACCAGGGCTAAAAGCTAGTTTATGTTTTCCATCTTCTCAATTTTTTGACAATTTTTCCCCTAAACTTTCATGAACTAATTCACAGACTTTTCCTTAAAAGGTGAAGCACTGTATGAAACGTGTTATAATACTTCTGGATGGCACTGAGGAGCTTGGTTGGCATCATCTACCCTTCCGAATTTAGTTTTTGGCATTTGAAGGCAAAGTCAGAGAAATCAAATGTATTGTCTATATAAAATTCAGGTAAGTCTAATGGCAAGTCTCACATTTGACAGGTTTTTAATTAACCAGATGTTCACATGCGCTAAACACATAATCAGACCAAGGAATGCATTATACAGCCAGACCCTGATTAGTGTTCGCATTTAGACTTCAGATGGATTAGAGAACTTACTAGCTCATTGACTGAGAGAGACGAACTTGATAAAAATATACCAGTAACAAGAAGCATAAGTGTTTCAAAAGAAAATGTATTTTAGAATAAAAAGCATTTTAGGAGAACGTAAGCTATTATAGGATATGGAAAATGCTATGGAAAAACATGATGTTAGGAAAAATAACTATAAAGTGCATTCTGAAAAGAATAACAAAATTTTCTCAAAAAGTCTGTAGTATCTAGTTTTAAATTCACCTTTCTATGCTATGCCGTCTGGTGATTTAATTGTATTTTAACATCTTACCAGTAAATGATAATAAAAATGAGTCATATCCTAAAACTTTTATATCTACACATGATCTTAGCCAAGACGTTGAGAAGCAGTTAAAACTTTTATATCTAGCACAGTTTAAAAGATAAACAAGTCTAATGCAAACTAAGATAGTATATATTAAATTTCTTTATGAATTTAATGCTCCCTTTGAAATTTAAGACTTTTAAAATTTCTACAATTTGTACTTATAAATTTAGTAATAGTTTTCACCCTTTGCCCCTCTAAAAAACATCGCAAACCTTTTCTGTGCTAGAGGTTGTGCTAAGCACTAAATAAATAATTCTGAGAAGTAAAAAACTAGTCTCACATCAAGGATCTTGTCTGAAATTAAGTAATTAATTATGGAGTGTTCCTGAGCCTCCTATGAGAAATAGTAACAAATTATGCAAACTGAAGGGGAAAATATTGTCGCAGACTCTCTTTGTGGTCTATTCTGGTCCTCAAGTTATTTATGAAATGAAGATTGAAGTGGAAATAGCCACTTCAAACTTGAGATGACTGACTCATCCTGAATTTGGTCAAGCTACGTTAATAAAGAAAAAAATTATTTAATGGGGAATTCTACTTAAAAGAATGACAGAATCTTGTCCTCGTTGTTGTTGAATGAGGAAAGAGTTGTTTTAATTTCTAGAGCCTTCCTTTATGTATTCAGGCAAAACTTGGAGGCCTGAGCATTTTGCTGAGTCAGAGTGTAGAGAGAACGGCTCTGTGATTTAAAGGTGGTTCCTGTGAGACAGGAAGGGAAGGAGAGAGGAGGAATTAAGAAAGCGGACGAGAGAAGAGACAGACACATTCAGTGGCTGAGACCACAGTGGGGATGGTTCCTGGTCTGAGAGGAGATGTAGTCTGCCATGCCTTTGGGAGAAGACATTATGGAAACTGCTAGAATCTGTGACTGCTTGAGAGGGAATTTTAGACTGGTTAGGCTGATGACTGCTTCTCCCTGTTGGCATCCTCCCAGCCTTGCTTTGGCTGGAAGAATCGATGAGCTCCAGAAAGCATACAGCTGGTCTTTCTTGCAACACAGGTAACTTTGTTTATCAGTATCTTCAGCAAAAAAAAAAAAAAAAAAAAAAACTTGGGTTCATAAACTCTTCTTTTGTTGGTGGTTTGATTTCTAAAGCTAGCCATTAATATTGCTTGCTTTTATAAGTAATGTGCTTGAATTTCTCAAGCTTCATTTTCTATTTTGAGCAAAGCTATCAGATGTATTCATTGTTCCTCTAATGAAGAAAATTTCTAAGGAATAGAACATGGTGAGTGAGTGATAGTGAAGTTGCTCAGCCATGCGTGACTCTCTGCAACCCCATGAACTGTAGCCTGCCAGGCTCCTCTGTCCATGGAATTCTCCAGGCAAGAATACTGGAGTGGGTTGCTATTTCCTTCTCCAGTAGCACATGGTAGGATGGACAAAATATGATGCTTGAGGTTCTGCGGCTTGTGCTTGCTTTCTAGAACTGCTCACTCTGGAGGGACAACCAACGCGTCCTGAGGACACTCAAGCAGCTTAGACAGGTCTGCATGGGGAGGCAGCACCAGCTTGCTGGCTGTCTGACTGAACCACCAGAAAAATAGATCCTCCCAGCGGCAGTCAAGCCTTCAGATAACTGCAGCTCTGGGGCTGACATCTTGGCTGCAGCCTGTGAGCAGTTGGAGGCAGAACCACCAAGAACTGCCCATGCCTGAATTCTGGACAAATTTTTTTTTTTTTTTTTTTTTTTTTTTTGGTGTGAAACATTCATTGCTCTATTAACCAGCCTCTCAAAGTCTTCTTCGTAAATAGGGTCCCACAAGGATTTGAGAGTTCCTTTCTCAGGAAGGCAACCTGGCGATGAGACACCTATGACAATAAGCTCCAAGAGGGTGGCTCTTGCCGGCTGGGCTCAGATTCCAGGGACTAAAGCACCACAAGCATCTTCCGCTCCAGTCTAAGAATTGAAGGCAATGACCCAGGCACCCTTCACAAAAGGGAGAATGATTAGTTTCTCCAAAAACACACAGAGGTGAGTGTGTGTTCTAGACCATCAGAGACATGATGACTACTAAGTTTTATTTCAACTTAACTCACAGCATCCGAGAAAAACCACGACCGTGAAGTGGCACTCAAACCTCTGATTATCTTGCCCCTTAGCTCAGGGGATTAGAAACACAGGATGAGCTGGTTAAATTGAAGACTTTGGGATTTTTCCACTCCTGTCAGCTCCAGTTCATACTGTATTAAAGGGAAGAACTTGCCTCCTGGCATTTGCGAATCACAGCATCTTTTAAGCACATAGTCATGAGCCTTTACGTGATCTCCTCTCTCATGCTATTAAAATATTGGAAACACTGGGCATGCACAACTGGTTTTTACTCATATTTTTTAGGTTTTTCTTTCATTCATTTATTTATTTGGTCATTAAAAAAAAAAGACTGGATGTAAAAGCTACCTAGATAAAGCCCTTACAGGTAGACATTACTTTGTAATAGTGTGTGACAGGTTGTCTTTTAAAAAATTGACCACAGCATATTTCTGGTCCCCATTCTTCCTGTAGACCCCTGACATGCATGCATCAGGAGCTGGGGTTTCTCTCCCTTCCACTGGAACTGGAAACTGGGCAGACCTCTGTGACTCACTCAGTGAATAAAATTCAGCAGGAGTTATGTGCGGCTTGCAGTCCAGGACAAGGTCACAAAAGGCAAAAGAACTTTTCTTTTTCCCCTGGCTTTGGAATCCTGAGTCTCCATACAAGATTCCTGGTTATCCTAATGCTGCCACGCTGCGGAGAGAGCACTCAGATACATACAGAGAGGCCTGAGGAGCCCCAGGTTTTCCAGCCCCCAGATGTTCAAGTCTGCACGTGTGGAGTCACGTGCAGAATCAGAGTCTGCACTCCAGGTACATGTAACTGTGTAACTGCATGCGGGGATCTCACAGAGAAGCCAGTAGCTAACCCCTCCAACCACCAAATGCATGTACAAAAGAAGTGATTCTTATTGTTCTTAAGCCATTGTTTTGGAGTGGTATGTTATGCAAGAGATAAGGAAAACAGGAGAGGAGAGAGGAAATAAATAAGTCAATGAATGTAGAGTACATCACAAAGGCAAAGAAATCAAATAAAGCAACGAAAGAGATTGGGAGAACCAGGTAGTGAGAGAAGGAGCTCATTATTTTAAACAGGGCTCTAGGAAAGTCTTGGCTGACATGTGGACATTTGGGCAGAGACCAGAAGAGAGCTGACTTTGTGGGTGTTTGGGAAGAAACATTCTGTTAGAGAACAGTAGTGCAAAGGCTCTGGGGTGAGAGTGTGCATGGTCCTTTGTGAAAAATAAGGAACAAGGCAACGAAGGCAGGAAAAAAAGAGGGTGAGAATAGTACAAAATTGGGTCTTTGAGTATAAACGGGCCAAAGGATCTAGAGGTATAATTGTTTGCCTTCCCTATAATTAAGGGAAAGGATTAAAACAAAGTATGGCCCTGAAAGTCCTTACAGTACCAAGAATAACTCCAGCTTCAAGCTCTTTGCCAAATTTTCACAATCTACTTTGATTAACAAGCATAGCCTCATTTTGCTTGGCTAAATTCAGCTCATAGCCTATTTGCATACCAATGATTTTTAAACCACACAGAAAACAATTTGCCCCTGGTGTGATTCATAAGCCCCAGAATCCAAATAAATCATACAAGACAACTTTTAAAAGCACATATTGCAAAACATTCATCTTGTAGATACCCTGTTTTACTAGGATGCCCTAAATTTTACTGCCTTTTGCAGAATAACTGATTAATCCAATCTGTAATTTTGTTTGTGAGATAAATGTTATCATGAAAACATAGCCATTGAACAGGAAAGCATCCCTTATCTCTGGTTCAGATTGTCTCAAAGTGTTTCACTGTTGGCAGAAAGTATGCTTTTGTCTGCTGCTAGTGGAATAATATAAACTCACATAAGCTGTGCTTAAGGGATTGTGTTAGTTGACATGAGGCACTGATTGAATCTGGATTTAGATACAGCTGTCACATGGATTGTTGGAAAATATGGTGAGGTTTGGGACTTGGGAAATGACAGATTACCTAGATAAACTTTATGGAGCTCTAACTCCCTTCTCCCCATCATCATGCACACATTCATGAAACAGGATACTAGTGACATTTAACTGGTTTGTGTTTTAGTAGTCATAAAACAGAAAACAAAGGATGAAAAACTTAAATGCAAGTAAAAGGAAGTTAAACCTTGGAAAAATTCTGCTAGGGTAATTAAAAAGTGACTAAGTGGCTGCTATTCAGTAGAATTACACCCCAAATCCCAGGAAATTATATGTAAAACAATGTTTATTTGATGAGGCTTATAGGCTGTCATGGTTACTTTTTGATACAGTTAGTAAATCATCCACTCATTATGCTACCGTTCTTGATTTCTTTTGTTGTCTTTTTGGAGCTATTACACTGTTTATGCTATAGTTATTATTCTGCTTCTCAATGTTTCTGGGGTCCAATTTGTTTGCTTACTTTTCAGAAAATAGCAGAGAACTTTTTCACTGCAAGCTCCTGTGGTTTTAATGGTGGGCCCATCAACCCAAATTTGAAGAACAGGGACGTTATAAAAGATAATTTTGTAGTCAGAGATCTTTCTTTCCTTTTCTCTCCCTGTGATAAGTGGCTTAGCTTAGAAGAAAGAGCACAAACTTTGCAGTTAGACAAAGATTTGAACCCTGCTCCACCACTCACCATTCCTGTGGCCTGGGTCACATTATTTAATCTCTTTAAACCTTTGTTTCCTTAATCTTTAAAACGGAGATATCTGATACCACTTTAGAAGGTTTACAGGAGAAAAAGGAAAACAATCTCATGCCACAATTCAGTACACTTTCTTCACTCATTCAACAACTATTTGTTGAACTTTCAGCAGGTTCTAGGAACTGTTTTGGGTTCTGGACATTCAGAAGTTAAGTATTTGCCTTCACAGAGGTTATATTCTGGTAGGTACTTTTTTTAATGAATTAATATTTTATAAGCTGTTGCTGTAAAACATAACCCAAGAGGGAGAGAAAAGACACTTGGTATCTATTTCTAGCTCTGATATTAACATAGTAACGACATGTTCATGGGCTTAAATATGACATGAGAGCAAACATGCATGTGTGTCGCTACAAATTTTTTTTTTCCAATTTTACAGTTCAGTATTTCTGAACTAGCAAATACTGAGAGTGCAGTACATCTCAAGTTTGCATTAAAATATTATTAGTGACTCCTGATTCTAGGAAATTGGATTAGATGTAGCTTTTCTTACGTGTAGCACTATGTAGATCTGGGACCCCCCCAGTGGCTCAGATGGTAAAGCGTCTGCCTGCAATGTGGGAAACCTGGGTTTGATCCCTGGGTCAGAAAGATCCCCTGCAGAAGGAAATGGCAACCCACTCTTGCCTAGAAAATCCCATGGATGGAGGAGTCTGGTAGGCTACAGTCCATGGGGTTGCCAAGAGTCGGACACGACTGAGCAACTTCACATCCTATGTAGATCTAAAAGGCCTTAGGTGGCTAAGTGGTAAATAATCCACCTGTCAATGCAAGAGACATAGGTTCAATCCCTGGGTCAGGAAGATCCCCTGGAGAAAGGAATGACAACTCACTCCAGTATTCTTGCCTGGAAAAGTCCATGGACAGAGGAGCCTGGTGGGCTACAGTCAATGGAGTCACAAAGAGTTGGACATGACTGAGCAACTGAGCACACATTCATGTAGATGTAAAAGGCTGGATTAAAAGAAGACAGAAAATTGGAGAGAAGATGACAGCCCAGCTAGTTGGAACACAATTGGTTTTCTGCACATTCTTTATACCTCATATATCCCACAGTTTAAAATGGAGGAGATAGCAACTTAGAGATCCCAAAAGTGGGAGGGAAAAGTAACAAAAGCTTGATCCCTTTAGCCAAAGGGCCAGTGAAGGCACAGCATAGCAAGAAAGAAACTTTTAGATAATAACTGCTCTATCTCCAACAAACACCACAGGGTCGGGGCAGGGGGCCGGGGCAGGGGCGGGGGTGGGGGGCAAAATGTCCTTATTCTGACTCATGTCAGCAAAGGCCAAGCAGGCAATCTAGGTAGCATCCCAGTCTGCAGTAAGGCACCCCAAGCCTTTCATAGGCTTATGCCAGTAAAGGCTACATCCTGAATAAGAAACTGTACCAATCCATCACAGGATAACAAGACTCTTCCCTATCTTCCACCAGTATCAGTAGAGACCATGGTGGAGGGAGGATGCCTATATTTCTACCCCTATACAGTAGTTACACTCCATATTCCCACTGATGTATTTTCAAAGGAGACCTCATAGAGATTCAGGGATTTCACACTGCACTCTGTGGCATCAGCATAGGCCACACAATGAGCAGTAACAATGCATTCCTACCCTTTCCCAGCCAGTGAAATATCAGTGACAACTTGTTTGGGAGTGAAAACTCTCATCCCCATCCCTCAATAAGGAAAAGCACTTCCCCTATCTCTCAGGGATTAATGGAGGCCAAGTGGGGAAATTGGACATCTACCACGATCTGATACTAATGAAGCCACAGTTTCTCATTCCTTGCTGGAGCAGTGTCCAAAAAAGTCAGCTAAAACAGAAGGTTTAAATGGGATACAGAGTCCCATAACATAAGAGGTAAGATGTTCATGTTTTAATAAAAAAATCACTAAGCATGCAAGAACCAGGAAGATCTCACACTAAATCAAAAAGACAATCAAAAGATGTCAACACCAAAATCACTGAGATGTAAGAATTCTAGCAAATATTTCGAAGCACCCATCATAAAAAGCTTCAATAAGTAATTACATACACTTGAAATAAATGCAAGAAGAGTCTCAGCAAATAAATAGAAGATATAAAGAAAATCAAACAGTACTTTTAGAACAAAAAACAAAGTAAATGAAATAAAAAGCTCAATGGATGGATGTAGTGGGAACAGGAAGGAATCTGTGAATTGGAAAACAGAATGGGAGTTATTCAATCTGAACAACAGAGAGAAAATGGGCTGGGAAAAAAAAAAAAATGAATAGCACTTCAGCAACCTGTGTGAATACAACAAAAATCTAAATTCAGTGTCATCAGAGTCCTAGAAGAGGTGGTAAAAGAGGATAGGGGTGAAAAGCTACCTGAAAGGTATTGATCAAATCTGGCAAGAGGTTCACGATGTTGAGTAAACTCCTTACAGAAAAAAATCAAGGTAATCAACCGAAACACAGCAGAATCAAATTTCCAAAGCTAAAGACAAAGAGGATATCTTAATAGCAGAGAAAGAGAAAAAATCTGCCCACAGCAGAAATACAATTTAAATGGTAGTGGGTTGCACACCCCAAGCCATGGAGTCCAGAAGGAAGTGACACCATTTTTCAAGTGCTGCAAGAAAGTAAATGTAAACCCAGAATTCTATATCTAGTGAAAATATGCTCCAGGAATGAGGGGGAAATCAAGACAGTCTCAGTTGAAAGAAAACTAAGAAAATTTGTCACAAGCAGAACTACCTTAAAATTGGCTACACGAAGTTCTTAAAACAGAAAGGAGTGATGAAAGAAGGAAACGAATATCAGAAGGGAGAAAGAAGACAGTAAGGGAAAATATCGGTAAATACAATAGATTTTCATTTCCATCTTGAGTTGTCTGATTGATATTTGATAGTGGAAACAAAAATTTTAACACCGTATGATTTGGTTCTAAATTTCAGCAAAGCAAATAACACAGGCAACTATACTTTTAATATAAAAGGGGAAAGGTAAAGAAGAGAAGTAAATTTTCTCAACTTCATTGAAACTGGCAAAATGATGACACTGGAAGACATGACTATTCTACTCTCTTCTTTCAATAATTGTAGAAAACCTGCACAGAATATCAGAGAGCATAGAAAAACTGACTCCATCAACCAATAGGATATAAATGACATTTATAGAACACTCCACCCAAGAATAGCAGAATGCACCACCTCTTCTACTGCCTGTGAAACTTATACTAAGATAAACCATATCTTGGAACAGAAAACAAACCTCAGGAGATTTAAAAGGTTTGAAATCATACAGAGTGTATTTTGAAATCATATAAAGTATACACTCTGCCACAGTAGTATCACCTAGAAACTGATTTTAAAAAATAAGAAAATATCCAAACACTTGAAAACTAACCAAAACATTTCTACATTACACATAGATCAATGATGAAGTCACAAGGGACATTTTTATTTTTATTTTTATTTTTTTTGAGACAAGGGACATTTTTAAAAATGCATTGAACTGAGTGAAAATGAAAATACAGTAGTTCCTTTTTTTTTAATTTATTTTTTTATTATTATTTTTTTTTATTAGTTGGAGGCTAATTACTTCACATTTCAGTGGGTTTTGTCATACATTGATATGAATCAGCCATAGAGTTACACGTATTCCCCATCCCGATCCCCCCTCCCACCTCCCTCTCCACCCGATTCCTCTGGATCTTCCCAGTGCACCAGGCCCGAGCACTTGTCTCATGCATCCCACCTGGGCTGGTGATCTGTTTCACCCTAGATAATATACATGCAGTTCTTTCAAAACATCCCACCCTCACCTTCTCCCACAGAGTTCAAAAGTCTGTTCTGTACTTCTGTGTCTCTTTTTCTGTTTTGCTTATAGGGTTATCATTACCATCTTTCTAAATTTCATATATATGTATTAGTATGCTGTAATGTTCTTTATCTTTCTGGCTTAATTCACTCTGTATAATGGGCTCCAGTTTCATCCATCTCATTAGAACTGATTAAAATGAATTCTTTTTAACGGCTGAGTAATATTCCATGATGTATATGTACCACAGCTTCCTTATCCATTCATCTGCTGATGGTCATCTAGGTTGCTTCCATGTCCTGGCTATTATAAACAGTGCTGCGATGAACATTGGGGTGCACGTGTCTCTTTCAGATCTGGTTTCCTCAGTGTGTATGCCCAGAAGTGGGATTGCTGGGTCATATGGCAGTTCTATTTCCAGTTTTTTAAGAAATCTCCACACTGTTTTCCATAGTGGCTGTACTAGTTTGCATTCCCACCAACAGTGTAAGAGGGTTCCCTTTTCTCCACACCCTTTCCAGCATTTATTGCTTGTAGAATTTTGGATAGCAGCCATCCTGACTGGCGTGTAATGGTACCTCATTGTGATTTTGATTTGCATTTCTCTAATAATGAGTGATGTTGAGCATCTTTTCATGTGTTTGTTAGCCATCTGTATGTCTTCATTGGAGAAATGTCTGTTTAGTTCTTTGGCCCATTTTTTGATTGGGTCATTTATTTTTCTGGAATTGAGCTTCAGGAGTTGCTTGTATATTTTTGAGATTAATCCTTTGTCTGTTTCTTCATTTGCTATTATTTTCTCCCAATCTGAGGGCTGTCTTTTCACCTTACTTATAGTTTCCTTTGTAGTGCAAAAGCTTTTAATTTTCATTAGGTCCCATTTGTTTATTTTTGCTTTTATTTCCAATATTCTGGGAGGTGGGTCATAGAGGATCTTGCTGAGGTTTATGTCAGAGAGTGTTTTGCCTATGTTCTCCTCTAGGAGTTTTATAGTTTCTGGTCTTACATTTAGATCTTTAATCCATTTTGAGTTTATTTTTGTATATGGTGTTAGAAAGTGTTCGAGTTTCATTCTTTTACAAGTGGTTGACCAGTTTTCCCAGCACCACTTGTTAAAGAGGTTGTCTTTTTTCCATTGTATACCCTTGCCTCCTTTGTCAAAGATAAGGTGTCCCATAGGTTCGTGGATTTATCTCTGGGCTTTCTATTCTGTTCCATTGATCTATATTTCTGTCTTTATGCCAGTACCATACTGTCTTGATGACTGTGGCTTTGTAGTTGAATCTGAAGTCAGGCAGGTTGATTCCTCCAGTTCCATTCTTCTTTCTCAAGATTACTTTGGTTATTCAAGGTTTTTTGTATTTCCATACAAATTGTGAAATTATTTGTTCTAGTTCTGTGAAGAAGTAAAAGGAATCCTGATAGGAAAAGAAGAAGTGAAACTCTCGCTGTTTGCAGATGACATGATCCTCTACATAGAAAACCCTAAAGATTCTTCCAGAAAATTACTAGAGCTAATCAATGAATATAGTAAAGTTGCAGGATATAAAATTAACACACAGAAATCCCTTGCATTCCTATATACTAACAATGAAAAAACAGAAAGAGAAATTAAGGAAACAATACCATTCACCATTGCAACAAAAAGAATAAAATACTTAGGAGTATATCCACCTAAAGAAACGAAAGACCTATACATAGAAAACTATAAAACACTGATGAAAGAAATCAAAGAGGACACAAACAGATGGAGAAACATACAGTGTTCATGGATTGGAAGAATCAATATTGTCAAAATGGCTATTCTACCCAAAGCAATCTATAGATTCAATGCAATCCCTATCAAGCTACCAATGGTATTTTTCACAGAATGAAAATACAGTATTTCAAACTTTGTAATACACAGCTAAACTAGTGCTGAGAGGGCAAATTATACCATTAAATACATTTGAAAGAGTAAGTTTCAAATCAGTATAAGTTCCATGACAAGAAACTATAAAAAGAAGACTAAAATAAACCAAATTAAGTAGAATAAAGGAAATAATGAAGATAAGAGTAAAAATCAGTGACAGTGAAAACAGACAATAAACAATATGAAAGAAGCTGGTTCTTTGAAAAGATCAATGAAATAGACAAAACTACAATGAAATATAAAAAAAAAGAAAAAGGACACAAATTAATAATATTGGAAATGAAATCAGAGATATCATTACAGAACTTAGGTTTTATAACCTTAAAAAATGTATAAAGACATGCATTGATCTTTTTTTTTTCAAAAATAGGACTATTCCATTCATGCAGTTCTACCACTTGCTTTTTTCCATGTGACAATATATCAATCCATTCATTAACCAATATTTACCAAGATCTTAGTGGGTACCAGTTTCATTAAATGAATATATCATTAATTAGATTATATTTGAAGTTTCTAATTTTTCACTCTTACAAATAGAGAAATTAAGTTACAGGGAACATTCTTATTAAAAAAAAATACTATGCACAACTCCTAACCCATAGACTTGATAACTTAGATGAAATGGACCAATTCCTTAAAAAAAAAGAAAAAACCCAGTTAATACAACTCACTCAATTTGAAACAGATAATTTGAATAATCATATAGTTATAAAGTATTTGTAATTTGCAAACTCACAGAAAAAGTTATCTCCAGGTCCACATGATTTTATTGGATAATTAACACCAATTCTAAACATTTTACAGCAAACAGAGAAGGAAAAAATATTTCTCAATTTTAGTTTAAGGCAGAAGTAAAATGAATAATACTATAGGTCACATCCATCATCAATACTGATGCAAAAATTGTTAGCAAATATAATTCAGTAGTATATAGAAAGTGCTATAGACTATGATCAGTTGTGTTTATTCTAAGAATGAAAGGCCATTTCATACTTGAAGCTTAATCAGTAAAATCCAACATAACACACTAAGAAATCACATTATCAAATGATGTATGAAAAGAATTTTACACAGCTCAATTCCTATTCATGATAAACACTATCAAGAAAAAGTAAGACTACAGTGGAACTTGCTCAACTTGATAAAAAAGAAAAGGTCTACAAAAAAACCTGCAATATTATATTCAACATGAAAGAATAAAATTATTTAACCCTAGAATAAGATGGGAAGGTTGTCTACTCTTAGTTGACATAATGTTGGGAGCTCCAGCTAGTGCAATAAATCAAGGCTGAGGTTAATGATATACAGATAGGAAGGAAAATAATAAAACTGTCCATATTTACAAATGGTATGACTGCCGAAAATATCCCACAAATCTACAAAAAATTTGGAGATAATGAGTTCAACTAGGTCACAAAATACAAAATAATCACAAAAATCAACTATATTTTTATATATAAAAATGAAAATGAGGACATTGAAATTCACAATACAATTTACAGTTACTAAAAAAAAGTAAATAGCCTAGTGTATATATAACAAATATAGACTTTTATCTAAAAAATACTAAATACTGATTAAGGCAATTGAAGAGGATAATGGATTGCAAGATTCAACATAGTAAAGATATAAGTTCTTCTCTAGCTGACCTAGGAAAAAAGTGAAAGTGTTAGTCACTCAGTCATGTCTGACTCTTTGTAACCCCATGGACTGTAGCCCACCAGGCTCCTCTGTCTATGGAATTCTCCAGGCAAGAATACTTTAGTGGGTAGCCATTCTCTTCTTCAGGGGATCTTCCCAACCTAGGGATTGAACCCAGTTCTCATGCATTCCTGGCAAATTCTTTACCCACCCATCTCAGTCACAGGGAAAATTTTTGACCTAGAGACTTAATACAGTTTCTATCAAAATCCTAGTAAGAATTTTTACAGATATAGACAAGATTATCCTAATATTTATTTGAAAAGGCAGAAGAACTGGAAAACTGAAACTATATATATATATATATATATATATATATATATATATATACACACATACAGTAATCAAGATAGTCCAGTATCAGCGTCAAGAATCCAGAAATAAACCTGTTCAATATTAGCAACTGATATTTGATAAACGCATAAAAGCATGAAAGACTTTTCAACAAATGGTGCTGGAGTTCAGTTCAGTTCAGTTGCTCAGTCGTGTCCGACTTTTTGCGACCGCATGGATCGCAGCACACCAGGCCTCCCTGTCCATCACCAACTTCCGGGGTCCACCCAAACCCATGTCCACTGAGTTGGTGATGCCATCCAACCATCTCATCCTGTGTGGTCTCCTTCTCCTCCTGCCCTCAATCTATCCCAGCATCAGGGTCTTTTCAAATGAGTCAGCTCTTCCCATCAGTTGGCCAAAATATTGGAGTTTCAGCTTCAACATCAGTCCTTCCAATGAACACACAGGACTGATCTCCTTTAGGATGGACTGGCTGGATCTCCTTGCAGTCCAAGGGACTCTCAAGAGTCTTCTCCAACACCACAGTTCAAAAGCGTCAATTCTTCGGTGCTCAGCTTTCTTCACAGTCCAACTCTCACATCCATACATTACCACTGGAAAAACCATAGCCTTGACTAGACGGACCTTTGTTAGCAAAGTAATGTCTCTGCTTTTTAATATGGTATCTAGTTGGTCATAACTTTCCTTCCAAGGAGTAAGCGTCTTTTAATTTCATGGCTGCAATCACCATCTGCAGTGATTTTGGAGCCCACGAAAATAAAGTGGCAGCTGTTACGGTGCAGGCGCAGGAGAGGCAGCCGCAACCAGCGGAGAGGGGCTAGCCCACGTCCAAGGTCAGGGGCAGCGGCCGAGAAGAGCTACCCCACATGCAAGAAAAGAGAAACCCAAGCAAGATGGTAGTCGCTGAGAGAGGGCGTCAGAGGGCAGGCAGACTGAAACACAGTCACAACTAGCCAATCTGATCACAGGAACCACAGCTTGTCTATCTCAATGAAATGAAAATGAAATGAAGCCATACCGTGTGGGGCCACCCAAGGTGGGTGGGTCATGGTGGAGAGGTCTGGCAGAATGTGGTCCACTGGAGAAGAGAATGGCCAACCACTTCAGTGTTCTTGCCTTGAGAACCCCATGAACAGTGTGAAAGGTGTTGGAGTAATTGAACATTAATGGTTATAAAATGAACCTTAACCTAAGACGG
The DNA here is from genome assembly GCF_963930625.1 of Muntiacus reevesi. Taxonomy (NCBI): domain Eukaryota; kingdom Metazoa; phylum Chordata; class Mammalia; order Artiodactyla; family Cervidae; genus Muntiacus; species Muntiacus reevesi. The sequence continues at coordinate 17,558,112 of NC_089269.1, read as the reverse complement.
ACACCTTTTATAAAAATTAGCTCAAAATGAAGCATAAAATTAAAGTAAAATGTAAAAATACTTACAAGACTTTAAAAAAAATTAGGAGAAAATTCCTGGGACTTAAGAATAGGAAAGAATTCTCAAATTGGCAAGCAAAGCATAATCCACAGTGGGGAAAATGTAACTTAAACGTCATCAAAATTAAAAAATTTTTGAAGATAAAACTAATAACTACAAAAGTCAGAAAAAAATATTTCAAACTACATACTTGACATAAAAAATAATGTCTATAGTACATAAAGAACTCTCAAAACTCAACAGTGAAACACCCAAACATTCCAACTAGAAAATGAGAAAAAGAAAATAGGTTTTTTTCACATTTCACTGCATAGGACACAGAGTAACAAAGAAACACAGGAAAAGACGTTCAACGTTATTAACTATTCAGGAAATGTAAATTCACACCACAATGAGATACCACTTTGCACCTCTCAATGACAAAACTAAATGCTGTTGAGGATGCAGAGAATCTTGGCTACTAATATTTTGCTACTAGGCACATAAAACAAAACAGCTACTTTAGAAAGCAGGTTGGCAGTTTCTAAAAAAAGTATGCAGCTATTCATATCATTTACCAATTGCTTTCTTGGGCATTTATCCCCAAGTAAGGAAAACATTCACACACACACAAACAGTACAGGAATATTTATGGCAATTTTACTGAAAATAGCCCAAAACTAGAAACAATGTAGATGTTCTTCAAAGAGTGAATGGTTAAATAAATTGTGGTACATCAATACCATGGAACACTACTCAGCAATAAAAAGGAATGCAAAATTGGTACATATAATAAACTACGTGAATAATCAGAGAATTATGCTGAGTGAAAAAGTAAATTTCCAAAAGATTATGGGCTATATTATTTCATTTATAAAATATTTTTGAAATGCTAAAATTATAGAAATAAAGAACAGATAAACAGAAGTAGGAGTTAAGGAGCGGGAAGAGTTGACGGTGGGAGACGATGGGTGTAGCTATAAGAGGGCAACAGGAGGGATCCACGTGGTGATGCAAACGTTCTGTACTTTGACTTTATAGATGTCTAAATTCTGGTGGTGATGCCATACTACAGATTCAAGGTGTCTTCATTGGGAAACTCAGTAAAAGATGTACAGGATTCTTCTGTAGCATTTATTACAATTGTATGTGCTTCTATATTTATTTCAAAATTAAAAGATAAAAAAGATCTTTAAAAATTCTGAGCATCAACTTGAACAACAGAGAAAAACAAAACAAAAAACAAGAGCAATTTTGCATCACTTAGTTCTCCATCGCATAATCAATATGTGATTCTAGTGATCTGTGCCATTTTTTAAGAAATAAACTATTTGTATGTCTTTTCTAATAGAAAAAGTAGGGCTTTCCAGATGGCACTATTTGATATTGTTCAGTAAACCTCTAAGGCTGTGTTTATTTTTTTTCAATCTGTTCTTTGGTATGGTAAAGAACCTGCTTGCCAGTGCAAGAGACGTAAGAGACACAGGTTAGATCCTTGGGTGGAGAAGATCCCCTGGAGAAGGAAATGGCAACCCACTCCAGTATTCTTGCCTGGAGAATCCCATGGACAGAGCAGCCTGGTGGGCAGCAGTCCTTGGTGTTGCAAAAGAGCTGGACATAACTGAAGTAACAGCATGCATGCATAGAAAGAGTAATATAGCAAAGTTACAACTAGAAATTTCTTTCTGTATTTTATATGAATTACAGTTAATAATATGGACAGAAATTGCTATTTCAAAAAGTATATAAAAATTTCCTTTATAACATATAACTCTCAATTGAGAAACCTGTTCAAAAAATTACTACTATTAATATGAAAAAACAATAAGGACATACATTTATCAAAACTAATGCTGAAGGTTTTTTCTTTGAAAATTTATATACATACATATAAATAATATATAGACATACATTAATGTATATATGTGATATATATATATCCATAGAGAGAGAAACTGTGAAAGAATATTTAGAAACTAAGAATGTAAAATGTGTGTCAAGTCAATGCAGTTATTGGCCAGATTTATTGACAATATTCCTAATCTACAATTTTAAATTTTACCTTCATCGTTTTTGTTTACTAATTTTACTGTAAGCATAAAAAAGTGAGTATTAAAGTTCATAAATCAGGCAGGAAAACATTTTTATTTGGAAAGAAATCTTCCTTTTTCGTATTTTAGAAGTAAAATTTTTCAAGCTTGAAGCAAATGGACGTGATAACACATATATAAGATATTTTACAATATAATTTTATTGGCTTTATTTTTATTACACCATCTTTTATACTAAATCATTCAGTAGCAAAAACTTAGTCATTTTCTAAGTTTCAGACACTGTACAATGAACTAAATATGCAAAAGTAAAGAAAACAGGCTTTTAAGAATTTGTTAATTAGAATGATTAATAACTATTAAATAATTTTAATAATTAAATTTAATTCTGAAGCTGATATAATAATTTTTGCAATTCTTAGGTAGCTGGAGAGCTCACAGAAACAGTAAAGCAGTGGAGTTTGAATGGAGTGAGAATAAATAGATGCATTGTTTATTAAATATTTATCAGCATATTGGAGTTTGAAGGTAACTAAGTCCAAAATTAATTGATGAAATTCCCTCCTTGTATCTTTGAGAAAACTAACACATCTCACAATTAATGTGTCACAGAAGCAGAACTCCTGTGTTTAAGTTTTAAGCCAAATAAGAAATTTTTCACCTAGCAAAATAACAATATTTGAGACAATACTCATTTGTGGAACACCGTACAATTCCTTGGGTTTCACAGAAAAAGAGGCAACAAAATTAAGTTCTATCTTAATGCTAAGAAGAATTAACATTTAGCATTAGTTCTGAAGAATTGATGCTTTTGAACTGTGGTGTTGGAGAAGACTCTTGAGAGTCACTTGGACTGCAAGGAGATCCAACCAGTCCATCCTGAAGGAAATCAGTCCTGGATATTCATTGGAAGGACTGATGCTGAAGCTGAAACTCCAATACTTTGGCCACCTGATGGGAAGAATTGACTCATTGGAAAAGATTCTGATGCTGGGAAAGATTGAAGGTGGGAGGAGAAGGGGATGACAGAGGATGAGATGGTTGGATGGCATCACCGACTCGATGGACATGAGTTTGAGTAAGCTCTGGGAGTTGTTGATGGACAGGGAAGCCTGGCGTGCTGCAGTCCACGAGGTCGCAAAGAGTTGGACATGACTGAGAGACTGAACTGAACTGAACTAATGCTATTATTTTCTCCTATACCTTGAAAGTCCATGAAACTTAGCGAACATAATCTCATAGCATCTACTACAGTGCTTAAACAGATAGCTGTTCTTATTTGCTGAATTTCCTCTTCTATACTACCCTTTTGCCTCATTAATACTTTTTTTTTTTTCTTTATCTTTGGTTTTCAGCAGTTTGACAGTCGTATTGCTAGATGTGTTCTTCACATTTATCTTGCTTGGGACTTGCTGAACTTCTTGGATCTGTATTTCTGTCTTTCGCTGTTTGGGAAATTTTGTAATCACTTTATTCTTTTTTTTCTGATATTCTTAATTGCTCATGTTAGACCATTTGATATTGTTCAGTAAACCTCTAAGGCTGTGTTTATTTTTTTTCAATCTGTTCTTTAAATTGGATAAACTCTATTGATCTATCTTCAGGTTTACTCTTTCTTCAGTTCTGATCATTTTCCTGTTAAACCTGTCTGGTTTATTTATTTATTTTATAATTGACAATATTTATTCTTTTTTATTTCTTATTCTTTTTTAAAAAATATTTGTTTGGTTGCACTGGGTCTTAACTGTTACACGTGGGATCTTTTTTTTTTTTTCTTTTTATTGGAGGCTAATTACTTTACAATATTGTGGTGGTTTTCACCATACATTCACATGAATAAGCCATGAGCGTACATGTGTTCCCCATCCTGAACCCCCCTCCCACCTCCCATCCCATCCCTCTGGATCATCCCAGTGCATCAGCCCTGATCACCCTGTCTCATGCATCGGACATGGACTTGTGACCTATTTCACATATGATAAAATACATGTTTCAACGCTATTCTCTCAAATCATTCCACCCTTACCTTCTCCCACAGAGTCCAAAATTCTGTTCTTTACATCTGTGTCTTTTTTGCTGTCTTGCATATAAGGTCATCATTACCAGATTTCTAAATTCCATATATATGCGTTAACATACTGTATTGTTGTTTTTCTTTCTGACTCTACTTCGCTCTGTGTAATAGGCACCAGTTTCATCCACCTCATTAGAACTGACCCAATCCATTGTGTATATGTACCACATATTTCTTATCCATTCATCTGCTGATGGACATCTAGGTTGCTTCCATGTCCTGGCTATTATAAACAGTGCTGCGATGAACATTGGGGTGCACGTGTCTCTTTCAATTCTGGTTTCCTCGGTGTGTATGCCCCACAGTGGGATTGCTGTGTTATATGGCAGTTCTATTTCCAGCTATTAAAAAGTAAACAAACAATAAATGCTGGAGAAGGTGTGGAGAAAAGTGAACACTCTTACACTGTTGGTGGGAATGCAAACTAGTACAGCCACTATGGAGAACAGTGTGGAGATTCCTTAAAAATCTGGAAATAGAACTGCCTCATTAATACTTTATTGCATTCATCACAACTTACGGTTCCTCTAGTGGATATTGAATTTCTTGAAGTCAAAGACTTCGTTTTATATAGATTTGCATCCTTAGCATTTCACAGAATTTGACTTTTGGCAAATCCTCAAAATAGGAGTATTAATAGAACTTGCTGTGCTTAAGAAGAGGCACAGAGAATAGCATGTTACTAATTATTGAATTATTTCTTATCAAGTTAAGATTCTTTCCTTTTGGTATGCATGCCAATACCTTAAAATACCTATAATACATCAGGAAAGTGCCAAGCCACCATTCTGGCACCACATATTAACTGAACTATCTCCATAGAAATTGGGAGGGAGGGGGGTTCAGGATGGGGAACACATGTAAATCCATGGCTGATTCATGTCAGTGTATGGCAAAAACCACTACAATATTGTAAAGTAATTAGTCTCCAACTAATAAAAATAATTGGGGAAAAAAGAAAAAAACGATTGGGAGAAATTAGATGATCAATAGTTCTCTAATGCTTACAAAGGTAAAAGATAGGACTAAAAGATCAAGAGTTGCAAGTGACCAGAATTAGAGTGTTGAACAGTGATAGGTCTTTTTAATAAAGCATTTATTATTTTATTATATTGTTTTCATTTTCACCAGAATTGTAATTATCTCATTATCCATTTCTTCTGTAACTGCTGACAAGAACAAGCTTTAATCTAGCTTCTTAATTAACCCAGATAAAGACATGTTTCTAAGCCAGAGGATATGACTGCTGAAGGTTGCTTCTATTCCAAGGTGATGTGAAGGAGCAAGGGAGTATAGAGGAGGAAAGGAATAGAAACCAGGAATGAATATATGTCCAATTTTTCCTCTTTTGATATGCATGCATCTCTGGAGGAAGATGTCAACATGAATGCCTGCAAATAAAATCATAAATGCTGGCAATAAAAGAATGTGAGTGCAATCTTGAAAGAAGGCAGTTTTATTGTTCAAAACATTGAACATTCTTTAGCTGCACTGGGTCAGAAATTGGACAGGTCCACACAGACTCATAATAGTTCATATACAGTGAAACAGAGGAATAACAACATCTTTATTTGGGCTGTGATGATGGGATCTGGTCTTCTGCTAGCCACAAGAAATTTACAATAAAAAAAAAGTGATCTTTTCAAGGATATGAAATCTTTGAAAAGAAAGATGATCATTAAGACAAATAGAAAATGCATGAATAGGTATGCCCTGAAATTCATTTCTCTGTATGGAATACCTAAATTTCCCTAAACTAAACATTATTGTAAATGTGTATCGTTTCTTGAGGAATAATCACCTACAACTGAATTTGCATTACTATAAATCAACCCAGTTACTGATTATATTTCTTTATGAATCAAAGCAATAATACAATTTCACTTGTTTTTTAATATACTTGTCTACAAAACAGTGTAACTGATACGTAAAGTTTCCCTGTTCTGGGGGCTACAACTAAAGCTTAAAAATCAACTTATACTTTTTTGCATTAAACTAGTAATTTAAGTCTTGTTTCCAAGATAACGAAAATTAAAGTAAACTATTCTGTACTTCTCAATATGGGTTGTATCTCCAGGAAGCAGTCAGAGATATACCACAGAGAAAAATTTAAAGCTATCAAAAAGATATCAATGGATCTAACTTATAAGGTGGTAGATAAGACAAAACATTTTTCACACTTGTTGATTAAAAAAATAAACATAAACCAGTAGTGAAAGACTTTTACAGTGAACACCTTGATTTTATATACATTCTAACAACTTCTGCCTTTTTATGTGGGTGTAACTCTATTAATATTTAAAGTAATTTTTGATGTTTGGATTTAAGATTGCCATTCTACTAATTACCTATTACCCTTGCTGTCCTTTTCCTCATTTTCTCCCTTCCTACCTTCGTTGAATTCACCAGTTTTTAAAATGGAATTTTAGCTTACCAGTTGACTTTATTAGCTAAACCCTTCGGCACTAATTCTAGTGTTCATTTTAAGTTTACAATGTCTAATCTTAATATTTCACAGGTCAACTTCCATGTAATGTTGTAACACTTGCAATTATATAGGTCTGTTCATTCCAGCCCTCTTCTCTTTATGGTAGAGTTTTTATAAGTATTATATCACCTATTTTCTGAACACAAAAGACAATCTTACAGTGTTTGGTGAATAGCATGTATTTAAAATAAATTATTATTTCCAACTTTTTCATTTATTCCTTAAAATCGAAGGGTCCATACTGCATCATCTACAACCTGAAGAAAGTCCTTCAGCATTCTCTGTAGTACTGGTCTGTTGAGATTAAAGAGTGAATTCTAGAGAATTTAGTTTATCATTATTCTGGAATGATACTTTTCCTGAATGCAATATCTAGGTTAACAAATTTTATTTTTTAGCACTTTAAAGATATTGCTTTATTCTCTTTTGATTCCTATTATCCTTGATGAGGTCAGTGATCATTAGAATTTTTCTATCAGTTCGGTTCAGTCACTCAGTCGTGTCTGACTCTTTGCGACCCCATGAACCACAGCACACCAGGCCTCCCTGTCATCACCAACTCCTGGAGTTTACTCAAACTAATGACCATTGAGTCGGTGATGCCATCTAACCATCTCATCCTCTGTCGTCCCCTTCTCCTCCTGCCTTCAATCTTTCCCAGCATCAGGGTCTTTTTAAATGAGTCAGTTCTTCACATCAGGTGGCCAAAGGATTGGAGTTTCAGCTTCAACATCAGTCCTTCCAATGAACACCCAGGACTGATCTCCTTTAGGATGGAGTGGTTGGATCTCCTTGCAGTCCACGGGACTCTCGAGAGTCTTCTCCAACACCACAGTTTAAAAGCATCAATTCTTTGGTGCTCAGCTTTCTTTATAGTCCATCTCTCACATCCGTACATGACTATTGGAAAAACCATAGCCTTGACTAGATGGATCTTTGTTGACAAAGTATAGCTATATATAAAATGGAGCTTCCCTGGTGGCTCAGTGGTAAAGAATCTGCCTGCCAATGTGGAAGACTGTGGGTTCAATCCCTGGGTCAGGAAGATCTCCTGGAGAAGGAAATGGTAACCCACTCCAGTATTCTTTCCTGGGAAATCCCATGGACAGAGGAACCTGGTGGGCTACAGTCCATGGGGTCGCAAAGAGTCAAACACTACTGAGCAACTAAATAACAACAATATATAAAATGTATTTTCTTCCAGTTGCTTTATAATTATTCTTACTTCATTCTGTCAAATTGATTATTATTATTATTTTGTCAAGTTGCTTTATAATTATTCTTATTTCATTTTGTCAAATTGATTATGTATAGATACATAATAATAATCCAATAATAAACTTGGATACATAATGATATCCAAGTAGGATAATACATAACATTATCCTACTTGGGTTTCATTGAACTTTTTGTATTTGTAAATGTATGTACTTTACCATATTTAAGACATTTTCAGTCATTATTTCTTTAAACATTTAAAATTTATTACCAATTGTCTCTTTCCTCTTTTTAATGTGGTAGGTATTTTGTCTCACAGGTCTTGAAACTCGGACGTTTCTTTTTATCTTCTTTTTTTGTTTCCTTCTATTTTCTAGATTGATTAAATTCTATTGTCTTATATTTGTTTCCTAATTCTCTATTTTGTTATTTCTATTCTTCTGTTAAATACACCCAATAAATTATTTTTCATATATTGTATTTTTAGCTCTCAATGTTTATAGAGTTTTTTTTAATATTTTCTATTTCTTTGCCAAGATTTTCCATGCCTTCATTTATTGTAAGCTTATTTTCTTTATTGGCTAATAAAATAAATAATAAAGTCAAAGCTATGTTTTTTCCAGTAGTCATGTATTGATGTGAGAGATGGACTATAAAGAAAGCTGAGAGCTGAAGAATTGATCCTTTTCAACTGTAGTATTGGAAAGGACTCTTGATAGTCCCTTGGACTGCAGGGAGATCAAATCAATCAATCCTAAAGGAAATCAGTCATGAATATTCATTAGAAGGACTGATGCTGAAGCTGAAACTCCAATACTTTGGCCACCTGATGAGAAGAACTGACTAATTGGAAAAGACCTTGATGCTGGGAAAGATTGAAGGCAGGAGGCGAAGGGGAAGACAGAGGATGAGATGGTTAGATGACATCACCAACTCAATGGACATGAGTTTGAGTAAACTCTGGGAGTTGGTGATGGACAGGGAGGCCTGGTGTGCTGCAGTCCATGGGGTTGCAAAGATTTGGACATGACTGTGCGACTGAACTGAACTGATTGACTAATTCTAATTTTTGTTCATATCAAGGTGCACTTACATTTATTATACATTTTTCTATTTTTTCAAACGTCAAATAATTTGGGATCCCATCACACACACTGTTGTGCATTCTGTTGTATTTTTCCCAAGTAGATTATTTGTTTTATGAGACATTTAACTTATTTGGAATCAAACCACAATTCCATATCTTAGGCACAAATCAAAATCTAAGTTCAGTCATTTTAGCTTTGCCTGGGCTCTCCAGAGTTTTTTCTGTGAGTGTGTAGTTTCAGGGACAGGACAGAAATGTTGACTGTGTTTATAGAAGAATTGAGACTCTCTGTCTCTGCTTTTTTGTTTCCAGGACTCCTCCCTCAGTTTCCAGTGATGTCTGCTTCAAACTAAAGCATTTGAGTTTTGAACTCAGAATGCCCAAAGTTTCTTCTTGGAGTTTTGGGGGACCTACATGACACCTGATGAGCCTCTCCTTAACAAAAGTTGTAAGATAAACATATAGACATAGACACAGACATAGACATACACACATGCATAAATAATTAGTGTTCATCGCTTGGTCCTTGAAACCCTATGAACTGTAGCCTGCCAGGCTCCTCAGTCCATGGGATTCTCCAGGAAAGAGTACCGGAGTGGGTTGCCACACCCTCCTCCAGGGGATTTTTCCCAACCCAGGGATCGAACCCAGGTCTCCTGCATTACAGACAGATTCTTTACCATCTGAGCCACCAGGGAAGCATAAATAATAAAGCCATCTACTATAATACATTCTCTAGTCTAAATTATCTAGAAAATTTACTATTCTGCTCCCCTTGCTGTCAGTTTATGGTTGCTTTGCACTGTTTTTAACATTTTATAAATGGTTTATATTTGTCATCTGGAGGGTCAGTTAGATAAGAGCTTTCTTGGCCATTGCCTAAAGTAGAACCTAAAGGTAAGTTATTTTAACACTAAAATAAACTAGAGTATGGGCAAGAAAAAGTAGGTGTAGAGTTTATGGTAAACCTGGACAGTAGAGTTGGTCAGCTATTGACTACGATAACTAGATCTTGATGTTTATTAAAACAAGCCTGTCTCTTCCATGCTCATAATGCACTTGGATTTTTTTTCAAGTATTAGTTGGTTTTGCCTATTTATTTATTTGCCCACACTGCACAACTTGTGGAATCTTAGTTCCATGACCAGGGGTTGAACTGAGCCCTAACCACTGGACTGCCAGGGAATTTTCTGCACTTGGCTTTTAATGTGAACCTCAAAACCTGATAGAGACTTGTTTTGCAAATCTTCAGGAATGTGAATTTACTATTTCTTTAGAAGGAAAAAAGTAAGCCCATGGAAAAGAAAAAAAGTTTTTGAAAAACAAACTTCTCATTCTGATGGTAAGACAGAATTTTCTGTTCCATATTTCTTAATAATACCTCTCTGAGTTTTTCTGCATTGAGTAACATTTTGCAAATTGTTTCTGAAAATAATAGTTTTAGGGGAGAGATAACATTTCTGTTTTGTTTTTTAACAAATACTGTGATATAACATGAAAAAGCTGATGGCTTCAATTTTTATGTTTTAAATAATAGACAATTCATATTTAAAGTGCTTTGGAAAGCATACATTTTGTTGATTTTCTGAAGGTTTCCTTTATCAGCAGTTTTAACACTTCTTTTTGAAATTTTACATGTGATTTTAAATCAAGATCCCACCAGCTGGCTTAGGTTGACTTTTCAAGGGAGCTTCATTCCAGGAAAGGAAGGTCTTTTAAGTGATGAGGCGAAAGACAGAGGGAAGCTTTCATTTCTTTGTTACTTATTTGAAAAGGAGAAAGTGCAGACAGCTTTCAATCAATCATCTAACTTCGCGTGTTCTCACTCAGAATGAGTTACAGTATCTGTATCCTTTTGAGAAGACAATGTTGGACTTTGGATTGGCAAGGACAACAGAATTATATATAGCATGTTTATTTCAATTCCTGCTGAGTGTTTCACCTATGAAGACTCTGGCCTGCAGGTTGCATCTGCTACACCAATCACTTACTGTTTGTTCTATAAATTCTTCTTGAAGGGATTTCTTTCTTTTTGAATTTACTTGGATGTCTTCTTTCTTAAAGGCTATCATCAACTCAGATAAAAAAACTAAATAATTGAAAAAAATTGAAATTAAAATCAAGAGAATATTTTTGTAGTTCACTTATTGGGCATCATCTTTTTTTTTGTTTTGTTTTAATTAATTTTTTTTTTTTTAACTGAAGGATAATTGCTTTACAGAATTTTGTTGTTTTCTGTCAAACCTCAACGTGAATCAGCCATAGGTATACATATATCGCCCACCTTTTGAACCTCCCTTTCATCTCCCTCCCCACTCCACCCCTCTATGTTGATACAGAGCCCCTGTTTGGGTTTCCTAAGCCATACAGCAAATTCCATGTTTTTAAAAATAGCTATCTATTTTACATATGGTAATGTAAGTTTCTGTGCTACTCTTTCCATACATCTCACCCTCTCCTCCCCCCTCCCCATGTCCATGAGTCTGTTCTCTATGTCTGTTTCTCCACTGCTGCCCTGTAAATAAATCCTTCCATTCCATTTTTCTAGAGTCCATATATGTGCATTAGAATATGATATTTATCTTTCTCTTTCTGACTCACTTCATCCTGTATAATAGGTTCTATGTTCATCCACCGCATCAGAACTGACTCAAATGTATTGCTTTTTATGGCAGAGTAATATTCCATTGTGTATATGTACCACACCTTCTTTATCCATTCATGTGTCAATGGACATATAGGTTGCTTCCATGTTCTAGCTATCGTAAATAGAGCTGCAATGAATAATGGGATACATGTGTCTTTTTCAATTTTGGTTTCTTCAGAGTATATGCCTAGGAGTGGGATTGCTGGGACATATGGTGGTTTTATTCTTGGTTTTTTAAGGAACCTCCATACCATCTTCCATATTGGCTGTAGCAATTTACATCCCCACCAACAGTGCAAGAGCATCCCCTTTTCTCCACACCCTCTCCAGCATTTATTGTGTGTAGACATTTTTAATGTTGGCCATTCTGACCGGTATGAGGTGATATCTCATTGCAGTTTTGATTTGCATTTCTCTAATAATGAGCAATGCTGAGCATATTTTAGTGTGTTTGTTAGCTATCTGTATGTCTTCTTTGAAGAAATGTCTGTTTCGGTCTTTTCCCCACTTTTTGATTGGGTTATTTGTTTTTCTGCTATTGAGTTGTATGAACTGCTTGTGTATTTTTGAAATTAATCCTTTGTCAGTTGTTTCATTTGCTATTATTTTCTCCCACTCTGAGGGTTGTCTTTTCACCTTGCTTATCATTTCCTTTGCTGTGCGAAAGCATTTAAGTTTAATCAGGTCCCATTTGTTTACTTTCGGTTTTTATTTCTGTTACTCCAGGAGGTGGGTCATAGAGGATCTTACTTTGATTTATGTCATCAAGTGTTCTGCCTATGTTTTCCTCTAAGAACTTTATAGTTACTGGTCTTACATTTAGGTCTTTAATCCATTTTGAGTTTATCTTTGTGTGTGAAGTTTTCTAATTTCCCTCTTTTACATGTAACTGTCCAGTTTTCCCAGCACCATTTATTGAAGAGGCTGTCTTTGCCCCATTGTATATTCTTATCTCCATTGTCAAAAATAACGTACCCGTAGGTGCATGGGTTTATTTCTGGGCTTTTTATCTTGTTCCACTGGTCTATATTTCTGGTTTTGCACCAGTACCATACTCTCCTGATGACCATAACTTTGTAGTATAATCTGAAGTCAGGAAGGTTGATTCTCTAGCTCTGTTCTTCTTTATCAAGACTTCTTTGGCTATTTGGGGTCTTTTGTGTTTCCATATGAATTGTGAAATTTTTTGTTCTAGTTCTGTGAAAAATGGCATTGGTGATTTGATAGAGATCACACTGAATCTGTAGGTTGCATTTGGTAGTGTAGTCTTTTTCACAGTATTGATTCTTCCTACCCAGGAACATGGAATACCTCTCCAACTATTTATATCATCTTTGATTTCTTTCATTAGTGTCTTATAGTTTTCTGTGTACAGTTCTTTTGTCTAGGTTTATTCCTAGATATTTAATTCTTTTTGCTGCCATGGTGAATGGGATTGATTCCTTAATTTCTCTTTCTGATTTTTCATTGTTTTTTCATTGTTAGTATACAGAAATACAAGTGATTTCTGTGTATTGATTTTGTATCCTGCAGCTTTGCTAAATTCACTGATTAGCTCTAGTAATTTTCTGACACTATCTTTAGGGTTTTCCATGTACAGTATCATGTCATCTGCAAACAGTGAGAACTTTACTTCTTTTCCAGTCTAGATTCCTTTTATTTCTTTTTCTTTTCTAATTGCTGTAGCTAGGACTTCCAGAACTATATTGAATAACAGTGGTGAAAGTAGACACCCTGGCTTGTCCCTGATCTTAGGGGGAATGCTTTCAGATTTTCACCATTGAGAATATTTTTTTGCTGTAGGCTTATCATATATGGCCTTTACTATGTTGAGGTAGATTCTTTCTAGGCCAATTTTTTGAACAGCATTAATCATAAAAAGAGATTTAATCATTAGAAAGAGTTTCAATTCAAAAACCTTTTAATTTTGTCAAAGGCTTTTTCTGCATCTGTTGAGATTACCATACGGTTTTTATCTTTCAATTTGTTAATATGGTGTATCACATTGATTGATTTGCATATATTGAAGAATCCTTGCATTCCTGGAATAAACTCAACTAGATCATGGTGTATGAGCTTTTTGGTGTGTTGCTGAATTCTGCTTGCTAAAATTTTGTTGAGGATTTTTGCATCTATGTTCATCAGTGATATTGGCCTGTAGTTTTCTTTTTTGTGTGTTGTCTTTGTCTGGTTTTGTTATCAGGGTAATGGTGGCCTCATAGAATGAATTTGGAAGTGTTCCTTCCTCTGCAATTTTTTGAAGGAGTTTTAGAAAGATAGACATTAGCTCTTCTCTAAATGTTTGGTAGAATTCTGTGAAGCCATCTGGTCCTGGGCTTTTGTTTCTTGGGAGATTTTTAATCATAGTTTCAATTTCAGTGCTTTTAATTGAGTTGTTCATAATTTCTATTTCTTCCTGGTTCAATCTTGGAAGATTGAACTTTTCTAAGAATCTGTTCATTTCTTCCAGGTTGTTCATTTTATTGCCATATAGTTGTTCATAATAGTTTCTTATAATCCTTTGTATTTCTGCATTGTCTGTTGTAACTGCTCCTTTTTCATTTCTAACTTTTTTGATTTGATTCTCTCTTTTATTCTTGATGAGTCTGGCTAAAGGTTTCTCAATTTTATTTATCTTTTAAAAGAACCAGCTTTTAGTTTTATTAATCTTTACGACTGCTTCTTTCATTTCTTTTTCACTTACTTCTGCTCTGATCTTTATGATTTCTTTCCTTCTACTAATTTTGGGGGGTTTTGTTCTTTTTCCAGTTGTTTTAGGTGTAAAGTTATGTTGTCTATTCGATGTTTTTCTTGTTTCTTGAGGTAGGATTGTATTGCTATAAACTTCCCTCTTAGAACTGCTTTTGCTGCCTCCCATAGGTTTTGAATTGTCATGTATTCATTGTCATTTGTTTCCAGAAATTTTTTTATTTCTTCAGTAACCTGTTGGTTATTTAGAAACGTATTGTTTAATCTCCATGTGCTTGTGTTTCTTACCATTTTTTTTCTTTGCAATTGATATCTAGTCTCATAGCATTGTGGTCTGAAAAGATGCTTGATACTATTTCAATTTTCTAAATTTACTGAGGCTTGATTTGTGACCCAAGATGTGGTCTATTCTGGAGAATGTTCCATGTGTACTTGAGAAGAAGGTATATTCTTCTGCATTTGGATGGAATGTCCTGAAGATATCAATGAGATCCATCTCATCTAATGTATCATTTCATACTTGTGTTTCCTTATTAATTTTCTGTTTTGATGATCTGTCTATCAGCATGAGTGGGGTGTTAATGTCTCCTACTATTATTGAGTTGCTGTCAATTTCTCCTTTTATGTCTGTTAGTGTTTATCTTACATATTGAGGTGCTTCCACGTTGGGTGCATAGATATTTAGGATTGTTATGTCTTCCTCTTGGATTGATCCCTTGATCATTATGTAGTGTCCTTCTTTATCTCTTGTACTATTCTTTATATAGGTATATACTATTCTTTATATCAGGTCTATTTTGCCTGATATGAAGATTGCTATTCCAGATTTCTTTTGCTTCCCATTTGCACAGAATATATTTTTCCATCCTTTCACTTTCGGTCTATTTGTGTCTTTAGGTCTGAAGTGGGTTTCTCGTAGACAGCATATATATGGGTCTTGTTTTTGTAAACATTCAGCCAGTCTTTGTCTTTTGGTTGAAGCATTTAATCCATTTACATTTAAAGTAATTATTGATATATATGTTCCTGTTGCCATTTTCTTAATTGTTTGGGGTTGATTTTGTATATCTTTTTTTCTTCTCGTATTTCTTGACTATATAAGTCCCTTTAATATTTGTTGTAAAGCTGATTTGGTGGTACTGAATTCTCTTAACTTTTGCTTTTCTGAAAAGCTTTTTATTTCTCCATCAATTTTGAATGAGATCCTGGCCGGGTACAGTAATCTTGGTTGTAGATTTTTCCCTTTCAGTACTTTTAATATATCCTGCCATTCCCTTCTGGCCTGCAGAGTTTCTGCTGAAAGATCAGTTGTTAAACATATGGGGTTTACCTTGTATGTTACTTGTTGCTTCTCCCTTGCTGCCTTTAATATTCTTTCTTTATGTTTAGTCTTTGTTAGTTTGATTAGTATGTGTCTTGGCATGTTTTTCTTTGGGTTTATCCTGTATGGGACTCTCTGTGCCTCTTGGACTTGATTGACTACTTCCTTCTCCATGTTGGGGAAATTTTCAACTATAATCTCTTCAAAAATTTTCTCATGCCCTTTCTTTTTCTCTTCTTCTTCTGGGACCCCTATAATTTGAATGTTGGTGCATTTCATATTGTCCTAGTGCCTCTGAGATTATCCTCAGTTCTTTTCATTCTTTTTACTTTATTCTGCTCTTCAGAATTTATTTCCCCCCTTTTTATCTTCCAGCTCACTGATTCATTCTTCTGCTTCAGATATTCTGCTATTGATTCCTTCTAGAGTACTTTAAATTTCAGTAATTTTGTTGTTTATTTCTGTAGGTTTATTCTTTAATTCTTCTAGGTCTTTGTTAGTTGATTCTTGCATTTTCTCCAATTTGTTTTCAAGGTTTTTGATCAGCTTTACTATCATTATTCTGATCTTTTCCAGGTGGTTTGCCTATTTCCTCTTCATTTATTTGGACTTTTGTGTTTCTAGTTTGTTTCTTCATTTGTGTAGTATTTCTCTGCCTTTTCTTTTCTTTTTTTTAACTTATTGTGTTTAAGGTCGCTTTTATCCAGGCTTCAACGTTGAATTCTTTCTTCCTTTTGGTTTCTCCCCTCCTAAGGTTGGTCTAGCGGTTTGTGTAAGCTTTGTATAGGGTGAGATTTGTGCTGAGTTTTTGTTTGCTTGTTTGTTTGTTTTTCTTCTGATGGCCAAGGCTAAATGAGGTGGTAATCATGTCTGCTGATGACTGGGTTTGTATTTTTGTTTTGTTTGTTGTTTAGGTGAGGCATCCTGCACAGGGTGCCACTCGTGGTTGGGTGATGCCAGATCTTGTACTCAAGTGGTTTTCTTTGTGTGAGTTCTCACTAGTTGATACTCCCTAGGGTTAATTCTCTGGTAGTCTAGGGTCTTGGAGTCAGAGATCCCACTCCAAAGACTCAGGGCTTGATCTCTGGTCAGGAATAAAGATTCCACAGGTGGTCTGTTATGGCATTAAGTGAGATTAAAACAAATATCCCAAAATGAGAAACCAAAGATGAACCCCAAATGGAAGTCACAAAATCTGGCAAATAATAATTAAAATAATGGAATATACACATAACATATATACCCATAAGCAAAGTCAAAACAGTCCAACAAAAATAAAGTACAGTAGGTCAACCCAGCAAACAAAGGAAATCAAAAGTTATGTTTACCAGTTAAGAACAAAACTAACTAAAGCACAAACCATAAAACAAACTAAAGCAAGGTGCCAAGTGGGGAATAAAGCAATGAAAACAAAACCAACAAATATGTTGAGAGGAAAGGAAAGAAAGAACAGATATGCAAAGTTAAACAGAGGTAGATGAAGAAGATTTATATACATGAAAGATTAACTGCAAGGGGAAAAGAACAGTAGGAAAAGCAAACAAAGGAATAAACGTAGAAAAAATGATAATAGGTTTAAAAAATTAAAATTAAAAAGAGAGAAAAGTAAAAAGGAAAACTCCACAGAACTGCAAAAGCCCATCATAGAGGCAGAAGTGTATAACAAGAATAAAAATGTGACTAAGGGGAAAAAAAGAACTCAAAAGCTTATTTAATTAGATTTCATACTGCCAATAAAATCGACAACTAAAACAAAAGTGTGGGGGGTGGGGAATCCAAAAGAATCTACAGAGCAAGTAGAAACATAAGAATGATAAGCGTTTTTCTTGAGTCACTGCTGTCAGAGTCCTTCCCCTCGCTGGGAGCCTCGTTGGAGCACAGTCCACCACTGTGCTGGTTTCTGGGTCTGCTACGGGGGCAGCTCAGATTCTAATCTTCTCCTACTCCTGTGTGTTCTTGCCTCCAACGTACAAAGCTATCAGAACTAGTGCAGTTTCTTTTGTGGGAGTTTTCAATGACCTTTTCTATATTCCATAGACACAGTCTGCCTAGTTGATCATGTGGGTTTAATCTGCAGCTTGTATGGATGGTGGGAAGGTTTGGGGTCTTCTTCCTTAGCCACACTGTCCCCGGGTTTCAATTGTGGTTTTATTTACACTTCTGCATGTAGGTGGTCCACTGGGATTTTCTCCTGAGGCTGCTCTGGAGGACTTGGGTTTGCCCCCGTGAGGGCCAGGTGTGGAGGCGGTGCAGCTGCTTGGGTCACGGGGGTTCTGGCAGCACCATTTACTCAAAGGAGTTGGCGGCTAGGGCAGCAGGAAATATAGTGCTCTAGAAGGGTATGGAAACCAGTATTGACCAATACTCTCTGATATTCTTGCCTGGAGAACCCCACCCCCGACAGAGAAGCCTGGCAGGCCACAGTCTATAGGGTCGCAAAAAGTTGGACACAACTGAAGTGACCCTGCATGCGTAGATGCAAGACCTTTTTTGCCTATGGAGTTATGGCCCCATCAGAGTGTTTTTTTGAGCCTCTTGTAGCTGGATCAGAAGGCCTTTTTGGTGAGTTTTTCTCCATAGCTCCACCTGTTCAGACATTTAGAGGGCTCCCTTGCCTGGGGTCCTTCTCTGTTGTTCCATGCATCAGGCACATAGAGGGGCCCCCTGGCTGGGGTCCTACTCTGTAGATTGGCGCATCAGGCACTTAAAGGAGCAGCCTGGGTGGGGTTCTACTCTGTAGTTCGGGGCATGAGGCATTTGATGGACCAGCTTCTCTATTCTTCAACTGCTGATGCTGGCATGTGCGGAGAGAGAGGATATGGTGATGGCTCCACCCTCTACTCGTGACTCAGCAGTATCACCTTGCTTCCATGGCTGCCCGGCTTTCCTCTACAGGCATTTCCCACCACAGTCTCCTCCCTCACACCCCCTCGGTCTGTCTCTTTGCAGTCAACAGCAGCCCTGGCCTTGGGATTGCTCCACAATCCCTAAACTCCAGCTCCCAGCTGCTGCACCTTCTAGGGGACCTGCGTCCCTGTCCGGGCTATGTATGGCTGCAACAAGGACTGCTGGATTCTCATTCCATTTAGGCTGCCACAGATCAGCTATTTCACTCTCAGCCTTAAATGTTTCTCCTCTCACTCAGAAAATTGCCCCGATGTAGGGATCAGACCCCTGCTTCTGTTTCCCCACCCACCAAGGGGGAGTCCAATCCTACTAACACTGTTGCTTTTCCCCCTAATTCCTTCATCCTACCAAGTTTTGTGTGGCTCTATGTATTCTTTTCCACTGGTCAGATACTCCTGTCCACTCTCAGCTGCGGTTCTGCATGCACTTCTGTGTCTGAAGGTGTATTCCTGATGTACCCGTGGAGAGAGATGTACTCCACATCCACCTACTCTTCTACCATCTTGTTCTTTTCCATCATCTTGAGTGGACTCATCATGGACCAGGCATCATTACCCTGTGACTACTTTAATCAGTAAAAACTGTCCTTATCTTGATGAACATGAATAAATTGTGTGGCCATATATACTCTAGCTACTATTCTATTAACTTTTTCATCAACTTTGTACTCAGCAAATTAAACAATCAATTTAGTACTCAACAAGTTCTTTTGGAATAGACTTTTCCACTAGAATTCCTCACAGATGATTTTTAAACACTGATGATATCACTAAAAAAGAACAAAACTTTCATCTTTATCAACGTCAGTAAATTTTCTTAATGTCAGTAAAAATACAAAATAAAATGTATCTTAGCTCTCTTTTCCTTAATTTTACCAGTGTTTATCTCTTAAAGTAGGAAAAACATGAGTTTAGAATGAATAGCTTTTAAATGTATTTAAACGTCATTTAAATGGGTCGGGAAGATCCCCTGGAGAAGGAAATGGCAATCCACTCCGGTATTCTTGCCTGGAGAATCCCATGGATGCAGGAGCCTGGTAGGTTACAGTCCACGCGGTCGCAAAGAGTCAGACACGACTGAGCGACTTCACTTCACAAACATCACTTAACATGTATTTGAAAATCAAAGCCAACACTTTACTTTCCTAAAATTGTATTGTTATATCAGAAAAATTCCTCATTTATATGACACTTTCTTGCTGAGAAAGAGTCTTGGAGCTATCTTAACATTTCTTCACAAAGCCGAGTAATTTATTTGTAATTATCATGGACAAATACAGATTAACAGACTTTTAAACACTTTATTGCTAATTCAGGTTCACTCATAGCTATTCATGACAGTGCTGGTCTGCCTGTCTTTTCACTTTCCTTAGTTATGCTGCCTTATGTCAGTGATCACTTCAGTGACTGTGCAGGTCTCTAGCAGACTTTTCAACTTCAAAAAAATAATAAACCCAAGATTCCTAGATTTCACGCAGTAAAGGAAAGAGCATGATTTAAGAGTGGAAGAGAAAGAATAATCTTTAGTACAGACACTGATGAGATATAAGGTCCTTTTTTCATAGTTTGTTTGTTTTTATTCTAAAAGTAGTAGATTCTCATTTTATAACATTTATATAATACACTATGAAATGTGTATATAATACACATTTTCATAGTCAGAAAAATTTTTTTTAATATTTTATTGCCAGATTGAGTTAATGTTTTGGACTATCTGCTTCTAGTATAGCATAAACAAATGCATATCATATTACTTTTAATAAACATGAACATAACATACAGCTTTAAGGATGTATAATTAACATATAGTAAACTGCAAATATTTAAAGTGTATATTTTGATGAGTTTTTATACATAATACAACTGCAAAAGCATGAATACAGTGAAAATATGACACACCCTTATCACCAAAGTCTTACTCATATTTGGTCCTCTTGGGTCCCACCTCACGTTAGGCCCCACGTTCATCCTTAAATTATTGATAAGCTTGCTATGACTATCAATTAGTTTGCATTTCTTACTGTTTTTATATAAGTCCCACTTGTACAATATGAATCCTTTGCTGCATGGCCTTAAAATGTTTGGCATTTTAATAGGTATCTAATGATATTTTATAATAGCTACTGTTTCCTTAAAAACTAATGATGTTGAATATCCTTTCATGTTCATTTGCTGTCCGTTTATCTCCTTTGAAAGTGTTTGTTCAAATGCTGTGTACCTTTTTATTACATTGTCGGTTTTCTTATTACTGCATCTGGGGAGTTTACAATTGATATATATTTTGAATACACATTTATTACCAGATGTATAACTTAAAAATACCTCTGCCATATTATGGGTTGTTTTTTATTATTTAGCCATGTCTTTTGAAAAGCAGGAATTCTTAATCTTTTTTATATGGATTTCTACATGCTGACACTTTATTAAAATATTTTAAGAATGTAAGAAGTCAAACCTTGAAATGAACTGAAGAAGGTTTCAATGTTGGGATTTTCATCTTTGCCAGAAGAATGACTTCTTTCTTGGAAGCTTCTTTTTGTTGGATGGGCATCTAAATTATATTGAGACAAAGTAGTCTATAAAAATAATTGTTTTCATGATTAGGCATTCTGCTCACTGTCATCAAAAATTTTCCAGAATTTCACTGACTTTTAATGGCATTTCTGAAACTGATCTCTCAATGGCAGGAAATGACCTTTCTAGAATTAAGAGTCTCCTGTATCTAGTCAACGGTTTGCCAGTGACAATCAGAAACAAGAAAATAAGTACTTCTGGTAAAGTTCTGATGTGTTATAGGCTCAGTTGAATTGATGTACCATGTCAATTATTTAGTCATCTCAAGGAAAGTTATTTTATTTTAATTTTTATTCATTTAAAAATACATTTATTTAAACAAACAGAAAGGTAGCATGTTTGTATATATATGTGTGTGTTTTTTTTCTTTCATTTATTTTTTATTAGTTGGAGGCTAATTACTTTACAATATTGTAGAGGTTTTTGCCATACATTCTTAATTTTGATGAAGTCTAATTCTTCAATTTTTTGTCAGTACTGTGCTTTAGTTTTGGTATCTAAGTAACCTTTGTCTAACCCCAAATCAAAAGAATTTTCCTCTATATTTTCTGTTAAAAATTTATTAATTCTAGGTCTCTCACTTAGACCTATGACAGATTTTCAGTTAATCTGTGTGCTGTGAGATATAGCTTGAAGTTCATTAATTTTTTTGCATATAAGCATCCGATTATTCCAGCACCATTTCTTGAAAAAACTACACTTTATCCATTGAACTGCCTCTGTACTTTTGTTGAAATTAATTGACCTTATCTGTGAGACTGTTTCTAAACTCTTCATTCTCTTTCGTTGACCTATGAATCTATCTAGACACCAACACCACAATTCCTTTATTACTGTGCCTTTGTATTAAAGTCCAGAAGTTGAATAGTGTAAATCTTCCAAATTTGTTTTTCATTTTTAGTATTATTTGATGCATTTGGTCTTTGTGTGTTTTTGTTTGTTTGTTTGTTTTTTAATCACCTTGTCAATCTCAAATTAAGTTTGTTAGGGTTTCCATTGAGAAGGCCTTTATGTATGTAAGAGGAAAGCTGACATCTAACAATAGTTATCTAATCCTTTGTTATCTAAGCTCTGTATCTCCATTCATTTAAATCATATAATGTAACTCAGCAATATTTTGCCATTATTCAAAATACAGATCTTCTACATCTTTTGTCAAACTTATTGCTAAATATTTCATATTTTCTTTATTATTGTAAGTGGCAATATATTTCTAATTTTAGTTTCTAACTGTTTGTCACAACTATGCCAAAATTAAAACTGATTTTTTAAAATTGATCATGTGTTCTGCAAAATTTGATAAATTCACTTACTAGTTCTATTAGCTATTTCATATATACTGTAACATTTGCTACACAACCACGAATGAAGAATTTTGATTTCTTTTTTCTTTTCTTGATATCTTTTCTTTCCTTTTCTTTTTTTAAAATTAATTTATTTTAATTGGAGGCTAATTACTTTACAATATTGTGGTGGTTTTTGCCATTCAGTTCAGTTCAGTCCAGTATTTGCCATGCATTGACATGAATCCGCCATGGGTGTACATGTGTCCACCCATCCTGAATCCCCTCTCCCATCTCCCTCCCCATCCCATCCCTCAGGGTCATCCCAGTGCACCCGCCCCGAGCACCCTGTCTCATGCATGGAACCTGGCCTGGCGATTTGTTTCACATATGATAATATACATGTTTCAATGGTGTTCTCTCAAATCATCCCTCACTCGCCTTCTCCCACAGAGGCCAAAAGTCTGTTGTTTACATCTGTGTCTTTTTTGCTGTCTCGCATATAGGGTCATCATTACCATCTTCCTAAATTCCATATATATGCGTTAGTATACTGTATTGGTGCTTTTCTTTCTGACTTACTTCACTCTGTATAATAGGCTCCAGTTTCATACACCTCATTAGAACTAATTCAGACACATTCTTTCTAATAGCTGAGTAATATTCCATGGTGTATATGTACCACAGCTTTCTTATCCATTTGTCTGCCAATGGACATCTAGGTTGCTTCCATGTCCTGGCTATTGTAAACAGTGCTGCGATGAACATTGGGGTGCACGTGTCTCTTTCAGATCTGGTTTCCTCGGTGTGTATGCCCAGAAGTGGGATTGCTGTGTCATATGGCAGTTCTACTTCCAGATTTTTAAGGAATCTTCACACTGTTCTCCATAGTGGCTGTACTAGTTTGCAACAGTGTAAGAGGGTTCCCTTTTCTCCGCACCCTCTCCAGCATTTATTGCTTGTAGACTTTTGGATAGCAGCCTTTCTGACTGGCATGAGATGATACCTCATTGTGGTTTTGATTTACATTACTCTGATAATAAGTGATGTAGAGCATCTTTTCATGTGCTTGTTAGCTATCTACATGTCTTCTTTGGAGAAATGTCTGTTTTGTTCTTTGGTCCATTTTTTGACTGGGTCTTTTAATTTTCTGGAATTGAGCTGCAGGAGCTTCTTATATATATATTTTTAGATTAATTCTTTGTCAGTTGCTTCATTT
This sequence comes from Muntiacus reevesi, assembly GCF_963930625.1. Taxonomy (NCBI): domain Eukaryota; kingdom Metazoa; phylum Chordata; class Mammalia; order Artiodactyla; family Cervidae; genus Muntiacus; species Muntiacus reevesi. The sequence continues at coordinate 17,534,496 of NC_089269.1, read as the reverse complement.
GCTATTATTTTCTCCCATTCTGAAGGCTGTCTTTTCACCTTGCTTATAGTTTCCTTCCTTCTGCAAAAGTTTTTAAGCTTAATTAGGTCCCATTTGTTTATTTTTGCTTTTATTTCCATTACTCTGGGAGGTGGGTCATAGAGGATTCTGCTGTGATTTATATCAGAGAGTGTTTTGCCTATGCTTTTCCTCTAGGAGTTTTATAGTTTTTGGTCTTATGTTTAGATTTTTAATGCATTTTGAGTTTATTTTTGTGTATGTAAACTAGAAAGTGTTCTAGTTTCATTCTTTTACAAGTGGTTGACCAGTTTTCCCAGCACCACTTGTTAAAGAGATTGTCTCTTCTCCATTGTATATTCTTGCCTCCTTTGTCAAAGATAAGGTGTCCATAGGTGTGTGGATTTATCTCTGGGCTTTCTATTTTGTTCCATGATCTATATTTCTGTCTTTGTGCCAGTACCATAGTGTCTTGATGACTGTAGCTTTGTAGTATAGCCTGAAGTCAGGCAGGTTGAATCCTCCAGTTCCATTCTTCTTTCTCAAGATACATGTATCTTTTTCTATATATAGGTCTTTTGTTTCTTTAGGTAGATTTGTTCCTAAGTATTTCATTCATTTCATTGCAGTGGTGAATGGAATTGTTTCCTTAATTTCTCTTTCTGTTTTCTCATTGTTAGTGCATAGGAATGCAAGGGATTTCTCTGTGTTAATTTTGTATCCTGCAACTTTACTATATTCATTGATTAGCTCTAGTCATTTTCTGGTGGAGTCTTTAGGGCTTTCTATGTAGAGGATCATGTCATCTGCAAACAGTGAGAGTTTTACTTCTTCTTTTCCAATCTGGATTCCTTCTATTTCTCTTTCTTCTCTGATGCTGTGGCTAAAATCTCCAAAACTATGTTGAAGAGTAGTGGTGAGAGTGGGTACCCTTGTCTTGTTCCTGACTGTAGGGGAAATGATTTCAATTTTTCACCATTGAGGATAATGTTTGCTGTGGGTTTATCATATATGGCTTTTATTACATTGAGGTATGCTCCTTCTGTGCCTGCTTTCTGGAGGGTTTTTATCATAAATGGATGTTGAATTTTGTCACAGGCTTTCTCTGCATCTATTGAGATAATCATATGGTTTTTATCTTTCAATTTGTTAATGTGGTGTATCACATTGATTGATTTGTGGATATTAAAGATTCCTTGCATCCCTGGAATAAAGCCCACTTGGTCATGGTGTATGATCTTTTTAGTATGTTGTTGGACTCTGCTTGCTAGAATTTTGTTAAGGATTTTTGCATCTATGTTCATCAGTGATATGGGCCTATACTTTTCCTTTTTTTTTTTTTTTTTTTTTCTGTAGCATCTTTGTCTGGTTTTGGTATTGGGGTGATGGTGGCCTCATAGAATGAGTTTGAAAGTTTACCTTCCTCTGCAATTTTCTGGAAGAGTTTGAGTAGGATAAGTGTTAGCTCTTCTCTAAACTTTTGGTAGAATTCAGCTGTGAAGCTATCTGGCTTTTGTTTGCTGGAAGATTTCTGATTACAGTTTTGATTTCCGTGCTTGTGATGGGTCTGTTAAGATTTTCTATTTATTCTTGGTTTAATTTTGGAAAGTTATACTTTTCTAAGAAATTGTCCATTTTATTGGCATATACTTGCTCATAGTAGTCTCTTATGATCCTTTGTATTTATGTGTTTTCTGTTGTGATTTCTCCATTTCCATTTCTAATTTTGTTGATTTGATTCTTCTCCCTTTTTCTCTTGATGAGTCTGGCTAATGGTTTATCTATTTTATTTATCTTCTCAAAGAACAAGATTTTAGCTTTGTTGATTTTTGCTATGGTCTCCTTTGTTTCTTTTTCATTTATTTCTGCCCTAATTTTTATGATTTCTTTCCTTCTGCTAACCCTGGGGTTCTTCATTTCTTCCTTTCTAGATGCTTTAGGTGTAGAGTTAGGTTATTTATTTGATTTTTCTCTTGCTCCTTGAGGTAAGCTTGTATTGCTATGAACTTTCCCCTTAGCACTGCTTTTACTGAGCCCCATAGGTTTGGGGTTGTTGTGTTTTCATTTTCATTCATTTATATGCATATTTTGATTTCTTTTTTTATTTCTTCTGTGATTTGTTGGTTATTCAGAAGTGTGTTTAGCCTCCATATGTTTATATTTTTAATGGTTTTTTTTTTTTTTTTTTTCCCCTGTAGTTGACATTAAGAGACACCCTGGTGGCTCAGATGGTGAAGCATCAGCCTACAATGCCAGAGACCTGGGTTCATTCTCTGGATTCAGAAGATCTCCTGGAGAAGGAAATTGCAACCCAATCCAGTATTCTTGCCTGGAAAATCCCATGGAAGGAGGAACCTGGTAGGCTATAGTCCATGGTGTCACAAAGAGTCGGACACGACTAAGCGACTTCACTTTCACTTTGACATCTAATCTTACTTCATGGTGATCAGAAAAGATGCTTGGGATGATTTCAATTTTTTTGAATTTACCAAGGCTAGATTTATGGCCCAGGATGTGATCTATCCTGGAGAAGGTTCCGTGTGCACTTGAGAAAAAGGTGAAATTCATTGTTTTGAGGTAAAATGTCCTATAGATATCAATTAGGTCTAACTGGTCTGTTGTACCATTTAAAGTTTGTGTTTCCTGGCTAATTTTTTGCTTAGTTGATCTATCTATAGGGGTAAGTGGGGTATTAAAGTCTCCCACTATTATTGTGTTACTGTTAATTTCCCCTTTCATACTTGTTAGGATTTGCCTTACATATTGCAGTGCTCCTATGTTGGGTGTGTACATATTTATAATTGTTATATCTTTTTCTTGGATTGATCCTTTGATCATTATGTAGTGTCCTATTTTGTCTCTTTTCACAGCCTTTGTTTTAAAGTTTACTTTATTTGATATGAATATTGTTACTCCTGATTTCTTCTGGTCTCCATTTGCGTGAAATATATTTTTCCAGCCCTTCACTTTCAGTCTGTATGTGTCCCTTGTTTTGAGGTGGATCTCTGGTAGACAGCACATATAGGGGTCTTGTTTTTGTATCCATTCAGCCAGTCTTTGTCTTTTGGTTGGGGCATTCAACCCATTTACATTTAAGGTAATTGTTGATAAATATTATTCTGTTGCCATTTACTTTGTTGTTTTGGGTTCGAGTTTATGCACCTTTTCTGTGTTTCTTGTCTAGAGTAGATCCTGTAGCATTTGTTGAAGAGCTGGTTTGGTGGTGCTGAATTCTCTCAGCTTTTGCTAGTCTGTAAAGCTTTTGATTTCTCCTTAATATTTGAATGAGATCCTTGCTGCATACAGTGAACTGGGTTGTAGGTTTTTCTCTTTCATCACTTTAAGTATGTTCTGCCATTCCCTTTTGGCCTGAAGAGTTTCTATTGAAAGATCAGCTGTTTTCCTTATGGGAATCCCCTTGTGTGTTATTTGTTGTTTTTCCCTTGCTGCTTTTAATATTTGTTCTTTGTGTTTGATCTTCATTAATTTGATTAATATATGTCTTGGGGTATTTTGCCTTGGGTTTATCCTGTTTGGGGCTCTCTGGATTTCTTGGACTTGTGTGGCTACTTCCTTCCCCATTTTAGGGAAGTTTTCAACTACTATCTCCTCAAGTATTTTCTCATGGCCTTTCATTTTGTCTTCTTCTTCTGGGACTCCTATGATTCAAACGTTGGGGTGTTTGGCATTGTCTCAGAGGTCTCTGAAGTTGTCCTCATTTAATTCTTTTTTCTCCTCTGCTTCATTTATTTCCACCATTCTATCATCCACCTCAGTTATCCTATCTTCTGCCTCAGTTATTCTACTGTTGGTTCCCTCCAGAGTGTTTTTGATCTCAGTTATTGCATTATTCATTATTGATGGACTCATTTTTATTTCTTCTAGGTCCTTGTTAAACATTTCTTGCATCTTCTCAATCCTTGTCTCCAGACTATTTATCTGTAACTCTATTTTATTTTCAAGATTTTGGATCATTTTTACTATCATTATTCTGAATTCTTTTTCAGACTCCCTGTCTCCTCCTGTTTTGTTTGGTTTGGTAGGCATTTATCATGTTCCTTTACCTGCTGAATATTTCTCTGCTTTTTCATCTTGGTTTAGATTGCTGTGTTTGGGGTGGGCTTTCTGTATGCTGGAAGTTTGTGGTTCCTCTTTATTGTGGAGGTTCCTTCCTGTGGGTGGGGTTGGACGAGTGGCTTGTCAAGGTTTCCTGTTTAGGGAAGCTTGCATCTTTGTTATGGTGGGTGGAGCTGGATCTCTTGTCTCTTGAGTGCATTGAAGTGTCAAGTAGTGAGTTTTGAGGTGTCTATGAGTTTGGTGTGACTTTGGGCAGCCTGTATATTAATGCTCAGGGCTATGTTCCTGTGTTGCTGGAGAATTAGAGTGGTATGTCTTGTTCTGGAACTTTTTGGCTCTTGGGTAGAGCTTGGTTCCAATGTAGATATGGAGGCTTTTGTATGAGCTCTTGTCGATAAATGTTCCCTGGAGTCAGGAGTTTTCTGGTGTTCTCAAGTTTTGGATTTAAGCCTCCTGCCTCTAGTTTTCAGTCTTATTCTTACAGTAGCCTCAAGACTGCTTCATCCATACTGCACCAATGATAAAACATCTAGGTTAATGGAGAAAAGATTCTCCACAGTGAGGGACACCCAGAGAGGTTCACAGAGTTACATGGAGAAGAGAAGAGGGAGAAGGGAGATAGAGGTGACCAGGAGGAGAAGAGGGGGAATCAAAAGGGGAGAGAGCAATCTAGCCAGTAATCAATTCCCTATGTGCTCTCCACAGCCTGGAACACCCAGAGAGGTTCATAGAGTTACATAGAGAAGAGAAGAGGCAGGAAGGAGATAGAGGTGACCAGGAGGAGAAAAGGGAAAGTCAAAAGGAGAGAGACAGATCTAGCCAGTAAACAGTTCCCTAAGTGTTTGCCACAGCCCAGAACACCCAAACAGATTCACAGAGTTGGGTAGAGAAGAGAAGGGGGAGGGAGGAGATAGAGGTGACTTGGGGGAGAAAAAGGAGAGTCAAAAGGGGGAAAGGGCAATCAAGCCAGTAACCACACTCCTAAGTAAAAATGGGTACTGAAGGTTGGATTCTTAAAGGTACAGAATTGATAACAAATACCAAAAACCAAAGATTAAAAATCTAGAGTAGAGGTTAGACTCTCAAGAATACAATATTTTAGGAAAAAATTCACAAAAATTATTAAAAATATATGTGAAATTTGCTTTAAAAATAGGGTCTTTTTTTGTAAGGTAATAGTAGGCTATAAAAATGAAAAATAAAAATGAGTAATAAAGGACTTAAAGTTTAATAAATATTCTTAAATTTAAAAAATGATAATAGTAAAATATATCTAGGAATTTCTCTGGAACTGTTGCAGGCAGTGTGGGGTCAGTTCAGTTTCAGATAGTTCCTTCTGCCAGCTTATACTTCTTCTTGAGGTCTATAGGCCCCTTTCAATGTAATTGGTGCTAACTACCGGGTTTAATCTGTTGAACCTGTCACTTCCAAAGCGGTTCCCTCTGTTTATTCTGGCTTCATCTGTTTGGAGGTCTCTTCAGGGTCTAATTTCCGCCGTGACACAGGGGGGCTGTGGTGGTCACTTATTTAGGCTCACTTGCTCAGTCGTGCTGCGGGGAGGGGGGAGCATGCAAACAAACATCACTGGCGTGTGTGGGGAGCGCTCGCAGTGTCTGGGCCACACTGGGTTTGCCCCCGCTCACGGCATGGGCACTTTCCTGGTCTACACTGCTCAGGCTCCAGGTTGCTCTGCTGGGGAACTGTCTAAAGCGGGCCCTGGGCTGCGTGCACTTCCCAGGTCTAAGCCGCTCAGGTCCAGGTTCTCAGGTACTCCACAAAGGCGCAGACTCGGTTGGGCCTGCGTTTTGTGCCCTTCTCAGGTCCGAGCAGCTCAGGTGACCAGGTGCTTGGCGGGCGCACAGTCCTGAGGTGGGCGGTGCGTCTTACCACCTCCCCCGTCCCAGACGCTCGGTTTCCTGGGTGCGCACCTGGAGCGCCATCTCAGGTGTGCCGTGTGTCTCCTCTGGGCAGCTGACCTCTGGCTGCAGCCCTCCTGGTGGATGTCAACTGTCCATGATCCCAGGAAGACTTGGGTAGCAACTAGGAGCCTGCTCACAGTTTGGTAGAGGATGCTGTCTCTGGGGCCGAGATCACCCCTCTCCTGTCCCCTGCCTGCCTCTCTGCCTCCAGGGGGATGGGCTTGTCTGCAGCCAGCTAGCCCTCCTCTGGTATTCGCTCAGTCCTTTGTTCTGTGAGCAGGCTGGCAGTGCCTCAGGTTGGAGCTTTTCATGGGAAAGTTCTCTCTCTTTATTTTTCCTCTCTCTCTCTCTGGCTATCCCACTGTTTGGGTTGCTGTTTCAAGTTAGCTCCCTCAGATTGTTCTCAGGGCATTCAGGCCCAGTTCTTACCCTAAGCAATGCAGCCCATGCCTCCCTGTTCAGCTCCCACTTGCTGGTGGCAGACGCGCGAATGGGGGCTACTTCTCCACTGGGAGTTGCGGTTAGGCGCATAATCTGTGGATTTTATTTTATTTTTTTTCTTCCCACTTATGTTGCCTTCTGAGATTCCAAAACTCCCCACAGACCCACCGGTGAGAGGGTTTCCTGGTGTTTGGCAACTTCTCCTCTTTCATGACTCCCTCCCTGAGTCGGATCTCCATCCCTAACTCTTTTGTCTCTCTTTTTATCTTTTATATTTTGTCCTACCTCCTTTTGAAGACAATGGGCTGCCTCTCTAGGTACATGGTGTCCTCCGCCAGCATTCAGAAGTTGTTTTGTGGAATTTCCTCAGCGTTCAAATGATCTTTTGATGAATTCGTGGGGGAGAAAGTGTCTCCCCGTCCTCTTCCTCTGCCATCTTTTTTCTTTTTCATTCCTCTCAACTGCTGAAAAAAATCCAGAAGAGTTTAAAATAGAAGTGATAAGAACAGACAGATTTTTTTGATGTTCAGGGAAAAGCATTCAGTGTTGAGACATAAGGTTAACTACAGGTTTTCCATTGGTTCCCTTATCAAGTTGAGGAAGTTCTCTACTCCTGAGAGTTTTAATCAGCAGTGGATTTTGGATTTCTCAAATGCTTTTTTGGCAACTGTGGAGAAAATCATATGATTTTTTTTAAGATAGTCTTTGATATGATGAATTACATTGATTTTCAAATAAACCAGCATTCCTAGGATGAACTCTAAATAGTAATGAATCATGATCATTATATAGTGTTCCATTTGAATTGCTAATTTAAAAAAAATTGCTTCTATGTTTCTGAGAAATGTTATTCTATAGTTATCTTTCCTTGTAATGTGTTTGGCTGGTTTTTTGGTCTTGAGTGATGATAATCTCATAGAACAAACTAGGAAGAATCCCTTCCTTTTATACTGTCTACAAGAGCTAATGTACAAAATACTTATCAGCATCTCATAGAATATGTCAGTAGAACCATCCAAGCCTGCAGTTTTCTTGAGTACAGAGTAAAATTTTTAGCTACAAATTCATTTTTAAATAGATGCAGTGAGTTTTACATTATCTATTTCTTCTTGAGTCATCTTTCATAGTTATCTACTTCAAGAAATTTTCTTTTTGCTCTATATATCAAACTTAATGGCATAAATGTGTTCATAATATTCTCATATTGCTATTTTAATATCTGCAGGGGATTTCCTTATGTCACCTCACTCATTCCAGATATTGGTAATTTACATTTCTTTTTTCTTCATGAGTTTGGCCAGATTTTTTTCAATTTTAATGACCTTCACAAAAGAAAATGGGTTAGGCTGTAGTGATTTCAATATTGATTTTTTCTGTATTCTCTTTAAATGATTTTTGCTTTTATAATTTCCTTTTCCTTCTCTCATTTTATTCAACTAGATCTTTTTCTAGTTCTTGAAGTGGATGTTGAAGTCATTGATATAAAACTTCTTTTGTTCTACTATATCAGTATTTATTGATATAATCTTTCTTCTAAGCACTTCCTAAACTGCATCTGACAAATTCTGATATGCTGTGTCTTTTGTCTTCATTCCATTTAAAATACTAATTTCCCTTTCCACTTCTTTTATGACACACAGATTTTAAAAGCTGCTGCTATTTTCAAATTTTAGGGTCATCTCCAAGTATTTACTGGTTTTGACTTCTAAGCTAGTTCCATTGTTATCTGACAATATACTTTCATGATTTTAATTATTTCAAAAATACTAAGATTGTTTTATTGCTTATATCATGGCCTACAGTGGTGAATGATTTTTATATACTTGAATAGAATATACTATTCTGCCATTGTTGGGAGAAGTGTTCTAAAACTGTCAATTAAGTCAATTTAGTTGGTAGTGTTTTTCTGGTCTTCTAAACCTTTACTGATTGTGTCTACTTATTCTATAAACTATTGTGAAAGGACTATTGAAAGATGTATTATGTTGTGAAAATGTGTTGGAATTTGAACCGAAATTGTGGATTTGTCTATTATTTCTCTTTGTAGTTCTATTGGTTTCTGTTTTACATATTTTGAAGTTGTGTTTTTATTTAAATAATTATTTTAGATTGTCAGATAACTTAATGAAATACTGCTTCTTTATCACCAGCAATATTCTTTGATCAGAAATCTGTCTTGTCTGATACAGTAAATCCCTTATATGAATGAGTTCTATTCCAAGAACATGTTCTTCATAAGTCTAGCTAGTTTCCAAGTTCAACAGAGTTAGCCTAGTTATCCAACTAACACACTCGGCTATCCGATAGCACTGTACTGTAATAGGCCTGTGCGGTAGTTTGAGCATTCTTTGGCATTGCCTTTCTTTGGGATTGGAATGAAAACTGGCCTTTTCCAGTCCTGTGGTCACTGCTGAGTTTTCCAAATTTGCTGGCATATGGAATGCAGCCCTTTCACAGCATCATCTCTTAAGATTTGAAATAGCTCAATTGGAATTCCATCACCTCTACAAGCTTTGTTCATGTGATGCTTCCTAAGGCCCACTTGACTTCACATTCCAGAGTGTCTGGCTCTAGGTGAGTGATCACACCGGTGTGATTATCTGGGTCGTGAAGATCTTTTTTGCACAGTTCTTCTGTGTATTCTTGCCACCTCTTCTTAATATCTTCTGTTTCTGTTAAGTCCCTACCATTTCTGTCCTTTATTGAGCCCATCTTTGCATGAAATATTGCCTTGGTATCTCTAATTTTCTTGAAGAGATCTCTAGTCTTTCCCATTCAATAGTTTTCCTCTATTGCTTTGCATTGATAACTGAGGAAACCTTTCTTATCTCTCCTTGTTATTCTTTGGAACTCTGCATTCAAATGGGTATATCTTCCCTTTTCTACTTTGCTTTTCACTTTTCTTCATTTCACAGCTACTTCTTAAGGCCTCCTCAGACAGTCATTTTGCTTTTTTGCATTTCTTTCTCTTGGGGATGGTCTTGATTCTTGTATCCTGTACAATGTCACGAACCTCCCTCCATAGTTCATCAGGCACTCTGTCAATCAGATCTAGTCCCTTAAATCTATATCTCACTTCCACTGTATAATCATAAGATTTTTTATTTAGGTCATACCTGAATGGTTTAGTGGTTTTCCCCACTTTCTTCAATTTAAGTCTGAACTTGGCAATAAGGGGTTCATGGTCTGAGCCACAGTCCTCTCCCTGTCTTGGTTTTGCTGACTGTATAGAGCTTCTCCATCTTTGGTTACAAAGAATATAATCAATCTGATTTCCATGTTGACCATCTGGTGATGTCCATGTGTAGAGTCTTCTCTTGTGTTGTTGGAATAGGGTGTTTGCTATGACGAGTGCATTCTCTTGGCAAAACTCCATTAGCCTTTGCCCTGCTTCATTCTGTACTCCAAGAACAAATTTGCCTGTTACTCCAGGTGTTTCGTGACTTCATACTTTTTGCATTCCAGTCCCCTATAATGGACATCTTTTTGGGGTGTTAATTCTAGAAGGTCTTATAGGTCTTCATAGAGCTGTTCAACTTCAGCTTCTTCAGCATTACTGGCTGGGACATAGACTTGGATTACCGTGATATTGAATGGTTTGCCTTGGAAATGAACAGAGATCAGTCTGTCGTTTTAGAAATTATATCCTAGTACTGCATTTTGGACTCTTGTTGACTATGATGGCTATTCCATTTCTTCTAAGTGATTCTTGCCTGCAATATTAGATATAATGGTCATCTAAGTTAAATTCACCCATTCCAGTTCATTTCAGTTCACTGATTCCTAAAATGTTGATGTTCACTCTTGCTATCTCCTGTTTGACCACTTCCAATTTCCTTGATTCATGGACTTAACATTCCAGGTTCCTATGCAATATTGCTCTTTACAGCATCGGACCTTGCTTCTATCACCTGTCACATCCACACATGGGTGCTGTTTTTGCTCTCGCTCCATCTCTTCATTCTTTCTGGATTTATTTCTAGACTGATCTCCAGTAGCATATTGGGCACCTACCGACCTGAGGAGTTCATCTTTCAGTGTCCTATCTTTTTGCCTTTTCATACTGTTCATGGGGTTCTCAAGGCAAGAAAACTGAAGTAGTTTGCCATTCCCTTTCCAGTGAACCACATTTTGTCAGAACTCTTCACCTTGACCCATCTTGGGTGGCCCTACATGGCATGGTTTAGTTTCATTGAGTTAGACAAGGCTGTGGTCCATGTGATTAGATTGGGGTTAGTTTTCTGTGATTGTGGTTTCAGTCTGTCTGCCCTCTGATGCCCTCTCTCAGCATCTACTGTCTTACTGGTAGGCTCAAACTACCACACAATTGCACTCATCTCACACGCTAGTAAAGTAATACTCAAAATTCTCCAAGCCAGGCTTCAGCAATACGTGAACTGTGAACTTCCAGATGTTTAAGCTGGTTTTAGAAAAGGCAGAGGAACCAGAGATCAATTGCCAACATCCATTGGATCATCAAAAAAATGAGAGAGTTCCAGAAAAACATTTATTTCTGCTTTATTGACTATGCCAAATCCTTTGACGGTGTGGATCACCACAAACTGTGGGAAAAGATGGGAACACCAGATTACTTGACCTGCCTCTTGAGAAACCTGTATGCAGGTCAGGAAGCAACAGTTAGAACTAGACATGGAACAACAGATCGGTTCCAAATAGGAAAAGGAGTAAGTCAAGGCTGTATATCGCCACCCTGCTTATTTAACTTATATGCAGAGTACATCATGAGAAACACTGTGCTGGAAGAAGTACAAGCTGGAATCAAGATTGCTGGGAGAAATATCAGTAACCTCAGATACACAGATGACACCACCCTTATGGCAGAAAGTGAAGAAGAACTAAAGAGCCTCTTGATGAGAGTGAAAGAGGAGAGTGAAAAAGTTGGCTTAAAGCTCAACATTCAGAAAACTAAGATCATGGCATCCAGTCCCATCAGTTCATGGCAAATAGATGGAAAAACAGTGGAAACAAAGAGAGACTTTATTTTGGGGGGCTCCAAAATCACTGCAGATGGTGACTGCAGCCATGATTAAAAGATGCTTACTCCTTGGAAGGAATGCTATGACCAACACGACAGCATATTAAAAAGCAGAGACATTACTTTGCCAACAAAGGTCCGTCTAGTCAAGGCTATGGTTTTTCCAGTGGTCATGTATGGATGTGAGAGTTGGATTATAGAGAAAGCTGAGCACCAAAGAATGGATGCTTTTGAACTGCAGTGTTGGAGAAGACTCTTGAGAGTCCCTTGGACTGCAAGGAGATCCAACCAGTCCATCCTAAAGGAGATCAGTCCTGGGTGTTCATTGGAAGGACTGATACTGAAGCTGAAACTCCAATACTTTGGCCACCTGATGCAAAGAACTGACTCATTGGAAAAGACCCTGATGCTGGGAAATATTGAAGGCGGGAGGAGAAGGGGATGACAGAAGATGAGGTGGTTGAATGGCATCACCGACTCAATGGACATGAGTTTGAGTTGGTGATGGACAGGGATGCCTAGCGTGCTGCAGTCCATGGGGTCACAAAGAGTCAGACACGACTTAGTGACTGAACTGAACTGGGTTCACTGAAGGATAAATTAAGAGAGGCTTCAGCTCCATACCACCAGAAACATTGCCACCAAACAAAAGAGCTAGCCTATTCTTTGTTGTCTTATAACCTGGCATCAGATTTTCCTCCTTACTGATGTAACTTTGGCCTGGCATCCTCTTCCATACAGTCCTGTCTTATCTACATTAAAAACCTGGTCAGGTAAATACTCACCTTCATAAAAAAATTCTTGAAGCATTACATGAAATTCCTGGGCAGCTACAGTATCTACACTCACCTGACTACTTACTTTTATGTTGTGAAGGTTGGCTCTAGCCTTGAACCCATGAAACCAGCTATGGCTGGCATTAAATGATGTACTCTCTTATTCTCACCATGGTTCTTTAACAAGTCTTCGTAAAGGCTTTTAGCTTTCTCTTGAATCAGCATTAAGCTGAGCAGTACTCAACACTGATGCTGATCCTACATCCATACACTAAGAAGTTTCTCTGTCTCCTCCATCACTTTTCTATGCTTCTTCAAAGATATCATTGTTGACATCATTGGCACAGCAGACTTCATATGGTCCACAATCTTGGTCTTTGTTCTTTAGAATCACGCTATCGTTGAATGATTTATGTTATAAGAATGAGCCACATCTATCATCTTTTCCCCTCACTTTACTCTCTCAATTGCTTTCACTTTTCTTTCCATTGTTATCCTTTGGTGCTTCTTAGCAGTACCAGCCGGTCTTCCCTGGTGGCTTAGACAATCTGCCTGAGGGTTTGGCAACCCACTCCAGTATTCTTGCCTGGAGAATCCCCATGGACAGAAGGGCCTGACGGGCTCTAGTCCATGAGGTCGCAAAGAGTCAGACAGGACTGATCGACTAAGCACAGCACACAGCCTGGCAGTACCAGCTACATCATTGCTGTTTTTATATGTGCCTCCAGACACCCTGCCCCTGAAATATACATACTGTACTAATGCACTCTACACAGTAAAGTAGACAAAAGCATAACCATTTGTAGAGGATGCATGCCTGTAACTATAAACACCAGACACATGAACTAATGTGATTGTACATACAAACCCAGATTTGCATCTTTGAAAGTTTGCAACTTGACCTTTCATATGTAGGGGACGTTCTGTATTAGTGTAGTCACTCCTATCTTCTTTGGACTATGCTAAATCACTTCAGTCGTGTCCGACTCCGTGCGACCCCATAGACAGCACCCCACCAGGCTCTGCCGTCCCTGGGATTCTCCAGGTAAGAACACTGGAGTGGGTTGCCATTTCCTTCTTCAGTGCATGAAAGTGAAAAGTGAAAGTGAAGTCGCTCAGTCTTGTCCGACTCCTAGTGACCCCATAGACTGCAGCCTACCAGGCTCCTCCATCCATAGGATTTTCCAGGCAAGAGTACTGGAGTCGGGTGCCATTGCCTTCTCCATCTTTGGACTATAGATACACACATGTATACATACACAGAGGTTTCCCAGATGGCGCGATGGTAAAGAACCCGCCTGACAATGCAAGAGATGTAGAAGACATGGATTTGATCTCTGGGTCAGGAAGATCCCGTGAAGGAGGAAATGGCAACTCTTTCCATTATTCTTGCCTGAAAACTTACATGGACAGAGGAGTCTGGAGGGCTACAGTCCATGGAGTCGCAGAAGAATCAGACTTGACTGAGCATGTGCGCACACATACACTCGTCCATCTTTTTGATGTTGCTTTTTAAATCCTGTCTATTTTAATTGGGGTATATAAACCATTCTTTTTTAATGTGATTACTGAAAAGAATGGACTTGTATCTATGATTTTGCTTTTAATTTGCCTCACCTGTTCTTTGTTACTTTTCTCCTCTTTTTCTGCTTTTTTAGGATGGAGTACTTTTATAATTCATTTTACCTCCTTTGTTTTCTTATTAGTTGTAACCTTTTATTGACTTGATGGAAATAAAGATTTTTCTGCATATCTTAGTGTGCAGATTGAGATTCATAATGGCTATAAACCCTTAAAAAATTCTCATGCATAGATTAATGAGTGTATTGAATGTCAATTATATCCCAAACATTAACAACACACTTGTGAGTAAAACAAAGACATATAGTCTTCCAAGTATACATCCTGGTTGGATAGAGAACTCAAATAGCTTGAAGAAACTTAGATACCCCTACAAGAGATAATCGTCAGAATCTGACAATAATTTAAAGAGCTTCCACTTAGAATATTTGGCAGATAAGTGGCCTGGTCAATTAGCAGTATGAGTTCAGTGGCTGTAACATTAAAGTGGGAAGGAAAAATTACTAATTTAATGCTTTTTGTCCCAATAAGAGTGAGTTTGTAGGTTTGGTTGTTTTGAGGAGAGGAATAGTTTGTTCCTGCAGCTCACCATATTTGCCAGCCTGTGATCTCAAGGGTGACTCTTCCAGATATGGGGGTTTGGTTGATTGGAGCAGCTTGCAGACACGAAGCAAGCTGATAATGCTCTTAAACATGTTTTCTGTTTGTTCTTTTCCCCTGTCTTCCCAAATACACAGTACTTGCTCAGGTCAATGTTAGAGGAGATTATATTCTCAGCAGGATCAGGAGAACTCAGAGTGGCTTTGACTATCAAAGACATAGACCTCTTCTTCCATGCCAGGGTTTAGTACAGGTTGTTTGAAAGCCTTGCTTAAAAAAATCTCAAGTCATGACAAATTTGGGGTTCTGGGCTCTGACGATAATCTGATGAAGTCCCTTAGAGATGCAAGCTAAGAAGTAGGGTGGATGGGGAAGGAAAGGATTTGAGAGTCCTTATAGTACTGACTTTTCCCAGGGTGTTCTTGCATGAGACAAATTCCCTTTTGAAGTTTGGTTTCACTGCCTGTGCTTAACAGATGTTTAATATCTGAACTGAAAAATCCAAATTGATGCTGAACCCACCAGTAAAGATAAACTAGGGTATATCTTCCACTGATTTCTGGCTTGGGAGTGGACAGATCTGGGTCCTAGTCCAAGCTTTGACTCTAAATTACTGACTTCCTTTGGGCAAGTCTTAGATTTTTTAACCTTTGTGTTGGAATGAAATTGAGAGTAATCTAGTCAAACTTTCTTTTAACAAAAGCAATCCATCTACAATATCCCTGACTGATAAGTATCTAGTCTTTCTATTTTGGGGGCCTCAGTATGTCCATCTATATGATAAAGAAAGTTGATCTTCAATTTGAATCAGGACCCAGGGTAGGAGAGGAAGGGTTAAGAAAGTAGAGGCTAGGCCTCTGAAGTTTAAATTTAATGATAACATAATCTAGCAAAGGTCAAGCTCTAGATAATACGGTCTAATGAAGAACCCTAGGTCTATATATTCTTTCCCTCTTCTGGTCAATATTGAAGAAAATTTATAAGTTTTAAGTTAATACTATGTATAATAAAACATAAATTATTTTAATTATTGGTAGTTGCTTTAGGGTTTATAGTTCTGCTCATTCATTACTATTCATCACTGATAAGACATTTTTTACTGCCTCCTGTCCTGCAATTTTTTTCTTGCATTGTTTGCTACTATTTTCTTTTTTCTCTTACATAATAGTTCCCCAACACACCAGCTAACTGTAAGATGTATGAGTATGGTATGCCTAGGTGTAATTTTCGTCATGTGTTCTGTTGAGTTTATTGAACTTCTTAGCTATGCTCTCTTCTTCCTCTTCAGAGACTCCAATTATACTTATGTTAGGCTGTCTAAAGTCATCTCATAGCTCATTGATGCTATCTTTACTTTTTATTTCCAGTCTGTTTTGTGACTGTATTTCATTTTGGATAGGTTCTATTTTTCTGTCTTCAAGTTCAGTAATTGCTTTCTTTCTGAAATTATTAATAAACTGTTAATTGTATTAATATATTTTTATTTCAGACATTATAATTTTCTTCCTGAGAATTTTGACTTGGTCTGTTTTTATTGTTTACCATCTCTGGCCTCCATTTACTTTCTTGAAATGGTGGTTATAGTTACATTAACTGTTTTAATGTCCATGCCCATTTATGCTATCATTTGTTTCATTCCTAATTATGGTTTGTATTTTTCTGCTTATTTTCACACCTAGTAAATTTTTACTGTGATTTTTACCTAGTTGAGCTAATATACTCAACATCAAGTATCTCCTGTAAACATCATTTAGCTTTGTTCTAAGATGAAGTTACCTGGAGACAATTTGATCCTTTTGAGGCCCTTTTATCGGGGGTTGGGAGGGGGGAGGTATAGATAGGATGAAAGCAGTCATTAGTCTAAGGCTAATTTTGTCTTGCTATTTAGGCAATATCTTTCTGAGTACTCTTCCTGAAGTCTTATGAATTATGAATGCTTTCTACTCTGATAGAAAAATGAAAGTGTTAGTAGTTCAGTTGTGTCTGACTCTTTGTGACCCCATAGTCTGTAGACTTCAAGGTTCCTCTGTCCATGAGATTCTCCAGGCAAGTATACTGGAGTAGGTAGCCATTCCCTTCTCCAGGAAATCTCAATCCAGGGATTGAACCCAAGTCTTCCGCATTGCAGGCAGATTCTTTATTGTCTGAGCCACAAGTGAAGTCCAAATGGAAGACAAACATTTTTCAATCCTTGTGAATTTCAACAATCATTCTTTCCAGTTCCTTCATGTTATTCTTTCTTCACATTCATATATTTTCCTCACGCACATATGCTCACCAGTATTCAGTTGAAGTTTCTGAAGATATCTGGGGCTCTGTCTTCTTACAGCTCTCCCCTCTTACATATACTACCTAGAGATCTATAGCCACCTTGATTTCCTTGGACTCTCAACTCTGTCTTTTCAACTCAGGAAGATTGGCAGGCTCTGCCTGGATCTCCCTTCTTTGCCTTGTAACCTGGAATTCTTTCTAGATAGTAAGCTGAAATAATGGTTGGGCTCACCTATTTTGTTTTCTTTCAGGAATTATTTATTGCTTTTTGCTGCCTGATATCTAAAACCTACTTGTTTGCTTTTTTTCCCATATATGGTGACTGACTTTAAGTCATTTTCTGCAAGATGATAAATCCAGTCCTTGTTACTCCAACTTGACCAGAAGTGCAAGGTCTTCATTAAGTCATTTAAAAGACTACTTTTAATGGCTTAATGCACTTAATATAAATAAACCTTTTAGACGTGACTTGAATCATTTTTGTACTTTCAATCTTTCATGATTCTTTTTGGCTACATAACATTACAAACAAATTTTTGTATATAAATATTATTCTCTTATTCTGCCAGTTAATTATTAAAAGCAACTATTCCTGGTCAAAATATATAAACATTTTAAGTTGCTTGTTGGCTTTTACTCTATTTTGAATAATGTTTTAAAATACTGATTTTCTGGATAGCAAGGGAAAGGTATTTTGTGATTGGCATCAAAATGGATTATTAACACCATAAAGCTTCTAAGACATAAATAATTGCTATTACATATTTTTAAACACCTAGAAAAAATTTTTAAAGACTTCCAAATGGTAAAGAAGAAACTGCCTTTTATGTTTACTTCAGGAATTATTTCAGGTATAAATATTCTGTCTTATATGTATACATGATCAGGGACAATAGAAAACAAAAAAGAAAATTTAGAACATATGCTATTTATAATAACAAGTATTGTTTTGAAAATATCAGCAAAATTGATTTATGAAGCCTGTATATTCAAGAATGCTATTCAGAGAGTTCTTGTTTCATGAAAAAATAATCCTCTGTCTTTTGAAAATACTGAAACTTCAGTTTTTGTTGTTGTTGTTATTTCTTGCAGTAAATATTTCCAGTTAAGCCAGAAATCGATTTCTGACAGGTGAATATTGGTAAGACAACTAACAGTGTCTGTTATATTCCAAACTGCTTTCAATA
The DNA here is from genome assembly GCF_963930625.1 of Muntiacus reevesi. Taxonomy (NCBI): domain Eukaryota; kingdom Metazoa; phylum Chordata; class Mammalia; order Artiodactyla; family Cervidae; genus Muntiacus; species Muntiacus reevesi. The sequence goes on along the minus strand of NC_089269.1, from coordinate 17,516,651 downwards.
ATGTAAAATTAAAATCTATTGTAGTTGCTATCAGCATTAGGAAAAACTACATGAAGCCAAGAAAGAACTAATTTATATTTCAATATTTTTGAGTGAAAAATTTCAGTTTGTATAATGTCACTAATGAAGGTGATGGTTTAGTTGCTAAGTCATGTCCGACTCTTGCAATCCTGCGGACTGTAGCCCACCAGGCTCCTCTGTCCATGGGATTCTCCAGGCAAGAACACTGGAGTGGGTTGCCATTCCTTCTCCAGGGGATCTTCCCAACCCAGGGATTGAACCCGGGTCTCCTGCACTGCAGGCAGATTCTTTACCAACTGAGCTCCCAGGGAATTAGAGAATGAAAATGAATATTGGAAATGATGCTGTAATTAGTGGCAACAGAGGAAGAATAAAATGAATTTCTTCCTTCTTGGAAGAAGTCAGATATCATAGAGTTTTTTAAATGGGTAGGTAATCAGATGATTTTTGAGAGCAGTAGGAAATTGTGTATAGCTTTGAACTTTAAAGCTGCAAAAAGAGAATTTATTGCCTGAAGGAAAGAAAACTCATTTTATCCCTTCAGCTCAGAGAAATACCTTGTTTGTTAACAAGATATTAACTAATAATTAATCATTTATTTCACCATTCCCCCCTTCATTTATTCAATCAGTTAACAAATCCTGTTTTCAGTCTTCCCTCTGTTTTGAAGCAGCCCTGTCTCCAGGCTGCTGCAGAGAAGACACAATCTCTAGACTCCCCTCTGCAGGCCCTGGGCCACCAAATGATTGCTCTCCCAGAAAAGAGAGACCCTAACTGAGACTCAGGCTGCAGGTCTCCTAAGGAAGAACGTCTCTGAGGAAGTTTCAATCACCTCTGGTTATCAAAAAATAAGTGCTGCAGGAATTGAAAATATGGGGCGCCCCTGGGTTTTCCAGCTTGAACTGTTTACCCACCTTCTCTCAAGAAACTCTCAGGGTTAATCCTGTCATTCCTCACTCTCTGCTTTTCAGTAGTCACTTGGAGAGGCCCAAGACACCTCTGCTATCCGTCATCGAGTGAGCTCGCATTCCCACGCTCCGCTGTATGTCCATTAATCTCCTCTAATCTCTTAACTTCCAAATCCTTCAACTGTGCCCTTTGCAAAGCAACCTCTGTCAGCAGCAAAGCACTGACGCTCTGACTCGGCTCTGAATGTGCTCTTCAGCCTCTCCCTCTAACTGAAACCTGACTATTCTATGAACTGCATAGCTTCACAGATCTTACACAGCTTCACAGGTATATCATAGCTGCGGATCTTTCAAGACTCTTTCCTCCTCCCAGGGACTTCACTACTAGTAATTTTCCCTCCATTTCCTGCATCTAGCTTCTCAATTACTATGAATCATTTCCACTTGCCTATTAATAAAAAAAATTTTTTAATGACCACCACGTCCCACTCCACCCCATCCAACCCTAGCCACAGTCCCATATCTCTGCTCCCTCCATGGAAAAACTGAAACACTCTTTGTTTATAAACACTGCCATTTTCTTGCCTACAGTTTCTCTTCACACCACTCAGATGAAGCGTCCAGGCTTACCAGTCTACCAAATCTATTCTTTGCAAGGTTGCCAATGACCTGCTGCTGCTGCTAAATCGCTTCAGTCGTGTCCGACTCTGTGCGACCCCATAGATGGCAGCCCACCAGGCTCCCCCGTCCCTGGGATTCTCCAGGCAAGAACACCGGAGTGGGTTGCCATTTCCTTCTCCAATGCATGAAAGTGAAAAGTGAAAGTGAAGTCGCTCAGTCGTGCCGGACTGTTAGCGACCCCATGGACTGCAGCCCCCCAGGCTCCTCCGTCCACGGGATTTTCCAGGCAGGAGTACTGGAGCGGGGTGCCATTGCCTTCTCCAGCCAATGACCTACATGTTGTTGAAGTCTGTAGTTCTCTCCTTGAAACACTTTCTTCCTTTGAATCCCTGGTTTTCTTCTCACCTCAACTCAGTCTGCTTTGATAGCCCCTCCTTCACTATTCAATTACAAATGTTCACAAGTTCCAGGATTTAGTCCTGAAGCCCCTGTTTCCTCTATCTAGACATTAGTCACTCTCCTGTGTGATCTCACCTAATCCTGTGACTTTATATAACTATGTGAACTATCCCTCCAAAAGAGCAAATTATCTTTTCATTACTGCATGTTTCCACTTGGATTTCAAATAGACATCTTATACAATTTTGCTAAAACTTTGCTTTTCATCCCCAAACATGCTCCTGTTGACTTTGTTTTCAATTTTAGTAAACATTTTCCGAGCTCCTCAAGTCAGAAATTTAGGTATTATCTTTGATTCATATTCTTTCCTCAATCTTATATTCAATAAAATAGCAATCCTTCCATTCTATTTTCAAAATATGTTCTGAATCCATTCACTTCGCAACACTTCAACTATTACCTCCATGCCCACAGAGTGTGGTCATGTGGATTGTTCAGTGGATAAGGGCATCCAGCCAAGGGATGAGTCTGTCTGAAAATCAAGCCCATGCTCTGCTTTCTTGGTATTGGATTATGTGTTTCTGGCAGAAGGAATTTTTTTTTTCTTGGTACAAGGTTCTTGGCAAGGCTTGCACTGAAAGGATCACCCTTTCCAAATTGCACAGAGACAGGCTATCTAACCCTTAGTATCACCCTAGTAAAGTTAGCATCACTTCTTTCCCAAACAACTGTAATAGCCCTCTAATTGTCTTCTTTCTCTTTATTTGTTTCTCTATACAATTGCCCCAATATCACAATATATTTAGCAGCCAAAATGAAATTGTAAATCACATGTTGTTCCCTGGCTTACAGTCCTTGCCTGACTTACCAAGTCCTACATAATCCATGCCTTATTTGCTTATCCAAGCTTATCTGGTATCAATTTAGAAATAATTGGTGAATCACTCTACACAGGAAACTTTGAGCTTTTAATGTTGTTTTGTCTTTTTTTTTGGTGGGGGGGGCATGTTTTCATCTGCTTCTCTTGTGTTTGGATCCTTCTCAGCATTTACAGCTTATCATACTTTTAAGAATTTCTCTGAGTATCAAAACTAAGTAGCTCTTGTTTTAATATTTTGCAATCCTTTATTATTAATTCATTCTTCACTTATCATTACATTCACTTATTGTTAACTCTCTGTTGGTCTTCTCTAAATTAAGAGTTCCTTATTTATTCTGTTCATTGCCATTTTCCAGCTTTTTGAAATATGCATGGTTCATAGTAGGTCATTGATAAATACTTACTTGTTCAATGACTTTCTGATTATGTCAAGTGCCTGCTCAGCAAGTCACACAGTGAGCGATTGTGGGATATCATTCTGTGTTTACTGGAAGAAGGAAAAAAGCAAAAACAAATACTTATCCTCTACATGTGAGCACGTGCTCAGTCATGTCCAACTCTTTGGGACACTATGGATTATAGCTGTAGCCCTCCAGGCTTCTCTGTCCATGGAATTTTCCAGCCAAGAATACTGGAGTGGGTTGCCATTTCCTCCTCCAGGGGATCTTCCCCACCCAGGGACAGAACCCAGGTCTCCTACGTCTCCTGGACTGATAGGTGGATTCTTTACCACTGCGCCACCTGGGAAGCCCTACTTACCTTCTAAGGCGGAGCTAAAATTATTTCAATAAATTCATCTCTCACACAAAATCCCTTTCAGTATACAGACATGAATTAGAAACTTATTAGAGGAGCATTGATTTTCAAGGGAATTAGTTAGTTAGTTAGTACTTAGTTGATTATTAGTTGATTAGTTAGTACTTGTTTCTCTTTAAGATTAAGGCCATGCTGGGAGATACAGATGTGAGACTTACATAACTCAATAATCTTTGAAGCAGAGACAACACAGAAAAAAGTTCTAAAGAATGGAGGAGAAGAACTAACACAGAAAACAAATTGGTGACATTAAAGAAGTCTGAGAGTCAGAATAGTACGGAATCTCACAGTGGAGGAAATAATTAATTTTGCAATTTCTACATGAATGGCCATGCATTAAAAGATTTAAAAAAAAATTAACTGCTGAGATGACACAGGAAGGTATTGGTTTGTTTACATCTGTACTCCATTTTTTTTGAAGCCTTGAAAAAAATGTTAATAAGTGAAACACTGGTAAAATGATATATCTTGAACTCAACATATCAAGGGAAACTTACCTGTTTAGCAACTGATTTCTTGTCTGTCACATCTGTAGTTCTTTTTTTAAAATAAAGTAAAGTTTTAATAGCATTCTTCTCCTAGGTTTTAGACTGTAATTTTGCTAGTGTATGTCTTAAAGTAAAGTATATAAATAAATAAGAGGTGTTAAGAGAAATTGGGTTTAAAATCCTGATTCTATTGTATATTAACTGAGTGATGTTGGAAAAGTTTTTTAAAAAAACCTTCTTAAGTCTAAATTTTCTCACTTGTAAATAGATCTATGATATTTTCCATTCTTATAAAAATAAGTGATGTAATATGTCTAAAGCTGTTGAAACATAGCCTAGCCTCACATAGCAATGCTCAGTATATGAAAGCTTTATTTATTTGAAAGGCAAATTATTTCCAGGTGAAAAGACATTATTGTACCCACTTTAAAAATATGCCCAACACTGTTCTCCAAACGTTTGTCTGTGATACAGGCTTTCTATTTCACATACTATGTTAGGATTTTCTTCTAGGATTATAAAGAATAATTATAGAGAAAATACAAGCTTTCCAGGTGGCTCAGTGATAAAGAATCTGCCTGCCAATACAGGAGATGCAAGCTTTGATCCCTGGGTCTAGAAGATCCCCTGGATTAGGAAATAACCCACTTCAGTGTGAAAGTGAAAGTGAAAATGTTAGCTGCTCAGTCATGTCCTTCTCTTTGCAGCCCCATGTACTGTAGCCTGTCAGGCTCTTTTCTCCATGGGATTCTCGAGGCAAAAATACTACAGTGGGTTGCCATTTCCTTCTCCAGGGGATCTTTCCAACCCAGAATCCCAGGGACAGAGGAGCCAGTGGCTACAGTTCATGGGGTTGCAATGAGTTGGACACAGCTGATCATACATACATACAGAAAAAATATATATATATATCCCTTTAAAATCATGAGAATCATCAACATAAGTAAATGCACAAAGTGAGAAAAGTTTAATAATAAGACTTGGATTTGCACATGGTGGTAGAATCTACTGTCCTGTCCTATATTATCTTGAACGACCATCCCTCTCCTTCCACCAGCCCCATCACTGCTTCAACCTTCTGGTTTAAGTAAAAGTCCCACCCTGGCCATTGTTAATCAGAAAGAGCTGTGTTTGTACTTAAAGATGTTCCACTCAGACATTTTCTCCAAGAATTATAAAATTAGAATTTAAGAAAGAGTGAGAATTCCTCTTGGTCAGTGAGGGAAGGACTCTGACCACAGAAGCAGCTGGTAGACATGACATCCACAGCATGGATTAAGTGCATCTGCACAAAGAAGGACAAAACTTGACAATGTGAGAGAGAGAGTCCAGAAATATCCCTTTACTTGTTTACAGTTGTTCATAAAGCCAGGGGCTCGTGTGACTTTTGGCAGTAAGTTTTTGTGAACAAATGTATTTCCCTTTTGGCCTAAGTTTGTTCAAGTTGGGTTTCATTCAGTTCAAAACAAAAGTGTCCTCAGAAGTGTTTATTGTCAAACATTACTATGTATAATTAGCTCATCTGGAATGCAAAGGACAACGTGGCAAATCAAGACTGTCTTTATATCATATTATTCGTATTTGAGAAAATTTGGGTGGAAAGTCAAACTTTGGGAAATTGTAACTGTTTTTAGGCAGCACGACATTGATCTTCAGAGATAGCTATACCTACTCTTCTTGTATTATTTATTTCCCCTTTTAGGAGGAAGTATTGATGAGCCCCCTCCCCCCCAAAAAAATATACAGAGCAGTTTGGCTTGATTGGAATTTATGCTCTTAGCCCCAAAGTGCCCTGTTCTAGCAGCTGCATAAACAAAGGATTTGCTGCTCTATATTGAGGATGCAACTCTTCTTGTGTTTTCATTATTCATTGGGTTGATCCTATTGGTTGTTCAAATTTTCCAGGAAATGTAAGAAGCCTGCAATATAATAGGACTCTGGCTTTAACAATTGTCAGATATCTTAACCTCTTAAGTTTTTTTAACATCCTTCCATCTCCACTTGTTAAATATTTAGTAGTTACATATAATCATGTTTAGAGAGTTTCAGAATACAATTTCCCAATAATTTTACAACACAGTGTTATTATTGAGATATTCTTTGAACTTGCTACTATTAAATATAAAATACTGTCACCAAATGAAATCAAAAGTGAAAAAAAATACTACCACTCAAGACTGCAGCACTAATGTACAATTATTTGCCAGCTATTCTGTTTCTAAAAGAAATATCAGGAAAATTACTTAATTATCTTACGAATTCTAATGGGACACTGGCAGGTTTACTCAGAAAAAATGATGAAGCCATTCCTCTTTTGGAAGCTGTGTAGAAAATTAAAAAAAAAAAAAAGTTCTATTTCCGCCTTTTTCTTTTAAAGCACAAAGTTAGAAAAGCAGGGCTTCTCCTTCTGGAAAAGATCGAGATGCTTCCATCAACAACTATAAAAACTGGACTGCATATTCACGTTGGACAAGAGGACACAAGCTATTTGATGGCCCTGAAGTCACCTTTTGCACGGTTCCTGTTTACAATCTTTATGCTTCAGCACCTTCCGCCCTCTCTGCCTCTTCTGAACAAAGTCTGCTTCTTTACTCAAGCTTTTAGCTTTGTGCAGCCTCGTGGCACTTTCTGTACCACATGCAGTTTCTGAAGGACTTATCTCTGTCTTTAGACACCCAAGACTGGCCTGAGATAGTAAAATGTTTGAAGGAACAGAACGAATATTAAATATACTTTAATAATTAAAATACCTATAAAATATCTCCAAGATACAATTAAGAGGTGACATTTCTCTAGTTTTATCAAGTCAGGCATAAGAATACCACTATCCAGATTTACTCAGCCCATATATCTAACCATGACAACATCACAAGTTACCCTTGACTATGTATTTATAAAAAGAAGCAAAAAAAATGTGTTTACTTAAAATGACTAAATTCACACTCTGAAATGAGGATAACATACATTTTACTATAAATGTCATATAGACCATCCAATAGATAAACAATAAGTGAGACAATAGATTCAGATATAATTTTATAGCTCCTATAGAAAGAGCTTTGTAGTATACTACATTATATAATTGTTCTGTATATATGAATCTATACAGAATGCTCTATATGAAGAATTTAGTTGAAAAAGGAATCATTCAAGTCTAAGAGAACTATCTTCTTATTTGTGCATATTGCTTTTCCTAAATTCTGTTGACAGTGTTGTTGTTGTTGTTGTTCTGGATTTATTGACCACAGGCAACGACTTCATCTGATTAACCTCATACTACTCTTTGCAGGATATAACTTGATTTATTAAAAAGATATTGCACCATATCAAGTTTATTGCTCAGTCACGTCCAACTCTTTGTGACCCCATGGACTGTAGCCGACCAGGCTCCTCTGCCCATGGAAATCTCCAGGCAAGAATACTGGAGTGGATTGCCATTTTCTTCTCCAGGGGATCTTCCTGACCCAGGGATAGAACCTGGGTCTCCCATTTTGCAGGTAGACTCTTTACCATCTGGATACTTAGTCTAATATCTGTGTTTTCTTTGTATTATTTCAAGAATAGCTTCTCTCCCCCTGTTTCATTATCTTGAGGTTCTCTGTCTCATTTGTACAAAGCACCTATTGATATAAGTCAATCTATACAAATTATGTACAATAGAATAAATGTATGAAGAGTTGCTATGACAGAAAAATCAACTTTCAGAAGAAGATTCAATCTGAAAAAAAAAAAAAAAAAACAAAACTAATCTGTGCCTCAACTGGAAGGGAATAGAGATATCGTAAAACTTCCAGTGTGCCCTTCATAAGAAAGCTCGCTGGAAGCATAGTTCAGTGGTCTAGACACTATGTAATATTATGATGGTTATATCAAAAATGAAAGCGTCTGCACTTTGAAATGCTTTTAAAAATGTACTTCACAAGATGGTTAAAATTAAATTAGAGTATATAAAATTCTATATAAACAGTAAATGACCAACAAATAGTAAAAGCATCATTATTCATCATTAGATGGAATCTATTCCTTTATTATTTGGACTTGAGAGATGATTCCTAGATCTGGCTGCTGAAATCAAGTTTTGTAGCCCACTTTTTTCCCTCTCCACCTCCAGCGTATCTGAAACAAATTAACTAGTGAATGAGGGTATACCTATGATTATCTTAAGGATAAGAGCAGAAATCTTCAGAATACTTCAGACTGTTTAGTGACATCTTGCTATTCTTGAACTTTTATGGTGGTGGGATTTGCATCTAATTACATGAGGTACAGTAGAGCACTTCTTAATGTAATATTACACGAGATTTATTTGGATGGTGACATACACAGTCCCACCTGCAATCACTTATTTTCAGCCTACACATTTTTCAACATAGAAATGTCCTCCAAATAAGAAATATCCTTCAAATATAATCATACAGTTTTGTGATTGGTTTTTTGATAACTACTCTCTAAACTCCTGAAAGATAATATGAGGTATGGGGATTGACTTCTTTTCAGTTTCCTATTCAAAATTTTGTATATTTTTAGCAGGGAGAAAAAAACAGTAGTATTTTTTGGAACCATTTTGCTGTACTCTGGGTTGGATGTGGTTTATAAGGACACAAACTGAATTCCAAGGCATGCATTGAAATAATGATGTGGAGCAAAATATTCTTCACATTAAATTTCTAAGTTTGGTTCCTTCTCATTTCTTTGACTAGCTAATTTAGAAATTATTGGAAACTACATCTGGTGGGCAGTGTGGGAGAAAGGAGTTACAATCAACAGAAAAAATATAGTACTTTTTTTTTTTAATGACCTGATACTGAGTTTGGAAACCTTAGTGTATGATGACATTGTACAGTGATAGGAGTGAAACATCTGGTCCAGTTCTAAGTGGATTACTTGGGCAACAGCCTCACCTGAGTAGGAAGCATTCAAATGAAGAGAATCCTTGGGAGAAGTCAGTTGGGAAGAAAGAGCAGAGCAAGGCTACTTAAAAAGAACAGACCAAATGATACCAAAAGGCAAATATTTTAAACTTTGGAACGCACATTTGAGATTTCATAGGCAAAAGGGTAGGTCACAAGGAGAGAAAAAAAAATGATGAAAAACATAGAAGCTAACCTTTCTGAATAGTAATGCCATATGCAGGAGTTTCCCAGCCATCAGCCCTGTCCCTGAGGACCATTTATAAACTTCGCAGCATTAATATTCATTAGGTGTAACACCATATGCTGCACAGCAGGATGTATTGCCAGCAGACTGTTTGTCATAAAGCCAGATTTAATAAAGCATTGTAAAACAAACATTATGATGATAAATACAAAATGACAGGCTAATTAAGAGAATCTTAATTGCCATTTTTCCATAATAACATTCATCTTGTTGTATCTATCATTGTGCTAGCATCCTTCTTGTTCAGCTTGCATTCCATACACCTTCGTCATCACGGCCCACCAAGAGAAAATTATGTCACATGTGATTTAAAGTACTTAATGCCTCCTTTTCCCCTCCCACAAATCGATTATAAGGTAATGAATAGTTGCATGCCATTGATGCTCACAAACATTAACCCTTAATCCTAAAAGCATGGAAAACATCTCTAATGGAGGTTGTGTATTCACATGCCAGGTGAAGTAATAAGCTGCAGAAATCAATACAAACTCTAAATCCAAGTATCACCTAAAATCTTTTGTGAAATATTAGAAGTTAACTTTTTTCAGCCTGAAGAAATCCAATTTGGATTTCAGAAGTCACCATTACCATTTTAAGAGTACTCCTGAAACCCATGAAATTTCATTGAGCAGCTCTCTAGCCAAGCAGAGAGGTGATTTACTTACCTCACATCATATTAGTGAAGAGAAGGTCTCTAATCTTCTCTCAAAACTTCTATATCATATTTCACAACCTCTCCAACTGGCATAGTCCATAAAATGTCTATTTTCTCTCCTTTTGTTATAAAATACCATTTAAAATTAATACATTTTTGCTGCAGTTTAGACAGACTATAGCCTAGGAAAAGGATGAATAACCATATCCAAAGAGTCTCTATCGTATTTCCTTGGTACTTCCACTGAAATGCAAGTTGTAGTTATCAGCTTCACTGTATCATGGAATGACTAGACTAAAGTAGATTCAAAATGAGCAGTCTATTGGTAAATATTAATAGCCGACTCTAAGATTGGGAGAGGAAAAAAAAAAGCTCTGATTTGTAAGATTTGTGGATCTCAAGCTAACAATGAGAAGTCACTTAAGTTGGAAAGAAATGCATATGATTGATGTACTATATTAATGTAACATATAAATGTACAATGAACTAATTATCAGTAAAGAGTCCCATATCTGGGTTTTCCATTTTGGAGAGAAAGAGAAAATTTTCTGAAATTTTTTGTATCTTGGTTCAGAGAAAAATCTTTCAGCTCAGAGTCTGGAATAATCAAATAGATATCTACATAATCTAAACAATACGAATAACTCTACTGACAAATTTTTGGCCAATAAATTATAATTCATAAGCAGTTAAATAGGGTAGGAAAAAGCACAATGGCATCTGAAACACAATGTTAGAATTCCCCAAATGTGTCTAAAAAAAAGTCAATACATATATTTGAACTGATCTTGCCAAAAAAATTTTTTAAGAAAAACCGATGACATTTTCAGGATTATTTTTATATCTTATAAAATTTATCTTAATTAAGATATGGTTTGTTCAATTTTTAAGTTCAAATTTTGAGCAGACAGAGGACAGGGGAGAGGCTGAACATATCTTCTGTACTGGAATGAGTTGGCATGCCCTTCTCCAGGGGATCTTCCTGACCCAGGGATTGAACCCACATACCTTATGTCTCCTGAACTGGCAGGCAGGTTCTTTGCCACCTGGGTAGCCCATATGGGAAGACAAATGAGAACCATTAGTTTTAACGAAATAATATGAATACTTCTCAACACTCTTCAAAATTATCCACTAATTCTGAAGTGTGTTATATAGTAGACTTAAAATAAGTTTAAACCTGGATAGTTCTGCCTCAGTTTATGCTATTAGATGTTTCTCTGGTCAATTATTTTGTGAAATGCAATAATTATATAACTTTATAAAGTTTAAAATGCATATAATTATTAATTTTATTATTTTCACAATCATCATAATTAAACTTGACTTTGAATCTTGGATCCACTACTTACCAAATTTCTTTGATTTTTGAAGAAACTTTTCTGAGCATAGCTTCATTATTGGTAAAATAATGACACTAGGTGTATATTCAGTATGCAATGTGTTCAACAGTGTAACTGGTTTCAAAAATATATTATCATTATTTACACGAAGTTGCCGCAAGTACTTTGGCCATTGAAAAGTAGGAACACAACATTTCTATTTTTTTCTAGGCTGTATTTGATGGAATCATCTTCCCGTTTGCACTAACATATTTTTGGCTGGCTCACACAATAGAGAAACTGTAAGCAACGCAGGAGACCCAGGTTTGGTTGCTGGGTCAGGAAGATCCCCTGGAGAAGGGAATGGGGACCCACTCCAGGATGCTAGCCTGAGAAATGACATGGACATAGGAGCCTGGGGGTTTACATTCCATGGAGTCACAAGGAGTCAGCACGACTGAGCAACTAACACACACCATTTCAGGTTGAATCCTATCCGTCACAATGTGGCATTTATATATTTACAGTTCTGTTTATTGCCATAGGACCAGTTAAGTAAAGACATTATACAGGTATTAGATTTTGGATAGAGTACATTTCTGATAGAATTGTGCATCAATATAAGCTAATGCCAATTTCTTTGTTGTAACTCATTGCTGTATACCAAATCCCTTACATGGGCCACTAAACATAAAAATGATGACTAGAAGATTAAAGAAATGTTTGACTTTGTGAAAATTTACTATTTCTGTTAGATAAACTACTCAATGAATGTACCCTTCTCACAAATTAATCCACATTTAAGCATGAATATTATTTTTTAGATTCAATAACTGATCAAAGTATAGACATTTTCAAGACTACAACAGAGATTCTAACAAATATATCTTAATTATTTATGTTTTATATAGTTCTGTCTTCCTAAAGCCTCAGTCCATGTTATAAAGCTCCCTTAATTTTTAAATATTCTTTTTATTTTTATAAGCAATGGAAATGTTTGAAAAAACATTTTAGTTTCATCATTTTAGTCTTCATTATTAAAATGATTTTAAGATTCAAAAATATATTTGAACATGTGTGGCAAAGTGCCAAAAAATAAAAAGACATATTCTCAGTACAGATTCTCAGAATCAGTATTAAATCTTGCTATAGCTTTTTATTACTACAATGGTACTCATAAATGCCAAAAGAGAAAAGAGTATACGAGAGCATTAGTAAGTGTGAGTAAGTAAGTAAGTGTAGTCACTCAGCCGTGTCTGACTCTTTGCAACCCTGTGGACTATAGCCCACCAGGCTCCTCTATCCATGGGATTCTCCAGGCAAGAACACTGGAGTGCGTTGCCATACGAGAGCATTACACACACACACACACAAAAAACCAACAAAATTTGAGAGGAGAATCCAACATGGATTATATACTGATTGCCCTAAATTTCAGGTTCATATATTTTTAAACATACTAATGAAACTAAAAAAGTGCACAAGTAATTCTGCACGAAAATTAGCACATTCAAATGTTTTTTACTTCTGAAATAGTGGGGGGGAAAAGGAAAAAATAAAATATTGAAAGATGAATCTTATTTATTAGGACCAAAGAATTACCCCCTACCCTCATCCAAAAAAAAAAAAAAAAAGCAGTTTCTAATTGCGATTGTTCTAACAATCAAAGTCAGAACTTTCTTTCATTGAATAAGTTCCGTAAATGCAGTCCAGTGAGTTCTATATTTTTGTGATTTAGGTCAGAAATTTATTTTTATTTTAAACTTAATATTTAGCACAAATTTATAAATATATAGGCTGAAGTGATTTAAATACAGTAATATCTTCATTCTTGGTAAAGATGTATCTTCATTCTTGATAAAAAGTGTTGATAACGCGTGGGAACATGGGGTATAATGGAAAATCTCTGTACTTCCCTTTGTTGCAATCCTAAAATTGCCCTAGGAAATTCCCTGATGGTCAAGTGGTTGACTTTGCCTTCCAGGGCAGGAGGGGCTGGTTTGATCCCTGGTAAGAGCTTCCCTGATGGCTTACTTGGTAAAGAATCCACTTGCAATGCAGGAGATCCTGGTTGCATTCCGAGGTCAGGAAGATCCGCTGGAGAAGAGATAGGCTACCCACTCCAGTATTCTTGGGCTTCCCTTGTGGTTCAGCTGGTAAAGAATCTGTCCGCAGTGCAGGAGACCTGGGTTCAGCCCTGGGTTGGGAAGATCCCCTGGAGAAGGGAACAGCTACCCACTCCTGCATTCTGACCTGGAGAATTCCACAGACTGTATAGTACATGGGGTCGCAAAGAGTCGGACACAACTGAGTGACTTTCACTTTCAGGGACCCAAGATCCCACATACTGCAGCCAAAAAACCAAAACATAAAATAGAAGCAATATTGTAACAAACTCAATAAAGACTCAAAAAATGGTCCACATCAAAAAAATCTTTAAAAAAACTACCTTAAAAAAATAAATTATTAGATGCAACAATATCTTTGTCATAAAGACAACTATATTAAACATTGTCACTAGGCTAAACATCTTGATTTATAGTTAAAATAAAAAGACAAGTACCTAAACTTCATTACAAGGGAGAAAAGAATCATTAAGTAAAGTGGTCATGTAAATTAAGGAATAAACCTACTACGCAGAAAATTCCTATTCTGGAATTTTATTGGCCTAATCTAATTATCATCTTCATGATAAACACTTTAGTTTACTCACAGGCAAACTAATGATACATCTATTAATGCAATCACTTTGGCAAATTTTTTAATCAGTAAAATTCAGAGGGAAGCAGCCATTTTCCTTGCCTGTATGTGATCCAGCATTACTTTACATTTTTTTTCTTTTTTTTCTTCTTAGGGTGTGCCAGATGTTTAGTTACAAAGATCAATTGCTTTTGGTGTAAAAACTGTGAATCCATTTTCTGAGCATTAGGTTCAGCCAGAAAATAAACATAGGATTTCTGTCTTTTAAAAGCTTATATCATCAGTCTAATCTCAGAAACATCCACCTGAAACTGATTTCAATAGGATGGACCTACACATTGAGGCAGAGTATAGAAGTTTAGTTTGGTGTAAGACAAGCCAAACTCCTCCTTGGCAGCTTTCACAGTTAGCCTTGCTGTGAGCTCATCTGTAACAATGAAGGCAGTGCAGTTTCCAGGCTTGGCTTTGACTCCACGTGGAGCATCAGATTTTCATTCTACCTCATCCTCTGTCTGGATACTTCTGCTTTAGGAATCAAGTAAAATGGATTACTCAGTGAACCAAGCACTGCATAGACTTAAGTGATTCCTTGGTAACAAGCAAAAGAGTAGTAACTCTGTAGGGTCAGTAAAATTTAGTCTCTTGGAGCCATAGATTATTATTTTTTGTTTGACCACCACCAAAGAAAAAAATTACAAGTTCTTCATGCTCCCTACAGGTGAGCAAGAGACTCTGCATTTTTAAATGCTATACCCATTTTATCCATTGTTGTTGCTGTTGCTGCTAATAAACATAATGTGGAGTTATGTTGTAGATCATTTACATTTGGAAGAACCTAAAGAATATCATTTTATATTAAATACAATCAGAATAATATATCAAGGACACCTGCAATTAATATTGAGAAAACCTATGCTAATATTTAAGAATTATGAAAGAGGAGCATATATTAAAACAATTAGACCAGTAATAATACAAACAGCATGAGCTTTGTGCAAATAAAAATGATCAATGAAAGAACAGATTACCAAGTGGAATATGTGTGTGTGTCATATGATAAAGAAGTGTCATAAAGCAATGTAAAACAAACATATGTCTAATAAATTATGCTGGTCAAGGGAAAAAATGATTTCTTCACTGTCAATGGGTAATGACAAATTTCACTAGTGCTGTTAGCTAATGTTTCATGAATTTCACAGAAGTAATATACATCAGTTTACTGTATGGCTGTATTTCACAGTAGAGAATCACTTCAGTTCAGTTCAGTTGCCCACTCGTGTCCGACTCTTTGAGACCCCATAAACTGCAGCACGCCAGGCCTCCGTTGTCCAACACCAACTCCCGGAGTCCACCCAAACCCATGTCATTTGAGTCGGTGATGTCATCCAACCACCTCATCGTCTGTCATCCCCTTCTCCTCCTGCCCTCAATCTTTCCCAGAATCAGTCTTTTCAATAAGTCAACTCTTCGCATCAGGTGGCCAAAGTACTGGAGTTTCAGCTTCAGCGTCAGTCCTTCCAATGAACCCCCAGGACTGATCTCCTTTAGGATGGACTGGTTGGATCTCTTTGCAGTCCAAGGGACTCTCAAGAGTCTCCTCCAACCACCACAGTTTAAAAGCATCAATTCTTCAGTGCTCAACTTTCTTTATGGTCCAAGTCTCACATTCATACATGACTACTGGAAAAACCATAGCCTTGAGTAGATGGACCTTTGTTGATAAAGTAATGTCTCTGCCTTTTAATATACTGTCTAGGTCGGTCATAACTTTCCTTCCAAGGAGTAAGCATCTTTTAATTTCATGGCTGCAATCACCAACTGCAGTGATTTTGGAGCCCCCCAAAATAAAGTCTGACACTGTTTCCACTGTTTCCCCATCTATTTGCCATGAGGTGATGAGACTGGATGCCATGATCTTAGTTTACTGAATGTTAAGCTTGAAGCCAAACTTTTCACTCTCCTCTTTTACTTTCATCAGGAGGCTCTTTAGTTCTTCTTCACCCTCTGCCATAAGGGTGGTGTCATCTGCATATCTGAGGTTATTGATATTTCTCCCGGCAATCTTGATTCCAGCCTGTGTTCTTCCAGCCCAGCATTTCTCATGATGTACTCTACATAGAAGTTAAATAAGCAGGGTGGCAATATACAGCCTTGACGTACTCCTTTTCCTATTTGGAATCAGTCTTTTGTTCCATGTCCAGTTCTAACTGTTGCTTCCCGACCTGCATACAGGTTTCTCAAGAGGCAGGTCAGGTGGTCTGGTATTCCCATCTCTTTCAGAATTTTCCACAGTTTGTTGTGATCCACACAGTCAAAGGCTTTGGCATAGTCAATAAAGCAGAAGTGGATGTTTTTCTGGAACTCTCTTGCTTTTTCGATGATCCAGTGGATGCTGGCAATTTGATCTCTGGTTCCTCTGCCTTTTCTAAATCCAGCTTGAACATCTGGAAGTTCACAGTTTACGTACTGTTGAAGCCTGGCTTAGAGAATTTTGAGCATTACTTCTCTAGTGTGTGAGATGAATGCAACTGTGCAGAAGTTTAAACATTCTTTGGCATTGCCTTTCTTTGGGATTGGAATGAAAACTGACCTTTTCCAGTTCTGTGGCCACTGCTGAGTTTTCCAAATTTCCTGGCATATGGAATGCACCACTTCCACAGGATCATCTTTTAGGATTTGAAATAGCTCAACTGGAATTCCATCACCTCCACTAGCTTTGTTCATGTGATGCTTCCTAAGGTCCACTTGACTTCACATTCCAGGATGTCTGGCTATAGGTGAGTGATTACACCATCATGATTATCTGGGTCGTGAAGATCTTTTTTGTACAGTGCTTCTGGGTAGTCTTGCCACCTCTTCGTAATATCTTCTGCTTCTGTTAGGTCCATACAATTTCTGTCCTTTATTGAGCCCATTTTGCATTAAATGTTCCCTTGGTATCTCTAATTTTCTTGAAGAGATCTCTAGTCTTTCCCATTCTATTGTTTTCCTCTAATCCTTTGCATTGATCGCTGAGGAAGGCTTTCTTATCTCTCCTTGCTATTCTTTGGAACTCTGCCTTCAAATGGGTATATCTTTCCTTTTCTCCTTTGCTTTTTGCTTCTCTTCTTTTCACAGCTATTTGTAAGGCTTCTTGAGACAGCCATTTTGCTTTTTTGCATTTCTTTTTCTTGGGGATGGTCTTGGTTTCTTTCTCCTGTACAATGTCACAAAGCTCCATCCATAGTTCGTCAGGCACTCTGTCTATCAGATCTAGTCCCTTAAATCTACTTCTCACCTCAACTGTATAGTCATAAGGGATTTGATTTAGGTCATACCTGAATGGTCTAGTGGGTTTCCTCACCTTCTTCAATTTCAGCCTGAATTTGGCAATAAGGAGTTCATGATCTGAGCCACAGTCAGCTCCTGGTCTTTTTTTGCTGACTGTATAGAGCTTCTCTATTTTTGGCTGCAAATAATATAATCAATTTGATTTTGGTGTTGACCACCTGGTGATGTCCATGTGTAGAGTCTTCTCTTGTGTTGTTGGAAGAGGGTATCTGTTATGACCAGCATCAGAATCTTTCCAAATGAGTCAGTTCTTCTCATCAGGTGGCTAAGTATAGGAGTTTCAGCTTCAATATCAGTCCTTCCAATGGGTGTCTCTGCTTTTTAATATACTGTCTAGGTTCAGTAGAGAATACATATATATTAATTACAACTAAGAAGAAAACAGAAGTACATTTCTTGTGGGCAAATCCCATGTGTTATATATAGTTGATAATTCCAAGACTTCTACTAATAGTATAATGCCAAGTCTATAAATTAGTGCCATCTAATATTTGTGTAGTACTTCCCTGGTGGTTCAGAGGTTAAGGAGTCTGCCTGTAATGCAGGAGACCCCAGTTCAATCCCTGGGTCAGGAAGATCCCCTGGAGAAGGAAATAGCAACCCAATCCCATATTCTTGCCTGGAAAATCCAATGGATGGAGAAGCCTGGCAGGCTACAGTCCATGAGGTCGAAAACAGTCACTCAGACATAACTAAGTGACTTCACTACTAATATTTGTGTATTAATAACTGATTATTATGCATCAGGATTATCCAAACTTTCTAAAAGCTTTCACAAAAACAAACATTTCTAGCAACTTATATGAGAGTTTGGGCAGATTAAAAAAACAATTAATGAAACTGAGGACTACTTGAAAAAATATAAAATATAGTATCCCTCAGACCACCATCAAACAGCCTTTGCAAAAAGAAAAGAAATGCTGAGAGCCGCCTCTATTTATGTTTTGTTGTTGCTGTTCAATCATTTAGTCATGTCCAATGCTTTGCAACCCTATGGACTGCAGTACACCAGACCTCCCTGTCCCTCACTCTCTCCCTGACCTTGCTCAAGTTCATTCATGTCCATTGAGCCGGGTGATGCCATCCAACCATCTCGTCCTCTATCGTCCCCTTCTCCTCCCGCCTTCAATCTTTCCCAGCATCAGGGCCTTTTCCAATGAGTCAGCTCTTTCCAACAGGTGGCCAAAGTATTGGAGCTTCAGCTTCAGCATCAGTCCTTCCAATGAATATTCAAGGTTGATATCCTTTATGATTGACTTATCTCCTTGCAGTCCAAGGGACTCTCAAGAGTCTTCTCCAACTTCACAGTTCAAAGCATCAATTCTTCAGCACTCAGCCTTCTTTGTGATCCAACACTCGCATCCATACATAAGTACTGGAAAAAACATAGTTTTGCCTATACGGACCTTTGTCAGCTAAGTAATGTCCCCGCTTTTTAATACGCTGTCTAGGTTTGTCATATCTTTTCCTCCAAGGAGCAAGTGTCTTTTGATTTCATGGCGGCAGTCACCATCTGCAGTGATTTTGGAGCCCAAGAAAATAAAGTCGGTCACTGTTTCCATTGTTTTCCATCTATTTGCCATGAAGTGATGGGACCAGATGCCATGATCTTCAATTTTTGAATGCTGAGTTTTAAGCCAGCTTTTCACTCTTCTCTTTCACCTTCATCAAGAGTTTCTTAGTTCCACTTTGCTTTCTGCCTTAAGAGTGGTATCATCTTCATATCTGAGGTTATTGATATTTCTCCTGGCAATCTTGATTTCAGTTTGCCCTTCATTCAGTCTGGCATTTTGCATGATGTATTTGCATATAAATTAAATAAGCAGGATGACAATATACAACCTTGATGTACTCCTTTCCTGATTTGGAACCAGTCTGCTGTTCCATAACCAGTTCTAACTGTTGCTTCTTGACCTGCAGACAGGTTCCTCAGGAGGCAGGTAAGGTGGCCTGGTATTCCCATCTTTTTGACCTTTGTGTTTAGTTGGCTTTTTTTTTTTTTAATGTTTCACATTTTTTTACTTCCACTACCTATTTATAATATATGCAGACACAGTTTTTCATAAGAAGTCTTCCTTGTGTTAATTTCTCTAATTTTGTTCAAATCCCCTGTAAGGTATAGCTCAGGCTGAGGCAGAAAAGGAGAGATGACCTCAACAGAAGTCGGTTACCTTTATTCAGGCAGGGAGGGGCGACAGTCGGCCTAATGACCATGCTGAGCATAAGAAGGATCATCAGGGAGGCTACATATTTAAAGGGAGGTTTGTGGAAGCAATAAGGGAAACGTTAGTCAGGCGGGATGTTTTGGGTATTCTTTAGTTAAGATGGCATTTGTAGTTGAACAGAGGGTGGGAGCTTTTGGGGTGATAAGTCCTCTGGGCAAGGGGTCATATCCCTGGCAGATATAGGGGGTGGAAGGTTTCTGGACAGGCATTGATAAGTCCCAGGTAGATGCAACCGGCCTGGAGCATCAGGGCAGGACCTAAAGTTCAGTTTTGTTTTCTCCAAAGTTAGATAATTCAGCAAGGGCCTTTGAGACCCTTGTTTTCTTTTCTAGGCCCAAAGACTCCTTCATCCCCTATATCAGTTTTGTTTTTAAATTTGTACTTTTACCATTATCACATTATGTTGACTTTTCTTATCTTAGTGCAGATGTCTTTCAAAGTGTCATAAATTTACATATGTATCCTAGAAAGAACAACCTAGCCAGAGTAGTTATATATGGAGGGAGAGAGATACAAAAACTACAGTCAATAAAAGCCACAAATGATAAATATTTACCTCAAGGGGTAACACACTTAAATTCAGCTGTAGAAAACTATAACTTTATTTTGCTGTAACTAATTTGAGCCCCTAATCCTGCTGCAGTGCTACGAAAATTTTACCTTAGTTTCCTCAGTAAAATTTCTAGTGATTGTACTTAGAAAAGGGCAAAGATGAGCTGAGAAAAGGAGGTTATGGAATCTTAGGCTTCCTGAGGAGGAAAGCATTTTCTCCTCTTTCTCTGTCAGCCACACATCTCTTCCCCAAGGTCTTTTGCTCCTATGTCTCCTGCTTGCCTTATCTGTGCCAACTTAAAGGATCCTGGAATCTAGTCAATATTGTACAACATGGCAGAGAGCCCAGAAGTTCATGAGAGTTTTTCTGTCGTCACACTTCAGAGTCACAAAACCATTCCTTCTCTGAAGGGTTTCCGCCTCCTCGGTGCACATGGCCCCTTCTGGGGAGAGCCACGTACTTTTATATTTTCACTGCCTTCTATCTGTTTCTCTTCACACAGAATCCCAGACTCTTCTAATCTGGACAAAATGGGTTTGAAAAAACAGGAAAATACTTTTCCTGAAAATATTTTCCAAAGTTATCGCATCCCTAATCTCTGTTTCTCTAAAACCAAAAATAATGTGGCAAATTCGCAACCAATCAGAAAAAATCAACCCCAAATGTCTTCACTGTTTGACATGTGAATTATTTTTTTACACAGATTTACTTAAAAAAAATTTTTTTAATAGTTGCCAAAACTTTAAAATCTGGATTTCTAGTTTTCACCAGAAATTTTAAAAATTGGGATTCAGAAGACACTCATTCCTGAATCACAAAAAAACAGTGCTGAGTTAGAAGACTAAGAAGAAGCTCAGCTTCTCTAGTTCATGTTCTCCAGTTGGCAGCACATCTGAAACCTGAGGTGAGTTTCAGTTCCCACTCATGAGTGAGCTTTCACTGCTGTTTCTCTGACAGTTGCTTCTTTTAATGTTTTATAGGACTTGTCTTGGGCCCTGAATACATATACTTTTTCATATAGGACAAAGGACTTAAGTTTGGGTGGGAGGTGAGGAAACACAGTAATTCCACAAGGCTTTTATCTACCTTGCCATGTTCCTTCCTGGGAGCAATGAGCACAGACCAATTACTCATTTTTGAAAGACCAAAGAAAAGAAGGCATACTGGAGAAATAAGGGACATAGATTGTTACCTCAAAAATACTATTCTATTCAGTTCAATTCAGTCGCTTAGTCGTGTCCGACTCTTTGTGACCCCATGAATCACAGCATGCCAGGCCTCCCTGTCCATCACAAACTCCCGGAGTTTACTCAAACTCATGCCCATCGAGTCGGTGATGCCATCCAGCCATCGCATCCTCTGTCGTCCCCTTCTCCTCCTGCCCTCAATCCCTCCCAGCATCAGGGTCTTTTCCATTGAGTCAGCTCCTCGCGTCAGGTGGCCAGAGTACTGGAGTTTCAGCTTCAGCATCAGTCCCTCCAATGAACACCCAGGACTGATCTCCTTTAGGATGGACTGGTTGGATCTCCTTGCAGCTGAAGGGACTCTCAAGAGTCTTCTCCAACACCACACTTCAAAAGCATCATTTATGACTTGTCAAATTATTTTATGCATTATTTTAAACATAACACACTTTAGAACCTTAAATCCTGCATAAAACTCCCAAATATAACACCAGTTTATCAAACTCATCCATATGAATATAAGTGTTAGATTTATGGATGTTTTTAGATAGTCATCCATGAAATTCAACACCTTTAAAGATTTCATTTTAATGAAGACTCAAATATGATTAACTCAAAACCAATGACTTAAAACATGCATGTAAAATTTGAAATGGACAGCTTACCAGAAAGATTTTTTGCAAAAGATGGCTAACATAGAGCTTCAGGTATTATGTCATTCTAGTTAAAGCTGTATTTAAACAAAACCAGAAGTGTCTGTCTTTCAAAGGACCAGATCTAGTCTGTAAAACATTGATTTCCTTGCAGGTGGATACCATAAACATGCTAAGGTTGTGTTAATGCCTCTTAGAGTGTTATATGCATAGTAGGGCCTGGATATAGTTGGGAAAAAAACAAGTGAATGCTGAAAGAAAAAAAAAAACAACAACAACAAACCAGGGCCACATTAAAAGTATTCCATTTTCTAAAATAAATATGTCATATATACTAAATAAAAATATGCCTTACACAGATTAACTATTTGTGGAAATAGAATTCATGTTATTCAGATATAAAACAGAAATTATTCTACTTACAAGGAAATTCATATACATTTAACAACAGGAGATGGATTTCTCAATATGTTTCTAGGCTGATACATGCTTCCTGAGCTGTATTTCACATGACGGTCAGCTCAGTGGAGAACTGATTTATGTCATATTCTTGTTTCATTTCTTCCTCTTGATGTTAATGTTCCAATTTTACATATTTGTAGATTAAAAAATTAGTCACAACCTGAAAGTAGAGAGTTATTTTACTTGGTGGTAATGCTAAGGACTCCAAGCTCGGGAGGCAGCACCTCAGTAGCCCTGATTAAAGTGCTCCCGAGGAGGCAGGAGAGGGTGTCAGGCTATATAGGAGTTTGTAACAAACGGGTCAGGCAGTCAGAACTTCAGAGATTAGTGTAAAGTAAGGAAAACCAGATAGCAAGCTAAGAGAAAGATGCAAGCCTCTGGGCTCACTGAGCTCGCTCCTTTCATATGCACCTCAGCTATCTGGGGCCGGATTCTGCTTCTCGATTGTTTACATTCTTCACTCCTTTTTCACCATAAGGAGTGGTAGATGTGGTGGATGGCTGCTTCTTGCATGCCCCCAAGCTCCTTGGCAGTCACTGTACAGGATGGTGGCATCTGCGGGATCTGGATCACAGGCATTGTGTTCCCTTTTGGGAGCCCTCATTCACGTTTGGAGTCCTGAAATCACTGATGGCTATGACATTTCTTACCCACGGATATGGCAGGAATATATCATTTCACAATACAAAGAAATTGAGTCTGAGTGGTTGAGAACATGACCCCAAACTCAAATGGAGTAACAGAGCTAGAAACTGAATTAGCATTTGTCCTTGAGACTGTACTCTATGTTGAATATTCACAGTTTGAATCTGTAGTACTGTATTTCCGTAGTATGCATTTGGGGGGGGTGCCTCATCAATTCTTTACATACATGTGGAAAAAATAGAAACGTTTTCTATTTCATCTCCTTATTCCTTTCTTTGCTCAATCATATAGGAAAAAGCAGTTTATGTTCTGAGAATATCGAGACAGAGAACTTACTTTAAACCACAAAATTTTGCTGAGAAATAGGTGAGCAGACAGTGACCTCTTCAATTTCTTTACCGCTGGGCTACCTGGAAAGCGATGGAGATTCTGGTGGTATGCAATTAAAAGTGGCCTGGTAGCTCCTTTAAAGCAACAAGCCACAGGTCAGCTAGCTTGCAAGAGAGAGCTAAACAGATTGCTAAAGAGTCCTCAGGAAGTCAGCAGGAGCCTCAGAAACTTTTCCTACAAAGGGCCTTGTATTTAATTGAAACAGATTGTGGAACAGTTTTTGCTTTAGGTCATTGTAAAAGACAATAGAGCAATCAGCTAACAGTCAGTGAAGCCTAACATCTGGGTGTGATACTGATAGAGGCAGACAGCTGAACGGAGAGAGATAGCTAAAGAAAGCCCCGCTAAACTACTTTCAAACCAGGATGATTTTGTACATGCCCAAGAACAGCCCTCTTAGGAGAATTATCAGACTTTACAGAGAGAGTAAGACTTGACTAAATGAGTCTAGCCAAGTCACAAAACAAATAAGCAAATAGCAATGAGTCCTAGCAAGGAGAGAGAATCAGGATCCAGATTTGCTTCAATTTATGATCTAAAATAGTCTTTAAAAACAAAAAATGAGACATACAGAAAACAACAGGGAAACATAGCAGAGAAAAGGCCCAAATGTTGCATATATGTTCAAAGAACTAAAGGAAATCTTGCTTTAAAAAGTATAGTAAGTTATGCTGAAAATAACTCATTAAATAAAAATATTGAACTGGGGTCTCCTGCATTGCAGGCAGATTCTTTACCAACTGAACTATAAGGGAAGCCCCAAAATATCAATATGTACAATGCTAAAGCTCATCATAGCAATAATGTATAGCCTTTTGGTTTACCTGTACTAGTAGATAAAGATTGTTTGCATTAAAAACCAGAGACATTACTTTGCCAACAAAGGTCCATCTAGTCAAAGATACGGTTTTTCCAGTAGTCATGTATGGATGTGAGAGTTTGACTATAAAGAAAGCTGAGTGCCGAAGAACTGATGCTTTTGAACTGCAGTGTTGGAGAAGTTTCTTGAGAGTCCCTTGGACTGCAAGGAGATCCAACCAGTTCATCCTAAAGGAGATCAGTCCTGGGTGTTCATTGGAAGGACTGATATTGAAGATGAAACTCCAATACTTTGGCCACCTGATGCAAAGAGCTGATTTATTGTAAAAGACCCTGATGCTGGGAAAGATTGGGGGCAGGAGGAGAAGGGGATGACAGAGGATGAAATGGTTGGATGGCATCACTGACTCAATGCACATGAGTTTGAGTAAACTCCAGGAGCTGGTGATGGACAGGGAGCCTGGCGTGCTGCAGTCCATGGGGTTGCAAAGAGTTGGAAATGACTGAGTGACTGAACTGAATTGATATGAGAGTTAACATGAAACTTCAGAGAGTCTGAGCAATCAACTGTTAGGGAATAACACAAACTCTTTGCCACCCCATGGACTGTAGCTTACCAGGCTCCTCTGATCATGGAATTTCCTAGGTAAGAATACTGGAGTGGCTTGCTATTTCCTTCTCCAGGCTTGCCATTTCCTTCTCCGAACTCAGGGATTGGTAGGTGGATTCTTTACCACTGAATGACCCGGGTAGACAGTAGCAAATTCCCTCCTTCCTTGCCAAGATCTAGTTCTTAAATATTTACCAGGACATCACTAGAGTTAAAAATTTGGGGAATCATGTCAGTTTATTTTAATTTACTAAAACTTTTAATAACTTTCTATAAAACTGAAATCGAAAATCCATTAAGACACTACATATTCTGACCTAAGTTCACCTCTCAAAAATTACTTGCATTCCGTTATTTGCTGTTGTTGTTCAGTCGCTGAGTCATGTCAAACTCTTTGCGATCCATGGATTGCAGCATGCCAGGCTTCCCTGTCCTTCACCATCTCCTGGAGTTTGCTCAAACTCATGTACATTGAGTCAGTGATGCCATCGAACCATCTCATCCTCTGTCATCCCCTTCTCCTCCTGCCTTCAATCGTTCCCATCATCAGGGTCTTTTCTGATGAGTTGGCTCTTTGCATCAGGTGACCAAAATATTGGAGCTTCAGCTTCAGCATCAGTCTTTCCAATGAATAATTCAGGATTGATTTCCTTTAGGATAGTCTGGTTGATCTCTTGGCAGTCCAAGGAACTCTCAAGGATCTTCTCCAACACTACAATTCAAAAGCATTGATTCTTTGGTACTTGGCCTTCTTTATGATCCAGTTCTCACATCCATACATGACTACTGGAAAAATCATAGCTTTGACTATATGGATCTTTGTTAGCAAAGTAATGTCTCTGCTTTTTAATATGCCGTCTAGGTTGGTCATAGCTTTTCTTGAAAGAAGTAAGTGTCTTTTAATTTCATGGCTCCAGTCACCATCTGCAGTGATTTTGGAGCCCAAGAAAATAAAGTCTGTCACTGTTTCCATTGTTTCCTGCCCCCCCCCCCATCTATTTGCCATGAAGTGATGACAGAATGCCATGATCTTAGTTTTTTGAATGTTGAGTTTTAAGCCAGCTTTCTCACTCTCCTCTTTCACCTTCATCAGGAGGCTCTTTAGTTGCTCTTTTAGTTCCTCTTCACTTTCAGCCATAAGGGTGGTGTCAAGTGCATATCTGAGGTTATTGATATTTCTCCCAGTAATCTTGATTCTGGCTTGTGCTTCATCCACCCTGGCATTTTGCATGATGTACACTGCATACAAGTTAAATAAGCAGGGTGATAATATACAGCCTTGATGTACTCCTTTCCTGATTTGGAACCAATACATTGTTCCGTGTCTGGTTCTAGCTGCTGCTCTTTGACATGCATATAAGTTTCTCAGGAGGCAGGTAAAGTAGTATGGTGTTCCCATCTCTTTAAGAATTTTCCGCAGTTTGTTGTGATTCACACTGTCAAAGGCATTAGCATTGCAGAACTAGAAGTCTTTCTATAATTCTCTTGCTTTTTTATGATGCAATGGATGTTGGCAATTTGATCTCTGGTTCCTCTGCCTTTTCTAAATCCTAGCTTGAACATCTGGAAGTTCTTGGTTGATGTACTGTTGAAGCCTAGCTTGGAGAATATTCAGCATTACTTTGCCAGTGTGTGAAATGAGTGCAATTGTGTGGTGGTTTGGACATTCTCTGGCATTGCCTTTCTTTAGGATTGGAATGAAAACTGACCTTTTCCAGTCCTGTGGCCACTGCACCAAGTATCGAGTGCAGCACTTTCATAGAGCATTATCTTTTAATGAAATATCTCAGCTTGAATTCCATCACCTCCACTATCTTTGCTTGCAGTGATTCAGCTTCCTAAGGCCCACTTGACCTTGCACGCCAGGATGTCTGACTCTACGTGAGTGATCACACCATGGTGGTTATCTGGATCTTTAAGATCTTTTTTTATAGTTCTTCTGTGTTATCTTGACACCTCTTCCTAATATCTTCTGCCTCTGTTAGGTCGATACCATTTCTGTCCTTTATTGTGCCCATCTTTGCATGAAATATTCCCTTGGTATCTGTAATTTTCTTGAAGACATCTCTAGTCTTTCCCATTCTATTGTTATCCTATATTTCTTTGCATTGATCACTTAGGAAGGCTTTCTTATCTCTCCTTGCTATTCTTTCAAACTCTACATTCAGATGGACTTATTTTTCCTTTTGTTCTTTGCCTTTAGCTTCTCTTCTTTCAGCTATTTATAAGGCCTCCTCAGACAACCATTTTGCCTTTTTGCATTTCTTTTTCTTGGGGATGGTTTTGATCACCACCTCCTGTACAATACCATGAACCTCCACCCATAAATCTTCAGGCACTCTGTCTATCAGATCTAATCCTTTGAATCTATCTATCACTTCCACTGTATAATTTTAAGTGATTTGATTTAGGTCATACCTGAATGGTCTAGTAGTTTTCCCTACTTTTTCAATTTAAGTCTGAATTTGGCAATAAGGAGTTCATGATCTAAGCCACAGTCAGCTCCCGGTCTTGTTTTTGCTGCCTGTATAGCGCTTCTCCATCTTTGGCTGCAAAGAATATAATTAATCTGATTTGAGTATTGACCATCTGGTGTTGTTCATTTATAGAGTTATCTCTTGTGTTTTTGGAAGAGGGTATTTGCTATGACCACTGCATTCTCTTGGCTAAACTCTGTTACCTTCTGCCTTGCTTCATTTTGTACTCCAAGGTGACACTTGCCTCTTACTCCAGGGATCTCTTGATTTCTGACCTTTGCATCCCAGCCCCCTATGATGAAAAGGACATCTTTTCTGGGTGTTAGTTCTAGACACTCATATTAAATCTTCATAGAACTGTTCCACTTCAGCTCCTTCAGTGTTAATTGTTGGGACATAGACTTGGATTACCGCAATACTGAATGGTTTGCCTTGGAAATGAACAGAGATCATTCTGTTGTTTTTGAGATTGCACTGAAGTACTGCATTTTGGACTCTTCTGTTGACTATGAGGGCTACTCCATTTCTTCCAAGGGATTCTTACCCACGGTAGTATATATAATGGTCATCTGAATGAAATTTGCCCATTCTGGTCCATTTTAGTTCACTAACTCCTAAAATGTCAATGTTCATTCTTTTCATCTCCTGTTTGACCACTTCCAATTTACCTTGATTCATGGACCTAACACTCCAGGTTCCTATACACTACTATTCTTTACAGCATCAGACTTTACTTTCACCACCAGACACATCCACAACTGGGCATTGTTTCCACTTTGGCTTGGCCTCTTAATTCCTTCTGGAGCTATATCCGCTCTTCTCCAGTAGTACATTTGGCACCTACCAACCTGGGGAGTTCATCTTTCATTGATTACTCTTTTCTTCCTTCAACATGTCAATCTTGTTCCAACAGAGTTTTTCTGTTCTTGTTGAACATTTCCCTCACACATCTATAAATTTCATCTTTTTGCATATTTGCTCAAAGCTTTATTTTTCAGAAAAGCTTTTAGGAACCAGTTCATCCATAATTGTTGGAATATCTATCTGCATCTTTGCTTTATTTTTCTTCCTAGAATTAAATTATATATCTATATCTATGCATCCTTGTTCAGTTAGTTCTTGTCTGTCTCTGGAAATAAAATGTACACCTGTGGACTACGTTAGTGTTTTCTATGTCTCAAGCTGCTAAAGCACTATATGATATATAGTGACATTCCATAATTTGAAATGCATAATATTCCCATAATGCATATAGGAATATTTGAATGAATGAATGAATTTAAGTGGAATTTATAATACATAGATTTGGCCAATAATGGTATATAGGAGATGAAAGAATCTAAAGAGCTAAGAGGTTCCCAGGTTCAGACGATCAGGAAGACATTCACTAAATAAAATAATAAACACAAGAGTAATGTGAAGAAAAGCATTACAAATTCCACTTTGACCATGCTGAGTGTAACTGTGGAAACTATGACTCAAGAAGTCCAACAGGCCATTTAGGTATACAAGTCTGGACTGGGGGAAAAAAACAGACTCTACTTAAAGACTTGCTATGTATTGCTTATAGGTAGCAGTTCAAGTTATGGAAGTGAATTTGGTCAATTAGGAAGATGGTGATAAAGGAGAAGACAAAAAGGTACCATATGGAACTTTGGAGAATTACAAAATTTAAGTGTTATCTAGAAAGAAAAAATGTGTAGGAAGAAAAAAAAAAGGAGAAGAACTTTAAAAAAAACAAACAAACAACAAAACAGGAGTCAGTCTTCATTTATTGCCCCATAGAAAATGCCAAGCACTGTGCTAAAATGCTTGGTAATCAAACAGGAATAAGATATGATTCCTATTAGACTTCAGGAGGATGAGCACATGGCAGAAAACACCCTTAATGAACCTGAAAGGCTCAACCACTGAGTGATGATTTAAAGCACAGGATAAGGCCGAGCCTGACTCTTCCCACTCACTGTCTCATTCCTACAACCTCTCACGGCGTTTCTCTGGTTCACCAACCTGTGAGTCCTGAGTGCTGAGAAGGAGAGGCCAAAGTGCTAAAATAAGAGAACTAGGGTCCCTAAAGGAGAAGGCAACGGCAGCCCACTCCACTACTCTTGCCTGGAGAATCCCAGGGACGGGGGAGCCTGGTGGGCTGCCATCTATGGGGTCGCACAGAGTCGGACACGACTGAAGCGACTTAGCAACAGCAGCAGCAGGGTCCCTAAAGAACTGCCATGGAAGCTTCGCCTGAAAGGCTGGATACTAGAAAACAACAGCGTCAAAACCATGTAGGCCTTAAGGAAAAACCAGGGACTGCGGTAGAGAGCGAGGTGACTCCACAGAGCACCAGGGCTCCATCATGGCCCACTAGGCTGATGAGGCACCTGAGGGCCAGGCCGCAGGGTGTGAGCGGCCTCAGGAGACCTCGCAGAGGTGTATCAGAGCCATGGCGAGCGACAGGCTCATGAAATACGGTTCGCAGGGCAGTACTTGTGTTGGGAACCATGTTGGGGCCCTGCCATTTGGCAAGTGGGGTCTGAGTTCCCCTCATCTGTGCCGCTCGGGACAAGCTCCAGTGTTGAAATAACTTCCCAGACCCATATATTTCATGGGAGTTCAAGTGGATATTCAGGTTACTATCTGGAAATACTTTAAAAAAATATTTTTTTCTCACATCTGTAAGGAGTATGGAGTCCTATCTCTTTGCTTGCAGACACCCTCATCAGTCTTATTTGTATCGTGTTGTTAGCAATATAATAAGGTCGTGACTTACTCTGTTTTATTCATATGTGTTATTCTTACATACTATGCCTTATTCATTTTTATCCCTTTTAGTACCTGAAAATAGTAGGTGCTTACTGTACAATCTCTAAAATATTTAAAAGTTTTGCTCTGTTCATCCTTATGGAAAATAGCCAAAAGTGTCCAGAAAAAAAACATATTCTACTTAGTGATCAACTGAGCACACACTGAAACATCCCCAGGATGCTGGGGAGACAGCTGATATAAATTCAAACCTGAAATTGTATTATTCAAATGAAAATTAGAGCAGAATGAAATGAAAAATAATTCAGAATAGCTGAATTGCTGACTTTAATCACTAAGCTAAATTTTTACTTTTTAATGTCTACATGTCTGTAATCACTAGGGAGTATTCTGGTTATTACTAAAAAGTCTATCAGCTAGAGATCAAAATACAAATTGTAACACATAGGAATATTATGGGAATTTGTGTCACTCCCTGGAGAACTTTAGGTTTATAAAAAGCAATGAATGAATTACATGGAGCTATAAATATGCTCCTGCATTTTCATCTGTGACAGATATATTCTTACTGCAAGGCACTCTTAAAACTACACCACCCTGGGCTATGAGCTCATCAGAGCTCTCAAGCTCAGCAGGGTCAAATCTGGCTAATGTTTAGGAGGATGACCTCCAAGGAAAATCCAGGTGCAGGAGGATATAATGTTAGTAATTCAATGGATGACATGGTTCCCTTTAAGTCACTAATAAGCAATTTCCCCTCAAGGCCGTTACTAGACACTATGCTACCGGATGTTTTTTCTTAAAGATTTAATATACATGTGGACATTTATGATCTCATGCATTTTTTTCTATCTTCTTTATTATCATGATAATCATTCAGTGTTAAACACTTTTTCAATTTTTCATTGAGGTAACATACACATAACATACAACTTATTATCATAACCCTTTAAAAGTATTACAGTGATATTAAGTACATTCATATTGCTATGCAACCATATCACCATCCATCTTCAGAACTCTTTTCATCTTGAAAAACTGAAACTGTATTCCCATTAGGCAATGACTTCCCATTCTCCCTCCTTCCAGCCCCTGGCAACCACACTCTTCTTTCAGTCTCTATGATTTTGATTACTCCAGGTATCTCAGATAAGTGGACTCATATAGTACTTATCACTTTATGATTAGCTTATTTTACATAGCACAATGTCCTCAGGTTTCATCCATGTTGTAGCATATGACAGAATTTTGGTCTATTTTCTTGATCTTCTCAAAAAACCTAACTGAGTGGGATTGAGTGAAGAAGGTTGATTACTTATGGTAAATTTTATGTGCCAACCTCATTGGACTGTGTGGTGTCAAGAGTTTTGGTCAAACGCTATCCTGAGTGTATCTCTGGGGGTGTTTCTGGATGAGAAAAACATTTGACTCAGAAGGCTGAGTAAACCAGACGACCCTTCCCAATGTGGGTGGGCTCCATCCAATCCTTTGAAGGCCTGACTAGAACAAAAAGGGCTGAGTAAGGGATAATTCGCTCTCTCTGCTTGACTGTCTCTTAGCTGGGACATTAGTCTTTTCCTGTCTTTGGACTCAGAGTTGGAATGCGATTTATGCCATCAGCTCTCCTGGTTCTCAGGTCTTTGTACTCAGACTGCAACTTACCACTGACTCTCCAAGGTCTTTGGGCCTCCAGCCAGATGACTGTAGATCTTGGGACTTCTCAGTATCCATAATTGTGTAAGCCAATTCATACGTTATATGAAATATTGGTTATATTATTGGTTCTGTTTCTCTGGGGAACCCTGGCTAATATACATAGTATACTACTTTTGCAAGCCCAATTCTATGAGTTCTTTTATTGTTTTTTATACTATCTGTCTCATAATTTTGAGATCTCTACTTTATTTACTGTGGGTCATTACTTTCAACAAGTTTCCAAAGATCATTTTAGCAGCATATTAGCACTGTCTCCTGTAGTCGTTACCAGGGAGCTAAATACTTTAACTTAGGAGAAAATACCTTAAGATAAATATTCCTTTATTAAACCATATGTTCTGTTCCATCAATCCTGCAACCTTTAAATCCAGTCCCATGCATACTTCCTGAATTTTGCCTATGTGCATTGGCTAGGTCCTACAATTTCAGGAGGCATATCCCCTTTTACTCTTAGAAGGCTCACATTTCTTTGATCTGTTTATACTATGATTTGACCTACTTATTGAATTTGTAGCAGAAAGGTAAGGTGAGTATAGGTCTTGAGGAGGATATATGGTGCATATTTTCTTTAAGCAAGAGGCATACTAATCTCTAACAAGGAGGACTAAGTCATGTTTGCCAAGTTTTGAGGGATATGGGATATAATATATACAGATTTTATTTTTTGCCTCCTTTGACTTGGATGTTTCCTGGGTATTCTCAGGATCTCACTCTTCGCAACTAAAGCCTTAACTCTGGGAAAGCAGACTTAAGAAGTCATGAATTCAAATCTCTCTGAATGTATCTTTATAATTTTTATTATTAATTCCTAAGCCTGGATCTCAATTTTTCTGCCCTTTAGGTTCATGCAAGAAACAAAAGACTTCTTTACCTGCTGCTAAGGAAGACTTCTCACATTTACACTTCACCTTCATTTGGAGATCAGCCACCTTCAGCTTTTTGTTCACTGTATTTTTTCAATATGGCAATGGTATTAAGCAAAACCCATCTATTCTACTGTTCTTATAATTAACACTTTTCCCTAAACCCTCACTTTCCTGAAATATTGCATTTGCTATAGAATTCTTTTATCGTAGTAATCCAAATAGTCCATCATAATGGACTACTAGCAAAACTTTAACTTTGGTACAATCTACTGAGGATATTAGTGTTGTATCTACTACCAGTGAAGAGGTGTTCATTACTGACTTATCCGTGAGTGGCCCAAATTCAGTTTAATTTTTGAGTCTTCTTTAATGGACCAATCTAAACACTGATTATCTCGGGTCAGGTTTCCTGGGAAATTCTGAAACAAATATATGCATGCAAGGTCTTTAGTGGGAGAATCACTAGGATCCACAATTCAGGAATGAAGGAAAGAACCAGTATATGGTCACAAAAAGATGGCCTCAATCTTATAGATGTCCCTTCAGGGTTGTATCCCTACAGGCAAATAAGGCCTTTAATTCCTTACATCAACTACTTCAGGGGTCAGCAAACTTTTTCTTTAAAGGCCAGGTAGTAAATATTTTTGGCTTTGTGGATAACATTCATTCTCTATCACATGTTTTATTTCTTCTCCACCTCCTCCCTATCGTCTTCTTACTCTTGCTCCTTTATTAATACCATTTAAAAATACAAAGAAAAGTTTTTTATCCTCTGCACCCTATAAACATGGACTACAGGCCAGATGTGGTCTGCAGACCATATTTTGTTGACCTCTAAAGCATCAACAAGTGTGTGGTTCCTTCATGAAGGGGATGCCAGCTTAGGCTAGTTGGTTCTCCAGGACCTGAAGAAATTTTGAGAGAAAGATCCATCTGTATGTGTCAATGTGCATCACTTGTAGAAACTAAGGGTAATGAGTGACTCAGTCCTGAGTGGGGAATCTGGGTGGCCCACTGCTAAATATAGTATTATTTTAGTATATAGTTATGTTAGCTATATTTTAGCAGGAGATTCAGACAGTAAGCTATAAACATAATAAGTAAATTAGTAAATATATTATAAAGTTATGGGTGTTCTGGAAAAAGAAGTAAGATGAGGAGAACCAGTGATGGGACATACATTTCACTTAAAGTAGTTGGCTATCTACTTAAACATCACAGAATAAAACCACTTCACATCCTTAGCTTGATGTGTTTTGACAAATATATGCAGTTGAATAAATATCACAAGTAAGACATAGAACCCATCCATTACTCACCCCCCAAATATCCTTATGTCTCTTTGTAGTCAATCTTTATTTTTTTCTGTCCTAAACTCTTTGGAAACACTGTTCTTGTTCTGTTTGCTATTCTTTTCAAAATATCATATAAATGGAATCATATAGTATTTTTGTCTTCTCTTCCTCCACTTAACATATGGTTTTGAGATTCATCCATGCTGTTGTATGTATTAAAGAGTCATTCTTTTTTAATAGCCGAATAATATCTTAATAAATTGATATGCAACAGTTTGTTTACCCATTCACCAGATGACAGATATTTGGAGTTGTAGCCAGTTTTTGCTCTCTCCTTTTTATAAAGCTGATATGAATACTGGCACTCAGGTCTTTGTGTGAACACATGTCTATTTCTTTGGGGCAAATTATCTAGGGGTGGGATGGAAGGAATATAAGATAAATGTTTACATTTATAAGAAACTGCCAAAATATTTTCCAAAGTAACTATCCAATTTTGTATACCCAGAAATGACATACGAGATTACTAGTTGTTTCAAATTCTGAGCATCATTAAGTGAAGTCACTCAGTCGTGTCCGACTCTGTAACTCCATGGACTGTAGGCCACCAGGCTTCTCCATCCATGGGGTTTTCCAGGCAAGAATACTGGAGTGGGTTGCCATTTCCTTTTCCAGGGGATCTTCCCCACCCAGGGATCGAACCCAGGTCTCCTGCATTATGGGCAGACGCTTTACCCTCTGAGCCTCCAGTAAAGTCCATATTCTTACATGCATTTTAACTATCTGCATACTTTATTTGGCAAAATATTCAAATATTTTACCCATTTAATAATTGTATTTCTGTGCTTTATATTGGGTTGAAAAAGATATATATATATATATATATATATTTAGGTGCAAATCTGAAAAAAAAGGTGTATCTATTACTCACAAGCTATCTTTGCCTCAATCAAAATGAAAATATTGCATGTTGATGCTTTCTTACATTCATTCCTCAATTCCTTACTAAAATCCAGACATTCGCTTCGTCATGTTTGAAGAGGGAACTCTAGAGATTGTCCTTGTCCTCAAGGTTTTCAAGATGGCAAAGAAATATATATATATAATATATATTATATATTATAATATAATATAAATATATAACATATCATATATATATATACACCTAGCCACAGAATGCTGTGGTGGGTACTATGAGCATGTAATCTTTGCATTGAATTCAGGAGGGCTTTCCAGACAAAAAAAAAGTGAGCACTAAATCTTGCAGATGGAGTAGAATTTTTCCTGATAAATTATTAGATTGAATTCTATTGGGTGAAGATAGTTTATCTGAATATTTTTTTCTTTTCTGATACCTTGAAAAGCTTTTTTAAAATTCATGTCACTCCCAAAGTACATATTAAAGATAAAGATAAGTCATATGTTTTTCTCAATAAATTCCTAAAGATATAATGTTCTTTTCCCTTGAAATGTACGAACTACTTGCTGAGCATTTATCTTCATTTTAGAAATGAGAAACAGAAGAATAATACCTACTCACCCTGGTGTCTAATAAATATTTAAACCAGGTTCTAGTTGGCTAATTATTTTATCACAGAGTATTTCAGAAGCTCAAAAACGTGAACCCTTTCTCCAGTGTGGGTAACCATCTCTTGAGCAGTAATTTATACTTTGGTAAGTTCTGAATGCCTTTGGATGACAATGATGATGATATAGTGCAAGGGATCTACGATTTATCACAGATGATACCCACAGCGAACTACTAGAGAAACACACACAGAGTAAGATGGAAAGGACCTCTGGATCTCACTTATTACACTGAGTCTTAAATAGTGTTTCTTTTTCCCTCCTGGTCTAGCACTGCCACCTGATAAATTATTTTAAATGCAAGGGAGTTGATATAATATTGAAAATCTAGTTCATCGTGGTATTAAATTAAACAAAGCAAGTTAGTTTTAACCATAAAGGTTTATTGCAAAGTAGCCATTACCTTGATTATAGGATTAAAGTCCTACAGTCTCTATAACAAAAGAACTTTTTTCATAAAAAGCTCAGTTAAATATGAGATTTAGAAAAACACACATTTGCTGTTATCACTGTGTCTAAAACTTAACACAGGTTCATTACAAGTATCTTTAATATTTAACAAACATTTGAAAAGCT
The DNA here is from genome assembly GCF_963930625.1 of Muntiacus reevesi. Lineage (NCBI taxonomy): Eukaryota > Metazoa > Chordata > Mammalia > Artiodactyla > Cervidae > Muntiacus > Muntiacus reevesi. Next base: position 17,480,536 of record NC_089269.1, on the reverse strand, counting down.
AGCATTTATTTTATGAAAGCTGCATAAATAAATTATATATAAATATATAAATTATCTTATTTCCATATGTTTATTAATTATTTCTATTTAAATAAACAACTGATATTCCAATTAAGAAGTCTGGATCTGAAATTATAATTACTTAAAATGGTAAAAAGGAATAAGTATCTGTTTAATAAAGGTAAGACATCATTACAAAGACAAATGAGAAAGGAATATCTTTGGAATAACAGTTTGGATATCACTGACACAAGACATTGTATCACCTTAGCTGTGGCTGAAATATCTATAATATTGGATAGTCTGTAGCTCCTTATGTTTTGAATCACATTTGAAAAATATATGTGCAAGAATATTTGTCTTACTTAAACAAGCACTGAAATATCTAGATCTACTTTCCAAAAGAAAATTGAAATTCCCATGAAAGTTTTAAGGTTTAATAAACAATATGGTACAGTTATTTTTCAGCTTTTTAATTTCAAAGTCGAAGCATATTCTCAACAAGACTCTAGAACTGACATAATAAGAAAATCCTAGAGAACTTTGAAGTTGGTATCTGTCCAATAGGTAAATTACATCAAAATTTGTTCTAGAGTTTATTTTCTTCTCTCAAAAAGTTTCCACATACAGTCCTATGCACAATATATGTTGGTAATAAATGGTACAGGCTTCCCAGGTGACTCAGCGATAAAGAGTCCACCTGCAGTGCAGGAGTCGCAGGAGATGCGGGTTCTACCCCTGGGCCGGGAAGATCCCCTGGAGGATCTGGACCTGGCAACCCACCGCAGTATTCTTGCCTGGGAAATCCCATGGACCAAAGAGCTTGGCGGGTTACCATCCGTGGGGTCTCAAAGAGTCCAACACGACTTTGGGACAGAGAACATACATATTTGAAGAAAATGAAAAAAATGTACCCACACTATTGATTTTATTTTGCAGTATTTACTCCGCAAAAATAAATAAACATTTTGATATTTAGATGTAAATGACAAAACAGCCCGGTGGGCTATAGTCCTTGAGGTCACAAAGAGTCAGACACATTGAAGTGACTGAAGACGTGTGCATAAAGGGTACACAGACTAAAACAGCTCCAGAATAAAAGAGGAAAGAATTAATTTTGAGTACCTAATATATTCCCACAGCTGTACATATAAGCCTCAAAATAACTCTGAGGGATGGGCATAACTTTATATTATAGGCATAAAAAGTACATGGAGATTAACTTACGTGTCTAGTTTCATACAACTGGTATACAGTAGCGTCAAGATTCATACCTAGCTAATGCACTTCTCAAGGTATAGAAAGGCAGTATTTAAGAAAATTAACATGATAAATGATCAAAGAAAAATATTTTAAAGGGAAGTTCTCAATATTTCACTCTAATTGGTAAAATGTATCAATATACTACTATAAATTATGTATGTAAATGTAATACCTAGAATAACCACTAAAATCAATACAAAAATACACTCAAAAACACTAAGGATCAATCAAAAGGAATCCTAAAATTGTTCACAGAACAACTGATACACACCACTTCTTGGGTTTTGATTTCAAGGATACAGAATGAAGAAAACTAATCTCAAAATGTCATATATTATTTGATTTGGTTTGAATTGATTTATGTAGCATTTTGAAATGACAAAATTATACACCTGGATAACAAATTAGTATTTTCTCAGAGTTAGTAGTGGTTGGGGAGAAAGTGTGGGTACTTCTATAAAGGGGTAACATGAGAGGAATCTTTCTGGTGATACAATAATTCTATATTGACTGTAAAGGCAGTTATGTGATTTCTCACATGATAAAATGACATATAACTATAAATACACATTTTATCAATATCACTCTCCTACTTTGATACTACACTATAGTTGCATAAAATAAAACTTTTGGGGGAAACTAAAAGATATATGATAATTGTCTAAAATATCTTTGCAACCCCTTGTGAATTTATATTTTAATAAACACTAAACAATACATAGATAATGGCAGAACTTGTTTGAGTGTAAGTTTAAAAACTTCCTTGACAATAACAATAAAATTCAGAGTATAGGAGTCAAAATACTGGGAACCAACGTAGTCCATTTTATTGGAGATTCCTCATCCCTTTGATAAATATATTTCTGATAAATAATATCAATAACAAGAACTTAATTGAACCATCATGATAGGAACTCTATATCAAGATACTAGATAGGCTAGGCCTAACAACACATTTATTACATGGCAAATATTTTTGATAAAGGTTATAGACTTTTTTCTCATTCTTGAAAAGTAAACATCAATTTTTATTTTATAATCTTTTCAACAGAAATAACTGGCAAAGTGACACTTATAAAATGTATGGTTTTCAATACATTTTCCCCTTGGTGTGACCCATATCAAAAGGAACACATTGGACAATTTCTAAGCTCTTACTGAATTGCTGTTACATCTAACGATTCACATGAATCATCGGAGTGCCTAAGTTCGGGCAGTGAACATTTCACACATCTTATTTTTAATAATACAAGGCAAAGAATAGTAAGAAAAAAGAAAGAAAGAAATAGTAAAATAGTATTCTGGAATAAGGCTAATGGCTCTGCAATATACTTTGAAACTCTTTTAAAATATCTTTGACTTCTCAAGTAAGATTAACTAGGTGGTTGTAGTGGTTTCAAACATGAAAAGAAGAAATAGAAAACATGAGCTAATATGACTATTCTGTCTATAATCTATAATATCTATAATATGATTATTTTATCTATAAAGGTACCAAAATATATGACAGAATGTTAAAAACTTCCTGGCAAATTCTCCAAGTCAACTGATTCTTTTACAAGAAAGTCTTCATATTTCATAAATGTTAACACTTTCAAATTTTGTTTGATGCAAACTATATAATGTTTCATATCAAATGAACACAAAATACTATTACTTTTATATTTTGCTTTAGTTTAATTAATCTGTACCCCAGGAGTGATGATTCCTTAGTTCTAAATATAATAAAAGAAGTAAATTTTAGGATGGACATATGCTACCTAGTACTAAAATTTTATCAGTGCCTATTTTCAGCTTTATATATGTTGAATACCAACAGTCATTGTTATTTAATAATTTTGTAGCTTAGTTTCTCTCTTCATAAAATTATTCTTTCATATTATTTTTGTGTGATAGATACATTTATATTACTTACATACTAATTTAGGAGATGTTTGAATGAATGATATAAAACAATATTTTGATTTGAATAGTCAGTCATATTTTCTAAGAAGTCTATTAATGGATAACTTTTAGTTTATTGAGATCATGCAATTCTACAAAACAGAAATAACCAAACAAAGCTATCTTAGTCATTGTATAGCACAAAGCTGAAAAATAGTAGATACTTATTGGTATTCATATTAATGAATACTATGCCTTCATGATAAAAACAAATGATACAAGACTGAATATCATCAAAAATCAAATAACAGTTTATAGTCATGTAACCATGCTCAAATTTTAAGCAGAATATAAATTACCTATATGTATGCATGTGCATGTGTGTGTCTGAAAAATATTCCAAGTTATTATTATTTAATGAGACATTAATAGATATGTTGCTAAAATGTTAAAAATTACCTTCTGGAAAAAATTTAAAATGGAGTATATCTATAATCTTACCAAAACTCAAAGGAAAATAGTCCTCATGGAAAATATTCAATAAGTCAAAAACAAACTTAATGCACAGCATCTCCTTTTTTGTGTGAAATTATTGAACAGATTTCACTATTTCTTTATGTTAGTAATTTAAGAGAATGACTGTATCAATATGTAGAAGAAAACAATATTTCTCACTAAATTTTCTATTGTTAAAACATAATAAACTAGCTTAATCATTGTCTATAAGAGGAAAAAAACCAACTATATCATAGCTAATGCCTAATTTTAGGAATCCTACACCATTCTCTCTGAGTCTATTTCAGAAAAATTTCACACTTTTTATATATGCCAAAATACTCATCACCCCAAACAAGACAACATTATTATGAATTATAAGATTTTCTTAAAAATTTAATCATGGCCTCAAAATTCTTCATAAACTCTAGGGAACTATTGCCATTAGAAGTGAAAATTTTGGTATTAATAATTGAGATCAATTTGCCATTCCTTTTTAAGGTAAAGTTCTAAAGACATCCTCTAACAACAAAGACCTACTACTGCATCTAAAATTGAAAATCATTATAATGAATTCAACACCATTATAGTATCCAATAAGGTAATTTGTATCTAAATGCAAAGTAACTTCTCTAGATTTTTGCTTAGCAACACTGAAATAGAAGACATGCATCCCCAACAAAGGAAACTATAAGCAAGGTGAAAAGACAGCCCTCAGATCGGGAGAAAATAATAGCAAACAAAGCAACAAAGGATTAATCTCAAAAATATACAAGCAACAACTGCAGCTCAATTCCAGAAAAACAGATGACCCAATCAAAAAATGGGCTAAAGAACTAAACAGACATTTCTCCAAAGAAGACATACAGATAGCTAATAAACACATGAAAAGATGCTCAACATCACTCATTATCAGAGAAATGCACATCAAAACCACCATGAGGTACCACTACACACCAGTCAGGATGGCTGCTATCCAAGAGTCTACAAGCAATAAATGCTGGAGAGGGTGTGGAGAAAAGGGAACCCTCTTACACTGTTGGTGGGAATGCAAACTAGTACAGCCGCTACGGAGAACAGTGTAGAGATTTCTTAAAAAACTGGAAATAGAACTGCCATATGACCCAGCAATCCCACTTCTGGGCATACACACTGAGGAAACCAGATCTGAAAGAGACACGTGCACCCCAATGTTCATCGCAGCACTGTTTATAATAGCCAGGACATGGAAGCAACCTAGATGCCCATCAGCAGATGAATGGATAAGGAAGCTGTGGTACATATACACCGTGGAATATTACTCAGCCATTAAAAAGAATTCATTTGAATCAGTTCTAATGAGATGGATGAAACTGGAGCCCATTATACAGAGTGAAGTAAGCCAGAAAGATAAAGACCAGTACAGTATACTAACACATATATATGGGATTTAGAAAGATGGTAATGATAACCCTATATGCAAAACAAAAAAAGAGACACAGATGTACAGAACAGACTTTTGGACTCTGTGGGAGAAGGCGAGGGTGGGATGATCCGAGAGAACAGCACTGAAACAAGTATAAGGGTGAAACAGATCACCAGCCCAGGTTGGATGCATGAGACAAGTGCTCGGGCCTGGTGCACTGGGAGGACCCAGAGGGATGGGATGGGGAGGGAGAGGAGAGGGGGGATCGGGATGGGGAACACATGTAAATCCATGGCTGATTCATGTCAATGTATGGCAAAAACCACTACAATAAAAAAAAAAAAAGAAGAAGACATGCATCCCAAATGACATAGTAATTCCATCTCTGGTTACACCGCTCTGGAGAACCTCTCAAAGGAGTGTACAAAATACATATATGTATGTATATAACTATTTACAGTAATATTTGTTAATGCCAGAAATAGAACCTAAGTATTAATAAGAGAATAGGTAAATCAATTGCAATATATTTATAAAATGGAATAAAAGCAGTAAAAATTAATAAACTAGCATCTCCTAAATTAATTCTTTATTTATTTCAACAAATATTCTTTCAGTATTTTCCTCACTCATTCCACCTTGAGTCAGATGCTTCCACAGTCTTTTTCCATCAAGCTGGCATATTAGCACTATTTTTTTCTCACTACTGTGCCCATAATTCAAATAATTATTACCAGGTGAAAAGTGATAGTCATTAAGGAAAGTGATTTCTCTCATAAAATTAATAAGTGGATAAGCATTTTATCTATCAATATGTTTTCTCTTTTGTTTATGAGAAAAGGTAACAAAAATAAATACACTTACAGTTAATTTTCTTACTATAATCAAGTAAGGGACAACACTTTTCATGCACTCCTTATCACCTATTTTTCTCAACATGAAAAATACATTTGCGATTTTCTTTCTCCATAAGGAAAATCCAAAACCAAGTCCATGTAATCTCACATATAATGAATCAAACTTTAAAATATCTAAGCAAGTATTTCTTTAATGTTATAATAGCTTAAATTTTACTTAAGAGAAACACAATATTCCTTTAGAAATATTAGCTGTTATTAGGTTAACTATTGAGATAATATAAATTAAAGTAAAGGTGAAATAGTTATTATTTCTAGAGGAAGTTTTTTTTTTGTTTTTTTTTTTTTACTTTATTCACTGAATCCGGAAATGATACCTCTAATGCTACCCTCTCTCTTGCTTCTTCCCCCTATTTTTCATTATGATCCATCATAGTCATGTATAAAAGAAAGTCATAATATTGTCATCAGTGTCATTTTGAATGACAGCTTATCCTAATAGTATGTATCTACTGCTTTCTCATTTCTTGTTAGACTTTCAGTTCCAACTTTGCTCTTAGATCTGCATTTGTATTCAATGTGTCAACTGAAATTGTTTGAAGCATAATTTTCTCCAATTTCATCTATATGTTTTCATAGTTATTGAATAGTATATCCCTGAGGGTAGAGTTTTCGCTTGATTTAATTCTGTAAGTTGTTATAGAAATCGGCATTATATCTGATGAATAGAAAGTAATTACTATTTTTCAAAGAAGTAAACACATAATGCTCACACTTATTGAGCTCATTTGACTGCCTTGCCTAATGAAATTATATTTCTATTGTAATTTTGCAAATTTTTTCATTATTAGGCTAAGGTGCATGTTTGCCCTGATGGCATTCTTTCACTTTTAATTAACCATAACATATTTATATTGATATTTGTTTTTCTCTGAATTTTTTAAAACAATAGAAATTAAAACATATTAATAGTTATTTTTATAAGCAACAAAGTCATTATATTTTCAGTTCAGTTCAGTTCAGTTCAGTCGCTCAGTCGTGTCCGACTCTTTGCAACCCCATGGACTGCAGCACGTCAGACCTCCCTGTCCATCACAAACTCCTGGAGTTTACTCAAAATTATGTCCACTGAGTCAGTGATGCCATCCAACCAGCTCATCCTCTGTCATCCCCTTCTCCTCGCGCCTTCAATTTTTCCCAGCAACAGGGTCTTCTCAAATGAGTCAGCTCTTCACATCAGGTGGCCAAAGTATTGGAGTTTCAGCTTCAACATCAGTCCTTCCAATGAACACTCAGGACTGATCTCCTTTAGCATGGACTGGCTGGATCTCCTTGTGGTCCAAGAGACTCTCAAGAGTCTTCTCCAACACCACAGTTCAAAAGCATCAATTCTTCACCACTCACCTTTCTTCACCGTCCAACTCTCACATCCATACATGACTACTGGAAGAGCCATAGCCTTGACTAGACCGACCTTTGTTGGCAAAGTAATGTCTCTGCTTTTTAATATGCTGTTGTGGTTGGTCATAACTTTTCTCCCAAGGGGTAAGTGTCTTTTAATTTCATGACTGCAGTCACTATCTGCAGTGATTTTGGAGCCCAAGAAAATAAAGTCTGACACTGTTTCCACTGTTTCTCCATCTATTTGCCATGAAGTGATAGGACCGGATGCCATGACCTAAGTTTTCTAAATGTTGAGCTTTAAGCCAACTTTTTCACTCTCCTCTTTCACTTTCATCAAGAGATTCTTTAGTTCTTCACTTTCTGCCATAAGGGTGGTGTCATCTGCATATCTGAGGTTATTGATATTTCTCCCGGCAATCTTGATTCCAGCTTGTGCTTCCTCCAGCCCAGTGTTTCTCATGATGTACTCTGCGTATAAGTTAAATAAACAGGATGACAATATACAGCCTTGACATACTCCTTTTGCTATTGGGGACCAATCTGTTGGCCCAGGTCTAGATCTAACTGTTGCTTCCTGACCTGCATACAGAATTTTCCATTGTTTATTGTGATCCACACAGTCAAAGGCTTTGGCATAGTCAATAAAGCAGAAGTGGATGTTTTTCTGGAACTCTCTTGCTTTTTCAATGATCCAGCAAATGCTGGCAATTTGATCTCAGTTCCTCTGCCTTTTCTAAATCCAGCTTGAACATCTGGAAGTTCATGGTTCACATACTGTTGAAGCCTGGCTTGGAGAATTTTGAGCATTACTTTACTAACGTGTGAGATGGGTGCAATTGTGTAGTAGTTTGAGCATTGTTTGGCATTGCCTTTCTTAGGGGTTGGAATGAAAACTGACCTTTTCCAGTCCTGTGGCCACTGCTGAGTTTTCCAAATTTGCTGGCATATTGAGTGCAGCACTTTCACAGCATCATCTTTTAGGATTTGAAATAGCTCAACTGGAATTTCATCACCTCCACTAGCTTTGTTTGTGGTGATGCTTCCTGAGTCCCACTTGACTTCAAATTCACATTCCAATTATATTTTGAGTTACATAAGGAACTTGGAACTATATTCCAGTAATTTAAATAAATTTTATGTATTTATATACTCATTAGCTGGCTATTTTGCTTAATATATGTCATTTTCCATTTTTAATATTTGATTCATATGCATGATAATACTTTATTGATGAAAAGTTTCTTACCATTTCTATTCTTTAAATGCATTTCTTATGGAATCCAAGTAGCAACATCTGCATAATGGACCACATAATCAATTCTCTAAATGTATCAGGTTTAAAAAGTTTTCAGTTGTTAGACCTAACTTCTGATGTGTTCAAACATTTCTCAAGGTAAAGTATTTTATCTTTTTTTCCAGTTGCACTGAGACATAATTGCCATATGAAATTGTGTGAGTGTATTTTGTACAATGTGATGATTTGATACACTTGTCTATTACTAAATGATTACCACAGGAGGGTTAGTTAACACCTCCATTGCCACATAATCACCATTTCTTTTTCTGTGATAAGAAAACTTAAGATCTACTCTCTTTGCAACTTTAAAGCATGTAATAATAATATATATAATTATAATTATATTTCATTACTGTATAAAATACAGCATTATTAGCCATAGTCATTATGTACTGCATTAGATACCCAAAACTTACTCATCTTAGAACTGAGAGTTTGTACCTTTTGACCAATATCTCCACATTTCCCCATTCCCTAGGTCCTGACATCCACCAGTCTACCTGTTTCCAAGATTATAGTGATACCATTTATTTATGTGATGTCACAATATTTGTCTTTCTCTGTATAACTTCACTCATTTAACATAAGGCCCTCACAGTCCAGCCATTTGGTCACAAGTGGCAAGATTTACTCCTTCGCATGCTTGAAGAACATTCCATTGTCTATATAGACAATTATAGATATACCACATCTTATAATTATAGATGTTACCACATCTTCATTATCCATTCATATGCAGACAGACTTTTCCCTTGTTTCTTGGCTCTTGTGAGTAATGTTGCAATGAGTGTGGCAGTGAAGACAACTCTTAGAGAATCTAATTTTATTTTCCTTGAATATATACTCAGAAGTGGATTGCTGAATCATATGGTAGCTTTGTTTGTAATTTTTAAAGAAACTCCGTACTCAACATAGCGGCTATGCCAACTTACATTCCCACCAACAGAGCACAGGGATTTCTTTTCTCCACACCCTTGCTGAATTATCTCTATTTTTTTGATAACCTTCATTCTGACAGGTGTGAGGTGATATCTCAATATGGTTTTGATTTGCATTTTCCTGGTGGTCAGTGATGCTGAGCATTTTTTCCTGTACCTGTTGACCATCTGAATGTCTTCTTTAGAGAAATTTCTATTCGGCTCTTCTGCCATTGTTTAACTGGATTTTTTTTTTTTTTTTTTTTTTTTTTTTGCTATTGAATTGTATGGGTTCCTCATGTATTTCGGGTATTAACTCCTTATCAGCTTTGTTTGCAATCACTTTCTTTCATTTCATATGATGCTTTTTCAGTGTTAAGTTTGCTCATTTGGTTGGTTTTTTGTTTTTGTCTGTGGGTTTTTTGTTTGTTTTTTTCTGTGTAGAATCTTTTTAATTTGATATAACCCAACTTAATAATTTTCATTTTTGTTGCTGTGCTTTTCATGTCATACCCAAAAACCTTTGTCAAGACCAACGTCAAGGAGGTTTTTCCTATCTTTTTTCTAAGAGTTTTGTGGTTTAAGGTCTTATGCCTAAGATTTTAATCCATTTCTAGTTAATAATATTTTTGTTTGTAACAGGGCATCCAATTTCTTTCTTATGTATGTGATTATCCATTTTCCCCAATCCAAGTTTTTAAAGAAACTGTCATTTTCCCATTGAGTCTTCTTGACTCTCTTGCCAAACGTTAGTTGATGGTATGTGCAAGAATTTATTTCTGGCTCTTAATTCTGCTCCATGTGTTTATGGTTCTATATATATGTCAATACCATGATACTTCTATAACTTTACTGCTTTGAAATTTACTTTGAAATCAGGAAGTGTGATGTCTCCAGCTTTGTTCTTCTTTCTCTGGATTTCTTTGGCTATTTGGTGATCTTTTGTGGTTCCATACAAATTTAGGATTGTTTCTTCTGTATCTGTGAAAAATGCCATTGGAATTTTGATAAGAATTTTATTAAATCCATAAATGTGTTTGGGTTGTATGGATGTTTTAACAATATTACCTCTTCTGATCCATAAAGAAGGATATCTTTCAATTTTTTTGACTTCCTTAATATTTTTCATCAAAGTCTTATACTTTTCTGTGTACAGATTCTTCACTCTTTTATTTAAATTTATCCCCAAGTATTTTATTGTTTTTGATATTATTGTGAATGAGAATATTTTTTTCAGATATTTCAGTGTTAGTATATTAAAAACCCAACTGATTTCTATATGTTGATTTTGCATGTTGCAAAATTAATGAATTGTTCATTACTTCTAATAGTTTTTTGATGGTGTCTCTAAGATTTTCTACATATGAGGTCATGTAATTAGCCAATAGACAGTTTTACATTTCCTTATTGATCTGAATATCCTTTGTTTATTTATTTATTTTTTGCGTGATTTCTCTGCCTAGATTGTCCAGTAATATTTTAATATAAGTGGTGAAAGCAGGCACCCTTTTTATGTTCCTGATCTTAGAAGATACAGCTTCAACTATTTAATATTAAGTATGGTGTTAGCTGGGGGGTTGTCATTTATACCTTTATTATGTTGAGTTTTGTTCCTACTATACCCAGTTTGTTGAGAGTTTTTAATCATGAAAGGATGTATTTAGTCAAATGCTTTTTATCCAGTCAGTTAATATATATTTTAACCTTTTAGTCTATTAATATGCTATATCACATTTATTAATTTGTATATGCCGAACCATTCACACATCACAGGAATAAATCCCACTTGATTACAGGAATAAATCTCACTTGATCATGATGATCCTTTTAAAATGCTATTGAATTTGGCTTCCTATTATTTTATTGAGAATTTTTGCATCTATACTCATGAGGGATATCAACTTGTAGTTTTCTTTTCTTGTGCTGTCCTTTTCTGACTTTGATATCAGCAAAATGCTAGCCTCGTAAATGAGTTTGAGAATATCTCCTCCTCTTCAACTGTTTTCGAAGTGTTTGAGAAAGATTGCCATTCATTCTTATCTAAATGTTTCATAGAATTTAGCAGGGAAACCATCTGGTCCAGACTTTTTCTTTGTTGGGAATTTTAAAACTACTAATTTAATCTCCCTATTCATCATTGATCTGTCCAGATTTTCTATTTCTTCAGTCTTGGTAGGTTTCATGTTAATATCAATTTATCCATTTATTCAAGGTTATCCAATGTGTTTGCATATAATTCTTCATAGTAGTCTCTTATAACTGGGACTTCTCTGCTAGACTCCTGATTTCAGAGTCTCTTACATCCTGATGGTCTAAGAAAACACGCTCCGGGGACTCCCAGACTGTGGCTGAGAGAGCCTGCAGCCGATTCCCAGGTCACTAGAGGGTCCACAGCTGGGAGTAAAGTCTGTTGACCTATCACCGCACACACAGTGGATGGGACTCCTCCCAGGTCCCTTGGCAGTTAGCTGTGGACCCCACAGCTCCTACAAAGGCGTTTTTATCTATGGATGGATGCCAAATTGTTGTTGTTGAGGAGGGGATACAGGCAAGGGAGGTTTTCTTTGGCTGTCTGGTTAACATCATTCCTCCAAAATAATATTTTAGACTAATACATTCATTAATTTGAAAAAGTTTGGTATATTTTCACTGAAAAAGATTGGTAACCTCCAAATTTTTCTAAACCTACTTTAAGCCAGTAATATGTAAGTGCTTTTCTATATGATATTTACAGTGATTTTTACAATTATTATGTGAGGTAGATGATAACATCCAATTGTACAAAAAAGAAAAAATGACTTTCAGAGAAGTTAACTACTTGTCTAAAAGCACCTCTTTGTAAATGAAGACGTCAAGAAATAAAAAACAAACACAAGGACAAAGAAATTAAGACCTATTTTCCTATAAATAAGGGAGAAATACATATATATATTTAAAAAATATCCCAAATAATGTATTCACTCCACTTATTATATCATATGGCCTTGATGATAATTTACTAAAAATTTTAAACATTTTTTTTTTTGCTGAATAGGTAAAACATATCAAAGTGCTCGAATAAATTCTAGAAAGCAAAAGTCAGCTCAATTTATTCAAAAAATAATTAAAAGATTAATAGAACATTCATTTCCCTCTGGTAGGCATGATTTCATCTCTGCTTTTTTTTTCTGTTCTCATTGTGATGATCAATCATGATATACACAGCAACCTGTCAAAATGTGCTACATTAGCAAGTCTGGGGTGCTTTGCTCATCTTTCCCTTCAAAGTCCATGCATTTTAATAGGACAAGTGGGCTCAAGTTGTTATTAGGGAGGAAGTAAAGCAGAGAATAAATCAAGATCATCTTGCTTTAATATTCTTTATGATATTTTTTTCTATTGGTTAAAAAAGTGTGTGGTGATCACGCTTTGTTCAATCAGAAATTTGTAGCATTCTGTATGGAAACATATGGTACAGTTTTAGGCAAACCTGGAGAAAACATACATTTTTATTATATAAATCCTATAATGACACAGAATTGTGTAATAAACAACTTATGTAAATTCCTTTTTAGTTAGGAAGAAAGTTTTGCTCATTTGACATTTCTTCTGTCTATAGTTAAACCCTTTCAAGTTAATTCCTTTCATACTAACAATTTATTTTGCTTCTTCAAGGGTTAGTAACTTTTGTCAATGAAAGAGTGGCATATGCAAATTCCCAAAAGGGCAATATAATATTATTATATCCAAATGGAATAACACCAAAATATTTTCTAATCACTTAAAGTATCTACTTAGACTGAGTACCTGATATGCTATATTTTTTTTTAATTATTGTGATAAAATTGTCATAGCACATTATATTAGTTTCAAGGGTACAATGTAATGATTTGATATTTGTATATACTGCAAAATGCTCATCACAGTAAGTCTAGTTAACATCTGCCATCATACACATAGACATTACAACAGAAATCTTACTTTTCTTGTCGTGAATACTTTAAGATCTACTCTGTTAGAAACTTTCAAATATGTAATATAGTTTTACTAACTATAGTCATCATGCTGTACTTTCCATCCTCATGAAACAAATATTTTATAAATGAAAATCTGTAACTTTTGTCTCCACCCATTTCACTCAAACCCCCCAACCCTTACCTCTGGTAACCACCAATCTATTCTTTGTATCTTTGAGTTTGCTTTTAAAAATTGTTGTTTTTAATTCCACATGTAAGTGAGATCATATAGTATTTGTATTTGTTAAGCTATTTATAGTAGTTAGGCTGTCATCTGCTACAGGTAACAAAAGACCCAACCAAATAAAATTTATATAATAAGATGATTATTGCATTTCATAAGATATATTAGTTCATATTACAGAGATTCTGTAGAAAGAATGACTTTAAATTGGCTAATTTAGAAACTCATTGTTTCCCTTCAAAGTCATAGGATGGCTGCAGAAATGCTAGGCATCATCATTTTACTCAGCAACATACAAAGGCATAAAAACTGAGAAAGCTCTTAATTTCTATTCCAGTTCAAGATTGAGAAAACTTTCTGGGAAATGCCTCAGCAGATGTTTCCTTACTTTGTATTCATTAGGTTTGCATCACATGCTAACACCTGAAGCAATCAATGTCAAGGGGAATGGATCTTTTATGATTAGCTTGGACTTTATTTACTGCTCAAATCAATGGCAATAAGTGAATAAAATCTAGTTTCTGTTATGAAAAAATAAAGAAGCTGGATATAGGAACAGTTTTGGATAAGCAAACAATAATGATTCCAGTACCTTTTATGATGCAAAAATCTTTAAAGTATTTTATGTTTTTGTGTAATATTCATTATCAAAATACAAATATGAATTTATTAGTTCTACTAATTTCACAAAGTTAATTAATTTGCACTCTTTGAGTATTATTCTGGTATGTGATATCATGATAGGACTATATATATATATATATAAAACATGTGTATAAAATGTTTTAGCATATATATTAAATTGAAAATAATTAGAAAAGTGGCAATGAGGGAGAGAATGGAGTGTTAACTTGTGGGGTTCATTTTATTTTTTAGGTGAATAAAACACAGGCAGCATAAAACAAAGGAAAACAATGCAGCAATGGCATGTCAGAAAACATATAATCCAAGGCTCAGGCTACAGTAGAATATTTTATAATGAGGTTTGGGTAGATTTAAAATAGCGGAACTGTAGAAGTGAAGTTTTGGTGGTGGTGGAAACAGAATGAACAGGGATGAGCTTAGTATATGGAATCTGGTTTGAGGGTTAGTAGAGAGTTGGGGAATATAAATTTTGATTATAGATAATTCTCAGTTGAAGATCAGTTTTTTTAAAGCTTACTCTTTCATATTGTTATATCTGCAAATCAAATTCCTATGAAAATTTCTATGGAAGAGTGACTATGGGCAACAAGAAAGAGTTTTCAGTTTCATTTCAATGACAGATTCATTATTTACTTTATTCATTTTGATTTTGCGTAAGCTACTTAACTCCTCTATGACATCACCTATAAAATGGAAATAATTTTGGCCTCTTCCTTCTTGAGATAGCCCACACTCTATCGAATGGAATGTGTTTCTCTCTAAATAAATCCATTTCTTACCTATCAAAAAAAAAAGAAAGAAAGAATTCTTACACCTATTGCTCAGAATTGTCATGATGTAATCAGTAAAGTTGTGTTAAAGAAGCTGCACAAAACCATCAGCTATTAATAGGTGATTAATAAATACTAGTGTATATTAGTAACAATACTACTAATTACTTCCTGTGACATGCAAGTTTAGATTAATAGATAAAGATATATAATCTTATTAATAGCTCTAGGTAAGCATTTTGAATATTTATTGGCACATGGAGTTAACAAGGTATTAATAATATTGACATTCAAAGAATTTCATAGTCTCAAAGTGAAAATCCACAAGCAGAAATTTTCCCAACAAGACATCCCTCTTCATGTTACTGTATTTGTAAGAGTGACCATTCTAGGGTAACTCTAGAGTTGACATCAAACTCTCTGTATTTGTTATGAAAATATGTGGGCTAATACTATTTTAGACCTCGTAGTGTTAAGTACAAAAATAATATTTTGTAAAGTCACAGTTGTGTATGAGCATTTGGAACTAAGAAGGTATTCATTATTATAATGAATTTAATCCTGATGGGCAGTATTCTCTGTTAAAATTGCATTTAAAGTATTAAGAATAGCTGAAAATAAAGACTAGATGAATCACTTGAAAAGAATCTGCCAAACTATCAGTGTGTGCCATAATACGTAAAAGTCTGAACGGAGTAGCTCTGCATAGTCGGTCTTAGAAATAGCTTCATCAAGAGTGGGTCTAAGGAATACCTGTCAATAAACAAGCAGCTCCATCTGCTGCGTAGTGATGTGTTCTTTCCAGACCTCACAGACTCATGTTTCATGTGTCAGTGTTCCAGTGTAGATCAGAAAGGGCCACCCAAATGCTCTGGAAACTGAAGCGCTGTTTACACCAAATTAAAGTGCCTCCAACATGACAGTCTTGGTGGATTACTTTTAAGTTTATTGCACTGCGTGGCATTATCTCACTAAATAAAACTGTGTTGTTCTAATTTCGGGGTGAATATTTAAATTAAGAGGTTTTTTCCCCAAGGAAAAACCCGAGTGCTTTAATTTCATTTACACTTGGCGTTAAGTGACTTTAAAGCTCTCCTTTATGTGCACCTTATTATTAAAGTCCCTCTTCCCTCAAAGAAACCAGTTGACTCTAGACTGTGAATGGTGTCTGACTGAGAACAACTATAATACCATTTTCTTTCTCAACTTCTCATTTTCTTCTACAAGTAAATCAAAATGATTTTCTAGGTGGAAACATTGAGCATTTATTGCTCATAACAAAAACAAAAGTTAACTCATCCTCACCAGAAAAGGAGAATATCTGGAGTTAACAGGTCTAATTATCCCATTGTCTATTTTCCTAAACAGGTATCTGTTAGGCCATAGAGCATACCTTGCTATTTTCACTCAAGTACTTTTGTATTTTTGTTGTTGCATGTTTCAAATATACACAGATTTAAATTTTCTTTGTTTTATTCATTAACTGTATGTTGAAGATTTAAGTATCAGGGCACTGGGCTAAACACTAGACATGTAACAGAGTCCCAAATAATAGTCACTCTTTTTACTTGCAGAGGAAATAATTATCTATTATAGAAACAGACAAAATTAATTAATTAGTCAATTAATTAGCATCTATAGATGTGTGAAATGAAAAAGGTACATTCAGGAAAACTGAAACATATATGCATATATAATTGTTCTTATTTTCTTTTTGGTGTTCAGTATTTATCAATGAAATTATGAGTATTTTTCAGTGAAATATGAAATAAAATGAGAACTGCTGGGTAAAAATTTTAGAGAACATGTTTGTTCATGAAGGGCAAAGGGAAAAATATTTTAAGAAAAAAATTCAATTACAGGAGATGATTCCTAGGACAGACACAGGGGTAGTGTGAAATAAAATTCACATTTTATGGTAAGACAAAAATTTAAACATAAAAAAACTTTCTCTGCTCTTTGCTCCCACCTCCCCATATTGGATACTGTGTATCTTACATTGTGCATCAACTAAACCTCCCCCATCAGCAAGAATAGTTGCTCAACCATAAAGAGCAGCACTGTTCTAGCACTTACAAGCAACTCCTTGAAAGATAGCATTCCTCAATCTTGTAAGGGGTTTAAATTTGAACTGTGTAATCTGGCAATATTACCCCATTCCACGTGCAGCCCTCTGTCTCAAAATTTACGTAGGTATGCTTTGACCTCTCGTGGGTTGAAGAGTTCTCAGGGCTTTCTGAGAGCCTGTTCCTGGGTTGTAATCCTCAATACAGTTCATATATTTTCTTCATTATATCAACTAATTAATTTTCTCTTTGAGAGTAGAAAAATGCCTACATGTTGGTTCTGCCTCCAAGACATCATTACTCCCAAAATCAAGCAGGACCCTGAGGGCAATTCCAGGCACAAAAGTCTTTCCGTATCACCCCATTTCTTGTCCAAGGAAAAAAGCTCCAACCTTTTATTCTTTCCCTAAGTTCCAAAGGGCAGATTCAGGTTCTGCAAGTAGTGAGGGAAGGCACAAACAAAGGAAAGGCAGGCAAGGAGAACAGTGCAGTGAGGGGGCAGCGTCCCAGCCCTCCCCAGCGTTACACACAGCAATCTGACGCACATCTCAGTTCTGCTACAAGAACTAAGGTCCCCGCCCCGGTGGAGGCTGAGTACAAGCATGTGGACCCCAGGCTGGTTGGAACCAGGGACTGATGATTGAGATTCCTGGACCACCATCCTGTTAACTCACCACCAACCAAGCAGAGGAAGCTCACACAGCCGCAGACCTCCCCACCAAATCCTGCCTATGAAACTCTTCCCTAAAATCATCAGGGAGTTGGGGCCTTTTGAGCATGAACTGCTCTGTTCTCCTCGCTTGACCTGGCAATAAACATTTCTCTGCTCCAAACTCCAACCTTTCCGTTTGTTTGGCCTCCCTGTGTGATGGCTACATGAACTTGGATTCAACAACACTCTGGATTTTTTTCCCCTTTAATTTGTTAGTCAGAAATTCCACTGAACACAGTAATTTGTATGAATACACATCTATTTTTAAATTGTAAAGATTCTTAAGATAGCATTAATCCCACTTGCGTAAAAAGAATTAGAAAGTTACATTGCTTTCTTATTATAACTTGAGAGCAGCAACATCAAAAGGTGGAACACTGATGGTGGGGAAGAAGAGGCAGATAACTCTGGAACAGCATGAATTTTGCCAAGGATGGGTCAGATCAGAGTCGCAGCCCTTCAGGGTGGTTTGGGCTTATGAGGTCTCTGGAGAAAGCCCTGGAAAAGCAGGCTGGAAAGGGGGAATGGCTGTGGGATCCAAACAAATGCCAGAGAAGGGAAGAGGCTGTTTTTTCCTCACATCCTTTCTCCAGGGACACAGGAATAATAGGCAGATACTATCAGCCAAATAATGGGTTAAAGCAGCTATTTGTGGGCTTGCTTGGGAAACACTAACATTTAACCTAGTTTATACATAAAAATATGTTCTTAGTCCCAAACAAGTGACTCACAAATGCACTTTTGGAATACAATCCATTCATAAATTGTGGTCTCCTCCTATAATTACATTCAGACAAAAATCCTCTGACTCATAAACAAATTAAACAAATAATTTCCTTCCCAAACATCTGTTAGTATGAATTGCAATCCTGTATACTGGCCACAAGATGCCTTATAATAACATATGTGGTACAACTTTAGCATATGAACAACATGAAGTCATGAGTTCTTATGGACCTGGTTAGCCATGATTAACCATTTATTCATACCCTTTCCCCCAAAATTTTAGTCAGGACTTTTTAGAGCAGTAGATGGTAACTTCATTCTTTCTTGGACAATCTAGAGGGTACATTATTTTTGAAGATAATAAACTCTGGGACTATTACTAATGACTTTATCTTTTCTTTTATAATATTCTTCTAACTTCCATTTACATCTTTATAGTTGAAATTAATTAAATCCATTTGACATCACTGGAAGTAGTAACTTTTCTGTAGAGAACAAATCCAATAATTACTGTCACAGACTTAGGAGGTAGTTGATTGCCAATAACATAGATATAAAGTAGATAAAGGATGTCATTAAACAGAACACCCATCTTGGTTAATAAGGAGTCAGCCTTCCTCTAAAATTATTTGGCAAACCTAATATTTTAAAGTGATAATGAGAAAAACTAGAGATTATATTGTATGATAATAATATTCATTAATAGTATTCAGTGCTTATGACATTATGGATCTTTTGGTATGATATGATATCATTTAATGTTATATATAAGATTAGATAGCAGGTTTATGACAGTTCTAAAATGAAGAAAATGAAATAGAAAAAGATTAATCATCTTGTTCAAGGTTGCATGGCTGAGTGGTAGAGTTCATGCATGCCATTCTGGTGAATAAAAGAAATATTTTGTATAATTGATTTTTTTTTTTTTTTTTTAAATATTATTTTATTAGTTGGAGGCCAATCACTTTACAACATTTCAGTGGGTTTTATCATACATTGACATGAATCAGCCATATAGTTACACGTATTCCCCATCCCGATCCCCCCTCCCACCTCCCTCCCCACCCGACTCCTCAGGGTCCTCCCAGTGCACCAGGCAAGAGCACCTGATTCATGCATCCCACCTGGGCTGGTGATCCGTTTCACCATAGATAGTATACATGCTGTTCTTTCAAAACATCCCACCCTCACGTTCTCCCCCAGAGTTCAAAAGTCTGTTCTGTACTTCTGTGTCTCTTTTTCTGTTTTGCATATAGGGTTATTGCCACCATCTATCTAAATTCCGTATATATGTGTTAGTATACTGTAATGTTCTTTATCTTTCTGGCTTACTTCACTCTGTATAATGGGCTCCAGTTTCATCCATCTCATTAGAACTGATTCAAATGAATTCTTTTTAACGGCTGAGTAATATTCCATGGTGTATATGTACCACAGCTTCCTTATCCATTCATCTGTTGATGGGCATCTGGGTTGCTTCCATGTCCTGGCTATTATAAACAGTGCTGCGATGAACATTGGGGTGCACGTGTCTCTTTCAGATCTGGATTCCTCAGTGTGTATGCCCAGAAGTGGGATTGCTGGGTCATATGGCAGTTCTATTTCCAGTTTTTTAAGAAATCTCCACACTGTTTTCCATAGTGGCTGTACTAGTTTGCATTCCCACCAACAGTGTAAGAGGGTTCCCTTTTCTCCACACCCTCTCCAGCATTTATTGCTTGTAGACTTTTGGATAGCAGCCATCCTGACTGGCGTGTAATGGTACCTCATTGTGGTTTTGATTTGCATTTCTCTGATGATGAGTGATGTTGAGCATCTTTTCATGTGTTTGTTAGCCATCTGTATGTCTTCTTTGGAGAAATGTCTGTTTAGTTCTTTGGCCCATTTTTTGATTGGGTCGTTTATTTTTCTGGAATTGAGCTTCAGGAGTTGCTTGTATATTTTTGAGATTAATCCTTTGTCTGTTTCCTCATTTGTTATTATTTTCTCCCAATCTGAGGGCTGTCTTTTCACCTTACTTATAGTTTCCTTTGTTGTGCAAAAGCTTTTAATTTTCATTAGGTCCCATTTGTTTATTTTTGCTTTTATTTCCAATATTCTGGGAGGTGGGTCATAGAAGATCTTGCTGTGATTTATGTCGGAGAGTGTTTTGCCTATGTTCTCCTCTAGGAGTTTTATAGTTTCTGGTCTTACATTTAGATCTTTAATCCATTTTGAGTTTATTTTTGTGTATGGTGTTAGAAAGTGTTCTAGTTTCATTCTTTTACAAGTGGTTGACCAGTTTTCCCAGCACCACTTGTTAAAGAGATTGTCTTTTTTCCATTGTATATCCTTGCCTCCTTTGTCAAAGATGAGGTGTCCATAGGTTCGTGGATTTATCTCTGGGCTTTCTATTCTGTTCCATTGATCTATATTTCTGTCTTTGTGCCAGTACCATACTGTCTTGATGACTGTGGCTTTGTAGTAGAGTCTGAAGTCAGGCAGGTTGATTCCTCCAGTTCCTTTCTTCTTTCTCAAGATTACTTTGGCTATTCGAGGTTTTTTGTATTTCCATACAAATTGTGAAATTATTTGTTCTAGTTCTGTGAAAAATACCGTTGGTAGCTTGATAGGGATTGCATTGAATCTATAGATTGCTTTGGGTAGAATAGCCATTTTGACAATATTGATTCTTCCAATCCATGAACACGGTATGTTTCTCCATCTGTTTGTGTCCTCTTTGATTTCTTTCATCAGTGTTTTATAGTTTTCTATGTATAGGTCTTTTGTTTCTTTAGGTAGATATACTCCTAAGTATTTTATTCTTTTTGTTGCAATGGTGAATGGTATTGTTTCCTTAATTTCTCTTTCTGTTTTTTCATTGTTAGTGTATAGGAATGCAAGGGATTTCTGTGTGTTAATTTTATATCCTGCAACTTTACTATATTCATTGATTAGCTCTAGTAATTTTCTGGAAGAGTCTTTAGGGTTTTCTATGTAGAGGATCATGTCATCTGCAAACAGCGAGAGTTTCACTTCTTCTTTTCCTATCTGGATTCCTTTTATGTCTTTTTCTGCTCTGATTGCTGTGGCCAAAACTTCCAACACTATGTTGAATAGTAGTGGTGAGAGTGGGCATCCTTGTCTTGTTCCTGATTTCAGAGGAAATGCTTTCAATTTTTCACCATTGAGGGTGATGCTTGCTGTGGGTTTGTCATATATAGCTTTTATTATGTTGAGGTATGTTCCTTCTATTCCTGCTTTCTGGAGAGTTTTAATCATAAATGAGTGTTGAATTTTGTCAAAGGCTTTCTCTGCATCTATTGAGATAATCATATGGTTTTTATCTTTCAATTTGTTAATGTGGTGTATTACATTGATTGATTTGTGGATATTAAAGAATCCTTGCATTCCTGGGATAAAGCCCACTTGGTCATGGTGTATGATTTTTTTAATATGTTGTTGGATTCTGTTTGCTAGAATTTTGTTAAGGATTTTTGCATCTATGTTCATCAGTGATATTGGCCTGTAGTTTTCTTTTTTTGTGGCATCTTTGTCTGGTTTTGGAATTAGGGTGATGGTGGCCTCATAGAATGAGTTTGGAAGTTTACCTTCTTCTGCAATTTTCTGGAAGAGTTTGAGTAAGATAGGTGTTAGCTCTTCTCTAAATTTTTGGTAGAATTCAGCTGTGAAGCCATCTGGTCCTGGGCTTTTGTTTGCTGGAAGATTTCTGATTACAGTTTCGATTTCCTTGCTTGTGATGACTCTGTTAAGATCTTCTATTTCTTCCTGGTTCAGTTTTGGAAAGTTATACTTTTCTAAGAATTTGTCCATTTCATCCAAGTTGTCCATTTTATTGGCATAGAGCTGCTGGTAGTAGTCTCTTATGATCCTTTGTATTTCAGTGTTGTCTGTTGTGATCTCACCCTTTTCATTTCTTATTTTGTTAATTTGGTTCTTCTCTCTTTGTTTCTTAATGAGTCTTGCTAATGGTTTGTCAATTTTGTTTATTTTTTCAAAAAACCAGCTTTTAGCTTTGTTGATTTTTGCTATGGTCTCTTTAGTTTCTTTCGCATTTATTTCTGCCCTAATTTTTAAGATTTCTTTCCTTCTGCTAACCCTGGGGTTCTTCATTTCTTCCTTCTCTAATTGCTTTAGGTGTAGAGTTAGGTTATTTATTTGGCTTTTTTCTTGTTTCTTGATGTGTGCCTGTAATGCTATGAACCTTCCCCTTAGCACTGCTTTTACAGTGTCCCATAGGTTTTGGGTTGTTGTGTTTTCATTTTCATTTATTTCTATACATACTTTGATTTCTTTTTTGATTTCTTCTATGATTTGTTGGTTATTCAGAAGCGTGTTATTTAGCCTCCATATGTTAGAATTTTTAACAATTTTTTTCCTGTAATTCAGATCTAATCTTACTGCACTGTGGTCAGAAAAGATGACTGGAATGATTTCAATTTTTTTGAATTTTCCGAGACCAGATTTATGGCCCAGGATGTGATCTATTCTGGAGAAGGTTCCGTGTGCACTTGAGAAAAATGTGAAGTTGATTGTTTTGGGGTGAAATGTCCTATAGATATCAATTAGGTCTAGCTGGTCCATTGTATCATTTAAGGTTTGTGTTTCCTTGTTGATTTTCTGTTTAGTTGATCTATCCATGGCTGTGAGTGGGGTATTAAAGTCTCCCACTATTATTGTGTTACTATTAATTTCCTCTTTCATACTCGTTAGTGTTTGCCGTATATATTGTGGTGCTCCTATGTTGGGTGCATATATATTTATAATTGTTATATCTTCTTCTTGGATTGATCCTTTGATCATTATGTAGTGTCCTTCTTTGTCTCTTTTCACATCCTTTATTTGGAAGTCTATTTTATCTGATATGAGTATTGCGACTCCTGCTTTCTTTTGATCTCCGTTTGCGTGAAATATTTTTTTCCAGCCCTTCACTTTCAGTCTGTATGTGTCCCTTGTTTTGAGGTGGGTCTCTTGTAGACAGCATATATAGGGGTCTTGTTTTTGTATCCATTCAGCCAATCTTTGTCTTTTGGTTGGGGCATTCAACCCATTTACATTTAAGGTAATTATTGATAGGTGTGGTCCCGTTGTCATTTACTTTGTTGTTTTGGGTTCACGTTTATACAACCTTTCTGCATTTCCTGTCTAGAGAAGATCCTTTAGCATTTGTTGAAGAGCTGGTTTGGTGGTGCTGAATTGTCTCAGCTTTTGCTTGTCTGTAAAGCTTTTGAATTCTCCTTCATATCTGAATGAGATCCTTGCTGGGTACAGTAATCTAGGTTGTAGGTTATTCTCTTTCATTACTTTCAGTATGTCCTGCCATTCCCTTCTGGCCTGGAGGGTTTCTATTGATAGATCAGCTGTTATCCTTATAGGAATCCCTTTGTGTGTTATTTGTTGTTTCTCCCTTGCTGCTTTTAGTATTTGTTCTTTGTGTTTGATCTTTGTTAATTTGATTAATATGTGTCTTGGGGTGTTTCGCCTTGGGTTTATCCTGTTTGGGACTCTCTGGGTTTCTTGGACTTGGGTGGCTATTTCCTTCCCCATTTTAGGGAAGTTCTCAGCTATTATCTCCTCGAGTATTTTCTCATGGCCTTTCTTTTTGTCTTCTTCTTCTGGGACTCCTATGATTCGAATGTTGGGGCGTTTCACATTGTCCCAGAGGTCCCTGAGGTTGTCCTCATTTCTTTTGATCCTTTTTTCTTTTTTCCTCTCTGCTTCATTTATTTCCACCATTTTATCTTCTACCTCACTTATCCTATCTTCTGTCTCCGTTATTCTACTCTTGGTTCCCTCCAGAGTGTTTTTGATCTCATTCATTGCATTATTCATTTTTAATTGACTCTTTTTTATTTCTTCTAGATCTTTATTAAACATTTCTTGCATCTTTTCAATCTT
The DNA here is from genome assembly GCF_963930625.1 of Muntiacus reevesi. Taxonomy (NCBI): domain Eukaryota; kingdom Metazoa; phylum Chordata; class Mammalia; order Artiodactyla; family Cervidae; genus Muntiacus; species Muntiacus reevesi. The sequence continues at coordinate 17,456,018 of NC_089269.1, read as the reverse complement.
TGTCTCCAGGCTATTTATCTGTACCTCCATTTTGCTTTCAAGATTTTGGATCATTTTTATTATCATTATTCTAAATTCTTTTTCAGGTAGATTCCCTATCTCCTCCTCTTTTGTTTGACTTGGTGGGCTTTTTTCATGTTCCTTTACCTGTTGGGTATTTCTCTGCCTTTTCATCTTGTTTAGATTGCTGTGTCTGGAGTGGGCTTTCTGTCTTCTGCAGGTCTGTGGTTCCTTTTATTGTGGAGGTTTTACCCAGTGGGTGGGGTTAGACGATTGGCTTGTCAAGGTTTCCTGATTAGCGAAGCTTGCGTCAGTGTTCTGGTGTGCGGATCTTGATTTCTTCTCTTTGGATAGCAATGGAGTGCCCAGTAATGAGTTTTGAGATGGGTCTATGTGTTAGGTGTGACCTCGGGCTGTCTGTATGTTGACGTTCAGGGCAATGTTCCTGCGTTGCTGGAGAATTTGCGTGGTATGTCGTGCTCTAAAACTTATTGGCTCTTGGGTGGTGGTTGGTTTCGGTGCAGGTATGGAGGCTTTTGTACGGTCACTTATTACTTAAAGATCCATGTAGTCAGGAGTTTTCTGGTGTTCTCAAGTTTTGGGCTTAAGTCTCCTGCTTCTGGATTTCAGTTTTATTCTTCCTGTAGTCTCAGGACTTCTCCAACTATACAGCACTGATAATAAAACTTCTATGTTAATGGTGGAAAGTTTCTCCCCCGTTAGGGATACCCAGAGAGGTTCACCGAGTTACATGGAGAAGAGGAGAGGGAGGAGGGAGATAGAGATGGGCAGGAGAAAGAGGGGGACTCAAGAGGAGAGAGACAGATCTACGAAGTTGTCTGATCCCAGAGTGTTCTCCGTAGCCCAGACACCCACAAAGATTCACAGAATTGGATTGGGAAGAGAAGGGGAAAGGAGGAAATAGAGGTGTTCTGAGGTAGAAAACAGAGTCAAGATTGGGAGAGAATAATCAACACATTCGTGAATAAAAATGGGAGCTGAATATTGGATTCTTAAATGTTCACAATTTATATCCTATACTGAAAAACAAAAATTAAAAATCTAGAGTAGAGGTTAGACTCTTAAAAATACTATATTAAAAACAAAAACCAAAACACACAAAAGAAATTTTAGAAATATATATGAAGTTTGGTATAAAAATAGGGCTTCTCTTTTTTTTTTTTTTTTTCCCTTTCTTCTGTAAGGTTATAGTGGATTGAAAATGAAAATTAAGGCGCAGTAAAAGGAGTGCTAGAGGGCTTTAAAAGAAATAAGAGAGAAAGAAAAAGAAAATAGAAGAGAAGAAGAAAAAAGACCAGAAAAAAAGAAGAAAAAGAAGAAAAAGAAAGAGAAAAAAAAATTGTTTTGCCTAATTAAAAAAAATCGTAAAAATCTATGAAAGTTAAGGAGTAATGGGGGAGTAATAAGGAATTTTTAAAGGAAAATAAAAGGGAACCAAGAAAAAAGAAAAAAAAAATTTTTTTTTTTTTTCCTTACTTAAAAAAAAAAAAAAAAAAAGAAAAGAAAAGAAAAAGAAAAAATATATCTAGGAATTTCTCTGGAGCTGTTGCGGTCAGTGTGGGTTCGGCTCAGCTTCAGATAGCTCCTCGTTCCAGATTACACTTCTCGATATCTACAGGCCCTTCCGGTGTAGTCAGTCGGTGGTTTCTTCAGGGATTTTAATCTGTTGCACCGGTCCCTTCTGAAGCGGTTCCCTTTGTTTATTTGGGTTCTGTTGCCGGTCTCTTCCGCGCCTAATTTCCGCCCTGACACCGGGGGCGGAGGTGGATTCTTATTCAGGTAGCTAGTTCCGTCGCGCTGCGGGGAGGGGCTGTGCGGGGAGGGGCCGGCGCTCCCGGGAGAGGCTTGCGCTCTTTTCTCGGTCTGCGCTGCTCAGGCTCCAGGCTCTTCTGTCTGAAGCGCGCGCCACGCTGCGCGCGGCTCCAGCCCTCGGGCGATTCACAAAAGCACAGCACACAAAGCTGGGCCCGCGCTCTGGCCCCACGCCGCCCGAGCGGCCCAGGCAGCCAGGCGCTTGACGGGTGCTCTCTCCCCGGGTGCGGCGCGTCTTCTGCCCTGCGCGGTCCCAGTCTCAGTCCCCGCCGGCGCCAGTCGGGCGTGCGCGCCCTCTGCCCTCGGCGTCCGTCCCCAGCCCCAGTTCCCGCCCGCGCCGGTCGGGCGCCCGCGCCCTCCGTCTCGCCGCGACCCTCCCAGCGGACTTCGGCCGCCCAGAATCTCGGTCCCTTTGTTCTGCGAACGGCCGGCAGTGTGTTCGGGCCGGTTAGTTTTCTCTCTCTTTGCTCTCCCACAGTTCAAGCTGGGAACTCACAAAAGCTCCCTCCGATTGTCCTCAGGGCGCTCAGGCCCGGACCCTGCCCCAAGTAATGCTGCCCGCTCCTCTCCGTTCAGTCCCCACTTGCTGGTGGCGGATGCGGGCGTCTGGGGTACTTTTCTGCTGGGAGTTGCTTTTAGGCTCGTAATCTGTGGGTTTTATTTATTCTATCCCTCCCAGTCAGATTCAAACTCTTGAGATTCCAACACTTCCCCCAGGCCCGCCAGTGCGAGGGTTTCCCGGTGTCTGGGAACGTCCTCTATTAAGTCCCTTCCCGGGACGGATCTCCGTCCTTAGCTCTTTTGTTTCGCTTTTTATCTTTTATATTTTGTCCTACCTCCTTTCGAAGACAATGGGCTGCTTTTCTGGGCGCCTGATGACCTCAGCTAGCGATCAGAAGTTGTTTTGTGAAGTTTGCTCTGCGTTCAGTTATTTTTTTGATGAATTTCTAGGAGAGAAAGTGGTCTCCCCGTCCTACTCCTCCGCCATCTTGGCTCCTCCCCCTATAATTGATTTTTAAAAACTTAGGTGCTACATGAAAGCATGCATCAGGCAATTGGAAGCTTTTTGAGGAATTTAGAATTTTATTTTACATCTAGGAAGTCCTAACTCCAAAGACTATATTGTAGAGATTAGTTTCCTACACTTAAGAGAGACTTTATTATTTTAAATAAAGAATTATTTGGGTCTCTTCAATAACATGTACTTCTGCGGATACTGTAAGAATTCTGTAGGAATTTAGGAAGAGGGAAAAAAAAAGATTAGGAAGGAAAGAAAAGGGGTGGGGAGACCTAGTGAAAAAAATAATTCAAGTTGTTTCATAATAAACATGTTTTCTTCAATGCCATAACTATTTAAGAAATTAAACCAACACAAATATCTGTAATACAGTATAAAATACAATTGTGACAAGAAGAGTCTAAAAAAAGTGAAAAGCAAAGGCAATAAAACTGCATGCAGATATCAGTCCAGAAACAAAGGCCTTATGTTTAGCTGGTTGAGATGGACCTGATAAAGTACGTACTCCATTTACTTCATTGAACATTCTCTAGTTTATCTAACATAAACATTAAAACATAGAGAGAATCTTTTTTACTAAAAGTAAGATTTTCAAAGAGGTGTTTGGGGTCTCTGTGTGCGTGTATGCTAAGCCACTTCAGTTTTGTCCAACCCTTTGCAACCCCACGGACTGTAGCCTGCCAGGCTCCTCTGTCCATGGGATTCTCCAGGCAAGAATATTGGAATGGGTTGCCATGCCCTCCTCCAGGGGATCTTCCCCACCCAGGGATCAAACCGGCTTAAGTCTTCTGCATTGGCAGGCAGGTTCTTTACCACTTGTGCCCCCTGGAAAGCCTTTGGGATCTCTACCAGTTATCAATTAGCATTAATAAGTTATCTCAAAAAAAACACTGACATACAATCAGTTATACCTTACATCTTGTGAAAGGTGGATTGACAGTTTGGGCTTGGCTGGGCAATTCCTCTGCTGCTCCGGGTTGAAGTCACTCCCCCAGTTGAAGTCATCTGTATTTAATTAGAACACTAGGACTGGATTGACCAAGACAGCCTCAAGCAAATGTTTACGGTTGGTGCCAGCTCTTTAAATGATGGGGTAGTGTCCCAGGAAGGTAAAAGCAAAGCTGCAAGGCTTCTTAAAGCCTAGCCTTAGCAGGCATGCGATGTCACTTCTGCAGCCTTCTGTTGGTCAACATAAGTCACAAGTCAGCCCAAATGCAAGAGTTGAGGAAAAAGATTCTACCTCTTGATGGGAGAAAATCCATATTGTCCAGAGATCTAGAAAGAAAGATGCATAATGTATGAAGGGCCATTATTAAATCAATCCACCACAGGGCCCTTAAGTGTTTTAACTCATTCCTGAATTTTTACATCAGCATACAAACATGCTGCTGAATTCTTCCATCTTTTAAAAGAAAAATACTTTATCTTGACCCCACTTCCCTCTTAAGACAGCTCATCATTTCTTTTGTCTTTCTCTGTAACAAACCATCTTCAAAGAGTAATCTGTTCTCATAGTCTGATATCTTCTCTCCCACCATTCACTGTTAAACTCAATCCAAGCAGGCTTTAGTCCTTACCACTCCAGCAAAACTATCCATGTCAAATTAATCAGCAAGTTCCACACTGTTAAACCCACTTGTCAGTCCTAAGTCCTCTCTTCTTCCACCTATCGCCAGCATTTCACATAATTGAACACTCCATCCTTCTTGTTCTTCACTTGCTTTCCAGGATACCATGGTACCATGAAAAGACACCATTCTTACATCTTGCCACCGGAAGCGTAACTGCGGGACTGCCTGCCTCATCGTTCTCGGATCCACTCCTGTGTGGGTGTTGAACCCATGTTGCAGGTTGGCTGCTCCCAGCAAAGTGCCATGCAGAGCATCAGCACGAACACATGAGCCTGAGAGATATGAAATTCCCCAGACGGGGGCGTCAGCTGCAGGACTCACCACCGCCTGACCGCGGTGTTCCTGGAACTGCACCGCCGTCGCCTCCTTCCCCCCAGGTTCTTGCTCTGTTTTCATGACGCTCAGGTCTCCATCAGGATCAGAAAGTTCTCCTCGCTCCCTTTGGCTCCTTCCCCCCTTTCCTTAAAACTCCCCGCCCCCCCAAAAATTCTCTTGTACATCTAACTTATAGTTGATATCTGCTTTCCTTTGGACTTGAATTAACACACACTTCATTGGTTTCCCTTACCTCGTTAGTCCTTCTCAGGATATTTTAATGATTTCTCCTGTTTTGTACTACATTCTGAATGTTGAGTGACTCCAAGGCCATTTTCGGTCCTACAGTCTTCAAATCTATACTTACTGCCTAAGTGATCTCATTTAGACCCATGACTTTAAATACCTTCTCTATACCAATGATTATCATATATGTATATATCTCCAACCCACTTGTAAATTCTATTGAGCCTACATTCAAAACATTTCATACTTTCTCTCTATATATCCCCAGTGGAGAACTCAGAAAAACTCACAGTGACACATCCATTACCTGCCTACCTGAGAGCTCCACAGGGGAGCTTTCGCAGTTGTGGGTAGGGGGCTGGGTTCATTTTTTTTTAATGTATGAAACTCTACATTTATGATTTCACCACATTACTCTAAGTATACTTCAATAGAAAGTTCATATTAAAAGAAATCAAATGAAATTTGAAGTACATCATTTCTACTTGTGAAGTTTCATCCTCATATATAAGACACAGATGCTAAAATTATCTTCTCAAAATTATTGTAACCAACTAAGATGGTGTATATGAAACACTTTAAAATGACAAGCATTATAATAATAAAGTAGATTTATTTACTTTATAACAGCAAGTGAACATATAGCTAGGAAAAAATGAATTACTGATTTGGCTTAATATGCTGCGTTCTCTAAGAAAACCTCAACCATTCAAATTATTGTATTCTATATTTTTGTTCAGTCACAAACAAACCAAAGGAATAAATTAAAAATTTTATAACCCTAAATTACATTAAAAATACTGCATAATATGCTTACACGGTCAAAAAATGACTAATTCCTTAAAGCTTCTACTTACAAAGGAAAAGAATGTTTACTCACAACTAAAGAAAACAAACCTGGTATAGTTAAAAAAATTAAATAGTAGATAACTACATCTCTAGTAACATTTTCACGTTCTGTTTTTATTAAAATACTAATGTGAAATTATTTGAGAATTTTGTTTATTGCATAAAGCATCTTAAAATATCTCAATTGTCCTTTGGTAGGGCTTCCCAGGTGGCTCAGTGGTAAAGAACCCGCCTGCCAGTGAGGGAGACTCTGGAGATGCGGTTTCGATCCCTGAGTCAGGAAGACCCTCTAGAGGAAGAAATTTCAACCCGCTCCAGTATTCCTGCTTGGAAAACCCCATGGACAAGGGGCCTGGCAAGCTACAGTCCATAGGTTTGCAAAAAGTTAGATACGACAGGGCCTGAGCATGCACCACTATCTATGAAGGTTTATGATGGAGACTAGTAGATTTATTTAAATTTAAAAAGAGTTAATCAATAGATATTTCCTGAGCTCCAACTATACTATGCTGTGAATAAGATTTTGGTGTTATATTAAATTAGAAAGTTAGACTGATACCCTACAGTAATAATTCCAACATTCCAATTACTAACACACACAATTATTGAAAATTAAATATCTAAAACTAGCTTAGTGATATGTAATTCCCTTTCCCACAGCTAGGAGATAAAGGCTAGAGATTTAGAGAAGAACAACTTAGAAAGGTGCTATTTGTATTCTGAAGGGTTTTACCTCTTCTACCATGGGGGTGGAGTCCAGGGTGCTTTCTCCTCCCTTCAGCCTCAGGAGGAGAGCTTCAACAGGGCTTCCAGAGATCCAGATGAGGTCCCTGCAGCTGGAGGCATGTTGCATGGCTGTGTAACTCTTGCTGAAAAGTCTAAAGTGGCTTCACTCTCATATTCTACAAGTTAGGGAGAAAGGACTCAAAGACTGTATGTGTATGCATACGGAAGCCATGGCAACCCACTTCAGCATCCTTGCTGGAGAATCCCATGGACAGAGCAGCCTGGTGGTCTACAGTCCATAAGATCGAAAAGAGTTGGCCATGACTGAAGCAACTTAGCATGCATGCATGTTTTATTTATATGTGTCATTTTAAATAATCCAACTCTTGGTAGCTCAGATGGTAAAGAATTTTCCGGCAATGTGGGAGACCTGGGTTCCATCCCTGGGTTGGGAAGATCCCCTGGAGAAGGAAATGGCAACCCACTCAAGTTAATTTTGCCTAGAGAATCCCCATGGACAAAAGAGCCTGGCAAACTACAGTTCATGGGATCGCAGAGTCAGACATGACTGAGTAGCTAAGCACAGCACAACCTTTTTAAGTGAGATACCTAAAAACTTGTATTTTATTTTTCTTCAGTGTAATTATCTTGTATAAAAGCAAAGAACAAGTGGGAAAGAGAGTGTAGAGGCAGCGTTTTGTGCTTTACTAATAAATAGTACACTTATTAATAAATAGTGAATTTCACGGACTTCCCTGGTAGCTCAGACAGTAATGAATCTGCCTGCAATGTAGGAGACACAGATTCAATCCCTGGATTGGGAAGATCCCCTAGACAAGGGAACGGCTACTCACTCCAGTATACTTGCCTGGAGAATCCCATGGACAGAAGAACCTAGCAGGCTACATCTATGGGAAATTTAAAGAAATAGTGAATTGGTAGGAGGATAAAGCAAATGAACTCTTCAGTCCTCAGAAATACAACAAATCACACTAAACAATCACTTTAGTCAAAGGAAATATTTTTCCCAGGATGCTTGGATTCTAGCGTTGTTATTGAAACCAACGAAAGGCAGTGGGAATTCCTGTCTTAGGAATCAGTGGGTCAGAACATCACCCACAATGTTCAACCACAAAGAAGACAGAGGTACAAAGAAGAGTGGGATTTTCATTTTATTTAATTTTATGCTCAGAAATGGTTTTTCCAGTAGTCATATATGGATGTGAGAGTTGGACTATAAAGAAAGCTGAGCGCCAAAGAATTGATGCTTTTCAACTGTGGTGTTGGAGAAGACTCTTTAGAGTCCTGTGGACTGCAAAGAGATCCAACCAGTCAATCCTAAAAGAAATCAGTCCTAAGTATTCATTGGAAGGACTGATGCTAAAGCTTAAAGTCCAGTACTTTGGCCACCTGATGCGAAGAACTGACTCATTTGAAAAGATCGTGATGCTGGGAAAGATTGAAGGCAGGAGAAGAGGATGACAGAGGATGAGATGGTTGGATGGCATCACTGACTCGATGGTCAATGAGTTTGAGTAAGCTCCGGGAGTTGGTGATGGACAGGGAAGCCTGGTGTGCTGCAGTCCATGGGGTCGCAAAGAGTCGGACTGAGCAACTGAACTGACAGACTGATGTTCAGAAAAACCCCAGAGGGAAGAAATTAGGTATGCTTGGTTTTAAATACTAGCTAAATATATATATGTATATATATATACATATATATATATATTCACACAACAGAAGGAGCTTGTGACAAGTGATGAGTACATTTCAATATTGAGAGGATTTTGTTTCAGCAAATAAGAATAGAGTCATCAGAGTTTCTCTGTGGTAGAAATATCATGCTAACAGTTTTTCTTTTATATAACAGATACTTTTCCAATTCAATTCTGGTCTGTTGCAACTAAAACCGAGCACAGTTATCTGTCTTAAACACATATATACATACATGTGCATGTACATACATGTGTGCATGCATGCTCAGTTGCTCCGTTGTGTTTGACTCTTTGCAACTCCATGAACTATAGCCCACCAGGTACCTCTATCCACGGGATTTTGGGGGCAAGAATACTAGAGTGGGTTCCCATCTCCTCCTTGGAGGATCTTCCCAACCCAGGGATAGAACCCATGTCTCCTGTATTGGCGGCCGCATTCTTAACCACTAGCCACCTGGGAAGGCCCACGGGCATACACTGTTGGTGTTCAGTGGCTAAGTCGTGTTGGGCTCTTTGTGATCGCATGGACTGCAGCATGCCAAGTTCTTCTGTCCTCCACGATCTCCCAGAGTTTGGTCAATTTCATGTTCATCAAGTCAGTGATGCTATCTAACCATCTCATCCTCTGCTGTCCCCTTCTACTTTAGCCTTCAACATTTCTCAGCATCACCATTACAATTACATACAAGTGAACATATCTTAAGGAGAAGGCAATGGCACCCCACTCCAGTACCCTTGCCTGGAGAAACCCATGGACGGAAGAGCAGCATGGAGTAGGCTGCAGTCCATGGGGTCGCTACAAGTCAGACACGACTGAGTGACTTCACTTTCACTTTTCACTTTTCATGCATTGGAGAAGGAAATGGCAACCCACTCCAGTGTTCTTGCCTGGAGAATCCCAGGGATGGGGGAGCCTGGTGGGCTGCTGTCTATGGGGTCGCACAGATTCAGACACGACTGAAGTGACTTAACAGCAGCAGCAGCATAACATATATTAAATGATTTTAAGATTCTCCAAAACATAGGGAATAGAAAGCAACAATAACAGGAAAAATATTTAGGCTATTTCTCATACACATTTATTTTAATAAGTATATTTGCATGTTATGCCAAGCTGAGGGACTTGCACCCTCAGAATGTTTAAGCAAGAGGGAACGATAGACACCAGGAAATCCAATCTCTATTTGGGTTCACATTACCATTGCTGCAAATGCAGCCTGTTGTGTTGGATGTCTGATGTCACACAGTAAGTGGTAAGAAGAACTGTATTATGTTGGTTCTGAGATAGTCCATCTACTTCAAGTGCAGGAAGAAAAGAGACAGCAATAGTACTAGGAGTACCTAAGAAGTAACGAAGTTCCATTGGAACAGGCTGAAAGAACCTGCCCGTTCCAGGACCTCGGCCCATCCTGCGTGAGTAGGCCAGCTCAGCAGATGCAGAGTGCAACGTATCTGCAAGAAGATAGATTTGGGACAATAGCTCATAGGGGGCCTAAGCAGCCCATGTTATAAAATACAAGACACAAAGTTACATTTTAATTTCAGATAAACAGTACTTTATTTTCAGTACAAGTGAGCCTCATATTCTTCAATACTTCAATCATATTCTACTATAAAAGTTGTTTTTCAATCTAAACTGAAAATGTAACTGCATTTCTTACATTTTCATTTGGTAAATCTGGTGACTGTATATTCAGGGCATTTCTAGGAGAGCAGGAATGTAGGTGGACCTAAACACATAAGCAGGCACCAAGGTCTCTATGGGTTTCCTGAGAAAGGCTATGTCTTCACTGATTCGGTGGGCCTAAAGGGATTTTTTTTTTAAAAGGCTGAAGTGACAGGAATAATTTATGTCTATTTCAAGAAATTTCAAAAAATTCTTAGTTCAATTATGAAGGAAGAATATCTTTATGCCCTTTTCTAGATATCTCTCAAAAGTTCTGAGAAAAGACTATATCAATACAGAAATTTTTTTAAAATAAATACCTGCAGAAAAAGAATTATGAGACAATGCCGTGGGAGTTTATAAAAAAGCCTTTCAATTTAAAAGTAAGTACATTTGTCAATGTAACAAGGTAAGAAGCTTTAAACCAACAATTTGTACCTAATCTTCAAATTTTATACTTTTTAAGCAAGGAAGGTTAGAATGCAAGAAATTATGTTTGTTATGGGGGCTATATTGGGTCCTTCACAGACAGGGTAAAATCAATTAATTATTAGATTGAGGCAGTCCTAAGACAATGACTTCTTGTCATATGGTCTGTTTCAATCCATGTAATTGCTTCATTATAACATAAATTTGTCTTAATTATTTGATTATTTACAAAGATGCAAAGTGATAACAAGGCAAAAATAGCAAATCAGTAATGTCCCATGTGTCACTACTCTCTTCCATTGATATTTTTGGTGCAGTTTAATATTATGAGCTTTGTCTTCACAAGACAGTTCAGGTACATTTAGAAGATGTAGTGAAGATGAAGACGGAGCAGTGTTGGGAGTATGCAGCAAGAAAAGAACTTGCTTAGGGCTCCAGCTTCAGACTGGATTGGTTCAGGTGGGTGGTGGTCTCAACTAACTTGGCCTGCTACAATGAACCAACTCCAGCAATTTATAGTTTTACATTTACCTTCGCATCTGCACAATAACTCTGCAAACAAGAATTACAATGAACAAATCATGGTTCAAAGTAGTTAAGTAAATTTCCACGATTATGCAGAGAGGAACTGGCCTTGTAAGACTTGATTCCTGACCTGCCCATACCAGAGGACAGGCTCTTTTTAACCATTATGTTCTCTAACCAAACTCTTGGGGGGGTGTATGTGTGTGTGTGTGTGTGGTGTGTGTGAGATCTCGACAATGGGCCTTCTATATATTAGACGTGATATGTACTGCCATGAGTTGAACAATGTCCCCCAAAATGATATGCGACACCTAACTCTGTATACCTCTGTGTGTGTGTGTGTGTGTGTGTGTGTGTGTGTGTGTGAGTCACTTAGTCGTGTCTGACTCTTTATGACCCCATGGACTATAGCCCTCCAGGCCCCTCTGTCCATGGGATTCTCCAGGCGTGTACCTCTGAATGAAGCACAATTTGGAAACAGGTGTTTGCAGTAGTAATCAAGTTAAGATGAGGTAATGTTTCATTAGAATGGACACTAACTAACATGACTGGTTTCCATATTAGACGGGAAAGACAGCAGAAAAACAGTGAGAGAGGATCTTGCAGGGATAGAGACAGAGGCTGGAGTGATATGTCTACCAGCCAAGGGATATCAGAGATTGATGGGCTACCCAACAAAGTTAGGAAGAAATCAGGAAGAATTAGTCCCTAGAGCTATCACAGAAACGTGATCATGCCTATCCCTCAATTTTTAAGTTCTCACCTTCAGAACTATGTCAATAAATTTCTATTGTTTTAAGCCACTCAGTTCTTGGTAATTTGTTATGGCAGTCCTAGAAAATAGATATATACCAAGGTCTATAACTTTTCCCTAAAGTAACATACTTCTCAGTATAGAAAGAATATTCATTATAAAGAAAATAAAAAGCAATAAAATTAGTGGATTCTTATAGTAAAGCAAATCTTTTAAAATATGGTTGTAAGAAGATATTAAGCATAATTAATATGTGAATTTTTCATAAGGAAAAACATAATGTACAAGCTGTATCATTCATAATACTGTATATTTCAGTACACCATTTTCAGCTGGGTTTGCATTTTGCTAATATAATGCAAATACTTTTTAAAACCTGAACTCATTTGTTTACTTTATGAGATGCTAGTTTTTCAATCAGGACCTCTAATTGCACATTTTCTCCTCCCACAAAAAGCATCTGTAACAATAAAATCATAGCAATTTGTTATATTATGAGAAGGTGTTTATTAATCAAAGAAAACATCAAGCTAATGTATTGTGTTGTGTTAATGTTTAGCTAATGGACATGTTTTTTATTGTGTGACCATCTGCTGTGAGGCTTTTGTTAAAGGACTTCTACAAAAAATTGTTGATTAAAATTGAAGCTAGTAGATTTGCTAGTTTCATGCAAATCTCTTAAAGGAAAAGGTAAACCCACTACAATTTAAATTTTTTCTTTGATTAGTTCAATAAAACTAATGACTTTCTGACAAAGATTTGAGTCATACACATTTTGATAGACATGTTTAAGTGCATATAAAAGCTAGTTTTTCAAAAATGGTTACAATAAATGGCTTGACTCATTTCATAAATAATTATTAAAGATAATGCTGGATTTTTGATGGTAAGAAATACATCCTGATAATCCCTTATATTTGTATGAGATTTAACAGTTTACCAAATGCTTTCATGTAAATTATTTCAATTATTGTTCTGAATATGGGAGTGAGTAGATACTCTTTTCTGTGACAGATGAAACTACAGTAGAGGAGTAATGACTTTTTCAAAATAGCTGAACTAGTGAAAGACAGAGATTTGCACTTCATTGATAATGCTCTTTTAATTTCTGTATGGTTGGCTGTTAACCCATAACTGTCTTATATTCTAATATGTTGTTATCTGAACAAAATACCCTCTAATGTTCTCACTGTCTTTCTCCAATTACACTTGCTTTCCAGGGACCTGTAAACCACACCTTTTGATCACTGTTCTAGTGTTATAGCTATTCCACTGAACAAATCCCCTACTAAATTGCTCACAAGTTCTTTAACCTGGATAAATTGTTATATTCTACTCTATTATTCTAACTAATGCCTGAATTATAAAATTATGCAACTGAAAAATCACACTTATTATAAATTATGAATTGGTAAACTCAGTTGTATCTATTATGTGACTTGTTATTTTCTTATTTTGAGTTAGCCCTCTCTTACACTTTGTTCCAGCTTCTCAAGACTTATTTGTCCATAATGAAAGTCACTCAGTCATGTCCGACTCTTTGTAACACAATGGACTACAGCCCACCACTCTCCTCTGTCCGTGGGATTCTCCAGGCGAGAATACTGGAGTTGGCTGTGATTCCCTTCTCCAAGGGCTCTTCCTGACCCAGGGATCGAAGCTGGTCTCCTGCATTGAGGTGGATTCTTTACCATCTGAGCCACCATATGTGTGCTTTCTTTGTTTTTTATTTGTTTGTTAGTGAGGAGTGGGAATGGGGAACATTCCCCACTAGTTCACATTTTTCCTTTTTTGAGGTATAATTTACATTTAGTAAAAAAGCACGGGGTGCATGGTGCTGGAGTGACTGTGAGGAGATACACCACATCCAAGAGCAGAGAAGCCCCCTCAAGACAGTGGGCATAGAACAACAGACTGGTTCCAAATCAGGGAAGGAGTACATCAAGGCTGTATATTGTCACCCTGCAAATTATTTCACTTATATGCAGAGTACATCATGAGAAATGCCGGGTTGGATTAAGTACAAGCTGGAATCAAGATTGCCGGGGGAAATATCAATAACCTCAGATATGCAGATGACACCACCCTTATAGCAGAAAATGAAGAAAAACTAAAGAGACTTTTAATGAAAGAGAAAGAGGAGAGTGAAAAAGTTGGCTTAAAGCTCAACATTCAGAAAACTAATATCATGGCATCTGGTCCCATCACTTCATGGCAAGAAGATGGGGAAACAATGGAAACAGTGACAGACTTTATTTTTGGGGCTCCAAAATCACTGCAGATGGTGACTACAGCCATTAAATTAAAAGACTTACTCCTTGGAAGAATAGTTATGACCAACCTAGACAGTTTATTAAAAAGCAGACTTTAAAAAAAAAAAAAAGCAGACTTTACTTTGCAAACAAAGTTCCATCTAGTCAAAGCTATGGTTTTTCCAGTAGTCATGTATGGATGTGAGAGTTGGACTATAAGGAAAGCTGAGAGTTGAAGAACTGATGCTTTTCAACTGTGGTGTTGGAGAAGACTCTTGAGAGTTCTTTGGACAGCAAGGAGATCCAACCAGTCAATCCTAAAGCAAATCAGTACTGAATATACATTGGAAGGACTGATGCTAAAGCTGAAACTCCAGTACTTGGGCCCCTGATGTGAAGAGCTGACTCATTTGAAAAGACCCTGATGCTGGGGAAGATTGAAGGTGGGAGGAGAAGGGATGACAAATGATGAGATGATTGAATGGCATCACCAACTCAATGGACCAGAGTTTGAGTAAACTCCGAGAGTTGGTGATGGACAGCGAGGTCTGGCGTGCTGCAGTCCATGGGGTCGCAAAGAGTCAGACACGACTGAGTGACTGAACTGAACTGAACTGAAAAAGCATAGATCTTAAACATTCAGTTTAATGAGTTTGGTCAATTGTATATATACAAGTAATACAAAACAAGAGATAGAGCTTTCCCTACCTCTAGAAATGCTCTTTATATTGTTTTCTAGTAAACACTGGCCTTCTAGAATTTTATTGAAATAAATTCAAGAGAGAATGGAAAAACTGTCTTTGGAGATAGCAAGTTTATACAACTACTTCATTATAACTTTCTGCTTTCAATCAGGTAGTCAATGGAGAACGATGGTCACTGAAGAGGAAAATGTTGATGCCAAATACAGTGGGGGATTTGAAAAACTGGAATATTTTGGAAGGTAAGAGGGATGGGATGTAGTACACCCACAGATAGATTAGCTTATGTGAGAGTACATAGAATAGTACATACAATACAATACATTATGGCAAGATGTAAAACAGAGTATATGCACATAAATGAAATAAGTTGGTATATATGTTTAAAAAAGCATGTGGTAATTATTGGTTTTGTTTTTCCTGATTTTTAAAAATGGCTTTCAATAGCTTTGCCACCAGTTGAAAATGGGATAGAGAGGGAATTACTTGGCATTTGAGAACAAAAGAAAAGTGATAGATGAGCCCTTTTGTAAAGAGGAGTAAATATGTGCTTAGTCGCTCAGTCATGTCTGGTTCTTTGCAACCCAATGGGCTGTAGTCCACCAGGCTCCTCTGTCCACCAGGATTCTCCAGGCAAGAATACTGAAGTTCATTGCCATGCCCTCCTCCAGGGGATCTTTCCAACCCAGGGATCAAACCCAGGTCTCCTGCATTGCAGGCGGATTCTTTACCATCTGAGTGACCAGGGAAGACAGATACTTAACAGGTTATACTAAGGACAAGTTAAGTTTTTCAAACTTAACATGTTCAAAACCAAATTTTTTATTTTCTCTCTCATAAGTGCTCATGCCACTCTTCCTTTATCTCTGTTAATGAGAAATCTACTCTTCCAGAATCTGCCCCAACATCTTGAAGGTATCCGTAGCATCTTTCTCACCTACCAGTTTTGTCCATCAGTTCCACCGTCAAAGTACAGTCATAATCTAGTTACTTCATTCAAATCCACCATGACCACCTGTTTGTGTTCTCTCAAAATTCATATGTTGAAATCCTAACCCCCAAAGGTGATGGTTAAGTAGGTAGAGCTTCTGAGAGGTGACTAGGTCATGAGGCTGGAGAATAAAAAATCAGGTCAGTGCTCTTATTTTAATAAAAGAAATCACAGAACGCCCTAGCCCCTTCTGCCATGTGAGTAGGAAATCTGCAACCTGCAAAAGATTACTTGTTTAACCACGCTGTCTAATGATCTCAACTTTCCGGTCCCCACAACTGTAAGATATAAATTTCTTTTCTTTGTAAGCTACCCAGTCAGTGCTATTTCTATTACAGAGGCCAGAATGGATTAAGAGAGAAAATGCTCCCAGACTACCATAATTCCTTACCTGGATTATTGCTATGGTCTTCTGAATATTCTTCCTGCTTTTGCCCTTAATCCTCTAGAATCTATTGTCATGAGCATCAATGTGGTTCCTTTTAAAACATAAGCCAGATCATATCACCCTCCGGTTAAAATGCTTCTGCTGGATTTCTTTCTCACTCAGATCAGGAACAGTCTTTAGCAAGACGCCCTAGGCTCTATACAGTCTGGCCTTTATTCCCCAATCTCATCATTTCATCTCCTACTACTCTCTTTCTCACTCACTCAGGACCAAACATAATAGCCTTCTTGTTCCCCAGACACCTTAAATATCATTATAACTTGAGACATCTGCACTTGCTGTTCTCTTTGCCTGGCATGCTTTTCCCCATGCTATTCACATGGCTAACTCCTGACCAGGGGTTTCCCTGGTGGCTCAGGGGTCAAGAACCTGTCTTCCAATGTAGGAGACGTGAGTTCAAGCCCTGTGGGAGGAAGATCCCCTGGATAAAGGAAATGGCAACCCATTCCAATATTCTTGCCTGGGGAATCCCATGAACAGAGGAGCCTGGTGGGTTACAGTCCATGGGGTTCCAAAGAGTTGGACATAATTTAGCAACTAAACCACAACAACTTCTGATTTGCCTCCGTCTCTCTGCTTAAATGTCACTTTTCTGGAAAAGCTCTCGCTGAAAAACCAGTAAGAACTCCTACTCTGATACTCCTATCCTCCTGAAATATTTAAATTATTGTACTCAAATTTTCTTATCAAGAATTTCACCCCTAGTTTAATTCTGAGAGAAAAAATTACTAGCCCTCTGGTGCCTTGGACTAACCTAAACTGGGTCTTGAATTAGACACAGACTGTTATGCAAGGTAGGCTTCCAACATAGGAACCTGAGTCTGACAATAGTCAGTGGTCAAAGCCCTGCAGCAGGCACATAACCAGTGGCTATTCTCAGTGATCCCAGCAGTGTGGCGATTCCAATCAGCGGCTGGGGTCCAAGGACACTGGTGACACATTGTCTGGACTTCCTAAAACACATGGCCATAGCCTAGCCAAGGAGGCTAGCCAAGTATCTTATCATTTAATTCAGTACTCTCAAGTCATGGAGGAAATAAAATACTCCTCAGGATGTAACCAAGACACACAGATTGTGACAACATTGTCACAATTTTTAAGCCTTAGGTTAAGGCTGTGGATCTGAATAAGGCCATGAGTTCAGGATTCAACCCTGGCACACAGGATGTTGGACTGACAATATTATGACTAATTTCAAGCCTCATAGGGCAAAGTATTTGAATCTACATTTACACTGCCAATATTGGTGAGGATTATCTGAGCCTCTCAAAGCAGTTTCTTGAAAACAGATAGTCCTAGGATAGTCCTGGACTCACTTAAAATCCCTTATGTTTTTGGACTAGATTTTCACTTGTGGGGAGGGGAATGTAATTTATAATGCCTAATATAATGTAGTGAGTATGCAACAGTAATAACAAAATAAGAGGACAGAGGCAGCATATTTAATTTTCCTAGAACTTCTGTTTTGTTATATTACTTCTAGGCACTTAGAAGTCATACCATAAATATGTATTTGAAGGTACTATATCTAGATTAATATTTGTCTGAAAGTTTTCTTAAAGTACAGAAGGAAATATATTAATCAAAACTGCAAAAAACAAAAAAGATATATTTGACTACTTACAAATGAAACTTTATCATGTCAAAAATAATCCCAAGTTCCAATAAAAATCAATGATAAACTGAAAAAGAGTTCAATGTGTATGGCATATAAATAGCACTATTAATCTTTTGTGAGAATATACCAATGTTTAAGATGAAAACATATGCCCCACAAATGTGTAAAAGGCATAAAAGGAAATTCACAAAAAATAAATATGAACAACCCATGAATATATGAGAGTTTTTTTATCAGTAATCAAAAAATGCAGAGTAGAATAATTTGAAAATTTTTTTCTTTTTTTCCTTTGCATCTAGTCCAAGGTGACTAGAGTTAGATATATTTTTCATTTTTCCTCAGTCATATAAATTGATAAAAAAAAAATTTTAGAATTTATTTTGACAAAATTTTCAAGAGGTCTAAATATGTTTATAATATTTGAATCAGCAATTGTGCTTATAATAATTTAACCGAGAAAATAAAAGAGCCTCAAATTATGTATTTATAGCAGCAGGACTTTTATTTGCAGTAGAGAAAATTTATAAAAGAAAAATTCCAGAATTTTGGAAACTTTAAATAAAATAAAATTTTTCTCTAATATACTCTGTATAATCATTAAATGGTATAACTTTGAATAATAGCTAGTAACAACATACAATACTAGTAACTAATGTGGCAGTGGTGGTTTAGTTGCTAAATCCTGTCTGACTCTTGCAACCCCATGGACTGAAAATTTTTAAATTACACAGTACATGTTAGAGAAAAAGCAAAGTTATGAAACTATATGTGTGTGTGCTCAGATACTCAGCATGTCTGACTCTTCGAGACACCATGGACTGTAGGCCAGCAGGCTCCTTTCTCCATGGAATTTTCCAGGCAGGAATTCTGGAGCAGGTTGTCATTTTCTTCTCCAGGGAATCTTCCTAACCAACCCAGGGATCAAATGCTCATCTCCTTTTTTCCATTGTATATCCTTGCCTCCTTTGTCAAAGATAAGGTGTCCATAGGTTCGTGGATTTATCTCTGGGCTTTCTATTCTGTTCCATTGATCTATATTTCTGTCTTTGTGCCAGTACCATACTGTCTTGATGACTGTGGCTTTGTAGTAGAGTCTGAAGTCAGGCAGGTTGATTCCTCCAGTTCCATTCTTCTTTCTCAAGATTACTTTGGCTATTCGAGGTTTTTTGTATTTCCATACAAATTGTGAAATTATTTGTTCTAGTTCTGTGAAAAATACCGTTGGTAGCTTGATAGGGATTGCATTGAATCTATAGATTGCTTTGGGTAGAATAGCCATTTTGACAATATTGATTCTTCCAATCCATGAACACGGTATGTTTCTCCATCTGTTTGTGTCCTCGTTGATTTCTTTCATCAGTGTTTTATAGTTTTCTGTGTATAGGTCTTTTGTTTCTTTAGGTAGATATACTCCTAAGTATTTTATTCTTTTTGTTGCAATGGTGAATGGTATTGTTTCCTTAATTTCTCTTTCTGTTTTTTCATTGTTAGTGTATAGGAATGCAAGGGATTTCTGTGTGTTAATTTTATATCCTGCAACTTTACTATATTCATTGATTAGCTCTAGTAATTTTCTGGAAGAGTCTTTAGGGTTTTCTATGTAGAGGATCATGTCATCTGCAAACAGCGAGAGTTTCACTTCTTCTTTTCCTATCTGGATTCCTTTTACGTCTTTTTCTGCTCTGATTGCTGTGGCCAAAACTTCCAACACTATGTTGAATAGTAGTGGTGAGAGTGGGCATCCTTGTCTTGTTCCTGATTTCAGAGGAAATGCTTTCAATTTTTCACCATTGAGGGTGATGCTTGCTGTGGGTTTGTCATATATAGCTTTTATTATGTTGAGGTATGTTCCTTCTATTCCTGCTTTCTGGAGAGTTTTAATCATAAATGAGTGTTGAATTTTGTCAAAGGCTTTCTCTGCATCTATTGAGATAATCATATGGTTTTTATCTTCCAATTTGTTAATGTGGTGTATTACGTTGATCGATTTGCGGATATTAAAGAATCCTTGCATTCCTGGGATAAAGCCCACTTGGTCATGGTGTATGACTTTTTTAATATGTTGCTGGATTCTGTTTGCTAGAATTTTGTTAAGGATTTTTGCATCTATGTTCATCAGTGATATTGGCCTGTAGTTTTCTTTTTTTGTGGCATCTTTGTCTGGTTTTGGAATTAGTGTGATGGTGGCCTCATAGAATGAGTTTGGAAGTTTACCTTCATCTGCAATTTTCTGGAAGAGTTTGAGTAAGATGGGTGTTAGCTTATCTCTTTAACAAGTGGTGCTGGGAAAACTGGTCAACCACTTGTAAAAGAATGAAACTAGAACACTTTCTAACACCATACACAAAAATAAACTCAAAATGGATTAAAGATCTAAATGTAAGACCAGAAACTATAAAACTCCTAGAGGAGAACATAGGCAAAACACTCTCTGACATAAATCACAGCAAGATCTTCTATGACCCACCTCCCAGAATATTGGAAATAAAAGCAAAAATAAACAAATGGGACCTAATGAAAATTAAAAGCTTTTGCACAACAAAGGAAACTATAAGTAAGGTGAAAAGACAGCCCTCAGATTGGGAGAAAATAATAGCAAATGAAGAAACAGACAAAGGACTAATCTCAAAAATATACAAGCAACTCCTGAAGCTCAATTCCAGAAAAATAAATGACCCAATCAAAAAATGGGCCAAAGAACTAAACAGACATTTCTCCAAAGAAGACATACAGATGGCTAACAAACACATGAAAAGATGCTCAACATCACTCATTATCAGAGAAATGCAAATCAAAACCACAATGAGGTACCATTACACGCCAGTCAGGATGGCTGCTATCCAAAAGTCTACAAGCAATAAATGCTGGAGAGGGTGTGGAGAAAAGGGAACCCTCCTACACTGTTGGTGGGAATGCAAACTAGTACAGCCATTATGGAAAACAGTGTGGAGATTTCTTAAAAAACTGGAAATAGAACTGCCATATGACCCAGCAATCCCACTTCTGGGCATACACACTGAGGAATCCAGATCTGAAAGAGACACATTCACCCCAGTGTTCATCACAGCACTGTTTATAATAGCCAGGACATGGAAGCAGCCTAGATGCCCATCAGCAGATGAATGGATAAGGAAGCTGTGGTAAATATACACCATGGAATATTACTCAGCCGTTAAAAAGAATTCATTTGAATCAGTTCTAATGAGATGGATGAAACTGGAGCCCATTATACAGAGTGAGGTGAGCCAGAAAGATAAAGAACATTACAATATACTAACACATATATACGGAATTTAGAAAGATGGTAACGATGGCCCTATATGCAGGGCAGAAGAAGAGACGCAGAAGTACAGAACAGACTTTCGAACTCTGTGGGAGAAGGGGAGGGTGGGATGTTTCGAAAGAACAGCATGTATATTATCTGTAGTGAAACAGACCACCAGCCCAGGTGGGAGGCATGAGTCAAGTGCTCGGGCCTGTTGGGCTGGGAAGATCCAGAGGAATCGGGTGGAGAGGGAGGTGGGATGGGAGACCGGGATGGGGAATTCGTGTAACTCTATGGCTGATTCATATCAATGTATGACAAAACCCACTGAAAAATAAAAATTAAAAAAAAAAAAAAAAAATGCTCATCTCCTGCATTGGCAGGTGGATTCTTTACCACTGCACCACCTGGGAAATCCCATGAAACTATATACAGTATATTAATTTTTTGAAAAATAATTTATACAGATAGAAAACATAATATAAAAATTAACTAAATTGTGAATGGTGGATAGACTTTTTATACTTTTCTTAACTTACACTACTATACCCAAGGAAATATTTTATATAATAGAAGTTTGAAAAAAATTAGGCCTGAAAGAACAGAGGAAAAAGCAAATATCATGTTGTCCTACCAAACATCTCCCACTGTCATGGACAGAAAGAAAAAAAAAAAATAGCAGAGGGTATCAACTGTCAATATGAGCCATATTGCTGATTCAGTGTCTAACTATTTTTAGCAAAAAGATAACTCTGAAAAATCTCAAGACCCTCAAAACACTAGTCATGTAAGCAATACTACTTTATTTTCTATATAAAAAACTTGAGGAACAGTATACAATTTGTTTAAAGTTGAATTTATGTCTCTTTGTAATTGCCAGTTCTGTCTCTTCTCAAATATTCAGACTTCATAGATCAGATGTGTGCACGCCCACACATGTCCTACTCTTTGCGAACCCATGGACTGTAGCCCGCCAAGCTCCTCCATCCATGGGATTCTCCAGGCAGGGATACTGGAGTGGGTTGCCATGCCCTCCTCCAGGGGATCTTCCCCAACCAGGGATCAACTCACATCTCCTGTATCTCTTGCATTGTAGGTGGCTTGTTTATTGCTAAGCCACTGGGGAAGCCCCATAGATTGGATAAGGGTATATGAATTAGATTTTGGTCAGTAAATTAAACATTTTTTATATAAAATCATCATCTGTGCATGATTGCTACTGGCCTTAGATCAAGCACATGACCAGTTACTTATGCAATGAATACAGGATCAATTCCCTTAGGACAAGTTTAGGGGATTCACCTACACAATCACCTTCTAAGCAGAAATTATCCTCTCTCTGAACACGAAGTTCACTGCTTTCCTACTGAAAAAGAAAGAGACAGCTTTTGCTTTAGCCCTTTATTCTTTACTTGAATTTGTCCATAGTCTCATGTATAATTTGAATAAACAGTCAAAGAGTTAAACTACAATGAGTTTTAGGTTTTATATTTTATGATATCCTTAGTCCACAGATTTTTATAGATCTTACTACATTTAATCAACTTAAATCTGAATAAACATTTTTTAAAATTTCCACAAAGAAATTACATCAGTCCAGGAATTTAAAACCTAAAATAGATCAAGATGCACTGAACAACAGGAATAATGTCCTCATCATTTTTCTACCTTTCAGAGTGTTGCCAAAACATAAGGTGTTAAACATTGTGGAATTGACTTTATTTTATTGTATATTTAATTTGCTTGAAATTTATATATAAATATCCATACTATAAAAAGGAGAATACAGTTCTTTAAGAGGGGTTTTCTTGACAAAGGAATTCTCAAAAAAAATTGCATTATGTATCTATTACCTTAGCATAGCTACAAATATAAAAATCAAATATGATTCCATTTACAAGAATATATGTAAATTTTCTCAGTTATGTCTCAAATTGAGTATATACATTGTACTATTCAAACCTGTTGTAACAAATTCATCCTTCTTTAAATATGACCATATTAATCTTCCTAAAATCACAGCTCTAAATAGTCACTTTATGTCTTAAGTTCCTTTACTGGTTTTCCAATACTTCTACATTCCATACCAAGACACTTCTAGGGAATTCATCTTGTTCAACCATGTATCTTCTAGCTAACTGATATTTCCAATTGCATTTTCCAAGTCTTTTATTTTTCTTCATTTTTTCCTCCCAACAAAATAGGCTACTCATTTTATCTAGAACATGTCTCAAGTTCCCTTGCCTTTGTTATTCCTCATATTCTTTTTTTCTTTTTTTGGACAAGCACCACATGGCATACAGGATCTTAGTTCCTGATCCAGGGGTCTACTCTGAGATCCTTACAGTGGAAGTGCAGTCTTAACCACTGGACCTCCAGGGAAATCCCAATTCCTTCCATTGCTTAATCACAATTTCCCCACTTCTGTTGCTGTCATACTGTCCATCCTTCAAAAGTTCCAAAGTCTTTCCACATACTTTTAACCTTGATTTCATTTTTCTCATTATCAATTCCCTTGATTATCCTCTTATGCCATTTGCACATTCTACAATTTACTTTAGTTATATAGATGTTTGTATTAGGCCCCTCATTTTTCCATAATCTTCAGAACCAGCAGAGTACTTTGCTCAATAAATATTTGTTGAATTGACCATCAAGGATACATTAAATGGATAGTATAAGGGAAGGAATGACAGCTATAAATGGATATAGAATAAATATCCCCAAATGAAATGGAGAGGAACACACAACTGGGCTGCGGGGATGGGTTGCTATGTAAGCTAGTAACACCTAGCTTTGGATACATTCTTAACTTTTTTGCTTCACAAGTATAAGTTTTATTGGAGGGTGTCATGTTTTACTAATCTTTGATTCATTTTCTAACATTATCAAATCACTACTATTTACAATTCCTGGTGAATTTACCTTGAACTTCTCAAAAATACTCAGGCATATGCTAACCAAGAATTTATCGGTTTTGATCAGAATTTAGGAGTTATGATTTTAAATGTCAAAGCTATAAAATTTATAATAAATTGAGAACTAAATTGCTTTCTTTTTTGTATTTGAAGACTTTTCTGAGTAGTTTTAGCTTCATGGCAATATGAGTGGAAGGCACAAAGATTTCCCATATATCTGCCAGCTTGCACACATGCATAGTGTCCATCATGGTCAACATCTGCCGTCAGAGTGGTACACTTGTTACAACCAGTGAACCTGTATTGACACATCATAGTCACCCAAAGTCCAGAGATTACATTACTGTCCACTGCAATGTGGTCCATTTTATTGGTTTGAAAAATGTAAAAGTACATGTTATATACATCCCATGGACAGAGGAGCCTGGCAAGCTACAGTCTATAGGGTCACAAAGAGTTGGATATGACTGAAGCGACTTAGCACACACATACCAACACAGTATCATACAAAATAGTTTCATGGCTGTAAAAATTCTCTGTGCTTTGCCTATTCATTTCTCCACCACCCTCTTCCCCCATCTCGTCTCCATCCCCTGACAACCATTGGTCTTTTTACTATCTGCATAGTTTTGCCTTTTTCAGAGTGCAATATAGTTGAAATCATACAGTATGCAACCTTTTCAGATTTGCTTTCTACAATTTTTTGTAGTATGTATTTAAGGTTCCTCCATATTTTTCATAGTTTGGTATCTCATTTCCTTTTAATGGTTAATAATATTCCATTGTCTGTGTATACTAAGTTTATTTGATCCACTCACCTTGAAGGGCATCTTTGTTGCCTCCGAGTTTTGGCAACTATGAATAAAGCTGATATAAACATTTGCATGTAGGTTTCTGTGTGGATATAAGTTTTCAGCTCCTTTGTGTGGATACCAAGGAGCATGACTGCTGGATCATATAAGAATATATTTAGTTTTATAAGAAACTGCCAAACTGTCTTCCAAAGTGGCTGCAATGAATAAGAGTTACTGTTGACCCACATCCTTGCCAGTATTTGGGTTTTCAGTCATTCTAACAGATAGGCAGTAGTATAACATTGTTGTTTTAATTTGTAATTCTCTATTGACAGGTGATGCTGAACATTTTTTCATATGATTACTTGTCATCTGTGTATTTTCTTTGATGAGGTGTCTGTTTAGGTGTTTTTCCCATTTTTTAATGGGCTGTGTTTTTATTATTGTCTTAAGAATTCCCTGTATATTTTGGATAACACTTTTTTATGTTTTTGTAAATATTTTCTCCCAACATGTGTTTTGTCTTTTTGTGCTCTTGACATTATCTTTTTTCAGAGCATAAATTTTTAATTGCAAAAAATTATTTTAATTTTGATGCTTAAAAATTTTTTTTAATTCTTTCTTTCATAGATTATGGTATCTAAAAAGTATTGTGATAAAAAGTCATTGTCATATCCAACACCATCTAAATGTTCTTTGTTTTCTTCTAGGTGTTTTATTTTCATTTTTGTTTTGTTGTTTTGAATTTTTATATATAAATTTAAATCAAATTGGATATACAAAAACAAACCAAAATAACAGCAACAAAATACTGCACTGTATTAACTAGCTAGTAACATAGACTAGGTGGCTAAACAACAAAACTTATTTCCTTGCATTTCTGGAGGCTAGAGGTCCAAGATGAAAGTGTCAGCAGGACTGGTTTCCTCTGGGACTCTCTTTGCCATATAAATTTTCCCTGTGCCTTTGCATGGTCTTCCCTCTGTGTCCATCTCCAAACTTCCTTTTCTTATAAAGTCATCAGCCATATTGGATTAGAATCCACCTAATGAACTCCTTTAACCTTAATTATTTCTCTCAAGACTCTATCTCCAAATACAGTGACATTTGGTATACTAAGGACTAGAACCTTAATTGTGAATTAGATACGAATTGTGAGAAGATACAATTTAGTCTATAACATTTACTTATTTTAATATATTTTCTTCTGGGAAGAGAGTAGTAATCCTTTCATTTTCTTAAGTTATGACAGAAGAGAATTTAAGATAAGACATATTTTATCAATAAAGAAGCAAATCCTACCTCACTTAACTGTTAAGACTTTTAAGAGTGAGTTCTGGAACTGTCTCTCACATCCTTATCCTCATTGACTAGTGTGTTATCTAAAACAGAATAGGTATATAGTAAAGATTTGTGAGTTAGATGAATATATGAAAGAAATACCCATTTACTTAAGACACTGTGATAATTACTGTTAGGAAATCAAGGAAAATACTGTGCTGCTTTCAAAGAATGTGCAACATTAAGGGAAGGATTATAACATTTGAAGTCTGACAATAAAGCCATATTGCAAACTCAAATGCCCTCAAGGGTTAGGCAACTAATTTAAATGTGTGAAGAAGCTATGAGTAAGGGAGTAAGTAATGACAGGGCCTTCCATAAACTAGAAAATCAATGCCAGCTTAATCAAGTTATACTTCCTTAAAGCAACTACAGCAATACTGAACTACCAAACAAAATATATCTGAAGGTTTATTTAGGACCTAAATCTTCAATCTGAGTAAGCTGAATAGTTCATTCTATACATCAAACCATTGCTAGGCAGCAATGTGATCTAGGCAAGCTCTAAATGTTTTCACTGGTTTAAAATATGTAAGTAATATGATGTAGAAATCTTTACCAATTTATAGACTGTATTAACTAATAATAGTAAACCTAACTTTTCCCAGTTGTAATAATCTGTGAGTCCTTGAATTTACATGATAGACTCACTTTCTTTAGTCTTTACCCATACAATTTTTAAATGTGTTTCTGTTTTTCTGGAGGGGCTTACAGATTATTTACTGAGATCCTATGTGGCTAAAAAGCAATTGCTTTGGATCCATTACCATAAACTAATGCTATGTCTTTGTTTTTCATAACCACTATCAATTCCCTTCCTACTGTACTATCCATGTCTCAAATAAATGTGTATATTTAGCAAATATTGAATGAATTCCTCTACTAAAACATATTGTCACAAAAGAAAATGTAAATGATTAGTATTTTATATTCTATATTATACCTAGTGCTTGATTTAACCTAGGGCTATATGCATATATAAATTTTCATAGACATGGTTAATAGGTCCCATTTTTACAGCCCTCTCAAACTTTTTAGATATAAGTGAAGGGCTCTTTAATCCCTTCTCTTTGATAGATTTATGAATTGAATATATGTGTATATCATCTGACCTCCTGGCTCTACAGTTGGCTTCTTTTTTAATCAGATATTAATTTGGGAAGACGTTTTAAGATTTCCAATAAATATTACATATTTCTGGTTAACCAAAAAGGGATTTTTCCTCTCTGAATGACTTTCATATTCCTGAAAGGTTTCGAATGGTAGAATATTCACGGAGATGCAAAATTACAAGATGCAGCCAGGAGCCACGGGAACTTCTCTAAAACTCTCAGCGAGGACCCTGCTGAGCTCAAACGTCTCCACACATTTTCCTTCTCATATTTAGGAGAACTGTAAATCGCTGGAAACAGCTACTTCATTTCTGTTCTCTGGCCAGAGCCTGAATCCCAGGAGACATTCCAGGGGATATGGGTTTGATGGCTTCAGCACACCCTCCTGAGGACTCTGCATACAAACCACAGCTGAACTGGCCGCCTTTGGAAAGACAGGGCATGTTTCCAGCCAGCAATAGGACTGCATTATCTCTCCTCCCTGGAGAGAAGGAGCCCTTTTGATCAAGCCTGCAGTCACCTCAGGGTCAGAAGGGAGCACCTCGCATTAGTCTTCCTGGCTCTTCCCCAGCCCGTGAGTGGAGTCCATCTGCTTTTCTGCCAGTATTTGTGTAAACCTGAGCAGCCGCATTAGGAAGGGAGGGGTCGGGAGAAGGATGAGACATAAAGAAATCCAGGTACGAATTGGGGGCCAGATGTTTCCTTCGGAGGGGGCAATCCCCCTCTCTGCTGGAAAGTCCTATTTTTGTGTTGCTGAACTTCAGTTTTCAGCACCCCAATTTTTGTGCTCTCTCAGATTTAGGGTTCAGTAACCTTCCTGCTTTAGAAGCACATTTTTAAGATAATAGGCGAATGAAGAAAGCTTTCTGCCTGACTGGAGTATCTTTCTTCCAGAAAAATTCCATCTATGTATTAAAACAAATCTTAAAACCAAAACTGTCAATTCAATTATCTTTAAAAAGAAATAAATGCACAGGATTTTAGTTATCTTTCTATTGGATAGTATGAAACCATACTCTAAGAAGCAGTTACTTCAGCTAAGGAAATCTGTTATGTGGACATTTCCATAGGTTTAATAAATTACCACATACACAATATCATGGATGATTAGCAAAATATTCGATCTTTATTTTTTAATTAGCAACAAATCCCCAAATATTAGCAAATATTAATTTCATCACCTTCTTTCGGGAGATTTTTCCATAGTGAGTAGCAGAAAGCTTCTCCAGATGCCAAAATGAGATACCAACATTACCAACGTTTGAAGATTGACTCGACGGAAATATTGCTGATTACAGCAGAAAAGACAATGGCGGGAGTTGGGGAAGTTTGTTCTTCTATTCTTGAGACTGTCACTAACTTAACACGTAAGCCACACCAGACACACTGCCACGCATTAAATAAATGCCTGTGATTTCCTTCCTTCCCCTGTACTCTGAGGAAATTCCTTAAACTAGAACTTTGCTTCTCAAAGCACGGGCTGCAGATGACTCCAAAGCTTGTTAGAATGGCAAGCTCAAAGCCCTGTTCTCAGAACCACTGATCGAGAATCTGCCTGTTAACAGATTCTCCCTGTGATTCATACACACATCAACAGTTTGAGAAGCACCGTGTAGTTGAGCTTCAAGGACCCTCTCCTTTATGACCCATGGCTAGATGGCATAAAAACCCATAAGATGCGGTTACTTCAACAAGGTGTCCCAGTTTAGCTCAAAGGAAGACTTGTGTTCTTGCTTTTGGTAGAACTGGAAAGCAGGTGACCCCAGTGGAGTTTGGTGTTTTCCCATAAACTTATGGACATGGTGCCTTTTGTGTTCTAGACTAGGAAGAAGGAAATTCAGAGTGATCAGGGGAAGAGATGAAGATAGCAGGGGAAATGGAGGGAGTGAGACTAGTTCTGTCTATCTTCAAGAACTAGTTTTGAAATTCTAACAAAGAGGACTTGTAACCAGAAGTTGAATGCCATCATTATAACCCATGATGATGTGGTTTGGGGTGATAATCTGGAGCAGAAGCACCTCTCCCAGTTTCTTCAGGAAGAGCCAGCAGCAGCAGCCGTGGGCACTGTGGAGAAGAAGAGCTAGCTGCTGTGCCCAGAAGACAATTAGGGCCCAGCATGTTTAGGGAGCGAGGCACTGGCAGTCAGCCTACCTTTGATCACTGCACTTTCAGGATGTTGCTGAAACAGAAGAAAATGCATGGACCATGGACAGGTTTGGGAATACAACAAGTGGTACTAATAGAAAAGAACTTGCCTGCCAGTGTAGGAGACCCAGGAGACACGGATTTGATCCCTGGGTTGGGAAGATCCCCTGGTGGAGGGCATGACAACCCACTCCAGTATTCTTGTCTGGAGAATCCCATGGACAGAGGAGTCTGCTGGGCTACAGTCCATGGGGTCACAAAGTCAGACATGACTGAAGCGACTTCGCACACACACATACACGCAGGATGCACAGAAATAACTGTTCTATAGTCAAGGGCTAGGAGTAAATCCACCTTCCACTTCGCATCTGCAAATGTTTTAGTGACTGCTACTCCTTTCCAGGGATTCCCTGGTGACTGAGTGGTAAAGAATCTGTCTGCCATTGCAGGAGACACAAGAGACATGGGTTCATTCCTTGGGTCGGGAAGGTCCCCTGGAGGAGGAAATGGCAACCCACTCTAATATTCTTGCCTAGAAAATCCATGGACAGTGGAGTCTGGCGGGCTACTGTCCGTGGCATAATAGTCGTACACAACTGAGTGACTCAGCATGCACGTACTCCTATTCAACCAATTGCTTAAGACAGGAACTATAAATAATCTTCGGCCTTTCTTCTCCATCATTCCCATATACAATCAATGTGCAAGTCTGATCAATTAAAACTCTTTAACATTCTCTAATTCTCACTTTCACTTTCTCACTCAGAGTAGCATCTTGTTCCAACACCATTGCAACTGCCTACACTGAGACGCTTCTTATTCTCCTCCAAGCCATTTATTATGGTTTGGAAGTCCATTTTTATCTTGTTCCTGCATAACTCACTAGTTCCACCTTTATCCATTTCCTGACACCATATGCGATATTTATGCACATGAATTCTTCAAATGCTTTTGCTTCAACTCCGAGTCTTTCTACATGTTTCCTCAGTTTGGTGGGCTGTTCCTGCTTGTTGCTAAGTCTCATCTGACTCTTTGCGACCCCCATGGACTGTAGCCCACCAGGCTCCTCTGTCCATGGGATTCCTCAAGTTGGCCAAAGTATGACTCTACCTTCAAGTCTTAACTTAGACGAAGTGGAAATACACTAGATAATTGGGATGCCACTAAAATGTTGTAACAAGGTATACAGCACATATAACAAGTAGAAGTTTCCCCCTCTCAGAGATCAAGGTGAGGTTCCTAGAGGTTTACTGGGACCTTGATTAACATTTCCATCTTTAACAATAAACCAACTCATGGATAGTAAAGTCCACCAAGTCCTTTTAGAACTTTAATAGGTGGATGTTACATTTCCTTCATAGTACAGTTCTTCAGTGGAAGCATCTCAAATGTTTTTCTTTTGTCAAACACATGAAACATAAGCTGTGACTAATTATAAGTAACTCTGAGTTACTAAACAGACAGACTACACTCCTATTTCTAGTCACTCATATGCCCATCTAGCTGTTCTACATGACTTTGAGCCTATGACATCAGAATATTTTAGTTAAGGGTTAGCAGAATGCTTTTCTGATAGTTCTCTATTCCTGGTTCTTAGCAGACAGCTTTGTTACACAGAAAAACCCTGGAGAATTGCAGCAGCCTTCTTCTCCAAGCTCATCCTCTTTACCTCCTGTTACATAAAAAGTCTAGTAAGTGGCTTCCTAGCATTCTCTCTCCCTCATAGTTTGGACTCTGTTTCAAACGTGAAACTTCTGCCCCCCAGAATTGGCGCACAGCACAGCTCCATGGCTCAACTTCACATGCATTTCATGTGACCAGTTCTCCTGGATGTTAAACACATGATTTTTCACCTAGGCTTTTCTCAAGATCCAAAAGTTCATCAGAGTCAAGGATAGCTTTAAATCTCACATCTCTGCATTCAGGAAAGTGTTTGTTAATTTTGCTCTTCTCAGAAACAAAATTTTACTATGTGGTTCAAAGTTAATTTAAAAAAAAGACTCAGGGTCCTCCTGCAAAATTCTTTCCCTCAGTGGATTCATAATTTAAATTATTTTATGAAAGACAGACAAAAAGGCAGTGAAGAAATTCAGAGTCCTGCATTTGTGTCTTTTGGTGAGGGAAAGGGTAAAGTCCTTATTGACTCCCACATGTGCTTTTACTATAAATGGGCATTATTTCTATCTCCTCTAACATTCATACAGATTTCAATATACAGAGAAATCTGAAGCCAAGTGAGCTTTTCATGGATCCTCTTTTTCCTGGTGAACATTTTACATGGCTATTGTGAGACGGTGTCTTCAGAAATGCTTCTCTTCGAGATTCCTTTTATAGGACATAATATCCCTCCCAACTTGGAAATGCAAGCAGGCCTATATATTTCCCATTTCTTGACTGTTCTGGCAATTTTCCCCAAAAGGGAGGAAAAACCCTATAAAATTTCTTTTGGCCCCCAAAGCAGAAACATCTGCTGGAGTCATGAGTAGCTTGTTGGCGCGGCCTCGAAGTCCCAGCCTGGAGCTGATTATCTCCCCGCTTCACCAGTGTTCGTGCACTCAGCAAGGAACGCACTGAAAGGTTTCTGGGAAGACTCATTATAAATAATGAGAACACGGAAGAGAAGAAAGAGGGAAAAGGTTCAAGCTACTTTGGCCCATGCATTTTATGAGTTTCACAAACTAAAATCATTAGACCACCAAACTGCTCAATTAGAAATCAAGATTTTAAAAATTAGGCCATTGCTTTCTGTAAATACAGCTGCTTGGCAAATGCAAATGAAAAATGTGACAGATTGCTGGTTGATTTTTTTTTCCTATCAGGAAAAAAAAAAAAAGTCGGTTATTTTAAGTGACACTCTGGGGAAAGGATTGGTTGCTGAACTGTCTTTAAGTTGCCAATTGCATCTTACCTCACAGTGAAGCTAGCAGTGAGTAGAATTTTCTGGCTTGAGTGCACATGTATTTTTTATTCTTTGAAACAGTTTAACAGGTGCAAGTGAAGTCTTGCTAAGAATGCTTATGTATGACAATATACTGAAATCTTTCCTAAGTTAATTCACGCCATTCAGCGTACAATATAACTTGTTGCAAAATTTTTGGTGTGCTGTCAATTCAATCCGTTACTTAACAGATGAAAATAACCCTAGTTCTTTGCATCCTTCAACAACTCTGACAATTTTATTATTTCTCTACCATCAGTTTTTCTAATGTTAACAACTGACAGGGTCAAAATGTTCTTTGTCATTCTGATAGGATTTACAGGGGAAAAAATATGAACAGAATGGATTTTTAAAGGCCTGATGAAAGTATTTAGATTGAAATTTCAGTGTATACCTAATAGGTACATAAGGCAAGGTTAAAAACTAGTGAGCTATGAGTGTCTACAGAATAAAGTTCATTTGTGTAAATGGAAGTGACTTATTCCAAGACAGAATTCTCAAACTTGATGGCATCATAGACGCTTAGAGAACTTGTTAAACACACACTGTTGAGCCACAGTACGAACTTTATGGTACAGTAAGTCTGGGGTGGTACATTTAAGTTCCCAGGTATAGGTTATGGAGCTGGCCCGGGGACCACACTTTTCCAATCACTACTCTAAGAGACAAAGGGAGGAACCAAGTCAAAATCCCAGAGTGTCTATTTCTAGAGGCTCCTCAGATTTCAAGGCTAAAGGACTACTTACTAACCAGTTTTCAATGAGCTCACAGGCTCACTCTCTTTTAACTCTGGGTACCAAGTGCATCTTCACCTACAGTCCACCAACCAAACACCATACTTTCATGCTAGGGTAGTCTAAGGTGACTTTTTGACCTAGATGTTCTCCTTTTCACATCCATATGTCTATATTGCCATTTTATTCAAATGTCAATTTCTTTTGACCCTTGGTTGCTCTGATGGCTTACTTTTAATTCTTCTCATAGTAAAGTCAAATCTGCCCCAGTACCACCCCAATCCACGCTCAGAGACATAAACACCACAAGCAGGACTTCCCTGCTGGTAGAGTGGATCGGAATCTGTCTGCCACTGCAGGGCACACAAGTTAGATCCCTGATCTGGGAAGATTTCACATGCCATGGGCAACTAAAGCCCACATGCCACAGTGACTGAGCCTGTACCCTAAAACCCGTGAGCAGCGCCTGCTGAGCCTCTGCTCCCCAACAAGAGGAGCCACTGCAACGAGGAGCCCGCACACTGCAATGAAGAGTAGCCCTGCTCTCACCAACTAGAGAAAGCCCGCACACAGCAACCAAGACCCAGCACAACCAAAAAATAAACAAACAAATAAATTATCAAAAAAAGAAAAAAAACCCACAGGCAATTCTCTTCTGACAATTCAGTCTGCTTTCTCATCATGCACTGATGTGAAATTCTCACTTGTAAATTCCTAGACCAAATCTCAGCCCCCTCATACCTTTCAGCTTAGATTCATACCCTGCAGGAGTGTCTTCTGACAGTACCTATCTCTGACACTTGTCCTTAGTAACACCCCATGTTTCTGCAATACTTCTCAAGAAACCTCCACCCACAACTCCGCTCAACAAACACGGACACAAACACCTTGTGTCCCTGGAGCCTTGTTTGATGTTTCTCTGGTGAATTTCCCACTGAAGCCTACCTTGCAAAACAATTTTTATAATAACTTTTGTGCTAGTATAGAAGTATTTCTTGATGACTCAGCCTTTTATAGTTTATTCCTATTCTTTATTGTAGGGACTGTAAAGAGCATTGAGTTTTTTTTTTTTTTTTTAATATTATATTAAATGACTCCAAGCCAAGATTGATTTCTGACAATCTGTGCCTTTTAATTTTTAATATTTTATTTTGAACTAATTTTCAACCTACAAGAAAATGGCAAAATAGTATGAAGTCTTTATGTCCCTTGCCCTACTCTCCCTAGTTGACTAACTTACATAACCAAAACATTAAAGAGTGATTATATATATATGTGTGTATATATATATATATATAATATAAAATCAAAGAAAAGTAAACACAGAACAACTTGTACACTGACTCTGATCTCTCTTGCTACTGCAGAACTCACTTTGGATGAAAGTGAATGATGAATTCAGAGATCCCACATTTTTTATAGGCACCAGGAGTAAATTTCAACTCCACATGGATTTTTCTCAACCAATGTAGATAAATCCCAACTACCACGCTTCAAGGTATGAGAATTATCATCTCAGGTATGTTTTAAGTCTATTTCCCTTTTGCTTTCTATTAGAGTGGGCTAGAAGTATAAATAAACATTTGTGGTATTAAAAGAAACGAGGGAAGGAACTTGATCATTCAGGCATAAGAGTCTCTGCAGTGCGCATAGCCTTCACCTAAGGGGTCCGTTGACAAGCAGCTCTGGCGCCGCAGTGCAGATCTCGGGCACAGCAGCCTTTTCAGAGGCTGGGGCATCAGCGCCTTTGTCCAACTCGGGCACAGCAGCCTTTTCAGAGGCTGGGGCATCAGCGCCTTTGTCCAGACCCCCTGCGTGCATCTGAGAGCTGCTGCTCTCCAAAGTCTGGTCATCCTCACCCGGGTGCCATGAGATGCTGTGGGGGCAGACTAAACTCCCAGTGTTCTCATCACATGGAGGGATCTCCCCTCCCTCAGAGCCAGCCACTCTCTCTCCTAGTTCTCCGGTTATCCCATTCTATCCTCTCTACCTCACAAGCCTCATATTAAAAATCCACTAAGAGCTTTCTCTCATTCTAAACTAAAACATAACGCTATTCTCTCATTCCGGGGTGCATTGCATACGACGTGCTAAACTCGATCCATTTTTCTCCTCACAACATTCCCTGCAATATATTTATCTTCAAAGCTACATTACATTAAATATGTTAAATTATATAATGTCAAATATGTTAAATATATTAAAATATAATTGCCTGACAGATTCCATAGTCTGTTTTTTAAGTAAAGGTCTCAGTTTTAACCTTCTAAAACTATATAGAAGAAAAAAAAAGGATTTGTGTTAAATTTTCAAACTTTTGGTTTGAAGAATGGAGTGAAGAAAGAAATCGTTATACTATAGGAAAGGACATTAACAGACATATGATTATGGTAGAGAACATTAAATATTTTATAAAAACTGATACTTCCAAATCTCTAAAGACAAAACTGACCTTTATTACATGTTGTGTGTAATACTTACAATGTTTTAATTCAATAGACAAGACAACCACTAAAGTTTTTACTTCAGTTTGGGTAAATATGTGAAACACTTGTAACCATTCTATATTCACTCCCCGTGACAGCTCTGCTGATTGATCATGGCAGTTTGTAGGGCTGCATCCTAAGGAATTCACAAAATATCTCGGCATAATGCCTTAAACACCCACCATTAGCGGACTCGAGTTAGCAATTGGCCCTGCTGGATCTCTCTGTTTGTCTTGATTTTAGTTCATGTTTCATACACTGGCATATCACATGGATTAAATTAAAATGCTGTAATGAATATACAACAGTATTACATAATGTAATAAATACACTCAGAAATGTGTATTGGTGGAATATAATAGATGTTTCCTTTTCAGGTAACAGTCCAGGGTATTTATTTCTGGGTGACCAGAGCTGTGTTAATATTAATGTTCAGTGACCCAGGCTTCTTACGTCTGTGGCTCCCCGCTAATTGCTGCTGCCTCGCTGTCATCTTCAGCCAGCGAGCGGAGGAGAGCGTGAAGGAGGCAAATATCTACCTTAAAAGCTCTGTTCCAGAGCTTACTCATATCACTTCCTCTCCCATTTTACTGATGAGATCTAGTCACAGGGACTCACTTAACTATTGACACAAGAAAGCTTAAAAGATGTATTTTAGCCACAATCCTACTAGTAGAGGAGTAGAGGATGGCTCGGGGCGCAGGACTAGTGATTTCTTCAACAGGTGTCACGACTACAGGACAACAGGGCAGTGGTGTTCGCTGGAAGCGAGTGCTAATAAGTCCCGAAGACAGCAGTATAGCTGCGTCTTCTTGCACAGCTTTTTGGAGTCTACTTGTGGTTTCCAGGTTTGGACAGTTAAGCACAGATCCACATTTGGAGAAATGCAAAAAGACAAAGATGAATTAACTGTTTTTATATAAGCAAGTATATCAATGTTTCACTATGCTCTAGGGTCAAATTTTAACACAATTTAATATATGGGAGCAACAATTATTCCTTTTCTAAAAATTTCACTGAAATGAAACTTACAAATTTGCATTAGACTGTTTAGACATTTGGAAAAGACTAGAAAAAGTGATGCTTTCTATAACTTGTCTTAGATTTTATATTTTTATACATTTTAACATGTTACATGACATTCCATCACTGCAGACAACAGGGTTAGGTCCAAAAGAAAATATTGTTTTTTATCTACGTTAAACTCCAAACACATATAATGTTGATTATTTTCCAGTTTTTAATTTCATGTGTTCTAATATTTGCATCTCAGGATGTTAGAATGAGACAGATGTAGTGACATTTTCAAAGCCAAGAAAACCATAATTTGGGAAACAGACAACCACATGGAAGTCCAGAAACAATTATAAACACATGGGTTACCTGGCCCACACTGGTAGAAAAAGGCTAGAAAGGAATACAAGAGCAGCATATTTACTCAAGTTCATCAAAATATCCACAAAAGTCGTCTTCAAGTGTGTGCTCATTACATACTATACAAATAACATTTCACATCATTTCCCCATCCTATTTTCCTCTCCGAGGCTTTCTGTTGGCTTTCTAAAATACAAAAACACATGCAAATACATATATATAATCAAACGCAGTTTAAGATTTACATCAGAATCAGAATTTACACTGGAATATACAGCCACTGATATATTATTGCACATAGTACTAGAAAACTACCAAAAATTTCCAAAATTTTTATGCTCTATATCTTTGCCTTTAACTATAAAAGGTTTTCCTCATCCAGTAGAACAATATAACGAAACTTTTAAGCCTCTCATGATGGAAAAGGCAAACAATTTCCGTCTATTTTTAGACTGTTTTTCTTCAATACTTGATTACAATTATAGCCAATGATATTATTACTTACAGTTATCTAATATTCTATACAAAAGAACTATTCTAAAACCACACATATATAAAAGCCTAAATAAATACCTGATTGATATACAGAAGGCAATTGATAAATGTCAGCAATATATATAAATATTTACACGGAAAAATATTTATAAAAAGCAGATGAATAAATTAATTTTATTTTCAAGCACATATTAAAAATATAAAGGCGAAAAAATGCTCATATTTGTTCACAGAAGAGCTACATGAATGATAACTCACTTACAAGCGGTTCCCTGTATCTATTTGCTACCCCAGTGCCTCATTAGGGAATGAGGCATACACACCCAGCACTTAGCACATGAGAACTCTGCCAGCATGGAACACATTAAGCTTCATCAAAATGCTTTTGGAGTCCATGAAATGCAGTGCTATAAGGGAGCCACACCAGAACCAATTATTAAGTGACTGGGGAGATAAATGCAGCTATTAATACTCACACCTGCCGTCCTTCCCTCTGCACTTTGATCTAACAGATGATGACTTGTAATGGCACAACCTCAACACCCGCCCACCTGTAGTTTATTAGGAAATCAGCCAAGTAACAGGATTACTTAGTTACCAGCAGCAGGGAGGTAAACAGGGAAGGAGTCAGTTTTTGTCATTCCACGGGTGACACCTTCATCCAGAAGTCGCCCTTGGCATCTGTGCTGCGCTTGGCCCGTGATATGCAAATTTAGCATCCCAGTGGGCACATGCCTCTTCTTATGCAAAGACTGTGGGTTTATGGAATATTGTATTGCTTTTAAAAGAGATGTACATATGTATTAATATCATTTTCGAATGGTATCTGTTTGCCCACTTTATGCCTCAGGAGTGAAAACCACATTTTGTATTTTCTCTCTGTTAGTGTGTTTCACACACTATTTAAACTCCATCTAAGGGTGCAGTCTTTGGAGATATTTTTAAAACATGAGAATAACCACATAACTGCTTATTCAGCTACAGGAAAGAGGATATTAGGTTATTTTTTCACTGAACAATGTCGGAAAAAATCATTCATTGCAGGACAAAAATTTCAGTTGTTGTGGAGCCTCTGCATTAACTTGGCAGTTTCATTTACTGTACTTCATTTGCCTCGAAAACACCCTCACCACAAACTAGCATTGTAGAACAGAGACATTTTTTATGGTTGTAAGAGTAAGAAAAAGCATAAGGATCCAAGAACAATAGGGAAGGAAACACCTGGAGTAGCAGAAAAGCCACTCCAAACCAAAACTAGATGTCAAAGTCTAGTACGCCTATTAATATTTTGTGGAAATTTAACATATACTTAGTGTCTCCGTGGCAAACAAAATAGATACAAACCAAATGATTTTTAAGCATCCAAGATACTGCATGATTATTTCTCTTTTAGAAATTTGT
Source organism: Muntiacus reevesi (assembly GCF_963930625.1). NCBI lineage: Eukaryota > Metazoa > Chordata > Mammalia > Artiodactyla > Cervidae > Muntiacus > Muntiacus reevesi. The sequence goes on along the minus strand of NC_089269.1, from coordinate 17,417,298 downwards.
TTTCATTTGTAAACAATATTCTAATTATTATAATTGCAATTCCAAAATCATGAAGTAAAGTAAGTTGTGTGTTTGTGTCTGTATGTGTGTGAAAGACATACACAGACTCAATGTCAGTGTCACCTGGAAACTTCTAATGCTCTGTCATTTTTTCCCTTCTAGAACTGTTTTACTTTTCTCCTAAGAAAATAGAATTACTCTTTAATTCACTTAACAATGACTTTTCTGGTCATGTCACTTTAAACTGTGAAATCACTAAAGTGGTGAGGTCTTCATAATGTGATAGTCACATGCTCCCATGGAAATTTCCATTGTTTCATGAAAAACAAAAACTGATTTGAATTTGATGTCATGTATGAAACAAACCTTCATCATTTAAATTGACTCTGTAAGAGCCATCTTTGATAAATAGTCACACATCTTAGCAGAGGCTGAGGTTTGCAATAGAAACAGAAGTTACTAAATTACAATTGCTAAAGTAACACGGAAATTTATTTCCACATGTCCATCATAAGTCGGGCAGGGAGGGCCCTCCTACCAGCAATGATCCTATCAGGGACTGAACCATCCCTAGGAAGCTGTAACTGTCCCTCAGGAAGAGTCTGAGGATTAAACTTAAGTTTACTATGTTTGTGGTACAACTTCATGAGAAAAAATGCTTGATATTTATAGATAAATACATGGAAGAGTATAAATTATTATTTGAGAAACTCACTAATCACTTAAAAATATAATATTTATCTTCAGAAAATGCACTAAGAATACAGCGCTGACTTACATATAGAAACATAGTATATGAAAGTCAGAGATGTGTACATTGGAAATTTTGAGGAGAAAAGTTTATAAGTATGATATAAATCAGTGAGAGGAAATATGTGAATGATGAATTTAAATAAAACAGCAATACAAAAATTAAATTCTAACATCAAGCTGTCTTTAAAGTCCCAAGATACTCTTGATTTTATATCTAAACTTATTTTTTTAATGCAAAGATCAGCAGATCAGCAGATTTCCCCAAGCAGGCATCTCTGCTGGAATCAGTACTGAAGTAGCAAAACCTGAACTGCTGGAAGTGTAGTCTGGACAAGCCTGAGAGAGAAAATTTCCAAGGGAACTTACGACAGGAGGGCCCTTAGACTTTTGTGAGTTTACCCCCAGGACTGGAATAGGTACTCACAGTGAATAGGGCTTCTCTGGTAGCTCAGCTGGTAAAGAATCCGCCTGCAATGTGGGAGACTCCAGTTCGATTCCTGGGCTGGGAAGATCCGCTGGAGAAGGGAATGGCTACCCACTCCAGTAATCTGTCCTGGAGAATTCCATGAACTGTACAGTTGCAAAGAGTCAGACATGACTGAGTGAATTTCACTTTCATTCACAGTGAATATCAGAGAAAAATCCCCTCATGCTTCTAAAAGGGAAAAAATGGGAAATGGACCATTTTCAAGTGCTGCCTAGAACTTGGGCTTCCCCGGAGGCTCAGCAGTAAAGAATCTACCTGCAATGCCGGAGACATGGGTTCCATCCCTGGGTGGGGAAGATGCCCTGGAGGAGGGCATGACAACCCACTCCAGTATCCTTGCCTGGAGAATCCCATGGACAGAGGAGCCTGGAGGGCTATGGTCCATTGGGTCGCAAAGAGTCAGACATAACTGCAGTGACTGAGCACCCATAGCTCCCTTCTTAACAAGACTGCCCTGAATGAAGCCAGTCTACTACAGTGACTACACCACTGAGATTTTATCAGAGCCTAACTGACCTGGAGAGGGAAAATACCACACTCCAGCCCAGTCTAACCATCCTGTCCCACCTAAAGGGGGCAAAACCTGAGAAGAACTTGTGTTTACAGATCAAAGGTATGAGTTCATTAAAAGACTAAACATAGTCCTCATCACAGGACTAGAGAAAGCTTCCCTTTCCTCCACACCTTACCACATTACTTAAGGTCTGTTTACTGAGACCACATTACTAAAGGTCTGTTTACCGCAGTAACTTTTACCTAGTACATCACATGTGACTATCATGTAAAAAATTACAAAGCATACTAAAAGAAAAAAAAAAACAAAAAACAAAACCAGCTTGAAGAGACGGAGCAAACAACAGAACCAAACATAGGAGGGTAGTTGGAATTATCAGACTGGAAATTTAAAACAACCCTGATGAATACAGTGAATGAGGAAAGTAGACAGAATGCAAGAATAAATGGGTAATATAAACAGGGAGATGGAAATTCAAAGAAAGAATCAAAAAGAAATACTAGAGAACAAAAATACAGTAAGACAAATGAAAAATGCCTGTGATGGGCTCATTAGCAGACTGGACATGGCTGAGGAAAGAATCTCTGAGATTGAGGATGTGTAAATAGAAACTTTCAAATGAAAATGCAAAGAGATTTTCGGTGAAAGTAACAGAAGGGAGCACAAAGACTGTGGGATAATTATGAAAGGTGAAACAAATGTTGTCCCTGATTCTTTGCGACCCCAGACTATAGAGTCCATGGAATTCTGCAGGCCAGAATACTGGAGTGGGTAGCCTTTCTCTTCTCCAGGGGATCTTCCCAACCCAGGAATCAAACAGGGGTCTCCTGCATTGCAGGCTGATTCTTTACCAACTGAGCAATCAGGGAAGCCCAAATAGAAACTTTTGAGCTGAAAATGCAGACAGATTATAGACTGAAAGTAACATAAGGGACTATCCAAAGACTGCGGGATAATTATGAAAGGTGTAACAAATGTGAAATAAAAATACCAGAAGGAGATTAAAGAGAATAAATACTTGAGACAATAAAGAATTTCTCCCAAGTAATTTCAGTCACCAAACACAGTTCCAGGTGGCTCAGAAAGCACCTAGCAAGATAAATGCCCCCTCACCAAATCAGTTCAATTCAGTCCCTCAGTCATGTCCGACTCTTTGCCACCTCATGGACTGCAGCACACCAAGCTTCCCTGTCCATCACCAACACCCAGAGCTTGCTCAAATTCATGTCCATTGAGTCAGTGATGCCATTCAACCATCTCATCCTCTGTCATCCCCTTCTCCTCCTGCCTTCAATTGCTGCCAGCATCAGGACCTTTTCCAATGAGCTGGTTCTTCACATCAGGTGGCCAAAGTATTGGAACTTCAGCTTCAGCATCAGCTTCAGCATCAGTCCTTCCAATGAATATTCAGGGCTCATTTCCTTTAGGTTTGACTGCTTTGATCTCTGTGCAGTCCAAGAAACTCACAAGAGTCTTCTCCTACGCCACAGTTCAAAAGCATCAATTCTTCAGTGCTCAGCTTTCTTTATGGTCCAACTCTCACATCCATACATGACTACTGGAAAAACTATAACTTGAAATAGATGGACTTTTGTTGGCAAAGTAATGTCTCTGCTTTTTAATGTACTACATGCAAACTGAAGAAAAGCAAATTTTAAAAAAATCTTGAAAGAAGCAAGAGGGAAAAAATTAAACCTTACCAATAAAGAACAAAAGGTAAGAATTACTTAAAATAATAATACCAAGTGTTTTTGAGTACATGTGCTTAGGTATATCATGTATATATGTGTATGTATGTATATTTAGGTATGCTTATATATAAGTGAAATGAATGACGGCAATGATACAAATGAGGGAGGGAGGAACAAAGACTTTTTTATTATAAGGTAGTCACACTATTTATGATGTGGTGTGGTATTATTTGAAAGTGGACTTAGATTAGCTGTAAATGTTACTGCAAATTCTGAGGAAACTACAAAGAAAAACTTAAAAATAAATATAACCGATATGCTAGGAAAAGACAGAAAGTAGAATAACACAAAACACTAAACGAAACCACAAAAGGCAGAAAATTAGTGGAAGATGAAAACAGAAACAAAGAACAAGAGCAACAAATAGAAAACAATAACAAATACAGTAGATATTAGTCTGACTATACCAACAATCACTTTGAACATCAACGGTCTACATACATCAAGTAAAATATATGATAGAAATTGTCAGAGTGTATCAAAACCATGACCCAACTATATGTTGTCTACTAGAAACCCACTTTAAATATGAAGGCACATATAGATTAAAAGGAAATTAATGAAGAAAGATATACCATGCTGACATCAATCAAAAGAAGGAAGAGGAGCTATATCAAATTGAGAGAGAATATTACATCAGGTATAAAGGAAGGCATTATGTAGTGATAAAGAGGGCAATTCTTCAGGAAGACATAATAATCCTTAATGCTCATGCACTTAAGAAAAAAAGAGTATCAAAATATGTGAGGCAAAAAGTAATAATGACTACAAAGAAAAATAGATTAATCCACTACCATAACTGGAGACTTCAACACTCTTGTATCAGAAATGGACAAATCCAGGAGACAGAAAATCAGTAAAGGTATCATTGAACTCAACAATACCATCAATCAACTTGATATAATATTATAGACTACTTCAACTCATCAACACAAAAGCATACACATTTTTCTCAAACTTATATAGACTATTCACCAAGACAGACTCACTGTGGATCATAAAACATACCTTAACAAACTTAGAAAAATAAAAAGCTTGTAGCACCATAAAGGAAGTTTTACACACACACAAACACACACACACACACATTGATGAGAACATGTCAGACACAAGAGCAAACTGAAAATGCATTCAATGGCCAAATCTGGAGCAATGTAAGCAAGAAATCAATAAAAATCATGAATGAATCTGAATTGGCACAAATAAATAATAAAACAGAGAGAGAAGAAGAACTAAAGAGCCTCTTGATGAAAGTGAAAGAAGAGAGTGAAAAAGTTGACTTAAAGCTCAACATTCAGAAAACTAAGACCATGGAATCTGGTCCCATCACTTCATGGCAAATAGATGGAGAAACAGTGTCTGACTTTATTTTTCTGGGCTCCAAAATCGCTGCGGATGGTGATTGCAGCCATGAAATTAAAAGACGCTTGCTCCTTGGAAGGAAAGTTATGACCAACCTAGATAGCATATTAAGGGGCAGAGACATTACTTTACCAACAAAGGTCCATCTAATCAAGGCTATGGTTTTTCCAGTAGTCATGTATGGATGTGAGAGTTGGACTGTAAAGAAAGCTGAGCTCAGAAGAATTGATGCTTTTCAACTGTAGTGTTGGAGAAGACTCTTGAGAGTCCCTTCGACAGCAAGGAGATCCAACCAATCCATCATAAAGGAAATCAGTCCTGGGTGTTCATTGGAGTGACTGATTTTGAAGCTGAAACTCCAATACTTTGGCCACCTGATGCGAAGAGCTGCTCATTTGTAAAGACCCTGATGCTGGGAAAGATTGAAGGCAGGAGAGGGGGACAACAGAGGATGAGATGGTTGGATGGCATCACCGACTCAATGGACATGGGTTTGGGTGAACTCCAGGAGTTGGTGATGGACAGGGAGGCCTGGTGTACTGCGTTTCATGGGGTGGCAAAGAGTTGGACATGACTGAGCGACTGAACTGAACTGACAGAGGTGGGAAAGATACAAATTTCCAATGCAGAAAAATTCCAAATAACATATGTAGATACTCCACCCTGAACGAAATTGAGCACAACTCCCCATGTTGAAAGTACAGGCTATGCATAGTGATATTTTTCCAAAGAATATATAATGGAAGTAGGGGATGAGGGGATGAATAACTTTACAGTAAAGAAACCTGAGAAACACTACCTCGGCCAGTGACAAAGATCAAAATTTAGGATAAGTGACAGCATGCTGATAATACGTACCCTTGACAAAAAGTGATAAAATGGCATTTTGTCTTTGTGGTCTTATTTCCCCAAACTCAAAACCTCATGGTAAACATGAGAATAACATCAGACAAATCTCAGGAGAGGGATATTTTACAAAGGAACTGAACAACACTCCTCAAAACTGCTAGTGCCATGGAAATCAAGGCAAGTATGAGAAACCGCCACAGCCAAGAGGGGCCTAGAAGACGTAATGGCTCTAAGTAGTGCAGGATCCTGGACGAGACCCCAGGACAGAGAAAGACCTTGGGTAAAAACGAAAGAGCTCTGAATAAAATATGGGCTTTGGTTAATTATATCAACACTGGCTTCTTAATGTTAACAAATATACCTACTAGTGTTGCTTGTTGTTCAGTCACTAAGTGGAGTCTGAGTCTTTGTAACCCCATAGACGGCAGCACACCAGGCTTCCCTGTCCGTCACTATCTCCCGGAGTTTATTCAAACTCATGTCCATTGAGTCAGTGATGCCATCCAACCGTCTCATCCTCTGCCGCCCTCTTCTCTTTTTGCCTTCAATCTTTCCCAGCATCAGGGTCTTCTTCAATGAGCCGGCTCTTCACATAGCTTCAGCATTAGTCCTTCCAATGAATATTTAGGGTTGATTTCCTGTAAGATTGACTGATTTAATCTCCTTTCTGTCCAAGAGACTCTCAAGAATCTTCTCCAGCACTACAATTTAAAGCATCAGTTCTTCAGTGCTCAGCCTTCTTTGCAAGCTATTTTACATTTGCATTCTTACAAACACTCAAGAAAAAATTTAATTTCTATTAGAAAAAGATGGAAAGTTTCTTAAATTTTCTCATGAAATCTCTTTAAACATGATATTATTTCATGCAAAAACAGTACTATACATCAGTTATCTATAATATTCATGGCAAAATCCAAAAGAAAAATTCCACTCAGCAATATATAATTTTACACCCAAAATAAAAACATGATTTTTATTAAGAAATTAATAGATAATATTAAAATATAAGTTAAAATTATCTGATATTTCTAAATCAAGAATAAAAATAATATTATTGTTTCACTGGATGATGGAAAGTTGTTATGGGGCTTACTTAAAATATTTTTTAAGAATTAAAATAAATGTTAACATGAATTCCCCATAATCAATAATAGACATCATTCTTAGTATTGATCTTCATAATAAGCAAGATGACTGCAGTTAACATTATTCTATTAATTTTAGCTAGTGAATTAAGACTCTAAATAGACATAAATAATATTGGGCAAGTAGAAGAAACGTTACCATCACTTATAGAATTCTTAATAATCATCTAGAACCTAGTACTTCCAAAATGAAATTATCTCCCAGAACACGTACCAAATAGTGTTTTTCATGTCAGGAAATGATACCACATCCATCGAGTAATTCAACAAGAATCCAAAAGGACATTTTTGATCTTTTATTTTCCTTACCACCCCATTTAGTCCATGAGCAAGTTTTGGTGGACCTATCACCAAATTAGTCAATTCTCTCTCATGTGTCTGCTATAATAATCTCCAAAATTGATCTATCCAATTCTACTCTATAATTCTTTCCTTAGTTAGCAGCTCTAGTGATTTTTAAGTCAATTACAATTCACTTGCTAACAATTTAAACTTATCAATATGATATGATATTTTTATAATATAGCATATAATAGTATAGAAATTAAGTGATTTCTGCTAAAAAAAAACTGAATTCAAAGGAAAAAAATGCTATACTGAACCAGTCAAGTCAAAGAGATATTCTTCTAATTAGGAGAACTCCTTTGTTGTTATTTTCTCACATGAAACAAAAAAATATGATGTCAGATCTTGGGTAAAAAGTACTATTTCTTCTGAAAAATTTCATTAGAAAACTGGAGAATCTGTTTCCATCAAATCATATGCCAAAGACAAGGAAAAAAAATGGTGAAATAGATACTGACAACTGAATAAGGAATAATCCTGATTGGCATCATTCCAATATCATGATAGAAAATAAAGCTCATAAGATATTATTACTGCTTTGAGTGAGGATGCACCTGAAAACACTTTTCAGGACATATGTGTAATGGAAATCAGTTAATAAGGATATGTTTTCTAAGACTCAGTTATAACTTGCCAAATACTCAGCTGAGGAATCGATATGTGTACAAGTGAGTCAGTATGAACAAACTACCATTACTCCTATAATATTATGCACGTGGATGGACGGATGAATGAAGGGGTGGATGGAGGAATGGAGATATAAATAGTCAGGATAAAAAGAAAATATATTCATGGAATGAACAGGGGTTCTTTTGAGAAAGCAACTTCATCATCTTAAGAACCTCAAAGGTACAACCGTTAAACTCCATAAGGAGTTATAAATAAATAAAGTGTTTTTCTTTAAGTAAAATATGGAAAGGATGAGGGTTACAGATACAGAAATAAAATTATGAATTTTCTTCTTGATGAGTGTGTAATAAATTTTTCTCTTAAAACACTAACATTTCTGCAAATTTCAGTGTACATAATAATGTTAATATAATAAGAAATCCTATAGAAATTTTATGCAGAAAATGCAATTAGAGCCAAATAGTAAAAGTGATAAGAATGTGATGCTGTACTAATAAGAATACATGAAGCCAGACTTGTACACCTGACTGTAATTATATCACTAACACCTGAGGAAATGAAAGTTGATTAATGAGAAACAGATGCTAATTTTGAAGCCTGCAAATTCAGATACATTCAATAATGTGAAGATGTGGAATGCAAATGAAGTAAGGAATGCATCACGTAGAGAAAACGTTAAGCAGGAAAAAACAAAGATGTTTTAAAAAACTGTGTAAACTGTAACATGGATAGAAAAATGGATCAAAACTAAAATGAACTAAAATGTGGGAGCCTTTATTTTTTAGCTATTTGAATGTTACTCAACAATGACAGTCAAAACCAACAATTTCACAACTACAAGAAATGTGAATGTGGTTCATTTCATTATGTCAATTTTATTAGTTACATATTTGTTCTAAAATTAATCTGAATCTTAGTGTATAAGCAAAAGTTGAGATAAAATATGAAATTAACATTTTTAGAAAGTATAAGTTCTCCATGTGACCCCATTAACACTGATGGGCAAAACATGTCATACTAATTAAATATTAATATTAGCGTGATGAAAAATTCCATTTGGAATGATGAAGACATAGTAAATTCTGATTTTCCTAATTTTTTTCCGACTCTGCGTGGCTTATTACCAGGGGTTAGTTCCTCAACCAGAGAGTGAACCCAGGGCCACAGCAGTGAAAGCACCAAGTCCTGAGTGGATGGCTGGGGAATTCCCATGATTTTCCTTATTTCTTAATCAGTTAACAAAGTTACTTTTTCTTAGTTTCAGCAAAGCTCCTCCACTTCTTTAAGATCTTAAGGTAGATGACATTGACTTACTTTTCAACCTCAGAATAACACCTGCAATTAAGATGTTACTCTGCATCATTTACATCATTACATTATGCAGATGAGCTTTCAGAATGCTAACTAGCATATTTTACTCCTTGGCAGCTGCAGTACAATTTTATTCTTTGTATCAAGAATTGAAGCACCTGCACTTCAGGGAACCAACAGAACTAGAGGGAGACAAACCATCAAAGTATAATAATCCAGAAAAATCTCTGAAAGTATGTCACGGTGGAAATTTAATTCACTAGAGATAGGAAGTGTTGCTTCATAATGGAGCCAAATAAAGGGAAAAAATAGCATTGAAAATTTGTTCAATTCTTCCAGTACCCTGAATGGTCAACATCTATTAAAAAGCCAGAAAATGTCCTTCAAATCAAGGTCCCTGCTTTCCTGGAGGCAGTAAAATACATGACACACAGGAGTGATGAATTTCTGAGGCTTCTGGAGAACACCAAGTCCTTGTAGTGTTTTCACATTTTGTCCTTTACAACCTAGCTCCACATTTATTTCAATTTCCTTGAGAGTTTAGTGAGGTTATTAAAAAGAAACCTTAAATATTTAGTATAAGACTAAAATTATAAAATATATTTCCTTGGAAGACAATTTTAGTGACAGCAAGAGAGCCTGTATCTTTAAGAATCTTTAATTCCAATGATATTATTAGAAGAAAAGCATGCTATTTATTTGAAAGATATATGTTTTCATGAGAATAAAAATAATTGCTGTATCAATAAAAATAATTGCTTTATCAGTTTAATATACTTTTGCCTACAGCAGTAACATATATCAAAGATTTTTAAAATTGAATCAAAATATAACACAGCAACTCCATTTCTATCAAAGGCAGTAAATCTGAAAGGCAGTATAGATTCTCTTTTTTTCCACCATAGCAAAAATTATGTCATACTTATTTGAACCGGTTTCTATATAAAAGAAATAATTCTAAATGAACTCCTATTTTTCAAAAAGTGATGACTTTTTAAAAAATTAAATGTATCATAGACAATTAGGATAGAAGAAAAGTTTTTGAATTTCCAATCACTTAATATAATAAATATGACTTGTAAGAATTTTAAGTGCTTATATAATACTATCAGAATTATAACTGGAAGTGAGGAAACATCAAAGGACTTTGCAGTATTTCTTAAGAAAATGTAAAATCTATTTGGTTTGGATAGCAGGAGATAGCTAATTTTAGGTGTCTATACTTAACTGCCTCAGAAGCCATTTTCTATTTTGCCAGAAATACACACACCCACACACAACTGAAGTAAATGCAATTTAACAAGACTTGATGGTTTTGTACCTGATCAATTCTTCTCTTATACACAATTAGAGAAAGATTATTTTAAATACTTTTTTCAACAAAGGCAGAAACATTTACCTCTACAAATTGGAACCAGCATTTTAAGTGAATGCTGAAACAAAATATACCTGGTGGCCACCAGCAGGGAAAGCCGACAATCTCAAAATAAAAAGTGCACAAACCCACCAATTCTACTAACGATAATTTATACAATTCAGTGGTACTTTAACTAAAAGATGCAGTTCTACTCAGTAGCCAATGCACAAGAAAACACAGAATTCCTCCAGGGGTTAATTAAAATTAACTGCCTGCATATAAAGAGTGGATTCTAGGAAATAAAGTTGCTGAATAGAAGGCAATGGGAAATGCCCTTTATTACATGCAAAGAAAGCAAAACACGGGAAAACAGCACAGAGCCCCTGGGTGCATGTCTGCAGAACTAGAAATGGAAGGACGTGATAAAGACTGGGGATTAGTTTCACTCTCTCTAAAAAACCCAACCTGTGAAAAGTTCTCTGAAATCTCCTTTTTATTTCCCAATTAATATGTACATATTAAACCAGTGTCTTATTCCTAGGGCAACTTAGTTCTCTAGGTTAATATCAATGTGTTAATTCCTGGACTCAGTCCTGGGCCAATTTGAATTCAGGTTTTCATTTTTAGCTGCATCATAAATGCTATTAATTGTGTCCAAGATTTTATTCAGTTCAATTAGCAAGATGGCCTTAATATTCCTCTTGGTTTGACTAAATTTTAGGTAGATTTCTTCCTAACTAGTGACTCCCAATCTTCCTTTTTGTTAGAACACTTACTTTAGAAAACGTGCAATTGTAAATTCTTTCTCTGTCCCTTTGAGATGTAAATTTTCCCAGTCTCTTGTCAGCTTTACAAACCAAGATCCTTCCCTTCCAGGACCTGGGAAACATCTCTTTGAAATATAACTATCAAATCAAAGGAAAATGCAAGAATCAAGAAAGATAGGGCCCTCCTATATCCAGTCTCTGTGGGCGGGTAGGAGCCTAAGTTTGTCAATGAAGACCAATACGCAAGCAATGGCTTAGTCATATTGACCAATCACATCCTAACGTCCTCTAATACTTTCCCACTGGCTCATCTTAGTGCTTAAAACTCATTGCTTAAAACTCTCTTGCCTGTCATTTCCACGGAGTTGTGTCCAAGCTCTCTTGACTATTTCAATAGTCTTGATCCCTACTACAATAATCTTGAATAAAATGTCTCTTCCCTAACTCCATCTGCTTGATGCAATGCTTCTTTGACAAAATGACAAAGACTTGTTTTCCACTGACAAGCAAGTGGAAAAAACTAACCTGAGAGAGGGTAAAAAGAGTGCTGGTAGCGTTTCCTACTGCAGTCCATGGGGTCGTGAAGAGTCGGACACGACTGAGCGACTTCACTTTCACTTTTCACTTTCATGCATTGGAGAAGGAAATGGCAGCCCACTCCAGTGTTCTTGCCTGGAGAATCCCAGGGACGGGGGAGCCTGGTGGGCTGCCGTCTATGGGGTCGCACAGAGTCGGACACGACTTAGCGACTTAACAGCAGCATTTCTTAATTAGAAATAACAGTGATTTGATTAAAGATCATACGACACAGAATTAAAACGGGAGTTATTAAATGTAAAACACTGAATTCAGCCATAGTATGTTATCCGCTGTTGCTCTTCCTTTGGTAAGAACTAAAATCTACCTATGCTTTCATAGAGCATGGAAAGTAGAAGGTAAAAATAAATGTTTCTGAATTGCAGTATGAATGAATGAAGAAATCAAGGGGTCAAAATATATAAAGTGCTCCCTTCAAAAAAAAAACTCATGTAGACAATATTTTTCTAAGCGCCTCCTTTTTTTCCTACATTTGCTCTGAGTTTTGCCTTCTCAGTTTCCAAAACTAAATTGATTCTCTTGAACATTCCTTTAGCTTCTAAAAATAAGTAACAGTAGATTTGAAGCCACTAACAATAGCAAGTTTGAAATGCAAGTTGTAGATACATCCTCTCAGAAGAATTTCAAATATGTTTTCATACAAAGATTTTCCCATATTTTACATTTGTACACTTAAAAAAGAATTCTTTTAAAATATTATTTAACTAATCTGATAATTATGAGTAGAAAATTGAAATATAAATATGTAATAAGATAATTAGATATTATATCCCCAAAGAACTATATTTGAAGACAAACCTGTACCTGTAAGATAAGGCACAAGAATTCAAAAAATAACTCAGTATCATTTTCTTTACAAAGGAAACAACTAATTTATATTTCTATTTGAAATATTCTAACTGGTCTGAATTACAGATGTGTGTTCTAAGCTAATTCACAGGCAATGCCAATAAACCACGTTTGCACAAAATGACATATTAGGAAAGGGATTATATATAAGCATTTCCAAAGATTTGTAATGACTCCACATATTTCTCACATTAAGAATAATTTACATCTGCTACCTAGTTAATAAAACAAGCCTTAAATATGAGTAAAAAAAATAAATTTCATGTGGTAAAAAGCAGTGTTGTATGTGTATATGAACCTAGGGTCTTCTTTTCCAGAAAGGAGATCTGAGAGGTTTAATACCCTGAACACCACACTTGGTACATGCATTTTAAATGTTGTTTTATTCATTTTAACCACCTATTACAATGCTCATAATATCTGAATAATACTTATAAGTTAAAGTAGATATAAATTTTGAGTCTTCAAAGAATAAGTGTGGTGCTGGAGAAAACACACGAGAGAGTCCCTTGACTGAAAGATCAAACCAGTCAATCCTAAAGGAAATCAGTCCTGAAAATTCAATGGAAGGACTGATGCTGAAGCTGAAGCTCCAATACTTTGGCCACCTGATGCGAAGAGCTGACTCACTGGAAAAGACCCTGATGTTTGGGAAGATTGAAGGTAGGAGGAGAAGGGGATGACAGAAGATGAGATGGTTAGATGATATCACTGACTCAATGGACATGAGTTTGAGCAAACTCTGAGAGAAGTTGAAGGATAGGTTAGCCTGGCATGCTGAAGTTTATGGGGTTGCAGAGAATTGGACATGACTGAGCAAACGAACAACAAATACCTGCACATTCACAGATTTTGCAGATGTAAACAACCATCATAGTCTACCGAAGATCCATTTAGAAAAAAAAAATATTGGCTTATGTGTGCGGGTATTTTCTATGCAATAATGATGCATAAGAAATAAAAACAAAGTCTACTTTTTATTCCAAAGGATGGTGGTCTAGTTGTTGGGACTACATGCCTCCTCTGCAGAAGGCATGGGTTCCATCCTTGATTGGGGAACTGAGATCCCACATGCCCTGAGGAGTGGTCCCAGAAAATACAAATAAATTTTTTAAAAGAAAAAAAATAATATTATATAACTAGTAAATAAAATCAGAATTCACAAGAGGAAATAAAATCAGAATTCACAAGAGGAAAAAAAAATAATAGCATTGCAATACAGGCAACAATGATTTAATTAAAACGTAGAACATGGTATGAACTTTAAAATTTGGGTAGAATACAGCAAGGTAAAAAAAAATAAAGAGGACATGTTTTATGAGATAACACATGACAAAGAATAGAAGTGGGGATGAGCATAAGTCTTGCAATACAGGGGATACTACAGGTTTTCACTGTATGAACATATTGGGTGGATATGGGCTAGACTAGGAGAAATACTATGACTGGACAGAGAAAATCTATATTTGGCATAATAGAAAGAACAGAAGACGTGTAGGGAAGCAATGTATAAAACTGGCATCCAAGCATGGATTCTTCCAGAAGCAAAGAGTGAATGTAGCTGAATTTAAAAAGCTATCTAGGGAACTACTTTTGCAAACCAGGAGAGAATTGTAATGAATATGACTAGGGTGGTAGCAGAAAAAGAGAGAGAGAGAGAATGAATTTAAGTTGCCTGCACCTCCTGCCCAAAAAATTAATGGAAAGAAATGAGTAAGTCAAAGATGACTCCAAGACTTAACTCTTAAGTGACTGGGAAATTAACAGAAAGAGATTGTCTGATAAGAAATACTAATTTAGGATGGGAAGCTAATGTATGCTTTAATATCTGTTTATTGTGATAGAATCCATCCAAGAAGATATGTTCATTGGGCAACCAGTGAAGGAGTTGGAACTTGTGTAAATGGACTTGAATTATGCTTTTAGATGTATAAATATATGACAACTGATAAACTGCTATCATTTATGCATTGCCATTTACTCATGTAATATATGTCAAACATTTCAAAAATAATGTCAGGTGTGTACTGAAAGTTTCTAGGAAACATTTTCATCTCTTTACATGTCAGTTACTCGTTACTACAAACCCTCATTCCAGGTATTATTGCTATACATGTTCAGTCCCTCAGTCATGTCCGACTCTTTGAGACACCATGACTGTAACCCACCAGGCTCCTTTGTCCACAGGATTTCTCAGGCAAGAATACTGGAGTGGACTGCCACTTCCTTCTCCAGGGGATCTTCCCAAACTAGGGATCAAACCCAAGTCTCCTGCATCTCCTGCATTGGCAGGTGGACCCTTTACCACTGAGCCACCTGGGAAGCCCGTTACCGCTATTAGCTATTATGTAAATATGAAAACACCTAAGATACAGGGAGGTTAACGGACTTGCCAAGGTTACAATAGCTACAGACAGAGCAAGACACCTCATGGGTACTCTGAACCCAGAGCCCAAACTATAGACACCATGAAACACTGATTACAGGTGCAAAGGGTAAACAGGCTCCAAACGTTCATAAAACAAAAATGAGCTGATTCTGCTAAAACTGAAAAACTGAACTACTTCTTTAAAGATTACTGAAAACATCCGAGAAATAAAATCTGTAACAGAACTAGCAAACTGTATACTCACAAAACTGATTTTCTTCTTTCAGAAAAAGGAAACACTTCATTACTCAAAGTGTATATTCCTTACAGCAATCATATATTAAGCAAAGTATGTCAGTATTATCCATATGTACGCAGACTTAATTTTTATAAATTTTTGTAACCTCCAAGGCTTAATATGTCTTAAAAGACTAAAACAATGGTTTTAACTTTTGTATAGAGTTCTTTGCATATTTGCCAGCTACTGCTTTAGAATTATTTTTAAAAATTCTATAGATCAGTTGAACATTTTGAATATATTAATTTTCTCTTCATAAACAATGGCTATTATTACAAGATAACACAACTGAAGATAAGGCTGCATAGTAACAATAGAAATTTGAAACTAGAACAATGAGTTTTCTCAAGATAAACTTTTCAGTGCACTCCAACAATTCTAACTATGGGGCATGTGCTATAATCATGTGTTATAGAAAAGAAATAAAAGATGTTCTTCAAAAACAAATAAAGAGCAATATCAGAACTCCCTCTTTGCTCTAATTTGCAACAATGCTACTATGCATTTAATCCAAAATAAAGTTTACTTTCAACCTTAGAGGGTCAGTTCAGTTCAGTTTAGTCGCTCAGTTGTGTCCGACTCTTTGTGACTCCATGAATCACAGCACGCCAGGCCTACTTGTCCATCACCAACTCGCGCAGATTGCTCAAAATCATGTCCATCGAGTCGGTGATGCCATCCAGCCATCTCATCCTCTGTCGTCCCCTTCTCCTCCAGCCCCCTATCCCTCTCAGCATCAGGGTCTTTTCCAATGAGTCAACTCTTCGCATGAGGTGCCCAAAGTACTGGAGTTTCAGCTTCAGCATCAATCCGTCCAATGAACACCCAGGACTGATCTCCTTTAGGATGGGCTGGTTGGATCTCCTCCCAGTCCAAGGGACTCTCAAGAGTCTTCTCCAACACCACAGTTCAAAAGCATCAATTCTTCGGCACTCAGCTTTCTTCACAGTCCAACTCTCACATCCGTACATGACCACTGGAAAAACCATAGCCTTGACGAGACGGAGCTTTGTTGGCAAAGTAATATCTGCTTTTTAATGTGCTATCTAGGTTGGTCATAACTTTCCTTCCAAGGAGTAAGAGTCTTTTAATTTCATGGCTGCAATCACCATCTGCAGTGATTTTAGAGCCCCCCAAAATAAAGTCAGACACTGTTTCCACTGTTTCTCCATCTATTTCCCATGAAGTGATGGGACCAGATGCCATGATCTTAGTTTTCTGAATGCTGAGCTTTAAGCCAACTTTTTCACTCTCCTCTTTCACTTTCATCAAGAGACTTTTTAGTTCTTCTTCACTTTCTGCTTTAAGGGTGGTGTCATCTACATATCTGAGGTTAATGATATTTCCCCTGGCAATCTTGATTCCAGCTTGTGCTTCTTCCATCTGTCACATATAAGTTAATGTTAATATACCAATACATTACACACACACAAATATGGATCAATTGCCCAATTTTTCTTTCACAGATAAAGTTAAAACAGCAACACTTTAGTTTTTCTACTGTGGAAACTCAAGACTCATTTTACATGTTTATATCCCATAGTCTACACATTAGCAAATTCTTAAAAATGCAAGACAAATTGTGCCTAGTAGTGAATTCCAACTACGGAAATCACATATTCCATAAGATATCTCCAATAAAATACAATTGAATACACAGTAAACATGCTCTAAAAATAAATATCTTTATTTCTTATATTAGCATTAATCTGTCCATGTGATCTAACAAAAACTCTAGATCAAAGATTGGATTCAGTTAGAAAATTAAAATGAGTTTCTGAGTATTGATAAATTTAATATTTAGGGTGGTATAAGTGTGCGTGCTGCTTTCTGAAATCACTTTATTACTGCCTAGAATAATTGTGCCTTGCTTACTCTTAAGTAATCAAAATAGAGCCTCTAAGAGGTAGAACACATACCAAAATGAGACAGTAGACATCTTTACTGATTTAATCATAACTAAATGCTGTTGTTCTCACCCCAAAATATTCTGACTATAATCTTGGAATGTAAGACAGGTTAAAAAAGAAAAAAAATTCACTGTTAGGTAATCAGAAGTTCTTTTCACCTCAGCATCCCAGTGGAGCTTCTGAATTAAAAACAATGAAATGACAGAAATTATTTCTGAAACAATTTGAGATAAATGCTAGTTTTTCTCATTAAGGGAAAACGTGTTTACCTCTTTAACAGTGGTGTAGAAATGCTACTGTACCTTTACTGGATTAAACAAGAGGATGTTACATTGTGTCTAATTATTAGTTTTTACCCAACACCTGCTTGTTCAGGGTGAGAGATACTCTGACCAGGAAAATGACTTATGTCATGAACTGTTCTCACAGACACGTTCAGTAGCAAAAATACATATGTATGTGTATTCAGATTTTACAGAAATGAGTTCATGCTTCACTCATTGTTTTCTGACTTGCTGTACTTGTTTCTGACTTGCCTATATATATGCATGCATGGGTATGTGTGTGTACATGTGTGTGTTAATACTGGCTTCTAAATTTATTAAGGACTCTGGATAAATCCTTGTATTCAGTACCTCAGTGTTGTATAGGATATTTGTCCAACTTTTCAATAATTAATTTTAAATGTTAGAAGATAAAAATACAGTAATATTAATAACAAAATCAAAAATTTCAAATTTTTTGCAAAATGAGTGGACAATTTCTGCAGGTCCATTTTTTCACTTTGCTATACGGCTTTCTAAGAATCAGCTAATAAAGAACACCATTTTATTTGGTATAGAGTGTCTCTATAAAACACTTTCAAATACATATATTTGCACCCTTTCACAATCATAGTGATCTCACCAATCCTATCTACTTGCCAAATAATTACTTTGTGTGTGTGCTAAGTTGCTTCAGTCATGTCCAACTCTGTGCAACCCCATGGCTTGTAGCCCAATAGGCTCCTCTGTCCATGAGATTTTCCAGGCAAGAATACTGGAGTGGGTTGCCAACCCGTCCTCCAGGGGATCTTCCCGACCCAGGGATCGAACCTGTGTCTCTTACCTCTCCCGCACTGGCAGGCAGGTTCTTTATCCCAAGCGCCACCTGGGAAATCCCCCTTTCTTCACCCTTTGACAAACTTCTAGAAAAAGTGATCTGTTTCCACTGTGTCTACTTCTTCAGACTACTCTCAAAACTGGACCCTCTTCAATTCACAAAATGCTTTGAAAAATAATCAGAGGTTCTCAAATTCTCCAAATTTGAGATGATACACATAACTTCTTTTGTTCATTTCCTTATTTTATATAGCACTGAATTAGCCTACTACCCCTGGCACCTTCACTATCAGTTTTGCTTAATCAGGTTCATCGTATGCTAAACAGACTAACCTTTATCCTTCTACTTTTTCTCTATATACTTCTTTTTGTAGGTTCCTCAATCCCATGGCATCAGAAATCCACATTCTACAACCCAGTGTTCAAATCTACATTTTACTTTCAGAGTTTGTATCACCATTTCTAATTACTTACTTACTGAATATTTCTGCTCGAGTATCTTCCTGTCCTAGAAAACCAAGCTTGTGCTTTAAATATTTAAATATCATTCCTGTCATCAACTATTCTCCAATAAAATTCTTTTAAGTAAAACTTAAAAATACATCATTCCTTTAATCATACCTCCTTCCTTCTTTCCAATTTCCTTAGTAATCTAACTGCTAACAACATAAAGTCAAACCCCTTCAGTCTATCATTTCAAGTACTCACTTATTGCAATTACTGATCATTTCAATAGTTATGCTTCAATATAACTTAGGTAGCAACTGAGTGCCCCAAGAAACACTGAAATTTTGCTTCTCTTTTCTGTATATCATTCTAATTACTCATAATCTTCTCCCACTTCATGATCTGTTCAATGCTTATCCATTCTCCAAAAACATCTTTAGTCTCTAAAATGGTATCTCTATTGTTCTATCAACCTCTTAGTTTATTTCTTTAGTATCATTTACCACAATTCTTAATTACCAAATACAATAATTTATGTATTTATTATATATAATCTCTGTATAGGAAGACCAGAAATATCAGTAGATTGCAAGCTTCCTTTTATCAAGGTATATGTCTTTGGGAGATAATTCCATTTTGCCTTTTCATTTTTATGATCAGAAGCACCCTAAAGTGATCCCCCAGGGAGTCTCACCCCTGTATAATCCTCCTCTCACAGGATGAGAGAAGTCTATGATCTCCTTTCTAACCAACCGAATGTGGCAAAAGTAATGGAATTAGTTAGGTTATACTGGCAAAGATGATGGAATAGTCACTCCCATGATTACATGTAAAACTCCATTTTAGCAGACTGGAGAAAGAGAGTCTCCTGCTAGTCTTTTTAAAAAAAAGTAAGTCAACATGATATATTGGAAAAAAAATTTTTTTTAACTTTAATAGGGGAATATACCAAGTAACTGTGAGTGACCTTTAGAATTTGACCTCTAGAAGCTAGGTGCCAGACAGTGAGACAATGGAGACCTCAGTCCTACAACCACAGAAACTTGAATTCTAACAAGAAGCAAGTGATCCTAGAAGAAGACCTTGAGCTTCCAAAAACTCAACTGGCTGACACCTTGAATTTAGTCTATGAGACTTTGGCAAAGGACCTTTATACCATGCCAAGACTTCTGACCTATGGGAAAGAGATTACAAATATGTTCTAATCCACTAAATACGTGATACTTTGTTGCATGGTAAAAGAAAACAAATACAGGTCCTGATGGCTGTATTTTGTTCTAGACTGTCTTTTTAAGAGTGTTTGCTTGGTAAACAGCCTTGGAATATTAGTATCTCCTCATAATCTTGAGGGAAGTGTTGTTTACTGACCAATTTATAATAAATGTCCCCTTCCAGAGCAGAAGGCAGGTGGATTCGCTTACTGCCTATAACAAATGATTCAGACTCCAAGCCAGCCCAGGGTTCCTCAGCTGTGATGCTAACTCATTACCTGTGTAGCATCTATCTGGGCCCTTTCTTGTCACTCCTGTAGGATATGCACTACAAAGGGAATTCACCCAAAAAGTATAAAGCCTTTTGACCCAGACCAGGAGTCTTATACCCACATCTATGAAACTGTGGTAGGATGATTCATATGGGCTAAGTCCCTTCAGTCGTGTCCAACTCTGCAATGTTATGGACTCCAGGCTCCTCTGTCCACGGGATTCTTCAGGCAAAAATACTGGAGTGCGTTGCCATGCCTTTCTTCAGGGGACTCATTAGTCTGCAGATAGATAACATCTGAGAAACTTCTCAGTTCTTGACAACCTCTGTCTTTACCTTTTTATGTCCAACATCTAAATAAGACTTAGCATAACACTAACACTAGGCAGGCACTTAACTAAAACATTTTAAAGTAATGAATTTACTGATGAGTCCAACATAACTACTATAACTCATAGGAAATTCTCCTCATGAAATATGTCTCTTACAATCTGTGAAATTAAGGTAAAATACAATTTTCTATCGGAGCTATAATTTCTTTATTAATAAATTTTAAATAGGTAAATTTTATATTTGATTCTTTAAACCCAAATAAGTCATGTACTTGTTGAGAACTTGCATTCTTATTCTAGTTAATATTTCTGAGAGTGTCTACAGAAGATAGCATTTAATAAATTAAATAACTAATAAATGTATCCATTGAATTATTACATTTGGTTTTTAATGCAGTCACACAATGTCAGAAGTAGATTTTCCACATCATTTGCAACTGATTTGCTAACTAATATGCCAACTTTAAAATAATGAATAAAGCACAATCACTAGCTATTTGACCGATGTTCATCAACTTTTTAATATAAAATCTTCTGATGGTAAATGATTTCTTTAGAGATATGTAGATTACCAATATGAGCATCATTTATAATATTCACACTTTACTGACAGCATACAGGCCCAGGATACTATATTCTTAAGAAGGTTAATTTCATAATGTGATTATATTAGAATAAATTATGTAACATTTTTCTGCTTTTGATAGTATTTTGTATGTGTTGATTGAACATTCACATTAACTACCTTTCATATTCACTAGGTTGGATAGGTAATCTGTTATGAATGAGGAAACTGAAACATATGAGTTGCCTACATCTCACGCACACACACAAGTGCGTGCATGCTCAGTTATATCCAACTCTTTGCAACCCCATGGACTGTAGCCCACCAGGCTCCTCTGTCCATGGAATTTTTCAGGCAAGAACACTGGAGTGGGTTGCCATTTCCTCCTCCGGGGGATCTTCCTGACCCAGGGATTGAACCCATGTTTCCTGCACTAGCAGGCAGATTCTTTACCACTAGCACCATCTGGAAGGCACACATATTAATATTAAAAAGGAGGTCTCTTAGGTCATAGTCCACAACATTTTTAGGTTAGTTGCGTCCTTTACAAGACACAGGAGGTAGAGGATGACTCATGGAAATCTTTAACTAGGAAGAAAGAGAAATATATACTTAGGCTTGAAATATAAAGGTTCCGGGTTTCTTCAGTTAAGCAAAATAAATGTTCTTGGATTGTTAGAGATCTTGGCATTTTCTATCTTCACTTTAAAAATTCAGCTTAATTTGGAATCATCTGAGAGGGAGCTGAGAAGACAAATCTGTTTCAGTCTCTAAGTCTCTAGATCTGCCCTGTCTCTAAGGAGAATTCTCATCAGGTAAAAGACAGCTTAAGTACAGCAATTTAACTAATTTGAAGGTTTCTACCACTAAAGTGCCTTTGCCATCTTATATCTGATGCTTAAAATTCAAAATGGCAGGTTCAGATGCAGCTATAAGCTACTAGAAAAATGTGATCTTGAACACCTGTACCCTAACACACTATTACTTTTATCCTGACAGCCAATGATAACTTCAGAAGGCATTTGAAATCTCCTGAAATTTTTTCACATTTGCTTATTTTGAACATAAGCATCTTTTTAGGGAAAGTTTATATGGGTTTGATGAGATTCTCATGGTCTAAGAGAAGGAAATGAAAGGATCACAAACACAAATTGAATACTCTAAAATATAGACTAGTAGATAACTAAATTGAAGGGCATTTAAAAATTTTAAGAGATTATTTTCATTCTTCTTATAAAAGTCTGTAATTTATTGCATTATTTCTTATGGTAGAAAGATTTTTTTATATAAATCTAGTTATTTAACCAATAAGAATGTGTTCATTCATCACTCTTCCTATGATTTTACAGTGCTCAGACCAACTCTTCAGGACCCAATGGACTATAGCCCAACAAGCTCCTCTGTCCATGGGATCTTCCTTCCTCCAGGGGATCTTCCCAACCCAGGGATCAAACCTGTGTCTCCGGCCTTGGGATGCTGATTCTTTAACACTAGTGCCACATGGGAAGCTCCATGGTTATACAGTAGACCTTACTAATAGTAACTGCACCATCTCCAAAATCTCAATTTCAAACATCCAATTCTTTGATGCTTATCCTCTGAGCACATTAACAATACTGCTCATACTCTCAAAATTCTTCAATTCTTCTGGATCTCCAATCTGCATATTCACTTTCTATCTCTCACCTGGTGTTCTCATTTATCTTCTTAATTTAAATTTCATGGCCCATCATTATAACCATTTGTGCATATACCCACAATTCTTTTGCTCATTTTTCTCTTAAGTTTTATTTGCTTGACAAAAGTCTCCCTCTCCTTAGTTAAAGATTTTTTTTTTTTTGGATGGGTGGGTGGTTTATAAACTAGTCCAGGTCAACTGTTCCACTTGTGACCTTGGTCCTACTATCCATCATCTCTCATTTAATCTGTGACTTTGTTCTTGAAAAGCCCGCTTTCTCTCCTGGATCATGATTTCCCATAATACCTATAATGATATAGACATGCTTTAATGTAAGACTGGGAGTTATTTCCCAGATCCAAGACTAGATTTTTTCTATAAATGGATGATGCTTTTTAATAAATTCTACGTAATTTACTTAAATGCTGTTGACTTCACAACCCACTAATGGGTCAGTCAGTCCTGAAGGAAATCAGCCTTGAATATTCATTAGAAGGACTGATACTGAAACTGAAGCTCCTATACTTTGGCCACCTGATGTGAAGAACTAACTCATTGGAAAAGACACTGATGCTGGGAAAGATGGGAGGCAAAAGGAGAAGTGGGCAACAGAGGATGAGATTGTCAGACAGCATCACTGACTCAATGGACATGAACTTGAGCAAGCTCTTGGAGATCGTAGAGGACAGACAGAGGAGCCTGGTGTGCTGCAATCCACGGGGTCACAAAGAGTCGGATATGACCTAGACTGACAACAACAACAAATGGGTCAAAGCCTCAGTTTACCTAAGGTCCCAGTGTCATGATTCTCCTTGGAAGCGGAGCAGAGGTAGAATTTGAGAAAAAAAAAAAAATTGCCTTATCAGATGAACAGCGGAAAGTGTGGCAGATCACAATTCCCAACTGTAGGGGCACCTAGGGCAGTGGAGAAAGGGCTGAGCTCCAAGTCAGAAAACTTGGATTTGTTTGGGTCACTACTTCGGGCTTCCCTGGTGGCTCAGACAATAAAGAGTCTGCCTGCAATGCAGGAGACCAGGGTTCAATCCCGAGGTTGGAAAGACCCTCTGGAGAAGGAAACAGCAACGCACCTTAGTGTTCTTGCTTCAAAAAATCCCACGGAAGCAGGAGCCTGGCAGGCGACAGTCCATGAATTGGGAGCTTTTTCAGTAGAAAGAAACAGATGATGGGGTTGAAGAAGGGAAGAGCACAATCTTAAAGGATATTTTTAATAGAGATATTTTAATAGCATATCATAGACTATAGCTGGATAAGAAGTGGCTGTACAGTGGCAAAGCAAGCGGCTTTATGGTGAAGGAAGCTGGGGGACAGATAGTTATTGTTCAGTCGCTAAGTCATGTCCCACTCTTTGCAACCCTTGGATTACGGAAGAAGTAATGTACAAATTAATAGCAAACAAAAATGTGGCAAAGATGGAGAGGATGCATGGTAAGTTATAACATATTACTCAGATAAATGTTACTATTATTGTAATCAACTCCAAGAGAACAAAGACTATAGTTCACTTATATTTATTTTTCATTTTTAATACTTGACAGCAGAGTAATTTTTCAGGTTTATTTTCTGGCACAGCAAGGACACTTCTCAAAGGTCTATTTTGCATAACAGTTTTTGTCCTGCCACTTGAGACTTGTAACAGAAAAAGAATAGCTTTATACCCCTTAATGTCCTACCACCCAGGTAAACTCTTTAACTAAAGTCTGTTGTAGTGATTTGCATTTTTGTTACTGCAGATTCGTACACGACAAAAATTAGTAAAGTATAATATTCTGCAATGAAAAGATGTAAATAGCACAAAATTATAAGTTTGTTTTACCTTCTGCATAGATGACAGCCAATGAACTAACCAAATATATCATTTAATGCAAACCAGTAGTTGATTGATATTCTTTTAAACAATTAAGCTACCACACATTCAAAACTGGAGTAGTAGTTTTCTTCTTTTATTATCCACAAAGCATCCACAACTTGACTTCATATTGTAACCTCCACTCTCATTAGATTTTTTGACCATTGTTTAGGAAACAGGCAGAAATCTGTTGAACATTATCTTTAACATTATCTTAATACCCTTGTTTCATTTTGTTGCAACACAAAAGATAATAATGAAGTTCATGTATGCATACATTTTCAGAAACGTTTCAGAAATTCAGCACAATTGCTTTGCTCGGGAAAGCATTTACTGAAAGGTTTGTTTTCCATGGTGCCTGAAAACCAGTTTTACTTTTTCCCAGTACAACTTATAGATTCAAAAAAACCACAAAAATCTCCTTTGAAGTGGGTCAGAGTTCTGAGCTAAAGTAAATTCTCCTGGGAAAAGAGGAAAAAGCTCCAAGATGATTTTTAGAACTGCTCTACTCCACTATGTGTCCAATACTTCAACTTCTATTAGGCTTCTAATGATATTGTTGATACAGAGACAATATTGAAGGCTTATCAATTTATACACTTTTTATGCTAGCTACTCAGACCAAGCATTCATCAAAATATCTAGGGGGCCCAAATCTTCATTATTAATATTTTGAGCATACTCGTTCTGTGATTTACACAGTAAACCAGTCTCTGATAATCTTTGATATATTGCCAACCATTATGTACTCTGTAAATTACTTCAATATGTTCACTTAAAATATCTAAAAGGCAATGTCTTAATATAGACAATACTTAGCACTATGCAAAGTGAAAATGAGCTTTTTTTTCTTCACTGCTTATTATGTAGAGCCATTAATTCACATTATTGGCTGTTAGAGTCATATTGGTTGACAAAATGTACAAAATATCTCCTTCTATTGCAAATCTTGAGGTATTACATTAAACGTCTATTTAAATGGAAGTAGTTATTGGTTTCCCATTTTATTATGATGCCTCTTTTTTCCACTTGGTCTTTTTTATCATTTTGACCTTAGGTTAATAAATACAAGAAACAATTTAAATGGAAAGATTATTTTAATCTTAATGCTTTCTAGGTATTAGATCTTTCTGCTCTATTGAATAGGAAGTAAACATTAAAGGAAAATGAACACTTATAAATACTGTTTCATCACTCTGTTTGAACCCTCAAGCTATTAAAGGTAATAAACAAGAGGAAAAAGAGATGGAATCAAAATGTAGAATCACTGCAGTATATTTGATGTCACTTCGTTCTTTGGAGGTTCTTCTTTATTGTCAGAAAAACAAATTCTTCCAAAGCATGAAAATATTGTCTTAATAGGACTCTTTTAATAGACTACCCAAGACTTTCATACTATTCAAAGTTGCTTTAAGAAGCAGTGGGGTTTATCCTACGGCCAACAGGTAAAAATCTATAAAGACAGGCTAAAAAAGATTAAGTGCTCTCTTGAGAAGAACATAATTAAGAAAGATTTCACTGAAACACACAGAACTGAACATGATAGAAATAATGTCAAGCAGACTATTTTCCACTTAAAGAAGATAACAAGATGAGGGTTCAGGAATGGGACTGGGGGAGAAAGGAAATTCAAGGCAGATGTCAGGAAGTACTTTTTCATTAAATAGATCACAAATACTTGGGAAAGAAGTCTAAATAAAAAAACTAAAGGTGAAGTGAAACCATTGGCTGTAGGGATTAAAGAAACCTTAGTGCACATTTTAAATGCAGAACATAAAATCAGAGAAAACATGATTTATTTCACAGATTAACATGCTTTTTTTAACCTTAATTAAACAAACCCAAAATAAAGTATGCAAATCTAACTAATTTTAACTTATGCGAAAAGCAAAAGAAAGAGAGGTAGTACTAATTTTACTAAAGAAACTCTTCGATCTACTACATGTAAATCATTTACTCAACAAAGTGACTCTAGAATTGTCAAAGTCCTTTTTATCCTGAACGATTATGACAGTGGCCGTAATCAGGCACCAATGTTCTATATCAGAGATTTCTTAAATATAGTCACTTTAACTTAAAGTCACAGAACCATACACTTTTGAAAACTTGCCAGTAGTCTAAAGATTATTAGATCTGAGTCTTTAAATTTTATAGAAATTAAATGAATACATATTAAAATGCAGAGCCAGAACCCCAAATCAGAACTTCTAATATCTCTTTATAACTTCATGTCCTAGAAGAATTCAGACCAATATATCCAAGACTCTTTTCTTCCCCCCACCTCCCAAAGTCTTGGCCTCCTATTTTGCATATTTCTAACCCTCGGTCTGAAATCAGTTATTCTTACAAGCCCTTATTTTCTGTGGTGGGGAATAGTTTTAACAGAAAATAGCTTCAGCTTTTACAATAGAATTGCAAAATATTTGATTTTTAAAAATTATGAGACCATACTGTTAATTCCACTTCTTATTAAATATCCCAGTCATTCATTGCGATTTTAAAATTCTAGGACAAAAATCTAGTTATATCCCAATTTTTTTCCAAGTATAAACTATGTTTACTAATGTATTGTGACTTACGAAGTGAAAGTGAAAGTCACTCAGTCTTGTCCAACTCTTTGTGACCCCGTGGACTAATCCATGGAATTCTCCAGGAGCCTTTCCCTCCTCCAAGGGATCTTGGCAACCCAATATTTTGACTTATAAGAAGTAATAATATTTGGTACAGCCACTATGGAAAATAGCATAAAAGTTCCTCAAAAAACTAAAACTAGAATTACCACATGACCCAGCAATTCCACTTCTGGTCATTTATCTGAAGAAAATAAAACACTAACTCTAAAAGGTATGTGCACCCCCATGTTCATTTCAGTGTTATTTACAACAGCCAAGAAATGGAAGCAACCTAAGTGTCCATCAATGGATGAATGGATAACTATTCATCTATAAAAATAAAGAAAATCCTGCCATTTGCCACATTATGAATGAACCTTGAGGGCATTAAGCTAAGTAAAATAAGTCAGACAAAGATAAACACCATGTGATCTCATAATTTGACTTTTATGTGTAATCTAAATGAACAGAAACAACGGACTCTTAGAACAGACAACAGATGGGGGGTTTGCCAGAGGAGAAGCAGGGAGGCAAGGGTGAAATGGGTGAAAGGAAACAAAAAGAAGAAATCTCCAGTTTTTGAAATAAATGCCATAATGAAGTAGTATATACCTCATGGTGACTGTAGTTAAGAATACTACATTGTACATTTGAAATTTGCTAAACGAGTAGATCTTACAAGTTCTCATCACAAGAAAAAAACTTCTGTAACTATGTACAATAATGAATGTTAATTAGATTTATTGTGAGGAGCAAATAAACATGAAATCATTACATTGTACACATAAATCTGTTACATTTTAATTATATATCAATAAAAATAAAGATTTAAATAAACTGTCTATATTGAAATAATATTACACACTTTGTAAATGTGAAATGAATATTTGGTAATTACATATTATAATTTATTCATTCAAAAGGGTTTTACTAACCACTAAATTCAAATTACTCTACCAGGCTATAAGTGCTGGAGGACATTAAGATTAATAAAACTGCATTACTATTCTTAAGGAGTTGACAATATAGAAGGGGAGAAAACATAATAGTAACTTTTCTGTAAAGCAGTGTAAAATAAATACTGCAAAATTCCCTTGCCCCGCCCCATAAAAACCAAAACAGATGATGAGAAAACAAAATTCTTAGAGATTTTGGGTGGAATTTCAGTTATTAGAAGAAAGAGCTTAAGAGAAGAAGCAGAATAAATGGTGTCCAGGGAAGAAGCTAAAGAATGAAAGAGAAGCTAGAGTTGGATAACAATTTTATGAGAGAGGATTATAGATCAGAGACACTTCTTCCAAAGATAATGACTGTAGACATCAAAGACTGAATGATACACCTAATAGGGTAGCAGATTTTCTAGAGGAAAATATTAACTTAGAAAATGAACTAATTATAAATCAACCAATCTTTATATTCCAAATGAAATCTCAGTACGTTATTTCAGATCTTGCTACAATATTAATAAAATGTGAATATTTGTTTGCTGATGAGCGTCAGTGAAAAATAGGGTGTGGTGATAACCGCAAAGGATCTGAAATTTACCCTACTTGCAAGTTAACAAGTTAGCCTGCTACAGTTTCATGGATTCTAGCAGAAAACATAATTCCTGGGCCAGAGACAAAAAGCATTATAGCTCACAGTAATGGCAGTAGCAAAAGTCAGTATTTTCTTTACCTGGTTCCTCAAGCCCTAATTCCTGCAAGGAGGATCAGGTTTTTCCTAATTGAGTGCTTGGATCCAAGATCATACCTACCAATGAAAATCTTGGCATTCAATCTAATTTTGTGTATTATGAGGATGAAATGGTTAGACAGAATCACTGATTTAATGGACATGAATTTGAACAAACTCCAAGAGATAGTGAAGGACAGAGGAGTCTGACATGTTGCAATCCACAGGGCCACAAAGTGTCAGACATGACTAGTGACTGGATAACAACAACAATGTGTATTACGAAATATTTCCACAGATAATTTTGATTTACATTTTTATAAAAACCACTTAATAAAAGTTGAATTTGAAAAAAGATTCACTAAATTTGTATCATGCTGGAAATATATCAATTACTGAGCAACTCTTTTAAGTAAATTTTGAATATGTCCAGCACCATGCCAGTAGTAGAAGGGACAAAAGAAATCTTAGATGAAATTTGTTTTCTAAAAATTTATATTCTAACTGAAAAAATGAAAAAAAAATTAGAACTTGCAACACACTAAAAGATTAAAAATAGGTGTATAAATAGAAACATTTCAAAATAATACTTCTTATAATAAGATACCAGATTATGGTTTGCTAATTGGGAATTGGTTATCATATGTGCAAAAGAAAACTCCAAAGCTTCAACATTTATATATATATATATACTCTCCATGTAATTAAAGGCAATATACATAATCATTTAAAGCATGTGTGTTTAAGTCAGAGATCCTTTCTGAAATCCAGCTGTTTGTCTTAAAGCAAGTAGTTACTTTAACCTCGTTAGATCTCTAAGTCCTTGTCTGTAAAATAAGCATAATAATTGAATGGACTTCATGGACTCTTATAAAGATTAAAAAGTTAATATATTTAAAACTCTTGTAAAACTATCTGTGACATAGTAACTACTATATTTTAACTTGCACTGTTATTTTTAAGTACCAAATAGCGGCGCTCTATCAAGACACGCATATGCAATTGTTTATTTACTTGACTCTATTTCTTACAAGACGGTAAATACCATGAGATTGTGTACCATATTGGGTTTAGTGCATGTACAATGCCTACACAATGTCAGATATATTATAGCCATTTTATACTTACTTTTAAAAGAGTGGGCAGAGGGCAAGGGATAAGAGAAGGAAAGAAGGAAAGGAACTGCAGAAAAAAAAGGGGAATGAAAATAGTCTCTTATATTTTCAGATATATATGCATTTAATTTAAATACAGCTGCAACATTTTGTTGAGTAAGTAAGGGGCAGAAATAAAGATGGGCTATCTGATGGATGAGAGATTTATAGGGCTTTAGGGAGGTCAGGGATGGGAGGGTCTTCTGTGCAAAGAAAACAGCATAAACATAGATATGCAGATGTTAAAAGACATTAGAATCTTTAAGAAAAAATGTATTTTCAGTGGCCTCAGTGCTTCATTCATGGGGAAAATTGAACAAAATGAAGCTGTAGTGGTAAATTAGATCCAGACTTAGTAAGAAGTGATATGTCACTACTTTTTTTTAATATTGAACAAGATGAATTCAAGGTTTTCTTTTTTTTTTTTAGTTAATTTATGTATGTAATTTATGTTTTAGGTATTTTTACAGCTTTTTTTTTAAAGAAAGATCAAATGTTTTTCTTTAATTTTGCTAGCTTTGGATAATTCGGTACAGTGGCTATTTATGAAAAATAAGTATGTGCAGCATGTTTTATCACTCTGCTATTGGAAACCTGAGCCAGTCCCCACTCTGTAAGGCCCTCTGAATAATTAAGATATAGAGACATGAGGCTGTAAGTCACAGGGCTAGCCCCTGGGTTGGAAAGAGCCTCAGGTTTTGGACCACCATCCCCCAGCTGCCGAATCCCCTCTACAACATCGCCACCAAGTGGTCACAGAACCCCTGTGGGAGAAACGGGCCTGGATTTACTCTCCAAGTTAAACAGAACTAAAATTTAAATATAATTCATAAAAAGTGGAGTCTTTAAGTTAAGACCTGTATAATATTGATCTTTAATGCTCTTCTTTCTTGAAGGAGACTCACCTCTTTTTCAAATAGAGTTTGAGGTTTAGATTTGAAACAGATACTTTTTAATTTTAAAAGTATTCAATTAAAAATATTTCTTTCTGTATACAGCATTTTTGACAGAGGTAGGGAAAGAAGAAGAGGCCAGGAATTAATGAACATGAACATAAGTATAGCGAAAGAAAGCAGAAAAGAAGAAAAAGGAGTGGACAACACATGAAAAACAGCACAGTGTGCCTCTTCTATTTGCTTTTGTATTTTATTTTTAAGGGATGTGCATGACTTTGTTATAAAAGATTTATCAGTGTCACAAGTAATGAGACATAAGCTAGTGTTTTTATCAACACAAGCAATAAACACTTAGATGTTTAAAGCACTTGGCAAGACATAGGCAGAATTTGAAATGAGTTGAAAGGAATGATCACAAATAATGTGGTATCTGCTGCTTGTTCCTAAAATACACACAGGGTTCTGCCTTCTTATGCCAACTGTGTTCAGGAAGGGATTCTATTAAGCTGAAGCTACAAATCCTTACTGGTCACTTTATAAAGCAACTACAGTAACAAAAACAAAACTAAATAAAATACTGATCCAACTCAGAACCAAACAAAACTTTTCATGATGAAGAGAACAAAAATTATTTACCCCATGAGGAGAACAGCAAACTAAAGTGCCTTTGTTTAGCTCTCAGGGAGGTAACCTGGCCTTGCCCACCTGTGAATGACTGTGACATTCTTGAAGTTACTAGCACATTCCCCTGCCTGAAGTGCTAGGGCTTCCCTGGTGGCTCAGTGGGAAAGAACCAGACTGCGAAAGCAGGAGACATACGAGACACGAATTTGATCCCTAGGTTGGGAAGGTCCCCTGGAGTAGAAAATGGCAACCCATGCTAGTATTCTTGCCTGGAGAATCCCATGGAGAGAGGAGTCTAGCGGGCTACAGTCCATGGGGTCGCAAAGAGTCAGACAGGACTAAAGTCCATGTCCACATGAGGACAGGAGGTAACTGTATTCATTCCTTATCTCAATAAACACAGAGTTATTTATGGATTAAAAAGAATATCCCTTCTGGAGTTTGCAACTCCAGGTACCCCTTTTCTGAATAATAAAGAAAACCACAAAACTAAAGGTATCATTGATGTGGCAACAAGATATGTCATATTCGGACACTACTGCCAAACTTTTACTCCTTCATCCATCTCAGCATTATTTTTATGCACTTACACATCTTTACACTCTGATTTGTTTCAGGGTCACACAAACATGCATGTGCACACACCCTCATGTACACATGCAACACCACCCCTACCCCCACTCCCAAAAATGCAGTGTGTAATTGAGTGACATAGGATGAAGAGAAAAATAAGAGAGGGAAAATGATAAAACCAGGTTCAATAAGCCACACCAGGTGGCCCAGTGAAGTAAGAGCAAGAAATGATCGTTAGATGAACCTAAGAGCAGGCTCTAAAGCCTTTCATCTCAGACTCACTGGACCATAATTATTATCATTTCAAAACTGCTCATTGCATTGACTGTGTCTCCACTCTCCATGGCTGCCATCCAGTGTCATTACAGTCTTTTTCTGCAGTTTGTCAGAATGACTGGATGTTGCTCTTTGGTACCCCTGCTGATGAGGAAAGTCAGTATAGCTTTTAGGAATGGGTCTGGGAGAGTGAGCTGAAATGAGTGACGCATCTTTTCCCTTTGAAACTACATAAAGAACATATCTCCTTATCACCAGCTTTCCTCCTAGAACCTGCTCTTTACCTGTCTGAAGTTAGTGGGCTCAGCATTCTAAGTTTTTACAAGTATTCCATTTTCCTTTGGTGGAGGGTTAGATCTTTGTTTTTATATTTCAGTAAGGACTCTTTCCTTACAAAGCAAGGTAGGGTTTTTTTTTCTTTCTTTCTTTCTTTTTGGGAGGAGGAAGAGAGTAGATAACAACCAAATAGAACCAAAGCCTCTATATTTTGAGAAATAAATCCCTATTATGCAATTTTTAACTCATTTGGTTAAACACAAAGATATTTTAAATGTAGTCTGTGACCAAATACAGCTGAAGGTTTGATAAAATTTACTGATAACAAAAATGTAATCTACATGTAATTGATTCAAAAATATTTCATCCAAATATAGTTTCTACAAAGACCTATTGTCAAATAGTAAAAGTCAACTATTCAACATTCCTGGCCACATGGCATATTATTTCAGTCACTGTTCTAGGCATTTTAA
This sequence comes from Muntiacus reevesi, assembly GCF_963930625.1. Classification (NCBI taxonomy): domain Eukaryota; kingdom Metazoa; phylum Chordata; class Mammalia; order Artiodactyla; family Cervidae; genus Muntiacus; species Muntiacus reevesi. Next base: position 17,383,976 of record NC_089269.1, on the reverse strand, counting down.
ACATAATAATATAGTTATCTTTTCAAAAGCCCATTGAGATAAGAATCATCCCTTCATGACAAATTAGGAAACTGAGACAGCTAAAGACTGTCCCTTGCTTGGAGTCACAGAGCTGGCTGGTGGCAGAGCCAGAATTCAGTACTCTGCAGTCTGTCCCCGAGACCTGATCTCATCCGCTAGGCTAGTCTGCCTCCGAGAGAGGTGTGACGTTTCTATGCTGACTTGTCTTCTGGTGTTAGGCTTTTAGTTTTATCATCATTTATTTGATGCCAGAACCGGTCACTGTAACCTAATTTGGACAGTACTTAGATTATCTGAGATCGTTTAGTTAGACTCACAAAACAATACCTCAAAATTAACCCCAGGTGTGGGATGTCTCTTCTCCAGAATTACCGGAGTCATTTTAATGTTCTGTGGCCTAGTCTCTTCATTTATGAATTTGGGATTTTCACATAATTTGTTTCTCAACCACAAAAGGAAACTGAACAGGATATGATTATATAAATTAAGGCAGTTAACTCCCTGAAAATCACTGCATATCCAGCAGTCCTCAAACTGGTAGGACATCTCCCTAAGGATATTGCTTTATTTTGTTTTCAACTGATAAAAGCACATGGACCGTGGGTATAGGATTCCCTCAGATGTTGCAAAAATGTGATTATGGGACCACTACTTAGATCTACTCCATCGAAATCTCTGGAAGCTTGGACTCAGAATATACAATAAGCTCCCATATGATCCTTATACACTAGAATTTGATAATCATTACTCTTGAACAAGCCTTGGTTCTCCAGCCTGCTTTCAATTCACTTGGGAGCTTTGAAAAAAAATAAACTGAATGAACTATAATCTTGGATGGTATGAGGCCTGAGCATCTGATATTGTTAAAAAGTTGCCAGCTACCTCGCGTTACCTGTGCACTTAAGCCTGAGAACCAGTGCCTGTCTTCAAGTTCATAGAAAACTAATGAAAGGGCACACCCTTTCTCATTAATAATCTAGGAATGGTTACTACATCATTAATTACTAAAATAACCATCCTTGCCAGGTTATTCTTTTCAACCTATGAAAATGCTGAAATGCATGTTTCATCCTTACTGTCACAAGACTACATACCCTGGAGGCCACTGTACTGATTTCCTTTTTATCATTACAACAGGAGTATCCATGGTCCAACAAGATCACATGACAGTGGTCTCAACTACATGGCTTTTGGGGTTGTAGTTTTTTGCTCTGACAGTATATGAATATACTAGAGAATGAAATGCTTTTATACACCCTAATCTTCAAGCCCTAGTTATGCTCTTGAGACTTAAAATACTATTCATGAGTGATGCTATAGAGCCTGTTAACTCTCCTCACTCTTTCCATATGGAAATGCTTTGCTCAAAACTGTTCACTAGGGACAGAGGAAAAAAAAAGAGGAAATTATTTAAAACGCATTGGGATTTTTATAAGGACATGCTATATACTGTATACTCAAGTGACAATTTTGAATGGACCGTGATGACCCAATAACTTTAACTTTGTGATTTAGTCTGACATTAACATCTTAACTTCCCAGTTCAACAAATTCAAGTTCAATAGTGTAATGAAGCTGGATGCCACACTTATTACTGCTTTTAGAATGTACTTTGGGGAAATTGATTTAGGCCCTTTTTATCCTTGGGAAATATGATTTTATGCTTTTAACTTTGAAAATGAAAACAATATGTAATAATATGAACATACAAATTCACATCAAAAATGAGTGGGGCTTAAGAACCAACTGGCTAGAGACACGCCCCCAAGTTACTCTGGTGAGCAAAAGCAATAGATATGTGGAGACAAAAGTAGATGATCAATAGAGAACAGCAAATATGGCACTCCATAAAGAAATACAGCTGCAGTTCTTGATAGTTATCTCAGCGTAAAAGCTTTAAGAAACATGTCCCACTTCAAGGTAATCCAGGTAAAGAAACTGTTGCCTTGCACACAACTGAGGACAAATCAGATTTTCTTAGCCAAGAGAGACACCCGTGGATTTGAAAAGGCTTGCAGATGGTCTTCACAAATGATACCTTGGAGATAATGACAACAATGGAGAGGTAAAAATCCAGTGGCTGGGATTTTGACAGCGTGTGCTCCATTTAATGACAGTGAAAAATAAATTTTATATGATGTATTGCAGATTTTACTTACTATCCTACAAGAAAACTGCAATACAGTAAACAAAGGCAAAACAGATTCATGTACAGTTAGGCAGTGATGTTTCCAAACACTGATGTTCCTTCTTCTCCATTCCAGTTACATCATGTGGTTCTATGCCTCCAGGTACCTGCCTACCTAGAACTAATACATCTGTGACTTCTGTAACAACCAGGTATCTTATGTGACTACCTCATTCCCAATCAGCAGAGTCGTTCTACAGTGACCAAATCAGATTCCCAGTCCCATAAGACTACATGTGACGCACCAAGTCGAGTCACCTTGGCTCTTTCATTTTTAAAATTATACAACTTAAAAAGCACTGGTCCATGAGAAGACAAGGAGCTTGCTCTAGAAAATAAATCACTGTATCATTGCTTTTATCAAGAAAGTCTTTACCAAAGAATTGTCAGCTGAGTCTAACAGTGTACTTTGTAATGAAATGGCTTTACATATTGGTGCGATGCTTTATCTTGTTGCAGATCAGTAGAAAATGATTCACAAATCCGGCAGTCATCTTCAAACTAGGTTTGGGGTGGCACTGTTTAAAATATTTATTTATATCTATAATATCTATCATGAGTTGAATAGTCCCCTAAAAATTATACCCTCCCCTAACCCACAGAACCTATAAATATGACTTGATTTGGAAAAATGGTATGTGCAGATGTAATTAAGTTAGATGTCTTGAGAGGAGATCACACTGAATTATCTAGGTGGGCCCTAAACTCAATGTCAAGTATCCTAACAGGAGACATAATATGAGAATAGACAGAGAAATTGGAGAACACCACGTGAGGACAGAGGCCGATATTAGAATTCTGCAGCCACAAACCGAGGAGCACCTGGAGCCGTCAGAAGCCGGAAGAAGCAGAGCCCTTGGAGGGAGTGTGGGCTTCAGATTTGGGAGAGAATAAATTTCTGTTGTTTTAAGCCACACAGTTTGTGGTGGTTTTTTTTTAAATATATATATATATATATAGTAGCCCTAGGAAGTTTATATAATGCTGTAACTTAACTTCTAAAAAATCATCACATACATTCCTTAGGAACATATTTTAGGGAATATAACTATATTATATATACATATAAGTATATGCAAACACATATATACATATGCACAAATGCGTGTCAAGGACAGTGATTCAAAAACAAATTGAAATTTAATGGTTGCAACTCATAGTTTATGTAGTTCTTACAATTAGTCAAGCAAAGGACTCTCGTTTAGGTTAAGTACATTTAAGTCCGCTGAACACCAAGAATGAAATGAGCCACTTGTCCTAAATATCTCTGCTCTATTTCTGTTAGCAGAAGGGACTTTTTTCTCTCCCACAGAAACATCATGCCATGAATTATAATAAGAAACTGGACATGGCATTTATGGTGATTTCTATATGCACATAAAAATATACCTAAATATACAGAAATACAAATTTATACACTGTTATCACTTGAAGCACAAACTGAGGAGGCATTAACATGTGAGTTCATGGTTTAAGTGTAAGGAATCCCCTCGTGTTCTATTTCCAAGTGCAAACTGATTTGGAAAACGATTGCGAGAACGCCCTATAATTAGCCCAGCCATTTTTTGTTCTCTTCTTTGAAAAGGGAAGGAATAGTTTGAATCTCATCAGAGTGAACCACAGCGTACAGGCTCTGGATTTCTAATCCATCAAGAATAAGACCATTTCCAGGATCTCTCACCAATATCACTTTTCTCTTTCTCAAAGCATTTATCCCACAGTTCGGCATGTACAGTCACACCTGCATGGTATATTCACATTCACTGCTGGAACTGCCAGAGTGACTTGCAGTTACCACGTTTCTGTTAAAATTAGCTAGGCTCTCTCGGTCTGAGAAACATCTGCTTTGAGTGATACTGTAGCAGCTGTGATGATCTAATAGTAAGCTAAGCACTTCAGTATTCAATTGTACAAAAGGGGCTTTGAAGAGAATGATAAATGACCTAAATTAGATGACGATTTTTAAGTACCTAATTTTAACCTTGCCCATAATGAATGCTTTTTTCTCAAGCTTCTTTGCACCTGTCGCTCTTGGAAAGCAAGTAAAACATGCCTGCTTGTCATTGAATTCAAGTTGTGTGCTCCACAGACTGTTAGGCAATGCCTGAAATGGTGGCATGAACATTATATTGTGCCTTTTAAGCCCTTTCTCTTCATTGGGTTTCCTCTGATTTCCTCTGGTCTGAAAAGGCAGAACTTCCTCCAGAGATGCATGTGTACTGTAAAAATAATATATAAACCTACACATTCTCCTTATCTTGTTTCATTCTTAGACTAAGCAATATTGTTCTCACTAAAAGCATACAGAAAGAACATTATTTTGATTTAATTTTATATTCACATGTCTGCATTGTTTGGTAAATATGTGCACTAGGTAATATTCACTATATGATTATTAAGAAGGTATATATCCACTTCCTTAAAATTATAAAGTAATTGGGTTCTAGTCGTCAAAGGCAATCCCTTCTGCTTCACCTACTCCCACCCTTTTCCATACACACATTAAAAACAGAACAATGATAATATTCTTACTATCCTGAAAACAATGGAATAGTAAATATCAAGTTTACAAAATACTTCCACATCAACAAAGTATCTCTTTTGTTTCTGATAATAGGATCATTCAGTAAGCTTCCTCTGTGATAGATAAATGATATACAATTCAGATAGCTTAATGGTGAAGTTTAAAATAATTCTCAGGTTTGCTTTAATTATATTTTCATCTGTTTTATTATATACTCTTTCCACTACATAAAATTGATAAAGGAAAGTGAGTCCTTAAACATAGTATCAACCAGTAAGAAGACCCTCTGGCCTTCTGACCCGTTCCTTCTGAAGGTATTTTTATGCTTCATCTTGTGTTAGCAACCCAAGTCAGGATACCTAGAGATCCTTGGCAGTATATGCCAGGCACAGTGACTTCTATATATTATTTTACGCTTTCATATCTTCTGGGATTTCACGGTCACCCATTCAAAAGCATATACTCCTCCTTTACCTCACCTTCCAGCATTTACAGGACATTCTGTCTCAGATAAAATCTCAGTCTTGGGTGTATGTCTACCCAATGGTGGACATTCACATCATTTCCAGATTTTCGCAAAAATATTTACTATAAGAAACACTGCACTTAACATTATATCATGAAAAAATAGGGGTATACATACTTATTTTCTAAATTCTATAGGATAGTTTCCCATGAGTGGGGCTGTTAAATTTATGTCTGTTTACATGTACAACCCTTTTAATACATGCTATTTCTTTTTACAACTTTTGTCTTACAGAAAAATTTTCTCATCTTTATTTTGATGTGTGTTATTCTGACTACTATTACTTACTATTAGATTTGTTATTTTGTGACTTTTCTCCATTTTCTTTGTTCTTTAATTTTTGTAATTTGTCAGTTCAGAATTAAAGACACTAATCCTCTGTGCTTCAAAAATATATCTATGTAGCTTATTTATCTGTTGACCTTATTTATGACATTGATTTTTTTTCTATGTTTGAATAATCTTGTCTTCTTCTGACTTCCAAGTTTCTGGTCTTGCTTTAGAATTTTCTCTGGTAACATTCATAGATCTATTAAAATATTTTAATAATTTTAATGTATACATAATTTATTATTAGATGCAGCATAATAAAATCTGTTTTTATTTCCTCCTAGGGAGAGAGATACTTAATATTCTCAATGAGTTTGCTAAAATTTGCAAGATAGCTATTAAGAGGGTCAATCCACCATGGGCCCAAAGCATCCTTGTGTATTCTTGCTGAGTACGCCAAGAATGAAAGGCCCTGAAAGCTCTGTATCCAGACAATTTCTCAAGGTTCCATTTGCAGCAAACCCTTGGAGGATAAAGCCCTCTCTTTCTTAGAAACAAGTTTACTTGTCTCTCATCATAAAAGTGGTAGATTCCCCAAACTCAAGTCTTTCTGTTCTGTTACAGAACCCATTGGAAAAACAGGCATGCACCCGAGCCGTCTACTTCACCTGCATAAGACTTGAAAGGTAAAGGGTAATGATGCACACATGCTCATATCGTTGCTGTGACATCAAAAGTGAGTCTTTTGCTTTCATTTGAGAGTCTAACATCTTCTGTCAGCATCCATTAAAGAGTAACTACAGTAATAGTTACTGTATACCTAATAGTAAAGAATAGATAAATGTATATACATATATACAACTATACATTTACAAACATACAGTTTCAGTGAGTATATTTTCAAGATCTTATGTTCTTGATTATTTCTATCACTTGATCTAATTTTGAGAGTATATATAAAACTGTAAGTTTATAACTGTAATTAATTAAATTCTCTTTGAATTTTGCTTTATATATATTTGTTCCCTGAATTGCTGAATCCACTCAGCATCTCTTTTGTGAATGCATGTTTTAATAAGAAATAACACATATTTTCTTAATAAACTTGAAGTCAAATTATTTTTGTCCTTACTCTCTCAGCTTCAGATTCCTTTTTGTTTGCACTTTTTCTGTTAAAATTTTCCCATTCCTTAATTTTCAAACTATTGTTTGACACACAACTAGGTGTGTCTCATAACAATTACGTCACTGTCTTTTTTAAAATCAAAACTGGTAATCCTTATGTATTGCCATCATAAGTTTAGTCGCTCAGTCGTGTCTACCTTTTTGCAATCCCAAGGATTGCAGCATGCAAGGCCTCCCTGTCCATCACCAACTCCCGGAGTTTGCTCAAACTCATGTCCATCAAGTCGGTGATGCCATTCAACCATTTAATCCTCTATCATCCCCTTCTCCTCCTGCCTTCAATCTTTCCCAGCATCAGGGTTTTTTTCCAATGAGTCAGGTCTTTGCATCAGGTGGCCAAAGTATTGGAGTTTCAGTTTCAGCATGGGTCCTTCCAATGAATATTCAGGACTGATTTCCTTTAGAACGAACTGGTTGGATCTCCTTGCAGTCCAAGGGACTCTCGAGAGTCTTCTCCAACACCCCAGTTCAAAAGCATCAGTTCTTCAGTACTCAGCTTTCTTTATAATCCAACTCTCACATCCATACATGACTACTGGAAAAACCATAGCTTTGACTAAACAGACCTTTGTCAGCAAATTGCCATCATAGTGAACAAATTATTTATGTTTTATTTTTAATTCATTCTATCCTAATCTACTTACTGCTTTTACCAGTGTCTACTGTTATTTTTATCTTTCCTTATTATTTCCATATATTATGGCTCAATTAAATTTAGTTTTGACATAGACTATTACATTTATTTTTCAAAGCAATACTCCAAAATGGGCGTTATTATCCCCATTTTAAAGGGGGAAAAAACAAGGACTCCAAACGATGGAATGATTTAAGATCACAAAGCTAAGATGGGGTAGATGTAGGATTTAAATCCCAGATTGTTGTCTCCAAAGATCATTCTTTTTCCAATACACACATTCCATTATATATTATACACTGGTCCATCTTGCCAATACAAACTAATAAAATATTTTAAATATTTTTCCAATACCATTTGAAGTTTGCTGCCAAATATGAAACTTTTATCTCTGAGACAATATACTACACTTCTGAACACAGGGCACCTCCTTCTATAGCTTTCTTTTGAAGAGGGAAAGCCAGATACAGCATTCCAGGATCTCCTTTCTCAGCTGGTTCTGAGTTAGAGCGCCAGTGTAGAGCCTTTGACATGAGAACTGGAAGGTGGAGGAAGCCATTATTCCCTGGGGACAGTTACAAGCAGATAACTGTCGGTCCGCAGCAGTTTCCGGGCTGGAGAAGGCAGCTAAGAGAATGGGTGTAGTTGCTGGAAACCACCTACTTCAACAGTAAGGCTGAGATGCTGGCAGAATACTTCTAGAGTGCTTGTGGTTTCTGGAAGTTCCTAAGGATATCTAGAGGACTACTAGTTTTGACACTGTATTTTTTTCCTTTTGACCCCCTTCACGCATTTCTCCCACCTCTCTATCTGTAAGCTTGGTTTTTTGTCTGTTTTTATGGTTTTGTAGGATTTTCTTTTTTTTTTTTTTTAGATTCCACATATAAAAGAGATTGCATAGTATTTGTGTGTATCTGTCTGACTCATTCAGAGAAGGCTATGGCCCCCCACTCCAGTCCTCTTGCCTGGAAAATCCCATGGACGGAGGAGCCTGGTGGGCTGCAGTCCATGGGGTCGCTAAGAGTTGGACACGACTGAGCGACTTCACTTTCACTTTTCACTTGCATGCATTGGGGAAGGAAATGGCAACCCACTCCAGTGTTCTTGCCTGGAGGATCCCAGGGATGGCGGAGCCTGGTGGGCTGTCATCTATGGGGTCACACAGAGTCGGACATGACTGAAGTGACTTAGCAGCAGCAGTATGAATCATTACACTCAGCACATTACCCTTGAGGTCAATCTATGCTGTCACAAATGGCAAGATTTCATTATTTTTTATGTTGCTCAGTTGTGTCCGACTCTCTTTGCGATCCCATGAACTGCAGCACATAAGGCCTCCCTGTCCATCACCAACTCCCAGAGTTTGATCAAACTCATGTCCATCAAGTCAGTCATGCCATTCAACAATCTCATCCTCTGTCACCACCTTCTCTTCTTGCCGTCAATCTTTCCCACCATCAAGGTCTTTTCAAATGAGTCAGTTCTTCACAACAGGTGGCCAAACTATTGGAGCTTCAGTTTCAGCATTAGTCCTTCCAATGAATATTCAGGACTGATTTCCTTTAGGATGGACTAGTTTGATCTCTTTGCAGTCCAAAGGACTCTCAGGAGTCTTCTCCAACACCAGAGTTCAAAAGCATCAATTCTTTGGCACTCAGCTTTCTTTATAGTCCAACTCTCACATCCATACATGACTACTGGAAAAACCATAACTTTGACTAGATGGACCTTTGTTGGCACAGTAATATCTCTCATTTTTAATATGCTGTCTAGGTTGGTCATAGTTTTTCTTCCAAGGAGCAAGTGTCTTTTAATTTCATAGCTGCAGTCACCATCTGCAGTGATTTTGGAGACCAAAAAATAAAGTCTCTCACTGTTTCTATTGTTTCCCCATCTATTGCCACGAAGTGATGGGACTGGATGCCATGATCTTCATTTTTTAAATTTTGAGTTTTAAGCCAGCTTTTTAACTATCCTCTTTCACCTTCATCAGGAGCCTCTTTACTTCTTCTTCACTTTCTGCCATAGGGTTGTGTCATCGGTGTATCTGAGGTTATTGATGTTCCTCCCGGCAATCCTGATTCCAGCTTGTGCTTCCTCCAGCCCAGCGTTTCCCATGATGTCCTCTGCATATAAGTTATATAAGCAGGGTGACAATGTACAGCCTTTCCTGGTCTGCCACCAGTCTGCTGTTCCATGTCGCTCTAACTGTTGCTCCTTGACCTGCACACAGATTTCTCAGGAGGCAGTAAGGTGGTCTGGTATTCTCTTTTAAGAATTCTCTACAGTTTGTTGTAATCTATACAATCAAAGGCTTTGGCATAATCTAAAAGAAGTAGTAGATGTTTTTCTGGAACTCTCTTGCTTTTTTTGATGATCCAGCGGATCTTGGCAATTTGATCTCTGGTTCCTGTGCCTTTTCTAAATCCAGCTTGAACATCTGGAAGTTCACAGTTCACGTACTGTTGAAGCCTGGCTTGGAGAATTTTGAGCATTACTTTGCTAACGTGAGATGAGTGCAATTGTGTGGTAGTTTGATATTCTTTGGCATTGCCTTTCTTTGGGATTGGAATGAAAACTGACCTTTCTAGTCCTATGGCCACTGCTGAGTTTTCCAAATTTGCTGGCATATTGAGTGCAGCACTTCACAGCATCATCTTTCAAGATTTGAAATAGCTCAACTGGAATTCCATCACCTCTACTAGCTTTGTTCCTACTGATGCTTCCTAGGGCCCACTTGACTTTGCATTCCAGGATGCCTGGCCAATTTACATTCCCACTAATAGTGCACTAGGGGTCCCTTTTCTCCACCTCCTTGCCAACACTTCTTATTTCTTATCTTTCTGAGAATAGCCATTATAATATATATGAGGTGCTACTGAAACTGAGGAGGACTTTGTGGGGTGTTCCCAAGAATAGACAGCCCTTGGTTCCCCCCACTCTCCTTTGTATAAAAGCTTTAGCTCCTTAGAACTTCCCTAGGTGGACTCCGGAAGTTGGTGATGGACAGGGAGGCCTGGCATGCTGCAGTTCATGGGGTCCCAAAGAATCGGACACGACTTAGTGACTGAACTGAACTGAATTTCCAAAGAGCAAATTTATCAGAAAAGTGAGAAAATGCAGAAAGAAACAAAAGCAGTAAATCAAGACAAAATAATAGCTTAGCTATAAAACAAAGTCAAGGACCTTTAGTTCCTCCTCAAGGGCTGTAGATAATACCCTGAACCACATCCCTGAGTTGTTTTGCAGATACTACAACATCCACCAAATAGAAGAAGATAACTGCATGCTGACCAACAGCACCTAGATCCCAGACTGATTGGAAGCTGAAGGCTGATGGTGAAGATTCCTCAAACATGTCTTCTTACCTCTCCATCAACCAATTACAGAATTGTGTGGTAGATCATCACCCTTCCTGTGACCCTCTCCCTCACACTCTTTAAAAACCTTTCCCTGAAAGCCATTGAGGGTTTGGGTCTTTTCAGCATAAGATGCCCATCCTCCTTGCTTGGCACCCTGTAGTAAACGATGTACTATCCTTCATCACAACCCAGTGTCAGTATACTGGTTTTTTTGCAAAACATGTGAGTGGACCCAAGTTTGGTTTTGAAACAATATTTCATTGTGATACTTACATTTTCCTGTTGATTAATTGTGTTAATCATCTTTTCACATACCTGTTGTCCATCTGTATATATCTTCTTTGGGAAAATATTTGTTCAGACATTCTGTCCATTTTTATTCAGGTTATTTATTATTAAATGTATTGTTATTGCTTTTTTCCTTGTTAATTTGGAAATTTCTGCTATGAGTTTTAATTCTGCAAGTGATTATGCAGTAGTCTGTTCAGGCTTCCATAACAAAATATCATATACAGAGTGGCTTAAACAACAGAAATTTATTTTCTCATAGTTTTCTATTAATTGGTGTTCATATTCCTTTTGCACTGTTCTATAAGTGACTTTTGATAAAGAAGTCAATTTTTGAATAAAGAAGTTTAACGATGAATCTGGAATCAGATTCTGCAGCTTCCTGTCTGAGACACTTGGAATGTGCTTGTTTCTTCATATATATATTGAGGATAATAAAATAATCTCATCTCAAAAGATTGATGTAAATATATATATGTATATATACTTATACATATATAAAACATATAACACAAGACACATAAAACATAAAACACATAAAATGATTCTTGGCATATGGAGCACATCATAAGTGTCAGTTTATTTACCTGGGTAAGAATTGTTGATGATAAACATTTTTCAGCAGTAATTTTGTTGCTCAGTCGCTCAGTCTGTCCAACTCTTTGTGACCCCATGGACTGCCGCACGCCAGGCCTCCCTGTCCAACACCAACTCCAGTTTACTCAAACTCAGGTCCATTGAGTCGGTGATGCCATTCAATCATCTCATCCTCTGTCATCCCCTTCTCCTCCTGCCTTCAATCTTTCCCAGCATCAGGGTCTTTTCCAATGAGTCAGTTCTTTGCATCAGGTGGCCAAAGTATTAGAGCTTCAACTTCAGCATTAGTCTTTCCAATGAATATTCAGGACTGATTTCCTTTAGGATTGACAAGTTGAATCTTCTTGCAGTCCAAAGGATTCTCAAGAGTCTTCTCCAAAATCACAGTTCAAACATATAAATTCTTCAGCACTCAGCTTTCTTTACAGTCCAGCTCTGATATCCATACATGACTATTGGAAAAAACATAACTTAGACTATATGGACCTTTGTTGGCAAAATAATGTCTCTGATTTTTAATACACCATCTAGGTTTGTCATAATTATTCTTCCAAGGAACAACTGTATTTTAACTTCATGCAGTAATATGCAGATATTATTTTACAACCATGTAGTTTTCATAGAAGAGAATTTTGATGATAAATTAATTCTTTATTGCACTATATTGTTTAATATATTCTATTTGTACTTAGCATTTAAGAATTGAAAAACAACATGGATTCTTTTTTTATAAATCTTGCCTTGCATTTGGAAACTCTTTAAAGACTCCAGACTCATGTCTCCAATTAAGAAAAACTGCTTTCTGCTATTTGTTTAATTATATCAATACATAAATATTTATTTTTAAGTTTCCTAATATACTTGGTATAAGCTTGATTTGTAGCCTGATTGCACATTGACAGAAAAGACAAACTGTTTCGCCTCAATTCTGTCAAACAGTAAAGCTTCCCTATGGGTCAGTATGCAGTCAGTTTCTATGAAAAGCTCACAGTCATATGGCCTGGGCTTCCCAGGTGACTCAGTGATAAAGAGCCCACCTGCCAATGCAGGAGTTGTGGGTTGAGTCTTGCGGTCAGGAAGACGCCCTGGAGAAGGAAATGGCAACCCACCCCAGTATTCTTGCCTGGAGAACCCCATGGTCAGAGAAGCCCGGCAAGCTACAGTCCATGAGGTCGCAAAAGAGTCACAACACATATAGCCTATAATCCTGGGGAGAGGGCAAGTTTCTATATATTTATCAGATTAAACTTCCCAATTGTGCTACATTATGTTATTGAGCATTACCTCTTTTTTTCAGTTTTTTGTTTAATGAATTTGTGAAGAAGTATAATACATCTCCCAAGATTACACTAGAGTTGGCTAGATATTACCCATAGTACTTTTTCTGTGTATTTAACAATGTATGATTTTTAGCCATCAATATTACATTTTGGATTACTTATTTTTACATTACATAGTACCTTCTTTTGGAGAAGGAAATGGCAATCCACTTCAGTATGCTTGCCTAGAGAATCCCATGGACAGAGTAGGCTGGTGGGATGCCGTCTATGGGGTCACACAGAGTCAGACACGACTGAAGAACTTAGCAGCAGCAGCAGCAGTACTTAGCCCAAATAATTTTCACTTTAAATTCTATTCTATCAAATATTGATGTTGCGGTACTAACTATTTTTTAGGAGTCTTTTTATTTCCACATTTTCAACACAGATTTCTATGTCAATGCTTCAGTATTATCTTCCTATTAACTACTTATCTCTTCAACTAAGTCCACTAAAGCAATTATTCTACAAATTTTTATTTTCTGCTGCTTTTAATTTATATCCCTTCTATTTTTCTTTACTAATCTCTTCATTTCTTTTCTTCCAAGATTTTAAATATACTTTGTTATATACCTTTCAGAGTATTATGATAACATTTGAATTTTCTCTGGAAGAATGTCCTTTCATTTATTGCATTTATTGCCTATATTTTATGAAGTCATTTTCCCTCAACCTGCTCTGACACTTGCGTTTGAAAGGTTACCTCCTCTGGTACCATGCTTTTACTTAAATCTGTGCAGGTGTACACGCACGTGTGTGTTTTCTTTTTCTCTCTTTCTGTACCCACTTCCCAGATTGGTGGTTTCATCTGGCCTAATATGGTAGAGCTCAGACCCAGATTTAATACCGGTATCTTGAGGTGTTCATCCGCAGAAACAAAGCAGATACACTCAGGAGGGGCCACGCCTGAAATCCTCACACACGGCCATTTCTCAGCACTCTTAGAAGTACGTAAGTGACAGTCTCAGCGGTCACTAATGGTGCAGCTTATTCAGCCTTCCAGCTTGCGAAGCGGACTCTCACACCCTGGTTCCAGGTGCGGAGTCTGGCTGTGGTCTGGCACCGTCTGTAGAGTAACGTTATTTATCCTACTGCAGGGGAAGTGAATCTTAACAACCAGGGCACATCGATGCCTCGAGCCGGGTACTTGCCGATTCTGGCCACAGGTCTTCTTTTGCTTCTTGTCCACAGAAATGTTTAGACTGTTTTAAAACATGGTCATACCTTCTTTTTAACATCACACACACACACACACACACACACACACACACACACACACAAATTGTAGTGGGAGTGACTTTGAGAACTTGAAAGGTTACGATGTTGTTTTTAACTGGAAGTACTTAACTAACTTCTATTCTACCCTTAGGGCATATATTTATAAATGTCCTTGTCCTTTCTTCCTCAGTTTTGAGCTTGCCAAGAACCAAAAGAGATTCAAATAGCTACAAGATGTTTTGATGTTTGGTGCTTGTACTAAAACTTTGATGGCCCCCAAACATGCCCTCATTCAGAAAGATAATACATAAGCACTGTACCACATTACATTTTTTGCTTGGAAAAAAATTCACTTTTAAATACCATAACCTCTAGCAGAGGTGGTAATTTAAAACTAACTTTGGAGGATTATAGCCACATCCTCATTTGTTTTACATTTGTAAAAAACAGTTAAGCAGCGATTCAAAGTCTTTCTCAGTATAGGCAGACTCATTCATTCAGATTAATATTTTTAAATTAAAAAAGAATATTATTTGTCAGTGTTAGCCATGTAAACCTTTAACAGAGAATATTAATGCCTAGCATTGTAACAGAAGAGATAAATCTGAGCTAGGCTACAGTAATCACTTCACCTTTTTACTAGTCCATAGCCTCTTTTTCCCTTTTGAGTTGAAGCAGATGTATATATTCTCATTAAGACATCAAAAAATCTCAGGCTATTTACAAAGATAATTTAAATGTGAATAAAAATTTCTTGCCACATATAAAGCATATTAGATTCAAGAGATATAAGATAAAGATCTTCATATAACATCCAATCATCAACCAGAAAAAATTCTGTATTTCACTGAAGCATTCTTACTTTTAAAATCTATTTTCTGAGTCATTACACGGAAGAATTTTTTCAAGGAAAAAGGTCATACTGTCATACTATAATGAGATGATAAAATACAAGGGTAATTGGTGAACAATCATTTACTAACTCACAATGTAGAAGTTCGCAGCAGTGTGAGACCACACCTGGTGGGCCAGACTGCCAAGGAAAACTCTGACCCTCTATTTAACAGCAGTGTGACCTTGAGCAAACTATTCCACTTTGCTCAGCTTCAATTCCCTCATATTTATATGAAAAAATGAACAATATGTACCTTATAAGGCTATGTTGCTGTATCTGTCACCGATAGTAAAGAATACATAATCATTCATGTCTTCACAGAAACATAAAAATTCTTTAATCTTGCATAATCAAGCCTACTACTAAGATGAGATCTTTAGTCTGTGACATCTAATTGCAAACTGAAATATCCATTTCTCACAGTGTACATATTTTGGCTTCTTTCTAACCTTGTTAGAGGAAGTTTGAGGACTTTATACTTGCAAAGTGAAAAGTAGAAAATACCGTTATAGATTCAAACATTCTGCCTAGTTCCTAAGTAGAAGTGTATTTATTCTTATCTAAAAGATGAAATAATAAAGATAATTGAGGCCTATCAATTACTTTATTTCCCACTTGTCTAAAAAGAAGTATTAGTATAAATGTTATATGAGAATAAACACAAAAGATAAAAATGCTATAAGAATATATTGACTGAATATTCATTCAGTAGCTAGTCTATGTAAAATATGGATTTCCAGCATTGTAATAAAGATCCACATCTTTATATGACATTTATTTTTTTCAAATAACTAATGTAACTTTATCACATCCTGTGAGACAATTCTGTACAAGTGGCCTTAGAGGGTTAATTTTAGATCCACATCTTTATATGACATTTATTTTTTTCAAATAACTAATGTAACTTTATCACATCCTGTGAGACAATTCTGTACAAGTGGCCTTAGAGGGTTAATTTTATGTGTCACTTGAGGCCCAGAAAAGAAAGTGCTAGTCGCTCAGTCACGTCCGACTCTTTGTGACCCCATGGACTGTAGCTCCTCTGTCCATGGGACTCTCCAGGCAGGAACACTAGAGTGTGTAGTCACTCCCTTCTCCAGGGGATCTTCTTGATCCAGGGATGGAAGGTGGGTCTCCTGCACTGCAGGCAGATTCATTACCATCTGAGCCACCAGGGAAGCCCTTGAGGATGCTGCCTGGAGGTACGCCTGGGAGGATACTGCCAAAAGGGATTTGCACTTGAATTGGTGACTGAATAAAGTAGATGCCCCCCACTCCAATGTAGATGGACATCACCCAATTCATTGAGGAACAGAACATAAAGGAGGGGAAAGGTTGAATTCTATTTCTGCCTGACTGTTTGATCCGTACATCAGTCTTCTCTTGTCCTTGGAGCTCCTAGTTCGCAAGCTTTCAAACTTAGGACAGAATCTAATTGATGAGTTTGGTTTCTGGATTCTGGGCCTTCTAATTATAATACAAGCTTTCTTGGGTCTTCAAATTACAGATGGTAGACTTTGGGACTTCACAGCTTCCAGTGAACCAATTTCTTATAATAAATCTCAAAATTTTTAAAGTACTCAAAGGATAAAGGAACATTTGCTGACACAATTGCTGAAGTTAGCTTGAAGAGGTTCTCCCGGCAAGCCTGAAAAAAGTTGACTATCTACACATATAACAACTTCATCTAATTATATACTTAAATGGATATATAAGTAGACAGTGATATATTGCAACTTAATGAATACAATGTGATTTCACGTGTTCATATAGATAAAACACCTAGTAAATAAGAATGAGAAGAAAGGGAGAAGACAAAGATCATCTGTGTAGTAAAACAACAATAAAAAGACTAGTGAAATTAGATAATTAGCATTTGGCAATGACTCTAGTAATAATTAGTTCATAGTCCTCAATAAAATCATAACAATTTGTCCTTGGATCAGTTTCTGAAGGCAAAAGAAATAAAAGCAAAAATAAACAAAGGGACCTAATTAAGCTTAAAAGCTTTTCACAGCAAAGGAAACCATAGACAGAATGAAAAGACAACCTATGTAATGGGAGAAAATATTTGCAAATGATGCAACTGACAAGAGGTTAATACTCAAAATATACAAACAGCTCATATAACTCAACTGCAAAAAATAAATAAATAAAACAATCCAATAAAAAATGGGCAGAAGATTTGAACAGATTTTTTTTAGTTTTTATTTTATAACTGAGTATAATTGATTAACAAGACTGTTGGTTTCAACTGTACAGCAAAGGTATTCAATTAAACATAAGCATGTACCTATTGAAAGGACGTTTCTCCAAAGAAGATGTACAGATGGCTAACAGGCACTTAAAAAGATGCTAAACATCACTAATTATTAGAGAAATACAAATCAAAGCTACAATGTAGTATCACATCACACCAGTCAGAATAGCGATCATCAGAATGTCTACAAATAACAAACGTTGTAGGGGATGTGGAGAAAGGGAACACTCATACGCTGTTGGTGGGGATGTAAATTGGTGCAGCCACTATGGAGAACAGTATGGAGGTTCCTCAAAAAACTAAAAATAGAATTACCATATGATCTAGCAACACCTAAGTATATGTTTGGAAACATGAAAACACTAATTCAGAAAGATCTATGCACCCCCTACATTCATAGCACCACTACCTACAATAGCCAAGACATGGAAGCCACCCAAGTACCCATCCACCGATGACTAAATTAAGATGTGATATATATGTGTGTGTGTGTGTGTGTGTGTGTGTGTATACCTAATGCAATATTACTCAGCCACAAAAAAGAATGAAATCATGCCATCTGCAGCAACATGGAGAATATTATGCTTAGTGAAATACATCAGAAAGAGAACAACAAATTCTGTATCATATCACTTATATGTGGAATCTAAACTCTAATACAAATGAAGGCAGATACAGCCAAGAAATAAGACATAGAAAACAAGCTTGTAGTTACCCAACGGGAGAGGACAAGGGGGTATTATGTTCAATCTCTTGCAATAACTGATAGAGAGGATTATAAAAAATAATGAATCACTATGCTGCACACCTGAGACCAACATGATATTGTAAATTCACTACACTTCAATTAAAATTAGTAAGTTTAATAAAATTTTAAAAATGATTCAATATTTATATAATCTCAAGCTATCACCCACCAATTATTTATTAATAACAATGAAGAAAAATAACAAAAAGTTACTCTATCCTGCAGGAACTTGGCAGTTCCTTTCTAATCAAATTCTACACCTGGATAGAATGCAATGAGAAGAACACAGCATCAAAGTCTATGTTATTCCTGTTCCAAATGGATAAGCAGATATCTGGAAATATCAGGTAACAGTAAACTGAGGGATATTTCACTAAATGGCTCATATCTTCAAAAATGTCAGGGTCATGACAGTCAAGGAAAGATGAGGAACTAGAAGACTAGAAACACATAATAACTGGGAGTATTTCGTGATCCAGCGCTGATGCACAGGGCAAATGACAAAACTTGAGTGGGGCTCTCTGAGTGAGTGGTATGCAGTACTTTGGGCTATATCTGCAGACATTTTATAAACTGAAATTGTTCCAAATGACTTTTTAAACAAATGGATGGAAAAACATGCAAATTAAAAGCTAGCTATGGAGACTTCTCTGATGGCACAATGGATCAGAATTCACCTGCCAATGCAGAGGACAAGGGTTCAATCTCTGGTCTGGGAAGATCCCATATGCTGCAGAGTAACTAAGCCCATGTGCCATAACTACTGAGCCTGTGATATAGAGTCTATGAGCTATAATTACCGAGCCTGCAAGCTCCAACTACTGAAGCTTACATGCTCTAGGGTCCATGCTTTGCAAAAAGAAGAGCCTCCACAATGAGAAGCCCACACACCACACCACAATGAAGAGTAGCCTCCACTTGCCACAACTAGAGAAAGTCCATGCAAAGCAACAAAGACCAAAAATAAATAAATAATAAATTTTTTGCAAGTTAGCTATGGTAGTAAACGGAAGTGAGAGTTGGGCCATAAAGAAGACTGAGTGCCGAAGAATTGCTGCTTTCAAATTGTGGTGCTGGAAAAAGACTCTTGAGAGTCCCTTGGAAAGCAAGATAAATTCACTCATGGACAGAAGAACCTGGTAAGCTACAGTCCGTAAGAGTCGCAGAGTCAGACATGACTGAAGCAACTTAACATGCAATGTCATTAAGAACAGAAAACATGTCATTAAGAACATGAATGTAAGATGGATGAGTTTAAATATATATGTTTAGTCCTTAATTTGAACTGAAAGTAATAGTAAGAACACATGACATATTTTCTGTTAATATATATTTATTTTTCAGCTTAGGCTATTGAAATGAATGGCTAGATATCATTTCCCACTAGTAAAACTTGAGACCCTTGGAAAATTATGTGATGCCAGATCTGAGTCAGAAAATGCCAAAAATGGGTCTGCAACATATTTTCACAGTGGAAAGCATGGAAACTGTCAAAATTAGATTTCAAATGGACTCAAGAGCCAAAGCTTGAATTTTTTTTTCTCTTATAATTTTGTGAAAAAGTATCTATTACACAGAAACCTGGATTTTTTCCCATTAATAAAATCATTTTCTTAACTTCTCAATATAAATATTTTTGTGGATTAATCTTTATAGTATATTTAAAACTACATCTTTTCTCCTCTGATGTTCCCATAGTTTATCTCTAAAATATAATTACATTTTATAAATATTTATACACATTTAATAATAAACTATGTGTGTATGTATGTGTGACACAAGGTGTGCCCCTGAGTCCTATTCAAAAGAGGAATATATAGTTGGGAACATACTTGCAACATCCATCAAGAAAAAGATCCTCTGTCAACCTCTGAGACCACAATGACTGTAAGCAAGCAGATGCATTTAAAAAAGACAGCAGTGAGAGAGGTGGTGTGCATGTAAACAGACACGACATAAGGCTTCTATGAAAACCTCGCAGATACAAAACATATATTCAGCCCTTGCAAAGAATGAGAGTTATTTAAGACTTGAGAGCTTAGATGTGCCAAGGAAATTTACTTTCCTGAAGATAATAAAGCAGTATCTGAGACTATACACAGATAATATTTATTCCAAATGTGTCTAAACTACAACAAAATTACATCTCTGAATAAAAAACCTGCATTTTCATTTCATGCAGTAAAGCACTGGTACAAAACTCAATCTAGACACAAAAATTTTCAGATTTTCTCCTATGTGGCTATTTCTGCGCATACAACTCTGACCTAGAAATCTGTATTATCGTAAAGATGAAGATCTGAAAAAGTACCCAACAGGCCTGTAATGTTACCTATAGGACTATTCAGCGAGCTGCAGACATTTAAGTTGGCTGTAAGCACTTGGGTGCTTACCCCAATACTTACCAAATAATACAATAATTAATGTTTTTAAAAAAAAACAACAAAGAAAATTCTGCTCATAATTCACTGGAGGGGAGGAATAACTTTTAGTCTGTATTTTAAATTTAGCCCAATTGTTTAACTGAAAAAAATTCTGAGAGGCATTGTTCAGTGAGCAATGGGAATATAAATGCGCTGGTGCTGCCTCCTTCTTACAGCCTTCCATGAACCTTGCTTGTCTCCCCTAAATGGGAGGTGGAAGTAGGTTGTGAAGGAGGCTGATTCACCCTCGTTGCAATGGCAGAGAAGGGGACTCCTACCTCCTGTCTTCAGCTGCTGTCCCTAGTCTACCTGACTTGCTCCTTGCAACTGAATCTGTAGCTGCTGTAATTGTCATCTGATGATGCGCTTTTCCAATCAAAGCCAGGTGGCCGTCTTCAGAACCCAGCTGTTGCGGATGCTACAGACCTTTGGAAGCTGGCTGTGACTCTCGTTTGTCCCAGCTCACATGGTTAGCTCCGTGGCTGTGGGCACAGAGCCAGCATACTCCCACCATCACACCCTCACTTGGAATCTTCTTAGCCACTGTCTACTTCTCCCTGTTTGAGGCCTAAGAAATGGGAGGAGGAAGGGGACGGCGAACTCGGGTCTCCCTCTGCCATCAGCACTGCACCACTGATGAGTGACCTCACATCACAAATTAATACAGGGGTCTACCTTGGGATCACTTCCTTTCAGAGTTCCCAAAACTGAGTTAGGCGTTAAGTCTCTGATTCTATCTCTTGCATCACCATTGCTTGTCTAATAACCCTATTCTTCTGTCTTATATGGAGCAAAATTGTCTTCTGGCCTTTTTCTACCCATCCCCTGCTTGCTTTTCCACAATCCCACAGGTCACCCTACTGCCCTTGAAACAAGTTTTTCAACTAGTCTCTTTACACTCAGAGAGATATAAAAAATGAGGGAGAAATTTCTTTGGATGATATCCTAGCTTGAAAATATTGTGTTCAGCCTTATAATCCAAATCTCAATATGATAATCACATTTTACTTGTTATTTTTCTCTATTTATTTTACCAAATCCCTGTTTCTACCTTGGCAGATGAGTACCTCAAGTATACTAGGATGAGTCTTTTGCATACGAAGGAAAAAAAGAGAAAAAACTTTTGTATCATAGCAAAACATAAAACTATTACTCCCTTACTCTTGTTTATTACAACAGTGCTTTGAGCACTATTTGTTACGTACAGCAAGGTAAGCACTAGCCAAGTATTTCATTGAGGTAATCTGCAGTTTGTATCAATTTTTGCTACAATGATTTATGAGAAGACAACAAACAGTTGTTGTTTTTACTTGTCTTTTTTATTAGCACAACATAACAGTTCTTAATAGTTAGAATTCTTCACCCATAACCCAAGTATCTTACAAGATTATTTTTCCTAAACTTGTATATTCAGCATATTGAAAAGTAATGACAAAAAAAAACAGAGAACTGTGGAAATTTTAGAGGTGACAGAGACCTAAGACAAAATCAAATTTAATCTCCCTCCCAATTATTTATTTGTTGTCGTGTAAACAGCAGAGAAAAAGTTCAACTTTCAGAGTTGTTAGCCAGGATCTTTTTAATGTAAGCCTAGAGAATGTTAACAAACTTAACTGATCAACCAGCTATACTGAATTTGAGATTCCCTTTGATGTTTTACTATAAATACAGACTGCATTGAGTATGTGATGGATGCACTTAAGATTAATTGAAGGAAAAAGGAAAAATAATATAAAGTTGCATTGAAAGGAATGCATTTCCCTGATCTAAGAATACCTTTGTATTTACTAATGGTAGTGAAGAAAAAATTTTAGTTGTACCAGTTCAGCATTTAAACAAAATGTCATTTTGTAAAATATGTGATCACTAATCATTGTGAATGAACAGAGGACACAATTCTAGAAAGAATCCTACTCACTGGAAGGTGAAGAAGGGCTAGAATAATGAGCAAGAAAAGATAATCATACATCACAGGTTAATATACCATATTTTCCATATAAGAAATAACAAGAAGTCATTTTCCATTTTCTTATAAAATGTAAAAGAAGTATTATAACAAAGCTCTTTACAGTCTTTGCTGAAGTCAAGATTACAAATCACAAATATAAAAAACAATTTGTTTAAAATTTATAGAGATTTTAAAAAATTCTTTAATACTGCTTTCAAAGGAAAACAGCTAAAGTATATGAAAATATGTCACGGTTACCTCTCCAGACATATATCCATGTTATATACTACATTTTTTATATATCCTGAATATGGATTATGTAATAACAACTAACACAAAATTTACCAATCTCACTGATCAGGTTAACCAAGCCATGTAATCAATTTGTAAATGCATGCATGCTAAGTTGCTTCAGTCATGTCCAACTTTTTTTGACCTTATAGACCACAGCCCACCAGGCTCCTCTGTCCATGAGATTCTCCGGGCAAAAATACTGGAGTGGTTTGCCATTTCCTTCTCCAGGGATTCTTCCTGACTCAGGAGTATTTGTCATAATTGGCACTAAAGGTAGGTCTGGATCTATGCCCTTAGGGAGTTTATAAACAGTAGCATTTCAAAGTAATAAATATATTGAGCAGTTAATCATTTAAACTGAAGCTCTACTTAAAATGTACTCTTCAAAACCTCAGAGTTACAGGGGTAAGAAAGTAATTTGCATTATCCTAAAACTTCACCAAAACCAAACTGGTAACCAAGGCATTTTTAAAAAATGAAAGTGTATCAAATCATCATATTGTACACTTTAAACATTAGAATGTTGTCAAATACATCCCAATAAAGCTAGGGAAAATAATATCAAAGCAAGTACTAGGCACCCTAAGCTGCCACGTGAACAAAGCGCTGGGCACAGGGAGCTGTGAGGCTCTCAGCAACAAGTCCTGCATGCATTTCAACAGGATGCCAGGTTATATTACTTTCCTCCCGAAAGACATAAAATATTACATAAGAATACAAAAAACAGCGCCTGCTTTCCGCGAGACTCCTACTTGCAATAAATCTGAATCTGACAGATGACGACTAAGGACAAGTGTAAAGTCTCTGGGAAATATGAACCACCAGATGTGCTGTTTGCCAGCTCTTCAATCCCACGAACCTATTTTTTAACTGTTGAAGTTACCATCCCATAAAAATAATGGCTCACTAAGCGGCTGTTTGGAAATTAAAATTATGATCATACAAGTATTATTTATTCAAATCTTCTAAATTTTGAGAAATCAATGGTCATCTGACAACTGTTCAAATATAACTGTGTACTATCATCATACAGAGCCCTTAGATATAAGATAAAAAAAGATAGATTTCTGATATTGTACATGTGATCTTGGAAAGATATAATTCTTGAATATTCCTGTTACTTAAATATCACTGATTGGTTCTTAATCCCTCAATTTATTGTTATATTCTTAGTTTTCCATGTGCAAATACATTTTTGGTAATAGAACTAAAAATTCTGATAGAGTAGTAATGTAACCTGAAAGATGGTACTGTTTGGAATTTCCCAGGAAAACAAATACTGAAAGGTTTGCTGATACTGCTATTCAGTCCTTTATTTTTTCCTTATGAGATGATGCAAACAGATGCAGAACCAAATAAGAGTTAATACTTTAGGGTCTTTATTAAGAATGTCTAAAATAGTTATATATTCTGTATTGACTGCAGAAATGGTGTAATCAATTTGTATCTCTATATTTATATTGAAAAAAAGACTTCCCTAATGTTACACGATGGAGTGGTGAACATGAACCTCTGAGAGAGACATAACTACTTCCATATGCAACACATATTTGGTTAGGAAATGTAATCTTTCTATGCACATTTATCAAGACCACAGCCTTCTATCAACTAGCTCCTGTATTTTTCCAAGCTCATCTCTCATTACCACCCAACATGCCCATTGTCTTCTACTTACCATCCAACTAGAAGGAAAGAGTGGCTACTGAATGTGATTGACTAGGGCTTGGCCTATGGCTGGTAGGCATGTTATACTTGTGGTAATTTGCTTGCCCTCATTTACTCTTGGGAATAAATGCTAGAGAATGAAATTAGCCTAAGGACATCGTGCCTATATATTTTAGCCTATGGTTTAGCCTTTCACGAAACTTGGCTGGAATTCCATTTTCCTAAAATTTTCACATCCTCAGTAGACAGTGACAGAGGATGAGATGGTTGGATGGCATCACTGACTTGTTGGACATGAACTGAGCAAACTCTGGGAGACAGTGAAGGACAAGGGAAGCCAGGCGTGCTGCAGTCCTTGGGGTCGCGAAGCATCAGACACAACTGTGTGACTGAGCAACAACATTAGTATTTTCAGCTGTTTTGGCAGCATTTGACACTTAGACATGGTAGATTAATTAGTATAGATTCATATATAAAACAGGATTAACAACAAGACTACCAACTAAATGATTATGCATGATTAAAATATGTCACATACTGTTCTAAGGACTTTAGATTTATTTTTTATAATGAATCTGTACAATGGGTAGTATTTTCATCTAAAATAGGAGGAAACAGTCATAACTGATTTGACAAGTATACTAATATTTTAATCAAGGATATACTGTTCAAAAGTAAAAATATACAGATACTATCTCAGATCTTTTCAACAAATCAAATCCAGCTTTTAATCATTTTACTATACAGTCATCCCTACTTTTGGAGAAGGCAAAGGCAATCCACCCCAGTACTCCTGCCTGGAAAATTCCATGGACGGAGGAGCCTGGTAGGCTGCAGTCCATGGGGTCGCTTAGACTCAGACCGGACTGAGACTGAGCGACTTCATTTTCACTTTTCACTTTCATGCACTGGAGAAGGAAATGGCAACCCACTCCAGTGTTCTTGCCTGGAGAATCCCAGGGACAGAGGAGCCTGGTGGGCTGCCATCTATGGGGTCGCACAGTTCGGACACGACTGAAGCGATTTAGCAGCAGCAGCAGCAGCCCCACTTTTAACCTGCAACTCAAGTCTAGCATATTAGAATTGCATTTTTTTATGCTTATAAAAGTTGCCAGTTGCTAGCTAATACCATTTTAGTATTTCAGCAAGCTTTTAATATCTTAAGGATTATATTTTCATTTTTAATTGTATGAATTTTTCTTTATTCCTTTCTATAAATGAAGTATATTGTTCCATTATTACTATGGCCTAGTAAATCTTTTAGCTGATGCCTTTTATAGTTGCTTTTATTTTTTAATTATTTTTATATTTAATGACAATTAATTTAGTTTCACTTTTTAGAATTATATTATCATTCCTGATGATTTTAGATAACTTGTCTATCAAGTAAAAGGCACACTAAAAAAGGAAATGACTTTATCAATGCGACTATTCAATCAGTAGCTACTAATCCCAAGCAATCTAATATTAATTATTTTAGCTTTATAAATTCTTTAACAAAAAAGTTCATCATCTGTTGAATCCTTAACAGTATTAAGTATACTAAAGGGCTTTATCTGCATTGAATCCATTACTTAAAATTATAAAGCAATTAAGTATTAGCAACCTATATTTCATGTAAGGAAAATAAGGATCACAGAAATTAGGTAACAAATCCAAAGTCACTCAGTCACTGAAGACTCAACATGGAATTGAACCCAGCTGTATACTTGACTAAAAAATATATATCCTTACCAATACATGAAACTATCATACTTGTATCACAATAGAAAATGTTTTCTATAATAAATGGAAGGATTCTAACCTTTAGACTAAGAAGTTTCAAAATTTCATAAAGCTCTGGGTCACTTACTAAAAATCATTCTCATATCCAATATTACTGCCATCTTCAATTTAGTCCTGAATATTTTTTTAAAAATTATGCTGTTACAGAATATGACCAAAAGTATTCAAAGGTAGTATAATGTATGCAATAATGCATTCTTTTTCAAAAGGTAACTAAAGGATAATAGACCCTAACTTATATCCAGATTAGGAAAATGTAAGAACCACCTTGACTTCAGCAGTTCAAAGACTGGCTAAGGCTTCCTGGACACTTCACTCTTCCCTTTGGTGCCTGAAATATTTGAAGACCCAGGTCACAAAAGAATAACAAAGTGAAAGCCATCAAAAATTTCTTGAATTTCACAAACCACAAGAAAAAATCCCATGACAGGGTAAAAAATATTGGAGAAGTAATTTATTTTGTATTGTATAAAATCAAACTGTTCTGATGTTCTTGTTCATGTATTGCCCTGGCACTTACAAATGAATGCTAAATATAAGAATGTTTGTGCAACAGTTGTCCAGATAAACTTGAAAGCAATATAATATTTCCATTTTTCTTACTAAATTTTTTAAATATTTCTTAATCTTATCCATTTCTTTGTCTATAACTATAAAAGGTAATAAATCAATAGAGTAATAATGAAATAGAAAGAGTTGCTCAGTTAAACCCAGCGACTTCCCTGACAGTCTAGTAGTTAAGACTCCATGTTCCCAATGCAAGGGGGACACTCAATCCCTGGTTGAGGAACTAAGATCCTTCATGCTGTAAGTTGAGGCCTAAAAAAAAAAGAAGAAATCCTAATAGACTACTTTCCAATTCTGTTTAAAAAAAATATACCTGCTATGAATCTGTTAGAATGACTAAAATCTAAAAATGGGCACTACTGTTTGTAGATGGGTAGAAATGGTAGAGATTTTGAAAGGTCTCTTCTCGAGTCTTCTCACAAAAATAGCAAAGATGGTCGGTTGGTCACCTAAGAGTGAAGAATAAGAAGAAAGAGAAGAGAGTTGTTACATCTTAGGAAGTAGTATGGACTGGGAGAGAGTATGGACTAAATATGACGATTGTCAGGCATCACTAAGAGTCCACTTAAGGTTATCAATGAGGTGAAAGAGGCACGTCCTCCTACACAGGTGCTGGCAAAGAGAAGAAAAATGGAGGAAAATGTAGTGAGAGACAGGCAAGCAAGTTGAAGGTGAAAGCAAGACAGTAAATTTAATGATCAACTAAGAAGTGTAAGCTGGTAAAACAAGAAAAAGAGGAGAGTAGAGGAAAACAAGGGCACCATAAGATCAGGTCAAACAAAGGGGCTAAAGAATTGTTGGGTTTACCAAACCAGAGAAACTGAGATGAAGAAACAAAAGTGGTTGTCAGAGGGATGCTTTAAATGGAGATTTTTGATGATGTTATAGATATCAATCCTGATAAGTCTAAGGTATAATCAACAGGGTGAAAAGCTAGGTGGGATGAACAAGGAGTTCAAAGAGCTGAGAAGCCAATGTTTTGGAAGTATCAGCCACATGGACACTGAGGCCATCAAGATGTGGTTTTAAGAAGACACAAATCAGATACAAAAGCCTTCAAGACACAGAATCCAATGGGAGTGGGATTATTAACCTGGTGGTAGCTAATTACTGCAACAACAAAGGTAATGAATACCACTGTCTGGTACATAAAGTTCAAAGTTAAAAGGTCTTAGAGAAAAGCAAGAGAGAATTAATGATCAAGAGCCAAAGATGGCAACTCAAATCAAGAAGGACACGCATTTCAGTTCCAGGCTCAGAGGGATGAGAAAGGCCTTGAGAGGAAGAGTGTTCTCAGGAGACATTTATATTTCTGTTAGAGCAAGAAATAAAAGAAACATTCTGAAAAGCTTGAAAATAAGGGAATATTTTTTTAGTTATGTACTGTGTGTTCCAGAAGACTCATGGAAGGCTCTCAGAAGGCAGGGATGACTAAGAGATGAAGAGACAATTGGTAGTGTATAGTCTCCAGTGATACCAAGCAGAGAAGAGAGGGATGGCCTGGGAGTCTGGGCTTCTTGTGGTCACTTGTGTATCAGGACAGAGACTCATGGATATTATGTCTCAAGACACAGGGTGGATGCAAGGCCATGATTCTTGGAGAAAAATTTGGGATGAGCATAGACCTCACCTGCCTTCTTCCAGTAGGAAAACTACTGACTAGGGAAGCGTTCACTGCATTGTTACTTTATTTATTTCTTGTGTGTGTCTAAATTTTTCATTTATTTTTATTAGTTGAAGGCTAATTACTTTACAATATTGTAGTGGTTTTTGCCATACATTGACACGAATCAACCATGGATTTACATGTATTCCAAACCCAATCACCCCCTCCCACCTCCCTCTCCATCCCATCCCTCTGGGTCTTCCCAGTGCACCAGCCCCGAGCACTTGTCTCATGCATCCAACCTGGGCTGGTGGTCTGTTTCACCCTTGATAGTATACTTGTTTCAATAAGCACAGATGTAAACAGTAGTAGACAAATGAACTCGTTTTTCATTGCCTCTAGAAATTCATTAAAAAATCTCTGGAGTGACTGATACGGTTCACTACACTAAAATCGTAATGTTAGTCATACATGTCTCAGAGGGTGAATATAATTTAGAAAATGTCGACATGGAATTTGCATATAGACAGTGTTTGGATACTAACTACATTTAATTCATTCACTTTACTTATGGCAAGATTATGATTATTCTTGCACATATCGAACACAAAGTACCAACCAGTCTCTTTTTCTTATTTTGCATTACTACAAATGTTGGAGAAATAGTTTTCAATACACTTATCCAAGCATCATATTAAAAGTAAAATTAAAATGTATGATAAAATTTAATGGTTTTATCTTGATGTAAAAATCTCTAATACATGACCACTGTAAACTTTGAGAACACTGATGCCCTTATCAACTGTTAAGGAAAGTACCAGGAAGACGTTCACAGTAACAACCTGAGAGGAAGACAACCACATTAAACAGGAAGGCCTCATCGTGGCATTTCTTTCCTCTACAAAACTGTACAACTCATTCATCTTCACTCAAGCAATGAGTAAGTTATTCATGAAAAGGGAGTTAAAACTCACTTCAAGCAGAATATCTGGCAAATAAATTATAGGCAACTACAGCTAGATCACAAGGATGATAGGATTAGCTGTGCAGTTAGTTATGAATTCCAAAGGTGAGAAATATATGCAAAGTAACCACCTCTTGATGTTATTAATTTTATTCCAAATCAGTGGGGGTTGGGGTTCACAGTCCCAAAAGAGTATCTCTTGGGTTGTGAAAATGTATAAGATTCACACTTTCTCAAATATTTCCTTTCTGGAGTAGTATCAGAGATCACAAGCATCAGAAGTCAGCCTGCTGGGAGAGCATTACAGAATCTTTGCAGCCTATCCACTGGATATGTTATTTATATAGAAAAAATATTCGGCTTTCTGTTTGAGAATACTGTCACTTCTCCAATGTTCTTCTGACTTCTTTTCCCATCACTTAACTTGGTCACCTTCAAATAAATCTAATAGAACGAGTTGTAACTCCTCCTGGAACAATGAGTTTATAATACACACGCATAACCATCCACAAGAAGTGTATGATGCCTGCTATTTAGGAACAAGCCAATGATGATAATAAAATCATTAATTCTGTCAATATAAATGGTAATAGAAAAGGAAAATTGGATCCATGCCTGGTATCACATTTTCTCCGATAGGAAATTAAAGAAGAGAAATTGAACTTGACAAATCGTAACATTTATAGACCAACATCAAAATTGTAGTCTAGAGAACACAATAAATGGCAGAATGCTTCTTAATTAAACTGTGCTTTTGTTAGGTCAGGATGACTACCTTCTGCCTGGCCAACAAAGTGATCCACAGTCTCCCAGAGGGATTCTTTAAAAATATAGTACAAAATAAAGGCCATAACGTTAGCAAAAATCAAGCTGACAAGCCTGCACTAATTATCTTTGGTATTACAACACTGCTAATGAAGCTGCAGTCTGAAAGATAATAGAGGTGAACTCATTAGCAGTGCCTTGAACTAATGTTTGTAAAGGGAGTATTTATTGTCTACTAGTTCTTACATAGCCCAACATTTCACAGCAGCATATTAAACAGGAACTAACTTGATTTGTGAGCATTTTTTAACCTCTTGGTATAAATGACTTCATTTAGGGGGGAAGCAATTTTAAATAAATGGGAAAGTGTATGATTTTAACAGAAAAGATCAGGCAACTAATGAATGGACTATGCTTAAAATTTTTCACTTTTGAGAAAAAACTTGAAAGTACCTCTAAAGTGAGCCTTGGAATCTTCCCATTAAATTTTACCTATATAAAGTTTTTAAAAGTCTATAATAGATTTAAGAATATATTTTAGCTTTTTCTATATTTTCATTACACCTAGTGGAAATTTAATCTCGTTTTAATAACACTAATAGAAATAACTTTTACTGTTTACAAAACAAAAAGCTTGTGATTTTTGTGTTTGGAGACTACCAATGGGCTATTCAGTATGAGTAGGTTTTAGATGCTTATTTTTAGTTTGTTTGTTTATTTAAGTGTAGGGGGCATAACTAAATTACTTAGGGATACAGTCTTTTCTAGTTTTATTTGGTAACATCTATTTCAGTTCCTTCTTCCTTCACTTTGCCTATGTAGCTACAGTGAATAAGATAAAGAACTTGTACAAAGGTCAACAAGAAAGCTTCATCACCCCTGAAGAGACATCATTTGCAATGACTATGTAATGACACTCTTAATAATTTACTTCACAAATAGTTAATGTGTAATGTTCTTTATTTTCCTGTAGTACATTCCTTAAGGTTTTTATTGTAGTAATTTCTGTAGAGCTTTTATTCAGTCAATTTTCATTTTATTGAAACTAGTTTTAACTATGTGATTAAATGAAGCTATGAATATTCTCTATCTGAAACTGCATTTCAATGCCTATTTTTTTTACAGTACATTTCTGTGAGAAACACTTAAAGGCTTTAATGTCATAACATGCTTTGGAAAGGAAAAACACATTTGTAATCATTATCCTAAGCATAGTATTTCTTCAATTTCTATATATTTCTTACAGAGAAAATTAAAGTATTTTTAAACAAATAATATGATTCATACTACATGGGTATTTAAGAAAATTAGCTATAACAGTAATAAGTAGTAAGCATTCTCAAAACTGTTATCAAGTTATATTATTTAACCTATGCCCACTTCAAATATGTCAATCTCCACTTAGCCATTTAACATCTAAGACAAATGCTAACGTGCATTTACATCAGTAAACAAAACAAACATGAGTACATAGCCTTATATAAAATTTATGTAAAATAGCAGAAATTTAATCACACATTTCAGAGCATAGTATGTTTATAATGTGGTAGTTTCGTCATTAAATCATGACTGACTCTTGCAGTCCCGTGGCCTATAGCCTGCCAGGTTCCTCTGACCATGGGATTTTCTATCCAAGAATACTGGAGTGAATTGCCACTTCCTTCTCCAGAGGACCTTCCCAATCCAGGCATGAAACTGGTGTCTCCTGCGGCTGAGCCAACAGGGAAGCCCCGAGTACTGAATTCTTGTGCATGCTGTATCTATGTACCTGTATACGAACTTAAGAATTTTATAGGTTGGTAGTTATAAAATTAAGATTACAGAGTAGAATTAGTGTATCTGAAGAACTGATATGGGACCTGTGCCCTTGGGAGGGAATTTCTTTCTTGTGAAAGAAGAAATGTTCCCTCACCCTGTGACCCCCTTCACTTAAGGGGGTATAATCTGGGATGAAAGGGGGGCTTCAGAGATTTGTAGGAGAGCACCACAGCTGGTGTGTGGAAGGCAGAAGAAAGACAGACCAGCACAGAGGTCCTGGGAACCTCCCAGAACTCCCTAGTCCAGGGCACGCATCTGCCGGTGCATGTGGGGGCTGGGTGCTGAAACCAGGGATTCAGCAGATGGCCTGTGGAGAGGGCTGCTGCTGGCTGAGTGGAGGAGCCTGGAGGAGCTGGAGAGTGATCCAAAGTGCAAACAGGAGTATGAGCAAGGAGGAGCCTGAGTCCACCACTGAAGCCTCATTGCTACAGAGGGATGCTTCCACATGAAGCCAGCCTTTCAGGACCACAGTAGACAACGGTTTCTCCTAAATTCATAGAGTCAAAGAAATATAAGTAAAATAAAGAAACAGAGGATTCCAAGCATGACAATATGTGAACCGAGAACTTCCAGATGTTCAAGCTGGTTTTAGAAAAGGCAGAGGAACCAGAGATCAAATTGCCAACATCCACTGGATCATTGAAAAAGCAAGAGAATTCCAGAAAAACATCTATTTCTGCTTTACTGACTATGCCAAAGCCTTTGTGTGGACCACAACAAACTCTGGAAAATTCTTAAAGAGATGGGAAAACTAGACCACCTGACCTGCTTGAGAAACCTATATGCAGGTCAGGAAGCAACAGTTATAACTGGACATGGAACAACAGACTGGTTCCAGATACAGAAAGGAGTACGTCAAGGCTGTACACTGTCACCCTGCTTATTTAACTCTTATGCAGAGGACATCATGAGAAACGCTGGGCTTGATGAAGCACAAGTTGGAATCAAGATTGCCGGGAGAAATATTAATAACCTCAGATATGCAGATGACACCACTCTTAAGGCAGAAAATGAAGAAGAATTAAAGAGCCTCTTGATGAAAGTGAAAGAGGAGACTGAAAAAGTTGGCTTAAAACTCAACATTCAGATTCCTCCTGGCGGCGGGGGTGGCGGCGGCTGGTTGGGTGCGGCGCTGCAGCGACTGATCTGCTGCTAGCCTGGCGGCCGAGCGTCGAGCTCCAGCCTGGCCTCCGGCCTGGCCTCCGCGTGCCCCTCGGGCTCCGAACCCCTGATGCTGCTCGGGCGCTGAGCCCGCCCCGGCCGAGACGATGGTGAAGTATTTCCTGGGCCAGAGCGTGCTAAAGAGTTCCTGGGACCAAGTGTTCGCTGCCTCCTGGCAGCGGTACCCAAATCCCTATAGCAAACATATCTTGACGGAAGACACAGTGCACCGAGAGCTGACCTCTGACCAGAAGCTCCTGTCCCGACGACTCCTGACCAAGACGAACAGGATGCCCCGCTGGGCTGAGCGACTGTTTCCTGCCAACGTTGCTCACTCAGTGTCCATCCTGGAGGATTCTGTTGTGGACCCACAAAACCAGACCATGACCACCTTCACCTGGAACATCAACCACGCCCGGCTGATGGTGGTGGAGGAACGATGTGTTTAACGTGTGAACTCTGATAACAGCGGCTGGACCGAAATCCGCCAGGAAGCCTGGGTCTCCTCTAGCTTATTTGGGGTCTCCAGAGCTGTCCAGGAATTTGGTCTCGCGCGGTTCAAAAGCAACGTGACCAAGACTATGAAGGGTTTTGAATACATCTTGGCCAAGCTGCAAGGTGAGGCCCCTCCCAAAACCCTTGTTGAAACAGCCAGGGAAGCCAAGGAGAGGCCAAGGAGACGGCACTGGCAGCTACGGAGAAGGCCAAGGACCTTGCCGGCAAGGCAGCCAGGAAGCAGCAGCAGCAGTTCGTGTAGCCGGCCCAGGCCCGAGGCAGCAGCCTAGCAGACTACCGGCGCCAGTCCGTGCCCCCGCCTCCCGTACTTTATCATTAAAAGCCAGCTTCTCGCCCTCTCGACTGTCTGGGTGGTGGGCTGAGGGCAGGGGCCCTGTTTGGCATCTCCAGCACAGCCGGCCAGTGTCTGAGCTGGGCCTCCCTGCTCCTGCATCGGGTGGCCGAGGACAGAGGCAGTGACTTGCCCAGGGTCACTGCATCCAGGTGAAGTGGTCGTAAATGCTAGACTGTGAGCTCCATGAGGGCAGGGACCGTTGTTTTATCCTCTGATGTGTCCCAAGTATCTGAAACAAAATCTTGCGTGTTAACAGGCACTCAATAAATACTTGTTGAATTCAGTCGGTGAAAAAAAAAAACTCAACATTCAGAAAACCAAGATCATGGCGTCTGGTCCCATCACTTCATGACACATAGATGGTGAAACAGTGGAAACACTTCACTTTCTTGGGCTCTAAACTCACTGCAGATGGTGACGGCAGTCATGAAATTAAAAGACACTTGCTCCTTGGGAGAAAGCTTATGACCAAGCTAGATAGCATATTAAAAAGCAAAGACATTACTTTGCCAACAAATATCCGTTTAGTCAAGGCTATGGATTTTCCAGTGGTTATGTATGGATGTGAGAGTTGGACTATAAAGAAAGCTGAGTGTCAAAGAATTGATGCTCTTCAACTGTGGTGTTAGAGACGACTCTTGAGATCCCTTGGGCTGCAAGGAGTTCCACCCAGTCTATCCTAAAGGAAATCAGTCCTGAATATTCATTGGAAAGACTGATGCTGAAGCTGAAACTTCAATACTTTGGCCACCTGATGTGAAGAACTGACCCATTTGAAAACACCCTGACATTGGGAAAGACTGAAGGAGGGAGGAGAAGGGGATGACAGAGGATGAGATGGCTGGATGGCATCACTGACTCATCAGACATGAGTTTGAGTAAACTCCGGAAGTTGATGATGAACAGGGAGGCCTGGAGTGCTGCAGTCCATGGGGTCGCAAAGAGTCAGACACGACTGAGCAAGTGAACTGAACTGAAGCACGGTGAACCCAAACAGGCATACACATTATAATTAAAATGGCGAAAATTTAAATGGTTAAAGAGAGGATGTCAAGGCAACAAGAGAAAAAACAGATTTAACTACAAGGGTACCCTCACAAGGCTACCAGCTAATTTCTCTACAAAAACTTGCAGGTCAGAGGGGCATGGCAAGATGTACTCAAAGTCCTAAAAGGGGAAAACCTGCAACCTAGGATATTCTACCCAGAAATATTATGATGTAGCAAATAAGGAGCAATTAAGGACTTCTCAGATAAGCAAAAACTGAAAGAATACAGTAATACTAAACTTATCCTAAAATAAATACTGAAAGGTCTTCTCTAGATAGAAAAGAAGCAAGGATCTACAGGAAAGAGAAAACCACAAATGGCGGTACCTTAAATAAACCAATGGACAGATTTTTTAATTTTTTTCATTTTGTGAAAAATGGTGGGAACTACAATGAACAGTGAAAGGATAAACATGAAGATG
Source organism: Muntiacus reevesi (assembly GCF_963930625.1). Taxonomy (NCBI): domain Eukaryota; kingdom Metazoa; phylum Chordata; class Mammalia; order Artiodactyla; family Cervidae; genus Muntiacus; species Muntiacus reevesi. The sequence continues at coordinate 17,348,625 of NC_089269.1, read as the reverse complement.
TAAAAGAGAACATCAAAATCAGAAAATGCAGGGAAAGTAAAAAAATGTCAATTGTTTTTAGAATGTTTCTGAGCCTATATGACTTATAGCAAGTAGATATAGTAATGGATTAAAATACTTGAGAAACAGGATAACCACAAATTCACAAAAGATTCACAAAAAGCAAAAAGAGAGAACACAAACATAGGAAAAAATAAAACCATCAAACCACAACAGGAAAAACAAAAAGAAAAAGAATAGAATAAGAAAGAAATACAAAATCAACTGGAAAACCAGGATTAAAATGCCAATTAACACATATCTATCAATACTTACTTTAAATGTCAATGGACTATATGCTCCAATCAAAAGACACAGAATCGCAGACTGGATAATGAAACAAGAGCCTACAATATGCTGTCTACAATAGACCCACTTTAGGGTGAAAGATATACACAGATTGAAAGTGAGGGGATGGAAAGCAATATTTCATATAAATGGAAATGACAAGAAAGAAAGGGTAGCAATATTCATATCAGACAAAACACATTTTAAAACAAAGACCATAAAGATAATGAGGGACATTTTAAAATGATGAAAGGATCAAAACGAGAAGAGGGAATTACACTCTAACATTTATACACCCAATATAGGAACACCTAAACAGATAAAACAAATACTAACAGACATAAAGGGAGAAACTGATGAATACACAATGATAGTAGGAGATTTTAACACTCTACTCACATCAAAGGTCAGATCTTTCAGACAGAAAATCAGTAAAGCAATAGAGATTCTAAACAATACAACAGAATAGTTAGACCTAATGGTTATTTTCAGGACACTGTATCCAAAAAAAAAAAACAACCGCACCGGAATACACATTCTTCTCAAGTGCACACAAAACATTCTTCAGGATTAACTAAACAGCTGTACATAAAACAAGCCTCAACAAATTTAAGAAAGTGGAAAATATTTCAAGCATCTTTTCTGATCATAATAGCATGAAACACAGAATAAAGCACAAAAAGGGAAACAACAACAAAAAATGATCACATATACTAAACAACATGCTATTTATTTTTAAAAAATGGAAATAAAATGAAAGAGGAAATTTAAAAATATCTTGAGACTAATGACAATGGAAACACAATCATAAAAAGTCTGAAATGGAGCAAAAGCCATTCATAGCGATATAGGCCTTTCACACACAAAAAAAAGTTCAAATAAACAATGTAACCTACCATCTAAAAGAATTAGAAAAAGAACAAACGAAACTTAAAGTCAGCAGAAGGAAGGAAGTAAAACGATAAAAAATGAAGAATAAAAGAGGTTTAAAAAAGAATAGAAAAAAGAAATAAAACCAAGAACTGGCTCTTTGAAGGTGTAAACAAAATTGATAAAACTTCTGGGCAGGCTCAGTAAGAAGAAAAGAGAAAGGATCCACATAAAATAAGAAATGAAAGGTGATAGAAATAACAACTGACACTGCAGAAACACACATAAAAAAAGAGAATATATAAACAATTATTTGCCAAAAAACTGGATAACCTAGAGAAAATGGATAAGTTTCCAGAAACTCAGTTCACCAAAATGGAATCAAGAAGAAACAGATCATTTGAACTGAACAATCATTAGAAGTGAAATAGAATCTGTAAAAAAAAAAAATAAAACTTTCTGCAAACAAAATCTCTGGACCAGATGACTTCACTGGGGAATTCTACCAAACATATAAAGAACTTATAATCAATCTTTCTAAAATGCTTCCAAAATTTAAAGAAAAGGAAACACTACCAAAGTCATTTTATGATGTCACCATCAACCTGATACCAAAATCAGACAAAGACACTACTAAAAAAGAAAATTACAAGCTAATATTTTTGAGTAATACAGATGCAAAAATTTTCAACAAAATATTAGCAAAGCAAATTCAACAACGCATAAAAAAGATTATGTACCATGATCAAGTTGAGTTTATTCCAGGGTTCAACATACACAAATCTGTCATTGTGATACACCACATCAACAAAAGAAAAGAACCACATGATCATCCCAACAGATGCAGAAAAAGCATATGATAAAATTAAATATCCATTCATGATAGAAATTCTTATCAAACTGGGTATCTAAGTAAAACATCTCAACATAAAAAGGGTATTTATGACAAACCCACAGTAAACATTATACTCAACAATAAAAAACTGAAAGCCTTCCCACTAAAACTGAAATAAGACAAGAATGTCCACTCCCACCATTGCTATTCAACATGGTATTGGAAATCTAAGCCACAGCAAATAGACAAGAAAAGGAAATAAAATATATTCAAACTGGACAAGAAGAAATGAAATTGTCATTCTATGTAGATATCAAGATACACATCTAAAAAACCCTAAGGATACAAGATTTAACATGCAGAAATTTATTGCACTTCTTCACATTAACAATGAAGTATCAGAAAAGGAAAGCAAAAAAAAAAAAAAAAAAAATCCCTTTTAAAATTACAAGAAGAAAGATAAAATAAAATACTTAGAAAAAAACCTGACCTAGGAGGTGAAAGACTTAATCACTGAGAAGTATAGTACACTGATAAAGAAAACTGAAGATAAATTAAAGAAGTGGAAAGATATCCCATGCTCTTGGAGGGGAAGAATGAATATTCTTAAATGGCCATACTACCCAGAGCAATCTACAGATTTGATGTGATCCCTATCAAATTACTAATGACATTTTTCACAGAACTAGAATAAATAATCCTAAAATTCACATATAACCATAAAAGATGCAGAACTGCCAAAGCAATCCTCGGTAAAAACAACAAAGCTAGAGGCATAATTTCCCCAAACAACAGAAAACACTACAAAGTAATCAAAACAGCATGATGGTTGGCACAAAAACAGACATACAGATCAATGGAACATAACAGAGAGCCCAGAAACAAACCCATACACCTACAGTCAATTAATCTTTGACAAAGGAGAGAAGAATATACAAAGGAGAAAAGGCAGTCTCTTCGGTAAGTAGTGTTGGGAAAGATGGAAAGTCAATTAATTAGAACATACCCTCTCACCATACACAAAAATAAACTTCAAATGACTTAAATACTTAACTATAAGACAGTACTTCATAAAACTCCCAGAAGAGAACATAGGAGAAACACTGTCTGACATAAATCATACCAATATTTTCTTAGGTCAATCTCCCAAGGCAACAGAAATAAAAGCAAAAATAAATAAATGGGATCTAATCAAACTTTAAGGTTTTCACACAGCAAAGAAAATTATAAACAAAATGAAAAGATAACCTATGGAAAAAATATTTGCAAACAATGAGACCAACAAGGTCTCAATTTCCAAAATACACAAACAGTTCATACAATTTAACAACAGCAACAATAAAACAACTCAATTGAAAAATAAACAAAAGAGCTAAACAGACCTTTCTTCAAAGAAGACATAGACAGATGGCCAATAGGTACATGAAAAGATGCTCAACATCACCAATTACTGGAGAAATGCTAATCAAACTACAGTGAGATATGACCTCCCATCAGTCAGAATGTCCATCATTAAAAAGTCTACAAATAATAACTGCCAGAGACAGTGGGCAGAAAAGGAAACCCTCCTACTTTCTTGGCGGGAATGTAAACTGGCGCAGCCAGGGTGGAAAACATTATGGAGGTTCCTTAAAAAACTAAAAATAGAATTACCATATGTCTAGCAATCCCTCTCCTAAGCACATATCGAGAAAAAATGAAAACACTAATTCACAAAGATACATGCAACTCAGTGTTCAGAGCACCACCACTTACAATAGCCAAGACATGGAAGCAACCTAAGTACCCATCCACAGATGACTGAATTAAGAGGATGTGGTACACATATACAGTGGATAGGGAAGAATGAAATAATGCCATTTGCAGGAACATGGGTAGCACTAGATATTATCATGCAAAATGAAGTTAGAAAGACAAATCACATACCATATGACATCACTTATATGTGGAATCTAAAATATGACAAATGAACTTACTTATAAAAGAGACTCACAGATGCTGAAAGCAAACTGACGGGTACCCAAGCGGAAAAGAGGGGGAGGCGGGGATAAACCAGGAAGTCGGAATCAGCGAAAACACACCATGACACACAAAACAGATCAACAACAGGGTGCCGCTGCAGAGCACAAGGAGCTATATTTAAAATCCCATGATAAATCACGATAGAAAAGATACGATCAAGTGTGTGTGTGTGTGCGCGTGTGTGTGTAAAACTGAATCACTCTGCTGTGCAACAGAAACTAACACAGAACGGTAAATAAACTATACTTCAGTTTAAAATATACATATATATTAAAAAAAACATGGCAAGCCTGTGGAAGTCAATTCCAAAAGAATTTAAAAATTCATATAAATTTTAAAAATATGGCATGCCTTATGAATGCAAACAAACAACCAATATATCAATAATATATGAAAAAGCTTACTCTTTCAAAAAATAAATTGTCATTCAGCATATTGTACAAGTAAAAGAAAGTTTAAGTAATAGTTTTGGCCAAAATTATAATGATTACGGAACTAGTGATGGTTAATACTGAAATCAGATTGATTATATTCTTTGCAGTCAAAGATGGAGAAGCTCTATACAGTCAGCAAAAAACAAGACTGGGAGCTGACTGTTGCTCAGATCATGAACTCCTTATTGCCAATTGAAGAAAGTAGGGAAAACCACTAGACCATTCAGGTATGACCTGAATCAAATCCCTTACGATTATACAGTAGAAGTGACAAATAGATTTAAGGGATTAAATTTGATAGACAGAGTGCCTGAAGAACTATTGGTGGATGTTCATGACATTGTACAGGAGGCAGTGATCAAGACCATCCCCAAGAAAAAGAAATGCAAAAAGGCAAAATGGCTGTCTGAGAAGGATTTAACAAATAGCTGTGAAAAGGAGAGAAGTGAAAAGCAAAGGAGAAAATGAAAGATATTCCCATTTGAATGCAGAGTTCCAAAGAATAGCAAGGAGAGATAAGAAAGCCTTCCTCAGTGATCAGTGCAAAGAAATAGAGCAAAACAATAGAATGGGAAAGACTAGAGATCTCTTCAAGAAAATGAGAAATATCAAGGAAATATTTCATGCAAAATGGGCTCAAAAAAGGACAGAAATGGTATGGACCTGACAGAAGCAGAAGATATTAAGAAGAGGTGGCAAAAATACATAGAAGAACGATACAAAAAGATCATCACAACCCTGATAATCATGATGATGTGATCACTCACCTAGAGACAGACATCCTGGAATCCAAGTCAAGTGGGCCTTAGGAAGCATCACTACGAACACAGCTAGTGGAGGTGATGGAATTCCAGTTGAGCTATTGCAAATTCTGAAAGATGATGCTGTGAAAGTGCTGCACTCAATATGCCAGCAAATTTGGAAAACTCAGCAGTGGCCACAGGACTGGAAAAGTTGTTTTCATTCCAATCTCAAAGAAAGGCAATGCCAAAGAATGATGTGAGAGTTGGACTATAAAGAAAGCTGAGTGCCAAAGAATTGATGCTTTTGAACTGTTGTATTGAAGACTCTTGACATCCAACCAGTCCATCCTAAAGAAATCAGTCCTGAATATTTTTTGGAAGGACTGATGCTGAAGCTTAAACTCCCAACACTTTGGCCACCTGATGCAAAGAACTGACTCATGTGAAATGACCCTAACACTGAGAAAGACTGAAGACAGGTGGAGAAGGGGATGATAGAGGATGAGATGACTGGTTGGCATCACTGACTCAATAGACATGAGTTTGAGTAAGCTCCTGGAGTTGGTGACGGACAGGGAAGCCTGGCATGCTGCAGTCCATGGGGTCACAAAGAGTTAGATATGACTGAGCGACTGAACTGAACTGAAGAAAGCTCATGATATTTGTTAGGAAAATTTCTAGTTGGCCAGGTGGTCACTGCTTATGTTCGTTTGTTCATACATAGGAAACACACCTCATTCTTAAGAGCAGAATAGAAAAATCTAAGAGAAATAAAACAGAAGCAACGGTAGGACTTTGTGAAAGACTTCAGACTTCTCAAAGGCATGTGAAAAGAGAGAAGTCTTTTTTTTCAATGCTGTCTTGCCCCTATTTTGACAGTTCTGACGAGAAGCCAGCCAGTGCCCCTTCCTCAGTAGCTGAACATACCCCATGCTGGTCTTTCACGGGCTGGGCTACATACCTTCCTTACGCAATTAGGGTCAGGAACTTAGACAGCTGGGGATAGCCCCTGTATGCCAGGGTCTACCAAATCATTCAAATTAGCCACTCCACAGGGATCCTGGGAAACCTGGCTAACTCCACCCCACCTACCATATATAACCCACCACCTACAGTTCCAAGTTACTGTTATCCTGTCCTAAAGGGGCAAGCCCCTGTATACCCTGCCGGAATGCCAACTCTGTATCAGAACTGTAAGTAAAAGAGAGTTCTGTCTTTGATCAATCCAAGTATCAATATGCTGTATCTCACCATCAAAAGACTCCTTAAATCTTATGAAACAAGGAGTCTTAGATGTGCCCGTAAGAGGACACCTGTCATTCAAATGTTGTAGAAATGATCCTGCACCCTGACCGTGGTCTTGGAGTGGCCTGGGGTAGTGTGACTTAGGAACAAACACAGTGGTGGACTCAGGGAGGTGGCAACTGGGCCTTCAGCCTACCATGCTACCTGCAGCAAGTTCTCCTGAAGGAAATCTAAGCTGCATATCCCACAAAGTCACCCAATGCCTACTCTAACGATAGAGCTTACGCTAACGTATGAAATTCCTCTGTGAGTCCTATCGGTACAGGAGTACATGTGTGGTTTCAACCGGCCTCAGACTGGATGGAAAGAATAATAGTACCTGACTAGGGTTTAGTTTCTCCCTCTCTTCTTCCAAGAACAAAAACATACACTTATTCCCAATTACCACCAGCAGACAATCGTCAACCACGAGCATCAGCATGAAGCCCAGGCTACGTGGTGGCGGAATGGCCACAGACGGCCACAACAGGAACCTGCCTGCCTCTGGACCTCACATTATCTGTACTCAGAGTCTGGGGTTTTTTTTGGTCCTCAACATCAGGAAGCAGCCTACAGAATTTAACTTTTAGTGCTTTGCTACTGTAGGTGATTGTGTTCCCCTATATAAAGTCATAGCATCTGAACATTCTAAGCAATCTCTTCAGTGAAGGTTCACCAAAACCTACTCATCACAGCATTTTTTTTCTTTCGACAAATGCACTTAAGCCAGCTCTTGTTTCTCCCTATACAGATCAAGGAGCCAAACAGGAATGAAATACTTTAAAGACAAGGTTTACAGAGAAATCTGATCTAGCAAGCTCTTCTAATCACTCCTACAAATATTGGCATATTTTGACATTGTAGTTTTAATAAATGCAAAGATCTGCTACAGTTGATTATCTGCTTCACATTTGAAAAGTGTATTGATCACTTGACTTGAATTAACGATGCCAGTTTCTTAATTGGACAATCAGGATCAGGAAGCTGGATATATTTTCATGAGAAGAGCTTCTCTTTTATTGACTTCCTCATGAGCACTAATGAAATTATCATTTAGGGTAATTTTGCTTCTTCTACTAGTTGAAATATTATGATTATACAATATTGACTTTCCTTGATAATAAAATGAAATTGAATTATTAAAACTCATTTTAATGGCTTGGGATTTGCTTGTGTAATTTACTGCAGACTCTTTTACTTAAGAAATTTTTTTCTAAATACTGAAAATTTTACTTTCTACAGAGGGTGGTCTGAACTACTTTGGGTTTATTTTTAAAGACAAGACAGTTAAACTCTAGATGACATAGAATTCAAAGCTTTGTTGTTGCTGTTTAGTCGCTCAGTCATGTCCAACTCGTTGCAACCCCAGGAACTGCAGCATGCTGCGTTTCCTGTTCTTCACTATTTCCCGGAGTTTCCTCAAACTCATGTCCATTAGGTCTGTGATGCCATTCAACCATCTCATCCTGTGTTGTCCCCTTTTCTTCTTGCCTTCAATCTTTCCCAACATCAGGGTCTTTTCCAATGAGTCAACTATGCATCAGGAGACCAAAGTGCTGGAACTTTACCTTTAGCATCAGTCCTTCCAATGAATATTCAGGGTTGATGTCCTTTAGGATCGACTGGTTTGATCTTTGTGCTGTCCAAGAGACTCTCAAGAGTCTTCTTCAACACCACAGTTCTAAAGCATCAAATCTTCGATGCTCAGCCTTTTTTATTGTCTAGAACTCACATCCATACATGACTACTGGAAAAACCATAGCTTTGACTGTTCAGACTTTTGTAGGCAAAGTAACATTATCTGCTTTTTAATATGCTGTCTAGGTTGGTCACAGCTTTTCTTCCAAGGAGCAAGGGTCTTTTAATTTCACCATCTACAGTGATTTTGGAGCCCAAGAAGATAAAGCCTGTCAGTTTCCACTGCTTCTTCATCTATTTGCCATGAAGTGATGGGACCATACGCCATGATCTTAGTTTTTTTAAAGTTTTAAGTCAGTTTTTAACTCTCCTCTTCTACCTTCACCAAGAGGCTCTTTTTTGAGTTCCTCATAGTTCCTCTTCGCTTTCTGTCATAAAGATGGTGTCACCTGCATATCTGAGGTTATTGATATTTCTCCCAGCAATCCTGACTACAGCTTGTGCTTCATCCAGCCTAGGATTTCATATGATGTACTCTGCCTAAAAGTTAAATAAGCAGGGCAACAATATACAGCCTTGACATACTCTTTTTCCAGTTTTGAACCAGTCTATTGTTCCATGTCCAGTTCTAACTGTCGCTTCTTGACCTGCATACAGGTTTTGCAGGAGGCAGGTAAGGTGGTCTGGTATTTTCATCTCTTCATGAATTTTCCACTGTTTGTTGTGATCTACACAGTCAAAGGCTTTAGCATAGTCAATGAAGCAGAAGTAAATGTCTTTCTGGAATTCTCACGCTTTTCCGATGATCCAATGGATGTTGGCAATTTAATCTCTGGTTCCTCTGCCTTTTCTAAATTCAGTTTGTACATCTGGAATTTATCAAGTCACATACTGTTGAAGCCTAGCTTGAAGGACTTTGAACATTACCTTACTAGCATGTGAAATGAGTGCAATTGTGCAGTAGTTTGAACATACTTTGGCACTGTCCTTCTAAACTGACCTTTTCCAGTCATGTGGCCAAAGTTTTAGCCTTTCTCTAAAAAAGTAATTTCTAAATTTTCTAAAAATTGTGCCTGGTTAACTCCAAGGTCTTGATGACTTGGGGAAGAAAAGATATATTCAAGTATACAAGACAGAGAGCTTTTTAGAATTTCAATTTTTGTCTTCTGTTTCTCTTTTGTATTTTGAAATATGTAACACTCCTGACTGCATAGATAGTTTCAGAAGCATTCATGTCATTTGATATGCCAATGTGAGATAAATGTCATGTCCCAAATCTTATAAATAAAGATATTGTATCTCAGGTAATTTGGATCTGCTTTAAGTCAAAGAGTTAGTTGATGGCAGATCTGGAATAAGAATCTACAGCACTTTTCTTTCTTCCCAAGATTGCTTCATGGTCTGATCCAAGCTCTTTTCACTGCAACTTTTCACTGCAACATTATTAATGTGCTGGTCTGTATAATGTAAGTAATGTATTCATAGGATACATTTTAAAATAAGCATTTTGTTACTATTCCCAGTTGTTTTTTCCAACCCAATTAATGTGCATTCATTTGCCCAGACTTCTCACACCCAGCATTTCCTTTCAGTTGTGATTTGAAACTAGTAGATAGTAATGAGGTTTTTATATCACTTCTTTTAAAAGAAGCTAACATTAGAGAGTCCTAAATGAAAGGCTTTCTCTAAAAGATAAATTTCCCCACTTATTTTCCTCTTCTCCCCTAGTACAACCATACGTGAGATATCTGGTAGAGAAACAAATGAGGATTTGGCACACACTCTGTTATCTTAGGGTCCAGCACATGTCCCCATAGCACAGGGCAGACAGAAAATTAGTTCATGACTTATTTTCTATGTGCTTCCTAGAAAGCAAAAGGAGCTAGAGAAATCCAGTATTGTTCCAATTGTTTTCTTTTTACTTGATCTATCTTGAACTATGCTTATTAAAACACAGGCCCACTGAGTCACATTTTCTGGGGCTCATGATGGGGATCACTCATCCACCCACCACACTGAGTTCTCTTCAGAAGCAAACAAATAGGTTAGGAATGTTCCTAAAAATCAGAAGCAGAATCTCTGAATTCAACTACAGTATCCAAAGGTTTTGTAGTCAGATGCTCTAAGTGGGATGGGAAGTTTGCTTCAAATAACATATAAGCACAATTTAGCCCCAAATTCAGAAAGAAATTACTCAGATTAGGCATTCTCTCTAGTGACTGTCAATATGTGGTTTCCAGGGACGCGGAAGAAAAGGAACAGGATCGTTCTGACTCTGTGTAATTCCACAAATTAAAGTTGCAAATGTAGACAGTATTTTTCCTCTTTAAAACTCTAGGGGCTGCCTTGGTGGTCAAGTGGTTAAAAGTCTGCCTTGCAATGTAGGGGACATGAGTTTAATCCCTGGTCAGGGAACTAAGATCCCACATGTCTCAGGGCATCTAAGCCTTCATGCCACAACTACTGAGCCAGCAGCCCACAACTAGAGTCTGTGCACAGAAATGAAGACTCTCACATGACACAACTAAGACCTGATACAGTCAAATAAATAAATAGAAAATTAAGATATGAAGGAGAATTCAAAAGCTTTACAGAAAAAATTTTAAAGTCTAAATGCTAAGAGGAAAAACCATAGATTTTCTCACTTGGAAAAAAATATGGGAACTTTCTTGGTGGTCCGCTGGCTAAGACTCCATGCTTCCAATGCAGAGGGCCTGGGGTTCAATCATTGGTCAGGGAACTAAGTTCCACATGCTGCAACTAAGACCTTGGACAGCCAAATAAATAAATATTTGAAAACAAGAAAACAAAATTGTACACCAACAAATTTTTAAAAAGAAAAAAATATGAGCCATGTTCCGATTCCTTCTACTTAATGCAACACCCTTATATAATCTGCATTAAAATTTCACCAGTTACTGCTTCTTTAATTCCTTATGTACAAGTTTCAGTAAGACTTTGGAGGCCCAGATACTTTTTTGTCTGAATGACAATGCAATGACTGAAGTACTACTACTTCAAATAGAATACTACCTTATTTTCTTATAAAAGCCAAAATAATATTACCATTTGAAAATCTTGCTATAATATGGTTTATTACATCTATTGAATGTGTCAGAGATCAAGTAATACTTCCATCCCTTTATTTTCTTATTCAACAAGTATTAGTGAGTACATCCTCTTTCAGGTATTGCTTGGAATTAATCACTGAATGTTATTAATCATTCCTCCCTTCATGTAATATTCACGAAGACTTGCAGGATCATACGGAATAAATCTAACAAACGACATGCTGAGAGAAAGGTGGTATGCAGACCATCACCTTGTCTTTGCTATAAAAGCCCTTCATGCATGTGTGCTCAGTCATCTCCGACTCTTTGCAGCCCCGTGGACTGTAGCCCACCAGGCTCCTCTGTCCACGGGGTTTTCCAAGCAAGAATGCTGGAGTGGGTTGCTATTTCCTCCTCCAGGGGATCTTCCAGACCCAGGCATCAAACACGCATCTCCTGTGTTTCCTGCATTGCAGGTAGATTCCTTACCACTTGAGCCATTGAGTGAAAGTCCTACACAGATTTAAATCAGGTACTGATAGTTATTGGAGGGGAGGCTTAGATAACAGGAAGTGGTATAAAGTGTCTTTCAGATGCATCATAAGAAGGACTGTCCAAGCATAGAACTTCATGAATTTCATGACAAATTCCTCAGATATCTAGGCGGTGTTTTTTTTCTTTTGACAAGATTCCTAAATAGCAGAATCATCACTTTATACAGCACAGATTTTTCTATGTGTGGTGACCTTACCATCCCAGTAAACATGAAGGCAGCCACATGTTCAGAGTTCTTCAAACTTGTCAGTCTACTTACTTCGTGTGACTAGCTGACTACTGGCACATTTGTTTGCAAGACAGAAGGCAGACCCAAGAAAACTGTTCCCCCTCATGAATGCTATATTCTTTCTGATGCTTGACAAGCCTGTAAGTGGAACTAAGTCTGGAATTTTTTTCTACCATCCTCAAATCCAGTCCCAGTCTTTTTTGACTATGTACATAAGACACAGAATTAGTTCATCCTCCAATTCTAATACTTTAAAGAGGATGTCTAGTTTATTTCTTTCCTTAACTTTCCTATTTCTTTGCTCTAGTTGCCTTTAATTTCTGGGACTGAAGTAACTAGACAGCATATTAAAAAGCAGAGACATTACTTTGCCAACAAAGGTCTGTCTAGTCAAGGCTATTGTTTTTCCAGTAGTCATGTATGGATGTAAGAGTTGGACTATAAAGAAAGCTGAGTGCCGAAAAATTGATGTTTTTGAACTGTGGTGTTGGAGAAGACTCTTTAGAGTCTTGGACTCTAAAGTATTTATCCAGACTCCTTGGACTGCAAGGAGGTCCAACCAGTCCCTCCTAAAGGAGATCAGTCCTGGGTGTGATTGGAAGGACTGATGCTGAAGCTGAAACTCCAATACCTTGGCCACCTGATGCGAAGAGCTGACTCATCTGAAAAAACCCTGATGCTGGGAAAGATTGAGGGCAGAAGGAGAAGGGGACAATGGAGGATGAGATGGTTGGATGGCATTACCGACTCAGTGGACATGAGTTTGGGTAGACTCCGGGAGTTGGTGATGGACAGGGAGGCCTGGAGTGCTGCAGTTCATTGGGTCGCAAAGAGTCAGACACGACTGAGCGACTGGACTGAACTGAACTGAAGTACCCTCAGTATTCTTCAAATAATTTCTCATATTGTTTTATATTAGAAATCATCTATTTCTTTGAACATGATTCAAAGAAATGGAAAGATATTCCATGCTCTTGGATTGGAAGAATTAATACTGTTTAAAAAACCATGCTACCCAAAGCAGTCTACAAATCTAATGTGACCCTTATCCGATTACTCATTATATTTTTCAGAGAACTAGAAAAAATAATCTTAAATTCATATGGAACCATAAAAGATCTAAAACTGCCAAAACAATACTAGGAAGAAGGACAAAGCAGGAAACATAACCCTCCCAGATTTCAAACAATACTACAAATCTACAGTAATCAAGACAGCATGGTACTGGCACAAAAACAGACATATGGATTAAAAGAACATAATAGAGAGCCCAGATACAAACTTACACACCTATGGTAAATTAATCTTTGATAAATGAGGCAAAAATGCACAATGGAGAAAAGACTCTCTCTTGACCAAATGGTGCTGGGAAAGTTGAAATGCCACATGTAACTCAAGGAAGTTAGAACATACCCACTCACCATACACAAAAATAAACTCAGAACAGCTTAAAGACTTAAATACGAGACAAGAAGAGAACACAGGAAAAACATTTCTCTGACATAAACTGCACTGTTTTCTTAGGTGAGTCTCATAAGGCAATAGAAATAAAAACAAAAATAAACAAATGGGACCAAATCAAACTTACAGGCTTTTGTACAGCAAAATAAATAATAAACAAAATGAAAAGACAACCCTCAGAAAGGAAGAAAACATTTGCAAACAATGTGACTGACAAGAGTTTAATTTTCAACATATACCAACAGCCCATACAACTCAACAACAACAAAATAAACCCAATCCAAAAAGAGGCAAAAGATCTAAAGAGATCTTTCTCCAAAGAAGACATAAAGATGAATAGGCACATGAAAAGATGCTCAACATCACCAATTATTAGAGAAATGCAACTCAAAACTACAATGAGGTACCACCTCACACCAGTCAGCATGGCCATCATTAAAAAGTCTACAAATAACAAATGCTGAAGAAGGCGTGGAGAAAAGAAACCCTCCTAACCACTGTTTGGAATGTAAGTTGTTGCAGCCACTGTAGAAAACTGTATGGGGGTTCCTCAGAAAACTAAAAACAGAATTACTATATGATCGAGCAATCCCACTCCTGGGCATTTACCCAGACAAAACTATAAATAAAAAAGATATATTCTCCCTTATGGTCACAGCATCTACTATTCACATTAGCCAAGACACGGAAACAATCTAAACGTCCATCCTCAGATAAATGGGTAAAGAAGATGCAGTACGTGATACAACGGAACACAACTCAGCCATAAAAAATGAGATGACGCCATTTGCAACAGCATGGGTCCACTAGAGACTATCCTTCTAAGTGAAGTAAGTCAGAGAAAGACAAATACCGTGTGATATTACTTATATGTTGGATCTAAAATATGACACAAACGAACCTATCTGCAAACCAGAAACAGACTCACGGACACACAGAACAGCCTTGTGGTTGCCGGGGGAAGGAACTGGAGGAGGAATGGAGTGGGAGGCTGGGGTTAGCGTATGTCAGCTTCTATACACAGAATGAAGAAACAAGAAGGTCCCATTTTATGGCACAGAGAACTATATTCACCATCCTATGATAAACCACCATGGAACAGAATATGTTAAGAAAGAATATATATATCTATGTGTGTATAATTGGACCACTTTTCTGTACAGCATTAACATAACACTGAATCAATTATACTTCAACTGAAAAAAAAAGGAAGAAATCATCTATTTCTAAACCAAGTACTCTCCTATACCATTTATGAGTCTTGTGCTTTATTTGTGTTTCCTTTCTTTAAAGAATTGAGCTCTGCATAAACAAAAATTTATACAAAAACCATTCAAATGGGGTGCTTATTATTTTTTGCATAATAATAAAAATTTTAAATTAATAACAATTCTTGGGGTGGGATAGGGAGATAGAGAAAAATCTCACAAGTCAATGAGTAAGGCCATAAGAAAAATAAATACTAAGGTTTTTTTTTGTATTACCTATTTTTTTTTAATTCAGCACATCAAATTATTTGCTCAGTCTGGGATATTCAACACAGTCTCATATATTTTCATTGTGGATTTGTATATATACAAGATCATAATTTCACACAGTTTTATTATCAATCCTTGCTTCATGACACACCCTCATCATATATAAATGCTAAGTTTTAATACAACTGCCATAGGGAGTGTTATTCCCTATTAATGGTTCTGAAGCAAAGTCTACCAAACAGATCTCTTTCCCATATTGTATTGTGATCTACCTTCGTAATTTTCCTGTAGTAAATGCAAAATGATATTACAATGAGTCTTCCTTTTGAAGTTTTTAGTATAATGAATTTGTTTTGAATTTCAATTCAAAGGGAATCTTCTCTATTCCCATTGAGGCAATCTTGCTGATCAGCAGCATTTGGTGCAAATAGTAATCAAGCTTCAAAATTATGCAAAACATTCCCTGTTTCTCAAGAATTTCACTGAATTATTTAAAACTCAGTGGTGGAAACAAGCACCAGCTGTGGTGCGAAGGGAGCGGGAATCTGTAAATATGCACGAATGATCAGCGAGTGTAATTCAGAGCTATACACCCTTCTGCTGGCTGGACTCCGGGAAAATCACACTGAAACCTAACTGTGCAACACACATTATTTACCCAAAAGGGTTTTTTAGTTTTCAATTAAAAAGTGTTTTGTCACAGTATCTTGCCATCTGTTTAAAACTTTCAAGCAATATTACATAACTCTAGCTCATTTGTATGGGCTATGTACTGACACAGTGTTAACTACATAATGCTGAAATGTATAGCAATGGCATAACCCCCAATGACATCAATGCAAGGACCAATGATATTCTCTTCCCCGAAGATTGTCACTTCATGGATAACAATACATGTTAATTTGGTCAATGAAACTAAAGTTATAATAAAGAGAAAACAATAATAACAAATTAAGGAGTTATTCTACAACTAAGTATTACTTTCAATCATACTAAAAACATAATAGAGATGACAGCAATTTCATTGTCTTGCCACACCTCTGGTATATAGAAACATGTCATAAAATTTAGCAAATCAAAAGCTGCAGCTATTGCATATTTCTACCTTTGATTCTGTCAAAACCCCAAGGTGGAAAATAAGGATGTATATTGACCTATTTGCTACACTTATATTACTTTATTTCCCTCTGATTTAGGGAATGACCTATCAATTACACTTCAAACAGGACAGAAACAGGCTGATTTTTCTTCCCTTCAGATAATTTCATTCTCTCACCAAAAACGGTATGTTGAAGAGATAAGTTAAATTTAATTCAATGTGTATTTATCAAACATCCATTATGAATGCTTGGAACTCTGAGATACTCAAAAGTACAAAAATGGCCTCTGTCCAAAAGGAACTTAAAATGTTAGTAGGTAATATGTGTTATTTACCAATCAAGACATCTAAACCCATTGAGCCTTTAAAGGATGCTTATTTTGCTCATGAATTTCATGATAATAAGCCTTTAAAAAATTAGCTTTCTGAATGCTATATATTAAACAGATATGAGGGAATGTATCTTTCTTGTTGATACATTAGGAAATTGATTCCCCTGTGATGAGGTACAAATCTGTCCAAAGAGACAATGAATCTGTTCAGACATCTTTGTACACTAGGGTCCAAGAGCGGAGAAAACAGTCAAGGTTAGGATATTGTTCAATTGATTTGAAAGCAATTGTCTTCCCTGGCCTGAGCATGACTTGCCAAAATAACTTCCTGCTTTGTGCCTTCTTCTCCCTCAATGGAGGAGACAAGAAAAATGAGAAGAGTGAGAAAGGAAATCATTATTGGAAAGAGAGTAGGCACCTCAGACATTTTAAATGGGAAAAAAAAAGGCAGGAAATCTGGTAGCAGAGAATGCTTGGGACAGATCATAAGAGTTGGTAGATATGAGCTCAATGGTAACTTAATTATCTCAATCCCAGAGACCATCAGTTAAATAGAGAAACTTAGTACATATTTTTTCTCTCTCATGCAAGAAAAGGAAATGCCTCTATTAAATGTTGTTCTGCAGAGCATGTGTTTAGTCATATTCTGAGTAATTTTGCTTGAAATAATACGGCTTTATTGAAAACACGAGCAGGAAACAAGAAGTGTTTATGTCTCAGATGAGGATTGTCATAAACGTTTTGCACAATTTCACTGAACTACGTGTCTACTCTAAGTGTATGTGACATTCTAAACTGCCTGTGGGAAAGCATAAAACCAAAGAGAAATTAAAGTAATTCCTAAACTAGGGGAAAGCCTGAGCCTTCACTCATTTTATTTTAGTATTCTGAATAAAATTGCCTCACTGTATTGACGAATACAAAATTATCCAAAGCAAGAGGAATCTGAGGTGGGGTTTTTTGCTGTTATATATGTAATGTGGGTTCTTTTCTACTTTTAAAAAAATAAAGCACAGACTTACTGGGGCAAAATTGTGAAAAACTAATTATATCAATAAAGTATGTTAACATTTGTTGACTTTTATATGCATAATATAGCTCTAATCACTGCGTAAGTTGGTATCAATGTCTAATTTTTACTGATGAGAACAGACGAGATTAAATGATTTGCCCATTTGGGTAATTAGAGAGTAGCAAATTTGGGACACAATTCAGGCCTCATGATTGTACGTTCAGTACTCCTCTTCCACCACAAATATGTACCATGTCCTCTTTTTTACTTCTTTTCTACACCCCCTTTAAAGCAAGCAGTGATTTTGTTAACTCAGTTTTTTCTACAATCGTTGCAGTCATCTAAGTAACAAGTTATTACGTAGAACATTCTGACCCATGGCCAATTCAAATACAAAACTACTAGAGGAAACCTGTATCTTTCAGTTCAGTTCAGTCGCTCAGTCATGTCTGACTCTTTGTGACCCCATGGACTGCAGCACACCAGGCTTCCCTGTCCATCACCAACTTCCAAAGTGTGCTCAAACTCATGTCTATCGAGTTGGTGATGCCATCCAACCATCTCATCCTATGTTGTCCCCTTCTCCTCCGGCCTTCAATTGTTCCCAGCGTCAGGGTCTTTTCCCATTAGTCATTTGTTGGCATCAGGTGGCCAAAGTATTGGAGTTTCAGCTTCAGCATCAGTCCTTCCAATGAATATTCTAGGTTGATTTCGTTTAGGATTGACTGGTTGGATCTCCTTGCATTCCAAGGGACTCTCAAGAGTCTTCTCCAACACCACAGCTTAAAAGCATCAATTCCTCAGCGCTCAGCTTTCTTTAGAGTCCAACTCTCACATCCATACATGACTACTGGAAAAATTTATAGCTTTGACTAGATGGACTTTTGTTGGCAAAGTAATGTCTCTGCTTTTTAATGTGCTGTCTAGGGTGGTCATAGCTTTTCTTCCAAGGAGCAAGCGTCTTTTAATTTCATGGCTGCAGTCACCATCTGCAGTGATTTTGGAGCCCACAAAAATAAAGTTTGACACTGTTTCCACTCTTTCCCCTTCTGTTTGCCATGAAATGATGGGACCAGATGCCATGATCTTAGTTTTCTGAATGCTGAGTTTTAAGCCAACTTTTTAACTCTCCTCTTTCACTTTCATCAAGAGGCTCTTTAGTTCCTCTTCACTTTCTTCCGTAAGGGTGATGTCATCTGCATATCTGAGGTTACTGATATTTCTCTCTGCAATCTTGATTCGAGCTTGTGCTTCATCCAGCCCAGCGTTTCTCATGATGTACTCTGCATATAAGTTAAATAAGCAAGGTGACAATTTACAGCCTTGATGTACTCCTTTTCCTATTTGGAACCAGTCTGTTGTTCCATGTCCAGTTCTAACTGTTGCTTCTTGACCTGCATACAGATTTCTCAGGAGGCAGGTCAGGTGGTCTGGTATTCCCATCTCTTTAAGAATTTTTCATAGTTTGCTGTGATCCACACAGTCAAAGGCTTAGGTGTAGTCAATAAAGTACAAGTAGATGTGTTTTTGGAACTCTCGTTCTTTTTCAATGATCCAATGGATGTTGGCAATTTGATCTCTGGTTCCTCTGCCTTTTCTAAATCCAGCTTGAACATCTTGAAGTTCACAGTTCCTGGTCCACAGTTCAAGTACTGTTGAAGCCTGTACTGCTGTTTATAAAGTCCTTAATACATTTTATGTTAAGTAACTAAGAATGCCATAGAATGCCTGGCAAGCAGCTACCTGACTACACAAATTACATTTTCCCTAAGAAAATAGGCACCAGTGACAGGGAGCAATCTTAAATTCTAAAGGCCTCTGTCTTGCTTAGACCTATCTATGAAAAATTATATGCTTCCCCCAAGTTTTTTCCTTTTTTATTCTCCCTAAGTTCCCACTAGTCCCTCCGAATCTTATCTTTCCACCTTCCTTACAATTTTGATCCTTGTTTTCTCACAGGGATCTGTTTGTAATGTTTCTAAAATATAAAACAACTTCATACACTAATATACTGTATTATTTATCTGCTTCCTGGTATGCTTCTTCCTCTGATCACTGAGTCAGCAAATATTTACTATGTTATTAAGAGCAGAAGCCATGCTGTGCACTGGGAACAAAACATCTTAGACATCTTTTGGAGATTTTTTTCCCAAGGTACCTTTCTCTGATTTGAAGAGAAATATAAATACAAATTGTTGTATAAGTAACTGATAGACAATGCAAAATAAGAAACACAGAAAAGGTAAGGTGAACGTGAATGCGGTGTTAGGAGGTCTAGTATTTGAACCGAACTTAAAGGTAAAATCGGAGATAATAAACACTGGTATTCCAGAGAGAAGTTTCCCGCTATATAAAGTCACAGAATACAAAATAGTATTATGATTTTTTGATGGATGGTTGGACTATAGGTACATCTTTGGAACTGGTAGGTAAAGCCAAATCATTTATCTATGGGTAGCAGGGACCTACTCAAAGATTTTTAAAACAGAAATAATGTTATCAGCTATAAGTGTTTAAAAAGGTATGTTGGTGACAGTGTAGAGAGGATGGATTGGAGAGAGGAAAAGACAGAAGTCAGGAAAAAGGTGTTAGGCAACAGTTACATACATCCAATTATGTCATGATGAGAATCTTAACTATGGCAGAATCCAAACACAGGAAATAGATCAAAATGCCCGGGGCGGGGGGGGGGGGGGTGTGTGGGGGAAGAACAGAGGTATGTGCGATATACATAAAGAACACAGAAGACAGGCTCATGGATTCTGTTGCTGGGGAAAGGATGGGTTCAACGGGGAAGTCACAGACTCCAGGAAAATTTATAATTCAGTGGAATTATCAAAGAGAATGACTGCCATTCTGGATGATATTAGAGAGGTACAGGAGAGAGTGTGATGAAGCTGTTCTGAAGTGGGAAATGTCAGGTGTCACTAGGATAATGGATTGATGGAGAAGGTGAAGCTTGCAGGTGGTAAAACAACTGTGAAGCTGAAATTCTTGATTTCTAGAGAAAAAAATCTTCATGGAGAAAGAATGTAGTCTCTTGTGAAATTCTCAGACCCAAAGGAACTCTGACATCTCATCACTTTCTTAAAGGCACCCTATGACCACAACACATTTGAAAATGCTTGAGAGCTTGGGGGTACCACTATCAGCTAAACTGCCAAGAGGATCGGGCAGAGTTCTCTCCTGAAAGGAGATGCAAGTTTGCACCTTCCTTCTGAGCCACAAAACATAAATTATTCATTGAAGAACAAGACTGAACACAGAAATTAGAAAGACAATCAAGCAGATGATTTAATTCAGGAATCTTACCCACACAAAAAAGTACTCTCTCCAGGGTCACTAACAGAAAAATCTGTAAAATATCTTAAAGCATTTCAGGAGGTAGCTGCCAGGTTAGGAGCTAAAAATGAGATTGCTGGGATAATCATGTCAAGAAGTGGGCTCCTGCAGAGAACCCACTGAGGCAAAAGCAAAACAGATGTGTTTGACAGGTTGGAAAATGGAAGCAAAAGAATGAAACATTGAATTTATAAATTTATTTTAAAAAATCAGCTTTCCCTAAAGGTTTTTCTTCAGGGACCTTTGGGTAAAGTAAAAGGACTTGTTAGGAAGAAAAATGTCACTTCATTTTTAAGAGTCTAGGGAAAAATAATTAAATAGATGAAGCTAGTTTAAAATCATAGATGTTAAGTATTAGAAGTTTTCCTGGCATCATTTAGTCTGCCAATATGGAAGACAGATATGTTCACAGAACTCATATGACCAAAGGAAAAAATCAAATGGGACAGGGGAGAAAGTTGATATATATTAAATAGCTATTATGGCCTGAATGCTTTGTGAGATGTTTTACATATGTTTTCTCACTTAACCTTCAGAGAAGTCTTATGAAATAGAAATTATTTTCCCTATTACATAAGGAAGGTGACTTAAGGCAAGCAAATGTATTTATTTATATACATTTTATTTATTTATATATATTTTATTTATATAGCTATCTTATTCCAGAAAATATTTCAAGGGCAAAACAATGACTGAAGAAACCCAGATTATAACAAAAATAATAATTATTTTAAAGCAAGGAGACAAACACTAGAAAGAAAGCAAAGTAATGTAGAACAAGGAGTACATAAAACTACATTCCTCATTCAATCTAAAAATGGCTGAGTTGGTCACATGTCTATGATACTTAAGGATAAGAAAATGTGATGCTTCCTTTTTTGTGACTCTAATGGTCTCAAGAAAATTATTTTCCAAACTTTCGGGAATGTTTCATTAACCGCAGTAATGCATCCAATCCTTTCCTCATGAAGTTCTTGTCAAGGGTCCCAGATTCAGTAGGAAGTGAAAGAAGTACTTTAGGACTGGCTACTATCTAGTACTAAATATGAACCAAGCTGACTTTCTGATCAACTTTTAGCAAGATTCTTGAGAAGTCTGTGATTTATTCTTTGGTGGATGAGAAATTATATTTGGTTTTAGGGTAATACAAATTCTGTCTGAAATATACAGAAATATTAAGGGAAAAATCATATTACTAATTTTCAGAGGCATCTGTGTCTGATCTATTGAGAATAAATGGCAAACTCAGGACTTAACAAAATACTAAAAAAATTGTATGACTTTAGAATGACCATATGTGAAATGCTCAATGAGGGATGCCAGAATAAAAAGCCTATAAGGAACAAAGTTGAGGGCATTAAAGAGTTAAATAAACTTAAGGAAAAGTATTAGAAAGTGATGTGTCTGTAATGAACAGGAGGATGCACCACTGACTGGCTGCCTCCACCAAGATTTAGCAAACAATTACCGAGATGGATTTCATACCAAAAGTAAAATAGAAAAAACTTTCTTCAGTCTATCGCTTACAATGTCTGGAATATATTCAGAATATAAACTTAAAAAAGAAATATACAATTAAATTGGTATTTTATAACAAGAATAAAACCTTCAAATATTTGGAGGCAAGCAGCACAATTCTAAATAATCCAAAGAACAAAGCCAAAATTACAAGAGAAATTACAAAATATTTTGAACTGAATGATAATAAAGAGACAACACATCAGAAATGATGAAAGTCTACTAAAGCAGGAAAAATTACAACTTAAAAATTCTATACTTGGAAAGAAAATATTTTAAAATCATGACCAAGTTTCTATCTTAGAAAGCTTTAAAAAAAAAAAGCAAACTAAACTCAAAATAAGTAGAAGGTGGAAAAACAAAAGTAATAAGAGAAAAATAATAAAATTGAAAAGAGACAAGAGAAAATCAACAAATCAAATACTGGTTCTTTGAAGATATTAATTAATTGATAAATATCTAGACAGCCTAATCAAAAAGAGAAATTAAAAAATTGTCCCTATCAAAAATGACAGAAGTGACATCATTAAAAATAATATGGACATTAAAAGAGAAGTGAATATGATAAATAAAATTTATGGTAATAAATTCAACAATGTAGAAAATAAGAAAACTCCTTGAGAAAGCAATTTACCATAACTAACAAAAAGTCTTTGTTGAAAGAAACCTTTAGCACAAGATGGCTTCACTAATATATTCTATCACACATTTAAGGAAGAAATATTAATCTTACACAAACTTTCAGATAATAATTTTTGAAAATCCAAGAAGCAGTAATATTTACTAGCTTGTTTTAAAAGGCAAACAAAACTTCACAAACATTTAAAGAAAGTCAATTAATGATACCAATTAGGAACATAAAGGCAAAAATCCTTAAGAAAATACTAGCAAAACAAATTCAGCAATTCATTAGAAAGATAATACTTCCAAATCAAGTAAAGTTCATTATGAAAGCAAAATTTATTCAATTTTTAAAAACTGACCAATGTAACTGACCACATTAATAGCTAAAGGAGAAAACTTTCATGATAATCCTAATATTAAAACTTCTATAACTAACACCAAAAAAAAGATGTCCTTTTCATCACAGAGTACTAGAAAGAAAAAGCAGAAAGCCAAACGATACATGGAGTAACTGGTAAGTTTGGCCTTGGAGGATGAAATGAAGCACCGCAAAGGCAAAAGCAAGACCTGGAAATGACTGGCTCAGATAATGAGCTCCTAACTGCAAAAGTGAGGCTTAAATTGAAGAAAGTAGGGAAGACCACTAGGCCATTCACATATGACCTAAGTCAAATCCTTTATGATTATACAGTGAAGGTCCATAACACTGTACAGGACACAGTGACCAAAACCATCTCAGAAGAAAAGGAACTGCAAGAAGACTGAGCAGTTGTCTGAGGAGGCTTCACAAATCGCTTAGGAGAGAAGCAAAAGGCAAGGAGATTGGGAAAGATACACCCAACTGAGGGCAGAGTTTCAGAGACAGCAAGGCGAGATAAGAGACTTCTTAAGCGAACAATGCAAACAAATAGAGGGAAACAACAGAACAGAGATCTCTTCAAGAAAATGGAGATAACAAGGGAACATTTCATGTAAGGATGGGCACAATAAAGGACAGAAATGGTAAGGACCTAGCAGAAGCAGAAAAGATTAAGAAGTGGCAAGAATACACAGAACAACTATACAAAAAGTGCCTTAATGACCCAGGTAACCACAATAGTGTGGTCACTCATCTAAGGCAGATATCCTGGAAGGTGAAGTCAAGAGGGCCTTATGAAGTGTTACCATGAACAAAGATAGTGGACGTGATGGAATTCAGTTGAGCTACATAAATTATTAAGAGAAGATGCAGTTATAGTGCTACACTAAATATATCAGCAAATTTGGAAAACTCAGCAACGGACACAGGACTGGAAAAGGTCAGTTTTCATTCTAATCTCAAAGAAGGGAATGCCAAAGAACGTTCAACCTACCATACAAGTGTGCTCATTTTGTATGCTAGTAACATTATGGTCAAACTCCTTCAAGCTAGGCTTCAGTAGTATGTGAACCGAAAACTTCCAGATGTACAAGCTGAGTTTAGAAAAGGTAGAGAAACCACAGATACAACTGCCTACATTCACTGGCTCAGGGAGAAAGCAAGAGGATTCCAGAAATATCTACTTCTGCTTCATTGACTATGTTAAAGCCCTTGACTGTGTGGATCACAACAAACTGTGGAAAATTCTTAAAGAGATGGGAATATCAGACAACCTTATCTGGCTCCTGAGAAACCTGTATTTGGGTCAAGAAGCAATAGCTAGAACCTTACATGGAACAACTGAGTGACTTTAAATCATGAAAGGACATAAACAGCTATATATTATTACCCTATTTATTTAACTTATATGGAGACTATATCATGCAAAATGCTGGGCTGGATGAATCACAAGCTGGAATCAAGACTGCTGGGGGAAATATCAATAACCTCAGATACACAGATGATACCAATCTAATGGCAGAAATTGAAGAGGAACCAAAGAGCCTCTTGATGAGGGTGAAAGAGAACATTGAAAAAGTTGGCTTAAAACTCAACATTCAAAAAACTAAGATCATGGCATCTGGTCCCATCACTTAATGGCAAATAGATGGGGAAAAAACAAAAACAGTGACAGACTTTATTTTCTTCAGCTCCAAAATCACTGCAGATGGTGACTGCAGCCATAAAATGAAAAGATGGTTTCTCCTTGGAAGGAAAGCTATGATAAACCTAGACAGCATATTAAAAAGCAAGGATATCACTTTGCCAACAAAGGTCAGTATAGTCAAAGCTATGGTTTTTCCAGTCATGTACGGATGTGAGAGTAGGACCAGAAAGAAGGCTGAGTACTGAAGAATTTAAGCTTTTGAATTGTAGTGCTGGAGAAGACTCTTGAGAGTCCCTTGAACTGCAAGGAGATCAAACCAGTAAATCCTAAAGGAAATCAACCCTGAATATTCATTGGAAAGTCTGATGCTGAAGCTCCAATACTTTGGCCTTTTGATGAGAAGAACCAACTCACTGTAAAAAACACTGATGCTGGGAAAGACTGAAGGCAAAAGGAGAAGAGGGCAGAAGAGGATTAGACGATTAGATAGCATCACCAACTCAAGGGACATGAGTCTGACCAAACTCCAGAAGATGAAAAGACAGACAGGGAAGCCTGGTGTGCTGCACTCCATGGTGTCACAAAGAGTCAGAGGGGAGTGAGTGACTAAACAACAGTAAAGTATCAAACACTAAGTGAGGTAAGTGGATTTTTGTTTTTTTGTCTTTTGGTCACACCACTCGGCATGTGGGATCTTAGTTATGGGACAAGGTATCAAACCCATACCCCCTGCATTGGCAGTGTGGAGTCTTACCAGTAGGTCTCCAAGGAAGTCCAGAATAGTTTTTTAAGTTGGGAAACTATGCATGGACACAGTGTACAAGGAAGATAATCCTACTGTAATTAAGAAACTGACTGGAACTTAAAAGATGATGGCAAATTATGGGGGGGGGGGGTGATAATGGAGAGGGGTAAAGCAAGGAGTGTTTTGTGATTCAAACAGAATGTAGCAAGAGAATATAGTAATGATGGAGATGGCAATTAATACAATAAGCCTCAACTGCTGTAAGGGTTCCAAAAACTGAAAGTGTTCAAGTTAGGTATGCAGGATAACAGAAAGCTAACATCTGGACTTATCGAAAGAAAGATAACTTTTACATCTTGTTATTTCAAAAACAAAAATGTAAAGAAGAAAGCAAAACAATTTTTTTCTTCTAATGTCTTATTTTGAATTTATTTTGAATTTAATTTTCCAGATACCATCTGACTTCTCAATTTCAGTCAGAAAGAGAGCCCAGGGTTTTTGAAGGGGTAGGCACAGAAGAAAGCTGAGCGCCGAAAAATTGATGCTTTTGAACTGTGGCGTTAGAGAAGACTCTTGAGAGTCCCGTGGACTGCAAGGAGATCCAACTAGTCCATCCTAAAGGAGATCAGTCCTGGGTGTTCATTGGAGGGACTAATGCTGAAGCTGAAATTCCAATACTTTGGCCACCTCGTGCAAAGAGTTGACTCATTGGAAAAGACCCTGATGCTGGGAAGGATTGGGGGCAGGAGGAGAAGGGGACGACAGAGGATGAAATGGCTGGATGGCATCACCGACTCGATGGACATGGTTTGAGTAAACTCTGGGAGTTGGTGATGGACAGGGAGGCCTGGTGTGCAGCCATTCACGGGGTCGCAAAGAGTCAGACACAACTGAGTGACTCAACTGAACTGAATTGAGGCATAAGTGCAGCAAAGGCAGAGGTAAGCAAAGAATACCCTGGCCCTTGTTATAGCCATGGTGTGGAGGATAGAGATGCATATTCTGAGCAAGGTGTTTCTATAAAAATAGCACATGTTCAAACTCTATGGTGGCGGGGGGGGGGGGGGGGGGTGCATCTATCTCATGTGACATGTGTGACCCAATCTTGAAAGGCATTTTGCAGCTGCCTAGATGGCAGGAAACATCTCTTGGGCAGCAAGCACATCCAGGGAGATCATGTGGAAGAGCCCTTTGGTTCAGTGCAAACCTTGACCAAATGCAGAGGCAGCAGTGGAGGGACGATCACTAGAAGGAGAAAGGGTCAGGACTCCTCTGTGAATGGCTGAAGATGCCACGTGTACCTGAAAGTCTGTACCTGCAGAAAGGGTGAGGAAGACTTCCTGACCAGCTCCGGACTTGTCTAGCACCTGTGCCACTCACAATAGAGAGATGCCATGCAGGAGTGCTGTGAAGAGGCCTTTCACACTGGATAAAGTGATCACCAGTGTGGTGGAAGTGAGGAAGCTTGTAGCCATCAGGAGGAATGTGTTCAGCACCAGGAAATCCACAAGATACGGAAGCCTTATGAGTGCAGAGAATGTGGGATATTCTTTAGCCACAGGTACTACTTTCTATCACACAAGGATTTCACAGCAGAGCAATGCCTTACAAGTGCAATGATCATGGGAAAAGTTTTTAGCAGCAACTCCAGCCTCAAAACACACCAGAGAATTCACACAGGTTCAAAGCCTTTTAAGGGTGCTGAATCTGGGAAATCCTTTGAGAGAAAATCACACTTTGTTCAGCACCAGAAAGTTCACAATGGAGCAAAAACTTACGAGTGCAATGCCTGTGGGAGAGCTTTCAGCTACAAAGACAGACTTACTCAGCATCAGAGTTCACAGTGGAGAAAAGATTTCTATGCGAGGCAGTTGTGAGAGAACCTTTATCCATAAAGATACACTTGCTGAGCGCCAGAAAATGCCACACTAGAGAGTCTTATGAGTGTAATGAATGTGGAAAATTCTTTAGCCAAAGTTCCTACATTAAGACACATAAGAGAATTCATAGGAGAACAAAGCCTTATGTATGCAGTGAATATGGGAAAGTGTGTATCAGTAGCCCCCACCTTAGTCAACACATGGAAGTTCACACCACAGGAAAGCCTGTGGACGAAGTGCAGGCAGGAAATTCACTGATAACTCCAGCCTCTTTGACACTAGAGACTTCACAATGGAACAAGGTCTTGTGTGTTCAGAAAATATGGTAGAGCCTACAGAAGACTCTCCCACCTTCCTTGGCCCATGAGAGTTCACATGAAGAAAGGCCTTATGAGGGTAGAAGTTTTGGTGCCCCTCTGCCTGCATTTATTAAGTTCATTTAGCACCAGAACCTTCACACTAGAGAGAGGCCTTAAGAGAGAATGTGCTTTCTCCTTGCTTAAGGTAGTATGACTCATAAAATCATGAGAAAAACTCTGAAAGTAGCCTTTGTAATGGAACCAACAAACAGCAGTTGAACTTCATACAACCAGTACCCACACGGGGGAGATAACTTCAAGTACCAGGTATGTGGGAAGCTTTCAGGAGCTACTTTATATTTTCAAACCTTTGCAGGACCTTCTCTTGGCTGACGTGTATTATTGCCAGTGTCTGTTGCAGAAACTGTTGCCCTGCTACCAGTAGCCAGACCATATACCATGTGTCTCTTACCCCAGGGTACTCAGGTGAGGCTGAGTGACACTCTATCTCCTATTTCTTAGAGGGAATCATGACTGATATGAACCCACTGGGGATCCTCATTTCCTAACCCCTGGTAGTTTCAGTGTGGACATGACCTAGCTCCTGCTGAAAAGATCTCAGCTAGCATCTGCTGCAGTTTTCCTAAGGTTTCCATTTGCCATTGACAACATTGACTCTACATGAGCTAGCCAAAACGGATTTCTCCAGGATCCAAATCACCCAACCTGGGAACTGCCTGCATCACAGTAATCTGACTTGTTCAATGAAAAGGCCTTATTGTAAAAGCTTTTACTCTGTACCATTCACCCGGTGGTCCTGACTGAGAGAAAGAAATGGGCTATCAGGGAACAGCCCTGAAAGCTCATTTCTTCCCTTCACACCTACAAAGGTTTTGATTGCTTTCCACAGTTAGGTATAAAATCAGGACTGTGGGCTGAGCTAAACAGCTAAGCAATACCATAGGCACTAGCCAGGCTTCCCTGGTTGCTCAGTGGTAAAGAATTCACCTGCCAATGCAGGAGACACAGGTTCTATCCCTGGGTCAGGAAGATCCTCTGGAGAAGGAAATGGCAACCCACTTCAGGATTCTTGTCTGAAGAGTCCTGTGGACAGAGGAGCCTGGCGGGCTAGAATTCATGTGGTCGCAAAAGAATCAGGCACAACTTAGTGACTAGACAATTAATTAAATTACTTAATTTTAAATAATATTAGATCTGTGTACATGCAATCATTGAACATAAAATGAGAAAATTATTCCTCAATATTGGCATATAAAAGATGACCAATAAACTTGAGAATGGATGGACAAATTAATAAGTCTTATTAGAATGTTTTTGTGGTAAGCTCTGAAATGTAATTTTAGAATTTGGAACCATGGTTTTTAAAAATACATGGAACAGCTTTATATCCTTAGAAAAAGACAAGTTAAAATGTTCCTATGTATAAATAAATACATGCTTTCTTTCCTATGCCTTATTGGCCTTAAAATTAAATTTATTATTATTTATGAATGAAAATACATGTAGATTTTTAAGAAGGTTTATCATGAACCTATATTCTTTTTTACCATTTTAATTATTTTATTGCCTTTTTATGTAAAATGCAGGAGTAATATAAATATGAACACACAGAATTCTTACTATACAACTGAAAGCTATAGTCCAGAAGGCAACTGTGACTTGATATTCCCTCCACTTCAATGTAAGCTCCACCTTCCATACACACAGTAAAATGTAATTTCTATGAAGACAGGAATTTCTCTTCTTTGATCTAGTATCCATAGCACTCAGAATAATTTTTAAAACACAATGGTAGATAAGAAACTGATATACTAATAAACTTAAAATATGAAAAGAATGAAAAGTAACCATAGACCATAATATGTCATTGAAAGGTCACGCTGACCGCAGGCAGGAAAGCGCCCGCCGGAAAATGCTGACAGAGAAGCCCCCCGCCAAAAAGTCCCAGATAAGTCCCAGGGACAGACATCCACCAATCAATGGCCCGTTGCCAGGCAGACTGATGGACATGAAGGCGCCAAGACTCCGGCCAATCAAAAACTGACACGAGACCAGACAGTCCAACCAGCACCCTAGAGCCCGATCCTAACCGTATATGGGTAGGTCCCGCCACTTCGGCATCCGCCAGGGTATATAGGTGTCGCCCCCCTTCCCGCAGGTTGCAGACTCCCGCTTTCCCCCTGCTCGCGCCTAAGAGCTCTGCCCAGGAGTGATTGCCCAATAAAAGCCTCTTGATACTCCGGCGCTCTCTTTATCTTGCCGCGGCATTCTTACATTTGGCGCCCAACGTGGGGCTCGAGGTGAGGGCCCCAGCTCACGCCGTGCGGGCCCCCTCAAGCTCCACCACCGCAGCCATATGCGCCCCAGCCACGGACCAACCTCCCAGACGGCAGACAACGGGGTAAGTCCCTCCGGCTTTGGGTCCCGCCACCCTGGGCAACCACTTCCTAGGGCCAGATAACCGGTGTGCACTTATCGGGCCCTCATCCGGCAGCTGTGCCTTCTCCCCATTCTCAGCTCGTGCCGGAGACGTCCTAATCGGCTGAGTAACCCCCAGTCTCTCTCGAGACCTCCGATCCAGCTGCCTCTGTTCGCCCAGGGATGCCCAGACAATAGAGGCTAATCCCACGTGGTCGCCATGGGGTTGACGGCCTCCAAACCCAAGTCCAATTGGTCTACTCCACTAGAATGCCTGCTAGCCAACCTAAAAAATCTGAGGTTAACGGGCTACGTCCGGCCAAAATGGCTCACTTTTTTGTGCTCAGAGGCTTGGCCTCAATACCCCCTAGACAATGATTCCCACTGGCCCCCCACAGGGATGCTAGACTTTGATGTCCTCCATGATCTAGATAATTACTGTCAGAGAACGGGAAAATGGTCCGAGGTCCCCTACGTACAGGCTTTCTGGACACTGCACTCCCGCCCTACCCTTTGCACAACCTGCTCCCTGACCCAAATTATGCTCACCATGGCTCCTAAACGGCCCGCCTGCCCAAAGAATCACCAGGCCCTGAGTCCTCTGCCTTCTCTATTCCCCCAGAAGACCTGGTTGCCCTCCCCCCCCCCGCCCTATGCTCCTCTGACTCCGGCAGCTCCCTCCCCCACTCCCACTGCCCTAGCTGCCCCAACAACACCTCCCCACACTTCCTCAATCACAACTGACTGAAACTATACACCCCCTCCTACTCCCATTCTCTATCCTCCGTTACCTCCCCTAACACCCTCCCCATCACCGGTCAGCTCACACACCTGGTCCCAAGGACAGATGTCCCGAGATTCTTTCCCCGTGCCCTGGCCCCCCTACTCCCTCTGAGACAAGTAGCCGGAGCCGAGGGCTTAGCACAGGTCCACGTCCCCTTCTCCCTCCAAGACCTGTCTCAAATTGAGGCCAAGCTTGGGTCATTCTCATCCAACCCTACCCATTACATCAAGCAGTTCACCCAACTGACCCACTCATATGCCTTAACCTGGAAAGATAGATCTATGTGGTCTTAGGTTCCACCACCACCCCAGAAGAGCGACAAGCCATCTGGATGGCTGCTAAGACCCAGGCCAACCAGAGACACTTCTCTAACCCCTCTCCCGAGCACCCCCCAGGGGCCCAGGCATTCCCCAACACAGACGCTAACTGGGACTATCAGGAGACTGGGGGAAGTGAACTCAGGGTCAGGTATATGATAGAGTGCCTCCTGGATGGCATGGAAGCCACTTCTAATAAAGTGGTCAACTTCCTCAAGCTAGATGAGATCACCCAGGGCCCTGACGAAAACCCCGCTATGTTCTTAAATAGGCTGACAGAGGCCCTTATCCAATATACCCGACTGGCTCCAGACTCCCCAGCCGGAGCAGTCACTCTGACCAATTGTTTTATCTCTCAATCCGCCCCTGACATCCGAAAAAAACTGGCCAAGGCTGAGGGCGGCCCTCAGACTCCCATACGAGACCTGGTAAAAATGGCCTTTAAAGTTTACAATGCCCGGGAAGAGACTGCAGAGGCTAGTCGTAAAGCCAGACTGAGACAAAAGGCCGAACTCCAGGCCAGTCTCCTCAACCAACAAACCCAGGCTCTGGTAGCCGCCCTGCGGCCGGCAACAGGCTCGGGCCCACAAAAACCCCCACCAGGGGCCTGCTTCAAATGCGGCAAAGAGGGACACTGGGCCAAAATGTGTCCTAACCCAAGACCGCCCACAAGGCCCTGCCCAAATTGCAGGCAACGCGGACACTGGGCAAGTGACTGTCCCTCGGCCTCTCGGGCCCTGACCCCAGGGGGTAAGGGACCAGAGCAACCCAGGATGACTCCAAGCCCAGACCCCGCCCTACAACTGCTGACCTTTGATGAAGACTGAAGCCGCCCAGACTCGGGAACCCCGATAACCCAAGCCGAGCCCAGGGTAATGCTCCAGGTGGCGGGTAAGTCGATCGACTTCTTGGTTGACACGGGGGCTACCTATTCCGTCCTTCCCTCTTTCGGAGGCACCTTGCGTCCTATCCGGGTCTTGGCAATGGGAATTGACTGCCAGCCGTCACAGCCTTTAGAGACCAAGCCCTTAAACTGCCAATTAGACAACTGTCTATTCACCCACTCCTTTCTAGTTATTCCCTCCTGTCCGACTCCTCTGCTAGGGAGAGATATTCTAACAAAACTCAAGGCCACACTTCACCTAGCCCCAGGGCCTTTCCCTTCCACAGGCAGATTCCTACTGCTACTCACCAGGTCCTCTAGCTCCCAAATAGATCCCCAGGTTTGGGACACCAAGATCCCAACAACTGCCCAACACCAACCCCCAGTCCTCATCCACCTAAAAGACCCCACCTGTTTTCCGGCTCGGGCCCAGTTCCCCATGTCCCAGCCCAACCTTCGAGGGCTTAAGCCAATCATTGACCGCCTCCTGGGACAGGGCCTACTGGTCCCCATCTCGTCCCCATGTAATACCCCCATCCTTCTGGTCCGTAAGGCCTCAGGAGCCTACCGACTAGTCCAACACCTCCGGCTTATCAACGAGGCTGTTGTCCCTGCACACCCGCTGTACTTTATTGTCCCAAATACCCACGGGCACCACCCACTTCACGGTAATCGATCTCAAAGATGCATTCTTTCCCATCCCAATCCACCCCGACTGTCAATTTCTGTTCGCCTTCACCTGGACTGATCCTGACACCAGACAGGCCACTCAACTCACGTGGACGATCCTGCCTCAGGGGTTTCAAGATAGCCCTCCTTACTTCGGCCAGGCCCTGGCCCAGGACCTGGCCCTCTGCCCTCTTAGCTCTAGTACCCTGCTCCAATATGTAGATGACCTCTTACTATGTAGCCCTTCCGAAGATCTCTCAAAACAACACACCACAGCTCTCCTTAACTTCCTGGCCTCCAAAGGATACCGGGCCTCACAGGCAAAGGCCCAACTCACCCAGTCCTCAGTTACTTACCTGGGATTACAAATTACCCCCACCACCAGGGCCCTCACAACCGACCGTTGCCAACTCCTCCGGTCTATCCAGCTTCCAACTAACGGAGACCAAATCCTGTCTTTCCTGGGCCTGGCAGGATTCTTCCGCCATTGGGTTCCCAACTATGCCTCACTGGCAAGACCCCTCTATACAGCAGCAAAAGAAACCCCACAGGGCCCACTCTCCTCACAGAACGAGGTCACCCGAGCCTTCCTCACGTCACAGTCTGCCCTGACGTCCGCCGCTCCCCTCTCCCTGCCTGATCCAAACACTGGCAAGACCCCTCTATACAGCACCGAAGAAAACCCCAGAGGGGCCACTCTCCTCACAGAACGAGGTCACCCGAGCCTTCCTCACGTTACAGTCTGCCCTGACATCCGCCGCTCCCCTCTCCCTGCCTAATCCAAACTACCCATATCATCTCTATACTGATGAGAAGGGGGGAATAGAATAGCCTTTGGGGCCCTGGTACAGCCGGTGGGCTCTGAGTTGCTGCCTGTCGCCTTCATCTCCAAACAACTAGACCCCACTGCCAGGGGATGGTTCCCCTGCCTACGGGCACTGGCAGTGGCAGCAGCCGTTTACATGGACGCAAAAAAGTTACTTCAAAATCAACCTCTAACCATTTTTTCCCCTCACCGCCTCAGTGACCTCTTGGCTTCCAGATTCCTCTTTGACCTCAGTGACTCCAGACCGTACATCACTCCTGTCTGACCTGCACAACAATCTCTCCTCAAGGAGGGCTCCGGCCCCCCCAGGAAACCCACCAGCTGAGAGGACATCTTCCTGGTCAAGATTGGCAGGTGGACTTCTCTCACATGCCCAGACACCGGGCTTATCGTTATCTGCTGGTACTCGTGGACACATTCTGAGGATGGGTCGAGGCCTTCCCCACCTCCCGCGAAACGGCCACAATAGTATCCGAAGCGCTGGTCAAACACATCATCCCCCGGTTCGGACTCCCTAGCTCCCTCCAATCTGATAACGGACCTGCTTTTGTTTCGCAGATAACCCAGCAGCTAGCTGCAGCCCTCAACATCATCTGGCATCCTCACATCCCATACCGACCACAGTCATCAGGTAAGGTAGAACGGGCCAACGGGGTCCTCAAAGCCCACGTCGCCAAGCTCGCCTCAGAAGTGTGGCTCTCCTGGGTCTACCTCCTCCCCTTGGCTCTCACCCGCATCTGCACAACACCGCACTCAAAGACAGGTTTGACCCCCTTCGAATTGCTATACGGCAGGCCCTACCTGCTGACCCATCTGCCCCCAGAAAAACCACCTCCCCTGGCCAATTATCTGCCCCTCTTCACCTGCCTGCGCGCCTTACTCAGGGAACACGCAGATCGGGTCCTGCCACAACCTGGAGAAGGTGACAGCTCCATCAGACCGCTGTCGCCCGGGGACCAAGTGCTACTCAGGACCCTGTCTCCTGGGCCCTTCCAAGCTCGTTGGATGGGTCCTTACACAGTAGTCCTGACCACCCCCACCGCAGCCAAGCTCTCAGGCCTCGAACCCTGGTACCACATGACCAGGCTCAAATGATCCCCCCCCATCCCGGCCTTCCAGAAAGAGATCCAGGCTTAGATTCGGGTCCAAAGGCTTCGCCAGGACACACATACCAGTCCTCTCTAACGGGGCCCACAAAACTAAAAGTCTCCCAGACCCCCTTCCCGCCAGCAGCCAAAGAATGCCAGGTACCCTCCTATTGCTTGTTCTCCTCGGTCAGACCTACGGGGGATTTGATGACCCGGCTAAGGCGAGGCAAATCCTGGCCAGGCAAATGGGAAAGCCTTGCGACTGCGCCGGGGGGACTCTCTCCCAATATCCCGAGGGAAGGGTCAGACACGTCCAATCAGTCAACTGTGGGGACAAAATGGCTTACAACTTTATAGGGTCAGGATACAAGTCTTCCTCAAATGGATACTCACACATTGGAAAAGCCAATTCATGGCAATGCATTAATGCTATCCAGACCCCAGAACCCCTGCCCCCAGGTCAGCTCAAGAACTGCTCTTGCTTAGAATACCAGGAAACTCTCCACTCTCTGTGCTACCTTAAAGAACAGGCACGCCAATACAAGGGCCCAAAAAATAAGACTTATTGGACTGCAACACAAACAGGACACTTCCCGAGTACATCGAGCCCAGGCCCTTCCTCACCTGCATGCCCAAATAAGGCAGGTAAAAAGGTCTGCTGGAACCTAAAGGCACCCACACGTCTCAGACGGAGGAGGGGTCCAGGATATGGCACGAAGGGAACAAGCCCAACAAAGACTCCAAGAAGTAATGGACCATTACTTTCCAAAAGTTCATTACCATCCCCTGGCCCTGCCTGATCAGCGGGGCCCTCTACAACTAGACCCAGCAACTACAAACTTAATACAGCTAACATGGAACACCCTAAATCAGTCCAGCCCCGAGTGGGCCCAAGCTTGCTGGATATGCCTAGCCGTAGGAACCCCTCGCCTGCTAGCCGTGCCGGCCAACCTCTCCCAGCCGGTCAACACCTCTGTAGACCCAGCAGCGTGTAAAGTGATACCACCCTTGCGGGTACAACCAATAGAGGCCTCAATAGGATGCTGCCTAAGAAGCCAAATAACAGACAATGAGACAGCTCTAGACGTGGGGGTGGGAGACTTTG
Organism: Muntiacus reevesi; assembly: GCF_963930625.1. Lineage (NCBI taxonomy): Eukaryota > Metazoa > Chordata > Mammalia > Artiodactyla > Cervidae > Muntiacus > Muntiacus reevesi. The sequence goes on along the minus strand of NC_089269.1, from coordinate 17,312,731 downwards.
CCAGCTGCACCACAATACAGAACATCACCACCTCAATATGCGCGCCTCATCCCCTGGTCTTTGTCTGTGGAGGAAACCTGGCCTATACTTTCCTCCCTACAAACTGCACTGGAACCTGCGTACTCGCAGTCCTGTTCCCAGACATTGACCTGATATCAGGAAAAGAACCAGTTCCCATACCCACTCTAGACCATGTGGTCGGGAGAAAAAAGCGAGCTATCCAAATGGTACCCCTGCTGGTGGGACTGGGCTTATCCACCAGTTTAGCGGCAGGGGCAGCAGGGATCAGCCTCTCACAGCACACATACGCCAAGCTCTCCCAACAGATCTTATCAGATGTCCAACATGTGGCTGACACCATGTTAGAACTTCGGGGGCAAATAGATTCTCTAGCAGAAGTTGTCCTCCAAAATAGACGTGGGCTAGACCTCCTCACCGCCCAAGAGGGCGGCATATGCCTTTTCTTACAGGAAAGATGCTGTTTCTACGCCAACCGCTCTGGAATAGTCCGGACTAAGATTAAAGAACTACAGGACGACCTGGAACAAAGGCACAGACAGTTCCAGGAAAGCCCCCTCTGGAGCGGACTCGATGGTTTACTCCCGTACCTCTTGCCCTTTCTAGGCACTATACTCCTGCTGGTTATGAGCCTCACCATAGGCCCCTGCCTCCTCCAACTTGTTTTTCGCAGGGTCCAAGAAATAGCACAGGCCGCAACCGGACGGGCCATGATACTAACAGCTTACACTCAATCAAGAAGACATAGACCCACCTCACAATCCTGCATAAGCTGACCTTTCATCTCGACCGGCCCTGACCCCCACGTCGCCCCCGTTCAGCAGGAAGTAGCCAGAAGACAAACGTCGCCCCTTGTCCTATACCAAAAAGGCCAGGATGAAAGGTCACGCTGACCGCAGGCGGGAAAGCGCCCACCGGAAAATGCCGACAGAGAAGCCCCCGCCAAAAGTCCCAGATAAGTCCCAGGGACAGACATCCACCAATCAATGGCCCGTTGCCAGGCAGACTGATGGACACAAAGGCGCCAAGACTTCGGCCAAACAAAAACTGACACGAGACCAGACAGTCCAACCAGCACCCTAGAGCCTGATCCTAACCGTATATGGAAAGGTCCCGCCACTTCCGCATCCGCCAGGGTATATAGGTGTCGCCCCCCCTTCCCGCAGGTTGCAGACTCCCGCTTTCCCCCTGCTCGCGCCTGGGAGCTCTGCCCAGGAGCGATTGCCCAATAAAAGCCTCTTGATACTCCGGCGCTCACTTTGTCTTGCCGCGGCGTTCTTACAGTCATCAGATGTCCAACCATCTGATAGCATACAAACCTTGTTTTCTGATGGGGAGTCAGTATTATACATCAGTTCAACTGCTCAGTCACATCTGAATCTTTGCAAGCCCATGGACTGCAGCATGCCAGACTTTCATGTCCATCAACAACTACCGGGGCTTGCTCAATCTCATGACCAGCAAGCAGGTGACACCATCCAAACATCTCATTTTCGGTCATCCCTTTCTCCTACTGCCTTCAATATTTCCCAGCATCAGGGCCTTTTCTAAAGAGTCAGTTCTTTGCATCAGGTGGTCAAAGTACTGAAGCTTCAGTTTCAGCAATAGTCATTCCAATGAATATTCAAGAATGATTTTGTTTAGGATTGACTGGTTGGATCTCCTTGCAGTCCAAGGGACTCTCAAGAGTCTTCTCCAACAAAAGCATCATTTCTTTGGCACTCACCTTTCATTATGGTCCAACTCTCACATCCATACATGACTACCAGAAAAAAACCATAGCTTTGACTAGACAGACCTTTGTTGGCAAAGTAATGTCTCTGCATCTTAATATGCTGTCTAGGTTGGTCATAACTTTTCTTCAAAGGAGTAAGCATCTTATAATTTCATGGTCGTGGTCACCATATGCAACGTTTTTGAAGCCCAAGAAAATGAAGTCTATCATTGTTTCTGTTGTTTCCCCATCTATTTGCCATGAAGTGATGGGACTGGAGGTATTCTTCGTTTTTTGAACGTTGAGTTTTAAGCCAGTTTTTTCACTGTCCTCTTTCACGTTCAAGAATCTCTTTAGTTCCTCTGAGCTTTCTGCCATAAGGGTGGTGTCATCTGCATATCTGAGATTATTGATATTTCTCTCAGCAACCTTGATTCCAGCTTGTGCCTCATCCAGCCCGGCATTTCACATGATGTACTTTGCATAAAAGTTAAATAAGCAAGGTGACAATATACCACCTTTATGTATTCCTTTCCCAATTTTGAACCAGTCTATTGTTCCATATCTAGTTCTAACTGTTGCTTCTTGACCTGCATAGAGATTTCTCAGGAGGCAGGTCAGGTGGTCTGGTATTCCCATCTCTTTAAGAATTTTCCACAGTTTGTTATGATCCACACAGTCCAAGCTGTTGGCATAGTCAATAAAGCAGAAGCAGACGCTTTTCTGGAACTCTTGCTTTTTCCATGATTCAGAAAATGTTGGCAATTTGATCTCTGGTCCCTCTGTCTTTTCTATTTCCAGCTTGAACATCTGGAAGTTCTCAGTTCGCAGGTTATTGAAGCCTAGCTTGGAGAATTTTCAGCATTATATTGCTAGCATATGAGAAGGGTGCAATCATGCGGCAGTTTGAACATTCTTTGGCATTGTCTTTGGGATTGGAATAAAAAGTGATCTTTTGGAGACCTGTGGCCACTGTAGAGTTTTCCAAATTTTCTGGTATACTGAGCACAGTACTTTGATGGCATCATCGCTTAGGATTTGAAATAGCTGAGCTGGAATTCCATCATCTCCACTAGCTTTGTTCGTAGTGATGCTTCCTAAGGCCCACTTGACTTTTGCACTCTAGGATGTCTGACTCTAGGTGAATGATCAACCATAGTTGTTATCTGGGCCATTACGATCTTTTTTGTATAGTTCTTCTGTGTATTCTTGCCACCTCTTCTTAATATCTTCTGCTTCTGTTATGTCCATACTGTTTCTGTAATTTATTGTGCCTGCCTTTGCACGAAATGTTCCTTTCGTATCTCTGATTTTCTTGATGAGATCTCTAGCCTTTTCCACTGTATTGTTTTCCTCTATTTCTTTGCATTGACCACTTAGGAAGGCTTGCTTATCTCTCCCTGCTATTCTTCGGAACTCTGCATTCAGATGGGTGTATCCTTCCTTTTGTCCTTTGCCTTTAGCTTCTCTTCCTTCTCAGCTGTTTGTAAAGCCTCCTCAGACAACCATTTTGCCTTCTGCGTTTCTTTTTCTTGGGGATAGTTTTAATCACCACCTCCTTTACAATGTCAGGAACCTGTGTACATAGTTCTTCAGGCACTCTTTCAGACCTAATCCCTTAAATTTGTTACTTCCACTGTATAATTGTAAGGGATTTGATTTAGGTCATACCTAAATGGTCTAGTGGTTTTCCCTACTTTCTTCAATTTAAGTCTGAATTTGGCAATAAGGAGTTCATGATCTGAGCCACAGTCAGCTCCTGGTCTTATTTTTGCTAACTGTATAGATCCTCTCTACCCTGGCTGCAAAGAATATAACCAATCTGATTTTGGTATTGACCATCTGTCAATGTCCATGTGTAGAGTCATCTCTTGTGCTGTTGGAAAAGGGTGTTTGCTGTGACCAGTGCATTCTCTTGGCAAAATTCTGTTAGCCTTTGCCCTGTTTCACTTTCTACTCCAAGGCCAACCTTGCCTGTTACTCTAGGTATCTCTTGACTTCCTACTATTGCATTCCAGTCCCCTACGATGAAAGGACATCTTTTTTTTTGGGTGTTAGTTTTAGAAGGTCTTGTAGGCCATCATTGAACCATTCAGCTTTTTCGGCATTAATGGCTGGAGCACAGACATAGATTACTGTGATACTGAATGATTTGCCTTGGAAACAAACAGAGCTCATCCTGTCATTTCTGAGATTGCACCCAAGTACTACAATTCAGACTCTTTTTGACTACGAGGGCCACTCCATTTCCTCCAAGGGATTCTTGCCCATAATAGTAGATAGTCATCTGAATTAAATTTACCCATTCCCATCCATTTTAGTTCAGTGATTCCTAAAATGTCAATGTTCACTCTTGACCACTTCCAATTTGCCTTGATTCATGGACCTAACATTCCAGGTTCCTATGCAATACTGTTCTTTACAGCATCAGACTTTACTTTGATCACCAATCACATCCACCGGTTATTGTTTCTGCCCTGGCTCCATCTCTTCATTCTTTCTGGAGCTATTTCTCTACTCTTCTCCAGGAGCATATTGGGCACCTACTGACCTGGGGAGTTTATCTTTCAGTGTTATATCTTTTTGCCTTTCCATATTGTTCATGGGATTCTCCAGTGGACCACGTTCTGTCATAACTCTCTACCATGACCTGTCCATCTTGGGTGGCCCAACATGGCATGGCTCACAGTTTCATTGAGTTAGACAAGGCTGTGATCCATGTGATCAGATTGGTTAGTTTCCTGTGATTGTGGTTTTCATTCTTTCTGCCTTCTGATGGATAAGGATAAGAGGCTTGGAAGCTTCCTGATGGAAGGAACTAGCTGTGGGGGAATCTGGGTTTTATTCTCCTGGGCAGGGCACACTCAGTAAATCTTTAACCCAGTTTTTTGTTAATGGGCGGGGCTGTTTTCCCTCCCTGTTGTTTAGCCTGAGGCCGAACTATGGTAGGGTTAATGGCAGTAATTGTGACCTTCTTCTAAAGGACTTATGCCAGCACCTTTGTATTCAGTGTCCCTGACTCCGCGGCAGGCCACTGTCAACCCACACCTCTGCTGGAGACTCCTGGACACTCACAGCAAGTCTGGGTCAGTCTCTTGTGGGATCACTGCTCCTTTCTCCTGGGTCCTGGTGCACACAAGGGTTTTTTTGTGAGGTCCAAGAACCTGTTTCTCCAGTCTTGTGGAAGTTCTGTAATCAAATCCCACTGGTCTCCAAAGTCAAATTCCCTGGGGGTTCTCAGTACCTTTGTTGGATCCCAGATTGGGTCCTAGAACTTCCGTAACAGTGCAAGAACTTCTTTGGTATAACAGTCCTCCTTGGGTTGTCTGCTCAGTAGCTCTATGGTGGGTCTAATGGCGATCGCCTCCAAGAGGACTTACGCCACACACCATGGCATAAGTCTTCCCAGGTCTGCTGCAGCGAGAGTCCCTGTCCCCACGGCAGCCACTGCTGACCCCTGCCTCTGCAGGAGACATGCAAACACTCGGAGGTAGGTCTGGCTCAGTCTATGGGGTCTCCGGGTCCTCGTGTGCAGAAGGTTTTGTTTGAGCCCTCTGAGCATCTCCGGCAGATACAAGGTTTGATTCTAAACGCTAATTCGCACCTCCTATCGTATTGTCTGGGCTTCTCCTTTGCCCTTGGATGTGTGGCATCTTTTTTTGGTGGGATCCAACATTCTCCTGTTGATGGTTGTTTAGCAGTGAGTTGCAATTTTGAAGTTCTTGCAGGAGAAGATGAGCGCTTGTCCTTCTATTCCGCCGTCTCGGACAATACCAATGTCGTCCACGGTCAGCCTAAATGGTGAGTCAGAAGAGGAAGTTAGAGAATCCTTAGTAGAGATGAACTTGTAATTATTTTATTTGTTTAAATGTACAGAAAAAAAAAAAGTAAATGGCCACAGAAACTTGGGTTACTAAATAGTGATAGAAGAAGGAGGGAAGATACTGGAAAGTCAAGACAATAAAAGTACATGAGAAATTTATTAGTCCCAAGTTTAATGCAATTCCAGTTTAGTGCTGTACTTTCATGTTTGGGCCTTCCTGGTTTGTTAGATGATTAAAATAAGGCAAATCTATTTTATTTTTACAACAGTACAATACAGTATTATCATAAGGCAGAGTCTGAAACATTTCTTCCAATCAGCATACCACTGTGAGTTTAACTTCTGGAATGACTATAAAACCCCAAAACAAAAAGAGTATAACAAGAAAATGGGAATATAAAACCAGTTGGGAACACAGAGCAAAGTGACAGAGGTAGATGGGGAGTATAATGTCTGAATGATACAGACAGAGAATCATTATTTTCATAATAAAATACTGAGTTTATACATAATTGTGGCTATGAAGTATATCAAAGTAATGATTCTCTCGCAAAAAAATAAATAGATCCTTGAACAGATTTTCATACTAATTTTAGTCTTTGCTTTCCAAAAAAAGCTTTTTTTATTGGGAAACTAATTACATTTCTGGTCTAATGATATTTTGCTTCTAAATATAATTTGAGCTTGATTACTAATTGGTATGATTTTCTGGTTCTTCTAGATTTTTAAAATTCAATTTGATTGCATTACTCTGATTTTGATGAACATGTCTTAAGTTCAAGGGACCCTCCTAGTTTAAAAGATAATGAGAAATATTATAAAAGCTATATCAATAATGTTTTAAATGTGAAACATATTTCTATTGTAGTCTAGATAATTGGTTTTAGACTAAGAACAAGTTATTTTTCATACATGTATGTCTGATTTTTTTCCCTTAGAGCATTTTAGCACAGACTTTGATATTGTATCATGTAATTGTACTATCTCTTCTCCATTATTTACATCCATAACCACTATTATAAGTTAGTTATTATAGAAAATTCTATAACAGAGTATTTGAATCACATGCTAAATAAAATACTCCAAATAAGTGAACATATATTTACAATGCATATTTACTTTGGAAACCTAAGATTGTGAAATGGACGCTTAAAATCTAATTGATGCCACCTTATATTTACCAACAAAGTCTTTCTTATGACTAAAGTAATCAACAAAAATCTTTGATCTCAATGAAGATACTACCCCTTATGGTGACTCTGCACATTCCCCACATTATTTTAAAATATTTTAACATTCAACTGTTGAGGCTGACAATTATTAATCTGATTGTAAATGAGAAATATTTTTTAAAGCATCATTTATTTTTTGGTATAGTATAGACAGCAATGAATCAATGCCAATAAAATCTTCTGAACTCAAGATATTTCGAACTCTCCCAAATGGGAAAAAAAAAGAACATCCCCTTATAAATTCTGAAATCTTAGTAGTGGGATAGAATGCATTGGAATAAAGAATACCTGAGCATTCCTTAGAGGCATAATATATGGACTGTTTGCCATTTTCATATACTGCACTTCTTACCACTTGAATCACAGGGATTAGTTTCAGGATGAGTACACTCAGGAGGGAGTAATTCCATCCTGCCTCAAATTCAACCTATTAGTTAAGTCAAGAATTGTTCTTTATGGCTGACATATTCCAGTGTCCCTCTTCCCCAAACCAGAAAGCTATACCTAAGAAAGACATTATGATGTTTGGAGGGGGGAGAGAAATTAGGGAACCACATTTTGAAACTTGTGTTTAGATCACTATCTTTGGTATTTCTAAGAAAAAAAAAATCACGTTGCTGTGGTTTCAAAAGCTCTTTGTAGCAAACACGTTTCAGAAGTCATCATGGGAACACAATGTTATACAACACTGTTTTCTTCTTTTTTTCTTTCCCCAGCTAATTTTTACTTTCTTCACTGGCAGAAAACCAATATGTAACAGCTGTATGATTTATGCAATAATTGATGCAAAACCATACTGAATCCCCTGGCCATTCACCATATCTTTTGACAATTAATATCAGTAAATGCAGCATGACTTGGTTTCTCAAACATGCAAGTAAGGCCACTTTCAGTGTGCTGGAACATCACGTGAGACCGCAGACTGATGTTTCTGTGTTGCCTGTTCGGGTCGGAAAGCCGGGAAATGGTACTGTTTCTCTTTAATCACTAGAACAATGCAGTTTTTACTGATCTGTTGACTATGGACAAGTACCAAACAATTGTGCCTGATTCTCATCTGGAATTAGAAGCTCCTTTCAGGTTAGAGGACAGGTTGGGACTTCTTAGGGCAGGAAGCAGATATAGTTCTGTGACTGCTCCTTGTGGCACATCACAAATGATGGCCAATGCTTCCTTGATTCTGAACTTGTAAAATCTTCTCCTCTTAGTATTAACAGACTCTTTTCACCCACAACTATAAACTCTCAGATATTCTTGAAAGCTTGTTATGCTAAATTTACTCTCAACCAACAACAAAAAAAATATCTGAAGAAAATTAAACATTTGTCAGACTTTAAGAATCATTTATGTCTTAAAAACTCAAATGTAAAAGAATGTTTTGTCATGTTTCATCATCGGCTCTGGGAAGTCCTCACAGGTACCCTTCCCATCAAAAGCAATCCTGTACCCTGCATACAAATTTATGGTGAAACCCACAGTCTGTGAGGCTTTCAGGGGCAGTCTCTCTCTAGCCAGGTGAACTCTGAGGTCCTTGCGAACCTAGAGGAACTGTCGCTACCACTGTCATCAGCACCATCACTGCTACCACCATGCCAGCAAATCCAGAAGTTACTACACAAGTCAAGTCAAATGAGGCTTCATGATTGAGACAATATGCTACCACTTACTGGTGTGTTCCAAACCTTCGCTCTTGGGGAGAACTCACTGCTGGCTATAATTTTTTTTCTAAAAGACAACTCTTAAAAGTTTTAAAGTACAATGTTTTATAATGATTACTCTATTAAAAAAATTTTTAATCACTCTTCCTTTGAAAGCAGTGAATACTCTACAATAGAGGTTAGAAAAGATGTTTTGTAGTTCTAAAAATTTAAATAAATTCCTTGGAGAGATTCAGAATTGATAATGGGAGGAGAAAGATAAAAGATAGCAATAAATATTTAAAAAAATAGAAGTGGAATAAATGAAAAGTTTTTAATCACCATATGCTTCGGATTCCTTACTTTTAAGACTTGAGTACTCTGCTAACACTACAGACATGTTGCAAGTGTCAGTGTTCAAAATAAAATATGAAACCAAACACTCCTTAATACGAAGAGGATTACATAATTATTTCAATGCAACAGAGAAACAATACTGAGGAGTACAGTTTACTCTTGAATCACAAACAACACTAACTATTACGTATTCTGCTTTAAGAATACTCAATATATTAAACATTGGGATTCAGAAGAAAATGTCAAAGAAAATTAGAAGTAAGAGGAACTTCAAAGATCATTGACTACAAGCTGCTACTACTATGACAAATAAATGAAAATCAATGAAACCTGAAAACTTTCTGTACTTCAGCATTCTTGATTCAACCGAGTTGTAGAAGTTATTAGTCATCAGAAAGGAATTTAGATGAGGCAAGAATCAACTTTACTTTTTTCAAAAGACATGTTATATTTGAGATATTTGGGAATTATCCTAATTTTTTTCAAGATTAAATGAAAGTTTTGGTCAAATAATGGGCAACAAAGTAATTAATTTTCTCATTTAATTGACCAAATGATTTATTAGAGGTTACCTTTAAATATTAGTTTGTCAAGTTAGAACATACTTAAAAGTTACAAGATTATTTGTCCACAACCTCTTAGGAATGCATCTGTAATATGAAATGAGGTATGTCTCTGGAACATCATAAGGCAGTGATCAACATCTTAACAATACCCTCGGTAAATACAATAAAGAACTTAAAATATTTCTGATATCATTCCAAAACCCATGTCTATTGTAATCCAAATGCAATTCAGAGAAGCAAGTTGCCGAGTTAGCAGAGCAAAATGCTGAGTTAGGAGAACCAAATGGCATTTCGTTTGTGTTTGACTGAATATTATTTGTAGCATGAAATTCTTAACCTGTAAACCATGGACAGGATTAACAGGAATGTGCACTCTACTGTTGATTTTAGAAGGTGTCCGAGACTTAAAAGGAATCTTTTTTAGAATTGTGACAGTAACATAAATACAATGAGTCACAAATGTGAATAACATAGGTAATTTTAATTTTATAGTATCCACATTAAAAATTAGGTGAAAGCAATTTTAATATAGTCTACTTAGCACAATATATCCAAAATATTGTTAGTTCAAATTGTAATCAATATAAAAATGATTGATGAGCAGCTTTACATTTTTTGGTACTAAATTTTTGAAGTCTAGTATGTAATACCTGCAGTGCATTTCAGTTTGGACTTGCCACACTGCACATGCTTAACTGCCACACATGGCTAGGGGCTCCCATAAGAGCAATGAAGATCTAGAGATGAGACCTGCAGCAGGCATCAGGAAATACATCACAAATATTATTTCTTTCTGTTGATCAACTGATATTTAGTGCCACTGAATTTTAAATGATCCTTTCCGATAATTACTACTATTTCTGTGCTTCAAACTAAGGGCCTATAGGAAATATTTAATGGTCAACAGATCTAGAGATTATCATCCTCTGAAAAGTGCCATTCTGAGAGGGAAGGATGCCTGAATGGACTACTGGATCTCCCACAAACAGAGAAAAGGAAATAGGCAGAGATTATGAAAACCTGCACTATTGAAATGGCTCTTAATTTCACAGAAAAATAACAACATGACAAAATGTCTAAGTGGAGTTGAGTATCTTTTGTATATATGTAAAAGGCAACATTCAGTAAACTGGCACAGCCTCTATGGAAAACATTATGGAGGTTCCTTATCAAACAAAAAAATGAGTTGCCATATAATCCAGCAACCCCACTCTGGACATATATCCAGAGAAAATTATAATTTGGAAGGGTACATGCACTCCAGGGTTTACAGCAGCATTATGTACAATAGCGAAGATATGGAAGCAACCTAAAACGTCCATTAACAGATAAATGGATAAAAAGATGTAGTACATGTATATACAACAGAATACTACTCAGCCATAAAAAAAGAATAATATAATGCCATTTGCAGCAACATGAATGAACCTAGAGGTTATCTTACTAAGTGAAGTCAGAAAAAGAAAGAAAAATACTGTATGTCATCACTTATATATGGAATCTAAAATATGACACAAATGAACTTATCTATGAAATAGAAACAGACTCACAGATACAAAGAAGAGACTGTGGTTGCCAAGGGGAAGGGAGAGTTGGAGACAGAACGGACTGGAATTTTGTGATTAGCAGATGTAAACTATTATATAGAGAAAGAATAAACAACATGATCCTTCGGTATAGCACAAAGAACTCTATTTAATATCCTGCAATAAACCATAATAGAAAACAATATAAGAAAGAATAAATATACATATAACCAAATCATTTTGCTGTATATCAGAAATTAACACAGTTTTGTAAATCAACTATACTTCAATAAAATACATTTAAAAAAAATAAGATTCAAGAGCTTGCGGAATCTTAGCAATTAAGAAACGCTCTTGAAATAGCAGATACTACAATTAAATTTTGCTTAAATGCAACTATACTGATGAATATACAAAAACTATGTACATGATAAAAGTTATAAATAATCTAATTTTTTTTCTGAGTTTGTCATACTGTTATAATCAACCCTATCAAAAGTTAACCTTTTTCAATACTTATCTGATCTCTTTATTTCATGGAGCCATGGTTATGAAGTGCTACAGAATCTTGAGGAGGTATCTTTCTTCTTTCTTTATCAGTTCAGTTCAGTTGCTCATTCATGTCTGACTCTTTGTGACCCCATGAACCACAGCACGCCAGGCCTCCCTGTCCATCACCAACTCCCAGAGTTTACCCAAACTCATGTCCACTGGGTCCGGGGATGCCATCCATCTCATCCTCTGTCATCCCCTTCTCCTCCTGCCCTCAATCTTTCCCAGCATCAGGGTCTTTTCAAATGAGTCAGCTATTTGCATCAGGTGGCCAAAATACTGGAGTTTCACCTTCAACATCAGTCCTTCCAATGAACACCCAGGACTGATTTCCTTTAGGTTGGATCTCCTTGCAGTCCAATGGACTCTCAAGAGTCTTCTCCAACAGCACAGTTCAAAAGCATCAATTCTTTGGCGCTCAGGTTTCTTCACAGTCCAACTCTCACATCCATACATGACTACTGGAAGAACCATAGCCTTGACCAGACGGGCCTTTGTTGACAAAGTAATGTCTCTGCTTTTTAATATGGTAATCTTTCTTTATAGGGCCCATATAATTAAAAAGGACACGAGGTATATTAACCCTCCATGGGTGGTGATAATCTGCTTTTTGTACTGCCATGTACAAGGGTATACAGTGTGATAGTAAAGACAGAGTGCTTGTCTTCAAGCACCTTCACCTCAGTTTAGGAAGAGATAAAAAGATGTACTAATATCTCCTAGACATTGAAATTCTGAGAGATTTCTTCCCTTATCTTGTAAGAAATCAACAGTAAACTGGTTTTATATCTTGAAAGCTGTGACAGGAAAGTCACATGTGGGTAGAAGTACTGGCAGTTCAGACAACAGTGCAACATGTTTGGCTGGCAAGAGGAGAAATCATTTTTTCATCTGATTCTGGTGATTTTCTTTTTAATTTAAGCTCTCATTGGTGATTGCACATCCACGATCCATCTGGTGGGTAGTGAAACTTTCAAGGGTGCAGCTGAGTCGGTCCTAGGGGAGCCACAAGATAGTGTAGATTCTGCAGAAAAGCCTCTGGAAGATGGGAAAAGCGAGCTAGGAACAGCATGGCTTCTCCCTTCTTTCTACTCTCTGTTCTACCCCCAGTGTTTCTGGCCACTCCTATATGTTGATACATGTATTAATATACATGTAGTAGGAGTTGAAAAGTTATTCAGGAAATCTGACCAATGTTAAAAAGCCAAACTAAATAATTCAGACACAAGAATTTTTCTTATTCCTCTTGAGAAGGTTTCTATACCTAAAATATTTCGGTCACTTCCTTTACTCTCTGTTTAAGATACTGACATGTTTCTCAGGTTTGCCAAGAGTGAGAATGAATCAGCTTTTATTACATGGATCGTATGCATGAGAGGCTTTGAGATATCCTAAAGTATTAATGTCTGAGTGTCAGCTCAATTCATCACACATTGATTTTTAAGCTAAAATATATTATTTATACTGTGATTGCTGCTTGGTATTTTCCTAAAGTGATCAAAATGATTACTCTGTATTTTCTCATTCCAGTTTGCAGTCTCTGGAGGACTGTAACTATTTATTATTGCCCTTATTTTTTATATTAAAAAACTAAAATGAAGAAAATTTAAACTTGATCACAGTGATTTAGTAACTTACTGATATAAGCCATATGGTATATTTTTTTCCTGTTTCAGTGTGCTTTTTTAAATAAGTTATTTTTCCTATATAATTTTTAAAAATTATTATTTATTCCTACTCTTAGTTTCATATATATGCATAATTATATACGCTGCTTACATACTGCTCACAATTTCTTACATATACAATTGCACTCCATTAATAAAATTTCCAAGTGAATAAACCATGAGTCAGCAATGTAACTGATCTTCTGTTTCATTATTGGCTTAAAGCACAAACTTCTGACTAAAGAAAAAAATATATTCCCTTAGATATAAAACACTGCTGCTCATAAGACTTTGTCCTTCCACTATGGAGATGTTAAGTAACAAACAAAATAATCAAACAAAAAATAATCAAATAATACTTATTTAAACCCATCAAACTTGAAAGGGTATATGTTTAGAATGATTTACTAACCACTTCAAAAAAGCAGAATGCTAGACAATAATATTTCTTTACACATTTTTCAATAGATATTCATTGAATATCAGTATGAAGCAGTCACTAATGTGAAAGTTTATATAAATATAGGTAAGTAATTGTTTCTGCCTTTAAAGAGGTGAAAATCTGGTCACAGACTCTTGCAAAAATATCCAAAGGCAATGACAAAATATTGCACACACACTCACAGAAAAAAATCATCATGAGAGAGAGAAGTCTTATTTAAGAGAAGAATGTGAAGAGATACAGTTGGGAAGGGTTTTACAAAAGAGGATGCACTTGAGTTTTAAAAGTTGAAAAGGTGACCACCATCAGAACTTTTAAAAGAATTTTTATAGTCTAGGCAGGAATAAAGCACAAAGAACAGAAGTAGGAAACAGAAGGAAGTGCTCAGAAGAGCTGAGGCATATGGAGGAGGCTGTGATGAATAATGAGGTGAGAGGGCTCTCATCAGGGGGGAATCTCATAGGCTACTTCCTGAATAAAGATATTGATTATCATACTATGGAGTAGCTCTCCTGTGCTAGCCTGGAAAAGCTGTCTGCTCTCTAGGATACTGAGTTCATAAGGTCTGGGAAATAATACGTTCTCAGATCATAGATCCTGGACCCCCCAAAATTTTAATTCACACATTTAGGGCTTAACAAATGAGCAGTGGCTGACAGCTTTCTTCTTCAGTCCAGACCCTTCTAGGAGCCCCCTGGGTTTATCTGGGTCTACTCAAGAGTATCTGCAGATACCATTCTCTGGGATTTGGGAATTTTTCCTAAACTTAGACTGAACATTCCACAAGAGTTAATGTATCTTGCACAGTCCTGACCAAATCTGTCAGGCAATCCTAAATATTTCAGACTGTTCAGAAAGCTGGATAATGTGTGTGAAACTAGAACGCATCTGCTGGACGAATAAGGTACTATGTCCTCCCTTATTATAGTTAAGGATTCAAATGATTTCAGTTTAATTTCATGGAACTGTGTCTGAGCCACTACCGTGTATTAACACACGGGCTAAGGGCTAGGTGGAATACAAGGTTGAAAACGGACACTTCACTACCCTCAAAGGTCATGAGCCCGAACTAGGTTAGATGGTACACTTGTATGCTTAACCCCCAATGGCCAGTGATATAATAGCTGGAAACTAGAGGAACAAGGGATTCTTTTCTGCTCTTTCCTTTCTCTGTTGTAGTTACAGAAATAATCATATGTAAGAGGCAGAAGATTCTCAAAGTTATAGTAAAGCAGAGCAACAGTACAGAGAGACAATCTCCACCATTAGCTGTGGTCTCTTCCAACAGTCAGCGTCTAGACAACATCAGAGCTTTCTGCCAGGAATGTGGGCTTATAAAAATGAGGGAAAAAAGAACTCCACAAATGACATAACAAGATATACCAATTATTACTACATAATAAACCACACAACACTTAGTGGTTCAGAGCAGTAACTTCTCTTGGCTCACAGTTCTGTGTGTAAGGTGGCTAGTTAGCTAATCTCCACTTGGCTCACTCATGCTGCTACAGTTGGCGGGTGGGTCAGCCACTCACCAAATTTGGATGGCCTTATTCACATGTGTGCCAACTGACATATTATTGGCCAGGGTGACAGAAACAGCCTCTGAGGCCCTTAGACTTAGAGCAGGCACACTATGCATTCTACTGGCCAAAGAAAGCTACACAGTCAGCTGAGATTTCAAAAGTGGGGAAACAGATGCTGTAAAGTCACATTGTGAAGACTCTGGATACAGGAATGAGAGGAGAACTGTGGTCATATTTGCAGACTACCAAATAAAAGGATTGAGAAAAATTTTTAAATAGCACTGCACATTTCTACATTTTTTCCCACCATATATGTTTTATAGTAATACATTGTTTATTATTCAGTTGTGTCTGACTCTTTGCAACTCCATGGATTGCAGCATGTCCTTCACTATCTCCAAGAGTTTGCCCAAACCCATGTCCATTGAGTCGGTGATGCCATCCAGCCATCTCATCCTCTGCCGTCCCCTTCCCCTCCTGCCTTCAATCTTCCCCAGCATCAGGGTCTTTTCTAATGAGTTGGCTCTTCTTATCATAGTCAAAGTATTGGAGTTTCAGCTTCAACAACAATCCTTCCAGTGAATATTCAGGGTTGATTTCCATTAGGATTGACTGGTTTGATCTCCTTGCAGTCCAAGGGGCCTCTCAAGAGTCTTCTCCAACACCACAATTCAAAAGCATCAATTGTTAAGTGCTCATATTTCAATATAACAAAACCTGAAATGGCTGGCAGTGTGACAAGGAAGGGCATTGGCTGAGGGTAGATTAACTAAAAACATGCTTGAAATATAGTTAAAGGGTGACTAAATTCATCAAGGAAAGAAATACAACTTTTGCAACAATCCATATGATTGAAGAGTTTCCATGAAAGTCTAAAAGGAATCATTTGAAACCTAACTATTCTTTAGGCTCCACTGTGTTCATCATGCGTAAGATTTTATAACACCATCCTATGGCTGATCTATAAATATGTAAAGAATAGTTTCTCTTTCTAATATCCTTCAATCCAATTCCAAAACATGGTTGTTTGCTTTTATTTATGTATTATTTGTGGCTGGGTTGGGTCTTCCTTGCCTTGTGCAGGGAGTGGGGGCTACTCTCTCGTGGGGTGCAGCAGGTGTGGTGTATGGGCTTAGTTTCTCTGTGGCATGTCAGATCTTCCCAGACCAGGGATTGAACGCATGTCCCCTGCATTAGCAGAAGGATTCTCAACCACTGGACCATCAAGTCAGGTTGGTTGCTTTCTTTATGATTTGTCGTCATATCTTTTCTATATGTTTCTGTCCAATTTTATTACTGAAAGACACCATGACGTGGCACAAGGGATGTGGCATTAATGCTGCCTGTGTCATAAGGATACTGGGTTCTGCCTAAGAATAAAAACCTGCATCCCCAAACAAGTTCTTCAGCCAGTCTGTGAGACGGATCAATCTGCTGACACTTGGACCTTCGCTAAGAGTCACTCATTGTAAGCCTCCAGCCCTTCAGGCTGGCAGAAGTGCTGTAATTGGACTCAAAGTCCGAAAGAAGCCTTGCTGGTGGCTGCAGTCCAGTTCTGAGAGTGCAAGGCAGGGGTGATGATTTTGAGCATATGCTAGAGCCAGTTGTGGTGGGAAAAAGGCAGGGCTCCTGCTGCCACTGTTGATCCTTCTGAGATGGAAAGGACAAGATTTATGGTGGGTTCCACAGCCTTCAAAACAGGCCAGCAAGCTCCATGTGTTCTTTCTCTGATTGAAAGCCTGGATACACACTGTGTATCTAAGTTGGCCTAGGTAAAATAGCTCGGCTGACCCATATTTACATTTCGCTGCTGGAGTCCTAAACACAACTAGGATGCGCCCAGTGGCTGGTCTTGGCACACAGCGCAATGTTTGTGTTTTTCTTCCCTTGGTGCCCCAGACGTTAGCTTCATTTCTGATTGGCATTAGCATCTGCAGCTGTTTCTGCTCGTCTCCCCATCTCAGGCCTCTCGGTGATAGCACCGCTTTATGTCATCCATTCATTCTTCATCAAACATTCCTGAAAATCTGCTCTGCAGTGAAATTAAAAAAAAAAAAAAAAAACTCTCAAGATAAGAATATTTTCTTAATTTTCTGTGACAAGTAGTCATAAAAGCCAAACAAATCTGTTCTTCTTTCAGTTCTCACATCTTTCATTTGGAGACAGCTGAGCGCAAGGAAGACTGTGTGATGATTCCTGTAGTCCCAGCATGCTGACCCACAGACTGTGAACAAAATGCAATTTCAGTTCTGTCTTCTCCTAGATGTATCCTTCCCCAAGAAAGTAAGGTTTAGTCCACTCAGTTGTGCCTGACTCTTTGCAATCCTGCGAACTGTAGGGCTAGGAATCTAGCCCACCAGATTCCTCTGGCCAGAAATTCCCTACTCCTGATGAAAATTCTGACAGTCACAGGGCTTTTGTTCCCACTCATTCTTAGATAACACAACATCTTAAAATATTGGTAAGTCAAAAAACAGTTTCATTTCAGTATACAGAGTATCTACTGATACATTCTGATCACTAAAACTTCAACCCAGATCTGCTTCACGGAGTTGGGTGTTCTGCCCTCCACCTGTCCTGGTCAAGATTTTCCTACACTCACTAGCTGCAGTGAATGAAGAGATCAGATGGTTCTTATTTGGACTGGTGCCATCTCAGGCTGACAGTTTTCTCTGGCCTTGAAGGAAGACAGAAGTCAGCTTCTATTGGGCCTTGCGGAGTTTCCCTCGTGGGCTCCTGAGTCCCAAAGAGCCCAAATCCCTGGGGAAATGGACCTCTATGCTGGTGGGCAGAGGGACATTCCACAGTGCATCTTCTTTCTTCCGCTGCCGAGGTCTTCTGCCCCTTGTGTGGCGCTGTGGGGCAGGAGCCAAAAGTCTCATGTTGGCTCCTTTGCTTTAAATGGACCATATCTGATTCACAAGAAGTGGTGGTATGTTCTGTGAGAACTCTGAAAGTTTAAGCAGAGCCAAGGCAGTGTTCTTCTGCATCTAGTGGTATCACATCAAGAGGTTCTCTCAAAGATCACCCAAGGCTTGGGCTTCGAAATTAGCGTGCTCCAAAATTTAACTTTGAGGGCTCAAAGCAAATCATCAACTTTCTACAAAGAGATCTCCTTACAGTCCCTTTCCAAGGTCTCTGGTATTGTTTTTATGCCCTTGATTTGGCAGAGGGGTGCAAGAGTCACGGTTTTTGGGTTCTATTTCCTTTAAAAAATTAGGATATGAAGACAAGGACATAAGTTGTCCACACTATCTGTCATCCAATACTTTTCCTTAGGGTACCTCAGTGGAAACTGAAGCAGGCACGGTTCCATACTAACTTATTACACTCAGTAGATAACTTTGCAGTAACAATTTAATCTTCTGGATCTGTATTTTCTCCTTCATAAAAAGAGAAGGGTGAAGCTCAATATCTAGAGCCCTTTCCAGCTCTCAGACTTGAGGTTTTTGAAGTTAAGATTCTACAGACAGTGTAACACAATGGAAAACACACTGAGATGGCTGTCAAGAAATATAATCCCCGCTGTAATCTAAGCAACCATTTCAATGACATTGTAAAAGTCTTCTAATTTTTCTGGGACTTAGTTTTCTAACATGCAACGGGGGAGTGGGTACTGGATGACTTGTAAGAATCTCACTCAGAGATTATTTACGGTTTCTGAAGATTCCCTCTATTATAAACCCTTATTTCATCACTTACAAAATAAGATTTTAAAACAGGAAAAATATCACAACTAAGCACAAAACTTAGCTGAGAAATTTCCTGGCCCGAAAAATCTTAATAAAGGATGCAATATTTAAGATCATTAATATTTTGGAAGGCTACACAGTGGGCATCTTTGGAATCTGAAAACTTGGTTTCTGGTTCTACTTTTGCTTCTTCCCCAGCTGCATAAGCAAAGATGAATCACCAAATCTCTTTAAATTTCACTACCATTATTAGTAGTAGTACAGTTCAGTCACTCAGTCGTGTCCATCTCTGAGACCCCATGGACTGCAGCACGCCAGGCTTCCTTGTCCATCACCAACTCCCAGAGTTTATTCAAACTCAAGTCCATCCAGTCGGTGATGCCATCCAACCATCTCATCCTCTGTCGTCCCTTCTCCTCCTGCCTTCAATCATTCTCAGCATCAGTGTCTTTTCCAATGAGTCAGTTCTTCTCATCAGGTGGCCAAAGTATTGGAGTTTCAGCTTCAGCATCAGTTCTTCCAATGAATATTCAGGGTTGATTTCCTTTAGGATGGACTGGTTCAATCTCCTTGCTTCCAAGGGTCTCTCAAGAGTCTTTGCCAACACCACAGTTCAAAAGCATCAATTTTTCGGTGCTCAGCTTTCTTTATAGTCCAACTCTCACATCCATACATGACTACTGGAAAAACCATAGCTTTGACTAGACGGACCTTTGTTGGCAAAGTAATGTCTCTGCTTTTTAATATGCTGTCTAGGTTGGTCATAACTTTCTTTCCAAAGAGCAAGCGTCTGTTAATTTCATGACTGCAGTCATCATCGGCAGTGATTTTAGAGCCCCCCAAAATAAAGTCTCTCACTGTTTCCATTGTTCCCCCATCTATTTGCCATGAAGTGATGGGGGTCTTAGTCTTCTGAATGTTCAGTTTTAAGCCAACATTTTTACTCTCCTCTTTCACTTTCATCAAGAGTCTCTTTAGTTCCTCTGAGCTTTCTGCCGTAAGAGTGATATCATCTGCATATCTGAGGTAATTGATATTTCTCCCAGCAATCTTGATTTCCAGTTTGTGTTTCATCCAGTTCGACACTTCACATGATCTACTTCATATGTACTCTCCCCATACATATACATGGGTGCTTCCCTGAGAGCTCAGTTGGTAAAGAAACTGCCTGCAATGCAGGATACCCCGGTACGATTCCTGGGTTGGGAAGATCTGCTAGAAAAGGGGAAAAGCTACCCACTTCAGTAATCTGGCCTCGAGAACTAATCCATGGTGTCGCAAAAAGTCAGATAGGACTGAGTGACTTTCACATGGAACTTCCCCAGTAGCTCAGAGGGTAAAGCGTCTACCTGCAATCCGGAAGACCAGGGTTCGATCCCTGGGGGTCAGGAAGATCCCCTGGAGAAGGAAATGGCAATCTACTCCAGTACTCTCTCCTGGAAAATCCCATGGACAGAGAAGCCTGGTAGGCTACAGTCCATGGAGTCACAAAGAGTAGGACATGACTGAGTGACTTCACTTTCACTCTGCATATAAGTTAAATAAGCAGGGTGACAATATACAGCCTTGACGTACTCCTTTCCCTATTTAGAACCAGTCTGTTGTACCATGTCCAGGTCAGGAACCTGACCTGCTTACAGATTTCTCAGAAGGCAGGTTGGGTGGTCTGGTATTCCCATCTCTTTCAGAATTTTCCACAGATTGTGGTGATCCACACAGTCAAAGATTTGATATAGTCAATAAAGCAAAAATAGATGTTTCTCTGGAACTCTCTTGCTTTTTCAATGAACCAGCAGATTTTGGCAATTTTGATATCTGGTTCCTCTGCCTTTTCTAAATCCAGCTTGAACATCTGGAAGTTCACAGTTCATATACTATTTAAGCCTGGCTTAGAGAATTTTGAGCATTACTTTGCTAGCATGTGAGATGAGTGCAACTGTGTGGTAGTTTGAGCATTCTTTGGCATTGCCTTTCTTTGGGACTGGAATGAAAACTGACCTTTTCCAGTCCTGTGGCCACTGCTGAGTTTTCCAAATTTGTTGGCATATTGAGTGCAGCACTTTTATAGCATCATCTTTTAGGATTTGAAATAGCTCGAATGGAATTCTATCACCTCCACTAGCTTTGTTCGTAGTGAGGCTTCCTAAGGCCCACTTGACTTCGCATTCCAGGATGCCTGGCTCTAGGTGAGCCATCATGCCATCATGGTTATCTGGGTCATGAGGATCTTTTTTGTACAGTTCTTCTGTGTATTCTTCCCACCTCTTCCTGATATCTTCTGCTTCTGTTAGATCCATACCATCTCTGTTCTTTATTGTGCCCATCTTTGCATGAAATGTTCCGTTGGTATCTCTAAAATATCTTGAAGAGATCTGTAGTCTTTCCCATTCTATTGTTTTCCTCTATTTCTTTGCATTGATCCTTGTGGAAGACTTTCTTATCTCTTCTTGCTATTCTTTGGAACTCTGCACTCAAATAGTTACATCTTTCCTTTTCTCTTTTGCCTTTTGTGTCTTTTCCTCTCTCAGCTATTTGTAAGGCCTCCTGGGACAACCATTTTGCCTTTTCCATATTTCTTTTTCTTGAGGCTGGTCTTGATCACTGCCTCCTGTACAACATCACGAACCTCCATCCATAGTTCTTCAGGCACTCTATCAGATCTAATCCCTTGACTCTATTTGTCACTTCCACTGTGTAGGGATTTGATTTAGGGCATACCTGAATGGTCTAGTGGTTTTCCCTACTTTCTTCAATTTAAGTCTGAATTTGGCAATTAGTAGTAGTAATAATAATAATAATATTGTAAAGTAACTAGCCTCCAACTAATAAAAATAAAAAAATAAAAAAAAGAATACAAGCAAAATAATAATAATAATTGACAGGGCTGATTTGAGGATCGTATGACAGAAATTTTGATAGTGGTATTTATAGTATGAAATGAATGTTGATTGTTAACTTTAAATATATTCAGTAATCTAGAAAGAAAACAATTATTTTTCTACTTATTCAGAATGGTGATGACACAGTAACTTTGTGATTATTACCTAAATGTACAAGCCTGTAATACAACCAGAAACATGATGGGTATTAAAACTGAGGGCCAGAAATTAAAGCAGATCCTGAATGTAGTGAGGGATACATTCTAAGATCTTTGTGAATCTACTGACTGGCTAAGCTCTTGATTTTCTCTCAAATCACATTTTAGTCAGGCCACATGCCATATCCCTGAGACTATCCCCATGTGAGTAGTTGAAACACTGACTAGAACATTCCAGTCATACTTTATCACAAGGAGTGGGGTATTCTTGTTCATGTCTGGGTCAAATCATCACTAAACTAGACATTTTACTCTTTAATGTCCCTAAACTTCTATTAGTATCTCAGTAGGAGCCATTGTTCTTTTAAATTCCTTGATATCTGCTTCACATTCAACCTCAATATTATGCTTTCTTTTTAGGGGGAATATAAAAGAAAATGTTTGCTTTTATTTGTTACAGTTTTTTAAAATCTTTTTAAAAGAATTATTATGGAAGTTTATATATTACCTAGGTGAGACAATTTCATTCTCTGGTGGATGACTCAAATTCAAGCCTTTGCAAAATGACAAATATCATCTAATACATCCTAAAATCTCTAAAGTCCTGACCATTGAATCTTCAGTGCCAAAGTCTACTACCATATCTAACAGCTCACCATGAACAATTTCCTTATTAGTTCAATTTCCCTGTTTTTAATCACACCTCTCTTCAAAACTCCAACATCTCTGCTTTCTCCCTTTTAGTCGATAATCTCACTTATTTAATTAACTGAGAAAATGAAAATAACCCTATTTCCCAAAACCAATTACTGACCCATCCAGTGACTTCTGTCCTGAAAGCAACCCCCATGCCCGCCTACGTCACCATTTCCTCTTCTCTCCTGAACTGTGCCCACCAGCAGGCAAAGCGGCTGAATTCTCCCCACATCTGAGTCCCTTTTTTGACCACGACTCCTTTTCCTTTTCTGCCCCATTAGTCTCATCTGCTTCTCTTCTAAACTGCTGCCAGTGCTTAATGTATCTCCTCTCATACACTCTCCTGAACCTACCCTAGCCTGGCTGAAATTCCTACCACACCAAATATCCTGTCCTGACTAACAATGACTTCCATCTTGCAAGATCAGATAAGTGCTTTCTATGTCCTCACATTTCTCAAATGATTCCCTTACTCAAACAGTATTTTCACAATTGATGGTTACTTTCTTCTTCAAAATCTCTTGTCTCTTAAGTTTCTGAGAAACCCCACTCTTCTGATGTACTTTCTGATATTTTAACTGCACTTTCTTAAGTCTTCTTTGTTGAACTTTTTCCCCAACCTAAATGTTAGACTAGCCAAGAGGTTGACCTCATATTCTTTCTCTTCTCTGTTTACACAGACTCCCTTGATTGTATCTTATATCCGTTTTCTTCTCCAAGTACACATACTTCACCTACTATTATGGCTTTAAAGAAAATGTAAGTGTAGATGAATAGTAAATTCATATAGTAGGTCTCTAGCTTTTCCTGAGGTCCACACTTGCAAAGCCAGCTGCTACTTAAGATTTTCATGAAAAATGTATACTAGGCACCTCAAATTTAACACAACAAAAACAAGGTTCATTTTTATCAACGGATAAGCCATTTTTCCCTAGTCGTCTCCATCCAAGTAAATGACACCCCTTCCTATGAGGTTATTCAAACCAAAAGCCAAGCAGTCACCTATGACTGTTCTCTTTCCTTCACATCTCATATCTAGTTCACCAGCTAAGTCAATTTGGCTTTGTACTGAGATTATAATCTTGCTCATTTCTCTCTGTATCAACTATATCACTTCAGCGCAGGCCACTCTTTTTCTAACTTGATTTTAGCTATAGCCGCCCTACTGGTGCCTTTGCTTCTCCCCTTATCCACAGTCAACGCATTGTCCATTTAGTCTGTGTCTGATGGCATAACTCTTCTTGAGACCTTCTAATGCCTTGACATTGCTTTTAAAACAGAATGTGTGCAAACTAAACAAAATTCAACTTTCTCACATGAAAATAAATTTCATTTTTGTTAAAGAACAGAGATTATGGATATATAAACTATATATGTTTATATGGACATGTATACATACACATAGCAAGATACTGAATAAATCAAGTCAAGTTAAACTATTGTTTTTATTTCTTATAATAAATTATTATCTTTAATTAAAAGCCAGCTGATAAGTACACAAAGAAGAATAAAAAGGTGTCATAAAATGTTAAGATAACATGATATTTCTAAGAGCTTTTGTGTTTTGAATTAATTTCTTCAGATTAAGTACCCAGGTTCCAAGAAACGGCCATTCCTTCAGCCACCCATCCCTCATTAGAGTGACTTGAACAGGAAAAAAAATGTATATATATGAATGAAGTAATGACATATACATATATCAAGTATACACACATATATATATAAATATATATGAAGTAATGATCTGACTCAACAAATTTTTCTATTAGTAGTCAGTCCCTTTTTGCTAGTCTCCAAGTCAAGACTCTTCATGTTATCCAACAGTGGAATGGAAGGGACCCAAGAAGTGACAATCTACATTATAAAGCTTTCAAAGGAAATTTAAACTCTTGCTTATTTACTCATCTGTGCATATCCTCTATTAACTGATGTAAAATTTATCAAAATAATCAAATCTCCAAGAAATCATAAAGGGTGTGAAAATCATCACTCACAAACAATGCCTTTTTTCTTCATAGACATTCCTAGCTCCTGGTGAGTCTGAGACTTTTCTAATCCTCCTGAGTGTGTGAATAAGGGCACATTATTCAGAGCTAAAACATTCCACCTTCCCAAGCATTTCAATTTGAAATCAAGATAGTGCTCCAGTGTTTGTTCAGTAACCATTAAATGTCCCACCACTGGAAAGGATTTCTGTACTACATCGTGTACTGGGCTTTGGGCCAAAAACTTCCCACTGTAGATGTTCCCATTGGCCTCTATAAGGGAGAAATAATTTTACCCTAAACTTTAATTAGGAAGAAAATGGTGATAAAACTGGTTAGCCCTTTCCTCCCATGCTGGGCAAAGCAACCATCACATCTCTAAATGAATAAAACTCTGTACCTAAAATTTTGCCATTGACTACTGAAGTAATGAGAGCTATTTCCCTCCTGGCTGGCTTTCCCCATCTCAGATTCCTTTCCCTCACGGGGGATGGGGCCAACCCACCATGAGGCAAGGCCACTCTCGTTCTCCCGCTGCAACAACTGTTGGGACCGAGCCATGGAGGAGACACTGCGGGAAAGCAATCAAGACAACAGAGTGAGTTAATTTTGTGCTGTCAGAATAAAGCTTCACAACTCACGGGTGTGAGGAACTGACAAGGAAACCTTGCAGTCAAATCAGCTTCTCTGCTCATCAAAGAGCCCCTTCATCCCTGGAAATGATATAAACTTCAAACCCAATCACAATCTGGTTCATTTCCTGTTGCGCAAAGGAACTCATTCATAACTTTCATTTTAATGGTTTTAACATAAACAGTCTCCTCGCCATCATAAATTCACCAGTTCAGATTTGAAAGATAAACTCTGTAACAATGGTTAATAATTTCAAAGGATATGTTTATAAGAGGAAGCTCATCATTGTGTGGGAGTGTGTGTGTGTGTGTGTGTATAAATGGTGTAAATGGTGGGGGAGAGAGACAGTGGAAAGAAAGGGAAGGGAAACTTCCTACAAAATGAAATTGTTTCGCAGAACAGAAACACTTCCCAGCAACCCAAGTAGATCAGCCATAAATAAATTTCAAATGAACACCTCAGTAGGCAACTCTGAACCCTCACAGGCTGATCTGTTAACTCTATACCATCCTTCTGGGTTATGGGGTCGCAAAGAGTCGGATACAACTGAGTGACTGAACAACAACAATAACAATCCCATACTTCCAGTAACTCTCTATTACTCATATCAACAGTCGAGATATTTAGAACAGACATTAGAATATCTGGCTCATAAATCCCGTCTCAGTCAAAGCATGTGGTGACTTACATAACCTAGGAGGGCCATGCATTTTGGCTTGTGTGACTCAATGACCCACTAGTGACTTTATTTTACCACCTCCTCCCTGTGACTAAAGAGAAATAGTAGCAAAATTAATGGCAAAATAGCTGCATAAAATATGTAGCCTGAGCTGTGATAATGTATCTAATTACAGTCCAAGAAGTCCTCATGAATATAATGCTCAAAGAAGGAACTCGTTCCTTTAATTATATATGCAGGAAAGATGGCTAAGGGTCTGAGAACACTGATTATTGTCATTTTATACTTTTGAGGAAGCCTGGTAAATTGCCCATTAGGGATTAAATATAAAGAGCATAGACTGTAGTTCTTGCTTCTATTTATGATGCAGTAATTATATAGATGTAAATATATTTCAGTGCCATTTCTTTTTTGCTCGAGTACCTCCATCTGCATCATGGTGTTTAAGTTGTACTTTTTCTATATTCTTTACTTTGACATGGCCAAAATAATCTACAATGTACATCTATATTTGATGCTTTCTTGTCTAAAATGCAAACAGAATCCTTTAAAAGCTAGTTTTCTGGGCATAAAGAATCACTAGTACTCAGCAAGCAGGTGGCAGATAAGCTCACGGAGTTATCATGCCTATTTGTACATGGTATATGAATCTTCCAAATGAACAGGAACAACCTAGCTGAATCACTGAGATTCTCCTTGGGATGACAAAAATGCAAATTACACACATGCAATTTTCAACAGTGCAAGTACTGGCAAATATTAGTGCAACAAATACAAATCAAATTCAGAGTACTTTTCAGTACACTATTCAGCTACACTATAAGCTAATTCTAAACGTGACATGCCCTTGAGAATAAAATATTTTAACAAATTAATTTTATTTGGGTTGATTCTACTGCAGCCTTTTCTTGCAAGAGAAATGCACTCCAGATATATATATCACAATTTGTTTCCATCTTTGTTGGATGAGTAGAAGTAAAATACAATTTGGGAAGAAGAAAAGAAAAACAAAAAATCTTTTCCCAGGGTCATGCTAAGAATACAACAATTTTATAGAGACACAGACATGCTGGTATGTAAGTTCCAGTTTGGCAAACTTGAACAAAGCCAAAGATGGATGAATCCTGTCCCCAACACACCTTAAAAGTTGTCACTAATCAAAAAACAGATGTGTTGATTTTAGCTCTATTCAAAACATTTATAAATTCTTCATAAGATTTTGTTTGGGGATCCTAAAGAAAGCAATGATGTTTTAGTTAAATCCTCAGTATTTTTCTGATTCACTTAATGTTAACAAGGCCATAGATAAGAAGTACATGTGAATTATAAGAAGAGAAATGTAAATATATGTGAGATGAGAATATAAAAGGAAGTTAAAGGTC
The DNA here is from genome assembly GCF_963930625.1 of Muntiacus reevesi. Taxonomy (NCBI): domain Eukaryota; kingdom Metazoa; phylum Chordata; class Mammalia; order Artiodactyla; family Cervidae; genus Muntiacus; species Muntiacus reevesi. Next base: position 17,285,567 of record NC_089269.1, on the reverse strand, counting down.
TTAGAATAAGGTCAGTCTTAATTATTTTAAGTCATAAACTTTTCCAGCTCCAAGCCTTTCCCCTTTCTTTTGCTCAACCCTGTTAAAAAGTGTGGGAAAACAGCTGTCTGTTGTGGTTTTAAAAGCAGGAGAGTTACTAGTGTCTAACAAACTGTGAAGAGATGTGTGATGTGTCATAATGTGTAGGCAGCATTTGGGTTGATTAATCCTCCTTTGGCTGATTCAGACTCCCTTACATGCAAGCTCGGAAAGAAAATTGAGGCCATACAGTATGCTTTATCAGGCTGTTATTTACACATTAACACATCCCACATACAAGGGGTAACCAGTGCTTTAAAAAACATAACATTAGTTTTAACATTGAGATGCAACACAGCTTGTCCCTTCAAAAAAAAAAAAAAAAGTTCACGGTTACCCAAAAGAATGAGATTGTAAAGTAAGCCATAATTATTAAATGTCTTATAAAAACATTCTTTCACTTAAATGTTAGACACAGCATGACGAAAATAAAAACAGATCAAACTTCAGAGCACTTTTAAAAAGAGTACCAAAACTCACCCCACCATAAAACCTCAAAGTCAACCTATTTAATCCATAGTGGAGTGGGGATGAGCACACACACATGGAGTGGCATTTATACAAATTCGATTTCTTATTCAGTGGGCTTTGACTCTGACAGGTGGGAATGGATGGAGGGAATGGGAAGATATCCTCTAATTTATCTTGTTAAACATTTCCCCAGGGTGTGCAACAGGTTTCCCAGGTGGCTCAGTGATAAAAAGTCTGCCTGCTGATGCAAGAGACATGTGTTTGATCCCTGGGTCAGAAAGATCCCCTGGAGAATGAAAGGGCAACCCAGTATTATTATTTCCAACCTGGAAAATTCCACAGACAGAGGAGTCTGCGGGCTACTGTCTATGGGGTCACAATCTTGTTACCCATTTCTCCAGCTTATGAGGCAACAAGCTTAATGCAAAAGCCCGACTCTGGAGATATAAGGGCAATATAGGAATTTTTCAACGATAATTTTTATATGTGATGTTTGTCTCATGTTCTTATTTTAAAACAGAACTTTCTCATTAGATGTGATTCTACCATAGTATGTATTTACCTTAAAGTATTTAAATAGAATTTCTGGTGCTTACATTTAACATCTCAACTGATTGAAAGTGTTTCTTTTTTCTCGTCAGATATTATTTCTGACAAATTGCTTGCTGTTAAAATTTGGAAAACAACTCTTCCAACAGTCTCAAGTTAAAGAAGCTCCTCAACAGACTGTTTGAACTACTGTTAATTCGTCAGACTCCCAAAAATGAGTTCCATCTGAAAGAACTTTCACTAGTGATTTCATCTACCTCATATCTAGAATCCCATTTTCCTCTCCCCTGCCCTCCCGCTGCTCCTCCAACTTTAAATCTGTCTCCTGATTCTTCTACAAGGAATGTCTTCCGCCTCTGTGTATCACAGCTACCAGCCATTTCTTGGGGCCTAATAAGCCCAAGAACAAAGTCAGTGGAGGTGATGGAATTCCAGCTGAGCTATTTCAAATCCTAAAAGATGATGCTGTGAAAGTTCTGCACTCAATATGTCAGCAAATTTGGAAAACTCGGCAGTGGCCACAGGACTGGAAAAGGTCAGTTTTCATTCCAATCCCAAAGAAAGGCAATGCCAAAGAATATCAAACTACCACACAATTGCAGTCATCTCACACACTAATAAAGTCATGCTCAAAATTCTCTAAGCCGGGCTTCAGCAACACGTTAACTGTGAACTTCCAGATGTTCAAGCTGGTTTTAGAAAAGGCAGAGGAACCAGAGATCAAATTGCCAACATCCGCTGGATCAGTAAAAAAGCAAGAGTTTCAGAACAGCATCTCTTTCTGCTTTATTGACTATGCCAAAGCCTTTAACTGTGTGGATCACCACAAACTGTGGGAAATTCTGAAGGAGATGGGAATCCCAGACCACCTGACCTGCCTCTTGAGAAACCTCTATGCAGGTCAGGAAGCAATAGTTAGAACTGGACATGGAACAATAGACTGGTTCCAAATAGGAAAAGGAGTTATATCAAGGCTGTATATTTTTACCCTGCTTATTTAACTTATATGCAGAGTACATCATGAGAAATGCTGGGCTGGAGGAAGCACAAGCTGGAATCAAGATTGCTGGGAGAAATATCAATAACCTCAGATATGCAGATGACACCACCCTTATGGCAGAAAGTGAAGAACTAAAGAGCTTCTTGATGAAAGTGAAAGAGGAGAGTGAAAAAGTTGGCTTAAAACTCAACATTCAGAAAACTAAGATCATGGCATCCAGTCCCATCACTTCATGGCAAACAGATGGGGAAACCGTGGAAACAGTGGCTGTTTATTTTGGGGGGCTCTAAACTCACTGCAGATGGTGATTGCAGCCATGAAATTAAAAGACACTTACTCCTTGGAAGGAAAGTTATGACCAACCTAGACAACATACTAAAAAGCAGAGACATTACTTTGCCAACAAAGGTCGGTCTAGTCAAGCCTATGGTTTTTCCAGTGGTCATGTATGGATGTGAGAGTTGGACTCTAAAGAAAGATGAGCACTGAAGAATTAATGCTTTTGAACTGTGGTATTGGAGAAGTACTCTTGAGAGTCCCTTGGACTGCAAGGAGATCTAACCAGTTCATCCTAAAGGCGATCAGTCCTGGGTGTTCATTGGAAGGACTGATGCTGAAGCTGAAACTCCAATACTTTGGCCACCTGATGTGAAGAGCTGACTCATTTGAAACGACCCTGATTCAGGGAAGGATTGAGGGCAGGAGGAGAAGGGGACGACAGAGGATGAGATGGTTGGATGGCATCACCGACTCGATGGACATGGGTTTGGGTAGACCCCGGGAGTTGGTGATGGACAGGGAGGCCTGGCGTGCTGCGGTTCATGATGTCTCAAACAGTGGACATGATTGAGAGACTGAACTGAACTGAACTGAACTGAAGCCCGAGAAAGGAGGGAAGGTAGCACAGTACTTCTGTAATCAACAGAGTCTGTTTCAAGATATTGGGCTAAATATAAAGAATTGCTCCTAAGAACAATTAGGTTACACAGGAGACAAAGTGAAAGGGAAAGTTGCTCAGTCACGTCCAACTTTTTGGGACCCCATGGACTATACATATACAGTCCATGGAATTCTCCAGACCAGAATACTGGAGTTTGTAGCTGTTCCCTTCTCCAGGGGATCATCCAAACCCTCAAAGCCAGGTCTGCCTCATTGCAGGTAAATTCTTTACCAGCTGAGCCACCAGGAAAGCCCAAAAGGAGACAAACAGGGACACAAATGTGTGGGCCGGCCTGCAAAGAACCAGAGCATGCTGGCTCCACCTGGAACAGACAGTCCATCAGCCAGCTCCTAAGCCCCAGCTTATTGCCTTCTGCGAACTTAAACTGCCTCTGCCAGTGTTGACCACGTTCCAGGAAAGGTCAAAACTTCAGATGATTCTATGAAATCTCCCAGCACTTAAATATTGGAAACTATTTTTTAAAGTTTTAAAACACTGTTCAGAGCAGATATAATGTTACAGATTACATCTAGTGAATGGAACACTGTTTCAGTGGGCAAAGAGCTATTCATCGTTATCATGAGCTATATACAGGTTAGGTGAACCTCGCAAATGAATAGAGACTATCTATTTTAGTTGTTACTTGAATTATATGCATCCGTATATGGCTAACAGGGGCTTCTCTGGTGGCTCAGCAGTAAAAAATCTGCCTACAATGCAGGAGACATGACGGAAGCCATGTGTTTAATCCCTGTATCGGGAAGATCCCCTGGAGAAAGAAATGGCAACCCACTCCAGTGTTCTTGCCTGGAGAATTCCATGGATAGAGGAGCCTGGCGGACTATAGTCCATGGGGCTGCAGAAGAGTTGGACATGACTTAGCAACCCAAATAATAAACAACATAATGGCTAACAGGTTTCAAGACCTCTCATGTGATTTTACCCTGCTAGTTATCACTATTTATAATCCTCTGTTTCTAACCTTCAAAAATAAAATCAATTTAAAATAGAATTTTAAGGGGCAAATACATTTAATTTGTTCTCCTTAAATCACATATAGAATTTCAGGTTCATGTCCCCCATATTGAGGGACATTCAGAATTCCAAGATGTCTTATGATTCCCCTAGGGAATTATGGTCATTCTCTTGGTCACCTCTTACTCCGAAATACAACTGCTGACACTTGTATTATCCTCACATTGGTCACTATTCCTCTCACTCAAGGCCGTCTTCAAATGCAAGGCCATTGCATGTACAGACTCTTAAGACTAAAAAAGGGGAACTCAGTACACCCAACACAGAAAAGGAATCTAAAAAATAGTGGACATTGTTTTTATTAAGGGTCTTCTGCCACAAATACCGACGATAGGTCCTGGGGAGCCCAGAGAATTGAGTTTGGGGATGTGAAGGGGGAGTCAGCAAAGGAGACTGAGAGGTGGCCAGTGAGTCAGAAGAACCAGGAGCTTAGCCTGGAAGTTGAATTCCTAAGTTGAGAAAGTGAAAGTGAAGTCATGTCCAACTCTTTGCAACCCCATGGACTGTAGCCTACCAGGCTCCTCCATCCATGGGATTTTCCAGGCAAGGGTACTGGAGTGGGTTGCCATTTCCTTCTCCAGGGGATCTTCCCAACCAGGGATCAAACCTGGGTCTCTGGCATTGCAGGCGGATTCTTTACCGTCTGAGCCACCAGAGAAGTCAACTTCTTTTCTTTTATTTTTATTGGAGTATAACTGCTTTGTAGTGCTGTGTTAGTTCCTGTTGTACAACAAAGTGAATCAGCTATATATGCACATATATCCCCACCCTTTGGGGCACTTAACTTTTTTAGGGAAAAAATTATCTACTAATAGAACCACTGTTGTGAAGATTAGAAGATAAGCGTGAATAAAACAATTCACTTATGTATCCAACATATGCTCAGTACTCAAGGAATTTTCCTTCCACACTTCACTCCCTGCCTGCCTCTTCTCTCCAACTTTCAATCTTCATTTCTCCTCCCTGAATCTCTTCTCAGTCCAAAGAGAAGCAATTTCCTCTCAGTTACCTCAGATCACCAATGGCATTTTTTATTATATTGTTTTTCAAATTTTTTAAAATTTAAAGTAGAAAACTAAATATACCTTTTTAATGCCAACAAATGTCTCCCTGACTTTGTTCTGAATTAGAACACACCTTTACGAGCAGAATCTCACAATTATCTGTATGAGTACCACCTTTTCTATTTCTACTTGACCAGCATTCCTCAGGGTAAGACTCTGAAACCCTGCAAACTCTAAACAACTGGTACTCTTTCTCTAACCACCCATTTTCCCCTACATTTCATTTCCAAATCCTTTCATTTTTCCAAATGCTTCTTCCTTTCTTCCCATCTCAGACTCTGGCCTTTATCACAAATTGCAAGAAAATTACCTTAGCAAGTTTTGCTTTTCTCCAGTTCACCACTTCTGCCATTAGCCTTTAAAACATTCACTCCTTTAGAAGTGATAATCTTGTCTGTGACAAAACTCATAGTGAATAGAATCCACAATAATTTAAGGAAGATGCTTTAGCTGTGAGAAGACCTTAACATAATCTCGTTTCCCATGGCAAACATAATTTCCATAAAAACTCATAGAAAGACCAAAATAACACAAGGTTTTAAACAACCAGATTTCTTGGTCACAATTTGAATGAACCAGATTTTCAAAACTAAACATATACCTGAAGACTGAGAAATGTTGATGTCATTGCTCATTATTTCCAAATAATTAAATGCTGAGGTATTCTGTTTCTGAGTAAACGTGAAACAGTTGTTTCTTTGGATTGTTAACAGAAGCATGATGCTGTGTTTAGGAATGTTTTGTAAGGAAAGGAAATGGAAGGTCTCTTGTATAGAAACATAGACAAGAACGATATAGATTTAAATACTAAATTATCCCGGTTGACAGATATTAATAAATTTGGCTTTGAGAATCACTGTGGCATCTCAGATTCATCTTGAATGTCAACAGATCATGAATACTGCATCACCAAATGACTTTCCTGGAATGTTTTCAAGATTGATCATACACATTTCTGTTCTTAGCACATCACAGATGGAAAGAATAAATGGAATCTGATTCCCTTTTCCAGATTTGGGAGGCAACCAGTCCTCGGGATTTCTGAAGTTCACAGAGAAGAGTCACCCTAAGCTCAATGCTGTGATTGCTCCAAAAAGGGTCTTAGCCTAGAGCACTGTGGGGGTCAGGAGAGGCCTTTGCAGAAGGGGTATTCAGAAAAAAGAGAACGAAAAAAGTTGTTTTCAGCTGCTAATAGGCTATATATTTCAATAATCTCCATTAGAAAACATATTGCTTTTCCAACTTGTTTTCCGTTAGAGCAGGCTTACATTTGTGATCATAACTTTTCTTATCTTGTGCACTACGGAAGCTTTTTGAGTAAACACAGGGTAAGAAATGAATTATTGCAATTATTTCTGATTTACTTCCCTATACACCTCAGAAAGGCAAACTTTACCATATACAAAGTGCAATCATTTGAAATTGGAGTTAACACAAAAAAGCAGAAGTGCACAGAATGATATAAGAAGACAGGGCTAAGTGCACCTGCCCAAAACATTCTCCTTTCACCTAAACTGTCACTTCCATTCGTGTACATCCTAAAACTCCACCTTATTTGCACTGAAAGTCAAACTCACTCAGTCATGTCCAACTCTTTACATACTCCATCCAGGCCAGAATACTGGAGTGGGTAGCTATTCCCTTCTCCAGGGGATCTTCCCAACCCAGGGATTGAACTCAGGTCTCCAGCACTGTAGGCGGATTCTTTACCAGCTAAACCACCAGGAAAGCCAAAACTCCACCTAGTTTGTATTAATAAACACTAATTTCCAATAGATGAGTCTTTAAAAGTTACTGTTAAGAATATATGGATATATCAGGTTTAAGGTTGACTTGAACAGTGTTTTCAACATTTATAATAAATAATAGTAGAAAAATAACCAGAAAATTTTGATTGATCATAAGTAGTACATGATTAAAAATCTGAAAAGACTTTCCAAAAATAATTTCATAGTCTTCTTTAATCAAATGTCAATACCAGAAAAAAATTCTTTGTGGTTCTCTGGACCACACTGGAAAAAAACTGGATTAAATTGTAAGAAGCATAAACATGTCTTCCAGATCCAATGACTTTTAAAAAATTATTTTCAATTTTATGCTCATCATAAAAATAAGTTTCTTGCTAAATGCATCTTCCTGTAAACCTTATCAACCATTGTTTATCATTTATTCTGGGTGCTTCCAATCTGGAGTGAACAAAAGGCATTCATTCTATATATCCTGGAAGGCGTTAAGTTCCACTAAATGCAATTGCTCTTTTAGTAACTCAAAATTATCAAAGATCAGCAATTTCGTATTACTCAGCCTAGAGAAGTGGATAGGAGTGGTTAATAAATGTAATTAAACAAATCAGTTATCTTTACTTTTTTAGATTTTAAAGGTTGACACATTATAAGCTCACAAAAATTACTGATTACTCCATGGTGACCAAAAGTCATAAATGCTATTAAATATACTTTTATTTAATAAAACTGATAATTATTTAATAAACATAATTTGATAATAGCAGCTTTAAATTTGCCCTATCAGTAGTTCAAACAACTTAAACGTTGAAAAATAGAACTTTCTTCCTTTTAATAAATTCAACATAATTCTCAAAAGCTCATTTCTTATAGCAGAAGGAAGTAATTTAGATAATAAACATATTCACTTCCTGTTTGTATAAAATTTGATGAGATAGTCAATCAAATTCAGAGTCCTCTCTCTCTCCACTCTCCTTTTAGTAATCAAAACTTCGTCTTACTGTTGCTTGTCTGATAAGTGGCCTGACATGACCTCTAAAAGTGGTTCACTATTCACCTGACCCAGAAAACTCCACAAAATCATGCAAACCACAAAGCTGAAATCTTCGTTTTCATTTTAGGAACACTCGTGAAACCGCCCAGATCATCACGGGTCTGCATATCTGAAAAGCCACCAAAGTATCTGAAGGATGGCCCTTTACGGAAGCAAGGTGTACCACTCCATCATTACAACGGTGAAGCTGGGAGGTGTGCACTGGCCAAACAGCGGGGCTGGACACAGGGTCAGTGGCCCAAAGAGTGCTGAATTTCTACTGCACATGCTCAAAAGTGCAGAGAGTAATACTGAATTTAAAGGCTTAGAGGCAGATTCTCTAGTCATTGAACACATCCAGGTAAGACAAAGCCCCCAAAGACGTGGCACAGAAATTACAGAGCTCGTGGTCCAGTCAACCCATACATGAGCACTCCCTGTCACAATGACATGATCCTTACTGAAAAAGAACAGATTGTTCCTAATCTAGTAAGAGGAGGCTGCACAGAAGAAAAAGATATACCAGAAGAAACTGAAGCAACAAAAACTTATGGCCTGGGAATAAATGATACAATTAAGTAAAAAAGTTTTTAAAAGTCTGACTGTTGTGACTTTGAGGAAGGAGGGTTCACTGTGCATATACTTATTATAGGGGAGGAAGAAGATCCTCAACCCTCTTAGGGTCCCTGTTGCTAGTCACTCTGTCCTGTCCAACTCTTTGCAACCCAATGGACTGTAGCCCACCAGGCTTCTCTGTCCATGGAGTTCTCCAGGCAAGAATACTAGAGTGGGTTGCCATGCCCTTCTCCAGGGGATCTTCCCAACCTAGGGTCCAGAGTTGAGTCTGAAAATTAAACTGAAAAAGAAAGAGTAACAGGAGAAAGGCATATAATTTTATTGAATTTTTACATATACACGGGTGTTCACAAAAGAATAAAGATTCTGAAGAAATGACAAGAATGGGAAGCTTTTATACCTTTACAACAAAAACAATATATTTGTGAAGAACTGACAAGACAAAGGGGTTTGGGTCAAGGATAGCAAATGAAGAAGTAACTAGGAAGGTAAGAGCTGATTTAACAAGCATTGTTTGACCCCAAATTCCCAATCCTTATGACAAGATTATCTTCCCCCTTCTGGTACAGTGAGGTATCTTTCACATGAGAGTTTTATAATTTGTTTCAGAGAAGAAGGATGAGAGGGTGAGGAGTCAGAGTGACCTTCCTGCTTCTGCCACCTTTTAAGAACTCCTTCGTGTATGGTATTTCATATGCCAAGATGCCACATTTGGGGGTAGCATGTTCTGAATCCCACTATTACACTCAGGAATCCATCACTGATTAATTTTTCCATTCTACCTGGCAGGGATGGCAGTGCAACACTCAGAGGATCCTAGCAGGCTCACCCTATCAGCTCATCTCTTTCCTGATGTCCCACATCCTCCCTGCAGAAGCCAATTAGGCTTCCAGAACCACAAACGCGACCATAAAGCTCTTCATCCCTTACTATGCCAACTCCTTGGCGAGCACAGTGTCTTCAGCTCTTTACTGCTTTTTATCTCATACTTGACTCTACTGTGGACATTTTCATATCTCTTTTATATTCAGTAGGAAAATCTGAAGAGTGAGGGGGACTTATCTCTGGACTTTTTCTATTTACCTATACACTGCTAACATTTTTTCTCCATTGCAATGATTCCATGCTAGAACATTCCACAATGATGAATTTTCCTGAGGTTCCAGACAGGGTCTGGGGTAAATATCACATCTGTCCACAGACTCTCACAACTAGGAGTTTCCATCCTTCCTACTGGGTAACTGCTGGGTGGTGGTGGTCGAGGCTGATAGGAATAGAGTTCCACGCTGGTGGTTAAATTCTGTTTCCTCCCTCACTCATCCCTATTACACCCCCTTAGCTCAGAAATAGTTATCCTTTTTGATGTAGAAATAAAATTTACTTTCTGTGTACAATGTGTATATCTTTTTCATTCATTTTTCGTCATTCTTTTGTTTATGATACAAATATTAGCTCTGAGTTTGTCAAATGTTGCTCTCCACACTCAAAACCAAATTGAGGGAATTTTAAAAATTAAACAAGTCAATATGGACACTTTCTTCTCATCCGAAATCAAAAACCATACAAAAGTTCAAATAACTATCTTTTTAGAAACAAATCACCTTTCACTGTAATGGAGACTACTGATTTAGAGAATAGTGGTAGAGCAATATTATTAATAAAATGTTAATTATCTTCATATACTCTTATTTACATAGTTTCTTTCTTGCACACATGCTATGTTGCTTTAGTCATGGCTGACTCTTGGTGTTCCTATTGACTGCAACCCGCCAGGCTTCTTTGTCCATGGAATTCTCGAGGCAAGAATACTACAGTGAATTGCCAGGCCCTTCTCCATGGCATCCTCCCAACCCAGAGATCAAGGAGGCATCTCTTATGTCTCCTGCAGTGGAAGGCAGGCTCTTTACCAGGTTCTAGCGTCACCTGCTTCATTCCGTACTCCAAGGACAAATTTGCCTTTTACTGTAGGTGTTTCTTTTTTTTTTTTTTCCAGTGGGTTTTGTCATACATTGATATGAATCGGCCATAGAGTTACACGTATTCCCCATCCCAATCCCCCCCCCTCCCACCTCCCTCTCCACCCGACTCCTCTGGGTCTTCCCAGTGCACCAGGCCCGAGCGCTTGACTCATGCATCTCACCTGGGCTGGTGATCTGTTTCACCATAGATAATATACATGCTGTTCTTTTGAAACATCCCACCCTCACCTTCTCCCACAGAGTTCAAAAGTCTGTTCTGTACTTCTATTTCTCTTTTTCTGTTTTGCATATTGGGTTATTGTTACCATCTTTCTAAATTCCACATATATGTGTTAGTATGCCGTACTGTTCTTTATCTTTCTGGCTTACTTCACTCTGTATAATGGGCTCCAGTTTCATCCATCTCATTAGAACTGATTCAAATGAATTCTTTTTAACAGCTGAGTAATATTCCATGGTGTATATGTACCACAGCTTCCTTATCCATTCGTCTGCTGATGGGCATCTAGGTTGCTTCCATGTCCTGGCTATTATAAACAGTGCTGCGATGAACACTGGGGTGCACGTGTCTCTTTCAGATCTGGTTTCCTCGGTGTGTATGCCCAGAAGTGGTATTGCTGGATCATATGGCAGTTCTATTTCCAGTTTTTTAAGAAATCTCCACACTGTTCCATAGTGGCTGTATTAGTTTGCATTCCCACCAACAGTGTAAGAGGGTTCCCTTTTCTCCACACCCTCTCCAGCATTTATTGCTTGTAGGCTTTTGGATAGCAGCCATCCTGACTGGCGTGTAATGGTACCTCATTGTGGTTTTGATTTGCATTTCTCTGATAATGAGTGATGTTGAGCATCTTTTCATGTGTTTGTTAGCCATCTGTATGTCTTCTATACATAGAAAACTATAAAACACTGATGAAAGAAATCAAAGAGGACACAAACAGATGGAGAAACATACCGTGTTCGTGGATTGGAAGAATCAATATTGTCAAAATGGCTATCCTACCCAAAGCAATCTATAGATTCAATGCAATCCCTATCAAGCTACCAACGGTATTTCTCACAGAACTAGAACAAATAATTTCACAATTTGTATGGATATACAAAAAACCTCGAATAAGCCAAAGTAATCTTGAGAAAGAAGAATGGAACTGGAGGAATCAACCTGCCTGACTTCAGACTATACTACAAAGCCACAGTCATCAAGACAGTATGGTACTGGCACAAAGACAGAAATATAAATCAATGGAACAGAATAGAAAGCCCAGAGATAAATCCACAAACCTATGGACACCTTATCTTTGACAAAGGAGGCAAGGATATACAATGGAAAAAAGACAACCTCTTTAACAAGTGGTGCTGGGAAAACTGGTCAACCACTTGTAAAAGAATGAAACTGGAACACTTTCTAACACCATACACAAAAATAAACTCAAAATGGATTAAAGATCTAAATGTAAGACCAGAAACTATAAAACTCCTAGAGGAGAACATAGGCAAAACACTCTCCGACATAAATCACAGCAAGATCTTCTATGACCCACCTCCCAGAATATGGGAAATAAAAGCAAAAATAAACAAATGGGACCTAATGAAACTTAAAAGCTTTTGCACAACAAAGGAAACTATAAGTAAGGTGAAAAGACAGCCCTCAGATTGGGAAAAAATAATAGCAAATGAGAAAACAGACAAAGGATTAATCTCAAAAAATATATAAGCAACTCCTGAAGCTCAATTCCAGAAAAATAAATGACCCAATCAAAAAATGGGCCAAAGAACTAAACAGACATTTCTCCAAAGAAGACATACAGATGGCTAGGTGTTTCTTAACTTCCTACTTTTGTATTCCAGTCCCCTATAATGAAAACAACATCTTTTTTGGGTGTTAGTTCTAGAAGGTCTAGAAGGTTGTAGGTCATCATAGAAACATTCAACTTCAGCTTCTTCAGCGTTACTGGTTGGGGCATAGGCTTGGATTACCATGATATTGAATGGTTTGCCTTGGAAACGAACAGAGATCATTCTGTCATTTTTGAAATTGCATCCAAGTACTGCAGTTTGGACTCTAGTTGACCATGATGGATACTCCATTTCTTCTAAGGGATTCCTGCCCACAGTAGTAGATATAATGGTCATCTGAGTTAAATTATCCCATTCCTGTCCATTTTAGTTCGCTGATTCCTAGAATGTCAACATTCACTCTTGCCATCTCCTGTTTGATTACTTCCAATTTGCCTTGATTCATGGACCTAACATTCCAGGTTCCTATGCAATACTGCTCTTTACAGCATCGGACCTGGCTTCTATCACCAGTCACATCCACAACTGGGTATTTTTTTTGCTTTGGCTCCATTCCTTCATTCTTTCTGTAGTTATTTCTCCACTGATCTCCAGTAGCATATTGGGCACCTACCAACCTGTTGAGTTCCTCTTTCAGTATCATATCATTTTTGCCCTTTCATACTATTCATGGGGTTCTTAAGGCAAGAATTCTGAAGTGGTTTGCGATTCCCTTCTCCAGTGGACCACATTCTGGCAGACCTCTCCACCATGAACCGACCGTCCTGGGTGGCCCCACACGGCATAGCTTAGTTTCATTGAGTTAGACAAGGCTGTGGCCTGTGATCAGATTGGCTCATTTTCTGTGATTATGGTTTCAGTGTGCCTGCCCTCTGATGCCCTCTGGCAACACCTACCATCTCACTTGGGTTTCTCTTACATTGGACATCAGGGTATCTCTTTACGGCTGCTCCAGTAAAGTGCAGCCGCTGCTCTTTACCTTGGACATGGGGCTGCTCTTCTAGGCCGCTGCCCCTGACCTCGAGTGCGGGGTAGCTCCTCTCGGCCGTCGTCCCTGGCCTCAGGCGAGGGGTAGCTCCTCACCGGCACGCTTCTGGGCGGTTCGTCCCAGCCAGCGCACTTCTAGGTCAAGCATCCGGCTTGACTTCTAGGAAGTCAAGAAACACCTGGAGTAACAGGCAAATTTGGCCTTGGAGTACAGAATGAAGCAGGGAAAAAGCTAATAGAGTTTTGCCAAGAGAACGCACTGGTCATAGCAACACCCTCTTCCAACAACACAAGAGAAGACTCTACACGTGGACATCCCCAGATGGTCAACACTGAAATCAGACTGATTATATTCTTTGCAGCCAAAGATGGAGAAGTTCTACACAGTCAGCAAAAACAAGACTGGGAGCCTGACTGTGGCTCAGATCATGAACTCCTTGTTGCCAAATTCAGACTTAAATTGAAGAAAGTAGGGAAAACGACTAGAACATTCAGGTATGACCTAAATCAAATCCCTTATGCCCATACTTGGAAGTGAGAAATAGATTTAAGGTACTAGATCTGATAGACAGTGCCTGATGAACTATGGATGGAGGTTCGTGACATTGTATAGGAGACAGGGATCAAGACCATCCCCATGGAAAAGAAATGTAATAAGGCAAAATGGCCATCTGAGAAGGCCTTAGAAATAGCTGTGAAAAGAAGAGAAAAGCAAAAGAGAAAAGAAAAGATATTCCCATCTGAATGCAGAGTTCAAGGGTAGCAAGGAAAGACAAGAAAGCCCTCCTCAGCGATCAATGCAAAGAAGTAGAGGAAAACAACAGAATGGGAAAGACTAGAGATCTCCTACAGAAAATTAGAGATACCAAGCTAACATTCCATGCAAAGATGGGCTTGATAAAGGACAGAAATGGTAGGGACCTAACAGAAGCAGAAGATATTAAGAAGAGGTGGCAAGAATACATGGAAGAATTGTACAAAATGATCTTCATGACCCAGATAATCATGATGGTGTGATCACTCACCTAGAGCCAGACATTCTGGAATGTGAAGTCACGTGGGCCTTAGGAAGCATCACTACAAATGAAGCTAGTGGATGTGATGGAATTCCAATTGAGCTATTTCAAATCCGGAAAGATGATGCTGTGTAAGCGCTGCACTCAATATGCCAGCAAATTTGGAAAACTCAGCAGTGGCCACAGGACTGGAAAAAGTCAGTTTTCATTCCAAGTCCAAAGAAAGGCAAGGCCAAAGAATGTTCAAACTACCGCACAATTGCACTCATTTCACACGCTAGTAAAATAATGCTCAAAATTCTCCAAGCCAGGCTTCAGCAATATGTGAACTTTGTGTGGATCACAATAAACTGTGGAAAATTCTGAAAGAGATAGGAATACCAGACTACCTGACCTGCCTCTTGAGAAACCTACATGCAGGTCAGGAAGCAACAGTTAGAACTGGACATGAAACAATAGACTGGTTCCAAATAGGAAAAGGAGTATGTCAAGGCTGTATATTGTCACCCTGCTTATTTAACTTATATGCAGAGTACATCATGAGAAACGCTGGCCTGGAAGAAGCACAAGCTGGAATCAAGATTGCCGGGAGAAATATCAATAACCTCAGATATGCTGATGACACCACCCTTAAGACAGAAAGTGAAGAGAAACTAAAGAGCCTCTTGATGAAAGTGAAAGAGGACAGTAAAAAGTTGGCTTATAGCTCAACATTCAGAAAACTAAGATCATGGCATCCGGTCCCATCACTTCATGGCATACAGATGGGGAAACCGTGGAAACAGTGTCAGACTTTATTTTTGGGGCTCCAAAATCACCACAGATGGTGATTGCAGCCATGAAATTAAAAGATGCTTACTCCTTGGAAGGAAAGTTATGGCCAACCTAGACAGCATATTAAAAAGCAGAGACATTACTTTGCCAACAAAGTTTCGTCTAGTCAAAGCTATGGTTTTTCCAGGGGGCGTGTATGGATATGAGAGTTGGACTGTGAAGAAAGCTGAGTGCTGAAAAATTGATGCTTTTGAACTGTGGTGTTGGAGAAGACTCTTGAGAGTCCCTTGCACTGCAAGGAGATCCAACCAGTCCATCCTAAAGGAGATCAGGCCTGGGTATTCACTGGAAGGACTGATGCTGAAGCTGAAACTCCAGTACTTTGGCCACCTCATGCGAAGAGTTGACTCAGAGTTGACAGAGGATGAGATGGCTGGATGGCATCACAGACTTGATGGACATGACTTTGAGTAAACTCTAGGAGTTGCTGATGGACAGGGAAGTCTGGCGTACTGTGATTCATGGCGTCGCAAAGAATCGGACACGACTGAGCGACTGAACTGAACTGAGCATCACCTGGGACACCCAGTTTCCTTCTGTGTTCTTACAGTAACCCTCTTAAGTTACGCCAAGAGTAGAACTGACATGTTGAAAACTAATAAACCCTGTGATTCATTACTTATCTCACTGATTCTCACTGCAACATTATGCATACAGAGAACTGCCCAATTTTCCACATGAGAAGCCTGAGGTTCCACAATGACTTAAGTGGATTACTTAAGTTTACTTGACCTTAAATGCTACAGCTAAAATCTAATCTAGAGCTTCCTACTCTTTTCTACTACCATCATAACTTTTACACGTCATATCTGAAATATGTATTTTATATATACATATATAATCATTTGAATAAAATCTAAAATATTGGTAAAAGAGAAAATAATACTATGGAATGATACAACTATATATGCTTCTAAATTTCAAACCACTAGATGAACACAGATGTATGCTGAGATGAAACACTGACACTTCCTCTAAGAACTGTGTCATCACAGGACACAATTTATGGCTTTCTACCATTTGATAACGAAAGTTAAATTTTCTGGGCTATTACTGGAATAGGGTATAATAATTCCTTCTCCAAAGCTAATTTATATACAAAATATATTCTGTACAAAGGTGCTTGAGTTCCTGTATTTCTCTTCTTGTCGCTTGGCAGCAATCTGTGTGTGACTCAAGAAAGACAGAGGAAGAACCAATGGTAATTTCTTCAAGAAGGGTTCTGAAAGTGTGTGTCAGTTAAAGTCATTCATTTGAAATTAAACTCATGTTCTGCAGTGACAGAAATCCCAAATAAGGTATTTGTCTTTAAGGATTAACAGCGTCTTATCGAAAGATAATTCTTGGTCAAAAAAAAAAAAGGTTTGTTTATTTTCCTAGTAGCTTTGGAAGCTACTGTGGCCATAGACAGCAGTGGACATTTGAATCTGTTTTCCAAGGTGCATAAAAATCAGACTGAGTCTTTGGTAGTTTCATAACTTATTTTGAAATTACAATGAAATTGGCTACCTTTGTTCACAAATGCACAATAAATGTGTCAGTGATCTCTATCACTGAAAATTTCAAAACTTTGAATGCAATAATTATAAGGTGCTTGCCAACAAACATTTCTAGAACTGACAATGTCCATTTCTGAACTTTTAATATCTTTTATAACCTTTGAAATTGAGACCATAAAATAATGTGTTTTTGCATATACTTCAAACTATTTGGAATGTTTTTCACTGTAAGAATGGACATTGCGGTTATCTCCTCAACAATCATTCCAAAATTCTTCATCATGAAGTAGCTATGAGGGTTGGTTGGAACTGGGTATATCTTGAGTGTTCTGTAATCACTGAGGTATTCTCAAATTCTTCACTGCCCCTTTTGCCACAGTAATCAACAGAGCAAATGATTCTAGACATCTCAGACAAATTCTATCAATTTTCTGGCCACTGGGGTTAGTTGAAGATTAGAGCAATCATTACACAAATTGGTATTTATGAAAAGAACTCTGGAGACACGTATCAATCCCCATTTAATGATGTGATCTGTGGATGTTTCATCAGGCTGCCTGCCACCTTGAGAAGCACCAATTTGAAGATATAACTGCAACACAGAGTAGACCAGAGACGTGCTCAAACCATATCTAGAGAAGTTATTTGTCTGAAACTCCTAAGCTATATGAAAAATTCCCTTATAATTTGTCATTGTAGATAGATTTTATCTAAGTTAAACAGTCAGAACTATACATCTCCTTAACTCATAAGGATAGTTCTAACAAATATTTCTGTTGCTAGAAGTATTCTGCCTCATGATTTTTAAATTTTAATTACATTATCTTAGATTATCTACTGAGTAATTTAAAGAGAAAATATATTTTTCTAATTTGCTTAAAAGGTCAAAAAGCAAATCACATACTAGGCTGATTGTCATCGTTTGTCCTCTTTCTCTGTAATCAAGGAATAGATCCCAATGATCACAGTAATTGTCTAGTTTAACAATATATTCCAGGCTTAAATTCCATTCAACTGGTCATTATCCTACTCTTGATCACTTTCAGTGACAAAAAAATTCATCTCCCAAGATAGCATCTTTCACAATTAGTCAAAATGTATAGGTGAGCTTCATTTTTATTCAAATTAGAGTGCTGACTACTAGCTTACTGCAAATCTTGTGTACTTTAATAGTATCATTTCCATTTCTCTCTAGATAATAATTTGTTGCTTCCATGTCTCTTCAGGTAAACCATCCATTGCTAGTTGCATTTAAAATTCCTGCTGTCTTTATTCACACTTGATTTTAGCCAAAACGCTGAGAAGTGATGCTATCTATTCAGAGATATCACTTCTATTTTCTTTTTAACCAACCCACACTGTGCTACTATGTTTTCTAATTTAGTAAATTATGATTTTTAAAAAATTTTAAAAGGAATTGTGATTTTCATAATGCCATTTTTGTGCTGAGAAGTCAAAATGTCTAAAACTGGCTGTGACCAAGATTGTTAGTTTCAAGTTACTAACAATTGCCTAAGAGGATACCTAACTTTTCTTACTTGCTGAAAGAACTCCCACTTTATTATATTTGGCAACAAGTCCTGTAAGCAAATATTTCACATTTTCCTATGTCCTTTATGGAGGTGGTCATGAGACACAGTGCTGGTTAAAAAGAAATAAAAGAAATCCTTTCACTGGGACATTGGTGAGAGACATTATTTCAGTAGGTACCTGCTTTTTGCACTGTCTCTTCCTTTTTCTGCCTAAAATACTGATATCCATAGATATTCACATACAAGGAAGATGGCTGAACAAAGTCAGAAAGATCACAAGCCTGTACGAAACATCATCACTGGATTGCCTATCCTTGAACTTATTACATGGGCATATCAAAGTCTTAATCTTTTCAGCAATTATTTTCTTTTGACTGCTGAGTGGTAATAATTATCCTCTGTCATCAAAATAAGTCTGTTTTATTTCAAAATGAACAGTAAGGCAAAATTATAATAAAGAAAAAGACTAAAGAGTTGGTAAGGATTTAGAAAATGTGCAAGGATTTAAAAATTGCACTGGACTTTTTTATGAACGTGCCCCTCCACTTCCAGAAGACAGTCCAAATGAACCCTGATGGATTATCATTTAATTGTAATGTAGTCTTTTTAACACATAAAAAATGTTATGCCCCTCTTAGTTTTTCTACATCCCGGTTGTTTCTAGCCACTTAACAAACTTGTTATCATATTGGAGTGAGGGGGATATATATGTGTGTGTATAAATTAACATGTTTACACACACATAAACACATACATAAGTCTTAGTACAGTTGATCCCTGAACAACAGGGATTTGAAATATGTGATTCCATTTACGCATGGGGTTTCTTTTTCCCACAGTAAATACTACAGTACTACATGACCTGTGGTTGGCTGAATCCAGTGATGCAGAACTACAGATAAGAAGGGACGGGGCATACAAAGAGCTAACTATAAATTATACTAGGATTTTTGACTGGACAGAGGATCAACACTCCTAATTCCCAAACTGTCCAAGGGTCAACTGTATATTCTGGCTGCTAAGACAGAATAGCACACACAGCATGACTTATCAACAACAAATTTATTTCTCACAGTTTTAGAGTCTGGAAAGTCCAAGCTCAAGAAACAGTCAGATTTGATATCTGGTGAGAGCCTGCTTCCTAATTCATAGAAAAGCATCATCTCACTATGGCCTCAAAAGGCAGAAAGGATAAGGGAGCTCTCCAGAGGTTCCTTTGAAGTGTGTCGCTCAGTCATGCCTGACTCTTTGTGACCCCATGGACTGTAGCCCACCACGTTCCTCTGTCCATGGGATTCTCCAGGCAAGAATACTGGGGTGGGTTGCCATTTCCTTCTCCAGGGGATCTTCCCAACCCAGGGATTGAACCCAGGTCTCCCGCATTGCAGGCAGACACTTTATCCTCTGAGCCACCAGGGAAGCCCTTTATAACGGCTTCCAGGAGGCTCCTTTATAAGGCCACTAATCCCATTCATGAAGGCTCTGTCTTCATGATCTAATCACCTACCACAAGCCCCATCTCCTTCTCACCACACTGGAGATTAGAATTTTAATATATGAATTTGCAGGGAGGTTGGGCAGAGTCACAAACATTCTTCTAATATTTTCAATTGACCTGTCTTTAAGTTCATTTATCCTTTTCTCTACTGTTTCTAAGCTCCTAAATCTGTTTGGTGAATTAACAGTTTCTTATCATGCTGTCTTCATTCTAGTATTTCCATTTTTTTATACTGCAGATTCCTCTTCATCCTGCCACTACATCAGAGATGAGAGCAGCTATGTTAGTCTCCCTCCATACTAAGTACATATTGCTCTTGGAGCTTAGTTCTTTTTATGTTTTTTGTGTACTCAGATCTCTGACGGGTTTTAAAAGCCAGATTCTGTAAGTTATCTGGCTTATTTTGGTTTTTAAAATCTCTTGCCGCTTTCTAAATCTGCACTAAAAACACAAGTATCATGTGGTTTTAACTGAAAGATTATAAAATCATGATACTTATTAATACGATTTCATTTTTAATTCAATCAGTAAAAGACCAATGGTCCTATAAACAGAACAGTACATCAAGACTCTAGAGATCCATGCTCTGGAATCTGCATTGCCACTAGTTACCTGTGTGCCTTGTGGGAATGCATTTAAGCTTATAGTTATTCATGTTTAAATATGCTAAAGTGATAACCACTAGAAAGAGAAAAAAATAATAGTATTCAAATGAAAAATACTATTTAATATTCAATTTCTTTGAAGAAAATAGAAAGAATATGAAACAGCTGTGATATAATGCTAACAATTATTAATTCTGAAATCAATAATACCACATTAGCATTCAAAAATTTGCTTTTTATAAATCTGCAAAATTAAAAAATATAAGACTAACACATCACACCAATCAGTGTAGCAACAAATGAAAGAAAGAAAAAACATTCTGACTGCAGATCAGCCAGGATAAGGGTTATAGTAAAGCAAAATTTACAAAACTCACCAGGAAATTTTTAATAGCTTGGTTTTCTACTTGTTGTCAGGAACTCCACTTGTTGTCTGATATGAAAGTTGGCAGATTCAACTGCAAAATCTCTAGAGAACCAACAAGATAAAAAGAGTTCCTTCTGAATTACTAAGGCTTTGCAGAATCACCAGGATCTCCCTTCAAAGAAAGGCATATAAGTAAGTATATAAATAAGCACAGTGTCTCATATAGATTTACCATCCCCCAAATGTACTTAAAAATACAAGTTTTTTTAAGATTCCACATATAAGTAAATTATACGTCTTTCCTTCTTAGGCTTATTTCACTTAGCATAATATCCTATGATCCTATAATTTCATCCATGCTGCTACAAATGGCTGAACTGTGTGTGTGTGTATCACATCTTCTTTATCCATTCGTCTATCAACATTTAGGCTGTTTCTACATCTTGGCTATCATAAATGATGCTTCAATGAATATGGGGGAACAAATATCTCTTTGAAATAATGATCATATTTCCTTCAAATATATACCCAAAAGGGGGACTGAAGAATCATACGGAGTTCTATTTCTAATATTTTGAGGAACCTCCTACTGTTTTCCATTAATGGTTGCATCAACAGTGTACAAGGTTTCCCTTTTCTCCACATCCTCACCAACACTTGCTATTTCTTGTCTCTTTTTATAAAAGCCATCCTAACAGGCACAAAGTGGTACTTCACTGTGGTTCAGAGTAGAATGGTGATTACCAGCACCTAAAGGGGAAGGAAGTAGGGAGCTGCTGGTCAAAGGGTTTAAGCCTGCAGTTACAAGATACACAAGTTCTGAGATCTAAGGTACAACATGAGGAATATAGTTAGTGTTGTAACTATGACTATATATAGTTAGTAGCACTTGAAATTTGCTAAAAGGATAGATCTTATTCTCACCATGCAAAAGAAACTATTTCAGGTGATGGATGTGTTAATTAACCTGATTATAGTAACCACTTCACAAAGCATATGCATATCAAATCATCTCACTGTATACTTTAAACATAAAAAATTTTGTCAACTATACTCCAATAAAGAAAAAAACAACAAATTTAAGTAATAAAGCAAAAATACAGAGTTAGGAAGATATCAGACACAACTGTGATATTTAGCAATCTCAAAGCAGCACAGGACTTAAAAAGTCTTATAAAGTTCTGGTTCATCATATTCATTTTATTTTTTAAATATTTACTTACTTATCTGATTTCACCAGGTGTTAGTTGTGGCACATGGGATCTTCATCTTCACTGTGATCTCTTATTTGTAGCATGTGGATCTACTTTCCTGACCAGGGATCTAACCCTGACCCCCTGAATTGGGAGCAAAGTCTTCACCACTGGACTATCAGGGATGTCCCCATGAAACATGAATGTCTCAAGTTCATTTTAAACAAGAAACTAAGATCCAGAAAGCTAAAGTACACTGAAGTCTAAGTCTTGTGGTGTTGGAGAAGACTCTTGAGGACCCCTTGGACTGCAAGGAGATTCAACCAGTCAATCCTAAAGGAAATCAGTCCTGAATATTCCTTGGAAGGACTGATGCTGAAGCTGAAACTCCAATACTTTGGCTATCTGATGCGAAGAACTGATTCACTGGAAAAGACCCTGATGCTGGGAAAGATTGAAGGCAGGAGGAGAAATGGACGACAGAGGGTAAGATGGTTGGATGGCATCACTGACTCAATGGACATGAGTTTGAGCAAGCTCCAGGAGTTGGTGATGGACAGGGAAGCCTGGCATGGTGCCATCCATGGGGTTGCAAAGAGTCAGACATGACTGAAAAACTGAACTAAAGTTTAAGTTATTAATTCAGGTTTACAAATCTATTTTTTCATACTGTTACTCTCCACACAATTCCAACTGACTTCTAGACAATTTTCATTACAAATTTCAAGGAGAGCTTTAATACGTCTCTCTCCCTCAGTTTTGACTTACTTACAGTCAGCAGCCAAATTTTATTAGTTCTTCATCTCAAAACTCATTTTTCCTACTTTAAGATATATTTATATTTTTGGATTATCAAAAGTATAAGTAGAGCTATTCAAAGTATATAAACAAATTATGTAAATTATGAAATCTAACCGTTTTTCTGCCGTAAAATCATGTTATTAATCCACATGAAAAATAAAAACTCATTACAATATCGAACAAATCTGGATTCATTCCCACTCAGCCTTTTAGATAATTTAATCCCTCTGCTTCAAAATATCTTTTACTTTTGTACTTTCTTAAACAGTTCTCTTGTCACTAGTCCCCAATGTTTGTCCTTCATTTTTCATATTTATGCTGCCTCCAGTCTTACTGTCCTAAGACATAGGTTAGATCTCGCTATTTCACTCTTTGAAGATATTCATCACCTTGCAGATACACAGCCACACATGCATGCACATGCATGTACACACACCCTAAAATACCATAAAATGGCATACAAGAATTTCCATAGGATAAAACTTCGAATCGGTTCCTTTATTTTATAAGAGATGGAGTGGAGATTTGAAGAGGAAAAATAAAGAAATTTAGATTAAGACTAGGACTCTGATTTGGGAAATACTCAGCCCAAGAAAAGGATATTGTGAAGGGCACTACTCACATTCACCAAAGCAGTGTCTAAAAGACAGGGTTAAACCTAACATGACAGAATGTGGTCCACTGGAGAAGGGAATCACAAACCACTTCAGTATTCTTGCCTTGAGAACCCCGTGAACAGTATGAAAAGGCAAAAAGATAGGACAATGTAAGATGAACTCACCAGGTCGGTAGGTGCCCAATATGCTACTGGAGATCAATGATCCAATGATCAATGGAATGATTCATTCTCCAGAAAGAATGAAGGGATGGAGCCAAAGCAAAAACAACACCCAGTGATGGATGTGATTGGTGATAGAAGCAAGGTCCATTGCTGTAAAGAGTAATATTGCATAGGAACCTGGAATGTTAGGTCCATAAACCAAGACAAATTGAAAGTGGTCAAACAGGAGATGACAAGAGTGAACACTGACATTCTAGGAATCAGAGAACTAAAATGGACAAGAATGGGTGAATTTAACTCAGATGACCATTATATCTACTACTGTGGGCAGGAATCCCTTGGAAGAAATGGAGTAGCCATCAGAGTCAACAAAAGAGTCCGAAATTCAGTACTTGGATGCAGTCTCAAAAATGACAGAATGATCTCTGTTCGTTTCCAAGGCGAATCATTCAATATCACAGTAATCCAAGTCTATGCCTGTACGAGTTAACATTGAAGAAGCAGAAATTGAAAGGTTCGATGAAAACCTACAAGATTTTTTAGAACTAACACCAAAAAAAGATGTCCTTTTCATTATAGGGGACTGAAATGCAAAAAGTAGGAAGTCAAGAAACACCTGGAGTAACAGGCAAATTTGGCCTTGGACTACAGAAGGAAGCAGGGCAAAGGCTAATAGAGTTTTGCCAAGAGAACACACTGGTCATAGCAAATGCCCTCTTCCAACAACACAAGAGAAGACTCTACACATGGACATCACCAGAGAGCCACACGGAAATCACACCAATTTTCTTTGCAGCCAAAAAGGGAGAAATTCTATAC
Organism: Muntiacus reevesi; assembly: GCF_963930625.1. NCBI lineage: Eukaryota > Metazoa > Chordata > Mammalia > Artiodactyla > Cervidae > Muntiacus > Muntiacus reevesi. Next base: position 17,261,371 of record NC_089269.1, on the reverse strand, counting down.
AGTCAGCAAAAATAAGACCGGGAGCTGACTGTGGCTCAGATCATGAACTCCTTATTGCCAAATTCAGAGTTAAATTGAAGAAAGTGGGGAAAACCACTAGACCATTCAGTATGACCTAAATCAAATCCATTACAAATATACAGTGGAAGTAACAAATAGATTTAAGGGACTAGATCTGATAGAGTGCCTGATGAACTATGGACGGAGGTTCACGACATTGTACAGGAGACAGGGAGCAAGACCATCCCCAAGAAAAAGAAATGCACAAAAGCAAAATGGCTGTTTGAGGAGGCCTTACAAATAGCTGTGAAAAGAAGAGAAGTGAGAAGAAAAGGAGAAAAGGAAACATATATCCATTTGAAGGCAGAGTTCCAAAGAATAGCAAGGAGAGATAAGAAAGTCTTCCTCAGCAATCAATGCAAAGAAATAGAGGAAAACAACACAATGGGAAAGACTAGAGATCTCTTCAAGAAAATGAGAGATACCAAGGGAACATTTCATGCAAAGATGGGCTCAATAAGGAGAGAAATGGCATGGACCTAACAGAAGCAGAAGATATTAAGAAGAGGTGGCAAGAATACACAGAAGAACTATACAAAAAAGATCTTCACGACCTAGATAATCACGATGGTGTGATCACTCATCTAGAGCCAGACATCCTGGAATAAGTCAAGTGGGCCTTAGGAAGCATCATTATGAACAAAGCTAGTGGAATTCCAGTTGAGTTATTTCAAAACTGAAAAGATGATGCTGTGAAAGCGTCAGCAAATTTGGAAAACTCAGCAGGAGCCACAGGACTGGAAAAGGTCAGTTTTCATTCCAATCCCAAAGAAAGGTAATGCCAAAGAATATCAAACATCCACACAATTGCACTCATCTCACACGCTAGTAAAGTAATGCTCAAAACTCCAAGCCAGGCTTCAGCAATATGTTAACTGTGAACTTCCAGACGTTCAAGCTGGTTTTAGAAGAGGCAGAGGAACCAGAGATCAAATTGCCAACATCCATTGGATCATTGAAAAAGCAAGAGAGTTTCAGAAAAACATCTATTTCTGCTTTATTGACTATGCCAAAGCCTTTGACTGTGTGGATCACCACAAACTGTGGGAAATTCTGAAAGAGATGGGAATCCCAGACCACCTGACCTGCCTCTTGAGAAACCTCTATGCAGGTCAGGAAGCAACAGTTAGAAATGGACATGGAACAACAGACTGGTTCTAAATAAGAAAAGGAGTACAACAAGGCTGTGTATTGTCACCCTGCTTATTTAACTTACATGCAGAGTACATCATGAGAAACGCTGAGCTCGAAGAAGCACAAGCTGGAATCAAGATTGCTGGGAGAAATATCAACAACCTCAGATATGCAGATGACACTACCCTTATGGCAGAAAGTGAAAAAGAACTAAAGATCCTATGATGAAAGTGAAAGAGGAGAGTGAAAAAGTTGGCTTAAAGCTCAACATTCAGAAAACTAACATCATGGCATCTGGTCCCATCACTTCATCACAAATAGATGGGGAAACAGTGTCAGACTTTCTATTTTTGGGGCTCCAAAATCACCACAAATGGTGACTGCAGCCATGAAATTAAAAGATGTTTACCCCTTGGAAGGAAAGTCATGACCAACCTAGGTAGCATATTAAAAAGCAGAGACATTACTTTGTCAGCAAAGGTCCATCTAGTCAAGCCTATGGTTTTTCCGTAGTCATGTATGGATGTGAGAGTTGGACTATAAAGAAAACTGAGTGCCTCAGAATTGATGCTTTTGAACTGTGGTGTTGGAGAAGACTCTTGAGAGTCCCTTGGACTGCAAGAAGATCCAACCAGTCCATTCTAAAGGTGCTCAGTCCTGGGTGTTCATTGGAAGGACTGATGTTGAAGCTAAAACTCTAATACTTTGGCCACCTGATGGGAAGAACTGACTCACTGCAAAAGACTCTGATGCTGGGAAAGATTGAGGGCAGGAGGAGAAGGGGACGACAGAAGATAAGATGGATGGATGGCATCACCAACTCAATGGACATGAGTTTGGGTAAACTCCGGGAGTTGGTGATGGACAGGGAGGCCTGAAGTGCTGTGGTTCATGGAGTCGCAAAGAGTCGGACACGACTGAGCAACTGAACTGACCTGAAACCTAGCATTAAAGCTTAGAGCTAATGTATCAAGGAAGAATGTTTCACTGTGTCTAAAACTCTCACCCTATCTGTGCTTGAAAAGCATAGTAATCAGTCATTTTCATTTAATTTTTAGTAATTTCTGCCCCTACTATCTAAGACACTGTCCACTAATCATCATAAAAAGATATATTCCAGAAGTCCTACCTCGCTAGAAATAGCAAGTGATCACTGCACACCTAACGAAGTATGAGAAAGGCTCAAATTGCATGTATGGTGGAGGAAGTGGAATATATATGCCAAATGTTGGATATATGACTGTTGCCTGAGAAAATAGGATACCCTGATGAGCCATTTGCCATTCCTTATTAATGTACCCAACAAGGACAGGGCACATGGAGGTAGTCCACCCAACACACAGAAAATGGGTTTCTCAAAGGAAAGAGGAATTCTCGTGCCGTAAAAGGAGGAAAAAGAAAAGACATAGTTCTGAGTACCATAGCAACTAGTCTCAAAAAGTTAAAGAAACCATAAATGAGAATTTGATAAGAGATATAGTATTCTCTACAAATTTGCTATAGCAACCAAGCAGTTAATTTTTTTCAAACAGTTAATTTTTAAATACATAGAATTAGGCATAAATATTTACTAAGTACAACTATACGGTGATCAGATTCTGTATCTTCATTTAAATATTTTTGGTTTGCCAAATATTCTTGTTTAATTTTTATTTTACTAGTTGCAACTGACTAATATTTCCATAATAATTAATGTTGATACTCTCCAAACTATTTCAGGTACCATGTAGCATTTTTTTCACTGAGGAATCTTTTCACTGAGGAACCCAAAAGCATAAATTTGTGTGTCTTCTCCCCTCACAGAAGATGACAATAAAACGTTAGTGGAACATTTACTGTGTTCTAGGCACTGTTTTAAGTATTGCATATATTTGAACCATTTACAGCACAGATCCTAATGCAAAAAATCTGGTATAAGTTTAGAGTAATTATTTAGTTAATTTGACATTAAAATGCAAAATTTGCTTTCACGTCCAATGCTGCTTAAATTAAACAGATTTTTCCATGAGGTTTTCTTTTTTACAAACTCTCATTTGCATGTGTGAAATCTGGCTGTAAGGCTGCATAAGGCACAATTAAAAATAGATTTAGTGTGTATTACATCTCTATCACATAAAGGAAGACCTAAATGAACTCCCCAGGTCTGTCACACGCTTTGTTTATTTAAAGAACAGGACTAAATTTATCTGTTCAGCTATGATATCTGGTCAGTTCGTCCTACAGTGTTCAAGAATAGGTCTTCTGATTATTGTCTTGTGTACACAGTGCTTACCCATTCTAAAATGGTGACAAATCAAGTTAAAATCATGCAATAGAAAGGCAGAAGGCTTAAAAGAGCCACTTAACATATAAACAATCTACAACTGAAACAAAGTGAAAAGACTTTTGTTGCAATGACAAGCAACAAATTCAAAGCATGAAAATAGATGGATCCAATTCATGGTTATGGAAAACACAGACCCTCTCATCGTTATTTTCTCTGTCAACCTAATTGAGCAACCAAAGTAATTTTCATAATAGAATTGGATCTATCTGAACAAAAACTTTAAGCATCTCTATTCCAGATGAATTGACAATTATATCACTGCTTGAATAAACAGGAATTTTGTTCTGATAAGTACTTGTGGAAAATTATTAGGTGAAATCCTATATTGAAAATGCAGTTACAGTTTATAGAAGTTACATTTAAATTCACAATATTCTTATCTCAAAAATTTGGAGAGAAATCAATAAGAAAAACTCAATGAGTGACTATGATGATTATGTTTTCTGAACTAATATTTAGAGATCTACAATAACAAAAGACTTTTACTTCTCATCTGTGATTTTCCTAAATGGAAAGTTGTGAAAGTAAAATGCATCAACTCATCTTTTTTTCGATATGTAATCATATTAAACTATGTACTATATGTACATATTAAACTACATTTAATACGTAAATATTAATTATGTAATAAATATGTAAATATTTAATTATGTAATATGTAAACTACATTTAATATGTAATCATATTAAACTAAAACTATATCAGGACCCCTCCCAAAAAGCAATTTTTTTTATAAAATGTTGGCTATTATTACCATTTTCTTCTATGCCTTTACCTAGCAAATCAATACTTAGATTTCTGCTTCTAGGCATCTTAGAATAACATTCACCAAATGAAGATGGAAAAATAAAATAAACAAATCCAAATAATGAACCACACACTTAACCATATATCATACAAAATATTAAAAAATTAAATAAATGAAGACCTAAAACTGTAAAATTTCTATGACCTTAGGTTAGGTTAGCAAAGATATACTAGATAGGACACAGACACTAAGTATAAAATAAAATATTGATGATATATTAGAACTATTTTTTTCTTTTCAAAGACAGTTAAAATAATGAAAAGGCAAGCCATGCACTGGGAAAAAATATTTGCAAAGCATATGGCTAATAAAGAAATTGTATACAGAAAATACAAAGAACTCAGAATAGTAAGACAAATGACCCAATTAAACATGGACAAAATACTTGAATAGAAAATTCACTACATATGTTATACAAATAAAAAGTACATGAAAAAATATTAAAAAGTTAGTATGAAAAATGCATAACACAACATCATACCACAACACAACCATTTAAACTAGAATGATTTAAAATATTTTTTAAAAACTGATAAGCGCTGGTGAGAATATAGAGCAACTGGAATTCAGATACTGCAGAGGAAATTCAAATTGCATGCAACCTGAAAAACAGAGTAACAGTTCCTTTTCAAATAAAACCCACTCTCTTACAACCCACTAATTCTACTCATAGACATTTATCTCAGAAAAGGAGAACTCATATCCCCACAAGGTCTTTTTATCAGAGGAGCTTTATTCATTAAGAGCTAGAGGAGCTTTATTCATTATAGATAAAAACTGAAAACAACCTAGGTGTCCATCAACTGCAGGATGAATTAAACTCTGAAATAAAAAGAAATGAACTAATAATATGACAAAATAATACTCCACTGATTCAAAGCCCACTGTATAAAAATACATAAAATGTAAGTGACCAATTCCCTGTTTAAATCATAGTATCTATATACTTCTGTCTGATACTCTGTCCCATAAACTATTACGTTCTGGGGGTGCAAAGGAACAAATCAATGATATATGCAAGAGAATGGGTGAGTTTTAAATCATCAAGTTAGAAGGAAGAAGCTGAACTTTAAGTAGACTATGTACCTACACACTGCTCTGCCGCTCACTTGTGTCCGACTCTTTGCCGCCCCGTGGACTACAGCCTGCCAGGCTCCTCTGCCCATGACGTTTTCCAAGCAAGAATACTGAAGTGGATACTCCAAGGGATCTTCCCAAGCCAGGGATCGAACCCACATCTTTTGCATCTCCTGCATTGGCAGGTGGGTTCTTTGCCATCTGGGAAGCCCACCTACACACTACATGATTCTACCTAAATGACAGTTTTTAAAAGGCAAAGTAGAGCTAAAGAAAGTGGTTGCCAGAAGTCAGCTAGGAATAGGGAAGAGGAATTAACTTACACCCAAAAAAAAGAAACCCAGCTCTGGAGGCGATAAAAATGTTCTGATTGTGCTGCTGGTTCAATCCATGTTGTTTTCGTACACTTAAAATCAGTAATTTCATAGGTTATAACTCACTGTTACGGACTAAATGTGTCCCGCCCCCAAAATCTGTTAAGTTGAAACACTAACCTCTTGTGTGGTGGTATTAAGAGGTGGTGCCTTTGGGAAGTAATTAGGTTTAGATGAGGTCATGAGGGTGGAGCCCCATGTGGGGATTAGTGCCCTTATAAGAAGAACAGATACTGGAGCTTGCTCTATCTTTGTCAGATGAGGATAAACCAAGGATGTGGCCATATGCAAGCCAGAATGAAGACCTGCTCACCAGGAACTGCAAAGGCTAGCACCCTGACTGTAGACTTCTCAGTCTCTAAAACTGTAAGAAATAAATAACCATTGCTTAGGCCACCCAGTCTATGATATTCTGTTATAGCAGTCCTAGAAGACTCAGACATCCACTGAAGTTTATTTTAAAATTAATAAATAAGTGGGCAAACAAAAGTTAGGTCTTGACCTCAAATTACTGGGGATGTGGAATAACATTTCCTTCATGTACACTTAAAACTGCTTAAGTAAAACTGAAAATGCCTCTTGTTGTGGTCAAAAAAGTCTACTGGGGATGAAGCATGTAACAAAGGCTACCCAGGAAGACCTGGACCATGAATTTGGGGGAACACATTAAAGTATTAGGCCGCGGTTCAGGAGTGGTGGCATAGGAGAGAGAGCTGGCAATGTTATCCTGCTATACAGAATAGCAGCCAAGGCTGAGGCAAATTTCCCCATTCGTAATTCCTTCTACGTCCATCTGCCAAGAAAAACTGAACAGCAGCAGCACCAGCTGTTCCTGTTGCTCCACAGATTGCAGGCCTTGTTTCCCGAATTAACATCTCACCGACGCTTACCCACAGAGTTTGCAGAAGACAGGAACTAAGTCAAGATGGGGTCTGGGAAGAGGGAGAAAGTAACAAGGAAGTAGGATCACAAATTAAGGAGCAGACAGCAAGGAGATGCCTGTCTGAAGGACGAGCAGCACGCTCTGCTGAGGAATTGGCACAAGGTCAATTTGCATAAGCAGACGGGGACGGGGAGTAAGAGTGCAGTAAGACTGTGATTAGTACTCTGCCTCTCCCATTTCAGAAAAGGAGAAATTGAAGAGTAAAATAATAAAGCATTATTAATGCCGTCCATATGCCAAGCAACAAACTCAATGTGCTGCATCTCATTAGACAGATGCTTGAGGGTAATGGACGAAATGAATTGTATCCACTATAGGTATCGCCGTAAATATTAAGATGACAATTCTTACTGTCTTCCTAAGAAAAGCACCTTGTTTTTTCTGGAGTCTCCTTTGTTCTGTTTTGAAAATTATATCCCTCAGTCCACATTCCTTCGGTTCCTGGAGCAGAAATGCTTTCCTGTAGCTAGTGGCTACTCTAAGGGCCAGCATATTCCAAAGTCACCTGCTGAGTATGCGAACTAAAAGCTCTTGAAAGGGTAAATTCTGTTGGGAAGATGAAAAAAGGAAACCCACTTCTTCTCCTTTTTCTTACTCACCCCCTCCTTTCTCTATTTTCCACTAACTCCCGTCTCCTGGTTTCGGGCTCACCACAGACACCCAGAGCAGGTAGGAATAATCCCCACAGGCTGTCATATCAACAGATGACAATACAATGAGGGACTCATTTGAAAAAAATATGTCCATCTCAATATCCTCTAAAGTAATCCACTCTGAACAAAGAACATGACGGATACAATGTACATTACTCCATGTCATATCACTTGGTAGAGGTGGGGTAGAGGGATCTAACCAATCTATTGGTTTTAGTCTTGAATATAAAAGTTTAAAGCAGTTATTGGTGTTCCATAGTATGGTTTCTGGAAGTTATAGGTGAAAAACTTTTTTTTTATTTACCCTATTCAATTTATATTCACAATTTTTAAAATGAGAAATATGTGACTTTATTCTGTACGACGTTAGAAGGTGAATATTCAATTTGCTGTGGCAAGACAAATGAAAATTAATAAAAGGTATAGAAGAATAATTAAAATGATGGCTAAATATATAAATGAGAAATGTATATATCTCCTCTTCCCTATGAAACATAAAATATTTAAAATTATAATTCAAGTAATTCATGCATTTACTATTTAAAAGATAAACGGATATAAACAACTAACTTTAGTTTATAAGATACGATAGACACTTCCTCAGTTATCAAACAATAAATGTAATTATCAAGAGTTTTATTGTCAACAAATTATTCGGGCGTGAGGGTCACTGTCAGTGAGCCTTAATTTTCTTAGCTGTATTCTAAAATGATCCTGATTTTTACAACATCTAAAAATTCAGTGTTTTTCCTTTAAAAATAAAAAACAATAAACTTATAAATAAATCTATAAATAATCTATATAAATTATAAAGCTCTGCAATCAACATCTGAAAATAAAACAAATACATATGCATAGTGACATGGTTCAGACGTTTTGTTTCCTGTCCCCGTGAGGGCATTGATTTCACTGGTTTTATTCTGCAGTGTTCCTAAGGACTTCAAAATGTTTACGTATTCTACTGCTGGAGCAAATAGTAAATGCCATTTTCAATTATTCACATCCAAGATGAATTTTTTTTGAGACAAGATTATGGGTATCTTTTGAAAATTAACCTTAGGAAAATAAATTTAAATTCTCCCTCACGAAATCATCATAAATATAGTTTCAGGTAGGTAGAATACTATCACGATTAACAGAGTGAAATATTGCTGAGAGCTTCAAGTGTAAGATCAGGGCTATCAGAGTTTAAATCCTACTCTACCGCTTCTTCCTGGTAATATAATCTTGAAGTTATTCAAACTTTCAAACTTTGCATTAGTTTTCCCTTCAGTTAAATGAAAGGAAACAGAACCTCAGCAATTAGTTGCATTCCTGTGAGTAGGAAATGATAAATGCATAAAGTAGGTGGAAGAGTACATGGCTGTTGTTGTTGCTTACTTGTCTAGTCGTGTCCGACTCTTTTGCAGCCCCATGGGCTATAGCCCACCAGGCTCTTCTGTCCATGGAGTTTCCCAGGCAAGAATATTGCAGTGGGTTGCCAAGTCCTTCTCCAGGGGATCTTCCCAACTCAGGGACTGAACTCGTGTCTCCTGCATTGGCAAGTGGATTCTTTACCACTGAGCCACCTGGGAAGCCCAGAAGAGTACACTACACGGCACCAACATGAATGAATGTCAGCTATTCAGTTTTGAACAAATTTTTATGAAATGATTACCATGCTCTGGGCACTGTTCCAGTTGCCTGAGACACAGTAGTGAACATGAGGTTAAAATTACCTCCCTTACAACTGATTCACTTTGTGGTACAGCAGAAACCAACGCAGCGCTGTAAACCATATGTATTCCAGTAAAAATCAGCTTAAATAAGATACTCCAAAGGCAAACAAATTTAAAAAATAAAATGGCTTCCTTCAAGATGATTACATTCTTAATGGGAAGATGAACAATAAGCAGTGTACAAAATACATATTCTGCTTATGAAAAGTACCAGAGAGAAGAAATCTGAGTGGCAGAAGCAAGTTCAGATAGGATGCTAGGGAAATATGGCTGAAAATGTGGCGTATGTGCAAAAGAACTTACAGGAAACGAGAGAGCAAAGTATGAAGTTTTCTCCAGGAAGAACGTCTTCTAAGCAGAGGAAACTGCAGTGTAGAGGCCATGTGCAGAAAGCGGGTTAGATCGCGAGAGGGACAAGACGACTGACCAGTGTGTCTGGGATGGCCTGAGCACAGCGTGCGTGACACACGCAGTCAGACAGGTGAGATGGGGCGTGGGCAGCAGTGGGCGGCACGGGGAGCAGGGCGTTGCGGGCGATGGTTATTCAAGAGCTTGTACAGAAATGGGAAGTAGTGGGGCGGAGGGGGGAGTGTGGTTTAAGCAGAGATGCGGCACGCCCCGACTTACAGTTTACCAAGATTCCTGTAGCTAATAATCAACGACAGTGTCCTCCGGCCATCATTCCCAACGCAACTCTCTAATCCAGTTAAAGAACTGCTTCACTTCATTCTCCTCTGAAACTTTCAGGGCTAATTATAAATAGTTCTACCTCACTGTAGCCACCCACACTTTAGAAGAGAACTTCCCATTCACACACATTTTGGACACCCTAATCTCTACTTGTACTACATCCATCACCATTTGGAAGCACAATTTACAGAATGTGAGATTATGAAAAGTGTACACACTTTGTAGTATCCAAATGAGAACGTGCAAGGACTCAGAGAAAATATTCTCTAAGTCTTGTAGAGAACACTAGGGCAGCCTTTGTGGTTTTCTCCTCAGTAACACCTACAGCTCAGTGATAACTCGATGTCCCTGCTCCTCCAGCTGACAGGTTATAAATATTCAAGAGAACAGTGAGGGCATCCGCTGGCGTGGGACGCCTGATGGCAGGGCGCGCCACAGCGAGCCAGCGCCCCTCTTGTTTCTCACACGAGCTGAGGCATCAGGGAAGCGGCGAAGTCAATCGGCCAACAGCTTGCGGTGCTTTTGTTTCAAGCCTGCAGAGCATTTAAGCTTTCTGAGGAGAGAGGATTGTCTCTGGCCCCAGTTCCTACCCTCTTAAAACCAGCTGTCCTCCAGCCCCTCTCCATCCTCGATGAGGCACCCAGCTTAGCGAATTCCGCTTCCCCCTAAAGGCCAGTCAGAACCGCTGGGAAAGGCGAGCACTTCAAAGTAACAGAGGTCTGGTCAGTGTTCACGGCACTTCAGAAAGCGCTTGCCTGCTCAGAGATAAGGAGGGAAGCTGCAGGGGCCCTGGGAGCTTACGGCATCACTGCACTGCTCCCACCTGCCTTTCTGTTTCACCCAGAAACTCGAGTCACTCGCAAATAACTGGCTGGGAAAACAGAACAGAAATCTTCGCTATTGTGACTCAGAAGGGTGGGAACATGCCTGTGAAACAGATGTAATACCAAAGACTTGTGACTGCTGGGTCTTGAAAATCTTAGAGTTTTCTGACTGCCAATTGTGTAATTGTCTGGCAGGACCGAACTCCAAACTATTTTCTCAATATTACAGAACACATTTCTTTTTTCCCTTTACCTTCTCTGTGAATGAAGATTTCCCTTTTCCACAATCCCAAATTGTAATTCAACGATTACAGTTAACTCTGAGATGATTTCCTCAACAGCGCTTTGCTAAGTTGTTTGACTCTATGATCCTATGGACCTTAGCCCTCCCGGCTCCTCTGTCCATGCGATTCTCCAGGCAAGAATGCTGGAGTGGGCTGCCATGCCCTCCTCCAGGGGATCTTCCCCAGTCAGGGGTCAAACCGACGTCTCACGTCTCCTGCAATGGCAGGCGGGTTCTTTACTGCTGGCACCACCTGGGAAGCCCCTCCTCAGCGGGGAGAGGAATTCACTGAACTGGTGGAGATTCCCTCTGGGTAGAGACTGGCACAGGAATCCAGCTGCTCCCTTTCATTTCAAAGAATAAACACAGTTTACTTCATTTCACTTCAGATCATATACTGTAAGCAATGATATACATACATTCCCTTTCCAAAGACATTCAGTAAGGGGGACATTCATGTGTTATATGTGGGTTGACACTTTCTTGGGATATAGCTACACAAACCAATCCACTAAGAATATACAATCACTTCTAAGTTAGTGGTGCAATAAAGTTAAATCATCATCATTCACATAAAAATTCAGTAACACTCCCAAATGAAGAAACAAGTGGCATTAAACAACTTCTGCTTTTATTAAATTACTATCATAAGCAAAACAATTTTCTTTTTTAAAGTATCTGTTCTCTATCTTTATAATCTTCCTGCAAATTATCCCACACTTGTCAAGCCACATAAAGCTTACACAACCCATATTCGTCCACACCTAAATAATACGGGATTGCCTGACAGGCACAAGAAATGCTAATCAAATAATAAATAGTCACCCCTTTTTTATGAATAAAGTGACACCTAGCCTTTCTCCTCCCTTGCCACTTTCTCAAAGGCCTCTCCTTCACCAGACCATCAAATCTACCTTTTTTTTTAAACTTCCCATCAATGATCATCACTGATAATTGATAACCATCATTTCTGATGACCTGGACTATTCAAAAACAAAAATGTTATTTTAATATCATTTCAATTCATGGATAATTTGATATAACAATATACTGATATGCATTAAGAACAATGTGACCTAGTTTTATAAAAATTTATAGTCAATTAATAAACAAAGTATGATGCCCCTTTCTTCAGTATCACCTTACCCCTGGCCCTGTCTATATTCCCATTCTGCCACCCTAAGTCTTCTGTTATCAAATCCTAAAGTTCCTACTCCACCCATCCACAGTTCTAACCCTCAACCCACTCACAGCCCTATTCTACCTATGATTCTATCACTCATCCTCTCCTAATTGATCAAAATGGCAACTTCCATTAGGCTGAAATCTCTACTTTTGTGCTGAATGGGCATATCATAGGCAGAATAATCATTAATATGCCATCTTTTACAACGGGGTGGCCCAGTTACATCTTAAGATATAATAAATTCATAATTATAGAATAAAAGAACTTCAGAATCAAAAAGATTGTGGCAATCACTTAAAACTCCTAATCTTATTTTTTTGTATTTGCCTTTTTATGGACATCTATACATGAGTTCAATTAGTCAAAATCATTAGCTTGTGACATAGTCTATTTGTCCATGAAAGGTACCTACTGTACATAATTTTATTCTTTCCTCCATTCCTGGTATCATTCCCATTCCTTTCATTCGCATTGGATACCCACTACAGTATATGCCATTGAATATTTTTGTATGTTTGAAAAAACAGAATTATATGGGATATAATAAATAGAAAAATAGAATTTTATGGGATTTAAATGTGCACAAAACTACAGGTTTATAATACTAATACTTTTATGTTTTGTTTTTCTTTTCATTCTACACTTGTAAAGTATGTTGCTATAAATATATCTCATTCAATGCTTCTAACAGTGGAATAGTATTCCATGGTGTGTGTGTGTGTGTGTATATATATATATATATATAAAATCATGCCTTACTTTTTTATTCTGCTAGTGAAAAGCAACTAGTATCCTCCATCTGTCTACTATAATAAATGTGTAGAATTATTACTCAAATAAGACATTTCTAGGGAGGATATTTATAAATGGACTATTTTAAAAAGACGAACATGGGATTCAGGGGAATCACAAGAGGTGTTTCAGTAGCCCAAGGTAGAAGCAAGAAAGCTCTACAACCGGTAGGCTGAAAAGAATAAGTGCAGGGAGTTATTGCTGAACCTGAAAAAGGGAAGAGCTATGCTGAATCTACAGCCAGAGAGGAGTGGGGATCTGGGGTGGAGGAACAGAGCAGTTCAAGCTGCTTGTTTGGGTCTCTGAGGTTCTATTCATTTTTCTTCACTCTTTATTTCTCTCTGTTCCTCAGACTAGATAATCTCCACTGACCTACATTGAGGACTGCTGGGTCTTCTGCCAGCTCAAATCTGCTGTTGAGCCCTCTAGTGAAATTTTCATTTCACTGATTACAGATTTCAACTCCAATGTTTTTACTTCTTTGTTTTTAATGATTTCTATTTCTTTACTGATGTTCTCTCTTTAGTGAGACATCAATCTCATATGGGTTTTTTTTAGTTCTTTACAGATGGTTCCCTTTAGTTCTTTGAACATACTAAAAATAGCTGATAAGGTTTTTCTAGTAAATCCAACGTCTGGACTTCCTTGGGGACCCTTTCATTCTATTCCTTGTTTTTTATTTTCCCTCCAGCATATGGACCATACCTTCTTGCTTCTTACAAGTCTTTTTATTTTTTTAATTGAAATCTAGACATTTTAAATCACATAACGCGACCATTCAGACCCCACCTGCCCTCAGCGTGGGGCACCTGCTGTTTGTTGTTACTGCTGCTGCTGTTTGTTCAGTGACTTTCTTGAACCTATTTTGTAAAGTACATATGTCTTGTAGCCAGTTAGTACTTAAGTCTCTGCTTGATCAGTTTAATCATCTAATGATCCAACAGAGATGTCCTTAAATACCTTGCAGCATTTCACCCAAGGACTACGCTTGTGTGTTGTGGCACATCTTCACTGATGTAATTAGTGATGCAAAATTCTATTCTGCTTTAGTCTTTACTTTATGCATGCTCAGAGCTTCAAGATCCATCAAAGATGAGATTCAGAGACTTCTCAGGTCTTTCTTGGACATACACACAGTCTTGTACATGCGTGCAGCCTTCTAGACTCCCAAGATTACTTCAAGGCTTTCAAAAGCCTTTTCTGGCCATCTCATTACCCAGCGTGTCCTTTAAAGTTTTTTGGTCGCTTCTTGTTGATCCCAACATTTATCACTGTTCAGGGAGCTTCAAGATTTAAAAATTACCACTGACTGTTTTCAACCAATACTTCAAGGAAAAAGCCATTCACAATGATTGAGCTCTAAATCCGGTTAAGTAAAAAGAGCCCTGCAAGTGGGGATTTCCAAGGAATTGCCAGACCAATGTGACAATGACAACTCTCTGAGAATGAAGCTCCTACAGAGTCTCAGATTTCCTCTACTCCCTTCAATGAATGCTTGGCTACAGGAGGCCCTCACAATGACTAACACTGTGAGAACTGCTGGTTTTCAAGACGACCGCAGAACTGGAAAGGAGGAGACGGCACTACAGCAAGGCAAGATGCCAGATCACTGTTTCTTCTGCTGCGTAGCCTTTTTCTCCCCAATAAATGCTCCTTAGATGTGTGCAAGGCTTTGGTTAATTTCCGAAGTTCTGAAAAGTTGACTTTGATCATTTTTACCAATGCTCTCACTGATTAACATGCAAGAGGCTTTTCAGAGCTCCTTATTCTACAATCCTCACTGATGTCACTATGTTAAATTTTCAGTTTGGAATATACACATATATTTAATCTTCCAGCCATCATTTTTCTAAGGTACACTTTTATGAAATGTGCTATGTTTACACTCCTATAGATCAACTGTGAATTTTCTCCACCTTGCTTTGTGACCCAAGAAACAGACCTGGATGGACTGCCTCAATGAGACTATTTTGCCTGCTTTCCAGGTATACTCAGACAGTGGGAGATACCAGCATGAGACTGGTGAGCAGGAGGAGAGATGCAGGGGAAAATTACTGCCCCAACTTCTTCCCTTCTAGACCATGATTTGGCAGTGGCTGCATTCCTCCACCACATTCCTCTGCCACAGGTGCAGTTTTGATGCTTTCTGATAACCATTCCTTCTTCTGGTCTCTTTGGACCTATGAGTGACACAGGCTGCCCACTGTTTCTAATACCAGGTGCTTCATCAAATTCTGTCCCTTAACTCTGTGCAGATTCTATAAAATAGTTCTTCTACTCACTGTCCAATGTGTAAAATTTTAGATGTGATTAAATGTGTTTGTTTTTGCCTATAGATTTATGCCTTTGATACCTTAGTTAAAAACTCCTCTCCCATCCCAAGTGCAAAAAGTTATTTTCTAAAATTTTCTGCTACTAGCTTTATTCTATTTATTCATGTACATGTCTTAATCCTTTCACACTCACTAAGAGGTTAGAGGTAGATAACTGTACTAGCTTCCTGTTGCAGCTAAAACAAACTACTTCTAACAAATGACTTAAAATAATCTAAGTTTATTTCCTCACAGTACTGAAGCACATAAACCTGAAACAAGCTTCACTGAGCTAAAAGCAAGACGTCAGAGGAGCCATGCTCCCTCTCCAGGCTCTAGACGATGATTGACTTCCTTACCCTTCTGGTTCCTAGAGCTGCATTCCCTATGTTCCTTGGCTCATGGCCTCTTTCCCCACTTTCAAAGCCAGTAGCATAGCACCTTCAAATTTCTCTGCTTTCATCTTTACATCGTCTTTTCTCTTATAAGTACCTTATTGATTTCATGAGACCTACTGGATAATCTCAGATAATCTTATCTCAAAAATCCTTAAGATATGAAGTCTCTGTTTGGTAAAGTAAGAGTCACAGGTTATATGGATTAGAATTCAGAACTC
The DNA here is from genome assembly GCF_963930625.1 of Muntiacus reevesi. NCBI lineage: Eukaryota > Metazoa > Chordata > Mammalia > Artiodactyla > Cervidae > Muntiacus > Muntiacus reevesi. The sequence continues at coordinate 17,245,575 of NC_089269.1, read as the reverse complement.
TCTGAGTGAATCATTATTCAGGCCACCAAAGTATCCAGCCATATTTTATTCTATACGTGAGCCAGTTTTCTTAATGTCATCCATTAACCATTTCCCCGACTGGTTTATAACGACAATTTCCTCAAAAAGAGAGTCTTTCACAACATACAGCTTAATTTTTGAGCACTCTAATCCAGTGGTTCTCAACTAGGGGCAATTTATCTCCAAAAGGACATCCGTAGAACTCAGAGAACAGTTTGCTTGGGAGTGGGGACTAGTGTGCAAATCCTACTGAAATCAGCTGGGTTGAGGCCTAAACATATTTCATTGCACAGAGCATCGCCAACCCCACTCCCCACAACAAATTATCAGGCTCAAAATATGAATAATACTGAGGTTGAGGAGTCCTGTTTCAGTATGTTCTATAGATATGTAGGCTATGCCTATCCCAGTGCCAAATTATTATTACTACATATTTGTATATACACTTTCATGTATTTTAGGATTCGCCTCCCTCTCTTTAAGTTAAAAAAAAACACACACACACACAGATGTGCCATAGGAACATTATAATAAGCTGGATTTTTATAAATAATCTGCTGGCATTTCAGGCATTCATATTGATTTTTTTAGATTAATATTGGAAGAATAAGCAGTTTGACAGTGTTAATGATGAGAAGGAACTCTGGACGGCCATAGAGATTACTTCTGTGCTCCTGGTCATTAGCTTATCAACAGACTGGCTCAGCCTTTGGCTGATGTCAGCATTCTGGGCACACAAGTCTGTTCCCATGACCCCTGTAAGCAGACCTTGGTCACTCATATGCATAGTCCTCAGGGTTGGTCCCTGGCTGGAAAATCTGATACTTGATCATCCCTCTTCTCTATCAACCATTCTAGAGTCACCTTCCTTCAGCTAATTTCTGTTTTGTGTGTGTGTGTAGTCGCTTCAGTTGTGTCCAACTCTTTGAGACCCTATGGACTGTAGCTGACCAGGTTCCTCTGTCCATAGGATTCTCCAGGCAAGAATACTGTAGTGGGTTGCTACTTCCTTCTCCAGAGGATCTTCCCAACCAAGGAATCGAACCCATGTCTCTTATGTCTCCTGCACCGGCAGATGGATTCTTTACCACTAGCACCACCTGAGAAGCATTGGTTGGGTAGCATTTCTGGTGGAGTGTCTCATCCTTGCTTTTCAAATGATGGCTCCTCTAGCAATGAGAATCCTAACACCAGCAGTTTGTAGAATGTGGATAGCTCCTGATATCCTATGACAGTATAATATAAGGGCTAAAATTTTCACTGGTGATAAACTTGGATGTCATTACTACTAGAAATGGGCCCAAATGGCAGCCACAATATATCTAAGACTAGAAGGAAACCAAGTGGTGCTACTAGTAAAGAACCCGCCTGTCAATACAGGAAACATAAGAGACGTGGGTTCAATCCCTGGGTCAGGAAGATTCCCTCGAGGAGGGCATGGCAACCCACTCCAGTATTCTTGCCTGGAGAATCCCATGATAGAGGAACCTGGCAGACTACAGTTCATATGGGGTAGCGAAGAGTCACACACAACTGAAGCAACTTAGCACACAGAAAGAAACCAGGGAAATGATTTTACAAAGGGCTGGGTGTTAGGTGAATACTCCTGAACTATCTTGATTAATTGAAGAGAGATAGTGACAGGTTCTCTATGATTAGTCATGAATCAAAGAAAAATGAGAAAAGTACTTAAGAAAAAGTATCAGCATCATCCCTATCCAAACTTCATCAACTGACTCCAGGCATAGAAGAATCCTTTAACTTTGTTTTGTTAGACAACATTATCCCTCTAGATTTTGTTGTTTAGTGGCTAAGTCGTGTCCACATACTTTGCGACCCCATGGACTGTAGCCTACCAGGCTCCTCTGTCCATGGGATATCCCAGACAAGAACAGAAGAGTGATCTTCCTGACCCAGGTAACAAACCTGAATCTCCTGCATTGGATTCTTTACCATTGAGTCACCAGGAAAGCCCCCCTAGAACTTAGCTTCTTCATAATTCAACGTATCCACAGCTTTCTGGTGACTTTTAGGAAAGCATAATTTTTAGCTTTTTCAGAACTTCTTGTTGTTACAGCAATTTGAGAGTTTTTAAAATATGTCCACAAATCCTTCAAAACTATTTTGCCTTCAAGAAACAAAACTTTATTCCCATCTACTTAAATGTAGGCAAGACTTAGGGATACACTTCTGATGACTAAATACAGCCAAAGTGATGGTTTGTCCCCAAAGACTGCAGTTTCCACACTGGAGAGGAGACTCACTCTCTTAATCAGATCACTCATTTTGTGGTAACAGGATTCCATATTCTAAGAGCTTTCAGGCAGACTATGGAAAGACCCACACATACAGAAACTGTAGAATCCAGTCAATAGCCATGTGAATGAGCCTACTTGGAAGTAGACTTTCAACCAGTAAAGCCTAAGATGACTGCAAACTAGTGAAATGGGTCTTGTCTGCAAGTTCATGAGATACTCTTAGTCGGAACTACTGAGCTAAATCAACTTAAGACTCCTCACCCTCACAAAGGGTGTGAGATAATAAGTGTTTTAAGCTGCTAAGGTTGGGAATAATTTGTTACACAGCAAGAGATAATACAACAGGACTGAAAATCTTTCAAAGACTTCTACATTCCAACTAGAAGCCATTCATTAGAGAATTTTATCCACCCACTTTTACGGTTCCTAAATTTATATCGCTAATTCAGAAATCAGACCAGTTTTCACATATTATTTTTCATTTGTCCCATCCACCCACTTCTATTTTCAGTTTCTCTATAACCCAATTTATGCTTGAAGGGAGTTATCTTAAAAGTTCTAAAGTTATCTTTGTAACTGCATTTAGCATTTTGTGTAAGTTTTATATTTCCAACCTACTAGAAAATGAGATGCCTGAAGGGAGGAAGAGTGTTCATCTTTGCATTCCTTTGCACCTAGCATATATGGATCCTCAACATATGGTGGTTTAGTCGCTAAGTTGTGTGTGACTCTTGCGACTCCATGGACTGTAGCCTGCCAGACTTCTCTGTCCATGGGATTCTCCAGCCAAGAATAATGTAGTGGGTTGCCATTTCCTTCTCCAGTGGATCTTCCTGACCCAGAAATCAAACCCAGGTCTCCTACACTGTAGGCAGATTTTTTACCAACTGAGCTACAGGGGAAGCCCTCAACATATACAGGTTATTAATCAATAACTGGATAATTAATTAACAGTCATCATATAGTCAGTCACAAACTAACTGTCTGAGGTAACTGTGAACTGCAAAATGTGACTGAATGGTATTTAGAGTCACCAAGCATGGAAAAATATGATAAACATTCATTGCATATTTCATGTACACTGGCACTAACTGAGCTTCAGTTCACTGTTCCAGAATTCTTCATGTGTTTATGAGACATCTCCCACAGGAAAAAGGATCTTCAGTGAAATAAGTAAATCTAATATATGCCAGCTAATAAAGAAAAGATGATGGGAGGATTAAGATCCATTTCTGGAAATGCCAGATGAGTATCTGTATCTGATTTACTGATTAACTTAGACCAGAACTAATTTTTGTCATCATGGTATTTGCTAGGAATCTAGACACACGAGGTCTGCGGATGCCACATAACAAGTGCACTAATGCTTCTCAAGTTCATGAACCATGTCTCTTCAACCTTGACACTAGTCTGAACATAACAAAACCACAATAGATTTTGTTTTTCTAATCCCTTGTTATCAATTGCTTAAGTGCTTTGGCATAAAAAGGATAGAGAATGTCATTCCTTTATCCCCTGCTGGTTATACCTCTCCTAAAGTCATAATCCCTGTGACAATAACCAACTGAAGAGAGCCTGGCTTTGATGAGGCTCTTTAACCTCAATTCTTTTACATACTGTTTGTAATCTGCACAGCTATACACTTATTCAGCCTCCCTTTCTTTTTATTGCATCTTTTCACACTCCCAAAGCTCCCTAAACTTATAATTCAGCTTTGCTGGCATAAAGACAAAAAACCTTCCCAAATGCAGTTTAAAATCATGCCACTGTTGGCCTTAATCTCCTTCTAAAGCCCTAAAATATAAATTAGGGCTGTATTCATTGTGTACCAAAGAGCTTTCTTTTCTGAAATCCACTCTCACTGCCGCAGGGCCTCCCTAGCAATTCACAATGACCATCTGGCTGGTGTACTTTCCCAGATGGGCTCAGTCAGTACAGATTCCAGGGTCTAGGGAAAAGAGAGGAAAGAGACATTTGGTAACTGACTAAATTTAAAATGTACAATATTGAGACAATCTGCATATCCTTCTCTCTCAGCTTCACTATCACCTGCAAAAGTTATTTGTGCCTAATAGGAGGTGCCATCTTGGTTAACATACTTCACAACAGACTATGATTCCTTAATGAAAGAATACTTTGAGAGGTAAAGAGAATCATTCCTTGATTTTTAAAAAATCTGGTATAAATCTATACATGGATAGCTTTAATTATTGTGAAACAGTAAGTTTGAAAGATGTGTCCTGAAATAGAAAAGTGGAAGAATTGAAAAAGATATGTTGGACATTGTATTAAGTAACACTAGAAAACACTTCCATAGGGCTTAAAACATGCCGGCAAATGTCTTGAGTGATTTATATATGAGAACTCATTTAATTCTTACAATCATGTGGAATATGCACTATCATATATTTAATGACAAAAATAATGCGTAAAGTAAATGATTTATGCAAAGTGATACAGACACTGGCAGAACCAGCACTTGATTCTTAAGCCATACTATTTTCTCTATCCTTTATCCTGTGTTCTTGATCAGACTACCAAGGTTGGTCACATTCCAAGACTTGATCTCTGTAAGGTTATTCTCCCTCTAGTTAACTGTCACCAGGCAGTGGAAGTATGTTTGATGCAAGGACAAGCCTGAAGGTTGGAGATCTCCACTATCTGCCATGTTAGAAGACTCCAGAACCTTGACTGCTAATACCTTTCTTAGGCTGAGGGAACAAGAATGTTAGGCAGGTCGGCCGAAGGTTAAGCAAATAATTGCTAACTGTATCACAGTAACAAAAGCCAGTTTCTGCCACATTAGGTTTTTGGCCACACCAAGAGCCTTAAACTTTCAGAACAATAGACCACATCATATGGATTTCTGAGATCACATGTGTTTTAGATCAACTTAGGGTCAATAACTGCTAACTATACCACTTAGAACATCCTTTGGAAACTTTTGATAAAGTATATGAGTAATTATGCTTCCATAAAAACAGAAAAACACAAATATCCTTGACCTCGACAACAAGCAGGATCAGAAAAACAGTGAACACAGTGTGCAAGGCTGTTGTATCGGATGCCTGCTATACTCATGAGATCCAGAGTGTAACCTACTTTCATCTCTACATGATATAGGTGTAAAAAGGTGGGCTTTTCAAGGAGGGCACAACCCATGAAAAAAGTCAAAATATATGGCTGGACTGCATTTGCAGGGGGGACCAGACTAGGAAGAATCATGTATCAAAAAAGGCCTTGTCATGAACATAACCACAGTCATTAAATTAAAAGATGGAGATCCACAAGGAAATGAGATGTGGAAATTTGGAAATGGCTTTAAGTCATCACATCTAGGGAGGCAGACTTTAAATCTAGCTTGTCCAGATTTCAGAGAACAGAAGTCACAGGAGACATCTGGATTAGAAGAGGATACAAGTACATCTCTATTTTCTCCCTTGATGCTTTATCTCTCATGAAAATCAAAGGTTTGTCAGCCTCCTTGAACATTTGATGGTTCTCTTAAAAACAAGCATTATAAAAAAGTGGTGAAAATTTCCACTTTCGCACTCCCTAAACATTACAACCTTTTCCAACAACCCATGAGATGACTATAAGTGGACATCACCAGATTCTTAATACCAAAATAAGACTGAATATCCTTTGCAGCCAAAGATGGAGAAGCTCTGTATATTCAGCAAAAACAAGACCTGGAGGTGACTGTGGCTTGGATCATGAACTCCTTATTGCCAAATTCAGTTGTAAATTGAAGAAAGTAGGGAAAATCACTAGGCCATTCAGGTATCAGTTCAGTTCCATTCAGTGGCTCGGTCATGTCTGACTCTTTGCAACCCCATGGACTGCAGCATGCCAGGCCTCCCTGTCCATCACCAACTCCCAGAGTTTATTCAAACTCATGTCCACTGAGTCAGTGATGCCATCCAACCATCTCATCCTCTGCCATCCCCTTCTCCTCCTGCCTTCAATCTTTCCCAGCATCAGGGTCTTTTCAAATGAGTCAGTTCTTCACATCAGATGGCCAAAATATTGCAGTTTCAGCTTCAGCATCAGTCCTTCCAATGAATACTCAGGACTGATTTCCTTTAGGATGGAATGGTTGGATCTCTTTGCAGCCCAGGGGACTCTCAAGAGTATCCTCCAACACCACAGTTCAAAAGCACCAATTCTTTGGCGCTCAGCTTTCTTTATAGTCCAACTCTCACATTCACACATGACTACTAGAAAAACCATAGCCTTGACTAGACAGACCTTTGTTGGCAAAGTAATGTCTCTGCTTTTTAATATGCTGTCTAGGTTGGTCCTAGCTTTTCTTCCAAGGAGTGTCTTTTAATTTCATGGCTTCACACACCATCTGCAGTGATTCTGGAGCCCCCCAAAATAAAGTCTCTCACTGTTTCCACTGTTTCACCATCTATTTGCCATGAAGTGATGGGACCAGATGTCATGATCTTAGTTTTCTGAATGCTGAGTTTTAAGACAACTTTTTCACTCTCCTCTTTCACTTTCACCAAGAGGCTCTTTAGTTCTTCTTCGTTTTCTGCCATAAGGAAATCAAATCCTTTATGGTTAAACAGTGGAGGAGATGGATAGATTCAAAGTATTAGATCTGGTAGACAGAATGTCTAAACAACTATGGATTGAAGTATGGAACTACAGGTCTATGGACTATGGAAGTTCATAACACCATACAGGACACAGTGACCAAAACCATCCTCAAGAAAAAGAAATGCAGGAAGGCCAAGTGGTTGTCTGAGGAGGCTATACAATGCCTGAGAAAAGAAGAGAAGTAAAGGCAAATGAGAAAGGGAAAGATACACCTAAGTGAATGCAGAGTTCCAGAGAAGAGCAAGGAGAGATAAGAAATATTCTTAAGTGAACAAATGCAAAGATAGAGAAAAATAATAGAATGAGAAAGCCTACATATCTCTTCAAGGAAATTGGAGATATCAAGGGAACATTTTATTCAAGGATGAAAGCAATAAAGAACAGCAACAGTAAGGACCTAATGGAAGCAGAAGAGATGGCAAAAATACACAGAAAAACCATACAAGAGTTCTTAATGACTCGAATAACCACAATGGTGTGGTCACTCACCTACAGCCAGACACACTGGAGTATGAAGTTAAGTGGGCCTTAGGAAGCATCAATATAAAAAAGGCTAGCAGAAGTGACTTGCAGTTGAGCTATATTAAAATCCTAAAAGATGATGCAGTTAAAGTGCTACACTCAATATGTCAAAAAATCTGGACAGCTCAGCAGTGGCCACAGGCCTGGAAAAGGTCAGTTTTCATTCCAGTCCCAACAGGGGCAATGCCAGAGAATGATCCAACTACTGAACAACAACACTCATTTCACACGATAGCAAAGCTATGATTAAAATTCTTCAAGCAAGGCTTTACCAGTACGTGAACTGAGAACTTCCAGATGTACAAGCTGGGTTTCAAAGAAGCAAAAGAAACAAGAGATCAAATTGCCAACATTTGTCGGCTCACGGGGAAAGCAACAGAATTCCAGAAAAATATCTATTTCTGCTTCACTGACTAAACCAAAGCCTTTGACTGTGTGGATCACAACAAACTGGAAAATTCTTAAAGAGATGAGAATACCAAACCACCTTACCTGCCTCCTGAGAAAACTGTATGCAGGTCAAGAAGCAAGTTAAGAGCTGGACATGGAACAACTGACTGGTTTCAAACTGGGAAAGGAATACAGCAACGCTGTATATTGTCACCCTGTTTATTTAACTTACATAGAGGTCATCATGTGAAATTCAGATTGGATGAATCACAAGTTGGAATCAAGACTGCCAGGAGAAATACCAACAATCTCAGATACACACATGATACCACTCTAACGGCAGAAAATGAAGAGGACCTAAAAAGCCTGTCAATGAGGATGAAAGAGGAGAGTGAAAAAGCTGATTTAAAATTCAGCATTTAAAAAACTAAGATCATGACATCCAATCTCATCAATTCATGGCAAAAAGAAAGGGAAAAAGTGGAGGTAGAGACAGATTTTATCTTATTGGGCTTAGCATGGACGGCGACTGCACCCATGAAACTAAGATGCTTGCTCCTTGGAGGAAAAGCTATGACAAACCTAGTCAGTGTATTAAAAAGCAGAGACGTCACTTTGCCAACAAAGGTCTACATAATCAAAGCTATGATTTTTCCAATAGTCATATATGGATGTGAAAGTTAGTCCATAAAGAAGGCAGAGCCCCAAAGAATTGATTCTTTCAAATTGTGGTGCTAGACAAGACTCCCTTAGACTGCAAGGAGATCAAACCAGTCAATATTAAAGGAAATCAACCCTGAATACACACTGGAAGGACTGATGCTGAAGTTGAAGCTCCAATATTTGGCCACCTGATGTGAAGGGCCAACTCACTGGAAAAGACCCGAATGCTGGGAAAGATTGAAGGCAAAAGAAGATGCAGGCAGCCAGAGGATGAGATGGTTATATAGCATCACTGACTCAAGGGACAGAATTTGAGCAAACTCCAGGTGACAGCAGAGGACAGAGGAGCCTGGTGTACTACTATCCATGAGGTCACAAGAGTTAAAAGAGGACTTAGTGACTGAACAATAAACAACAGCAACAACAAAATGTTACAAGAGAAGAGCTACATGATACAAAACTCTAGACCTTTTGAGAAATATTCAGAAATCTTTTCAATATAAATCTGCCTCTGATATTCAGTCATGATTAAACCATACTCATAATCTCAAAGAAATACACATGTTAGCTTCTTTGTTATCATTTATCCTACATATCAATATTAGTATAGTGTTAATTTTCAACTACTCAAACTACTACCTATAACCTTAACAAAAACCAATAAAATGCTTTAAATGGGAATTTGGAAATGAATTTAACCTACCAAAAAAAAGTTACGGTTTGTACTGTATATGGAATAATCTATTTTTATGTTGGCAACCTACCTCATCTACACTTTAGCAACAGTCTCCTAGATGGACTCTCTCCTTGTCTCTAGTCATGCTGAGCCCACAATATGAATTATACTACGTAACTATCCCAAAGCCATCAGTAGCCACTCACTGACTAAAATATTAAGTAGGAGCACAAAAGTTTTACTATGGATCACATGGTCATAAAATGTTCACAATTGGAATTTTACCAACCTGGGGTTTCCATACTGGTTGTTTTAATTTGCATAAGAATGCTTTTCTTCCTGTTAAAATAAACAATCAGTTCAGTTCAGTCGCTCAGTCGTGTCCAACTCTTTGTGACCCCATGAACTGCAGCATGCCAGGCCTCCCTGTCCATCACCAACTCCAGGAGTTCACCCAAACCCATGTCCATTAAGTTGGTGATGCCATCCAGCCATCTCATCCTCTGTCGTCCCCTTCTCCTCCTGCCTCCAATCCTTCCCAGCATCAGGGTCTGTTCCAATGAGTCAACTCTTCGCATGAGGTGGCCAAAATAAACAGTAAGTAATAGCAACTTAGCTGTGAACTGACGTTAAAGATAATTTTTTCCAAAGAAAGTAATCATATAGGTTAATAAAACTGAAACTCACTGTGATAAAATTTCCAGGATTATTATACAATGTTTTCCTGGCAATATAAAGGAATGCCAGATCAAAAAGTAATAAGAATACTTGATTTTGAAATTATGACCAGATATTAATGCTACATTTTTTGCAGCAAATATATTCAAGAGTTTTGTCTGGTACATTTTTTCAGTTTAAAATTTTTCACACATAGCTCTATAATTTTGGAAATACAGGGAAAACGATAACATAAAACTCAAAGTAGGATGCTTGGGAAGAAGAAAGAACGTTTAACCGGGTAGAATAAGAAGCAGGAAATCATGGTATCAGGATAAAAAAACAGATAAATGGCATCTCAGAAGATAACAGCGGTTTTAAAAGTCCAGCAACAGTGCATTTTTAACTGAAAATTAGAGAAAATTGTACACTCAAATGCTATTGTAAAAAATAATATTGAGAGATCCTATGTACACTTTGGGGCCTCCCTGGTTGGTGGTTCAGTGGTAAAAAACATGCCTGCAAGGCAGGAGCTACAGAAGACAGGGTCAGGAAGATCCCCTGGAGAAGGGCGTGGCAACCCACTCCAGTGTTCTTGCCTGGAGAATCCCATAGACAGAGAAGCCTGCTGGACTACAGTCCATGGGGTCACAAAGAGTTGGACACGACTAAAGCGACTTAGCACACACACAGGTACACTTTATCCTGTTTTCCCCAATAGTAATATTTTGAAATTTTATATCACAATCATGTTACTGACATTGATATCATCCACGCATTCAGATTTTCCCAATTTTACTTTTACTCACTTATAGGCCTATGTGTGTATTTAGCTCTCTATGTTATTTCATACATACAGTATCTACCACCAGTCAGGAAACATTCCTATGAAAAGGATTCCTCCTGTTACTCTACTGGAATTCACATCCACTTACCAATCCCCCGCCATTCTATTCACTGTTAAATGAAATGAGTCCTTCATTTCTAAATTTTCTCATTTCAAAAACGTCATGTACACGAGTGCCCAGTCACTTCAGCTGTGCCCAACCCTTTGAGACCCTATGGACTGTACCCGCCAGGCTCCCTTGTCCATGGGGATTCTCCAGGCAAGAATACTGGAGAGGGTTGCCATGCCCTCCTCCAGGGAGTCTTTCTGACCCAGGGATTGAACCTGGGTCTCTTGCATTGCAGGCTGATTCTTTAATGCTGAGCCAATGGGGAAGTCCTCAAAAACGTTACACAAATGTTACTACATATAGTATGTAACTTTTTCGGATTAGTTTTTCTCACTCAGCATAATTCTCTGGAGACTCATCCAAGTTGCTGCACATGCAATACTTTGTTCCTTTTTATTTCCGAGCATTTTCTCAGTTATCTAATTTATTCATATGAAGTTTCTCATAGCATTCTCTTGTTAATTTCTGAATGACTGCAAGATCTATATCCTATATTTTATTCCTGATTATTATCTGTGCCTTCCTACTTTTTATTTTTGTTAGTTTTGCTGGTTTATCATGTTACTGATTTAATAACCAACTTTCTGCTTTATTAATTTTCTCTATTGTTTTACTATTTCCAATTTGATTGATTTATGTTCTTAATGGTTTCCTTTCTGCTTGCTATGGGTTTATTTTGTTCTTTTTTGTCTACCTTCTTTAGGTAGGAACTTAACAGTATACTCTCAGCACCACTGTAGCCTTGCCTTATGTATTTTGGGGTTTCCTTGTGGCTCAGATGGTAAAGAATCCACCTGCAATGCAAGAGACCCAGGTTCAATTCCTGGATCGGGAAGATCCCTGGGAGAAGTGGACAGTAACACACTCCAGTATTCTTGACTGGAGAATTCCATGGACAGAGGTGCCTGGTAGGCTATATATAGTTCATGGAGTTGCAAAGAGTTGGACAGGACTGAGTGACTATTATCTTTTTTTCCTTTATTATCTCTTCTATACATATTTTGGGTTTTTTTTTTTTTTCACTAAGTTCTATCTGTTTCCTAAATTTTCTTTTGACTCATGGATTATTTCTGAAGTATTTTTTAATTTCTGTGTGTCTATAGATGTTTCTGCTTTCCATTACTGGTTTTCAATTTGATTACATTCTTGTTAGAGAGCATGCTATACTATCTCAATGCTTTTAATTTTAGTTGAGTCTTATCATGTGGCCCGAGATATTTTAATGAGTGTGCCATGTGCTTGAAAAATATATAAATATTCATCAAGTTCTGGGTGGACCCATGTTTCAGTTCAATCCTGTCGGCTGACTCTTGCTCAGATCTTCTTCATCTTTGCTGATTTTTCTGTCTCATTATTTCTCAGTAATTGAGAAGGGGATGCTGAAGTTCCCAGCAATAAATCTGTATAGTTTTCCTTTCAGTCTATTAGCTTTTGTTTCATGTATTTTGAAGCTGTTATTTGACTGGTTCTCATTTAGAATCACTATGTTTTCCTGGTGATTAATCTTTTCATCGTTAGGTACTGTCCTTCTTAGACTCCAGTAATTTCCTTGCTCAGAAGACTATTTTATTTAATAATATAACCATTCCTGCTGTATTAATTTTATTAATGCTTACATTAATGTAAATGCATCAAGCAAAAAACAGAGACTGAGTAGATTTTAAAAGTTATTCAATGCTATTCTATTTACATAAAATTCAATTCAAATTCAGTGAGAAAAGGTGGTGGAGAGCAAAATGGAGGAAAAAGATAGACTATGCCCTTCCAATGTACTGTTGAACCCATCCAGCATTTTATTTTTTTAAGTATTATAGTATTTTTTTCTGCTCTGTATTTTCCATTTGGTTCTTACTTATGGTTTCTATTTCTTTGCTGAGATATTCTATTTTTTCCTTTATTTAAGGATAATGTATATTTGATTAAGCATTTTTAGAAATGCTGTTTTATAATTCTTATCAGATAATTATGACATCTGATTCATTTTTATATTGGCTTTAGTTAATGTCTTTTCCAATTCAAGTTGTGATTTTCTCAGTTCTGAGCATGATGTGTGATTTTCAATTATATCATGGACATTTTTTTCTATTATGTCAGGATATTACAGATTCTATTTAAATGTTCTATTTTAGCAGGTAGTCATCTTGTTTAGGTTTAGTACACAGGTCTTGGCCTGCTCTTGTGGGCTCTAGTTCCAATGTCAATGTATTGCTAAAGCCTTTGTCATGCTATTTCAGTCTGCTTGGGTTTTTGGGTTCTACAGAAGTGAACTCTCCAGCAAGTTGATTAATGGATGAGAGATATGGTAATGTTCCTCCTTACTGGTGCCTCTGGCTACCTTGATGTCTCTGGACAGGGAAGATGGGGTCAGGCCAATGGACTCAAAGAGGTGTCTGCTGCTAGGATGTTTTCTGTGAATGGGTCCACCTTGCCATATCTGTTGTGGGGGAGGAGAGTTTCATGCCCTCAGAGACAAAGAGAATCTAAGACTCAGCCACTTGTTTTGACTGAGTCTTTCCTGCCCATTCTGCCCACATGCCCCAGTGTTTCTGAGTAGTAGAAGAGGGGTGCAAATGCCTTCCTGGGCTAACCCACTGGTTGTATATGTGCTCATGTTGCCAGTTCCTCTCACAACTCCAGTAACTCTTGGTGGAAGAGAGGAGACCCAGGCCACTTGTCACTGGAAATCTCCCATGAACCATCTTTTTTGGTAGTACATAGCTCACCTGATGTTGACAGAGGGACCCCTGTTAGATAAGGAGGAGGAACAAGCCTAGCAGGACTGGGTCCCATTGCTAAATCAGGGTCAGAAAGCACCAGGTCTGAGTGACCTTGTTCTATTACAGAGGCAGAAAGTACCCTGCCACTATGTCTGTCCTCTAGTTTTGAAGTACCAAAGCAGTTGGCCTTTTGCTTGCCACACTTTAGAATGCTCCTTGAAATATCTGTTGAACCATGTACAAAGGTTAAACTTAGTGTGGAGGAGCAGAGAGAACAAGTGCATGCTAACTTGCTGGGACTAAACACCCAATAGAACATTTTTTTAGGATATATTTAATTTTCATATTATCTCTATTTTTTTTGTCCTTTTTTACTTTCCAATTTGTCTCTCAAAACGACTTAATCAAAAAACTCTATGGTCTTAATGACTATTAAAATTTTCTTTCCAATTATTTGTAATATAACTTTGATTCTTGCGTTGATATGAAAAAATAGAAACACTACTTAAAAATACACAATTCTGGCCTGTAAAAGATTGGTAAAATTATTCATACACATACAGGAACCATTTATCTGTGAAAACATTATTTTAAAAGGTTTAGTATTAATAAGTCAAATTATAATCTTGCAAAAAAGCTTATTAATCATATCTTTAAATGTACTGCATCATTTGAATAGCATTGCATGATTCTAAAATTTTGGAGGACACAGAAATTTTATTCACTATTGACTGGCAAAAAAAAAAAATGATGTGAAGACATACTATCTTTAAAGAAGAACAGGAATAAACAGGGCATAGATGGAAAGGATTAATTTCTAGCCTTTAAACTGATGGGAAATGTCTTCTAGAATTATTCCTCTTCAATGCCTTCGGACATTATTATATTCAGTGATCTTACACAGGACTGAGTCCTAAGCAAAACAAGACATATGTGCCTTTCTGAAGCAGCTGTACTCAATTCCAACCTTAAAATATATGGTTTATCAAATAACAATACTTGGTTTAACATGTTACTCTGTTTCTATAATCTGTAGAAAATACATGTTCCACGCTGGTTTTTTTTACAAGAGGCTGTCATAATTTGCTGAGGGCTCAGGTTCAATATTCTACAGTTTGTACAGTCTATACATCCAGTGAATCAGATGTGCTACCTGATTTAATGTTTTCAAATTTAAACTTTTTTACATTTTACTATTTTAATCAGGAACTTTATTTCTTAAGAAAGCTCTAATGAATTCATGCTTTTTTGGCTCATTTCAAGGTAGCTTTGGGAATAATGACTAAAAAAGTTTTAAAAATACATTGGGATAAAAGAGAGTATATATTTTTTTTAAATTTTAAATAAAATAAAAGCAAAAGAGGCAGTTTTAAAATACATCCACAAATTGTTAACACGCTTACTTTTTTTTTTTTCCCCCGATGCAAAAGCAGTGAGGAACTTTATTAGAAGCTCGAGCAGGGACTTCCTCCAAACAAAATAATGGCCATGCGGAGAGAGCCCACACTTACTTTTAAGAAGTAAAATTTAATTTCCCTCCCATTGAATGTGGGCTGGATTTGAGGACTTAATTTCATCAAATAGACCACGGTAGAAATAATGGAATTTGATTTTCAAGATAGGCTAATTAAAGACTTTGCAGATTTCTCTTTATTTTCTCTTTGATCAATTGCTAAGGTGGAAGCTAGATGCCATATCATTCATGACACATATATCATACTTGAAGACACTCAAGAGGTGTATATGAAAGGTCTATATGGCTTCTCATATAGAGGCCATATGTATAGAGAGGTCTATATGGCCAGGAACTAAGGCCTCTCGTCAAAAACCATTAAGGAATAGAGACTTGCTAGCAATCATGTAACTGAGCCATGAAAGAAGAGGATCCTACAGGCCCAGTCACATTTTCAGACGACAGTAGCCCCAGAAAGTATCTTGACCCTGATTCAGAACAATCCATCTAAGCCATTTTCAAATTTTTTGACCCATAGAAACTATCAGTGAATAAATACTTAAGAAATAAATTTTCTTACAGACCTTTAATTGGGCTTCCCTTGAGGCTCAGCTGGTAAGGAATCCACCTGTAATGCGGGAGACCTGAATTCGATCCCTGAATTGGGAAGATTCCCTGGAGAAGGGAAAGTTTACCCACTCCAGTGTTCCGTCCGGCCTGGAGAATTCTAAGGACTGTATAGTCCATAGGGTCGCAGAGTCGAACATGACTGAGTGACTTTCACTTCACAGACCTTTAATAAATTCAACTCCCCCTACCCATTTTAGTGTATCAATATTTTTACTCTAACCTACTTCACTCTTTGATTTCTTTTTCATTGAAATTAGCAAATTAGAAATAATATATCTAGTACATCTTTGTTTAGGTCAACTTAAGCCAGTAAACTTATATTGCCTTTTATGGTTTTCAATAAGGGAATTCTACAGCAGTAATGTCGGCTCTGTAGAAACTGGATCATTAATTTTTTATTCACAAACAGGTATTTTTTATGTCCATACCTGTGACTATTCTTATTCTGACCTTAACGTGAAATTTATATGTACCTGTAGTTTTACTTAAACTATTTTATTATCTTATAAAAAACACATAGGGAATGATCTGTTGTTTTTAATTCTAAGTTCGAATACATCAGCATATTTCACCTTTTAATACAAATGGGCTTCCCTGATGCTCACTCAGTAAAGAACCCACCCACAATGCAGGCGACCTGGGTTCGATCCCTGGGTTGGGAAGATCCCCTGGAGGAGGGCATGGCAACCAACTCCAGTACTCTTGCCTGGAGAATCCCCGTGGACAGAGCAGCCTAGTGGGCTGCAGCCCATGGGGTCGCAAAGAGTCGGACACAACTGAGAGACTAAGACAGCATACAGCACAAATATTTCAGTCAAAGTTAATGTGAAATTACCTGCGGCAAACAAACCTGCTGGGTTTATACTGCTAAGCAAGAACTCTACAGCAAATGATGGCTTCCTAGAAGAGACAGTCTTGGGAGTGACATAATTCTGTCAGTGGTCAAACTATCTTCTCAGAAATCCTGCTGATATGTGCAAGGAACTCCCAAAGAAAATGCCCTAAGAGGAATATTTGCAACTCTGCTCAACCCAGTTTCTATACCTTTTCCATCAAACCCCTCCTATGTTTTTTTGATCAATTGCTAAAGTGGAAGCTAGATGCTATATCATGTATCACATATATATCATACTTGAGGACATTCAAATAGCTGTATAGAGAGGTCTATATGGGCAGGAACTAAGGCCTCTTGTCAAAAACCATTAAGGAATAGAGACCTGCTAACAATCATGTAACTGAGCCAAAAAGGAAGTGGATCCTACAGCCTGGGTCACATTTTCAGATGACAACAGACCCAGAAAATAACTTGACTCTTGATTGGCAAAACTGTGGCAAAAAGTGGTAAAATTATTGTAGTATTTCAGGTAGGTGATTCTCCTTGAAGGAGAAATAAACTCCATGTTTCCATTCTAAACTGGATACATATTTCTCCAACTAATTATTTTATTGCTATTATTTGGCTTGGCTAATTACAGTGTATTTCCTGATGATCTTTTTCTCACATAGGTTTTTTTTTTTAACTCTGAACTTGGAGCATATTTTTCTTAAAAAAATAAAATTGAAAACATTTCACTGAAATGGCCTAGGAAAAGATGAGTTTTTCCAAAATCACAAACTATTTTAAAAGCGGCATCTTATGACTATATTTAATTAGTTTCTTAAATTTTACAATATTTTAAAGTTGTGATCCAAACAAAAAAAAATTTTAATGTATGTGCAAATCACCTTACAAGTCTTCAAGCTCAACACAGCAACATAGACTGCATTATGATGAGAATTAATAATTCAGAGCATTTCATGAGGACAAGTTGCCTGAAAGCTGATTTGAATATCATTTAGACATTAAACTGGAGTAAGGTACAACCAGAATCCCATGAATAAAGATTCTGCGACAGATATTAATTGCTAAAATGAAGTGCTGTGGCATTTTATAGTTAAGATTAATAATTTTGCCATCACACCAATCACTCTTGACACTTAAGGCTGAACTGCTTCCCTTATGTTACGAACTCATGACAATACCAGCTCCTGTCTTATACTGAAAGGGACATTTCAAAGAGCTGACAACTGATCCTCAGGAATCTGAAAGGAAATATCAAGTAGGTGTTACTTATCCACATGTGAGGCTTCCAGGAAGACCATGGGAATTTGTAAGGCTCAATATTGCTGGAAATTCACTTAATGCATCTGTCCTTCTCCCCAGTGTCTATGCAGGAATGATTTAGGGATACTGGCTGCCATGTCTTGATTTAGAACTAAGATCTTAATCACAATAAAACCCCTGCCTTGGCAGACCTTTCCTGTTATCTTCATGAAGACCTCAGCAATAACAGGCACTCAATCCTCGCAGTTCTCAGAGAACCACCTTATGGTTTTTCTGGGCAGTCATTCTCTTTTGGAGTTTGCATTTAGGCCAAATGGAGGAAAGATGGGGTGCTTTGGGGAGCAGGTGCTAAGAGACCGAACAAAAAGTGGACCTGTGAGGGTTGTAGTGTAGTGTAGGTTAAAGCAATCAATTTTATGGCAGGACACTGTTTCTCCTGCTACTAACAGCTGCTCAGAGGATAGTGGGGAAGCCACCCTGCTGAGCAATTTTGAGTCAGAGGATGGAAAATCTACCTCATTTCCAGGCCGAAGGGTCTCACATTAAAAGACCATAAAGCACAAGTCATTTAAATAGTAGCTCCAGGGACACATTAACTTTCTGTCTTACAAAGCGTCTGTTAATATAGATCTCAAAGACAAGTTCCTTGTCACTTTAACAATCAACATAACAGGTTTTTAAATTTGGTTTTTTGTCTCAGGCACTTCTGTTTACACACACACACACGCACACACACACGTTTCAATAAATGAAGGAAAAAGAGCAAGCCACCGTTATTTAAACGTGAAAGCCACTATACCAAAAAGTTAACATTGGTCATTTGAAACCTCTGCAAAGCATTTCAACTGCTGAAATGGGCCATCATTTATGTTGGGAAAAAAATAATAAATACATTGCCACACATATTGTGACAAACTTGACGAAGCATTGAAATTCCTGATTTGTGAATTTCAAATATCTCTGTCCTTGAGGAACGCCTCAGAGGAACAAATATGGAATATAAATTGGCCTCTGAGAAGTCCACTGAGTTAGATGGCTGAATGCATGTCAACTGCTGAGGGTGCCACAGTCTTAACGGAGAACTCTGAACAGCAGGTCTGCCTGCTCCTGCGGCTGTCAGCCGGATGCTCCCTCAAGAGATGCAGCTTATGGGTGCCGCACTGTAACTGTAAATCACTTGGGAGAAGAGGGGAGAGAGAGATTTAGAAATGTCTGGCAGCTCAAGGATCTGGTTTGAATGCCAAGTAGCAGCTGAGACAACTTACATTCCCAAAGGAGAAGGGATTAAAAAAAAAAAGATAGCTAGGATTCTTGTCAACTTTTTCAAGAGTAGATAACATCAATGCTTCTCAATGAGAACTTTATTTGGGGGGTTTAAAAAATAATATATATTTCACATGCAGGACAAATTAAAAGACTGACACTACAATTAATGTGTCTGTCTAAATGGAATTATATAAATTTGTGTAATGCACAAGCTACTAATGTTATATCTTAAAGACAGCATGCTGTATAAAATATCCAGATTACTGTATTCAATTATAATACTTTGTGCAGTGTAGACAGTGGTGTAGGAAGATATTATACAGGATTTTTTTTAAATGTTCCCACAGTATAAAAACACCAGCATCATTATATTTTAAGCAATTGTTGCTTTTGTAAAATGAAGTCGGCAACATTAGAAATTGAAGTAAAAACTAGATCAATAATGTAACTCATCAGCAGTTTGTAATATAGAATGAAATGGTAATTATTAATATAAGTTGTAAAATAGTGTCCCATGACAGTAACATTTACTGATCTTCAAATTTTTAAAAAGTCAAAATTAGAAATTTTTTAGAAATTAACCACTGATAAACAGAAAAGTATGTGATACCTAAAGATGGACTTTTTTGAAATGTTCATTGCTCTAAGCTGTTTTGTTGTTTTACTGTGACATAATTAATTTGTCTAGGCAGAATTTGAACAATTTGCCTAGGTGACCTATTAGTAACCTCACTGTGAAGAACATCAAGAAATTAGTTTTAATGCATACTCTACTTTCCAACTTTGAAATTGCAATCAGAGCTTTCAGCAGATGGCCCTTTGGTTTAAGAATCTGAATCAGCGTTTAGATAAAGTCAGAGCATCCTATTTAGAAAAACTTCTCTTGGAAAAAGAAATCTAATGTGATGTCTTTGCGGCAAACAAGGAGTTAAACGAACTTGCCACTGATTGAGCCCAGGTAACCTGCCCTGAAGAGTGAGTCGCATTCGTCCTTCTACCCCAACCATCTGCTCCTGTCCTCACTTCCTTTCATATCTGCCTGCCTCTGATTCTACAGCCCATCACAAGGCAGCAGCTGTTGGACTGCCATCTTGAAGATACTTCAGCCTCAATCCTAAGACTTCACAGAAAAGGAAATATTAATTTGTTAACATCATCACCCTTCAATCTCTTTGTGCCTGAATCATGGGTAAAACCCAAAGTGATTTGTAAACACACCAGCATACAGAAGTGTTCCCTATTTCACACCTTTTGTTCCATCTTTAGGAAAAGCATGGTCCAGATGCTCATGTAATTCTCACCTTAACCCCGCACATTTTGAAAATTACGAAGGGCAAGTGTGGAAAGGAAAAAATACTTGGGGAGGTATGATGCTTACCATATGTACCAGATTTCAAGTATTTTTCGTCAAGCATTAAAATATTCCAGAAATTTCAACATTTTGCCTTGAAAATGCTTATTTTATATTGACTCTCATATCTGGAAAGCCATGTGTTTTCCATTGCATGTCTTCATTTGTCTGGAAAATAGAGTCCAGAGAAGTTCAGTGGAAAGCATGTGGGCATACTGTAAAAAGTCTCTTCTCATCAAATTAGCACAGTTATTTATTTATTTATTTATTGTTTTTGTTTTTTTATTTTTCAGTGGGTTTTGTCATACATTGATGTGAATCAGCCATAGAGTTACACGAATTCCCCATCCCGGTCTCCCATCCCACCTCCCTCTCCACCCGATTCCTCTGGATCTTCCCAGCCCAACAGGCCCGAGCACTTGACTCATGCCTCCCCCCTGGGCTGGTGGTCTGTTTCACCACAGATAATATACATGCTGTTCTTTCGAAACATCCCACCCTCCCCTTCTCCCACAGAGTTCAAAAGTCTGTTCTGTACTTCTGCGTCTCTTCTTCTGCCCTGCATATAGGGCCATCGTTACCATCTTTCTAAATTCCGTATATATGTGTTAGTATACTGTAATGTTCTTTATCTTTCTGGCTCACCTCACTCTGTATAATGGGCTCCAGTTTCATCCATCTCATTAGAACTGATTCAAATGAATTCTTTTTAACGGCTGAGTAATATTCCATGGTGTATATGTACCACAGCTTCCTTATCCATTCATCTGCTGATGGATGGCTGCTATCCAAAAGTCTACAAGCAATAAATGCTGGAGAGGGTGTGGAGAAAAGGGAACCCTCTTACACTGTTGGTGGGAATGCAAACTAGTACAGCCACTATGGAGAACCGTGTGGAGATTTCTTAAAAAACTGGAAATAGAACTGCCATATGACCCAGCAATCCCACTCCTGGGCATACACACCGAGGAAACCAGATCTGAAAGAGACACGTGCACCCCAGTGTTCATCGCAGCACTGTTTATAATAGCCAGGACACGGAAGCACAGTTATTTAGACTCACATGGTTCCATGGTACCAGCATATTACTCTGCACACAGTATGTGCTTACCAAAATGCTAAGTTTATTTAATTTAGCTCAATGATAAATGTCATATGGATAATGATACCCAGTCATTGTCATTCTGCATCCCTCAAGAATACAGACTCACTAAACTTGAGGCTTCCCTGGTGGCTCAGAAGGTAATCTGCCTACAATGCAGGAGACCCAGGTTTCTATCCCTGGTTCAGGAACATCACTTACAGAAGGAAATAGCATGCCACTCCAGTATTCTTGCCAGAAAAACAGTATTCTTGCCTGAAGAATCCCATGGACGGAGAAGCTGGTTGGCTACAGTCCATGGGGTGGCAGAGTCAGACACGACTGAGCGACTAACACTTTCAAACTTTAAAGAGCCATGTTTTCACAGGAAAAAACTGCAAACAACAAACAAACAGGACATTTTTACTGCAACTAATGAACTTCATCTTAACTGATGCTATACAAGGACAAAGAAATAAACAGTAAAAGATCATCCATGCCACATAACTTCCAGGTTCCAAAGACTCATGAAAATGAAAGTGAAAGTCACTCAGTCACGTCTGACTCTTTGTGACTCCACGGACTATACAGTCCATGGACTCCTCCAGGCTAGAATACTGGAATGGGTAGCCTTTCCCTTCTCCAGGGGATCTTCCCAACCCAAGAATTTAACCCAGGTCTCCCGCATTGCAGGCAGATTTTTTAGCAGCTGAGCCACAGTGGAAGCCCAAGAATATTGGAGTGGGTAGCCTATCCCTTCTCCAGCAGATCTTCCTGGCCCAGGACTCGAACCAGGGTCTCCTAGATTGCAGGCAGATTCTTTACCAACTGAGCTATTAGGGAAGCCCTCCTAAGACTCACCAAAAATGTTATCCCCCAAAAAATGTCTCATCGGCTTTACCGTACACCAGAAATATCTGTCATTATTCCTGTTTCTATTATTAAATGCATGCATTTTCAGAGTGTATGTATAAAGGAAATACAATATATATAATGTGTAGCAATTTATCATTTTAGCCTTCATGATTTAATTTAGCAAAATCAGATTTTTTTTAAGCTTTCCACCATACATTAGGAACTATAACAGGATAAGTATAGCCCTTAAAGAGAGGGTGTACAGTTTAGATAACATCATAAACACAGTAGGTATTCTAAAATGGTAATCATATTCAGGGGGTCAGAGGCTGGTCCCTTGGGCATGAGGGATGAGCTCATGAGGACACTGTATTTCCATTAAAGGTAACTGAAGGAAAAGGAATAAAAATAAGCTTTTTGCTGTTACTGTTTTGGGCTGAACTGTGTCTCCTCCAAATTTATTATGCTGAGCTCTTAATCCCTCTTACCTCAGAAGGTGACTGGATTTGGAGATAGAGTTCTTAAAGATGTATGAAAATAAAATGAGATTATATAGGTGGGTCCCAATCTAACATGAATAATGTCCTTATAAAAAGGAGAGGTTAGAACATAGACCTGTTTGCTAAGTAACTTCAGTCATGTCTGACTTTTTGTGACCCATGGACTGTAGCCCGTCAGGCTCCTCTGTCCATGGGATTTTCCAGGCAAGAATACTGTAGTGGGTTGCCATTTCTTTCGCCAGTAAAACATAGACATACAAAGGGAAAATCATGTGAAGATACCAGAGGAAGACAGCCGTCTACAAGCCAAGGAGAGAGGCTTCAGAAAAAATCTTGCTGACATCTTGATCTCAGATTTCTAGCCTTCAAAACTGTGAGAAAATAAATGTCTGTTGTTCATGCCACCCAGTCTTTGTTTTGGCAGCCCTAACAAACCAAGACAGCCGTTTCTCTGTAGCATGTTGGCCAAGATAGAAATTCACCCTCAGGTCTAATGGCATGTTACATAATGGTATATTACACAATTAAAGGCTATTTAAAGATTACATAATTAAAGATTACAAATATAATTTAATGCAGCTCAACAAGCTCAAAGAAGTAATATTCAGAAGGCATCACAGACTGAAGTCAAAGAAAGAAATGACAAAATAGGAAGATTCCAAAACACCAAGTCAAAAAATTGTGAATGGCATGGTTTAAAACCAGGAAAAAGATGAGACAAAGGAAAAAACATTTTAAGAAACAAACAGTAAGTAGTCTACAGTGGTAATATTGAGCTGTGATTGCCAATGGAGTAAAGAACATCAAATGAAGTAAGATATGATGCCCTGATTTCCTGTTTGGACACACATGACAAGGCATCCAAATTAAAGCTGTGAGCACTCTATTTTACTTTTTAAAAATAGCATTTTAAGTAGAGTTAAAGAAATCTTCATTGAAGATTTTTTTAGAAAGGCCATTTGGAATCTATGAATAAACTGAACTGTAACATATTTTTAAAAAAATACAACTGTATTATGTACTTGGCCTGCACAGTTCATGAAACTAGGCTGACAAAAGGGCTACTCAGAAAATAATTTAAATATAAAAGTGAGCAAAGCCTGTAGCATCCTAATATTGTATGTTAGATGCCATGCTACTAAATGATTTACTGAAAACAGCTTTTTTTCTTAATTTTTCTGTTACCTAGGCTTTTCTGGTGGCTCAGTGGTAAAGAATTTGCCTATGACACAGGAGCCATAGGAGACGTGAGTTTGATTCCTGTGTTGAGAAGAGCCCCTGAAGGAGGGCATGGCAATCCAATCTGGTATTCTTGCCTGGAGAATCCCATGGACAGAGGAGACTGGCAGGCGACAGTCCATAGGGTCGCGAAGAGTCAGATATGACTGAAGCAACTTAGCATGCACAAGCACACATAACTGAAGAAGAATTTACAAGCTGTGGTATTTAAGACTAAACCAGTATTTAACTGATAAGTTCCATTAGACACAAAAACACAATATGAAAATCAGTATGAAAGCCAGAATAAAAATATAGAGGAGGGGGTAAATACAGTATTCTGGGTTCATTTAAAATGCAACAAGACTGGATATAGAGCTAAAGTACTTTTCTAAAAAAGTATCTTCTTAGGTATTCCTGACTAGTCCAGTTCACTTCAGTCACTCAGTCGTATCTAACTCTTTGCAACCCCATGGACTGCAGCATGTCAGGCCTCCCTGTCCATCACCAACTCCTGGAGTTTGCCCAAAATCAAGTCCAATGAGTCAGTGATGCCATTCAATCATCTCATCCTCTGTCTTCCCCTTCTCTTCCTGCCTTCACCTTTCCCAGCATTAGAGTCTTTTCAAATGAGCCAGTTCTTCACATCAGGTAGCCAAAGTATTGGAGTTTCAGCTTCAGCATCAGTCCTTCCAAAGAATATTAAGGACTGATTTCTTTAGGATGGACTGCTTGGATCTCCTTGCAGTCCAAGGGAGTCTCAAGAGTCTTCTTCAACACCACAGTTCAAAAGCATTAATTCTTCATGGAGAAGGAAATGGCAACCCACTCCAGTATCCTTGCCTGGAAAATCCTGTGGACAGAGGAGCCTACAGGTGGGCTACAGTCCCTGGGGTTGCAAAGAGTCTGACACAACTTAGCAACTAAACCACACCACCAACTTGTCAGATAATTTACACTGATTTCTGTTCTCCCCTCTGACTACAGGATAGGCTACAGAGAGTCAGGAGTTTTGCCTTTATTGAACCTACTGGAGGCCCAGCAAAACTCTAGGGTCTGCAAGAACTGGACACAGTTATACCTCTTATGTTTGGTATTTTAGCAGCCTATCTCAGAGCCAAGCCAGTTATTGAAGAGAATCTTTTCTGATACTTTAAGCAGTATGATCAACTTGAAGTAAACTTAAATTTTCAACAATTACAGAGCAGGCATGGACTCTTCCTTTGTTTCTCCAGACACATGAACCTGGATACAAAGTCCATCCTCTCTGGGTGAAGTGGGAACATACAAAGATGACTGGCCTAAGTTTCAATTGGATCAAAAGATGCACAAAAGAGACATTTAAACGTTTTCAAAAACGAAAACCATAAAGTGTGTTTCTTCTTCACACATCAGGGATTGTCTAGCCTCCGGTGTGGTTAGAGTGGTGCAGGGGGAGAGAGAGAGACATGGAGAAGTAAGGATGAGCTGCCCTGTCTCTCCCTCCTCTGGACCTTAGTTCTTCCTGGACTGTCACTCCTTACACTCAAAGCAGATTTCAGAAGTCAGCACACATGGTCATAATGTATGCCTAGCTCCACAACCCAGTCACTGGGACCCAGAAAATTTTGCAACCTTAAGTCTGCCTCAACACATCATGACTCATATATATCAATGAGTAAAGACACATAAACAGTAGTAGATTAACAGGAATAAGTTTTTACTTATATATAAATTACATATATACATATTTGTACATAAAGCTGGGAAAGATAAGTGTCCATTGAGGCAAATGGGTAGGGGGAGAGGAAGCAGCTAAAGACAGCAGTAGAACTTGCCAGTTCCAAGTGTAGGGAAAATATCCAGAAGTTTGGGTCGGCCAAGTTTACAGTCAAACCAGGGATGGCATAGTGGATGATACATGCAGATTATTTTCCATCCTCCAAATGGAACTTCTCAATTCTGGTATGTAGTTCTGAACTGGGCTCACATGCTTCTCACCCTGCAAGACACACACACCCACATTCCTCACCCATGCACATACAACACACACCTACTCGTGCATATCGCTGAGCGTGTGGTCCTTTGGCTCATTGTAGGAAGAAAGCAGGTTAACAGTTTCACTTAAATGGGCAGAGTCATTTTCCAGCAAAGCCCATTCATCGTTGCACAGAATCTGCAGAACAAGATATGCTCTTTATTCGTTGAGTTTCTTCACAGAAGAAGGGAGTTTGCTAATGCTCCAGTGAAATCCTGGGCAGGTGATGAAAGTACCAGACCCAGAGCACAGATACAGCTTCCCTGACCAGGAGCCGCTAAACGCAACATTGTGCTCCTCCAAAGTCAGAGGGGTGCCCTGAGTTGGGGGTCCCAGGAGTTCTGAGTGCAGACGTTCCTCTCTAAATATATATGGTGCTATCCCCCATCGTACTACGTGAGTTTGGGCTGGGGAGGCCTGGGTGCTTTGTGTGAGTGGGACAGCAGAAATGCACCCAGTCACAGCGGGTGAGGTGCTGGCCCCCGTCACCCGCTCTGTGCTTTGCATATATGAGTTCCGAGCCCGGTGGCAGGTGCTTCTGGGGCCTCCCATCCTAGATGAGATGTGGCTCCTTCCGTGTGTTCACCCATGGTGTACTGGCCAGGTGGGTGCCACTTGTACTGATGGGAAGTGTGGATACCAGGTCCTTCATTCCTGGGAATGATGACGTTCCCTCCTATACCACCACCACTTGGATCTTGGACAGGTGGACCCCTTGTGTTTGGAAATAAGGTGAAACTTCTAGTGGGTTTCAAGCCAGGGGTGGGTCTCACACTTGCAAATCCAATGGATGCAGTGTTGTTCTGGTGAAAAGTTGAAACTGACTTGTCCCTTGACACAAATTTCTTCTTCATGGTGATGGGATTTGTAACTGTAGATTTTCTACACTCATATGGGTCCTGGGTGCAGTGATGGGAAGTGGTAACACCCCCTGCCGTGACTCTACCACCTGGACTTGGCTCAAGGAGACCCCAGGCGTTTGGATTCAAGTTGGAACCAGATATGTGCCCGGATACTGGGATGGTGGCTTGCTGTTCCTACTGCAGCAGCCAGCTGCAATGAGATGACCCCAAGGTGATCTGGCCACAGTAGGAACACGGGTGGTGCTGGGTGTCCCACACAGTTCTGTCCCAAAGTGAGGTGGGCCAGATGCTTCTGAATAAGTGAGGCCTAGGGCATTCACACCAACCCAAAACTCCCACCAGCCATAGAGGCTGCAGCCCCCATCAACAGTGGGCCTCATGTGGTGCTGGCAGACAGCAAGCTACTGTCTCCAGTACTGGGCACTGTGGTATCCACTCCAAAACCAGAAGTAGCAGATACATCCCTGGGGAAAATACCTGAGCTGTAGACAGAGGCCGGCTGCATGCTGATGGTGGTGGTGGAAGACAGGGGATCTGGTAAACCTGAATCCATTATCCTTCCTCTGGGTGGCTGGACTGCAGAAGAGGTTAGCTTTTCATCTTGTGCTAGGGCTAATGGGTTTCCCAGTGGAATAGACTTGTTAGGCTTCTTCCTATTGTTGGCCCCAGATGTGGGTTGAAGGGTGAGTTCTGGGTCCAAGCTTCTGGGTTTCAAGCTTCACTTGAAACATGGGTACCTCTGTTGACCAACTCCACAGGTAAATAAGTTGAGGCTTGGGTCCAGGCATTGCTGCCACTGGGTGCTGTGTTCTCAGAACCAGGAACAGCCATGTGGTATGAGTAGTGGTTCTCCTTGGAGTCAGAGGTAGACTGGAAAGTAAAGTCTGAGAAGGAGGTGCATCCATAGCATTGATGTCAAAGACTGGTTTGACATCTGTAGAGATGCTGACTGCTGAAGCATAGATAACTGTCAAAGCCATAGATGGGGGGCTGGGGGAGGCAGGAGCTGAAGCCATAGGTGGGGGGCTGGGGAAAACAGGAGCTGAAGCAATAGATGGGGGGCTGGGGGAGGCAGGACCTAAAGCCATAATTTGGGGACTGAGGGAAACAGCCAAAGCCCTAGAGAGGGGGCCAGGGAAGACAAGACCAAAAGTTGTAGATGGGGGGCTAGGGGAGATAGTGGACGGAACCCTAGATGGAGGGATGGGGAAGACACTGGCTGGAGTCCTACATAGTGGGGCCGGGGAAGACAGGACCCAAGCCCGTAGATGGGGGACCAAAGGAGACACCAGCCGGAGTCCCAGGTGGGGGACCGGGAAAGGCGGCAACCTGACCCCCAAATGGGGGCCCGGGAAAGGTGGCAGCCTGATACCCAGGTGGGGGCCTGGGGAAGGCTGCAGCCTGATCCCCAGGTGGGGACCTGGTGAAGACGGCAGCCAGAGCCCCACATGGGGGCCCGGGAAAGGAGGCAGCCTGATACCCAGGTGGGGGTCTGGGGAAGACTGCAGCCTGATCCCCAGGTGGGGACCTGGTGAAGACGGAGCCCCACATGGGGGCCCGGGAAAGGCAGCAGCCTGATCCCCAGGTGGGGACCTGGGGAAGACGGAGCCCCACATGGGGGCCCGGGAAAGGCAGCAGCCTGATACCCAGGTAGGGGTCTGGGGAAGACTGCAGCCTGATCCCCAAGTGGGGGCCTGGGGAAGACAGCAGCCGGAGCCCCACATGGGGGCTTGGGAAAAACAGAGGCTCTCTGCTGCCCATCAGTGGCTGCAAATGTGGGGTGAGGGTTGGTTTGGGAGTGAAAGGCATAGTTAAAAATTGAAGCACGGCAGGAGACCATCGGCACAAATGGGCTGGTGGTGTCTGGTCTCCCTGCAGTGCGTGTCTGCTCCACCCCAATACCTGGGGGAGACTGAAAGATTACAGCTTGAGCCCGGGGAGTAGTGTCCATGTCAGTGACGTCCTGATCTGAAGGAGACAGGAAGGTTACACTTGGAGATGCTGTGACTGGTGGTAAAAGGGACTCCAGTAGAAGTTGTAGCAGGGCGAGCGATGGGGCGGTCTGGAAGAGGGGTGAGTAAGTATGAGGGAGGGGGAGAATCTACACACATGGGTGTTGGGGATTCATTTTTGTCGGAGGGTGGCTGGAAGGGGAGGGTTGGGGTGCTCAGGGGTGTGGAGAGGTCAGAAATAGAAGGTGGTGTTGCTCTGACTGCACACGCAGTGCCTGCATCCTCCTTGAGGGTAGTTCCCACAGTGGGATTGGAAACTGGAGGCAGAGCATCTGCAGGACTAGCAGAATGAGAGTCCACGGGGGCTGTGTGTCTTGCCACCCGATCCATACAAGGTGTCAGGCAAGGTGGAAGGCCAGCCAGATTGGGGCATCTGGAGGACAGGTCGGCCAAGTTGGTGCTGGTAGGAGGGACCTGCAACGTGTGACTGACCGGAGGCAGGGAGCCTGTGGTCCCTGGGGCAGGCGGGGCGGTGCTGCGGCGTCGCATGGCCTTCCTTGCATCCTTCAGGATTCTGTTCCGCTGACTGTCCATGTTTTGTTTCAAAGTGCCCCGGGTTTTGGCGCAAGTCATGCCTGGAAGCTTTGGAGGCAGGGGAAGGTCACTGCGACCCCAGGGCAGCGGCAGCGGGGGCGGCAGCAGGGGCGGCAGTGGCAGAAAAAGCGGTGGGGGCATCGTCCTCTTGCGGGGGCGCCCACTGCCGGTGGCTCCCAGGGGAGAAGAGCTTCTTCGCGGGGTGTCTGAAGGTGGCTCACGCTGCAGCGCCTTCCCGGACATCGGTGACTCTGGGCAGCCGGGTTGGTGGTCTTCACCCAGCACCACTTCTCCTGGCCTCTCGGGCAGCAGGCTGCAGCGCGGACTTGGGGCAGAGAGCACCGTGGCCAGGGGGCCAGGCTGCGAGGGAGGCCGGCCGTCTCCAGCAGTGCCGTCTGAGCAGATGGCGGGGCTTTGGGAGGAAGGCTTCGTCCGAGACACCTGGGCTTTCTCACTGAAGTTGCCTCCTGGGTGCCCCAGAAGGAGGTTTGGAGGCTCGGGAGGGCAGTGGAGGGGTGGGAGGAGCCCGCCGGTCTCCTGGGACCTAGGTGTCATTGTCATAGCCCTGCTGCGATCCGGACTCATCTTTCCGTTGTCCTCTCCTTCGGCCTGTGTGTGACCTTCCTCCTTTGTCTGTGTGTGACCTTCCTCCTGCGATCTTCCTGGACCATCGCCTTTCTCTCCTTTGCACGAGGAAGTGGGCGGTGACTGGTTGGTACCGGCTTCCCAGCCTTGGCTACCTGAACAGGTAGCTCAGGGAGTGAACGCAGGAGAGTAATTTTGCGCCCCAGTGGAGGAGTTCTGACAGTTCTCGAAGGTCCGAACATCATGGAATTACGAGTGGACAGGACGGGCTGCTGCTTCGGCTGCTCCCTCAAGTTTGCCAGGGGTAGCGCGCCCACACGGGAGTACCCAGCCTGCTGGATTGGGTACCACCTTTTCGGCGCGCTGTAAAAGCCAGATGATGAGGGCACTCGATCCTGGTTGAGCAGCCTGCAACCAGGTTGTAAAGCAGGAGCTGGGGCGGCGTGGTGACCCCGGCCAGATGTGGTGGCACCCCGAGGGCGCAAAACCAGCGAGCGCCGGCCCAGCGGGCGCCGGCGGCGGAGCGCAGAAAGAAGTTTACAAAGTAAATTGCCCATACAGGACAGATTGTGCGCCAAATAACCCGAGAATAGAATGTGAAACAGAGCGTCTCCCTAGCTTCTTCCTCCTCTCGTGGTCAAACACGCACTGGAGGAAGGAGGACTCAGCCTGGCATTTGTGACATGTCCATGGTATACGTGTCACAGGGCGGGGCAAAGGGCGGGACGCAGCGCATGACCCCTCCCGGACTTTCTAGCCGCTGAGACCTCCCACTGTGGGTGGCAGCTGTTTGGCACCAGATGGGCCGCCATGCAGAGACTGTTCAGGACCGTGGGGGCCGCCTCCTCCAGAGCTCATCCCATCTAGCACCTCATCATGCAGCCCCCTTGGTGCCTGCGTGTGTATCTGCCGGCCCTTCCCTGTGTGGGTCTCAGAGACCTGTGCAAAGCTGACTGCAGGAGCCACCCACCCTGCCTGGGGGTGGTCCAGCACCTGTGGGGACCTCCCCAGCTTCTCCGCGAGGCCAGGAGCCAGGAGCACCTTCTCCGCCGCTGCTCCTCTGCCATCATCACCAGTTGGAATGCAGAGCCCTCACCTGGCCAGGTGCTGCACCCCACCACGGCCTTTCCTGGCAGAGTTGCACTAGATGACACCAAATAGCATCCGACTCTTTGCAGTAATACCTTCGATGTTATTGGTATTCTGAAACAAAAGAAGACAATGACACCTGAAGCTGTGCACCATCTCTGTAACTATGTTTTTAGAGTTGCCTCTATTTTAAAAATGAAAAGATGGATGAACACAGAAGTAGATGTTTTGACCAGAGGCTCCAAAAGACCGTGACCTTCTGATCAGGAGCATCTATATTTTACTAACATCTGGAACCACCAGCTAACACAGTGTCTAAAATGTAGCCAATGAATATGAACTCAGTGAACACATTTTTAAAATACGGGCCAGGGCATGGGCAAATATAAATTTTTTGTTTTCAGTCATAACTAGATTGAAACATGTAAATGAAACAAACAACAAGTGCTACAGTAATTCAAAGAAGGCACAGAACAGATAGCCTGTAAGGATCTATTGTATAGCACAGGGAGCTATGCTCAATATTTTGTAATAACTTATTAATGGAAAAGAATCTGATAAAGGATATATATATAAATTAATCACTGAATTGCACACCTGAAACTAACATGGCATTGGAAATCAACTAAACTTCAATTTAAAAAACAGACAACCACAAAAGACACCAAGAAGTCAGAGACATTCTTGTGATATTTCCATAAAGAAGCCCAAACGAAGAAGAGAGACAGGGCTTATGAATCAACCAGAGGAGGAGTCACAGAGAACCTAGGCTTGGACCTGAGCTTGAGTTTACATTAAGATTGCAGCGCAGGTATAGATGGAGGTAACCACATACACTCACTGTACTGAGACTGGCTGAAATTATGAGTGTCGTTCAAGATCCCAAAGCAAGTACAGTGTGGAGTCAAAATTTTAAGTGACATCTAATACACTAAAATCCAACCAGTCCATCTTAAAGGAAATCAGTCCTGAATATTCATTGGAAGGACTGATGTTTAAGCTGAAACGCCAATATTTTGGCCACCTGATACAAAGAGCTGACTCATTTGAAAAGACCCTGATGCCAGGAAAGATTGAAGGCAGCAGGACAAGGGGACGACAGAGGATGAGATGGTTGGATGGCATCACTGACTCAGTGGACATAAGTTTGGGTAAACTCCAGGAGTTGGTGATGGACATGGAGGCCTGGCATGCTGCAGTTCATGGGGTCACAAAGAGTCAGACATGACTGAGCGACTGAACTGAACTAAACTGAATACACTAAAAAAAAATTTTTTTTAAGCCAAAAAAAAACCAAAAAAATTCTTCAGCACTCAGCTTTCTTCACAGTCCAACTCTCACATCCATACATGACTACTGGAAAAACCATAGCCTTGACTAGACAGACCTTTGTTGGCAAAGTAATGTCTCTGTTTTTTAATATGCTGTCTAGGTTGGTCATAGCTTTTCTCCCAAGGAGTAAGCATCTTTTAATTTCATGGCTGAAGTCACAATCTGCAGTGATTCTGGAGCCCAAAAAAATAAAGTCTGCCACTGTTTCCACTGTTTCCCCATCTATTTCCCATGAAGTGATGGGAACAGATACTATGATCTTAGTTTTCTGAATATTGAGTTTTAAGCCAACTTTTTCACTCTCTTCTTTCACTTTCATCAACAGACTCTTTAGTTCTTCTTCGCTTTCTTCCATAAGTGTGATGTCATCTGCAAAACGGAAGTTATTGATATATCTCCCACCAATCTTGATTCCAAATTGTGCTTCCTCCAGTCTAGCATTTCTCATGATGTACTCTGCATAGAAGTTAAATAAGCAGGGTGACAATACACAGCCTTGACGTACTCCTTTCCCGATTTGGGAACTGTTGTTCCATGTCCAGTTCTAACTGTTGCTTCCTAACCTGCATACAGATTTCTCAAGAGGCAGGTCAGGTGGTCTGGTATTCCCATCTCTTTAAGAATTGGCCAGAGTCTGTTGTGATCCACACAGTCAAATGCTTTGGCGTAGTCAATAAAGCAGTAGGTATTTTTTCTGGAACTCTCATGCTTTTTTGATGCTCCAACAGATGCTGGCAATTTGATCTCTGGTTCCTTTTCCTTTTCTAAATCCAGCTTGAACATCTGGGAGTTCACAGATCATGTACTGTTGAAGCCTGGCTTGGAGAATTTTGAACATTACTTCACTAGCGTGTGAGATAAGTGTACCTGTGCGGTAGTTTGAGCATTCTTTGGGATTGCCTTTCTTTGGGATTGGAATGAAAACTGACCTTTTCCAGTCCTGTGGCCACTGCTGAGTTTTCCAAATTTGCTGGCATATTGAGTGCAGCACTTTCACAGCATCATCTTTTCAGGATTTGAAATAGCTCAACTGGAATTCCATCAGCTCCACTAGCTTTGCTTATGGTGATGCCTCCTAAGGCCCACTTGACTTCACATTCCAGGATGTCTGGTTCTAGATGAGTGATCATACCATCGTGATTACCTGGGTTGTGAAGAGCATTTTTGTTCAGTTCTTCTTTGTATTCTTGCCACCTCTTCTTAATATCTTCTGCTTCTTTTAGGTCCATACCATTTCTTTCCTTAATTGAGCCCATCTTTGCATGAAATGTTCCCTTGGTATCTCTAATTTTCTGTAAGAGATCTCCAGTCTATCCCATTCTATTGTTTTCCTCTATTTCTTTGCATTGATCACTGAGGAAGGCTTTCTTATCTCTTTTTGCTATTCTCTGGAACTCTGCATTCAAATGAGTATATCTTTCCTTTTCTCCTTTGCTTTTTGCTTCTCTTCTATTCACAGCTATTTGTAAGGCCTCCTCAGACAACCATTTTGCCTTTTTGCATATCTTTTTCTTGGGGATGGTCTTGATCCCTGCCTCCTGTACAACGTCACAAACCTCCATCTACAGTTCATCAGCCACTCTATCAGATCTAGTCCCTTAAATCTATTTCTCACTTCCACTGTACAATCATAAGGGATTTGATTTAGGTCATACCTGAATGGTCTAGTGGTTTTCCCTACTTTCTTCAATTTAAGTCCGAATTTGGTAAAAATGAGTTCATGTTCTGTGCCACAGTCAGCTCCTGGTCTTGTTCTTGCTAATTGTATAGAACTTCTTCATCTTTGGCTACAGATAATATACTCAATCTGATTTCAGTATTGACCAGCTGGTGATGTCCACGTGTAGAGTCCTCTTGTGTTGTTGGAAGAGGGTGCTTGCCATGACCAGTGAGTTCTCTTGGCAAAGACTTACAAATGTAACCATCTGATCCTGACAGAGTAAAAAATTGGTCCTCTCTATCTTCCCTACCTTGACTAATACTTCAGCACTGAGATTACCTTTTTTTATAATTTTCAACTTTAAATCTTCAATACATCCCCTTGTTGAATATTGTACAATTAAGATTGTATATCTGGGTATTTTCTATACCATAAAGAGGCTGATTACAATGGAATGCTTTATGGAACATGTCATTTTTAAAGTCAAGATGCCCAGTCCAATCCAAGATAATTAGAAAGAAAAATAAAAAGCACTAGTACCAAATGCTTTAAATAAGCATTATTCCAGATCATCAGCATGTCTTAGGAAGGTAGTGGACTCAGACCAAGAACTTAAACAGAAAAAATGACTGAGTATAATGCTGTTGCTTCCCAGGAAAATGAAGGTGATACAATTAATAGAGCTGTAATAACATGATTATGAATTCAAACAAACATCTTGAGATCCTTGATATAGTCTTTTTTTTTAAGGGTACTACTGTTCAGAAACCTATGACATGCCTGGCAGTATATTAGCTATCTCCCAAATGCGATCTTCAACCCCCAGACCAACACCATAATATGAATGTTATTCTCTTTGTAAACTACCTAGTGAAAGTCGCTCAGTCCTGTTTGACTCTTTGCGACCCCATGGACTATACAGTACATGGAATATTCTAGGCCAGAATACTGGAGTGGGTAGCCTTTCCTAACTAACTAACTAGTGCTTAAAGAAAAGACTGTCAGTATTGGAAACATTTTATATCTTTCTTTCTAGGAGCCAAAGTTGACTTCTTACAGGCCCCACCTTATAAAGCTGCGAGTCCGGCTCTCTTTGGAATATACTCCAGATGTCTCAAGGTTGTCTCACTTTTCATAAGTAAGAAAAGATGATTTTATGACCCCTCATTTATTAAGTATATGACTATAAAGCATGAATAACTACAGCTTGTACCTGCAGATTCATTCAGAGCCTTCAGTTCAGTTCTCAAGAACAATACACAAACTTCTCAAAGCCAAGTACAAAACTCATTTATGGTAAGTATCTGAGGGGATCTATTAGGGAAATACTAAAGTTTCCCTTAATATTATGCTCTTTTCAGTAAAAATTATGATTCTTACACTTAAACATGATATTTTATAATGGTACTTATTGAAAACGTGTCTTCATTCTATGAGAAAAAAAAAAACAAAAACATTTTATAACTTTAAGAAGTCGCCCAAGTAGCACACTAGATGACATCCTTAGAAATCTTCTCTGAAGATTTTAATATTTTTTTAAATTTCTCATCTAACCTTTCCCTTTATAATAATATTTCTATCAAATTCTGTCAAGGAGGATTTCTTGGCTATACTTAATCCTTTCACATTAATTCTATAACTTATTAGGATTAAAACACTATTAAGTCATTTACTGAAATTCCACAATGAACTGAAAAAGAAAATTTCTCAAAATTCCTCACAAAATTAGGGAATGTCTAAAACCTAAGAGAATCAAAATCCATAAAATCTAATTCAAAAGAAAAAAAAACTGATATGCTATTAAGGAAAGATTGTCAAGTTTATCTGTAGCCAGCTACAATTTTTTTTAATCTGAAGAATGCTTTGAAATCCCTTCCTATGAAAATCTGTGCTTTTTTATTTTTACAGTTTAAATATGTTTCCCTGAATCCTCAATAATGTAATCTAGTAATCAAACACATCTACTAAGAATAAGGGAAATAACAGTAAGATGGCTAGATTTTATCTCCATAATTTCTGCCTACTGAGGGTGACTGAACAGAAAGATGGTGACTTTCAATGGCAATTAAGCTACATAAAAGTGTCAACATAACATGATAATCAGGACTTCATCGTACTTAAAGCTGCCAAAAATAAGTAGGCTGCCCCAAATGCCAAATAGTAACTACATGATAAATGTGCCTTACTAACACTTTTGGCCTAATCACGTTACTAAATATTTAAATAGAAAACATGTATGCATGTGTATATATATATATATACACATATATATATATGCTGTATTTAGAGATGCATACACAAAATATTTTGATCAAGTGTTAAAAGGTTTTCTTCATTTGGATATAATAATATCATTTAGTAGAATTTTATCACATTTTGATCTAATGACTTCCTTGGAAAAAACCCAAATGAAATTCTGTGAAAAATCCCTCTAAAATGATCAAATAAAAGAATAATTAACCTTAACAATCTTTATCCATTAATGTTAAAATACCATACAAAAAAGTATACAGTAAGAAAAAAATTTCAATTTTTAGATTGAAAAAGACACACGTTAAATATTTCCCTTTCGATCAAAGTGCCATGAACTTGAAAGGATTTGTAAAGTGGAAACAGGTGCAGTCAACTGCTGGAGTGTTTTTTAAACTGTTTGACACATTATAATAGTGTGGTCCAAAACTGAAACTTGACGTTACTGTAAGCACTGGAGGATCATAAATCACTTCAGACACTCTGCTGCAGTCGTAGTTTTTTCACACTGGGAGTATGCTGTAATGCTTTTTAATATGAGAAAACTTTAATATTATTAGCATGAAAACTCTGAATTAATTTTGTTAATATGAAGAAAATATTTTTAATATGAGAAAATCTTGTATCATTTTATTTCCTAATAAGTATTACAAAGTTTAAATAATAGTAAGATGAAAGCTTAACTTTCTTCCCCTATAGTTAATAAATTGCATATAATTCCATACTGTTTGTAAAACAATTAAATATTCTTCCTGCTTTGGCATATTTTCAAAGTTTTATTAAAAGCTGGTCATATTAGAATGATGATTTCAAGTGGACTTCATACATATCCACATTTTATAGTTGATTTAACTGATGCATAATGAAAATTACAAAGAAATTAAAATCCCAGTTAAAACAGAAACTTTCATCTAATTTTGTTTTTGTAAGAAAGGACAATTTCATGTAAATGCTAATGATTTCATATTTTACAATAGCACCTTACCAAAGACGTCAATTTTTTTCAAAGAAACAGTCATAACATCTTTATTTATCCCCATAATCTCACAGTGACACATGAGTATAAAATAAATCAGATCAGAATAATGGCACATGGAATACTGTCTCCTTTCTCTACCCTAGGCATCACTCTTAGAGTGACAGTCCCACTCCAAGCCAACTTTCAAAAAGTAAGAGTCATACCTAATGCTTTCTGCTTCAAAACGGCTCGAAACAACTTACTACTGATTTTCAGTACATTAAGTAATAAGAATAAATCAGACCCATTTATTTCCATCAAAATATATACTTAACATAAGCTAAAAATGTTTAATCATTACAGAAATTTAATAAGCAATTTGCTTTCAGTTAATTCAAATGGTTTACTTGAAAACTTTACTCTTGACATACATATTATATCTAATTCTCAAGGGAATAATAAAAACAATTTCAATATTTTGTAAATGTTTTCATCAAGGTTCATTTGCTTTGCTTTTTCCCCTCCGGTCCCAAGAGGTTTCTGCCATTGTCCATTCAATTGTGTCATCTCTTTTTAATACCCAGTTCCACTTCACTCAGATAAACATACTGTATGAAGAATAAAACTCAGCTATTTTTAACATTAAACTATGCTTTTCTAATGTTTAGTGATACTACCAATACATGCTATGACCTAATGATTTCTATTTTCTAAAAAATCCCTTTTTGTTGTGAAGTTGTCAAAATCTGAACACATTTCATGGATTGAAGGCATCCAAATAGTCTCTAGCAGGAAAACACATGGCACACCAATCCTTTTAAAATGCATATAATAACAGCTGGGATTTATAATAACAAACAAAGGGAAAGATGAAGGAAATACACAAATCATAAGATTCAAGAAGTATATAAATCTTTATGAAAGTTTTATCATAACTCAGAACGTTATCCTTTCAAAACATGCCAGATCACACCAGACATTATACCCAGTTTTAAAATTCAGGTGCTTTGAATCTACAAGTCCTCTTTGAAGTCCTCTCAGCTTTGGCCTTTTGGTCACTCCTCAGATCAACTGCTGCACGCAACAGTCCTACATTGTCCTATGTTTCCCCACCATCAGTCTTTGCTGCTTCTCTTTAATACAGAAGCACACATTTTGTCCTCTATAATATGTAATCTGAAAATGTGAAACTTTTTTGCATAATAGGTTATATTTGTAGAAGATAATGACACAAATGTCTTAGTAGATTGAAAAGAGAAACTTTTTTCTTTCAAACCACTGTACCCTTCAAACTCACTGTGTCTACTTAGTTTTTCTTGCCTGCAGATTAGATTTTAGCCAGAATGTATCATTTTTCTCATATTAATTAATTTATTCATTCATTTTTAAAACGCTTCAAATGTCTACTAAAGGCCAAACACTGTTCTAGGTGTTTTGGAAACATTGATGATCAACATCGAAAATTCTAAGGCTTATGTTCTAGTTGCGGAAAGATATAAAAAATGAATAATTCTATGGAAAAAATTAAAATAATCAAGCATGATAAAGGAAGACGGAAAGTCCAGAATAAGAGTGCAGAGGAGCAGGGGAGGTGTGCTGGGGGAGGGAGGTCTGATTTTAGTATTAATTATGATCAGTGGGTAAGTCTCTCACAGAAACGTCAGATTTAGATAAGATGATGAGTTTAGCCAAATGGATATCTGGTAGAAGACATTCCAGAACAGACAGAACAAAAAAGCTTAAATAAGAACATGTCTGAGGTGTTCACATGATATCAAAGAAACATGTGGAAATGACAGAAGTCAGAGAGGAGAGGCGGACACCAGAACATGAGAACAATATAGGCTGTTTTCTGGATTTGAGTTTCTAACGTGGGTGAAATGGAAATGGAACAAAATCTGACATATTTTAAAAGGTAATTCAGCATCCAGGTAAGAGGTGATGGTCATGCAAGCAAAGAAGGTAGTAGTGGAGGATGTGGTTTAAAGACATAGCCACCATCCTTTCCTATGAGGTTTGATATAGAATGTGAAAGAAAGGATTGCCCCCAAGGGTTTTGGTGTGCACAAAAGAAGGAAGAAAGGAAGTGAATCAGATGTACAGTGGGAAGTGAGGGAGCAAACTTGGGACAGAATATTTGAAATTTCAAAAGTTTCATACATGTTGCATTTGTGATGGTTGCTGACCAAGTATATATGTTGAGTAGGCAATTGGACATATGAATTTGTAGTTATATTACAGATCAGCCAACAGAGTTTAAAAATTGGGGAGTCATCTTCATACAGATAGTCTTCAGAGTCGTAAGAGTGGATCCTTAACCATGGATCTGTAACTAAAAAAGAGAAGTCTAAAAACTAAGCTCTGGGCAATGTCAAAGGGTCAGTTAAAAGAGAACGAACAGGCAAATAAAACTGAGGATAAATCACCAGTAAGTTAGGGAGAAAGTCAATCAAGTACAGTGTCCTGGAAATTAAATTTTTAAAAACTGAAATTCTGAGTTTAGTAAAGATATCATTCCATACATGTGAGATATCTGAACTGGATTTCAGCAACCAAAATTTTCATAATAGTGGTGGCTGTTGAATATGAATCTACAAGTTTTAGCATCCTCTGAACACATTTTGCTCTTGAATAGAAGGAATTTTGGAGTAAAAAATTCTTTAGATCATTCCTCATTCTCTAAAACCTTATAGACTATTTTAACATATGTTCAATACCATATTTATGACTGTGACTGACTATAGAAAACCGACTTATATTTAATCCTCTTGTTATTACCTTTGGGAATAGTACACAAGCACATACTTTGATTTTTTTCAATTATTGAAGCTAAAAAGACTATAACAAAACTGTAACACAATAAAAGAAATCTGCCAAATGCCAATCAATCATATTCCAAAGAGGTCTTTGGGGAAGTTATAGATGAAATGCTTCCTAAGTGCTTTCTAAACATTAATTCTGAAATGTTTAAAGAAAAATCTGAAGGTATTATTAGGCCTTTTGGATCATGAATTCATACCTGGAATCATTCTTCACAGATTCTTTTTACAGATCCATCCTAAATCCAGGATGCCCTGACAATATCTTGCTATATCAGGAAAGATTACATAACTAGACTTTACAATAGTAATTACAGATTTTTATTTTAAAAGATTTCTCAATTAAACTTAATCATTTAGAAACTCTTTTAAGAGAGCAAATGGCTTTCAAAGTGGTTCAGTATAATCAACCTACCACCAGATAGTTGGCTGATCACTTCAGGGAACGTTAAAAACTCAGCATTGGTCTCTGCAGCTGGAACACTGGACATTCAGCAGTGCCTGTAGGCGGGTTAGCTCTGTTGAGTGGAAGGCCATGTTGCTGAGCTCAGACATACCCTACTTCCTTGCCACCATGGCCACTTTGGTCATGAGTCCATTGGGAACAGACGGGAGTGGCTAGGCAAAGAGGCTGATTGATGTACACAGAATGAATCATCCTATCCACTTGATCATTAAAATTCCCCCTCTAAAAAAAAAAAAAAGAAAAAAAAAATTCCCCCTCTCCTGATATTACTCTCTAGGGAGCATTCACAAGGAATACAGATACTTTCATATTTTTACCCATTCAGAAAGGCCCATCAATATATCCCTTCCCTAAATCTCCTTGTCATTAATTTTCCAATCATGTTCCTTCCAAGTCCTTAATCATCTAGCCAAACCACTGGTCACACACAGCCCATGAATTTATATACAGTTGATCATCTAGCATTTTTCCTCCTAAGAAAAATGAATAACCACATAGACTGCTCAAAGTTCTGCCCACTCACACTCTCCCTGAGGGATGTCCCAGAAAGGGGCTGTAAGCGCTGCAGCTCTTTATTGAAGGTGGTACCTCCTATTACAGACCCACTCACTGTAACTGAGACCCAGATTTTCTCTTCCCTTATCAACTGGTCACATCTCTATGACCATATCTACCTCCAGATAAGGTCATAGGTGCAGGCTAAGAAAAATGAAGTAATGGGCCACTTCTTCATGCAACTTACTTGTGGCTTCAGAGCCTGCTCAAGCCTAATCTGATAGGCACTACTTGGATTTGACGATGGAACTGTGACTGTGTACCCCCAACTTTATGACTTTATAGGCCAGACAATGCTCAGTTCATGATGGGCATCTCAGGCTGCCTGGTATCTTAGGGGCCCATGGTTAACATTCAGCTTCTACTAAGGCCCAATAACAAACCAAAAGTTGTTTCTCAAAAAGAGAGTAGTTTCCACAGTATATGACAGGGTTTGCTCCAAACTCTGAAGATTCTAAGCTGTTACAGGAGCCAATGAAAATCGTTCTCTAACCAGGCCACGCTAAGCACCACTGGACCTACTGGACCATATGAGCCATGTGGCAGAGCAGCTAGGCATAACAGACTTGACTTGTTGGAGAGCCTTATTTTGCTCTAGGCCTCAGTTAAAACTAGTAGGTTTTTGGCCACTTAGTAAAGGGGCTGGAGTGACACAGCCAAATGAGGAACATGTTGCCTCTAAAATCCAAAGAGGTCCACTAATCATGATGCCTCTTTTCTGGGTGTTGGAGAAGCTAGATGGAACAACTTATCTTTCACTTTGAAATGGATATCTTGACATGCCCCACACCACTACATCCTCAGAAATTTCACTGATATAGAAGACCCCTGAATTTCTGCTGGATTTATTTCTCACCCTCTGACATATAAACGTCTTACCAACAAGTCTAGAATAAGTTGCTACTTTTTGCTCAATGGGTCTAATCAGAAAAATGTCATCAATGTAATGAGTCAATGTGATACCTTCTAGAAGGGAAAAGCAATCAAGATTTCTGCAAACAAAATTATAACATAAGGTTGGATGTTTCCTATATATCTATGATACGTCAGTGAATGTGTATTGTTGGCTTAGTCAGCTGAAAGCACATTAATCTAGTGGTCAGGAATGGAGAAAAAAATCATTTGCTAGATCAACAGCAGTGTACCAGGTACCAGGATATGTGTCCATTTACTCAAGCAATAAAACCACATCTGGTACAACAGCTGCAACCAGAGTTACCGCCTGGTTACAGGTACAGTAACGCACTGTCATCCTCCAAGATATATCTGTATTCTGCACAGGCCAAAGAGGCAAATTGAACGGGGATCTAGTAGAATCACCATGCCTGCATCCTTCAAGTCTCTGACAGTGGCACTAATTTCTACAACACCTTCAGAGAGGAGGTATTGCTTTTTACTTACTATTTCCCTAGATGGAGGCAGCTCTAGTGGCTCCACTTGGCCTTTCCCACCATAACAGCCCTCATTCCTCAGATCAAGGAACCAACCAGGGGATTTTCCAGTTGTTTAGTATATCCATTCCAATAATGCATTCCAAAGCTAGAGAAACAACCACAGGATGCACTAAGGGACCCACTGAACCCACTATAAAATTGGAAATGAGCTTAAAGCCTCACCTCCAGAAGCTCTACTCTGACTGGTGGACCAAAGTGGCATTATGGATCTCCTAGAAATAGTATCAGTTCAGACCCAGTGTCCAGTAATCACTAAAAAGTCTATTTCTGTTTCCCCAATGCACAGTCACTGACTAAAAGGGTGATCCCTTTAGGGAAGCCTGGGGAAAATATTAACGGTATAAATTTCTGGCAATGCAGCTAGGATTTTACTCAAGGGAACTCAGCGTCTTCTTCATTCAAGGGGTTCTGGGTCTGTAAACTTGCTCAAGTCTGGGAATTGATTTAGGAGCCATAACTTTCTGTTTTTATGATTCAAGTTAGACTTTTATTTACTTGGCCTACAACTTTTCTGCTTATACAAATCAAATGAAAATTAGTAGACTTCCCATCTAGTTCACATCTAAGAACACCATGACTCAACTGGCCAATGGCATAAAACTTTAGTACTCAGACTATTCTGGTCATTGCTTTGACTCTGATGTCCATTATGATAATCTCACCCACCTTCCTTTGGTGATTTAACTACTTCCACCTGGCTTCTGTCACACATTTCCCACCACACCCCGCCACCCTCACCATCCAACAATCCATACTGCATTTAGGTTTCCCAATTATGTTCCCATTATAATTTCTGACCTACAGAAATTATGGCCAGGGGCTCTTCAAACATGCCGGATGTCACCCAAATTTATTTCTTGCAGGAGAGGTAAAAGGTGTGTCCCCTAAACTCTTGAAGGTTGGGTGAACAAGTCTTACATGACAGACCTGCCCTTACAGTCTCATCTTCCTAAGCCTCTCGATCCCTTCCCCTACTGTATACCAAGGCAGCTGTGGTATTTCATCTTATTTAACACAGGTCACCTTCTGGTCCTTGTTTCAGCTAACCAACCAAACTGTTAGAGACCGCCCCAATCGCCTGAGCTGCAACATTATATCCAGAATCTCTGCATACTGATACATATCAATGGGCTTCCCTGATAGCTCAGTTGGTAAAGAATCCGCCTGCAATGCAGGAGACCCTGGTTCGATTCCTGGGTCGGGAAGATCCCCGGGAGAAGGGATAGGCCACCCACTCCAGTATTCAGGCCTGGAGAATTCCATGAACTCTATAGCCCATGGGGTCGGGTCGCAAAGACTTGGACACGACTGAGTGCCTTTCAGTTTCAATGAATTCAGCTTTATCCCACTTTGTATTCCTTCCATTATTATCTAAAACCCTTAACGACAATTGCCACACACAGTTCCCGGACTCCTGTCTGTATAATGGAAAAGCAGCTCTTTCAGATCACAGTACTCTTCATGGTCATATTCTGTATCCCACTTTTCAAGGCCTGCTGGGAAGTCAGTCTAGTTCAAGGTTTAAAAGCAGAAAGGAGCTATGGATGGCAGGTCCTAAGGAGAGTCAGCAGCATTTTGTAAGGCAACTGATTCACGGGAGGCCACCGCGGTCTCTTCATGCCTATCAGCTTTACTCCCCTGAGGTGAGGTGAATGGCAGATTCTACTTGCGAAGACGACTCCCCTGAGGTAGGGGTGGAACAGCTGCTTCCACTGATGAAGACGACTCAGAATTATTAGAGGTTCCACATCCCAGACTTCATCAGGATTTTCCCCAAAGGCCGCATTCCAGTTTTCAGGATCTCAATCCTTTTCAATCAATGTCCTTAC
The DNA here is from genome assembly GCF_963930625.1 of Muntiacus reevesi. NCBI lineage: Eukaryota > Metazoa > Chordata > Mammalia > Artiodactyla > Cervidae > Muntiacus > Muntiacus reevesi. The sequence continues at coordinate 17,201,226 of NC_089269.1, read as the reverse complement.
TTTACCAGCAGACACCCGGTAATTTGTGTTATAATTTAGCCACTAGCAGGATGAAACTCTGGGTCTGATTTTCAGCAACCTCTGTGGCTACTGGAGATAAAGATTTCTTTCAGGGCAGATACAGAAACTTTCAGGTCATTTATGTGGTGCTTAAGCTGGAAATCCAAATACTTGAGTTCATCTTTTTTTTTTTTCTCTCCCAACTTTTTCCAGCATAATTAGGGGCAGCCAGGCTTCCCAGGTGGCACTAGTGGTCAAGAACTTGCCTACCAATGCAGGAGACATACATAAGAGACCTGGGTTCAATTCCTGGGTCCAGAAGATCCCTGGAGGAGGAAATGGCAACCCACACCAGTAGTTCTGCCTACAGAGTCCTACGGACAGAGGAGCCTGGAAGGCTACAGTTCACAGGGTCACAAAGAGTCACACAGGACTGTAGTGACTTAGCACACATGTTAGGGGTACCCACATCATCTCCTTATTCTTGTTAGTTTCACAAAAATGTGCCGAGGTACCAAACAGATGGCCACTCAAAAACCTGCCTTCTCTAAGAGCTTGTCTAGGAGAATCCACCCTATGAACTAGCCATACTCTCTTTACTACTGGAAATAGAGTCATTAGCGCCTTTATTTATAATCAGATCAGAGAACCAATTCTAGAAATCCCAGAATCAATTCGGAATCCTTTTTACAACTGCTCCTTTCACACACAAAACATCAACCGTACTGACTTTCTTGTTCTATGAGCACGACAGACATGTCCCTCCCTTAACACCCCAGCTGTTCCTTATGCTGAAACCACTTTTTATCAGATTCTGGCTTGGCTAACTCCTTTACTTCTTCCAAGTTCTTGTTCTAACTTCTCCTTGATGAATCTGCCCATCCCATTTAATAAGGGAACCCACCAAATCTCCCTACTTATTCTATTTTTCTTTTTCTATAACATGCATGGATTTCTAACATAATGTTATATATTTTGTTTCTTACATATTGTTTCATTTTGTTGTTTCTGTTCCTTGTTCATCTGTCTCTTCAGCAGAATGTAAGCTGTGTGTGCATGCTAAGTCACTTCAGTCGTGTCCAACTCCGTGCACCCTCTGGACTGCAGCCCCTCCCGGGTCCTTTGGCCACGGGATTCTCCAGCCAAGAATACAGAATGGATTGCCATGTTCTCCTCCTGGGGATCTTCCCGACCTAGGGACTGAACCCACATCTCTTCTATCTCCTGCTTTGGCAGGCAGATTCTTTACCACTAGCGCCACCTGGGAAGCCAATATAAGCTGTGATCTTTGCCTATTTTGTGTAATAACATATCCTAAGATACTTGTTAAATAAATTACATAATCAGATTTCTGCTTCTGTAACTTAAATATAAGAAATATGAGCTTTGCACAAAACACAAAGTACACACCTAGGAAATTCATATGCAATGCACTATAATAAATGGGCTCTGTTCGGGAATGCCAAAATCTCTCAAAACAGGGAGCTTCAATATCAGAGCAAACCATAGAGGGTGCAAGGTGAGGAGGAGGAAGCTATAAAATATCACTTTCTCCAACCTCCTTACTCTACTAAGGAAGACAATTAAGCCCAAGGAAGTTACTGTATTGAAGAATGTTGAAAAGTCATCTAAGGGCAAAAACTAAGATTAGAATCAAATCTTCTAATTACCAACACTAATTCTTTCTACTTTCTCAAACTGGCAAATCCACTGCTCAAACAGAATTTGTAACAATCAAATAAAAGGGTGAAAGAAGAAATTTCCAACATACTGATTATTTCAAAACGTAGGGCAGCTTCTAATATCAACAAATTGAAATCCTATAATCTAGTATATTTGTTTCTCAAAAACAGCACAGATGACTGAGGTTTTGAATCTCTGGATGTAAAACTCTAAAAGAGGAGAGAGATGCCTTAGTGAGTCTAAATTTACAATCTTATGGAACTAAGTTATTGGCCTCTGCCAGTCCATGAGAATTTCATTTTCAGAACTGAGATGAGCTTAGTGAAAGCTACTACTGACATTGGGAAAGATGACATCAACTAATTACATGAAGGAAGTAGAAACTGTCACTCTAAGGGAGTATTTTAGTCTACTTTGCTGTTCAATAGTTTCAAAGAATCTTTTTTTTTTCTATTTAAACAACCAAGGAATTAATTTAGCTAGGAGAAATGAATCTATTAATTGTGGTTATGATTCTACCAACTAAATTTTGCCAGGAGAGTGTAACTCTCCCACAGAGTTTTATAGAATGAAAAACTGGGTCAGTGTTTTATATGACTGGCTTCTCCTAACAAAGTAACGTGATACTCCCACTTTGCTGAAACTGAAGACCAAGAAGTTATAATTTTGTAGTAAAGTTTATAATTTTCTTTCCCAGGCATTTTGCTCTTTTGGTCTTGTGATTCTGTCCCCTACTTTAATGTTACGGCTAATTGAGATATATTTCTATCTAATGAAGGGGGAATGAATGGTCCCTGGTGAAAATTTTATACATTTATAGCTAATAATGTCCATATATTTAATTCCCACTTCACTGGTAATGAAATAGTTATTAAGTTTTCTACATGAATTGGAAACAAAAGTTCATAAAAGCAATCATTTAAGGTCAATGTTCATACAGTTTTTAAAAAATAGAATCTAGACAGCCATGTTAATTCTCTGCTTTACATCAATGAAAATTATTTTTATACTCAGAAACCACTGTAAGTCTATAAAATAAAATTAGAATTTGAGTATCCTGTGTAAGCTCTCTCACACTGAAAGTTAATTATGTTAGTTTTAAATTGATTTATTAAAACTTGAAATGTTGTAGTACAAAGACATGAAAAATCTTTCAAACTCTAGTATCAGATTGCTCTCATTTTAAAAAAAAAAGATTGCCTCACGTATTCAATGTAGTTTGGTTAACTAAAATAGAATTATTCTTTATCCCTGTTATTGTATGAACATGTTAAGCTATCTCTTTGGGAGTAAAAAGATGACAGTTATTTTCTAAATTTCAAAAGCTAGCATCTTATTTTCCCAGCAGTATGCATTTTTTATTTGAAAAACTTGACTGCCACTCTAGGTACTTCAAACCTTATTTAAATGCAAATGTATTCTAAAATACTTTCCCTCAACATACAATTCTCAATTGGAGATGCAAGTAGTTTAACTTTTTTAAAACTGATAAGCAATCTATTAACTGGAGATTTTTATTTAGTTCGTGACCTTCCTGGAACTACTTTAATTTAAATATATTTCACACAATATAAATTAAAATAATGAAAGGAAAGTGATGCGATGACTCACCAAACTGCCAAAAATCTGAACATGGTTTTATTCTCAGCCTTTTGGTAAGCCTCTTCTTTATGCCAGGAGCCTCAGTGGATAAACAGTAACATTCTAGAAAGAGAGTAGATGCACAAACATTGCAGAAGAATGTATGACTCCTCAAGAAAGAAAAATATCTCTGTCTTTGAATCACGTATGAATTAGGTATATAACGATGCTAGAATTTTCTAAAAGCTTTAAAAGTTTGTAAGTTTCCCCAGTCACAGTTTCTCCTACCATCAGCAGGAAAAAGGTCTACACTTAATATAAAATTCTCCTAAATTCATGTACTGGGTTTCCAAATTATTTAAATTCTTAGTTCTTAAAAAGCAAGGGGGAGGGAATGGAAATCTTCTTTTTTTCTCTTTAAGAGAATAAATTATTCTAAAAAAGCAAAAATAATAAAAATATGTCGGCATAACCAAATCAGCTTTCAGTTTTGTCTCTAAAATTTTAAAGAGGCTTTAGCAGTATGAAAAAATAGTACAAATTCGGACTATATGTTTCCTATATATCTCTATTTCTATAGTCTGGAACTAAAAATATTAAGATGGCCCATTACAGACTAGAAACGTAAAGCCTATTTCCATTCCAAAACGACAGTACCAAAAGTATGTGTTTGAAAAATAGAAGTCTAAAACCTGGGTCATCTGGTCAACCTTGCCTTGCAGCATTCACACAGAATGCAATTTATTCTTTAAATTGAATAACAGTCTCACAAGAGAATAACACTATAAAAATAAACAATACCCCTGCCCTGTAGGACCTCAATATTTCTTGCCACCAAATAAGAGAAAGTACCCAAAGAGAGAACATAAACTTACAACTAGAGTGGGAAATAATTTTTGAAGTATGTATTTCTCCGCAAATGAGTAGCAAGAAAAGAGAAAAAAGAAACTCAACAAACTGGTTCAATATCCAGTTCTATAAGCAGTAATTTTCAGGACAATAAGTCCATCATCTTCGTAAGGAAGGAGACCTGTGCTCAGGATCTTCAGGAAAACAAGGAGAAGAACAAATATTTAAAGATCTCCACATTTATTCTTTTTAATTAAAAATGAAGTTTTATGGCCTACAACACAGAGGAAAAAACAATCACTGAGTTATACACTGTTTTCCATTTCACTGAGCTTGATGATATGCTCAATAATGGTCAACTAAAGCTTTATCTTTAGATAACAGCAATAGCTAACATTTACTAAACACAATAGGCTAGGTGGGTATTATTCTAAGCAGTAAGTTTTAGCTCAGAGAAATCCCCACAAAATAACTTATTTTATAAATGAGATAATAAAGGCATGTGCGTTCTGTGTGCTAAGTCACTTCAGTTGTGTTCAACTCTTTGCAACCCTATGGACTGTAGCCCACCAGGCTCCTTAGTCCATGGGATTCTCAAAGCAAGAATACTGGACTGGGTTGCCATGCCCTCCTCCCCAGGGGATCTTCCCAATCCAGTGATCAAACTCGAATCTTTCACGTCTCCTGCATTGGCAAGCAGGTTCTTTAAATATTAAAGGTACAGAGAATGCAAACGATTTATCCAAATCACATAGCTAATAATGAAACCAGTGACTAACTCACTTAATCTGATGAAACCCAGATCCAACTACTTAAAGTTCAGTATGTCTTAGGAAGCTTAACAAAGTCAAAGGAGTTTAGATAGTAAAAACAGAAGTCTAAGACTGATTGAAACTTCTATGGTCAATTCTACTTTTTTCTTTTATGATCTTGTATATTACTTTTTCTTCTATTATATTTCAGGCTCAGAAAACAGCTGCACTTGCAAAGACTGGACAATATTCATTTTATTCAAGGCCATAAAGGACAGTACCGAATAATCCAACATCTTCTTTTAGTCAGATCATATTTTCTTGTCTGTACTTTGGGTGATATAGAATTTTATATATACTTTGGGTACTACAGAATTACCCTGAAGACTGCTGAAATTATTCGGCCAGTAGCCTGAGACCCTGGCTTATTCTTGCCAGTTTCAGAACTATACCAGTCTCCACATTCCTCCAGCTCTTTGTGGGGTGCACACCAATTAGGTAAGATGTCTCAGAAGTATGAGTCACTTGGACGATGTAAACTTTAAATAAATAGACTGCCAAATACAGCAAAAATGGGTTTATTCAGGACAGCAGAGAATTGCAATTTTGAGTCCAAAACCATGGTGAGCCAAATCAAAGTCCCTGCATGAGAAGGGAAGGAGAACACTTCCCTTGGCACAGAGATGAAAAGGAAGTTCAGAGGGATACAGTCAACACAGCAGGAAGGAGTCCATGACTTTTCAATGGCTGAGTGCTTACCAGAAAAGAGGAGACTTTCTTCTTCCCGATGGGATCTGCTACCACTGCAGGGCATAAGGATTCCCTCTTCTGGGTTCCCCACTCTCTTTCATTTAGATTTGGGTTTATTAATCTTTTATACTGACTACACTCCCCACTGCCTTATCATACCAACCTAATTTTGTGACTTCTCAACACAGAAGTAGGATTAAAAAAAAATCTTAAAACACTAAACCTTGCCTAAATGACTGCCCAATATTGGCCTAAATTCAAAAGATGGGCAGCTACTCAAGCCCAGCTTATTTCTCTTTCTGTATCAACATGTGCTGCTGAGAAATAGCACATATGCTTGCTAAGTTGCTTCAGTCCTGTCTAATTCTTTGCAACCACATGGACTGTAGCCCACCAGGCCCTCTGTCCATGGGATTCCCCAGGCAAGAATACTGGACCGGGTTGCCATTACTTTCACAAGAGTTAACATAAATTATGAAAGTCATGAAAGGGTGTCCATCTCCACATGTAAGTAGCTAAGAAGTTGCCATGTTATCCTAATAACAAGCAAAACACTGAACAGGCTGAAAAATCAACAACTTTTCTGGATTCTTGGATTCATAAGACAGTTAAGGACACAGAGGAATTACTGCCACCCAAGGTAGGAGAGACAGACAAATACAGGGAGCCTCACCTTACTGCTACATTCAAAGCCACCACAAGAACCAGTGCTAGAGTGGGAAAACTTGAACCATAATTGACAAATTGCTGGAGGCTCGGTGCAGACAAATCTGAGTTCCCACCAAAAAAAAAAAAAAAAAAATCTGAGTTCCCACAAAACTCCAGTGGGAACCACTTACAGGAAGCTGCCATGCTTTTTGGGGTTTTGCTCCAGGAGCTCAACCAAGTTCTCACAGTAAATATCAGAGAAAAAGAAGCCCCATGTTTCAGGAAAAAGACACCACTCTGAAATATACAAGACCTCTGTGTTCTCAGTAAGGCCTGGCTTCAGGAAAACATTTTTACTGGAACCTAATCTCATGGGGTTTTATCAAAGCCTAACTGAGCTACCAACAAAGGCCCAAGTAGTCAAAGCTATTATTTTTCCAATAGTGATGTATCGATATGAGAGTTGGACTATAAAGAAAGCTGATGCCAAACAACTGATGCTTTGAAACTGTGGTGTTAGAGAACACGCATGAGATTCCCTTAGCCTGCAAGGCGATCCAACCAGTCAATCCTAAAGGAAATTAGCCCTGAATATTTGTTGGAAGGACTGATGGTGAAGCTGAAAGTCCAATACTTTGGCCAACTGATGAGAAGAGTTGACTCACTGGAAAAGATCCTCATACTGGGAAAGATTGAAGGTGGGAGGAAAAGGAGAGGAAGAAGATCAGAGGGTTGGATGACATCACCAACTCAATGGACATGAGTTTGAATAGGCTCAGGGAGCTGGTGATAGACAGGGAAGCCTGGCATGCTGCAGTTCATAGGGTCGCAAAAGACTTGAAAATGACTGACTCTTCTTGCCTTGAGAACCCTATGAACAGTATGAAAAGGCAAAAAGATAGGACAATGAAAGATGAACTCCCGAGGTGGTAGGTGCCCAATATGCTACTGGAGATCAATGATCCAATGATCAATGGAATGATTCATTCTCCAGAAAGAATGAAGACATGGAACCAAAGCAAAAACAACACCCAGTTGTGGATGTGACTGGTGATGGAAGTAAAGTCTGATGCTGTAAAGAGCAATATTGCATAGGAACCTGGAATGTTAGGTCCATGAATCAAGGCAAATTGAGAGTGGTCAAACAGGAGATGGCAACAGTGAACATCAACATTTTAGGAATCAGTGAACTAAAATGAACTGGATCGAATGGGTGAATTTAACTCAGATGACCGTTATATCTACTACTGTGGACAAGAATCCCTCAGAAGAAACGGAGTAGCCATCATAGACCACAAAAGAGTCTCAAATGCAGTACTTGGATGCAATCTCAAAAACGACAGAATGAACCCTGTTCATTTCCAAGGCAAACCATTTAATATCACGGTAATCCAAGTCTATGCCTTGACCAGTAATGCTGATGAAGCTGAAGTTGAACACTTCTATGAAGACTTACAAGACGTTCTAGTATAACACCCAAAAAAGATGTCCTTTTCATTATAGGGGACTGGAATGCAAAAGTCAAGAAACACCTGGAGTACCAGGCAAATTTAGCCTTGGAGTACGGAATGAAGCAGGGCAAAGTCTAATCGAGTTTCTGCCAAGAGAACACACTGGTCATAGCAAACACCCTCTTCCAACAACACAAGAGAAGACTCTACACATGGACATCACCAGGTGGTCAACACCAAAATCAGATGGATCATATTCTTTGCAGCCAAAGATAGAAAAGCTCTATACAGTTAGCAAAAGCAAGACTGGGAGCTAACTGTGGCTCATATCATGAACTCCTTATTGCCAAATTCAGACTTAAAGTTAAGAAAGTAAGGAAAACCACTAGACCATTCAGGTATGACCTAAATCAAATTCCTTACGATTGTACAGTGGAACTGAGAAACAGAGCTAAAGGACTAGATTTGATAGTGTACCTGATGAACTATGGATGGAGGTTTGTGACACTGCACAGGAGACAGCGATCAAGACCATCCCCAAGAAAAAGAAATGCAAAAAGGCAAAATGGTTGTCTGAGGAGGGCTTACAAATAGCTGTGAATAGAAGAGAAGCAAAAGGCAAAGGAGAAAAGGAAAGATATTCTCATTTGAATGCAGAGTTCCAAAGAATAGCAAGGAGAGATAAGAAAGCCTTCCTCAGTGATCACTGCAAAGAAATAGAGGAAAACTATAGAATGGGAAAGATTGGAGATCTCTTCAAGAAAATCAGAGATACCAAGGGAACATTTCATGCAAAGATGGGCACAATTAAGGACAGAAATGGTATGGACCTAATAGAAGCAGAAGATATTAAGAAGAGGTGGCAAGAATACACAAAAGAACTATACAAAAAAGATCTTCATGACCCAGGTAATCATGATGGTGTGATCAATCACCTAGAACCAGACATTCTGGAGTGCAAAGTCAAGTGGGCATTAGGAAGCATCACTACAAACTAAACTAGGAGAGCCGATGGAATTCCAGTTGAGCTATTTTAAATCCTAAAAGATGATGCTGTGAAAGTACTACACTCAATATACCAGCAAATCTGGAAAGTTCCCCAGTGGCCACAGGACTGGAAAAGATCAGTTTTCATTCCAATCACAAAGAAAGGTTATGCCAAAGAATGCTCAAACTACCACACAATTGGACTCATCTCACACGCTAGTAAAGTAATGCTCAAAATTCTCCAAGCCAGGTTTCAACAGTACGTGAATCATGAACTTCCAGGTGTTCAAGTTGGTTTTAGAATTGGCAGAGGAACCAGAGATCAAATTGCCAACATCTACTGGATCATCGAAAAAGCAAGAGAGTTCCAGAAAAACATCTATTTCTGCTTTATTGACTATGGCAAAGCCTTTGACTGTGGATCACAATAAACTGTGGAAAATCCTGAAAGAGATGGGAATACCAGACCACCTGACCTGCCTCTTGAGAAATCTGTATGCAGGTCAAGAATCAACAGTTAGAACTACACATGGAACAACAGACTGGTTCCAAATAGGGAAAGGAGTACGTCAAGGCTGTACTGTCACCCTGCCTATTTAACTTATATGCAGAGTACATCATGAGAAACGCTGGGCTGGATGAGGCAACAAGCTGGAATCAACAGTGCCAGAAGAAATATCAATAATCTCAGATTTGCAGATGATACCACCCTTATGGCAGGAAGCAAAGAAGAACTAAAGAGCCTCCTGATGAAAGTGAGAGGAAAGTCAAAATGTTGGCTTAAAACTCAACATTCAGAAAACTAAGATCATGGCATCTGATCCCATTACTTCATGGCAAATAGATGGGGAGACAGTGGAAACAGTGAGACACTTTATTCTTCTGAGCTCCAAAATCACTGCAGATCATGACTGCAGCCATGAAATTAAAAGACGCTTGCTCCTTGGAAGGAATATTATGACCAACTTGGACAGTGTATTTAAAAGCAGAGACATTACTTTGCCAACAAAGGTCCGTTTATTCAAAGCTACAGTTTTTCCAGTAGTCAGGTATGTATGTAAGAGTTGGACTATAAAGAAAGCTGAGTGCCAAAGAATTGATGCTTTTGAACTGTGGTGTTGGAGAAGACTCTTGAGAGTTCCTTGGACTGCAAGGAGATCCACCCAGTCCATCCTAAAGGAAATCAGTCCTGAATTTGGAAGAACTGATACTGAAGCTGAAACTTCAATACTCTGGCCACCTGATGTGAAGAACTCACTCATTTGAAAAGACCCTGGGAAAGATTGAAGGCAGGAGGAGAAGGGAAAGAGAGAGGATGAGATGATTTAATGGCATCACCGACTCAATGAACATGAGTTTGAATAAACTCTGGGAGTTGGTGATGGACAGGGAGGCCTGACGTGCTGCAGTCCCTGGAGTCACAAAGAGTTGGACACGACTGACTGAGTGAACTGAACTGAACTGAGCTAGAGTTCAGGAAATACCCACCTCTAGGCCAGTCTAGCCATTCTATTTCACCTAAGATGAAAAAGAAAATACCAAGAAACACTTGTAAAGTTCACAGTCCAGAGTCATAAACAGGCTCAGTAAAAGTGATAATATATCTTTCCCACATTTTGTGATACTTTTTTCAACCTTTACAAATACAACAAATTTATTAAAGAGCTACCAAGAAATGGAAGAAAAGATCTTTTGTATTAGGGTATGAGTGTGTGTGCAGTGTTTGTGTCTCATCGGGTCGGGGTAAAGTGAGGAAACACATGAGAATAAAGCTGTATAGAGGAACATGTATTTAGCTAAGAAGAAAATAAGAAATGATACTAAATCTAACACTCAAGTAGACAAAGGTTCAAACATCTTCACAGGAAATAAATGAATAGTGCTAATAGCTGGATCCAATTTATAAGGCACTAAACGGATATTAAAGGAGGAAGGGAGATAATTAATCTTCAGCTAGAACAATGAAACCTCAGCTGCAGTATTATCATAGTGCCACATTCCAAGACTGGAGGTGCTGTGCCTTTTAACATATTAATCAAAGACTCTCCAGAATCAGGATATTTAATTATCTGCAAGGATTCTTTGTATTTTTAGTCTCCTCATGAAGCCACTGATTACTGTACATAAGTTTTCCTTTCTTAATATCTACTGTCCAAGGTCTCTAAAATCTTCCACTCCATTCTATTACTTTGACTCCATCCCCCCATACACTTCACAAGTATGATTACATTTGCCCTTAACTATCTCCTTAACTCCAACTCCTTCTCATATTTATTTTAGAATAGTCAAAAGGTTCTTATCACAGGTAGATTGATCACCCTATACTCTTATCTATTAATCTTCAAGGTTTTCTTTTTACCCTAGAGATAAAGCACAAACCCCTTAGCATAGCAGTCACAACTTGCAGTGGGCAGGCCCCACTTACATATCTAGTTGTATCTCCTAATGTCATTCTCTCATCTGTGATTTATTTCAGTCAAGCTACCAAATTTTTTTGAAATACTCTGCAGGTATTTCCCTTTACTCTTCTTTCTTAATAGAATCCCTTCCCTTCTCTTACCTGAATTACTCTTAGAAATTACTCTTGGAAAATCTACACTGTCTTTCAAGACCTGCTCTTTATCTGATTCCTACTGCTTACCCAGAGCCAGCCCCTTATCTGAGTGCCAGTTTATTAACACAGACATTGCATTATAGTAACTTTACATGACTTCTCCCTTACTTTCATACACCCAAAAACAAAAACTGTGTTTAGCACACTGTAGGTACCCAATAAACACATGCTACATGAATTAATGAATTCTACCTTATCACTAGATCAGCATGCCCCAATCACTGGAAAGCTGAGCTGTCAGTGACCCTGCCCACCTCTACCAGGCCTCACCATTTTCTTATTCTTCTTCCCAAACAAACTGTGTGCTAATGTAGTTTGTGTCCGTAGGTGTATTAGTCGCTCAGCTGTGTCCAACTCTTTGCAACCTCATGGACTGTAGCCGCCAGCCTCCTCTGTCCATGGAATTCTCGAGGCAAGAATAGTGAAATGGGTCACCATTTCCTTCTCCAGGAGATCTTCCCAATCCAGGGATCGAACCTGGATGTCCTGCATTGCAGGCAGATTCTTTATCTTCTAAGCTACTAGAGAAGCCCAATGCATATTTTAACTGAATAAAAGCAAATGGAATAATACTTTGGTCAGAATATAGAGGAGATCTTACTTCTAAGAAACAGTTATTAGAAAACAATTCTCCAGGAATCTTTAGCATTTCTGCACAACTTGTAAACAAAGGTACTTACTACCCTTTTGTTCCAAACCACCTTTTCAAGTATGTCTTCACAGAAAACAGCCTTGGAAGACATTCTTCAAAGAAGAATGTGGGTTTGTTACCTGTCCCACACAAAGAGTTAACGGCTTCCTCCAGGGAAAAGACTGGTTAGATGTGCCTGCAGCTCCATATAAACCGGTTCAGGAGTCCTAAGCTCAGTACTCCTCAGTTGTGGCATAAATGGAACCTGTCGGCCTTGGTGGGGTGGGGCGCAAAAGACATCATTGCAGACATGAAGTCTGTGCTTTCTGCTGTGCTGTAAGTGATAAAGTCCTTAGTTTCTGACTTGGGGTCTCATGTCCTCCTCCAGCTTCCATGAAAGTATGCAAGCCTAGCATTAACTTGCAAGTATATATTTCACCAGGGAGGATGAGAAGCTAACAGAGCCATGCCTTCCTGGAAGAAAAAGAAGGTGACACAAACAGATGGAGAGATGTATCATGTTCTTGGATTGAAAGAATCAGTACTGTGAAAATGACTATACTACACAATCAATCTACAGATTCAGTGCAATCCTTGTCAAATTACCAATGGCATTTTTCATAGAAACAGAGCAAAAATTTTTACCATTTGTATGGAAACACAAAAGACCCCAGATAGTCAAAGCCATCTAGAAAAAGTAAAACAGAGTTGGAACATCAACCTTCCTGACTTCAGACTATACTACAAAGATACATTAATCAAGACATTATGGTACTGGCACAAAAACAGAAACATAGACCAATGGAACAAGACAGAAAGCCCAGAGATAAACCTATGCACCTGTGGGCACCTTATCCTTGACAAGAGACAAGAATATACAATGTAGAAGAGACAGCCTCCTCAATAAGTGGTACTGGGAAAACTGGACAGCTACGTATAAAATAAGGAAATTAGAACACTTTCTAACAATACACACAAAAATAAACAAAATGGATCACAGACCTAAATGTGAGGCCAGAAACTATAAAACTCTCAGAGGAAAACATAGGCAAAACACTCTTTGACATAAACTGCAGCAAGATCTTTTTTGACCCACTTCCTAAAGTAATGGAAATAAAAACAAAAATAAACAAATGGGGCCTAATTAAACTTAAAAGCTTTTCTACAGCAAAAGAAACTATACACACGATGAAAAGATAACCCTCAGAATGGGAGAAAATAATTGCAAATGAAGCAATTGAAATGGATTAATCTCCAAAATATACAAGAAGGTCAAGCAGCTCAATATCAGAAAAACAACTCAACCAAAAAACGGGTAGAAGACCTAAACAGACACTTCTCCAAGGAAGACATACAGATGGCCAATAAACACATGACAAGATGCAAAATGTTACCCTTTATTAGAGAAATGCAAATCGAAACTAAAATGAGGTATTACCTCACACAGGTCTGAATGGCCATCATCAAAAAATCTACAGACAGTAAATGCTGGAGAGGACGTGGAAAAAAGGGAACGCTCTTACACTGCTGATGGGAATGTAAAATGATACAGCCACTATGGAATCTACAATATGGAGATTGAAAAAAAAAACAAAAACTAGGTCTAAAATTGTCATATGCCCTAGCAATCCCACTACTGAGCATATACTCTGAAAAAACTATAATTCAAAAAGACACATGGGTACGTACCCCACTGTTCACTGCAACAGTTTACAATAGCCAGGTCATGGAAGCAACCCAGATGTCCCTTGACAAATGAATGGATAAAAAAACTTTGGTACATATATACAATGGAATATTACTCAGCCATGAAAACAGATGTGGGTTGGCTGAACTAAGCTGGATTAACCCAGAGCCTGTTATACAGAGTGAAGACCTGCTGCTGTTCACTCAGGCAGTCAAGTCCGACACTCTGGGACCCCATAAACCAGCAACCCGGCTTCCCTGTCCTTTACCATCTCCTGGAGCTTGCTCAAACTCAGGTCCATTGAGCTGGCAATGACATCGAACAATCTCATCCTCTTTCAGTCCTTTCTCCTTCTGCCTTCAATCTTTCCCAGCATCAGGGTCTTTTCTAAGGAGCTGGCTCTTCACATCAGGTGTCCAAAGTACGGGAACTTCAGCCTGAGCATCAGTCCCTAAAATGAATATTCAGGATTGATTTCATTTAGGATTGACTGGTTTGATCTCCTTGCTGTCCAAGGGACTCTCAAGAGTCTTCTCCAACAGCACAGTTCAAAAGCATCAATTCTTTGAAATTCAGCCTTCTTTATGGTCCAACTCTCACATCCATATACAACTACTGGAAAAACCATAGCTTTGACTATAAGCACCTTTGTCAGCAAAGTAATATCTCTGCTTTTTAATACTCTGTCCAGGTTTATCATGGCATTTCTTCCAAGGAGCAAGTGTCTTTTAATTTCATGGCTGCAGTCACCATCTGCCATGATTTTTAATCACAGAAGAGGTATTAATAAGTCGTAAAGGGAAAAACAAATATCACCTATTAACACATATACAGGAAATCTAGAAAAATGGTGCTGATGAACCTATTTGCAGGACAGGAACAGAGACACAGCCATAGAGAACAGAGCTATGGATACAGCTGGGGAAGGAGAGCGTGGGACGAATCGAGAGAACAGCACTGAAAGACACATATGACCGTGTGTAAAACAGACACCTAGTGGGAAACTGCTGTGCAACACAGGGAGCTCAACCTGCTGCTCCGTGACAACCGAGACGGGGGATGGTGTCGGGAGCGGGAGGGAGACTCAGAAAGGAGGGGCATGTGCACACTTTATAGCTGACTCAGATTGCTCAGTTCAGTTGCTCAGTCGTGTCTGACTCTTTGCGACCCCATGAAGCGCAGCACGCCAGGCCTCCCTGTCCATCACCAACTCCCAGAGTTAACTCAAACCCATGCCAATCGAGTCGGTGATGCCATCCAGCCATCTCATCCTCTGTCGTCCCCTTCTCCCCCTGCCCCCAATCCCTCCCAGCATCAGGGTCTTTTCCAGTGAGTCAACTCTTTGCATGAGGTGGCCAAAGTATTGGAGTTTCAGCTTCAGCATCAGTCCTTCCAATGAACACCCAGGACTGATCTCCCTTAAGATTGCCTGGCTGGATCTCTTTGCAGTCCAAGGGACTCTCAAGAGTCTTCTCCAATACCACAGTTCAAAAGCATCAATTTTTCGGCACTCAGCTTTCTTCACAGTCCAACTCTCACATCCATACATGACCACTGGAAAAATCACAGCCTTGATTAGATGGACGTTTGTTGACAAAGTAATGTCTCTGCTTTTTAATATGCTATCGAGGTTGGTCATAACTTTCCTTCCAAGGAGTAAGCATCTTTTAATTTCATGGCTGCAGTCACCATCTGCAGTGACTTTGGAGCCCAAAAAAATAGTCTGACACTGTGTCCACCGTCTCCCCATCTATTTCCCATGAAGTGATGGGACCAGATGCCACGATCTTAGTTTTCTGAATGTCAAGCTTTAAGCCAACTTTTTCACTCTCCTCTTTCACTTTCATTAAGAGGCTTTTTAGTTCATCTTCACTTTCTGCCCTAACAGTGGTATCACCTGCATATCTGAGGTTATGGATATTTCTCCCAGCAATCTTGATTCCAGCTTGTGCTTCTTCCAGCCCAGCATTTCTCATGATGTACTCTGCATAGAAGTTATATAAGCAGAGTGACAATACACAGCCTTGACGTACTCCTTTACCTATTGGGAACCAGTCTGTTGTTCCATTTCCAGTTCTAACTCTTGCTTCCTGACCTGCATACAGGTTTCTCAAGAGGCAGGTCAGGTGATCTCATATTCTCATCTCTTTCAGAATTTTCCACAGTATTTTGTGATTCACACAGTCAAAGGCTTTGGCATAGACAATAAAGCAGAAATAGATGTTTTTCTGGAACGCTCTTTCTTTTTCGATGATTCAGCAGATATTGTCAATTTGGTCTCTGGTTCCTCTGCCTTTTCTAAAACCAGCTTCAACATCTGGAAGTTCACGGTTCACGTATCGCTGATGCCTGGCTTGGAGAATTTTGAGCATTATTTTACTAGCATGTGAGATGAGTGCAATTGTGCGGCAGTTTGAGCATTCTTTGGGATTGCCTTTCTTAGGGATTGGAATGAAACCTGACCTTTTCCAGTCCTGTGGCCACTGCTGAGTTTTCCAAATTTGCTGCCAGATTGAGTGCAGCACTTTCACAGCATCATCTTTCAGGATGTGAAATAGCTCAATTGGAATTCCATCACCTCCACTAGCTTTGTTCATAGTGATGCTTCCTAAGGCACACCTGACTTCACATTCCAGGATGCCTGGTTCTAGTTGAGTGATCACACCATCATGATTATCTGGGTCATGAAGATCTTTTTTGTATAGTTCTTCTTTGTATTCTTGTCACCTCTTCTTAATATCTTCTGCTTCTGTTAGGTCCATACCATTTCTGTCCTTTATCGAGCCCATCTTTGCATGAAATGTTCCCTTCCTATCTCTGATTTTCTTGACGAGATCTCTAGTCTTTCCCATTCTGTTGTTTTCCTCTATTTCTTTGCATTGATTGCTGAGGAAGGCTTTCTTATCTCTCCTGGCTATTCTTTGGAACTCTGAATTTAAATAGGAATATCTTCCCTCTTCTCCTTTGCCTTTCACTTCTCTTCTTTTCACAGCTATTTGTAAGGCCTTCTCAGACAACCATTTTGCCTTTTTGCATTTCTTTTCCATGGGGATAGTCTTGATCCCTGTCTCCTGTACAATGTCACGAACCTCCATCCATAGGTCATCAGGCTCTCTGTCTATCAGATCTAGTCCCTTAAATCTATTTCTCACTTCCACTGTATAGTCATAACGGATTTGATTTAGGTCATACCTGAATGGTCCAGTGGTTTTCCCTACTTTCTTCAGTTTAAGTCTGAATTTGGCAATAAGGAGTTCATGATCTGAGCCACAGTCAGCTCCTGGTCTTGTTTTTGCTGACTGTATAGAGTTTCAATCTGATTTCTGTGTTGACCATCTGGTGATGTCCATGTGTAGCGTCTTCTCTTGTGTTGTTGGAAGAGGGTGTTTCCTATGACCAGTGCGTTCTCTTGGCAAAACTCTATTAGCCTTTGCCCTGCTTCATTCTGTACTCCAAGGCCAAATTTGCCTGTTACTCCAAGTGTTTCTTGACTTCATACTTTTGCATTCCAGTCCCCTATAATGAAAAGGACATCTTTTTTAGGTGTTAGCTCTAAAAGGTCTTGTGGGTCTTCATAGAACCGTTCAACTTCAGCTTCTTCAGCATTACTGGTTGGGGTATAGGCTTGGATTACCGTGATACTGAATGGTTTGCCTTGGAAACGAACAGAGATCTTTCTGTCCATTTTGAGATTGCATCCAAGTACTACATTTCAGACTCTTTTGTTAACCATAATGGCTACTCCATTTCCTCTAAGGGATTCCTGCCCACAGTAGTAGATATAATGGTCACCTGAGTTAAATTCACCCATTCCAGTCCATTTTAGTTTGCTGATTCCTAAAATGTCAACATTCACTCTTGCCATCTCCTTGTTTGACCACTTCCAATTTGCCTTGATTCATGGACCTAACATTCCAGGTTCCTATGCAATATTGCTCTTGACAGCATCGGACCTTGCTTCTACCACCAGTCACATCCACAACTGGGTATTGTTTTTGCTTTGGCTCCATCCCTTCATTCTTTCTGGAGTTATTGTTATACAGCAGAAACTAATAACACACCACTATAAAGCAATTATCCTTCTTTAAAAGAAAAAAAAAAAGAACTAAGCCTCATATGCCTGTTTAGAAATATGAAAAGACTCCCTGGGATGCAGAGAGCCAAGAAGGGTAGGGGGAGGGAGGAAGTGTCTCTTAATGTTATGCGTAATAATGAATATTTAAAGTAAATGAACAAACAGGACTGATTCAAGCTGTTTCAATAGTGATATGATTGTCAGTCACTCTCCTCCAGGCAAGAGGAGGTAAAGATTTTATCATAACAAGAGGGCAGAAAGCATCACAATTCTGGCCAAAAGTCAACATGGCTGTAGCTCTGAGTAAAGGAGTCCCTCAAGCTGAAACAGATAGTATCAGTAACGATGAGATTACTACCTGAAACAAGTATCGGGCAGGTTAAAAACAATAAAAACCTTTTCAGATAGGCCGTGTGCATTTCCAGGACCACTTGAAACTAAGAGTAGATGTGCCATGCTTATTGGTGTGTGGTCATTCACTCCCTTCATGCACTCTCCTGTATTTTCCTCCTTCTGCCTTAATCTCAGTTGATTTTCAGCAAAGAATTAGGGGTGGGCTGAGGCTGTCCCTTCTTCATCATGTAAAACCATAAGCACCTATACAAGTACACTGGGAACCTTCCGAAACAGGAGTGATTCAAACTGCTATGCTATTGGATACAGGCACCCAAGTCACCATCCTATTCAGTCCTGCAGAACGAGAAGATCACCAAATTCAACTGTTCCTACCTGCACAGGGTTTTCAGTGAGAGGCTTCCCTGGTGGGTCAGATGTTAAAAGAATCTGCCTGCAATGTGAGAGCCCCAGGTTCAATTCCTGGGTCAGGAAAATCCCCTGGAGAAGGAACTGGCAACCCACTCCAGTATTCTTGCCTAGAGAATCCCTTGGACAGAGGAGCCTGGAGGACCATGGGGTTGCAAAGAGTTGGACACAACTGAGTGACTAGATGGCATGATGTAACTCAGTGTGAGAGGCGAAATCTAATGTGACTTTGTAGGTGGATCTTTTGGGACCAATTCAATGTACTGTTGATGCCTCAACATGTGAATATTCAGTAGGATTGATGTGTTAAGGCTTGTACTTCACCATTCTGTAAGTGCCATAGAGAGTTTCCCTCAATGAGGGAACAGCCAAATGTAAAGAAATGTTGGTGGGACAAACCTCTCTGAAACTTTCTTACCAGTGGATGGGTCAGGAATTAGCATACATGGCTCTACTCTCTAATGTCCAAAGCCTTTATTGTATTGATGATGTCCTACTGGTTGACAAGTCAGAAGTCCCAGTCTCAATGACTTTTAATGTAGTATTATGATGCCTTTTCAGTAGGAGTGGCTAATAAATTCTGAGAAAAACATGTACCTGTATGCAAAGCAGTTTCTTGGGACTATTTAGGTAGACTTAAAATGCTCAGTGCCATCAAAAATCAAAGGAAAACTATAGTTTCTTTGTAATCCCCACGACCAAAAAGGAAACCCACATGTTTACAGTAGTTATCCACAAGTCAGTATCTACTTTCACTTCTACCACCAACGGCAAAGTTAGGGAGCAGAATCCACAAGACTACAATCACTGGGCACCGACTGCAGGTTCAGTGCCCCCAACACTAGAGAATCCAGCCAAGTAGCCTCTTGGCTACCCTAGAAGCACTCTCAGTATATGCCTCCTGGCTGGTGTAAGTTCTATTTCAGGGGCACCATTAACTATGATCAACACTTTCTTTCCAGAGGCACCTTCAGGATGCTATTTTTATGAAGAAGCCAGTCATTAACATGGCTCGCTTTGAAAAACATGGCTACTGACACCTCAGTGATCATCTTAAGGGATCTTTAGTGTTTAAGCAAACACTACCTCAGGCCTGGAAGATATTCAGGTCAGCCTGAACTCACTGACCAGGGTTGATGTGAATGTGAGACTTGGCCTATATTTCTCCCTTGCAGAATAGAGTAGAGACTGGGCAATTTCTAATATATCTTTCTGCACCTGGCTTAATTCCCCAAGCCAAGTGGGAAGGTCAATACAGAAACTTAAGGAGAAACCATCTGGCTTTCTAAGGGACACCCTAATGGTTCATGGAGGCATGGCATGTTGAGGTAAATAGTGCATGTTAGCCCCATCTTTCTGACTGGAATCTTGGGACTATTCTTAATTAAATGCTGTGTGAGGCAAATCAGATAGATATGGTCCCAGTTTCTATCAGCCAGATTAACTAGAGTGATGTGCTCTTAGAAATATATCACAGCAAAGCTGATACAGTAACAAAGGATGGCAATAATTTGGAGACTATTCCCCATGGATAGCTCATGTCTCTGCACATTTTGTGAGCAAGGACACTAACTACCAGTGACTACATTTTCTTCTGAATTCTTTTCATGGATGTCTGCATTGCAAATAGCCTTGTCAGAGATAATGTGTCTTCCTCCAAGTTAGAGTAAACAAACCCTCTAGAATAATAAAGATAATGTCTCCTATAGGGCAATGGTTGGACAGGTTTGCCAGGAGCTTGTTATAAAATACTGGGGTTCATTAAGCATGGGGTTCCTCAGCTATGATGCAAACCTACTACATACACGGCATCCACTCACGCCCTTCGGTATCTCCCTACCATGAGACCTGGGGGACAAGGACACTGATCACCCATCGAGTTCATGCTGCTTTCTCTGCTGGGAATAACAAGTCCTTTGTCTCTGACAGAGAAGTCTCATGCTTTCTGCCAGAACTCTTAAAACTGTAACAGGCTAACTCTTTAGCTTTCAAGTAGAGTAAAACTTCTCTCAGACTCTACAATTCTTGATAGTGGTTAGCATCTTCAAAGCAAATATGTGTAAGCAGCATGAGAGATCGAGTGAGAGGTTGAGTCAAGAATGAGAAAAAAACTGCATGTCATTTCCACTGCTGTTCATTGCTAATTTGTGTCCTCATCGGTAAATTTCCCCTCTCAATTAAGGAGAGACATATACAAGAACATAGTTATCCTATTCAGCCTCCAACTTGAAAACAAAAAACAATATACATATTTTCTTTACTTAATTTTTGACAAGGAGGCCTTCATTCCATAGACACAACTTGAGAAATTAAGCATTTTTCCATCAAAACATTAAGATACTAAATAACAGAATAGAAACAGCTTAGAAAAATACTTTCTAGAATTTATGATAAAAGTGGGTTATAATTCTTAGCCTACTGCTTTGCCAGCTGAGTATCTACAATGAACCATTCATACAATTTCAGAAACACCAGAAAAGGAAATAATATAAGCAGCATCCAGTCCCATGACAGTTATACTGAACCTCATGAGTGCTGTAGATTTTTGCATTATATGCAAACATGTGATCATTTAAATTGTTCTCTCTCTATATATACCTACTTTGAGGGTATGAATACACCAATATATAATAAGAGTAATTATACTGATATGTTTTAAGATCATCCATGAAATTATTTATAAAACTTTTATAAATTGGATCTTTTCTCTAATTGTTGCCAGTTGAAAATATACTTCATCCTTTCTGGAATGGATAGCAGGATTATATACTCTGGGACATCTGAGTATGAAGGCCCAAAGGGGACACAGGCCTTGGGAACAGCTGTTTTGGGGGCCTGACTTCTTATAAATATTAAATCTAATTTTTTCCAATTACAGCCAGCACATATGGATGTAATACTAGTAGGGGCATCTCATTTAAAAACATCAATATAGCTAATATATTTGGGTTCATTTAAAGTTTATAGTCAGAACAACGTAAGGACAAGGATTCAAACTTTTAATGTCTATGAGCTGGCAAACATCCAAGTAAGATAATTCAGTTGGTTGCTGCTTGTGTCTCAGATGAGTTTTACAATTGATTCTTACTGTTACACAACAGAACCAGAAATACTTCCCAAATAATGTTTAAAGAACATTTTAAAACATAGAAATATCACTATGTATTCTTATGAAAATGTTTCGTTATTTCAATTAAATCAGTATTATAAAATTATCTCACTACTGATACACCTATTAAATTTACATACACAAAAATGGTAATATTTAAAATCAGAATTTTTGAGCTTGGAATCAGCCATAAAGTTCTGAAGGATTATTTTGTCATAACATTATAATTGAGGGTTATTTTTGTCAATAAAATTCATGAACTTTAAAGTATAAATTATTGTCACCAAATATATGTTTGCAAGAGATTTGTAAGGCAAAATTCAAATTCATTTGATTAATGGGTATCTGTTTATGAAGTCAAAGGTTCAGTGACTCCATCATTTTTAACCTGATTATATTTAAGCCTAATAGGTTGCTAAACTTCCTATAAGAAAAAAAGAACAAGAGGATAAAAGGGAGGGAAGGGAAGGAAGGTAGAAAGGAGAGAGGAGAGGGGAAAGAAAGGCAGAGGCAAGGGAGGGAGGGAGATAAAAAGAAAGGCAGGAAAAAGGGAAGCAATGGAGGGAAGAAGGAAGGGACTGGGGAGAGAGGGAGACAGAGAAAATAAAAGAAACACAAAAATGCTAGATGCAGTCACTCACCAATTAGGGCATATTATTTAATATTTACCCTTTCAGTTCACTTAATGATAATTAGACTCAGAGAATAACCTTCCTTCCATTAGAAAGCAATATACATTTAAGCAGAAATGTTTAACTTTGTTTAAATACCCATGTCTACATTTCTAAATGGCATGAAAGTTCAGGTGTGTGGATAATAAAGGGAAAAAGATTTCCCAAATGAGAACATAAAGAAGACTTGAACATGCTCCAAAGAACTATTGCCCATGGAACTTGAGAGTTTGACTCAAATTCCCTGCTAATATTAAAAACTAAATTACAGTATCTATGATCCTCATTTTTACATTCAGACATGTAGGAAAGAAAACAGTCTGCCTACTCCTCAAAAGAAAACACTCCTTCCTCTCATCTTTAATGTCAGAGGAATGCTGCACCTCCTTTGTGGCTTTTATCATTTCCTGTTGTCATTATAGTTATCTAAAATACTTCCCCTCTATCTGTACCCTCCTCAGGCATCTAATTCACCTGTGGATCACCATACTGTCTAGCATAGGCTTTGCACAGAAATGTTTGTGATATGAAAAATCAAAAAAAAAAAAAAAAAGAATGACTCTTTATACATCTGACACTTTGTAGGTGGGACTAAGATTCTCAAATCTAGACACCTAATACAGAACTTAATTTTCCCTGAAGTCTAGTCAAAATTCTGAATGTCATTATCAGTCATCACTGGGAACTGAAGCTTTAGAACAGTAGTTAAGAGAATGAAACCTGCAGCTTCTTTCTATCTGTGGAAACTTCTACAAGTTACTGAGATCCTCTATGTCTTAGTATCCACACTACCTGATTTTTGTGAGCTTTAAATAAACTAACCCAATAAGGTACTTAGAACACTGCCTGAAACATGGAAAGTACTGACATATATGTTAAGTCCAGTTCAGTTTAGTCGCTCAGTAGTGTCTGACTCTGCAACCCCAGGAACCACAGCATGCCAGGCCTCCCTATCCATCACTCACTCCCAGAGTCCACCCAAACCCATGTCCATTGAGTCGGTGATGCCATCCAATCATCTTACCCTCTGTCGTCTCCTTCTCCTCATGCCCTCAGTCTTTCCCAGCATCAGGGTCTTTTCAAATGAGTCAGTTCTTCGCATCAGATGGCCAAAGTACTGGAGTTTCAGCTTCAACATCAGTCCTTCCAATGACACCCAGGATTCATCTCCTTTAGGATGGACTGGTTGGATCTCCTTGCAGTCCAAGGGACTCTCAAAAGTCTTATCTAACACCACAGTTCAAAAGCATCAGTTCTTCGGCGCTCAGCTTTCTCTATAGTCCAACTCTCACATTCATACATGACTACTGGAAAAACCATAGCCTTGACTAGACGACCTTTGTTGACAAAGTAATGTCTCTGCTTTTTAATATGCTGTCTAGGTTTGTCATAGCTTTCCTTCCAAGGAATAAGTGTCTTTTAATTTCATGGCTGCAATCACCATCTGCAGTGATTTTGGAGCCCAAAAAAATAAAGTCAGCCACTGTTTCCACTGTTTCCTCATCTCTTTGCCATGAAGTGATGGAACCAGATGCCATGATCTTAGTTTTCTGAATGTTGAGTTTTCACTCTCCTCTTTCACTTTCATCAAGAAGCTCTTTAGTTCTTCTTCACTTTCTGCCATAGGGTGGTATCGTCTGCAAATCTGAAGTTATTGATATTTCTCCCAGCAATCTTGATTCCAGCTTGTGCTTCTTCCAGCCCAGCATTTCTCATGATGTACTCTGCATAGAAGTTAAATAGGCAGAGTGACAATATACAGCCTTGATATACTCCTTTTCCTATTTGGGACCAATCTGTTGTTCCATGTCCAGTTCTAACTGTTGCTACCTGACCTGCATACAGATTTCTCAAGAGGCAGGTCGGGTGGTCTGATATTCCCATCTCTTTCAGAATTTTCCATAGTTGATTGTGATCCACACAGTCAACGGCTTTGGCATAGTCAATAAAGCAGAAATAGATGTTTTTCTGGGAACTCTCTTGCTTTCTCGATGATCCAGCAGATGTTGGCAATTTGATCTCTGGTTCCTCTGCCTTTTCTAAAACCAGGTTTAACATCTGGAAGTTCACAGTTCACGTTATTGTTGAAGCCTGACATTTCTCTGTTTGAGAAAAGTGAAATAAAACCTCCCTTTTTCTCGGTCTTTTTAGCTCACATGAAGTTGAGTTTGAAGGATCTAGTATATAAAGCATAGTAAATATAGTTGATAACATTGTATTATATAATTGACATTTACTGAGAGAATAAAACTTAATGCTTTCACACACACAGAAAGATAATATTATGAACATATATATATAACATATAACATATGTTAGCCATCATCATTATTATTATTTTGTAATTTCTATACCAAACAGAGGTCTATTAAGTACACAAAGCTGAAAAGTACCCATAGGCTTTTTCTCTATTCATAAAAGGATATTGACTTTCCCTAGAACCTAGGAAAAACTCAATTTCTTTTTTTCTTTTCTTAATTTCAGCTTCTGTGAACAACAACTGACAAAACTGTAAGATATTTAAAGTGTATAATGGTGGTGACTTGATATACACTGTAAAAGAATCCATTCCATCTAGTTAATTTACATATCAGCTCATATATTATCTTTCTGTGTGTGTGAAAGCATTTAAGTTTTATTCTCAGTAAATGTCGATAAATTATATAATACAATGTTATCAACTATACTTACTATGCTTTATACTAGATCCTTCAGACTCAACTTCATGTGAGCTAAAAGGGCCCAGAAAAAGGGAGGTTTTATTTCACTTTTCTCAGAGAAATGTCTTTGCCTAAACTTCCCAAAATTGACCAGTCAGATATTAGTTCTAAAATCTGCCTCAGTAACCTTTTCATATTCTTTTCTTCCAGCCTGGCCTTGCATATACTTAATTGCTGCTGCTGCTGCTAAGTCGCTTCAGTTGTGTCCGACTCTGTGCGATCCCACAGACAGCAGCCCACCAGGCTCCTCCCTCCTTGGGATTCTCCAGTCAAGAACACTGGAGTGGGTTGCCATTTCCTTCTCCAATACATGAAAGTGGAAAGTCAAAGTGAAGTCGTTTAGTCGTGTCCGACTCTCAGTGACCCCATCAACCGCAGCCTACCAGGTTCCTCCGTCCATGGGATTTTCCAGGCAAGAGTACTGGAGTGGGGTGCCATTGCCTTCTCTGACTTCTCAATTAGTAACTCCATTTAATGAGAAAAGTAGATTTCTCACAAGTTTCTGTAACATATCTCGCTCTATAAAGCTGACTAGAGCAACTTTCAGGTTTGAAAACAGTTTTCATCATTCATTTCCCAGCATGAATTCAAACATATGCTTTCCAGAAGCAAGCTAGAAAAGAATGATTCATGACATTTGATTAATTAAATCCTCTTGATAAATACACTCCTGGCAGCAGCATTATGATAGATATTTATATGTGGATATTTAGCCATATGGAAAATGAAATGGCAACTCACTCCAGTATTCATGTCTGGAGAATCCCATGGACAGAGAAGGCTGGTGGGCTATAGTCCACAGGGTTGCAAAGAGTTTGGACATGACCGAAGTGACTTAGCACAGACAGATATTTATTCTTAACCTCATATTTTGACCTTTAATAGACCAGCCCCTCTCTCAAAAAAAAAAAGAAAAAGAAAAGCCATTGTCTAATGGCAAAGATATGCATGCTACACCTTGCAAGTTGACCAGATTATCATTTTTGATATGCTATATCAGAGAAACCAGAAAAAGTTCAGTTGTGAGGAAGAACTGACCCACGATGTATTCAAGAAATAAATAAAGCTACCACATTCACAGAATTCCAATATACCTCACTCCAGACTTACACTGAACCTGTACTGGCAGTACATTTAAGAGAAATTAACTCAAGATATGTAAATTGATTGAGTGCCGAGCTGTACTTTAGTTGTTAGAACTAATTTCCCCCCTCTGAATCTTACATTGACATTTATACCATTTTAATAAGAATCCATATTAAGTCTCATATTAGGAGAAGGGATTCTATTAAGTGAAAGTAACCCCATATGCATCCAAGCAAATGCCAAGTAGAACAAGAAACAGATTTTAAATGGAAGTTAAATTTCATATATGTAATGAGTGATAATAATAGCTCATGGTTCTATAAATGTTTTCATTAACAAAGCCCTTTCAAATATCCTGTCTCAGTCAGTCTTCATAAAATCCTTGGTAAAGAAAGATATTTATCTAGAGTTTAGGCCTGACATGCTATGGATTGCTATTGCTGTTTAACAATGTTATCTTATGAATTTGGAATTTAATCATGGCAACATTTAAGAATAATCACTGGAATTGAATTAGTCATGTTCTAGGAAAGTCAATTGAAGCTAATGTTCTAGGAAAGTCAATTGAAGCTAAAGAACATTACATTCCCTCCTATTTTCCCCTTTTAAAATACAACTAATTTGCATCAGAAACCAGGTGGTCAATTTGCATAGATAAGACCCAAGAAAATTTGTACCACACTATGAAATCTGGGGGGGGGCAGGGAACAGGAATGTGGGAAGAATAATGCAGTGTATGCTTTTTAAAAAAACCTTTGATTTGCTAGCTCAAGCGAAGTCTGAATAGATCAGTGGGGACCAAAAATCTCTGTTCTTTTTCTGAAACCCTGACCATTGCTCACATGAACTATATCATATTTCTACTTTAGGAAACAATGAAGAAAACAATACCAGAATAAAATAATAATAAGTGGAAAGGTGAATGCAGAAACATAGCATGGCTAAGTGGAAATCTGCTGAATACACAGAGGTCAAACCTGGTGCTCAGTGACAACCTAGAGGGATGGGGTAGGGTAGGAGGTGGGAAGGAGGTTCTAGAGGGAGGGGACACGTGTATACCTACGGGGGATTCACGCTGATAGATGGCAGAAACGAACATAATAATGTAAAGCAATTATCCTCCAATTAGAAATAAATAAACTTTAAAAAATAAAGTAAATCAAGGCTAAACAAAAAATAAAGCTAAATTTAAAAATAAAATAAAGATAGCATGGCTAAATTATAGTTTCAGCTAATTAAAAACTATTTTCTTGATATTTGTTGCTGTTTAGTTGATCAGCTGTCTCCAACTCTTTGCGACCCCAGGGACTGCAGCACACCAGGATTCCCTGTCCTTCATCATCTCCTGGAGCTTGCTCAAACTCATGTCCATTAAGTCAGTGATGCCATCCAACAATCTCATGCTCTATTGTCCCCTTCTCCTGCCCTCAATCTTTCCCAGCATCAGGGTTTTTCTAATGAGTCAGCCCTTCGCATCAGGTGGCCAAAGTATTGGAGTTTCAACTTAAGCATCAGTCCTTCCAATGAAAATTCAGGACTGAATGCCTTCAGGATGGACTGGTTTGATCTCCTGTCTGCAGTCCAAGGGATTCTCAAGTGTCTTCTCCAACACCACAGCTCAAAAGCATCAATTCCTCTGTGCTCAGCCTTCTTTAGAGTCCAACTCTCACATCCATTCATGACTACTGGAAAAACCATAGC
This sequence comes from Muntiacus reevesi, assembly GCF_963930625.1. NCBI lineage: Eukaryota > Metazoa > Chordata > Mammalia > Artiodactyla > Cervidae > Muntiacus > Muntiacus reevesi. Next base: position 17,173,469 of record NC_089269.1, on the reverse strand, counting down.
TTCGAATATATGGATGTTTGTCGGCAAGATAATGTCTCCACTTTTTAATATCCGTCTAGGTTGGTCATAGTTTTTCTTCCAAGGAGCAATTGTCTTTAAATTTCATGGCTGCAGTCGCCAACTGCAGTGATTTGGCAGCCCAAGAATTTTATATTTTCTTAATATAGCATACTTATTTTATCCTTTTATTTAAAACATAATAATAAATGTATCAGTTACAGAAACAAAATTGATTACTCATATCAAAAATTGACAGTAATAAACATGAAAATACTTAAAGTTCCTTAAAATTAAGTTTGTATAATACAGTTGTTGAAGAAGGCAATGGCAACCCACTCCAGTACTCTTGTCTGGAAAATCCGATAGACGGAGGTGCCTGGTAGGCTGCAGTCCATGGGATCGCTAAGAGTCGGACACAACTGAGCGACTTCACTTTCACTTTTCACTTTCATGCATTGGAGAAGGAAACAGCAACTCACTCCAGGGTTCTTGCCTGGAGAATCCCAGGGATGGTGAAGGCTGGTGGGCTGCCGTCTATGGGGTCGCACAGAGTCAGACACGACTGAAGCGACTCAGCAGCAGCAGTAGCAGCAATACAGTTGTTTTATCTTTATCAAACTGACATTAGGAAATGAGATGTAAACTTTTCCTGTAATCCAAACTTGCTAGATTATAGGACAGAAATAAGAGGGTTGACTCTGGTAATGGGACAGGACAGAACGCCAACCACTACAACTCCCTTTTCCACTTACAAATGGCAGTTGGTAAGAATTGGAAACACTAGTAGAGACTGAAGCTATTTCAGTAATTAGCCTTTATATTATTAAAGCCAAATTCCTGTTTATTCATGATAGATGTGCATAGGAAGGCTGATCTCCCTGAGTACAGAACAATTACAGAATCACTTTAAATACGAAGAATTTTTCATTTATCTCCCCGATAGCCCAAGAGACAAGACACTTGAGATGGATTCAATTTCTCTAGAGGGAAAGAAAAAGAAACCAGATCAATCTGCAATGGAAGAGTCTCAGATGTGAAGCTACAAGTAAAAAATTCTGTCACAATGCACTGGCAATGAATGGTTATGTAAGTAACGTTTGATGTTCAACTTTTAAATCATTTTCTTTTCAGATTTGCAATTAACCCCCAGCATTCCTATCTATTTAAAATCTCCTACACAGGAAAAAAAAAAAAAGTGTTAGGTGTGCACTGAAGAATGAAAACATACAGAAAGGATGAAGAGACTGCTCAACATGATAAAACAGAAAGACAGGAACGGGAAAACAGAAGGCAGAGGAAGTCAACACTGTCTCTTCTTTCCACACTGGAAACTCTTGGAAACCACATTAATGCACTGCAATTTCCATAGTTAGCTGCAATGGAAGTTTAAGTTTTCTTTTGTTGCCAATACTGAAAAATAGTACTGAATTATTATGAGAGAGAGAGTTGGAAAGCTGGAAAATAGTCCATTACATATATAATTTAATTTACATGCAAGTATTATTTATGCAATGCTCAAAGTGTTATGGTATTTAATAAGCTAGTAATATAAGCTCTTTCCTGTTGCTAATTTATTTCCTTTATTTGTGTATCCTAGAGGGGCAGTGAGTCACGCTATGAGAAAGGGCGGACAATCTCTGGCCTATCAGTGGACAGCAAGACAGCCTGTTACCACCTCTTTGATGCTCTTTGAAGTTTCCTTGAGGTCAGGGAGTTTCATTCTTCCATACCACAGCCCCAGCACCTTGCAAATATTTGATGAATGAAAGTCTGTACTTCTCTCTGGGTCATTATTTAAAGCAATAAATCCTGAAAATTTATTCTAAAATGGGGACTCTTCATGTTGGATTTTTAAGGTACTTTCAGTTCTGGTAAGCAATTATGTGCATCCAAGCAAAGTCGTTTCAGTCATGTCTGACTCTTTGCGACCCTATGGACCGTAGCCCACCAGGCTCCTCTGTCCATAGGATCCTCCAGGCAAGAATACTGGAGTGGGTTGCCATGCCCTCCTCCAGAGATCTTCTGGACCCAGGGATCAAACCCACATCTCTTAACATCTCCTGCACTGGTAGGCGGGCTCTTCACCACTAGTGCCACCTGGGAAGCCAAGCAATTATAAAGAAAAGCAATTTTAACTCCTTTTAATTGCTTATATCTGAAACTGTACATTTCTTCCCTATAAATCATTCTCCAGATTAATGTCATTTTAAGCATTAACTGTATCTAAAGAAAGTGGAATTGTTATTGTTTGAGAATTTTAAAATAATTTTGATGTAATGATTATTTCACTGTCAACACATCATTATTTTTCATATCTGCATACACAATTCTCCAAATGTCATAGATCTGAACACTTGTCTGAAAGACAAGATTGCTTTGAAAAATGTTAAAAATATATTTCTTTCCTGTCTAATCAAACAGCCTCGATATACACATCAATCTGTATAGTGATGTCTACTCACTCATGCCTACTTGTACCTTTAAAGTCTGAGGAAAAGATTTTTGAGAAAATACACATAATCTTCAGTGGGAGCACAACTCCTTGATGGGGTTGCATCTCATGTTACAAAAGAATCTGAAACAAATAAAATGACATGGTTTGTGAGCTGTAGCAGGATGGACGTCTGCTTTTCCCCTATGGTCCAACTGTTTAACAAATTTTACTTTTCTGGACAATGTCATTTGATTCGAGGCTGCTAGCTAGCATTGCATCCTACCCCCTCAAGGAGTATCTCTACTGTTAAGCATCCACTGTTTCTCTATTTTCCCTACTTTCACTTCCTATTTTATGTCAGCCTCTCTGGTAACTTTATCAGCCTACCATGTACCCATGAGTCATTAAATTGCTAGAATTCTATTATATTATAAAAAGGAAAGAAAAGGAAGTAAAGAAAAAATGTTCATCCTAGGAATATGTAAACAAAGAACAAATTTTAAGGAAACTAGTATAAATTGTCCTTGGTAAATTTTGGAGTTTTATTTTCCTTCCTCACCCTGGCTTACTCTTTAAAAAAAAAAAAAAAAAAAAAACCTGTGCCTTATTTAGTTGTTATAGCAATCCTCTGAAATATTATTACTATCTCCATGTTACAGAGAGAAAAACGAAGCTCCAAGAGGCCAAGTTATTCGCCCAACATCTCCCCGACACCATGCCGAGCTCCTGTGTGACTGCGCTTGTCTGACAGAGTCCAGCCTCCCTTCCACTGTGACACAGACGCGCACACGCGCCAAGGAGACACAAGGGGAACAGACCGCTTCTCAAGTGAGCCCGACAGCTCCACTGGCCAGCATGCTGTTTAAAACTTGTATTGAGATGCAAAATACATGGGGGAAAGCCCACAGTATGTAGAGCACACTGAATTTATGAATTTTGCATACACATCCATGTAGTTACTGATACAATACTGAGCATCTTTAGTAGCCTCAAGGCTCCCTCATTCTCCCTCACAATCAGTATCCTTCCCCAAACTAACCTAGCTTCTATCAAAAAAGCTATGCTTTCACTCTTCATGAATTTCATAAACATGGGATTATATAATATGTTCCCTTTTATGTCTGGTTCATTTTGTTCCACCTTATACCCTTGCGATTCATCCATATAGTAGCATCTGCAGAAATGTATCCACATAGTTATTCTAGCTCATTCTTTCCATGGATGTACTCCACGCATGAATATGCCCTCAATATATTTATCTATGATAGAGTCTAGTCACTTCAGTCTGAAGCTGTTATGGATAGGGGTTTAAGACAAGCACTCTTTTGGATTTACTATGATGACCATAAGCACTCGCTTCTCACGGGGATGTTCCCACACAGGAATGAGCTTAGCTGTAGGTGAGGCTCGTGTCTTTGTTACCTAAAAGCAATTCTCTGTTCAGCCCAAATTACACACTTTCTTAAAAGCATGTGCTCTGCTTCCCATTGCAGGAAAACTTCAAGACAAGTAAGAAAGGCCTTGCTTCACTTTTGCTGCCTGATTTTCCAGCCTCATCTACTGTCACTAATGACATTACATTTTACTCACTAGAGACACAGAACTTCTTGAAACTGCCCATGCTGTTACCACACTCATACTTTGGCTAACACTGAACCTTCTGCTTAGAGAGCTTTCCTTTTTTCCCCACCTCAGTATTCACTTTGTTACATCCTATACATCTCTGAAGCTTCCCTGATGGCTCAGATAGCAAAGAGTCTGCTTGCAATGTGGGAGACCTGGGTTCAATCCCTGGGTTGGGAAGATCCCCTAGAGAAGGGAATGGCAACCCAGTCCAGTATTCTTGCCTGGAAAATCCCGTGGATGGAGGAGCCTGATGGGCTACAGTCCATGGGGTCGCAGAGTCAGACACGACCGAGCAACTAAACACAAACACATTCATCTCTTAAGATGTGTTTATGTTTCTGAATCCACTACCAGACTATGAGCTCTTTCAGACCGTTCTTCTATTCTTTATTTTATTTTATTGAAGTGTAGTTAACTTATAATGTTGTGTTTAATTTCTGCTGTATAGCAAAGTGACTCAGTTACACACACATACACACACACATATATTCTTTTTTCTATTCTTTTCCATTATGGTTTATCAAAGGATGTAGAATATACTTCCCTGTGCTATAAGGCAGGCTATAGTTTGCATCTGCTATTCCAAAACTCCCCATCCTTCTTTCCCCCAACACCTCCACCTCGGCAACCACAAGCCTGCTCTCAATATCTATAAGCCCATTTTTGTTTCACAGGTAAGTTTTGTGTCGTGTCTTAGATTTCACATTTAAGTGACATCATATAGTATTTGTCTTTTTCTTTCTGACTTACTTCACTTGGTATGATAATCTCTAGTTCCATCCATGTTACTGCAAAAGGCATTATTTCATTCTTTTTAATGACTGAGTAACGTTATATACATATGCATATATTCCACATACATGTATGTATATATCCACACCACATCTTCTTTATCCATTCATCTAACATTGGAAACATTGGAGATGTTGTTTCCAAGTCTTGGCTATCGTAAATAGCGCTTCTATACACATTAGGGTGCACATATCTTTTCAAATTATAATTTTGCCATGCTATACACCCAGGGGAGGGATTGCTGGATTATACTGAGCTCCACACTGTTTTCCACAGTGGCTGCACCAATTTACATTCCCACAAACAGTGTAAAGGGTTCTCTTTATCTATACCCTTCCCAGCATTAATTACTTGTCAACTTTTAAATGATGTCCATTCTGACTGGTATCAGAACTACAACCAACTCATTTGTTTTGGTTTTCATTTTTCTAATAATCAGTAATGATGAGCATCTTTTCATGTGTCTACTAGACATCTGTATGTCTTCCTTGAAGAAATGTCTATTTAGGTCTTCTGCTCATTTTTTGATTGGTTTGATTTTTGTTATTGAACTGTAGGGGCTGTTTTTATATTAAGCACTGGTCATTTGCAAATATCTTTGCCCAGTCTGTAGGATGTCTTTTTGTTTTGTTTATGATTTCCTTTGTTGTACAAAAGCCTGTAAGTTTGATTAGGTCCCATTTGTTTACTTTTGCTTTTATTTCTATTGGGAGACTGACCTAAGAAAATATTGGTACAATTTATGTCAGAGAATGCTTCTCCTATGTTCTCTTCTAGGAGTTTTATGGTGTCTTGTCTTATATTTGTTAAGTCTTTAAGTCACGTTTGAGTTTATTTCTGTGTATGGTGGTGTGAGAGTGTACTCTAGTCATCTGTCCAACTTTCCCAACACCACCTGCTGAAGAGTTTGTCTTTTCCCCATTGTGTATTCTTGCCTCCTTTGTTGAACATTAATTGTCATAGGTGTGTGGGTTTATTTCTGGGCTCTCTATTCTGTTCCCTTGATCCCTCTGTCTGTTTCTGTGCCAAAACCACAGTGTTTTTATTACTGTAGCTTTGTAATATTGTCTAAAGTTTGGGACAGTTATACCTCCAGCTTTGTTCTCTTTCCTCAGGATTGCTTTTATGGTTCCATATAAATTTTAGGATTATTTGTTCCAGTTCTGTGAAAAATGTCATGGATATTTTGATAGGTATTGCATTAAATCTGTATATTGCTTTGGGCAATATGACCTTTTTAACAATACTAATTCTTCCAATCTAAGAGTATGGGATGTCTTTCTATGTCTTTGAATCATCTTCAACTTCCTTTATTAATGTTCTGCAGTTCTCAGCATGTGTTTCACCCTCCTTAGTGAAGTTAATTCCTAAGCATTTATTTTTTATTTTGTATGTGATTTAAAAAGGTATTGTTTACATTCCCTTTCTGACATTTCATTGCTACTGTAAAGAAACATGACCCATCTCTGTATGTTAATCTTGCATCCTCTTACCCTGCTGAATTTGCTTATCAGTTCTAATAGTTTTTGTGTTAAATCCTTAGAATTTTCTTTATCCCATTCATATTTATGTTCCTGATTTCCAGCATCATAGCTGACCCATTCTTAAATAAATGAACAATGAATTTAGGAAGCATTCAGGATCAAAGAATTAGATGCAAAGATATCTTGCCTAAAATTACGACTCTGCTGTACAACTCCCTTCCCCAGTTCTGTGCAACTCAGTGTAATTCATCTCTGAACATACAATAAAAAATTAGACTAAGTTTAAATATCATAAGCTTCTAAGATTAATGTATGGGGCCTACATTTTCAAAGATTATGGTTCCTAGTTTTGAACACAAATGCAAAATGTTTAAAATTACTCTGTAAAACTACTGATGAACTTAATAATTTCAAGATGATGTCCTTAATGTAACTTTCACAATAAAGAATATAAATAATATATTTTTATAATTTAAGCATTAAGATTTCTTCACATACATAAAAACTGATCTGGAACTAGACTGTACATCTGGAAACATTTTGTAAACTGGATTAGAATCTCATGAGAAATCCAAATGCATTACAGACTTAATCTAAAATTTTAGCTTAATTAGACTTCTCATACGCTATAAGAAGCAATGCTCTAAGACTGGACTGTCATCAAAGGCATATGGTGAATCAAATGTGTGAAAAATACAAGGTTTCAGGGTAAAACAGCAATATATGTCCAAATGAAAGTGTTGTATGTATCTATACCAAAGGGGACATATACATTAAATAGCTGCCACTTATCCTCATTACAGAACCATTTCAGTTTTATGGAGAGGTCCAACTGTATTTAGTCTGGGAGCCCAAGAGACAAAATTTTAATAGCTGAAAAGAACAATTTTTGATGCTTTAAATCTCGGGTCTCTGCAAGGCAATTTCTACTCTGAAGGTACAAGGGAAAAATCTTATCTCCCCTTTCCCCTATGTAAAGTACATAGATGTTTTATTTTTATGGCTTTCAATTGTTCCTGCAAGGAAAAAAAAAAGCCTGATGTCTGGGCACATCACTACACTAGCTGATATTTAATAAACAATTCCATATATTGATCCAAGTGTAGAGGTGAAAACTTTTGGTATTATTTACTACGATTAAATCTTTTTCAGAAATCAGATATCATAACATCATCGGTTTTTTATCTTTAACATAGTTTATGTAAAGTGTGAACAGAAAAAATCATATAGATTTTATTTACAGAATGACTTGAAAAGTAATTTTACTTCCAGATGTCTACATGATCAAGTCTCTGAATTTGGAGAAATGTAGAACAGTGACAGAGTTTACTAACAGTTTCAAACTTTTAGGCATTTCTTACTATTTTATTACTTTTTAATCCTTCCTCATTTTGAATGCCTTTTCTTAAATGTTTTATTATTAAACTAGCTCACTAGGGAAAATTTTAAAATACAGAAAATCTAAAAGGACCGGGAAAAAGTTCATCTTTAATCCCATCCAGAGAAAATCGTAGACAACTGACGTTTCCTAAGAAGGAAGGAAGCTGTCACTAAAAATATGATAATTGCCAACCAGTTCTTAAGAATTCTAGATTTTATGAAGAAAAAAGACAAGACTGAACTTTTCCCAAGAATATTTGAGGAATTCTTGGGTGTCTCTTAAAATAAGTGTACTTTAACTAACTGCAAACGAAAAACCCCAGGGTCCTAAAATTCTGGGATCATATGAGTTATATAGAATACGGAAGTAATTAAACCCAGGAAATAGTAAGGAAAATAACAACAGAATAACCACAGAATAGAAAAAGCTCACAAAGATTTTTAGGAAAGAACCAGTGAATAAGTAAATTTCTTAAACATCACCAATGCTAATGACAACTTCTCTCACTGGGCCAACACCTTCAGGAGAAGAAACCTGAGCAATTTCCTGGGGACATTTCAAACCTTGATCTGAGGTTCTGAGCATTTTAAGAAAACTAGTAGGGCTACAAAACTGGATATGGGCAGAGAAGAAAAAAGCTGCTAAATCCAAACCTTATTTTGTCTCATCTTACTGCTGTCCTTACCCAGAGTTTGGGGAAAAGAAGAAAAAGGGGAAAAAAGGAAGAAGGAAGGGGAAAAACAGGGAGAAATTCAGAACAAACAGACAGCAGGCAGAAAACCTGTCAGCAGGTTCCCACTGGACTCTCCCTGAAAAATTACAGAAGTTAAAGGAAAGAATACAGTATATGAACAAACAAAAATAACCACAACAAAAACTGTAAGAAAACATGAATGAGACTACAGATTGTCCTGAACTGGACACTGTGATCAGGAAAATATTTATATTCTGCCTTTTCCTTTCTCTTATGATGGTTTGGGAAAATCATCACTTGCCACTTGGCCACAGAAGCCATACGGTAATAATGGCCTACACCATCAACATCCACAAAATAACTTCAAGGAGCTACCAAAAACCCTGGACGGGTGAGATTCAAAAAAACCCAAACTGACCTTCCACCTCCCATCACTCATTCTTCAATGCCTTAGTATCCCCAGGGCTAGTAGATTACACTCTAAAAATACTGCTTTCTCCTTTTCTTCCCAAGAGTTTAAAAGTGAGTCTCTACCCTGCTACAAGAAGCAACAGTTAGAATCGGACATGGAACAACACACTGGTTCCAAACTGGAAAAGGAGTATGTCAAGGCTGCATATTTTCACCCTGCTTATTTAACTTACACGCAAACTACATCATGCGAAATGCTGGGCTAGATGAAGCACAAGCTGGAATCAATATTGCCAGGAGAAATATCAATAATCTCAGATACGCAGATGACACCACCCTTATGGCAGAAAGTGAGGAAGAACTAAAAAGCCTCTGGATAAAAGTGAAAGAGGAGAGTGAAAAAGCTGGCTTAAAACTCAACATTCAAAAAACAAAGATCATAGCATCTGGTCCCATCACTTCATGGCAAATAGATGGTAAAACAATGGAAACAGTGACTGACAGACTTGATTTTTGGGGGCTCCAAAATCACTGCAGATGGTGATTGCAGCCATGAAATTAAAAGACACTTGCTCCTTGGAAGAAAAGTTATGACCAACTTAGATATCATATTAAAAATCAGAGACATTACTTTGCCAACAAAGGTCCATCTAGTCAAAGCTATGGTTTTTCCAGTAGTCATGTATGGATGTGAGAACTGGACTACAAAGAAACCTGAGTGCCGAAGAATTAATGCTTTTGAACTGTGGTGTTGGATAAGATTCTTGAGAGTCCCTTGGACTGCAAGGAGATGAAACCAGTCATTCCTAAAGGAAATTAGTCCTGAATATTCATTGGAAGGATGGATACTGAAGCTGATACTCCAATAGTTTGGCCACCTGATGCAAAGAACTGACTCATCAGAAAAGACCCTGATGCTGGGAAATGCTGAAAGCAGGAGAAGGGGACGACAGAGGATGAGATGGTTGGATGGTATCAGTGACTCAATGGACATGAATTTGAGCAAGCTCGAGGAGTTGGTGATGGACAGGGAAGCCTGGAGAGCTGCAGTCCATAGGGTTACAAAGATAGAATACAACTGAGTGACTGAACCCTCCTACATTGGGGCATGTAAACTCTTACAGCCCTATGGCGACTAGTCAGGAGGCTGCTTAAAAAAACAAAAATAGAAGTACCATATGATCAAGCAATCCCAACCCTGGGCATGTGTCCAGAGAAAACCATAATTTGAAAAGATATATGCACCCCAATGTTCACTGAAGCACTATTTATAATAGCCAAGATACGGAAACAATCTAAATGTCCATTGACAGAGTAATCAATAAAGAGGATGTGGTACATATATAAAACAAAATATTGCTATTGTTGTCATTTATTCATTAAGTCATGTTCAACTCTTTTGAAACCTCACAGATTATAGTCTGCCAGGCTCCGCCATCCATTGTAGGTACCAGGCAAGAATACTGCAATGGGTTGCCATTTGTTCTCCAGGGTATCTTTCGAATCCAGGAATTGAACCTGCATCTCCCACAAGCAGACTGTTTCTTTATGACTGAGCCACACTGGAAGCACAATGGAATATTACTTAGTCATAAAAAAAGAGTAAAATAAAGCCATTTGCAATAACATGGATAGACCTACATTATCACACTAGATGAAGTCAGACAGAGAAAGATAAGTATCATACGATATTCACTTATATGAGGAATCTAAAAAAAAATTTGCAAATGAGCTAATTTAGAAAGTTCAAACTACCTTAAAGCTGTGCTCATTTCACATGCTGGCAAGGTAATGCTCAAAATCCTTCAAGCTAGGCTTCAGCAGTATGTGAGCCGAGAACTTCCAGATGTTCTAGTTGGGTTTCGAAGAGGCAGAGGAACCAGAAATCAAACTTCCAACATTAGCTGGATCATGAAGAAAGCAAGAGAGTTCCAGGAAAAACATCTACTTCTGCTTCACCGATTATACTAAAGCCTTGTTTGACTGTGGATCATAACAAACTGTGGGAAATTCTTAAAGAGATGGGAGTACCAGACCACTTCATTTGCCTCCTGAGAAATCTGTACACAGGTCAAGAAGCAAGAGTTACAACTGGACATGGAACAACAGCCTGGATCAAAACTGGGAAAGGAGTCCAGCACAGCTGTGCCCTGTCACCCTCCTGATCTAACTTACATGCAGAGTACATCATGAGACAGGCCAGGCTGGATGAACCACAAGCTGATATCAAGACTGCCAACGTCTAATTTATCCACTCCTTCCCCCCTTCTACATTTCCCCATTGGATACTGTAGGCTTGTTTTCAAATCTGTGAGCCATACAGGTCCACATAATGCTGAAGCCTAGCTTGAGGGATTTTGAGCATCACCGTGCCAGCACGTGAAATGAGCACAGCTGTAAGGTAGTTTGAACATTCTCTGACACTGCCCTTTTTTTTAGACTAGAATGAAAACTGACCTTTTCCACTCCTGTTTTTCACTGCCTGGTTTTCCAAATTTGCTGACATATTGAGTGCAGCACTTTAACAGCATCTTCTTTCAGGATTGTAAATAGTTCAGCTAGAATTCCATCACCTCCACTAGCTTTGTTCATAGTAATGCTTCTTAAGGCCCACTTGACTTCACACTCCAGGATGTCCAGCTCTGGGTGAGTGATCACACCATCAAGGTTATCCAGGTCGTTAAGACTTTTTTTGTACAGTTCATTTTTATAGTTCACCATGTATTCCTGCCACCTTTTCTTAATCTCTTCTGTTTCTATTAAATCATTCCTTAACGATTCTGTCCTTTATCATGCCCAACCTTGCATGAAATATTCCCTTGATACTCCAACTTTCTAGAAGAGATCTCCAGTCTTTCGCATTCTACTGTTTTCCTCTTTGCACTGTTCACTTAAGAAGGCTTTCTTATCTGTCCTTGCTATTCTATGGAAGTCTGCATTCATTTGGGTGTTTCTTTCCCTTTATCCCTTACATTTCACTTCACATAAAGCCTGCTCAGACAACCATTTTGCCTTCTTGCATTTCTCTTTCTTTAGAATGGTTTTGGTCATTGCCTCCTATAAAATGTTATGAACCTCCGCCCATATTCTTTAAACACTCTGTCTACAAGATCTAATCCCTTGAATCTATCCATCATCTCCACTGTATAATAATAAGATACTTTATTTACATCATACCTGAATGGCCTAGTGGTTTTTCCCTATTTTCGTCAATTTAAGTCAGAATTTTGCAATAAGGAGTTCACAATCTGAGCCACAGTCAGCTCCAGGTCTTGCTTTTGCTTACTATATAGAGCTTCTCCATCTTCAAGTGCAAAGAATATAATCAATCTGATTTCAGTATTGACCAACTGGCGCTGTCCATGTGTAAAGTTGTCTCGGGCTGTTGGAAAGGGTGTTGGCTATTATGAGCATGTTCCCTTGATAGAATTCTGATAGTCTTCGCCTGCCTCATTTTGTACTTCAAGGCCAAACCTTCCATTATTCCAGGTATCTCTTGACTTCCTACTTTTGCATTCCAGTCCCCTATGATGAAAAGGACATCTTTTTTTTGTTTGTTTATTTCTAAGAGGTCTTATAGGTCTTCACAGAACCATTCAACTTCAGCTTCTTCAGAATCACTTGTTGGGGCACAGACTTGGATTACTATGATGTTGAATGATTTGTCATGGAAACAAATCAAGATCATTCTGTCATTTTTGAGGCTGCACCCAGGTACTGCATTTTGTACTCTTTTGTTGACTATGAGGGCTACTCCATTTCTTCTAAGCAATTCTTGCCCACAGTAAAAAATACAGTGGTCATCTGAATTAAATTTGCCAATTCCTATCCATTTTTGTTCACTGATTTCTAAGATGTCTTGATCTCAACTCTTGCCATCTCTGATTGACGCTGTCCAATTTACCTTGATTCATGGATCTAACATTCCAGATTCCTATGCAATATTGTTCTTTACAGTATCAGACTTTACTTTCAACACCAGACACACTCACAACTGAGCATCATTTTTGCTTTGGCCCAGCCACTTCATTCTTTCTGGAGCTATTAGTAATTGCTCTCCACAAACACTATATTAAATACAGCCACAAAAAAAAATTTAAAACATGCTAATAAGTGAAGATGGTAAGAACAAAAACACTATCAATTTCAATATTATTTACATAAATTAAAAATAGATGCATGTAAACAGTAATATATATAAGACTATATGAATAGAAAAATATACATTATGGTTGTCTTTTGTGGAAAACAGGGTTGAACAATGGGAATAAAAGAAATGCATCAATATATAAAAAAGGAGAGGAGCTTTTTTCAGAACAGTGTTGAGAATATCCAAATACTAAGGAATATATGACTAATGTCAGTTTTCATTCCAATCTCAAAGGCAAGGTCAAAGAAAGTTCAAACTACTGCACAATTGTGCCTATTTCACATGCTACCAAGATAATGCTCAAAATCCTTCAAGCTAGGCTTCAGCAGTACATGAACTGAAAAGTTCCAGATGTACAAGCTGGATTTAGAAAAGGCAGAAGAACCAGAAATCAAATTGCCAACATCCACTGGATCATAGAATAAGCAAAGGAACTCCAGAAAAACATCAATTTCTGCTTCAGTGACTATGCTAAAGCCTTTGAGTGTGTGGATCACAACAAACCATGGAAAATTCTTTAAGAGAATGGGATACCAGACATCCGATATAAAGCTGAGTGCCGAAGAACCGATGCTTTTGAACTGTGGTACTGGAGAAGACTCTTGAGAGTCCCTTGGACTGCAAGGAGATCCAACCAGTCCATCCTAAAGGAAATCAGTCCTGAATACTCATTGGAAGGATGGATGCTAAAGCTGAAACTACAATATTTTGGCCACCTGATGCGAAGAACTGACTCATTTGAAAAGACCCCGATGCTGGTAAAGAATGAAGGCGGGAAGAAAATGGGATGACAGAGGATGAGATGGACATGAGTTCTGAGTAAACTCTGAGAGTTGGTGATGGACAGGGAGGCCTGGGGTGCTACAGTCCATGGGGTCACAAAGAGTCGGACATGACTGAGTGACTGAACTGAACTGAACTACCTACCTCACGAGAAACAGGTGGTCACAGTATGCAGGTCAGGAAGCAACAGCCAGAACCAGACATGGAACAATGGATTGGATCAAAACTGGGAAAGGAGTATGTCAGGGCTATACATCGCCACCCTGCTTTTTTAACTTCTATGTACAGTACATCACACAAAATACCAGGCTAGATGAACCACAAGTTGGAATCAAGATTTCCGGGAGAAATATCAGTAACCTCAGATATGCAGATGACACCACCATATAGCAGAACATGAAGAGGAACTAGAATCTCTTGATGAAAGTTGAAAAAAAGAGAGTGAAAAACCTGGCTTAAAACTCAACCTTCAAAAAACTAAGATCATGGCATCCGTTCCCATCACTTCATGCCAAAGAGATTCAGAAAAAATGGCAACAGTGATAGACTACTTTCTTGGTCTCTAAAATCACTGAGAACAGTGACTGCAGCCACGAAATTAAAAAACACTTGCTCCGTGGAAGAAAAGCTATGACAAACATAGGCAGTATATTGAAAAGCAGAAACATCACTTTGCCGACAAAGGTCCAGATACTCAAAGCTATGGTTTCTGCAGTAGTCATGTACAGATGTGGAAGTTGGACCATGAAGAAGGCTGAGTGTCAAAGAATTGATGCTTTTGAAATGTACTGCTGGAGAAGATTCTTGGGAGTCTCTTGAACAGCAACGAAGTCAAACCAGTCAATTCTAAAAGAAATCAGTCTTGAATATTCATTGGAAGGACTGACACTGCAGCTGAAACTCCAATACTGAGGCAACCTGATGCAAAGAGCTGACTCACTGGAAAATATTCTGATGCTGGGAAAGCTTGAGGGCAAAAGGAGAAGGAAGCAACAGAGGATGAGATAGCTAACTGGATGACGCTTCCAACTTAAGGGACACGAATTTTTAGCAAACTCCAGGAGACGGTGAAGGACAGGAAACCTGCTACAGCCCATGGGGTCACAAGTGTTGGACGTGACTTAGTGACTAAACGATGACAAGGAACATGATTAACTTCTTGCATAAATTTTTTTAAACAGGAAGAAAAGAAAATAAGACATAAAAAATAAGAACAAGAAAAGATGAGACTCAAAAAGAAATACAGAGTAGGGGTGGTATTCTTACATTTTTGCCCTCATCAAGAGACATGACTCAACTTTCTGAGAGAGCAAGTATAATAATGCCATACTTCGGTCTTGTCTCAAGAACTGACAATGAGAAAATTTGAGTTTTGCTTAATTTGAATTAAGAATATACCATGCAGTTAATTTCCTAACTGGTAATTATAAATTATATTAAATACAAAGAAGGTGGTACTTTTTCCTTTTTCTTTTTCTTTCTTTTTTTGAGGACACAAGCATTGTCACATGATCACTGTAATAGAATATCTGAAGGCTCAAAAATAACAAAAAAGCATCAATATATACGTATATACATATGTGTATGGCCTTCCCTTGTGGCTCTGGTGGTAAAGAATCTGCCTGCAATGCAGGAGACCTGGGTTCAATTCCTGGATTGGGAAGATCCCCTGGAGAACAGAAAGGCTATAAACTCCAGTATTTTGGCCTCGAAAAGTCCATGGACACAGTCCATGGAGTCGCAAACAGTCAGACATGACTGAGTAACCTCCACTTTCACTTTTCATATATATGTGTATGTGTACACACACACCTCATAGAATGATACAAAAACATAGAACAGTAAATTAAAATAAATTTAGATACTGCATATATCACTAACAAAGTAATTTTAATTTTAAATCATTATTCTAAATTCATTAGGTCATGTACATGCATAAAATTTCAGTTCAGTTCAGTCACTCAGTCGTATCCAACTCTTTAAGACCACATAGACTACAACATGCCGGGCTTCCCTGTCCACTACCAACTTGCAGAGCATCCTCAAAATCATGTATATCGAGTCGGTGATGCCATGCAACCATCTCCTCCTCTGTCGGACCCTTCTCCTCCCACCTTCAATCTTTCCAAGCATCAGGGTCTTTTCAAGTGAGTCACTTCTTCGCAACAGGTGGTGAAAGTATTGGAGTTTCAGCTTCAGCATCTGTCCTTCCAATGAATATTCAGGACTGATTTCCTTTAGGATGAACTGGCTGGATCTCCTTGCAGTCCACGGGACTCTCAAGAGTCTTTTCTAACACCACACTTCAAAAGCATCAATTCTTCGCTGCTCAGTTCTCTTTATAGTCCAGCTCTCACATCCATATATGACTACTAGAAAAACCGTTAACTTTGACTAGACAGAATTTTGTTGGCAAAGTAATGCCTCTGCTTTTTAATATGCTCTCTAGGTTGGTCATAGCTTTTCTTCCAAGGAGCAAGTGTCTTTTAATTTCATGGCTGCAGTCACCATCTTCAGTAATTCTGGAGCCCAAGAAAATAAAGTCTGTCACTGTTTCCATTATTTCCCCATCTATCTGCCATGAAGTGATGTGACCATATGCCATGATCTTCATTTTCTGAATATCAAGTTTTAAGCCACCTTTTCACTCTCCTCTTACACTTTCATCAAGAGGCTCTTTAGTTCTTCTTCGCTCTCTGCCATAAAGGTGGTGTCATCTGCATATCTGAGGTTACTGATATTTCTCCCGGCAACCTTGATTCCATCTTGTGCTTCATCCAGCCCAGCGTTTCTCATGATGTACTCTACATGTAAGTTAAATAAACAGGGTGACAATACACAGCCTTGACGTACTCCTCTCCTGATTTGGACCCAGTCTGTTGTTCATGTCCGTTTCTAACTGCTGCTTCTTGACTTGCATACAGATTTCTCAGGAAGCAGGTCAGGTGGTCTAGTATTCCCATCTCTTTAAGAATCTTCGATAGCTTGCTGTGATCCACACAAACCGCTTTGGCATAGTCAACAAAGCAAAAGTAGATGTTTTTCTGGAACTCTCATGATTTTTTGATGATCCAAAGGATGTTGGCAATGATCTCCAGTTCCTCTGCCTTTTCTAAATCCAGCTTGAACATCTGGAAGTTCACAGTTCACATACTGTTGAAGCCTGACTTGGAGAATTTTGAGCATTACTTTGTAAGAGTGAGATGAGTGTGATTGTGCAGTATTTGAACATTCTTTGGCACTGCCTTTCTTTGGGACTGGAATGAAAACTGATCTTTTCCAGTCCTGTGGCCACTACTGAGTTTTCCAAATTTGCTGGCATATTGAGTGCAGCACTTTCCTATCATCATCTTTTAGGATTTGAAATAGCTCAACAGGGATTCTATCACCTCCACTAGCTTTGTTTCTAGTGCTGCTTCCTAAGGCCCACTTGACTTCGCATTCCAGGATGTCTGGCTCTAGGTGAGTGATCACACCATCTCAGTTATCTGGGTCATGAAGATCTTTAATGTATAGTTCTTAAGTGTATTCTCGCCACCTCTTCTTAATATCTTCTGTTAGGTCCATACCATTTCTGTCCTTTACTGTGCCCATCTTTGCATAAAATGTGCCCTTGGTATCTCCAATTCTCTTGAAGAGATCTCCAGTCTTTCCCATTCTACTGTTTAATTTCTTTGCACCAATACTGAGGAAGGCTTTCTTATCTCCCCTTGCTATTCTTTGGAACTCTGCATTCAAATGGGTATATCTTTCCTTTTCTCCTTTGCCTTTAGTGTCTCTTCTTTTCTCAGCTATCTGAAAGGCCTCCTCAGACAACTATTTTGCCTTTTTCCATTTATTTTTCTTGGAGATTGTCTTGATCCCTGTCTACTGTACAATGTCACGAACCTCAGTCCATAGTTCTTCAGGCACTCTATCAGATCTAATCCCTCGAATCTATTTCTCACTTCTGCTGTATAATCTTAAGGGATTTGATTTAGGTCATACCTGAATGGTCCAGTGGTTTTCTCTACTTTCTTCAATTTAAGTCTGAATTTGGGAATAAAGAGTTCATGATTCAAGTCTGAATTTGGCAATAAGGAGTTCATGATCTGAGCTACAGTCAGCTCCAGTTCTTATTTTTGCTGACTGTATAGAGCTTTTCCATATTTGCCTGCAAAGAATGTAATCAATCTGATTTTGGTATTGACCATCTGGTGATGTCCATGTGTGGAGTCTTCTCTTGTGTTGTTGAAAAGGGTGTTAGCTATGGCCAGTGCATTCTCTTGGCAAAACTCTGCTAGCCTTTGCCCTGCTTCATTCTGTACTCCACGGCCAAATTTGCCTGTTACTCCTATCGCTTGACTTCCTACTTTTGCATTCCAGTCCCCTATAATGAAAAGGATATCTTTTTTGGGTGTTCTAGAAGGTCTTGTAGGTCTTCATTGAACCATTCAACTTCAGCTTCTTCCGCATTACTGGTCAGGACACAGACTTGGATTACTGTGATATTGAATGGTTTGCCTTGGAAATGAACATAGATCATTCTGTCGTTTTCAAGATTGCATCCAAGTACTTCCTTTGGGACTCTTCTTGACTATGATAACTACTCCATTTCTTCTAAGGGATTCTTGCCCACAGTAGTAGATGTAATGGTCATCTGAGTTAAATTCACCCATTCCAGACGATTTTAATTCAGATTCCTAAAATGTTGATGTTCACTCTTGTCATCTCCTGTTTGACCACTTCCAATTTGTCTTGACTCAAGGACCTAACATTCCAGATTCCTATGCAATATTACTCTTTACAGCATTGGACCTTGCTTCCATCACCAGTCACATTCACAACTGGGTGTTGTTTTTGCTTTGGCTCCATCTCTTCATTCTTTCTGGAGTTATTTCTCCACTGATCTCCAGTAGCATACTGGGCACCTACTGACCTGGGGAGTTCATCTTTCAATGCCCTATCTTTTTGCCTTTTCATACTGTTCACAGGGTTCTCAAGGCAAGAATACTGAAGTGGTTTGCCACTTCCTTCTACAGTGGACCACATTTTGTCAGAACTCTCCAGCATGATCCATCCGTCTTGGGTGGCCCTATATCGCATGGCTCATAGTTTCACTGAGTTAGACAAGGCTGTGGTCCATGTGATCAGTTTGTTATAGTTTTTTGTGATTGTGGTTTTCATTCTCTTGGCCTTCTGATGGATAAGGATAAGAAGCTTATGGATGCTTCCTGATGGAAGAGACTGAGGGGGAAACTGGGTCTTGTTCTGATGGGCGGGGCCATCTCATTAAATCTTTAATCCAATTTTCTATTGATGGGCGGGCTGTGAAGATAATGGCGACCTCCTTCCAAAGGTCCCATGCATGCACTCCAGCACTGAGTGCCCCCAATCCTGCAGCAGGCCACCACCGACCGATGCCTCTTCCAGAAACTCCTGGACACTCACAGGAAAGTCTAGGTCAGTCTAGGTCACTTTTGGGGTCACTGCTCCTTTCTCCTGGGTCCTGGGGCACACAAGGTTTTATTTGTGCCCCCCAAGGGTCTGTTTCCCAGTCCTGCGTAAGTTCTGGGGCTCTCTGGTGAGGTTAATGGCTACCTCCTTCAAGAGGGCTTATGCCATATGCAATTTATATCATAATCATGTCTCAATGCTACATTATAGCCAGACCAAAACCAGCCTTTGAAAACTTACCTTGTTGTTTCTTTCAACATATATAACGCATATCAAGAATCTACAGCAGAGAAATGAACTTGGAAAATAATCTCCTGTCCATCTTTCCATGCCTGGTATTCTGGTCCTTATTAATCATCTCCCATAAATCTGGTCTTTGACACCACCGACAAATACAACTTTATTAGCTGCAAATTTATTTGGCGGCCTTTGAATGGCTTTCTCAAATTGCATGGCTCTCACAGTGCGACAAGTCCTTTCATGTTGATTAAAATACTTGACGGATACAAACAACAACAACAGAGTAACAGAAAATCCAGTCATTCCTTTCATCTTCCCTGTGGGGGCCAGCCAGCGCAACTTGACTTTCTTCAAACAAAACTCCCCTTTTTGTGGCTGAAGAAAGGCTTTGGCAAACACTTATCCTTTGATATGATATGTACTTGACAAAAATCACAAAGCAAATCAAGCCACTGCTTTGAAGAAAATGCTTATTAGAAACCTGAAGCTCTTAAGTGCACTAGGACTTAATGCCACTGCCAGCAATTTGAGGCCAAAAGTGTCTGTGGCATTGATTTAAAGTCAAGTCCAAGTGTACTGACGTCAGGGCTGCAGCTGCCACCCCAATCCTTAGTTCCACTGAAGGATACCCTGAAGAAGTGTTTAGTTTTCAAGTCCATTGTAGAATGTCAGTTCTGTATTTCATTCTGGTGAAGCATGCGTTTTATTATTTAGATAGAAAGGAATGTGAGGAAATCCTTGTTCTATAGCCTGTGCTCAAAGTACCAGAATCTCCAGTAACACACTAATTTCTCTTCAAAGTAGAAACTCAGCTTCTGAGGTGAGAATGCTGAGCATCCAGGGTCAAACCAGAATTCCAACATGAAGGGTCAGGGCTGGAAATCCTCATACACTTTGAATTCCATGGACGACAAATGGCACATTCAAATTAGGATAGTTTAGGGGAAATTTAATAAAAGGATTTATAAATGTATGTGTAAGGGTGGAAAGACTAGAGGGAATAAACAGTACCTCTGGCCTTCTAATGGGTTTCCCTGGTGGCTCAGATGGTAAAGAATCTTCCAGCAATGCAGGAGACCCAAGTTCAATCCCTAATTAGGAAGATCCCCTGGAGAAGGGCATGGCAACCCACTCCAGTATTCCTGCCTGTAGAATTCCATGGACAGAGGAGCCTGGTGGGCTACAGTCCACGGGGCTGCAAAGACTCAGACACAACTCCGCAACTAACACTTTCACTTTCACTGGCCTTTTACCAGGTAGGCATTAGCAACCCTGGGTCTGCAGAGGATTAAGTGGCGATGACCAAAACCCAGAGACAGAGGGGCTGGGTGGACAGCAGCCACCCTCAGCAACCCCACAGGAACAGAACAAGGGGAAGAGGCCCCCAGACTCACCTCCCTACTTGCCATTTCCCACTGGTTTTCCCCAGTGTCCTCACGTAACCAGGGGACAGAGGGCCAGGGAGTCAGGCAACGTGGTCCTTCCAGGCCATTGTTCCAAGGGGATGTGGCTCTGTGGAGCCTGCAGAAGACAGCATACCAACTGACATCACCACTGCCACCCAAATCACCCTGAAGGTAAACAGCAGATACCTGCTCCAAGTGCTGATGTCAAGCAAAAGGAAAAACTCAAAACTCTCAGATTTTCTTTGATAAAGCCCATTCAATCTTCCAAGGTAGAACTGTGGAAGTCAGGTTTGTAATTAAGCTTAAAAACATAATATTAAATAGATTCCATTAATGATTTACATGCACCCAAACAACACAAATACGTTTTTTAAAATACAGAGAATATACTTTGCTGAAATAACTGTAACAAGGATAAAGACATAAGAAGAAACTGAATTGTAAATATTCCCTGAAAGAGCATATTTCTATAAGAAAGAGTTTTATCCAAATGTTTTCCTCTTTGATTCAGAAAAGAGAACGTCTTTTCACTAAAGAGATGCAGATCACTAAAGAGGATGTCTAGATAGAAAACCTCTTCCCAGTAGTTCAGCTCTTGCTAATCTCTAGACATTTCTGCTTTGATCTCTTCCTGACAATTCAGGTCCAGAATACTCAAAGACACATTTATGTTTCCTTCTCTCTCTGCCCAGCTATGACTACTCTCTGAATGATGGATCATAGGGGACGGGGTGGTATATACACACACCCTGAGTTCCTTTACATGGTAAACATTCAATGGGTATATTTACTGATTATTGAACAATTATGATTTTTAACATATACTTTCAGTGAATAATGAAACTTTGCTTGAAAAATATAAATGAGAAGCAGAGTGGAGAAAACACTAACTCTATTGCTATCCTTATGTGACCTGGATTTTGGAAGAATAAGCAATGATTTATGAATAAGCCCACCCAACTTAGTAAGTGGGAAATTTGATTTAAGAATCTTTATCAATTAAATTAAAATAATAGTCTGTAAAGAAATGAATGAATGGATTATTAACCTGTCAAAATCAGTAAATCTCAGAAATGTAATCTTAATTAGGAGATCGTGAAACTAGCACACACATACAAAAGACTTCAATTTAAAAGCGTAGAGGAGGAAGAACTAAACAACAAGCAGGTACCCCATGCCAGAGCTGGGACGGATTACCAGCACGACCACAGGTACCTCTATGGGGTATAAATGAAACAAGATGTGTCATGAACTGACGACCACTAGAGGAGGTATAAGTAAATGAGGATTCTATGCCAGCACTGTCCAATAAAAATATAATGTAAGCCATTTATGTAGTTTCAAATTTTCTGGAAGCCATGTTTGGAAAAGTAAAAACAAACAGATGAAATTCATTTTAAATCACATTTTAACTCAATATATCCAAAACATTATCATTTCAACATGTGTCACTAGCCACCTGTGAAGTGCTGTATTGCCACCTTGCCAGTGATTATCAGAAAGAAGGGTCGAGCCCTTTGCTATTCACTTTACTTTTACGCATGTGAAAAATGTTTTCATAATAAAAGGTTAAAAAAAAAAGTCAACAAACTTGCGCCTGTCTCTCACTGTAGCTCAGTTTTCCCGTTTACACGTTGAGGGAACTGTACTAGTCATTAGATAATTTCTAAAGTGTTCCTGCCTGGAGAAGCCCAGGGACGGGGAGCATGCTGGGCTGCCGTCTATGGCGTCGCAGCGTCGGACACGACTGAAGCGATTTAGCAGCAGCAGCAGCAAAGTGCTTTTTAATTCTGTTTCCAAGATTTTCTTCCTGAAATATTCTTTATGATTTTTTCACTCTATAGGAAGATGGACCATTAAAAAAAAAAAAAAGGAATTCCTTTATGCTGTCAAAAAATTATGACCTGAGAATTACCATTCTTAATTTATCTAAGAAATATTTTGAGACAAATGACCATTTATACATAAAACAATTTTTCTACTGCTTCAAAACCAGATGGTCATATATAAGCTCAGTTTACATTTACCACTATTTTGTTCATTCAGTTTTTCTTTTCACACAAGATTAAGCATTTGGCCCTGGTGAGAAATAGAAGAGGCAGATTAAAAACACAAATATAAATCACAATTCATGTTCAAAAAGTGATTTTAAAGGAATAGGAATTAAAATATCTTGGGAATTTTTCCTATTATATTTGAAAATTTGTTCTAATAACTTCATGGATTTATTGAATGTGTTCATTTGATATTTTTTGTATTACATTTAATAGTTGTATTTATAGAGCCTCAATCTCACACTGTTCAAATTTTTTATTTAAAGTAAAAATTTCTGTAAATAATTCAATGTGTTTAGTATAAAATATCTGTCTTTATAGCTGACAAAACCGTTTAATCTTAATTTGATTGCTTTGATGACCTGCCAACCCATTCTGTTGTCTTAGCTTAGTATTTAGGTCAACCTGAATGGTGAATATGCTCCTAGTGTCATTTAGAAGAAACACTTTTAATTAATTCCAAACAGAAGGAAGTTTCATATTTGACCAATTTTAAAAGATCTCAGTATATACGAAAAAGTCTATCTTACTAAATTTACATTTTATATATGTAAAGGTTATGTGCAATATTTAAAAGGTTAATTACCAAACAATCTCTGCAATTTTGTTAATAGGAAACTATTTTGGTACACATATGATAATTACATTTTGTAAGTCACTTTGAACAAAATTATTTATAGACACTTTTATTATTACAAAAAAGTGGAGAAGGAAATGGCAAGCCACTCCAGTATTCTTGCCTGGAAAATCCCATGGATAGAGGAACCTGGCAGGCTACAGTCCATGGGGTCGCAAAGAGTCGGACACAACTGAGTGACTTCACTTATTATAATAATTAGTTAACTACTAATCTATTTTCAAAAATAGCTAAAATCTATAGAACCACCTACTGAGTTAAATGGTAAACACCTGTTGAGATTTTTTTGCCCCAGTCATACTGCAAGTCTTGGATAGATATACGATTAACTAGTCCTTAGAGTGAGAAGTAAGATGTTTTTATAGCAGGTACACCATCTCTTTCAGTTGTTGATTTAAAATTGTGGTTTACTTCCTCTTGTTGCTTGAACAACATGCCCTACAGGTAAGTGAGAGCTCAGGGCTAATTACATAAAATAATAAAATTCATATCCTGAAATCAGACATACACACAAATAATTTCCAGAGGTTCCTTCACTATTACTCCCATGAAAGAGAATTTAATTAGAGACTTTTTCAGACAAACAAAAAAATCACTACCATAAATCAATTCTTTTCTTTATAGTTTTCTTCGTTTAATCAGTTTATCTGGTCTTCATTACCTGTGAGGTTCCAGCCACCTCATTTTACAACTTTCACAAAAACAAAGGTCCATTTTCCTTAATGGGACTAAACAATCTATTGGCATTGACAGGAACCGAAGTCTCTATGCAATTATGGGAATAAAGGTTGGTTCTCAATTATGGGGAAAAAAGAGTTACCCTGACAAGCAATCCTTAAATATAACATGAAGGAGAGAAGTTAAGAAAAGAATACAAACAGGATTATACTACTAATTTTTCCCTAAGTACACATTTCTACTAACCTAATAACCAAAATATTTAAAGATGCAAATTTAATTAATTTCACTAGCAACATTTCCAGCCACCAAAATACCCTCAAGGGCTTCAATGTTTCATCACACAAGCTCAGTATCTGTGGCTCCTAGCCTGGCAGAAAAGTTTTCCAGGAGAATACTTTTTTAATAATGGTAGCCAAAGGAAAAATGAAAACTTAGTGATATGACTTGGAGCTCTATACTCTCTTTAACAAATCAGGAGCCCAAATGCTGGGTAACCTCCAGGCCACATATGTTCGAGTGGTTGTCATCTGCAAAGGCAAAGTTTCTTTGGATGAAATACCAACTTTTCTGCAAAAAACATAAGCCCCTCTGGCAATATTTAGACTTGCATTGTCAGTAATAGCCAGTGTCAGAAAAAATTATTGGATATGGTAACTCTAGATGTAGTACCTACAGAGACACCCAGTTGTTCTAGCAAGAAGAGTAGGATACAAAATGAGAAATGACCTTCAAGACCCAATTTTAAGTACAATCTACTGTGGCCCCAAAACTCATGATTAGAAATATATCCTAGGTACTTCACAAGATGGACTCACTACCTCTATGATAGTTTTTCCCTACATGTGTTCTCATCTTTAGACCTAATTTTTTCTCTTTATTGCCCAGACATACCTGAACATCTCTCCCCAAAACGTCCTCTGCTCTCCATTCCAAGGAATGGAATGTCTCGATACTTCAAAACCACAAGAAAAATTCAACTTTCTGGAGTCGATCATGACAGATCTAATCTA
This sequence comes from Muntiacus reevesi, assembly GCF_963930625.1. Lineage (NCBI taxonomy): Eukaryota > Metazoa > Chordata > Mammalia > Artiodactyla > Cervidae > Muntiacus > Muntiacus reevesi. The sequence goes on along the minus strand of NC_089269.1, from coordinate 17,148,250 downwards.
AATGGAATCACACTTCTAATTCCTATGGTCTCTTTCGCTTATTTGGCAGTTAAATTCTGCATTTACAGTCTAATTGTTTTTTATATTATTTCTAGCTCTCACCCACAACTGCACAGTGAGCTGTTTAGCGCGTCAGACTCTGCTGAATTCCTATCACTGAACTCTCCTCAATACCTAGTACACTGCCTGGTCCCCACCCAATGTTTAGTAAGAGTTGAGTGGATTTTATAAACGAAAAAAGGGAGGTGGTGAGAATTAATACATTTTCTGTTCTTGAAAAATGCAATACTACAATGCACATTTTTCCTCTTGAGAACTTAGTCCTCTTCCAGAGCTGTTTTCCAACACAACACAGCTTTTCCTGTACATCATTCAATTCTCATTCCCACTAACAAAGGTGGAACTATTAATGTTGCCATTGATAATGATGATGTCATTCACGTCTGATGTGGTATAAACAAGACTTCTACACTGTTACAGCAGAATGAGGAAGAATAACTGATATGAAAGGAAAATGTTCACCAATAACTTTCATGATCATAGTAGCATTAAAGGGCAGTGAGCAGGGAGTGATGCAGGTAAGTAGCAATAACTACGTAAAAACACGTAGTGCAGTCAAGAAGAAATATTAACAACATCAAAATCTAAAGAACAAGAGGAAATGACTGACCCAGCATCCAGCCACTCAACAAACATAGAGTAAGTATCTACTACACGTCAGCCAATGGGATTAACAATTACAAAATAAAAATGCAGACCTCTCTCTCAAAGATCTCTAGTAACAAAGATATAACCTAATAAATAAATATATAAATAATAAATAAATGAAATATAAATTATAAGGGAGATTTAAAGAGCTTTGCTGGGGATGGGAGTGGGGGCAGGGAAACGTGCCTAGCCACACAGGCAGCTTATTCTCATTGTGTTGCCTAATTTAACACAGAATCCAGCTCTCTGTGGACACTTAATAACTACCGGTTGGCAAATTGATAAATGCCAGTGGTTGGGGAAAAAGAGATGAGTACCTTATCTCCCCAGCAGCCCAACAAGCTGGTGTGGATGGCGTGGGAGTCTCCTTAGCTCGGACAGCTACACAGTGACTCCCAGTGGTCACAAGTTGAACCTCATCTGGAATCATAGCAAAGTAAATATATTAATATAATTATATATATACACACACATGCACTATATCATTTAGTGTAACTACCAAAATCATCACCCTTTTAACAAACCTTGGTTCTCATTCTGCTTAAAATTGAGTAATACTTCTGCCAAGCACAATGCAGTGAGCTAAACAAGCAAAAAACTCCTTTCCAATCTCAAAAGCTGGATTCTATGATTTCAAACTAAATTTCTGGGATTTCCTTGGTGGTTCAGCGGTAAAGACACTGTACTTCCAATTCGGGGGTGGGGCGGGGGGGCATGAATTCCATCCATGGTAAGGGAACAAAGATCACACATACCGCACATCATGGCCAAAACACCACCCAATTTTCTAACACGCCCAGTGTGATGTTAGACCGAACATGAAGCTTATTCTGAGAAATAAGCCTTGTCTCCCAACTAACAAGTGAAGAAAGCTCCTGGAGAAAGGTACGGGACTATTTCTGAGCTCTACCTAGAAATTAGAGGCATTTTTCTTTCCTCAGAACAATCATTAGCTTGATAAGAGTTCCAAATTGTCCCAATTACCTTAAATTATGTACCTTCTTCTCCTTCTTTAGAAAAAAGAAGAATGGGTCTTTATATTTTTGGCCATGGTGCCATGGGTATTTCTGTTGATATTTAACATTTCTCTACCAATAAAAATGACTATGTAATAAAAGTAGGTCATTCTGGCATATTGGTATTTATGGAGTTCAGTTCAAACAACACAATCTGTACCAAATATGTGTCAAACATCACAGTACAGGAAGAACAAGGATGGGTAAGATACAGCCACTGCCTGGGAAGGACTTACACTGGAGTGAGGACCAGAGACCTCACTGTCCTCTAGATACCAGAGAATAGGAATAAATACCAGAAGCCAGCAATGAGAGCGTCCCAGTTACAAAGTCACCCTCATGCATAACTCCCACGTGCTAGTCACTCTCCAAACTCAGTCATTTTACGAGCCACTGTCATCTTCAGTCCCATTCATAATGCTTGCGGAAGACTCTGACCTAGGATTCCAATGTTGTCAGCCATCCTCTTGTTTCTGCATATTAAATTAGACGAAGGCTCTGAACTGACATCAGAGAGAAGTGAAAGGAGACAGCTAAGGGAAAATAACCTTAAGCTACACATTGAAATCCTTTGAGAAATGCCCTGTCAAGAGTATAGCTAGAAAATGTAGGATGCGAGAAGCTGTATATTACCGTGTAAGTGTCCAAGGAGATTCTTCTATCCCCAAATGAAAAGACACTACATGACATCAAAGGATAACACTGTCCTAAAACTGGACACCTGAGTAATACACATGGACATCTGTTCATGTAGACTGACCCCTAGTGGTATAAACTGACTGCTGCAGGGCCAAGTCTCGGAAAACTGCCTTTAAAAAAAGAGACCAAGTTGACTCTCTTCAAAGTATAGCGCTATATAGCTTCATAAACATGCAAATTCTAAGTGACATATGTAGCCATACTGTCCACTCTAAAAACTGAATAAACAATCTACACAATTTATAATAAAGGAGCAAGCAATTTAACACATAACAGACCTATTAGATGGGACGGCCTCCCTTAAATGACTAAGCCATTGGTTAATCTATGTGGCCTCTGTTACTGTCACCACACCTGTGTCTCTATGAGACAATACTTTGAAGGTCTTCATAATCGGTTGCAAATCACTTATAACAGATTATTTTCAATGTTCTGATTTTATTTCAGGGAATTTTGACATACCACAAAATAACCTAGCCTAATAATTACAAAATACAATCTTAAAAAGCAATTTGTATGTTTCTAAGTAATAAAAAACTAAAACATATATCATTAATATGTTAACTACATAATAATTACAAATAAAACTGACAATGTTAGTAAAAAAGAAGAGCAACTTATTTCACATATTACGTGCTCCTTTTTGTAATCAAACAAACATTACATATCAAAGTCAAATAATAGTGAGGTTTAAGGAAAGTGAGAAAAGAGTAAGTAAATGGTTCTATACACATAAAACGAGAAATTAACAGCCTTTTCTTCCCCCATCAATGTTGACCACAGAGTCACTAAGACAATTCTTGTTATAATTAACAAGTTTAGAAACAAAAGTCACCCACAGGGATCAAGTAAGAGGTATCTTGATCATGTTCTCTTTCCTCGAGATGTTTTCTACTGACCTCTCAAAGGGAAACTGCAAGATGCTTTAAATGTGAGGCATTCTTTTTCTTTTTGCTCCTCAAGAGAAAAATATTTCTATTTTTCGCTTTTTGCCCATCCCTACTAGATAAGTCCAGGAGTCACTGGTGAGTGGGCAAGACAGGATAGTCACTCAAATCACGAGAGCCTGAAGATAAACTTGTTGTATACCCCCACTATCTTTTAAAAAAATTGTTATTGTTTGCCCCATATTAGAAAATATATATATACATACATACATAATACACAGGCCATCTAGAAATTGTTCTACCATGAGTAACATATTCAATAATGCACTACAGCTCAAATAAAGAAAAAAACCATAACTTGTTAACTATATAAAATGCATACCACTGAAAATGAAAATCGAAAGAAATGAGATAAATACATATGCAACCCATTTCTCGAATAGTGGAGTTAACCTGAAATGACTCTGCAAATGCAAGAATTTTTGAGGTCAACTTAAGAAGCTCCTAAATTATATGGCTTCTTCTAAGCTACTGGTGTCCTAGGAGAGTACATATCTTTGAATTTTTCCTCCTCCTCCACAACCAAAATCACAATAACTTAAAGAAAACTAACAAACAAGGAGAAGGAGACAAAGTTCTGCTGAAAAAAACCAGGAATGTGGTCAACAGTAGAAAGACCAAGCGAACAAATGCTCATCTCATGTTACTATATATCCTGGCATTCCACTAAAACAACTCAAAATATTTTAGAAACTCAAGCTCTAATGTTAGCGGTTCTAATAAAACTTCCACTTCATTTTATTTTTTGCATGTCATTAGAGAACCAATGGGCTTCCCCACTGGTAGCTCAGCTGGTGGAGAATCTGCCTGCAATGCAGGAGAACCTGGTTCAATTCATGGGTCAGGAAGGTCCCCTGGAGAAGGGATAAGCTACCCACTCCAATACTGTCCACCCCTGGTGGCTCAGACAGTAAAGAAACCGCCTGTGATGCAGGAGACCCGGGTTCACTCCCTGGGTGGAGAAGATCCCCTAGAGAAGGAAATGGCAACCCACTCCAGTATTCTCACCTGGAAAATCCCACAGACAGAGGAGCCTGGTGTGCTACAGTCCACGGATCACAAAGAGTCAGACGCAACTTAGCAACTAAACCACGACCACCAAAGTTCACCTTAGATAATTTTTCCGCAGCCTGTGCTCTTCTTAAATAACTCTTAACTTCAAAAGCACTTCAAAATCTATGTTGCTAAAACTCCATACATACAATTTCTAACTTTTCCCTAGGTATTGTCAGCAACTCCTCCCATGAATAACAGGCGCTAACATACAAGGTGTAAAACTCAACAACTAAAGCCTCTTCCTTATATTTGAAATTACTAGTGACAGTCATGCCTGTTTATCAAAGAAATTTTTCTCACACTTTCTGCTCTTTACCTCTCACACCAGTGTTTTGAGAATCTCTGGACTAGTCCAATATCTCTCAGCATACACATGTCCACAAATAAAGCTGTAATTCAGATGCAAAAACTCTGACGTTTAAGACCATCAATCAAAGAGATGCACAAAAGCATGCACAAAGTTCAAAATCAACACAAAAGTAAAATCTTCAGTTGTGATAAAAGTTCAGTTCAAGAGTGAAGAGCTAAAAAGAAGAAGAACCATTACTCTACATACCCTAATCACAGGTCCTGCTTCAATTTTTTTTTTCTTTTTCTGCTGTTGTATTTTTTTAAATATATTTTTCCCTTGTATTAAAGTCATGTCAGTGATCTATCACAGAAAACAGATCCAGATGGAAAAACAGAAAAATGCTCCAATTCACACTACAGAATGGACAAGAGGGCTTACGTTTAATATCCACTACTATATAAATAAGTCTCTCAGGTACCCTTGCATTCTCCAGTTTAAAAACCTTTAATTTCAACATGTGGAAGATTTAGCCACATTGGCCTGTTACTTGTAATAGGTCTTGCCCTCCCTCTCTGCTACAATACTCCACAGAGCGATGAGCAAACATATTCCCTTCATAGTTACAGGGTTTGGAAATTAAAGTTATCTACCCAGAGGTAGATAAGTAAAATCTCACTTCATGAAAGCTTTCCAGATGTCTTTACATCCGTTTCTTTCCCTTAATGCAAAGAAGAACCAGTGCGGAAAACCCTGATATTTAAAATAATTCAGTTTGGCAGTTTTTCCTGCACAAGTCAGGCCCTGCGTATCATGCTACCTACACCTTCTTTTGGCAGTCTGACGTTCACAGCCACATGCACAGTGTAAGAACTCAACCATTTTGTTTCTTCTAAACTCAGCAACTACCCCTGAATGTAAACTTAGTTACTTTGACATGGAAAATCATAACCAATTTCAATTAAACAAACTATACTCTTTTCCAAACAGTTCCTAAGGCCAGATTCTCAGAGTCAGTCAAACGTGTCATTGCAATCATTCCAAACAGGTTGCTAAGATATGCAAAAATCTGGAACATTCAACTTGTTTAAGCTTAATGCTCTATCAATAATAATACCTCGCAGTTATTGAAAACCTGTCTCCAAGGATTTCAATGTTTTATTCACCCTCTACCACTCACGTCACAGGTAAGATGTGGACAAAGTTCAGTTCAGTTCAATCGCTCAGTCACATGTGTCCAACTCTTTGCGACCCCATGAATCGCAGCATGCCAGGCCTCCCTGTTCATCACAAGCTCCGTAAGAGTCTGTAAATTTAGGCAAAAGCACTCTGAAATCAAGCAGCAACAAAGACGACAGAGGGAGGCAGGAGTGCGTTCCGTACCACCTAACATGGTGAAGTGAACAGATACACTAACATAATATACTAGACAAGAAAAGAGAACAGGAGATGGGCCAGCATGCTTGACAAGTGAAGTGGGCTGACTATTACGAACCTCCTTTTCCCTGGAAAATGGGGAAACTGCGTTCTCAGGGTGCGGGTATGTTGCTCAGATGACCTCTAAGGTATCTGAAGCTCTGGGTCATGAAGGCAGACATAAATTTAATTCCATCCTTTATTTCCTCTTCACTAATACTCAAAATGATGTTTTTTTAAAAACACATTTGACATAGAAAGTGAAAGAAAGAAAGTGAAGTAGCTCAGTCGTGTCTGACTCTGCGACTCCACGGACTGACTATAGCCTACCAGGCTCCTCCATCCGTGGGATTTTCCAGGCAAGAATACTGGAGTGGGTTGCCATTTCCTTCTCCAGATCTTCCCAACCCAGGGATTGAACCGGGGACTCCCGCATTGTAGACAGAAGCTTTACGTCTGAGCCACCAATTTAACATAGAATGTAAATGTAAGACATTTTAATTTACATTTTAATTTCATTAAAACATTTACATTTTAATTTCAGGGGACATTCACTGCTAACTCTTCGGCCCAAAAATAATAGTGACGAACACAACGTATCCAATCTTAAAGCCAGAAAGGCTATACCAGAGCCCACTTTGCCCAATCATTCCCACTGTAAAAAAACGGAAACCCCGTTGGAGACACGACCTGTTCCAGATTACACTTGGAAAACGGGACAGAACTGGAACTAGAACTCAGCTCTACTTACTCCTGGTGTCACGCTCCTGGTTCCTTCATCTCTGTGGCATCTCCACCTCTAACCCCGGTACACCTTCCGTCTCACTGGCCTCCCTTCTTCGGGGCACCCTGGAGGCAGCACCCTCCACGCCTTCTCCCCGCACGTGAGGCTGAAGCAACACGAGGCCCACTGTATCTCCGCACGTGGGTGGGTGCCGCTGGCCGCGGCATGGCCGGCGCGGTACAGCCTGGCCTCGAGGAGCATCTTCCCTCCTTCATTCTTTCCCCCACTCTCTCCAATCTGGCCCTTCTGGTCCATGTGCCGCATCACCTGCGTCACGGAAACATCTAGAACGTTTCCGCTCCCCCCTCCACCCCTCCGCACGCTGACTGCATCTACAACCCTTTCTCCATCAGACACTGCAGTCTCGCCATCCCCTAACACCACACTGGGAGACTGGTCATGGCAACTGACCGTACAAACAAGTCTTCCGTGGAGCCACTCCCGTTGAGGAAAGCCTTTCTCTGTCTGACAGTGAACGTTTGTTCTCCGAACCTTCCCGGCGCCGCTCTTCCGGTTCCGGCCGGCAGCGAGCGGAAGTGGGTGGTGCCGGGCTTGGCGTCCTGGCGCCGGGGTGGGGCGCGGAATTGGGGTCTCCGCCCGGGCGCTCGAGGGGCGGCGTTCGTGACCGGGCGGCTGCGCTTTTCCAGGCGCGATGGTGACTCGGCCTTCGGCCGGGCTGCCCCGGGCCCTGGGGTCCGCTCTCCACCGCCGCTGCCAAGTGTTTTAAATGGCAATTACGTTAGGATCTAGACTTCCCTGGTAGCTCCGTCGGCAAAGAATCTGCCTGCAGTGCAGGAGGCCCTGGTTGGATCCGTGGGTGAGGACGATCCCCAGGAGAAGGAAATGTCAGCCCACTCCGCCATTCTTGACTGGAAAATTCCATGGACGGAGGAGCCTGGTGGGCGACAGCCCATGGGGTAGCAAGAGTCGAACACGACATAGCGACTAAACCACCACATTATGCTGGGATAATGTCCTAAAAGTGATGCGTCATTTCATTCTTCAGTTTTTAATTGGAAATTAACTATGACTTATAAAAGGACTATGGATGGGTTTTAACTAGTAAGTGCAGTTAGCAGTGAAAAACTATGCTGTGTTCTAAGCAAGGCCTCTCTTTTACAGCCATTTCTTTATTGGATAGTTGGAAGACTTTAGCACAATAATTTTTTGTGACGTTGTGGCTGAACCCAATTTTGACAAGACCAATACCATAATTTATGTCTTCAGTTCAACCTGTATTCCAAGCTTCAAGTAAAATAGGACTTCTAATTCCACCTGTGAGTGTTTCCCCTTGCGGTTTGTTATTGAACTTAAAATTACATTCAGTAATTGAGGCTTCTGCTGCTAAGTCACTTCAGTCATGTCCGACTCGGTGCGACCCCATAGACGGCAGCCCACCAGGGTCCCCCGTCCCGGGGATTCTCCAGGCAGGAATAATGGAGTGGGTTGCCATTTTCTTCTCTAGTGCGTGAAATTGAAGTCGCTCAGTCATGTCTCCCAGCAACCCCATGGACTGCACCCTACCAGGCTCCTCCATCCATGGGATTTCCCAGACAAGAGTACTGGAGTGGGGTGCCATTGCCTTCTCCAAATTGAGCCTTCTAGGTACATGTAAAGTTTATTTTGCAAGAAAATTTGTATGATTGTTCCAAAACAATGAAGCAAAGGCAAATTTTTATGGTAAGAGTATATATGTGAATTTTTAGAGATGCTGTGGTTTCCCTGGGGCACATTTATTATGGTTTTTGACGCCTAGAAATTTTCAGTATCTCACATTATAGGGGAAGAAGAGACACGACTGGTTTTATTTTTTACTGTTGTGTAAAATAGTTGACTGAGCTCTGTGTAAACACAGGGCTTTTCTAGTGGCATATTTTCCTTTTCCTGATAATGTATTTTGCAAACAAAGCCTTTAAGCATAATAGGTTCTCCAGACTAAGAATGGAAAGCAGGCTTGATGTCTGACTTGAAAGTGACTATAATAAAAGGTCAGCAGACAGCATCAATATCTGATGATTTTTCATCAGTGCCTCACAAAACAATTTCAACTCAACAAATATTTATTGAAAACTTACTTCATGATAAGCCAAACTATTCTGAGTTATTAGTTCTTGTTCTTATGTTCTGATAGGCTCTTAAATAGCCCAGATGTGAAGATGTTTGGTCTACCTAGGCAGAGGAGGAAACCATCACGGTAACTAAACATGAGTTTTCACCCCAGAATAAGAAAAAACAATGTAGGTTCTGTCTTTCAAGGGTCCTACAGAACAAATTTGGATGACTGTCTAAATGCAGGGTTTGTTACACTAATTGGCAAAAAAGTAAAAAAATTTTATTTCCAATTTTCAGTTTTATATGTTCTTTTAGACATTTGGCCTGATATATGAAATATGAAATCACTCATGGTGACAGTGCCTGTGTAAAAACTGAAGGTGTTCCTTTTTTCTTAGATTCTGTCATAATCTATATTTTTAAGACAAGCTCCATTGAAACTAGTGTTGCCAGAGAAAATCTTGCCATTTCCATTAAAAAGGCATGCAGATCTACTGAGCAGCTTCTCTTGTGTATTCAAGGATTTTTAAATAAGAATGAGTTTCACCGGACCACCAGCCCAGGTGGGATACATGAGTCAGGTGCTCGGGCCTGGTGTACTGGGAGGACCCTGAGGAGTCGGGTGGGGAGGGAGGTGGGAGGGGGGAACGGGATGGGGAATACTTGTAACTATATGGCTGATTCATGTCAATGTATGACAAAACCCACTGAAATGTTGTAAAGTGATTGGCCTCCAACTAATAAAATAATATTTAAAAAAAAAAAAAAAATAAAATAAGAATGAGTTTCACAAATGCAAAGAGATGAACAAGAAGAGAGGAGTAAGTGAAACCTAAGAAAACCTGTTCATTTGGATCATTTCATGTCAAGGCCTCTCATGTTAAGAGAACAGCTCACAGCAGCAGTGGTGGCCAAATTTTCAGTGTATACCCAGTTTTTAAATGGATGGTTGGATTAATAACTTGCTTCAGTGGTAATGTCGACATGAGAAATTTTTTATGTTGAAATGTATTGAATGACCAAATATATTAACTAAAACTCTCTCTGTGCAAGCAGCTCAGATAGATACTGTAATTGCATATCCATTTATTAAGGAGAATGGCTTAAATACAGGAGTTAGACCAGATGAACACTGAGCTCAAATTATAAATTTACCTCTATGGTTCCTACTAGGCTAGCAGAAAAAGCCCACAAGAAACAAAATAGAACATCGGTTGACCTGTAGGTTCCAGAGATGAAGTACATAGAACAGAATTTTAGTTTTATATTTATTTGAAGTATTTCTTTATTGTTCAGTAAGGTTGTTTAACACATGGCAATTTTTTTTAATTTGGCATTTTACATATTATATTTTAAAGTGTTTACGGTGAGAATGAATGTCTCTGAACTATGAATTTATCCTCTGAATAACAAGCCAGAGCCTGGAAAACATGTGAATGGCCAATAAAATTCAGTGTATGATGTTCTCATTTTTCAAATGCATGAAAAACTCTGGAATTATGGAAACTGAGAATCCTGAAAAGAATCAATAATTTGTTTCCTTAACTATAATTTTCTCTAGAAAGTTACTTTAACATTAATCCAAGGCTTTTGGAACTTCCAAATAAACAGCAAATATATGCATTGAATGTAACAAAAATACATCATTTTTCATTGTTTTGAAGAAATTTTCTTGAATTGCACTGTCTCAGGCTACAGTACACCTGATCAGGTTAGATTGGGATGGATTATAATATTGGAAGTAATCATTAAATCAAATCCTCGTCACAGATTAATAAACTAGACATGGAGTTGTCTTAGTGTAAGAGAAAAGTGTCAGAGAAAAGTAGTTTATCACATACTCAAACTTAGGAAATATCTTGTGAGTCCCTTTCACATGCAAGTCTTTGGTTTAAGTTCTATAGAGTACATAAAAATCAAAGGAAAATTTATGACCCTGAGGAACTCACAGTTTAATGTGAGGGATGCAAACAACTATTAGGAGAACCATACACTCTGTGACAGAGGCAGGAAACAAGAGGCTGCCAAGAGGCTGACCCTTTATAATGTTTGGAGATCTTGATATGAATATTTAGGGAAATCAGGAGAAAATTAGTCCAAATGTGGGGCAAACAGGGGCAAAACCTGCCTCTCCGGAACAAGGTCAGCTTTAAGAGACTAGACAAAAACATACAAAGAACACACTAGATGCAAGTGAGGGCAATATTAAAATGGAAGGGCGGATACAATGTCGTGTTTGTTGCAAGCCAGGTCATCAATAATACCTGGTCAGAGATTACACGGAGAAAAGAAAAAGAACTCATTCAATCCCCATTTTTTCACATCTTGCCAGAACCAAGTAGGAAAGACATATCCAGTCAACCAATGGTGTGCAAGTATCCCAAAGACCTAATGCTCTGAGGACAGAGGTGAGAATGGGAAAGATAAAAAGTAGGAAGGAGCTCTCCCCATTTGGAGGATCTGAGAGGGCTTCAAGAAAAGGTATTATCTTAACTGCAACTTAATTTAAAGTTTCAGATAAGTAATAATCTTGAAAAGAACATGTAAGTGCCCATAAAAATCAATTGTGTAGGAAATACATTTTGGACACAAGGGCAACTGCTACAGGCCAGCAAAGAGGTGAGACTACACCAGAGATTCATCGGTAGGGTCACTGAAAGTCAACGAAGCTGTGTGAGTTGCAGGATACCCAGAGCTGGCAGGTGCAGAGGTAGCCCCTGTGGTTGGGAGATTGAGCAAACGTGTGCATGTGTGGTTTCTCTCTGCCAAAGAAGAGATTTGCAGACATGGACAGAGTGAAGGATAGAAAAAATCTTCGGGTTAGTTCAAGTAAGACATATCATCATGAATTATTTTTTTATTGAAGTATAATTGCTTTACAATGTTGCTTTAGTTTCTGCTGTACAAAAACGTGAGTCTGCTATAGTATGTTCCCTCCCTCTTGGACCTCTCTCCAATCCTAAGATACATATGGCAACATACAGAGATGTATGAATATTTGTACATGTATTTCCTAGTTCTGTTTTCTGAGAGGTCCTTGAAATAGTGCCATCCCAATAGCAATGAACATGTCTAATACCCAGATCTTGGTTTCAGAATACCATCCACTATCAGAAGAAACTAGAGCCTCTTAGGGAAATGGTTGATTCCACAGCTGGGGTGAAGCAAACACAGAATGAACCTGGAACATCTTCTTCTGCCAAGTAGAAAAATGTAAAGAACATAGGAGTCAGCTTAGGAATCCAAATCTAAAACAATTTGTATCAAAATAAGTAAGAGTGATTGATTACTAACTCATCGAACAAAATATGACTTTGTAAGTTCATATAGTGGCGCTAGTGGTAAAGAACCTGCCTGCCAAAGCAGGAACTGTAAGAGATATGGGTTCAGTCCCTAGATTGGGAAGATCCTCTAGAGTAGGAAATGGCAACCTGCTCCAGTATTCTTGCCTGGGAAATCTCATGGACAGAGGAGGCTGGTGTGCTACAGCCCATGGGGTTGCAAAGAGTCAGACATGGCTGAGCATCCAAGCATAAACTAAACTAAAAAATAATAAAATAAAGTTCATATAATATGGGCTTCCTTGGTGGCTTAGATGGTAAAGAATCCACCTGCAATGCAGGAGACCCTGATTTGATCCCTGGGTTGGGAAGATCCCTTGGAAAAGGAAATGATAACCCACTCCAGTATTCTTGCCTGGAGAATTCCATAGACAGAGGAGCTTGATGGCCTTCTATCCATGGGGTCACAGATAAATAAACAAATGAACAAATAAAAAGAAAAAAACTCTTCCTTACAGTAAAATGACAACAAATAAAAGAAAACAGAATGATGAAAATGGAGTCTAACTCTACATATTAAGTTTTTCTCAGAAGTAGCTGCAGTAAACTCTAGTGGGGTCAAATTTTTGGAGAGACATTTTCTGTTTTCAACCCTGAGTTATTTTTCATCCATAATAAAAACACAACGTCGAGTATTGATATCTGCCTGCATGAAGCAGGAGAGTGCAGGAGGTAATGGAGAATGTTAGGTTAGTTAATATGATGGAGTATAACTGGTGATACTCATTCTGGAAACTCACTTTGAGAACCACTGGCCTAACCTAACATTTTCCCCAGAAATCAATTTCCTGGCTTTGTTGGTAACTTACAGAAAGTTCATGAGTTTTGGAATCTGACCAGATCCAGGCTCAAATCCTAACATTCTTCTAACTGTGTAAACCTAGCATGTTGAATTTAAATAATCTAATATTTTTACAAGACTTTTTGTTGTTGTTTAGTCACCAAGTCATGTCCAGCTCTATTGAGCCCTATGGACTGTAGCCCACCAGGTTCCTCTGTCCTTGGGATTTCCCAGGCAAGAATACTGGAGTGGATTGCCATTTTCTTCTCCAGGGGATCTTCCTGATCCAGGGATCAAGCTTGCATCTCATGCATTGGCAGGTGGGTTCATTACCATTGAGTCACCAGAATATAGTTATGTATCTGACTATATATATAGTTAGTTATATATATAGATATGTATATGACTGTTTTCCTGAAGGTTTGAATATATTATTATTATGGACTGGATGCTTGTGTCTCCTTAAATTTATCTGTTGAAATTCTAGCCCTCAGTGTGATGATGTTAGGAGGTGGGGCCTTTGAAAGGCAATAAGGATGGGGCCCTCAAAAGCAGGATCAGTGCCCTTGTTTTAAAAAAAATAAACACCAGAGAACTTGTATCCTCTATCTCTGCTTCTTCCCTGTGAGGATACAGTAAGTCTCAGGCTGGCCCCCAGAAGAGGGTTCTCACCAGAATTTGACATGCTGGCACCCTGATCTCATTCTTCAAACGTACAGAACTGTGAAGAATAAATGTCTGATATTTATAAGCCCCTCAGTCTATGGTACTTTATTATAGCAACCAAAACAAAGATAAGTGTCATTTGAATAAATGAACTGAAATGTTTCATTTGTCATAATTTTATCAAAATAGTATATTTTCTTATTTCAAGATTTTTTCAAGAGTAGAAAAATAATAAATCTCTGACTTATTCATTATACAAATCAAAGCCACAGGTGAAATATTTATTGAAGAGAAAGTCAATAATTTAAGTACAATGAACTGTGTGGAGCCTGTAAGGAGCAGGACTCTGGTGTATTCGGGTACCTTGGTAAAGCATATCAAATAGCATCCTCCTCAATTTTAAAAGCAGATGCACTGAAATCCAGTTTCAAACTATTTGGCCCAGAGCTGAGCTGTGGGTACTAAACATGCATCACAGCAGTGAGCCAGGTTTCCTGATAGCTTCCTGGGAAGGAATGTTTCATTTCAAGAACAGGTTTTTTTGTGAATCACAAGTCCAGCTAGAGGTTCCTGCCTGAAAAAGCAAGAGAGCCTGGAAATAATCAATTCAATCAAATAGCCAATCCTAATAAAAATTGTAGAATATTATGATGCATGCCTCAGTGCATCAGTTAGTCAGGATCCTCCAGAAAAACAACCTCTTTTATATTCAGATAGATAAATATGTATATATACAGATAATATACATATATCACATGTATATGTTACATATATGTAGAGACAGAGACAGATGGAAAAGCAAAGAGAGACAGAGATACAGAGAAAGACAGACTGATTTTAAGAACTTTACTCTCATGATTGTGGGGACTGTTAACTCGAAAATTCATAAGGAGACAAGTATCCTGGAAACTCAGGTAAGAGTTAAGAACTGACATTGTAGTTTTTAGTCTGAAATCTGTTAAGTAAGCTGGCAGGCTCGAAAGTCAGGCAAGAGTTCTATGTCACAATCTTGAGGCAGAATTTATTCTGTTCTAGAAAAATCTAATTTTCTGCTCTGAAGACCTGATTGGATGAGACCCAGTCACATTGGGCTTCCCAGGTGGTGCTAGTGGTAAAGAATCTGGCTGTCAGTGCAGCAGACACCAGAGATAATGGTTTGATCCCTAGGTTAGGAAGATTCCCTGGAGAGAGCAAAGGCAACCCACTTCAGTATTCTTGCCTGAAGAATCACATGGACAGAGGAGCCTGGAGGGCTACAGTCCGTGGGGTCACAGAAGAGTCTAACACAGCTAGGCATTTTACACTTCACTCCATTCATATTACCGATGACAATCTCCTTTCTTAAAATCAGTTTATGATTATAAATGTTAATCATATCTGCAAATACCTTCACAGTAACATCTAGACCAGTGTTTGACCAAACAACTGGCCACTATAGTCTAGTCAAGTTATCACACAAAATTAACTGTCACACTCAGTATCTTGTAAAAAAAATCTTTTAAATTCTCAACAAATTATTCTCAAGAAGAGTACATAAAAACTTGAAGATGGCCATTTAGAAAGTTATTCTTCAATGTTTGCACTTCAAAGCGATAAAAACATGCATTCATACAGGACTCTAAAATATATCCAAAATTATGCCAGAAGTTTATTCATTGTTGATAGGATCTATTCAGATACATATATAATGACTGGGGTTTAACTACCCTAACCCCTAACCATAGAAGACCAAAAGGAGGAAGGAGTTTTAAGAAAGAAGAAAAGAAAGCCTAGAAGAAGGTGAGGATTACTAAAAAGATGGCAAGAGAGGTTACAGAAAGAAAAGATAAAACAGACGTAAATAAATGAGAAGATTTTAATTAAAATCTATACAAACAATGACTCCAGGTTTATTTGAGAGTATGGGCCAGGATAGCATTACTAAGGAGAGTTAATCTGACATACAATATCATTGACAATTGGAGAGTATCCAGACTCACACAGTTTAAGAAGAAATACTAACCTCATAGGCTTTCCTGGTGGCTCAGATGGTGAAGAATCTGCCTGCAACATGGTAAGATCTGGGTTCGATCCCTGGGTTGGGAAGATCCCCTGGAGAAGGCAATGGCAACCCACTCCAGTACTCTTGACTGAAAAATCCCACGGACAGAGGAGCCTGGCGGGCTACAGTCCATGTGGTCGCAAAGAGTCGGACACGACTGAGTGACTAACTCTTCACTCCACTTCAACCTCATGGGCAATAATAGAAATAGCCTTCTTTTTTTTTTAATTGCAGGACATGGAACAATTTAAAAAATCTTACATGTAGAAAAAAAAGGAATTTAAACATAGCATGTAAATTCAGAGAACTTTCCAAAATGGACACAAACTCTTTGTATAGAAGACAGCAACACAAGTCTTTTTGCCTTGCAAATATCTTCCTCCTAGTCATTGTTCTTCCTCTAATCCCGTTTATGTCCTTTATATATGACATTCACTTAAAAGTTAGTGAGGATGGAAAGAAATCATGCAGTGAACATTGGAAGGGGAAAAGGTGGGAAGGTTCAGATTAATTCATCACAGATCAGCCACATTCTGTCATCAGCTTTATCATCTTTTACTCTTCCATACAGAAAAACATCTTTAGTATATTTTTCACAAATTGGGTTGGCTTAATCCCAGCAAAGCACTTTTTCCTTTGAGTGGGATAATGTATGTGAAATTTTAAGCTTTTCTAGAATAATTTAAATATTTTACTTGTGGAAGTGACTTTTCTACTGGGTTCATATAAAGTTTACTAGCAAAAAACTAAAAAAATAATAATAAATAATGTGCCTTAAGCTTACCCTTCAAATTTAAAAGCCAGAATCTAAAGTTTTAAAAAAAATTTCCTTATAAACTACTAATTATCCAAAGAAAAATTGCAACCAGAAGAGAAAAATAAGGTATCAGGCCTAAGCTGAAACATTGCTGAAGACCTCTGTAGTTTGTCTTCCCGATCTGGTAGTTATAGTATTGAGCACACACTTAATTCAGCCCTGCAGAAGTGAAAATAATGCATTTATAACTGTTCAATAAATGGTTTTCTTGTAATATTGGCATTGTAAATAATCAAGATAATACTGTCCTAGATAACAACATTGCTCAAAATACGTTCATCATCTGATGTACATCGTCTCATTTAATTTGTCCCTATAAAATAAGCTTGACAGGTAGATAATATTAATCTAATTTTATAAACAGGGAAACTTGATAAGAATTCTAGCAGGTATAAAGGTGAGACTAAGACTCCAACTTCTGACTCAAGAATATTTTTCCTCGCAGTACTTTACATGCCTTTGGTTTGGTTTATATCAAACTAATGTTATTGAAGACATTATTCTCAATATGATACTTCATATATGTGAAATCTAAAAAACGCAAATCATAAAAGCAGAGGATTACCAGAAATTAGAAGGTGGAGGAATGAGAGAGATGTGTAAAGGTGCATATTTGTAACTAATAGACAAATATGCCCTGAAGATCTGATACACAGTACAAGGATTATAGACAACATAAGTCAAAATTGCTCATCTGGGTCTGACTCTTTGCGATCCTCGGTCCATGGAATTCTCCAGGCCAGAATACCGGAGTGGGTAGCCTATCCCTTCTCCAGGGGATCTTCCCAACCCAGGAATCGAACCAGGGTTTCCTGCATTACAGGCAGATTCTTTACCAACTGAGCTATCAGGGAAGTCCTATAGACAACAAAACTGGATCATAAACTTTAAACTTGCTAAGAGACCAGATCTTAATTGTTCTCACCACCAGAAGAAATGATAATAATGTGACATGATAGAGATGTTGACTAATACACAGTGGCCATCATATTGCAAAATAAATGTATCAAATCATTAAGTTGCACACTTTAAATGTATACAACCTTGTATGTCAAATATATCTCAATAAAAAGTTCGTAATTAAAATTTAAAGATTAAAAAGGGCTTACTGTGCGCCATGTGCTCTAAATATATTAATTTACATAATTCTCATATCCATTCTATTAAGAAGATTGTATTTTAAGACTGAGCCCCCCCCCCCCCCAAAAAAAAAAAGACTGAGGCCCCACAACCACTCCACTTGCTAGCATCACGCCTCAGCTTTTGCTCTCAGCAAAGTTTCAGAGTCTGTGATTTTAACCACTACTCCCTATTGTACCAAAAACTTTCATCTGAGATCATGGTTACCTGATTAGGAGTAGAGACTCATTCTTAGAAAATCATTTCCTGAAAAAGCGTGGAATCAGTACAAATTGTAGCACAAGTAGGGAGATGTGAAGGAAAGGAAAACACAATTACTGACCACATTCTTGGGCTAGACCTGGCGTTTTATTCATTTGACTCATTCAGTCTGTAGCCACTATAAGTATTGTAAGCTATATAATCATCACAACTACTCCTTTGAATAGGTACGATCCCACTTGAAAAGCAGAAAACTGAGACCCAGAGTCCTTAAATAATTTGCCTGTTATCAGAGCCAGGATTGAAAACTAGTTAAATTCGACCCCAAAGTTATTGTATTCTTACTTTGGTGATTCTGCTGAGCAATCCATTTAATTCAGTTGAGTAAATGTAGATCTGATAGCAACTCGCAATCCCTGAGCCACAAATAAATCACAGACAGCTCTGATCATTGTCGCCAAGTAGGAGATAGGCCTCGAAGCACTTTGTAGCACTTTTGTGAATAGTCAGTTTCTACTGAGAAACTTTTTCCCTCAGTCTGGTCTACAGCATTAATGCAGTTCCCCCACCCAGTGCTTCTTAGTTCTTTCTCATTCAAAAGTTTATTTCCTTCGCAGTGTTATGATAGATGCCTTCATATCTTACACAGATGAAGTTGCACTTTTGTTTTTCCCTGTAACCTCCTCGAGGGCCTGAAACGCCAGCTCTAGCAGTAAGTAAAAGCACTTGAACAAAGAACAATGTCAGCAAGAAGCTTGAATAAAGAGACCTTCCCTGAGTTCTCCCCACAGCTACTGGTCACAGCCTATCTACGAAGTCTGAGGTCACTTGGTAGGAGAGGTTCTAATAAAATAGCTGCTCATTTCTCACCTAGTGTCTCTCCCCATACGTGATGAGATGCACTCAAAATAGCAATACAATCATGCAGCATTCATATTTGATGCTAGTACCTATCACTGAATAGGTATTCAATAAACATTTTCACTGAATGTAAAGTAATCCTGAAAGTTTCAAATTAGTATTACAGTGACTTCACCAGACTATTGATTTTTCTTGTTAAATTAATATTGATTCTTCTTGTAAAACTTATATTTATCATCAAGGAATCAAGGTGCATGTGAGAAGTAGGTTTTCAATTATTACACAAAGCAATTAAATACCCAAACCTGTGATAAATCAAGCCAACATGAGATTTTAATACGGAAATAAAAGTTTTTCCTGATTGCCAAAAGCATAGCATCTCTATGGGTAGTTCTCTATCTCATTTATAACATGCTGAATAAAATCTCTTATATAGCTTCCATGTATCAACACAGTTATTTTAGACACAGGAGTCATTCAATTTCCAATTCTTGTGCCATATTCAGTTGTTTATGCAAAGCTCTCAATGGAGAATTATCCAAGCTTCTCACTCATTCAACTTATTAAATCACCTAATGACTAAATAATATATTACATTGACAAGAAGAAAGAAAAAGTAAAACCCAGTATAAGAAACAAGTAGGTCTGCAAAACTATTTCTTCAGTAATACCTTCATGTGTTCTTTTTTATACCTCAACCCTGTATTTCCCTCCATCGCTACCAATAATAGAGGAGGCAACTACAAGAAAACAAAAGCCCCTAAACATATTAATGTTAAATCATAGCATGAAGTGAAGTGAAGTTGCTCAGTCATGTCCGACTCTTCGCGACCCCATGGACTAATGTAGCCCACGAGGCTCCTCCATCCATGGGATTCTCCAGGCAAGAATACTGGAGTGGGTTGCCATTTCCTTCTCCAGGGGATCTTCCCGACCCAGGGATGGAACCCAGGTCTCCCGCATTGCAAGCAGACTCTTTAACCTCTGAGCCACCAGGGAATCATAGCATACCTAACAACAAAAATATCTTTCTAACTCTAATAAGTGACAAGTTAAGGAAAATTCCTGATTTTCTGATGATCAGGTGACTGAAGTGAAGTGAAAGTTGCTCAGTCATGTCCGACTCTTTGTGACCCCATGGACTATACAGTCCATGGAATTCTCCAGGCCAGAATACTGGGGTGGGTCGCCTTTCCCTTCTCCAGGGCATCTTCCCAACCCAGGGATCAAACCCAGGTCCCCTGCATTGCAGGCAGATTCTTTACCAACTGAGCCACAAGGGAAGATTAGGTGATTAGCCCAACATGAACCAGTGTATATGCCAATTCTATGTGTGGTACAATAACAAGCATAGTTTGCCAAGTTTAGTCTTGAACTTTTCACTGAAGCAGTTACTATAAGATGATTTCATTTCTTAACATCAAATTTTCAGAAAATTGATTTACAGTGCAGAAAGCTGCTAAAAAAAGATAAATAAAAGTATTACATAAAAATAAAGGGGTAGCTATCTCTAAAGTTTTGAAGTTATAAGAATTGTTTAAAAAAATCTAAGTTGCTCTGAGAAAAGAAATTTTGTAACAGTCAAAAATTATAAATATACTAAAAATAACAACAATTCTTAGGATCAAATTCCCTTCAAACTACTTTGCTCATGGAGAAATATTTATTTGGGTAGACTAGGACTTGGCTCAGACAATAAAGAATCTGCCTGCAATGCAGGAGACCTGGGTTCATTCCCTGGGTCAGGAAGATCCCCTTGAGAAGGGCATGGCAACCCACCTGTTTTCTTGCCTGGGGAATCCTATGGACAGAGGAGCCTGGTGGGTTCAAGTCCACAGGGTCACAAAGAGTCCAACACAACTGGAATAACTTGGCACACAGCACATACGCTGAGCATGACATCAAGTTTTTAGTATAAGAAACTGAGTGGCTGGTGATGACTTTAACTGAAATTAACAAACACAAGGAGAGGAGCAGATTTAGCCATATTTGGGCTGCAGTTCTTGATGGAACCCACATGTGTTTTCCTGGGAGAGCTGAAGGTTAGATTTAGCATGTTGAAGGTTATGGTAGGAAGACTTCTAAGATGGCCCCCAATGATTGCTATGTGGTAGAATTCTCATACTTTCATAATTCCTTCCCCTAAAGAGTGAGTTGGATCTAGTGTTTCTGTCTCTCCAATATGACAAAAGTGATAGGATATTATTTCCATTATTAGTTTAGAAAAATACGACTTCCTCTTGGCTAGCAGTTTCCCTCTCTTGTTGGCTTTGACCAAACAAGTTACCATGTTGGAAAATCCACACAGAGCAAACTGAGGCAACTTCCAGCCAACAGCCAGTGAGGTACTGAGGGCTTCATTCAACATCCCTGAGTCCTGCCAGCAACCATCTCTATGAGCTTCAAAAGAGATCCTTACCCATTGAAGCCTTCAGGGGAGACCCCCCAACCCTAGATAATACCTTAATTATGTTCTTAAAAGAGACAATGAAGCAGAGGACCTAGTTAAACTACACCCAGATTTCTGACCTACAAAAATTATGAAGTAATTCATGTGTTATTTTAAGCCACTGAGTTTGGGGTAATTTGTTTCACAGTAAAACATGACTAATAACAGTGGTAGTTAAAATTATAGAAGCAAATGAGATTTAAATCAAATGAAGCTATCCCCAGGTCAATCTTTCAAGGAAATAAAGAACATTCTTGGGTTCCTATCTTTTCTTTAATTACCATTTCTGTTCACAGATTTTCAGTTCTTTAATGTGTCACTAGATCTCCTTGTCAAAAAGGGAAACAAATTTGGCAAATTTATTCCTAATAAAGTGTTATTTTTCTATAATGTGGTAATTTACACAGAGGAAATATTTGTATTTGAGGAGAGAAGACAAGGAGAAATTCTCTAACGCTGCTATACGGCACTGATATTTATGGGTAAGAATTTTACCCATCTACAACAGCCCCTATGTCTCTCTACAGGGACTGACTTTAAACATGCACTTTTATATGCCCATAGGAATGTTTAAATATACCTTTGTTTGATTCCAGGTTTAAGATTATGGTTCAAGATTCTCAAGGGTAAGCAAAGTTTAAGTTCATATCAAATCGAAACCATGAGTAAAACTTTTGTGTAAAGTACCTTTCACTTTCCAGAATGACTTGGTTGCTCAATGTTGACATTATACAAATCTTTATAGTGAGATCAACTGGCTTCTGCATGTTATCCTAAGGCACAATAGCATAAATGATCAGCAAATCCTTTTCTTTCTGATAAATTTTATTTGGCTGCCTGAATTGTTTAATTATGATTCGTAGTTAAAATGTAAGTATGTATTTTTATATTATGCATTTGGAGGGCAGACTTTCCTGGATTTTTTCTCTTTGGGAGTAAATCAAAACATATCTATTTGGGAGAATATAAACCCCAGAAAGGGGCCTGAATTGAAAATGTGAATGAAACTGTGGCTTCTGCACTGATGCTAAACTCTTTAGCAACACACACAAGAACTTATGGATGCATATAATACATATTTGATTATCTACTAAATGACTCTGTTGTATAAGGAAACTAAAAGAAAAATCCAAATTTTCTGAAAGGGTAAAAATTTCATGGATTAATAATTTCTCTACCAAAATACTCAAGAATTTGTCATTTATAAGAAATAAGAAAACAATTTTATTTCTCTATAAATAAGAAAGCAATTTTAGGTTGCAAAGTGTTTAGAATATTTGATAAATGCATCATTCACAGTATCCATGATTTTTCCACCAAAGAGACCCAGACACTCATGAGTATTACATCATTTATGCCTCTCTGAATGTACCTGTCAATGAAGCAAAAATATAACAGCTTTAAAAAAAAAAACAACTAGATTCCTAGTCACTGGACCATAGAGGCTGTGATTCATAATCTAGAGAGGGATCTAGACATGTGTTTAGAATACTTTTTATATGATTTATATGACTGCCAAGGTTGAAAGACCACAGGTTATTAGGATTTTTTAATGCAATTCTACTTCAGTAACTGAGGAGTCAGTTCTAGATCTAGATAGCAAACACCACAGGAAGTATGACCGAAATACATACATGCAGATACTCAAGAAGCTTCCCTATGGACCAATTCCATGACTTTTGAATCTTCTCAGCAAATCGTGGACCAATTAAAGCAGTCAGAGTGTGGAGAAAGAGTAAAGATGTCATGAGGAAAATATCGCTGGGGAAAAATCCCACTCACCCTAATGGAAGAATATCTTTCCCCTTACCTCAAACATTTCAAGGGGTGACATGTTTCAAGGGGTCCACTCTGAGAGCTTTGAAACATGTTCTCTGAGTTGAGCAACAAATCACACCTGAATCAGTTAAACAGATAGTGGCCTAGGTATAACTCCTACTGCCTATAGAGAATGTAGTGATAGAAAGTAGGTCTGATAACTACCGCCAGTCAGAATCAGGGAACTTCTGCTATGAGATTACTGGGATGCTGTCTCACAGGTAGTCAGGACAACAGATTTAGCCTGGGGGTTATCTGGGGTGCTACCCCGAGGTTTTATGGGACAAAGAGAACCCAGTCAAAATAGGCTGGATGCCCAGGACCTGAAGAAGGAATCCAAGTCTTCATGATCTCCCAGAAGAGAGATTAATGGTTCATCTGCTGGTGTGAGCAGAACTCAGGGGCCCCTCAAAGCTCGTGAAAGAAAACGCTGGACCCAAAGGGCACACAGTCAGCTAACAATGGTACAACTTCAAGTCAGATCTCTCCAAATCCCACACTTCGCTTTCTTTCTCCTACTCCCTCAGAACCTGCAGGATAAGAAACAGCAGGTAGCAATGGAGGGAGCTAACAAGTGGTGAGAGCAGCTGATGTGCTGGTTCAGGTGGAAGAAAGGAGGAGAAATCGAGCATGTCTCCTTCCCCGACACAGACTTCCGTACTGAGGCTGCAATCTGCAGGCGGAGACGACTCTGACGGCAAATCAAGCTTGTAGTCTTCACTAATGTCAGCCCAGACATCCTATTTACTAACTGGGGACTATGTTCTGAACATAAAGTTAATGGAAGGCCTGTTATAAAAGAATGATAGAAAAATCATGGTGCGTGCATCTACCACCTGCCAGTGCAGGTAGATGTGAGAGACATGGGTTCGTTCCCTGGGCCAAGAAGATCCTCTGGAGGAGGGCATGGCAGTCACTCCAGTGTTCTTGCCTGGAGAATCCCATGGACAAAGGAGCCTGCAGACTGCAGTCCATAGGGTTGCACAGAGTCAGACACAACCGAAGCAACTTAGCCCGCACACGTGAACGAATAACCTCACTGAAAACAGTCTGAATGGGCAGTAGGAGACAAAAATAAAGTTGCCTCTTAACTATGTCATATGATAGACTGATTTCTTAAGTTATATATATTAACTTGACAGTGAGTTGATTACAGGAGAATAGAGTACCATGAAATTCTTGGGATGTAGATGGCAAAGTATTCTGGATGACTTTATTTAAAAGACTGATGTCTGGACTTAAGACCAATTATGTAGCATTTTTATTTGCTATTCATTAAGACAAAATATTTATTTTCATATTCAGCTTCCTAGAAACCAAAAAAAACTCAAGGAAAACCTCAAATGTATAATCTTCATTATCAAAAGTGTGTGTCATACCATACCCTCATTACAAAGTTTTTCTAAAACTAGTATCTAAAAATAAATTATCATTAAATGTGGGTATACCGTAAGAGATGCCAAACAGAAACAAAAGAGAAACAAAGATTTCTAAAGCCCAGCTGCTTACCAAATCTCTGGCATCCAAACTTACATTGTACATGGTCTTTGGTCAGTCAGTCAGTCAGTTCAGTCGCTCAGTCATGTCCGACTCTTTGTGACCCCATGGATTGTCCTCAAAGAGGAGGAAAGGACAAACTTTTTTTTTCCCCTCTACTTTCCTTAGTCTTAGTCACATAAAACTCTTTTTTTTTCCTTTAAGCCCAGAACTGATGATTACACAACAAACAACTCAGTTTAAACTGTGTACTAGGGATTATATAACAACAATGTACTGTGCTTGAGGTCAGCTTCTCCTTCCTGAAAAGCTTCTGATTAATCCTGATATCTTAGAATCTAAATTATGGGAGTAGGTCTAGTAGGATCTTTCTATTGTTATATTCTAATCCTGTAATCCTAAAATGTAAATTGTGGGAGTGAGTCTGGTAAAATTTTCACAAACTTGAGACATTCTTTTGATTTATTGTAATAACTAATTAAAAAGGTATATAAGTCCCTTGCTAAAGACTAGCAGGTGGGCTAGTCTTCTGAGTATGTCTATGTCTGAAGAAGCTATGTCAGAAGCTTTCTCTGTCACTTTTCACTGTAATAAAACTTGTGCCACACAAGAGCCCTGAGTGGTCAAGCCTGGTCTCTGGTCCCAAAACTAAACCTTCTTTGGAGATTACAAATCCAACACCTTTCACCCTAAGCTATCACAACCCCATGGACTGCAGCACTCCAGGCCTCCCTGTCCATCACCAACTTCCAGAGCTTACTCAAACTCATCTCCATAGAGTCGGGGATGCCATCCAAACATCTCATCCCCTGTCGTCCCCTTTTCCTCCCACCTTCAATCTTTCCTAGCATCAGGGTCTTTTCTAATGAGTCAGCTCTTCACATCAGGTGACCAAAGTATTGGAGTTTCAGCTTCAGCTTCAGTCCTTCCAATGAATATTCAGGACCAATTTCCTATAGAATTGGCTGGTTTGATCTCCATGCAGTCCCAGGGACTCCCAAGAGTCTTATCCAATACCACAGTTCAAAAGCATCAACTCTTTGGTGCTTCACTTTCTTTATAGTCCAACTCTCACATCCATACATGACTACTGGAAAACCTGTAGCTTTGACTAGACAGAACTTTGTTGGCAAAGTAATGTCTCTGCTTTTTAATATGCTGTATAGGTTGGTCATAACTTTTTATCCAAGGAGCAAGCGTCTTTTATTTTCATGGCTGCAGTCACCATCTACAGTGATTTTAGAGTCCAAAAAATAAAGTTTGTCACTGTTTCCATTGTTTCCCCATCTATTTGCCATGAAGATGGGACTGGAGGCCATGATCTTAGTTTTTTTAATGTTAAGCTTTAAGCCAACTTTTTCACCCCTCTTTCACTTTCATCAAGAGGCTATTTAGTTCCTCTTCATTTTCTGCCATAAGGATGGTATCATCTGTGTTTCTGAGGCTATTGATATTTCTCCTGGCAATCTTGATTCCAGCTTGTGCTTCATCCAGCCTGGCATTTCACATGATGTACTCTGCATAGAAGTTAAATAAGCAAGATGACAATATACAGCCTTAATGTACTCCTTTTCCGATTTGGAACCAGTCTGTTGTTCCATGTCTGGTTCTAATTGTTGCTTCTTGACCTGCATACAGATTTCTCAGGAGGCAGGTCAGGTGGTCTGATATTCCCATCTCCTCAAGAATTTTCCAGTTTGTTGTGATCCACACAGTCAAAGGCTTTGGCATAGTCACTGAAGCAGAAGTAGATGTTTTTCTGGAACTCTCTTGTTTTTTCTATGATCCAACAGATGTTGGCAATTTGATCTCTAGCTCCTCTGCCTTTTCTAAATCCAGCTTGAACATCTGGAAGTTCTCAGTTCACAGACTGTTGAAGCCTGGCTTGGAGAATTTTGAGCATTACTTTGCTAGCATTTTCATCAATTTCTTACCCATCATGAAAAGAATGTTACCTTTCTTCTGCTACAGGGAGGAACATTTTTCACACAGGAATTTCATCTCCTGCTCTTAAGAAAAAGAAGGAAAATTTCTCCCTGCCCCAACACTAGCCACTGCTTGCAGCCAATAAGAAGCCACAATCTTGAATTCTTGTTCTTCTCCATTGAACCTTTGTTCAAAATAACCCGCCCTAATTTCCACCTAGTAAGCCTCTCTCCTTTGTTTCCTGGACTTGCCTATGATTCACCATCGCTTGCCTGAACCAAATTACAATTCTCTGCTATTTCTAAGTAAAACTATTTTGCTTGTAAAATCAATGGCTGTTTTATTTTTGAGATTAACATCAACATAGCATAACATTCACATGTTTCAGTGACTATCTTTTGGGGAATCATTTTTCATCCTACCACAACACATAAACAGCAAGAGATACATTACATAACATGCAGAATAAGACTTTTAATCCACCTGTATTCCTTTAGGTAATAAACTATCACTTGAATTTCAGAAATTTGCTGGATTTCAATAACACCTTCTTTAATGCAATTTACTCTTACATTGTAGCTACAGATACAATTTTTAATTCTCAGTAGTCAGAATGAAATAGATTTCTGGAAGCCAAAGATGTTGGTGGAATGGTCTATATAAGTAAGCATGGAACCATATTATTATAAAATTCTATTACTCACAAATGCCTCTACTAAGAGCAGTGCATACAGGAAGGAAATTTATTGCTCTTCCTTTAGGATAATAAAATCTGAAATAGCTCAATGTGGGACCTTAGCTCAGCATAGAATTTTATTGCTGGATAGGATCTCAACCCTTTATCCTTACTTTCAGATAAGAAAAGTGAGATTCAGGAGACCTGCTCACAGATCCCACAACTAGTGCAAGGCAGAATGAGATCCAAATTAATAGTTCTTCACTCCTCTTCCATGCTCTTCATTTTGAGCTGTGCAACTCTCTTCTTTGTTTGATCATTCACTGAAATAAAAACTAGTTTTAATCACCTTCTTGTTTAGCTTTTGAACCCTTATAATTAAAACACATTAATTGGTCTTTAGGCTTCACTGGTGGCTCAGAGGTAACGAATCCACCTGCAGTACAGGAGACGTCTAGAAGACACGGATTCGATCCCTGGGTCTAGAAGATCCCTTGGAGAAGAAAATGGGCAACCCACTCCAGTATTCTTGCCTGGAAAATCCCATGGACGAAGGAGCCTGGCGGGCTACAGTCCATGGGGTCACAGAGAGTCGGACATGATTTAGTGACTCAACAACACACAATTAGTGTTTAAGCCTGTATTTCTGGAGTTAGTAACATAAATGTTCTTACTAACCCCTTAACAGCAAAGCTCTAATCTGCAAAAGAGAGAATTCAAGATGACAGGGCTTATTGCTTAAATGCTATCAGAGTAATTTAAAGGAGTTGGTTCAATTTAAGATTTAATGTGCACAAAAGGAAACAGAACCTGCAAATGTCCTCAGTACGGATATATGGAGCAGCAGCAGTGAGCAGGGCGGAATTTGTAATATCTGGGGAGGTTCCCACCTACAAATTGAAGATGCAGAAATTTTCTCCCCCACACCAAACAAGTCAGTTTGTCGTGTACTAAAAAATCTCACTGGCTATAGATTTATTTTTTTTCCTCTTGAAGAGAGATCTGATAAAAGGGCAAAATGTCACTCTGATATCTTTTGTAAATCACCTGCTTTCAAGTTTACCAGGCAAGCTTAGCAAGGAGAGAGTTGATCATAATATAAGCTCTCCCTGTGTCTCGGTGATGCCAGGACACTACTTAAGAAATCCAACCTTTAAAAATCTGAACGAAGACAAAGGATTAATCTCAAAAATATACAAGCAACTCCTGAAGCTCAATTCCAGAAAAATAAACGACCCAATCAAAAAAATGGGCCAAAGAACTAAACAGACATTTCTCCAAAGAAGACATACAGATGGCTAACAAACACATGAAAAGATGCTCAACATCACTCATTATCAGAGAAATGCAAATCAAAACCACAATGAGGTACCATTACACGCCAGTCAGGATGGCTGCTATCCAAAAGTCTACAAGCAATAAATGCTGGAGAGGGTGTGGAGAAAAGGGAACCCTCTTACACTGTTGGTGGGAATGCAAACTAGTACAGCCACTATGGAAAACAGTGTGGAGATTTCTTAAAAAAATGGAAATAGAACTGCCATATGACCCAGCAATCCCACTGCTGGGCATACACACCGAGGAAACCAGATCTGAAAGAGACACGTGCACCCCAATGTTCATCACAGCACTGTTTATAATAGCCAGGACATGGAAGCAACCTAGATGCCCATCAGCAGATGAATGGATAAGGAAGCTGTGGTACATATACACCATGGAATATTACTCAGCCGTTAAAAAGAATTCATTTGAATCAGTTCTAATGAGATGGATGAAACTGGAGCCCATTATACAGAATGAAGTAAGCCAGAAAGATAAAGAACATTACAGTATACAAACACATATATATGGAATTTAGATAGATGGTAGCGATAACCCTATATGCAAAACAGAAAAAGAGACACAGAAGTACAGAACAGACTTTTGAACTCTGGGGGAGAACATGAGGGTGGGATGTTTTGAAAGAACAGCATGTATATTATCTATGGTGAAACAGACCACCAGCCCAGGTGGGATGCATGAGTCAAGTGCTCGGGCCTGGTGCACTGGGAGGACCCTGAGGAGTCGGGTGGAGAGGGAGGTGGGAGGGGGGATCGGGATGGGGAATACATGTGACTATATGGCTGATTCATGTCAATGTATGACAAAACCCACTGAAATGTTGTGAAGTGATTGGTCTCCAACTAATAAAATAATATTAAAAAAAAAAAATCTGAACGAGTAGGGGATTTTGAAATGATTTTGTTCTTGTAGTCACTCATAGCATAAAATGAGATGTTACAGTGGGGACCAAACATTTTCTCAGAATATAATACATCTTGTTTAGACAGAACTCCCTGCTATTATTTATTCATGCCAATATAAATTATTCTCTTCAAATGAACTCAAGTCACGTAAACTCTGGCTTCCAGGAATCAGAGCATGCTTTCTTTTGGAGAGATGTGAATTTCACCTTGTTCCTAGAAAACTGAAAAATCAAATAACAAACAAACCCAGTGTTTACAATCAATACCTAGTTCAGTAACTCCTTGAGATTATTTGACTTCAGTGTTGGTTGCAGTCTTGGGAGTACTAACAACTTGGAATCTTTTTTTATCTCTCAGCTCCAAAACCAAGATGAGCTAGGGTAGGGAGTTGCCTTTATTATGGGGATCTGAAGGGGTGCTCTGGCTTGTTTTATTTATTTTAAAGCCAAAAGCCAATTCAAGGATGATGAATAGCGTCAGTTTGACAGCATCAAAGACTGAAATTCTTCATTTCTTCCAAGGTTTAGCTGGGCAGTGACTGTAATTTCTTCTACAGTTTATACAGTGAATTGCTTTAACTCCTACCTGGATAAGCTGATTCTAAGAATGTGGTATCAAGATCATGATCTACTCTGACAATTCCTTTTCTCTTGATATCCCTTGTAAGTGTAAGGGTAGATGTATTGAAAGAGATTTTTACTTTTTAAAAGATTTTTTTTTCAGTTGGAACTGAATGAAGCCTTCTGATTGAATTTATTCAGGTCAACACAATGATTGAAGGCTAAAGTTGATCTGGACCTGACCCCAACTATGACTGATCTATGAGACCAATATGGGCCTCAGATTTACTGACCTGAATTTTGCCAGACTGAAAGGAAAGTCTCATGGAAAGCTGACACTTACACAGTTTACCTTTCAACTTTAACAAAAATTTACCCTGCTTTTTGGTTAATATAGAAGTGATATATAGGAATGGATATTCTTTTGTTACTGAGGGACATCCTTGGGCAAAGAAAGAAAAACACCTGTTCATCTAGTAATTACTACCCAGATAATAATAATGACTTCTTTAAATGAAATTCATTTTCTCTATGGCAATTTGCTTTTTACATATTTATTCCTGTAAGTAACTATCTTACAGCATTTAAACGTTTTTTATTGAAATAATTATAGAAACTCAATAAAAAGACAGGAGATACTATTTTATTATTTTTTATGCATTCTTTCCTTCAACTTTTTAAATATTATGTGTACTTTTTAAGAGAATGTTATTAGTAGAGGTTGAAGCTGGGTCTATATAAATAGAGGTCGAAAGGGCAGAACCATTATGATAATAAAATTTTGCTGAAGTAATGATGATAGTTAGATTTGTGGACCAACCACAATGTAACAGCTATTGCTAGAAACTTTTGGTTTAATAATGAAACTATAACTTGCTTTAAGGTGTTTATAATCCCCTCAGAAAAACAATAATAATACATTGAGAAAAGGTAACAATGTGAAACAAAATTTAAGTACTACCATCAAATATCATATGTTCTTATAAAAATTAGTCTCCTTTAGAGTGAACATTTTTATTACATCATTAAGTGGCATGAACTCCAAATATTGATGGAATAATTCAAACAAAAAATAAATATAATGAAATATGGGATATTTGAATTGTGAACTAGGATTTGGGAAAAAAAGCATTTTTTAAAAGTAAGATTGGGAGAGGACACTGCCAATTGAAAAATGCTATCAAATACATGGTATAAGCATCAATTACATTGGGATGGTGGAGCTTTTTCATTTCTGTGGGGGATGAAACAGTCATTGAAGTGATCTTAATGAGTATTGCTTCTTTCTTCACATGAAACTTTTAGGGAGTGAAAAACTGAGTGATTATTAGGATAATTTCAACACACCTTAAAAAAAAATAAAACAAATCATAGCAAAATTAAGTTGGAGGGTGAAAAAAGACAAAGCACTGTTTCTCCTCTTAAAGGAGGAGAATTTTGGAGTTAAGATTTGCTGCCCACAAGCTTATCAGGAGATTTTTTTTTAAATCTCTTTCTTGATTTAAAATGATAAAAGCTAAGTGAGGAATTTTCTTGAATTTATTAGACTTACGTAGCACTTTATAGTTTACAAGTATAATCACTTACGTTACTCATTTTATCCTTACTGGAGACAGAATAGCTCATTCAAATGTCATTACTTCCCAGCTGAATGCCTTTGATCTTTCCTTTTTCTATTCCTTTTGAAGTTTAGTTTTCTCCTCTGTTATATGAAAATAATAATAGTTATCAAATAGAGTTGTAAATATTTTAAACATGCAGTGCTGGGAAGAGAGTTGGAACTTAAGCATGAGTCCACTAAGCTGACTGCGCATTGCCACCATTTATAAGATAACATAATCCACAAAAAAATCAGGTAACTTGCCAAAGACTTCATAGATGGATGAGACAGACATAATAGTGTCTTCAAAACTACTATTCTGTGATTTTTCTACACAAATACAAGTATTTCACCTACGATCAGATTGACTAATGTGAGGGTCTCTAGATATATTTTTATTTACATTGAGTAGTATGTGCATCACTGTTATGCTTCTTAAAAGGTGTATGCATGGGGTGTATGCTGTGTGCTACTGTCTTTCAAAATCACAGATTAAAACTTGAAGTACCTTAAACATGGGGGCAGAGCAATATTTTGTACTAAAATAAGCAACTATATATAAACCATATATAATGAGGTAGGCTTTTTATATTTTAATAAAAAGCCAAAAAATTGGTTGTAGAAGTTTGTTTTAGATCATATTTTCTTCTGTGCTTGGTACTTCTGTAAAGAAGGTTTGATGAGCAATGAAATACCATGTTAAAGATCACAAAGATGTTTCTGTCCCCCCAGAAATCTACATTTCCCAGAATACAGACTAGAGATTGGCATGGTTTCTAATCCTCTCTGCATACTATAATTTCTATATATTCATCAGGTCTTTCCTATTTCTCCTTCTCTTCCATTTTAAAGGAAGGATTATTAAATATAGAATGGGAAAGGCAATCTGCAGAGGAAGACAAGCCTGACACTTTCTGAAATGTATTCTGTTTTCTAAAGGACATGGTTTTACTTGAGATAAAATTAAAATTCTTAACTATATTAACTGCTCTTATATCACATTTGACAGACATCTGGATAGTAAACTTTAAACTCAAACTTTTTACTGCTCTTTGTGATGCTGGGGCTGGAAGACTGGCAACAGTTCTGCTTTACCTGGTTGGATCTTTGTTGAACTGTGCCAACAGACAGCGCTAGAGGGAACTGGAAAACCAAGAAGAAAAGACTTACTGCTTCCTGTCCTGTCCCAGGGCCCCGAGCACACACCTTCTCCCTACCAGTGACAATTCTTCAGTAAGCACAGTTAACTCCAATTTGCAGTTTTTCCAGCTGTCCCATTGTCTTGCTTTAAATCATTGCTTTAGGCACTATTTCTTTCAAAATCATTTCCTAAGTGCCTTGGTTATTATCACAAACAAGACTGACAGATATTTAGCTTGTGTTTTTTCTTTTTTTTCCAACTAGATCTCTGTCAGAAATCTCAAGAGCAGTCATCCTATCTCTCGCCTCTCCTCCAAGAATTCCAGATGGGATGGGCAATCTCCTTTTGTGATTACTGAAGAGAGTATTCAAATAAGTAAAATGAAATTTGTCTCAACACTGTAAGCCACGAGGCTACAAGATTTTATTTCAAAACTTGTTTAAATGTGTCCATATAAAATATTACTGAATGAAGTAGTTAATTGGGCCTTATAATTTTAAACATTCTCTTGAGAGCTTCTATGATATTAGAAACTATTTTTTTTTCACTTTCCTCACAGATGCAACATAAAATACACCAGAAAACTAAACCAATGTACTCTCACATCTGTTTTTCCTACTTTATACATCAAAGGCTTTAATTTCTTTCCTCTTTTTTTTTCTGTTCTCTGTGTAATGTTATAAAAAGGCTTGTGAAACAAAATATTTTCAGTTTGCTACCCTTTCATAGGAAATGAATACTCACAAGTTAATTTTTTAAATGTTTTAAAGTCCTTATTTTGAAAATGTTTAATCTTCTATAAAAGTAGAAAGAATAATATAACGTATTCCCATATATTCATTATGATGGTTAATTTTACACACCAATTGATTGGACCACAGTGCCCAGATATTTGGCCCACCATATTCTAGATGTCTCTATGAAGGTGTCTGGGATAAGATTAACATTTGAATCAATAAACTTTGAGTAAAACAGATTGCCCTTTACAGTGTGAATGGTGATGGTGGTTTAGTCAGTAAGTCATGTCCAACTGTTGTGACTCCATGGACTGTAGCCCGCCAGGCTCCTCTGTCCCTGGGATTCTCCAGGCAAGAATACTGCAGTGGGTTGCCACTTCCTTCTCCAGGGGATCTTCCTGACCCAGGGATTGAACCCGGGTCTCCTGCATTGGAGGCAGATTCTTTACCTACTGAACTATGAGGAAAAGCCCTGCTGTGGATGGGCGTCGTCTAAGCAACTGAAGCCCTGAACAGCACAAAAGATAGGCCTCTTTCACGCAGGAGAAAATTCTGCCAGAGGACAGCATTAGATTGTATCATGTCTTCAACTTGCTGATCCACCCTACAGACTTTGGCCTTGCCAGCCTCTATAATTTATGAGTCAATTCCTTATAATAAATAAATAAATACACACATGCACACACTTACATCCTATTGGTTCTATTTCTCTAAAGAACCCTGAATAATACACGTATCATCTCCATTAACGTTGACAATTGCTATATTTACTTAATCTATTTTCATGTGTAATGCTGCTGCTGCTGCTGCTAAGTCGCTTCAGTCGTGTCCGACTCTGTGCGACCCCATAGCCGGCAGCCAACCAGGCTCCCCCGTCCCTGGGATTCTCCAGGCAAGAACACTGGAGTGGGTTGCCATTTCCTTCTCCAATGCATGAAAGTGAAAAGTGAAAGTGAAGTCGCTCAGCCATGTCCAGCTCCTAGCGACCCCATGGACTGCAGCCCACCAAGCTCCTCTGTCCATAGGATTTTCCAGGCAAGAGTACTGGAGTGGGGTGCCATTGCCTTTAAAGTAAATACAAGTACATGACATTTCACCCCTAAATAGATCATTACATTACTATGTATAATCCTGAAAGTAATATTTCCCTGCATAAGAAAATACTTTCATTATACTTAACAAACGATTATTCTTTATATCATTTAATAGTCACTTCATCTTAGAATTCTCCCAATGATCCAAAAATGTACTGTTCAAACAAGAAGCCAATTAAGAACCAACCATTATGTTGGAGTGTGATGACACATAATACTTTAGATGATGTTGTTTTCCTCATAATGCATAATAATGAAAAGCACACAATGTCTGCACCATCTGTGATGCTAACATTGAATTCCCTGCTTAAGGGATGATGGCCTTACCCCTCCTCTGTAAAATAACATCTTTTTCCCTTTGTGACAGATAATCTTTGTGATGACATTTTGGAATCCTGTAAATATCTGTAGCACTCTTTCATTAGTAATTTCATCATTCATTAATGATCCTTTCCTGAGTCAAATATTTTATTAGAAGTCCCCCCAAAAAAGTTAGCAGAATATCCAATGATAAATTATGTAGGAGTAAAATAGCAAGAGAATTCCAGAAAAACATCTACTTCTGCTTAAGTGACTACACTAAAATCTTTGACTCTGTAAATCACAACAAACTATGGAAAATTCGTTAAGATAAGGAAATACCAGGCCACCTTACCTACCTCCTGAGAAATCTGCATGCAGGTCTAGAAGCATCAGTTAGAACTGGACATGGAGCAACAGACTAGTTCCAAACTGGGGAAGGAGTACATCAAGGCTGCATATTGTCACCTGCCTTTTTAAGCTTCTATGCAGCATTGTTGCTATGGAAGTCACTCAGTCGTTTCTGACTTTCTGCGACCCCGTGGACTACACAGTCCATGGCATTCTCCAGGCCAGAATACTGGAATGGGGAGCCTTCCCCTTCTCTAGGGGATCTTCCCAGCCCAGGGATCGAACCCAGGTCTCCTGCATTGCAGGTGGATTCTTTACCAGCTGAGCTACAAGGGAAATCCATATGCAGAGTACATAAAGTGAAATGCCGGGCTGGATGAAGCACAAGCTGGAATCAAGAGTGCCAGGAGAAATATCAATAACCTCAGATATGCAGATGACACCACCCCTATATGGAAGAATGCAAAGAGGAACTAAAGAGCCTCTTGATGAAGTTCAGGAGAGTGAAAAAGGTGGCTTAAAACTCAACATTCAAAAAACTAAGATCATGATATTCACTCACATCACTTCATGGGGAAAAAAATGGGGAAACAATGGAAACAGTGAGAGACTTTGTTTTCTTGGGCTCCAAAATCACTGCAGATGGTGACTCAGCCATGAAACTAAAAGACGCTTGCTCCTTGGAAGAAAAGCTATGACCAACCTAGAGAGCATATTAAAAAGCAGAGACATTACTTTGCTGACAAAGGTCCATCAAGTCAAAACTATGGTTTTTCCAGTAGTCATATAAGGATGTGAGAGTTGGACCATAAAAAATGCTGTGCATTGAAGAATTGATGCTTTGAACTGTGGTGTTGGAGAAGACTCTGAGTCCCTTGGACTGCAAGAAGATCAAGCCAGTCCATCCTAAAGGAGATCAGTCCTGAATACTCATTGGAAGGACTGATGCTGAAGCTGAAGCTCCAGTACTCTGACCACCTGATGGGAAGAACTGGCTCATTAGAAAAGACCCTGATGCTGGGAAAGATTGAAGGCAGGAGAAGAAAGGGATGGCAGAGGATGAGATAGTTAGATGGCATCACTGACTCGATGGACATGAGTTTGAGCAAGGTTTGGGAGTTGGTGATGGACAGGGAGGCCTGGCATACTACAGTCCATGGGGTCGCAAAGAGTCAGCACGACTGAGCATCTGAACTGAACTGAACGGGAGAGCCAGTTCTGTTCTCCATCTCTTCCTAATCTGTTTAACTCTGAACATACTAGCATGGATCCTCAGATTGTCATGGCTGAAATCAATAAAATTTAAAAAAAAGATAATTACTCTGGATAGAAGACAGCCTACTTTAAGATCTGGTTTTTATAAGATGAGGGGACTTGAAGTATTAGCAAGAAATACTGATGTTCAGAATTCCCAACTTCTATGTCACTGTAAGAAAATTATTTTGTATATATTACATGAAATTTTCTGATAGAACCAAGAATTGATAATCAATAAATTATGCTTGGCAGTGCAAACCGAAGAGCTAATAGGTAACTTTTTCCCAGCTTTATTGAGAGGTAATTGACAAAGAATTGAATTATTTTTATAAAGACCTAATTAAATAATATTTAGTGTATATAACCTATTAACTTAACACAGTTTTATTTGTTGCCATGTATTTTTGTATGATCTGGAGAAAATTTAACTTTTTTATTCCCATCTGTTTCTCCTATCCACTTTGAGTCAAAGGTTTTGAAACTCTGAGCTTTGTCTCTTTGACATTAGATTTTCACCATTTAGCTACCACTGCGTACCTTCTGCATATATAAACTTACCTTCAACTTTACTAAGCCTGTCATGAAGGAACACCCACTGAGAATGAATGGAAAAGATATTAAACTTAAGGGATATGGGATTTAGAAATTAACATTTTGATAGGAGCAAGATGATTCTGAGACAATACTGGAAAAAAGCCAGCTCTGTCTAAGTTTTGGTCTGCTCTGGTAGATTGTGGAGGTTTAATTAAGATCCCAATAGACTTTTGAACTTGGAATACTTATTCAAACTCATTGAATCCCTTGAGGTTGACTTGTTGCTAATATTTTTCCATTTTAGAGTAAGATTTCTCACTGACACTAACCAACACCACCTCAATGTGGATAAGTGGATAGGAAGTTCAAGATCACTGAACTCTTGTAAAATGACTTATTTATTGTTTTACTTAATTCCTCAGACTTACTTCGGGGGCTTTTTCTACTATTATTATTAGATTTTTTTAAGGTCTATTTTCTATTCAGTGGCCCTGATCTTCCTAGGAAAATCCTGAACAACAGAGACAGCTGTTAATAGAATGAAGTCACTAATTAGTTTCATATTGGAAAAATAAATAGTGTAACAAGTAACTTACCTTATTGTTTATTTCTTAAGGGATAGTGTGGAAAATGTCCACTCATGACTTAATTGCAATAAAACAAATTGGATTCAGTTTGTATGCTTTGGTTGACAAATTTTTTAAGGGTAGAACTGTTCCAAATTAAAATAAGAATCTGTATTCATAAGCTTGGTTGTTATCTATCTATCTATTTATTTATCTTTTTAGTCCAAGAAAAATTTAGTGTTGAATAAATTATTCTCTGAAATCCAGATGGCATGCAACAGTCTGCTCCTTAAAGTACTCTAGCATTTTAGTCTGCATGTCATTCTATCATGCGAAATAAAATAATAAGGAGCACCTACTGAGAAATGATAGGTTTCTGTAGATTATAAATAAGTATTTCAGACACTGATATCAAATTGTTCTGTTTCAATAATGAAGTTTATTCATTTCATCTAATTTTTAAATAATACTTTGATTTCTTTAAATGTAGATCTCATTTTTTCATTGTATGATATTTCAGATTTTCTTTTTCCCATCTTCATCAAAGAACTGACTGGTCTGTTATGGACTGAATGTGTTCTTCTAAAACTCATCATAAGAAAACCATACCCCCAAAATGTGACGGTATTAGGAGGTGGGACCTTTGGAGGAATTAGCATTAGAGGAGGTCATAAGGGCAAACTCCTCCAGACCAGGATTAGAGCTTTTGTAAGAGTTATTGCTTCTCTATTCTCTGCCATGTAAGTGATAGTTGCTCAGTCATGCCCGACTCTTTGCAACCCCATGGACTGTAGCCTACCAGGCTCCTCTGTCCATTTTATTCTCCAGGCAAGAATACTGGCATGGTTGCCATTTCCTTCTCCACTCTGCCATGTGAGGATAACAACAGAATGACAGCCATCTACACTAGAAAATGGGTTTTCGCCAGACACTGGATCAGCAGGCACCTTGATTTTAGATTTTCCAGCCTCTCGAACTGTGAAAAATAAATGTATCCTACTTAAGTCACTCAATCCATGATCATTTGTTAGAGCAGCCAGAACCGACTAAAATTATTTAAGCTAAATAATTGCAAGTCACATACGAAAATAATATCTTTGAAAGATAATGCTGGTCAACTTCAGCATTTATGTTTTTACTTATTACTCAAAAGATCCAGTGTTCTGAAACTCACAAATTCATCTTCTGGACAAACTTAAAATTAATGCCCATCAGAATTATTATGTGGTTCAACACAACTTCGCTTTTCATTTTTGTCTGGCGCCAGTCAAAGTGAGGACAAACCCACAGCCAGTTCCTGTGGGGGCACAAAATAATAATTTGTGTTCCTCTATGACCACCACAGGCTAATTGGTGTCTAACCTGGGAAGTCCTCAAGAACACTTAACTATTTATGAGCGCCTTCCCTACATTATGTCACCTTAAACAGAAAAAAAAAAGTGAGGAAGACAGTGAGATCAGGGGAAGCAGTAAGGAAAGAGAGTGACTGAGGGAAAAAAGACAGTAGTTACAAAGGATTTACAGTGGATTTCAGATTTTCTTTGCAACGTTCTCTAACAAAGTTCTGGAATAAAGGATGATTGTAATATGATGTCAATTAATTAAAATAATGAATGCTTGAAATCAAATCAAAATAACAAATCTTTTATTAAATGTATTATTTTATTAAATATATTATTAAATTTTAACAAATATTTGAGATAGTAATTTCAAGTAGTTAAGTAATTTTAACACTCACTTGAAAAAAATGTGTCATATGTCTGCCTCAACTTGTAACATTTAGCTCTATAATAACTTAGGGGCTTTAATTTGCTTTCAAAATCTTTACCAAAGCAGTTTATTATACTTCTGTTTCTTACGTCCAGCCATCTTCCAGGTTAAAAATACGTTTTTTAAACGTTTGTGCTAAAGCTCTTACTTTTCTTTATAAGTAGGTAAAGTGAAAGTTAAAGTCGCTCAGTCGTGTCCCACTCCTTGCGACCCCATGGACTATACAGTCCATGGAATTCTCCAGGCCAGAATACTGGAGTGGGTAGCCTTTCCCTTCTCCAGGGCATATTCCCAACCCAGGGATCAAACCTG
This sequence comes from Muntiacus reevesi, assembly GCF_963930625.1. NCBI lineage: Eukaryota > Metazoa > Chordata > Mammalia > Artiodactyla > Cervidae > Muntiacus > Muntiacus reevesi. The sequence continues at coordinate 17,108,601 of NC_089269.1, read as the reverse complement.
GGTTTGATTCTTTACCAGCTGAGCCACAAGGGAAGCCCAAGAATACTGGAGTCGGTAGCTTATCCATTCTCCGGCGGATCTTCCCGATCCAAGAATCAAACCAGGGTCTCCTGCATTGCAGGCAGATTCCTTACCAACTGAGCTATGAGGGAAGCCCGTTTATAGGTAGGTACATAAGTAGGTACACTAGATTTAATATAAATGATATCCAATAAATCTGTAAATTGCTGAGCTATGTATAAATTCCCTCTGGCTTCTGTCCTTGTCCTTTTGGTGATTCTGAAGTAAAAAAAAAGTATTTATGATTGATTACTTGCTATGATAGAGTACTGCTACAGAAGATGTGATTAGTGGTAAACCAGAGAGAAGATTCCAATTTATACCCCTCAAAGTCTGTTAACTATATACAGTGTGGCAGAATGTATTTTTTTTTAAATGGCCACAGCAAAATTTCTGGTTACACAGCAATATTTTCATATTCTTGCCATTCCCCTATCAAGAAGCCTATTTTCCCTACTTGAAAGAGAGTGGTACTTTAAATCAAATGTAAAGAATCCACCTCCGTTGCAGGAGACCTGGGTTCAATCCCTGAGTCGGGAAAATCGCCTGGAGAAGGGAGTGGCTACCCACTTCAGTATTCTTGCCTGGAAAAGTCCATGGACAGAGGAACCTTGTGGCTACAGTCCGTGGGGTTGCAAGGACTTGGACACGACTGAACAACTCATGCTTTCTCACTTCTCCCACAAGTGATGCTATGTGACTTTGAGGCTAAGTTAGTTGTAAGTGGTTACATGGCTTCTGCTGGACTTTCTTGAGCCCTTGGGATGCTCATACTTGGAACCTACCTACCTGATGGAACGTGTAGGTATTCAGCCAACAGTTCCTGCTAAAATCCCAGATCCAGCATCAGTTGTTGGATGTGTGAGGAAAAGATTCCAGCCCCTAGCCTTCTAGCTGCCCTGTTAACACTGAGGCGGTATGGATGATGCTTTAATCCAATGGGACTAGCATCCTTATAAAAAGAGGAAGAGACACTAGAGGTGCACTCATGCACTCCCTCTGGTCTCTCTCTCTCCCCCTCACCACCCTCCATGAACACACAGAGGAAAAACTATGTGAAAACACAGGGAGAAGGTGGTCTTCTGCAAGCCAGGAAAACAGAGAACTCACCAGAAACCAACCCTGTGGGCACCTTAATCTTGGACTTCTAGCCTCTGGAACTGTGAGAAAATAAATTTCTGTGGTTTTAACCACTTAGTCTGGAGAGTTTTGTTATGGAAACCTGAGCAGACCAATACAGATTTTGGTATTCTGAGTAGGGCGTTACTGTTAAAAAAAAAAAACAAAAAACTAAAAATGTGACAGAAACATTGCCAGTTCCCATTAAAGAGGACAGAAAAAGTGGGACAGAACAAAGGAACACTGATGACTTTCAGGGATTCTAAAGGATGAGACAACAGAACTATCCATCTTTGAACAAGTGAAAGTAAAGTCGCTCAGTCGTGTACGACTCTTTGCGACCCCATGGACTGTAGCCTACCAGGCTTCTCCATCTATGGGATTCTCCAGGCAAGAATACTGGAGTGGGGTTGCCATTTCCTTCTCCAGGAGATCTTCCCAACCCAAGAACTGAACCCGGGTCTCCCACATTGTAGGCAGACGCTTTACCATCTGAGACACCAGGGAAGTCCCTTTGAACAAGTAGTGTTCTTCAAAGAAAGGGAAGGATGGTCAAGAGGGCAATTTGGAGACACTCAGGAATCACACTCCTACCACAGCCCCTGGGGGCCAGACTCTTTCCGCAGTGATTTCTGAGGGTAAGCCTGGCTCAACGTCTGTGGGTCAGGATGCTGCCTGCTAGTGCCAAGGGGCAAGACCACCCCGCAGAGCTGCAGAAGTGAGACTGCCACCTAGAAAGGTGCGGGTGACGCTGCTACCACTCCTGAGTCCAGACACAGAGCACTGAGCCAAAGAGGATTATTTTGAAGCTTTACCACCTGATGGAATTTTACTTGATTGGAGCCTGTCACCCATTTTTATTTCCAACTTCTCCCTTTCGGAATGGGACCATCTATCCTGTGCCTGTCCCACCTTGCTTGCATTTTGGAAGCATCTAAGTTGTCTAATCTCACAGGTTCACAGCTGGAGAGGAATCGTGAATCAGGAAATACCGTACCTCAGGTCTCACCTGCACTTGATTTACATGAAATTAGACAAGGCTTTCAACTTGGAATTGATGCTGGCATGGGTAAGATTTGTGGGGGCTGTTGGGATAGGTCAAGTATATGGCATACGAGAAAGACATGAATTTTGGGAATGAGAAAGCAGAATGTCATGAACTGAATTGCGTTCCTCCAAAATTCACATGTTGAGGCCCCAACCCCTCATTTGGAGATAGGGCCTCTAAGGAGACAGTTAAGATTAAATGTGATCCTAGAAAGAATGAAATTTTGCCATTTGCATCAACATGGGTCAACTTGAAAGGTATGGTGTTCGGTGAAATAAGTTAGAGAAAGACAAATATTATATGATATCACTTATATGTGGAATCTAAAAAAATAAAACAAACTCGTGAAATAACAACAACAAAAAAGAAACTGACTCACAATTGTAGAGAACAAGTATAGTGGTTACCAGTGGGGGTGTGGGAAGGGGAAGGGAAAAGACAGGCTTAATGGAGTGAGAGGTACAAATTATTTACTGTGTATAAAATAAACAAGCTACAAGGATATGTTATACAGCACAGGAAACACAGCCAATAGTTTATGAGAACTATGAATGGAGTATAATCTTTAAAACTTATAATTCACTATGTTGTATACCTAAAATTGATATAACATTGTAAATCAACTATACCTCAAGAAAAAAAGGGCAAAAAAAAAACAATGAGAGACCCTAATCCAGTATCCTTGCAAGGTGTTCTTATAAAAGGAAGACCAGGAGCGTGGCCCAGAGAGAGGCTACAGGAGGACACAGCAAGAAGCTGAGTGCTGAAACACCCTCCCTCCCACTTCCCTAAAGTACTTGTCAGAAGGCTATGGTCTTTGAAACGTGTTCTACCATACTGCAGTGGCAGAAAACATCAGGCTAAACCATTTTATTCCATCCCATAGTGAATTGTTCACTATTCTGCTTTTTTAAACATTTTCTTCCAAGCTTCTACTTTATAAAATGTTGATGGCTGTATCTTGAGAAAAAGAGATACTGCAAATAGGATTGAAATTATAAGTGTCTCTAGTGGGGATTAGAGCATAAGAAAAGGAAGGAAACATGCTGTTTTGAGTAACAGATGGAATTTGTTGACACTCAAACCCATCATTTTAACATTTGGGGTGAACTACCAAAGAAAGATATGCTGAAAATAGAAAAAAAAAAAAAGCACACTACTAAATAGTACAATATTAAGTCATTTCATACAACATTTATGTCTACAATGTGCAACAAATTATATCAAATTATTACAACCTCAAATTATAATTAAAATAAATGAGTTTATGCATTAGATATAAAATCTCCCTCTACTTGACTTGTATTTATGTTTGTCTATATTTATTTTCTTACTCTTCACATTGAAATTATGATACTTGAATTTTCTGTATTTATAAGATAAGAATAATTTAATTCTGTACCTCAGATTGGATTTATTTTTCTTCCTGATTGGGAAAATGGACTAATTCCCACAGATAATCCAGCATTATATATGATTTCATTATCTTTGTTTATTCAGATATTATTCAATTGTGAACTTGACGGTGACTATAAGACACAAGCTTGCAAAAAAAGAGCTTTTCATTTTGATATCAAGAAGTCATTAGGATTAACAAGTTAATGTTTATCAAACGACTCTGAACATTCATGTGTATGGCTCTGCATTAATACAAGGGATTATCTGGTAAGCCAAATTAACAGAAGTGAACAGCATGGCAAAACAGGAATCATCTGCTTTTAGGAATTAGGTAATTATATATAATTAATGGAAAGGAATAATAATTAGCGAATACATAATACTTACACAATAATCAGTTAACACTTTAAAAATAATTAACTTTGCTAATGACCATTTTCAACAAAATTAATGTAGTTTGCATGAGTAGCTCGTGACAACTAAAATACTAATAGGTCCTCATTACAGCACCGCCAGAGGGGGTGGAAAGAACACGGTGAGAGCAAGGCTTCTTGTTTTTCATTAGTATACTCCTTGCATTACTTTTGCTGAAACATAATAATTCTCTCCTTCAGAAAATTTAGTTTTGGCAGAATTTAAATGATAACGCATATGTGCATACATTTGTATTATATATATGCTACATATGTTTATATTTACAATTACTGTTATTTAAATGTATTAATTTCAGAGGAAGTAATTCTGTACTATTCTGTTTTCAAAACTTTTTATTTTTATAAATCGGGGTATTGCCGATTAAAAATGTTGTGATAGGTTCAGGGGAACATTGAAGGGACTCAGCCATACATATACAAGTATCCACTCTTCCCCTAACTCCCATCCCATCCAAGCTGCTACGTAACTTTGAGCAGAGTTCCATGCGCTATACAGCAGGTCTTGTTGGTTATCCATTTTAAATATAGCAATGTGTACATGTCCATCCCAAACTCCCTAACTATCGCTTCCCTCCAACCTTCCCCTGGCAATCATAAATTCATTCTCTAGATCTGTGGATCTCTTTCTGTTTTGTAAGTAAGTTCTCAGAGGAAGTAATTTTTAAACTATCTCAGTAATACTTTCTCTTTTCCTTCTCCTAATATTTGGTCACTTATCAGTTTGTTCATTTTTTCCCTTCTAGACCTACTTCAGTTTTTCCATTCCACTTGCTCCCATCACTACATGATATCCTGTAGGTATCTTACTTTGTTTTTAACTTCTACATTCTATCTTATACATCATCAGCAATCTTGTTTTTCCCCTAAAACACAGTTTACAACTAGGTCTCAACCAACTCAGAAAGTATCAGTGGTTTGCCATTGATTACAAGATAAAACCCCACACAGCAGCAAGACATTCAATGTGATCAAAGTCCAATCTAGCTTCCTTCTCAAATCTTACTTAACTCTTCTAATCCTGATTTTTACAGTTCTTGCAAGGATTAGGTGCAATCCTTTTCCTAAAGTTAGTAATTCAGACATTCAGTGTTAAGATGATGATCAAAACTCAAAGTACTCTAAGTTGCCAGCTATTGTAATGATCTTCCAAACTATCCTCAACTTTCTCTTTGAATCTTCAGAAAAATAATTAGTAGGTAGCACGAGAAAGAAATCTAAGTCCTGGTCAAGGAAACAGTAAGATAAACCTTCCTGCTATGACCTTACCTGTTTCTAAGCACATTTTGAATACTGCCAACTCTTTCTAGGAGAGTGAGTATATGCTGTAGCAATTTGTCTTCTTTTTCTTATCTTCAGGGCTTCCCTCATAGCTCAGTCAGTAAAGAATCTACCTGCAATGCAGGAGACTTGGGTTTGATTCCTGGGTTAGGAAGATCCCCTGGAGAAGGAAATGGCAACTCACTCCAGTATTCTTGCCTGGAGCATCCCATGGACAGAGGAGCCTGGCAGGCTAGAGTCCATGGGGTCGCAAGAGTCAGACACGACTGAGTGACTTTCATTACTTCTACTACTACTTCTCATCCTTGACTTTCGGGACATCTGCCTCGGGATCTTACCACCTGTCGGGGGTGGAGCACAGGTTTGCTTATCTTAGACTCTTACACACTGCTCTTGGCAGGACACCTCTCGAGAGTCTTCTGGAACAGGGCATTTGGCTAAACTGTAGGCGGGGGGAAAGATATGCAAGAGACCGAGTCCACAGCATCGTCTCAGATACTACTAAAGGGCATCACTGAAGTAAGAGGGAGGTCGCATTAGGAGATGGGTCTCCTGAGAAGATGAAAAAGACCCAAAGACGGAATGAATTAAACACGTGTGGTGTCAGGTACAGGGAGACCCTAGAAGTTATTCAGTCCTGATGTCTTATCTTGAAATGAGGTACAAAAGACAAGGAGTGACTAGTATGGGGCTCTACAGTAAGTCCATGAGTGTGATATAATTTCAAAATGAGCATTCTGGCTGCTAACTGGTCCAGTTTTTCTGCTAAGCCACAGTCTACATCGGGTGTCTCTAAAGTAGAGTGCAGGCCCCCAGGATGTGAATAAACCAAACCACTGTAGAGTGCGGAAAATGTTAGCATTTATAATTATATTTACTTTCTAAACTTAAAAAAATTAAAGAAGTAAGTAATATTAAGTTTGACAATAGTCCCCTCAGTAAAACAATATATGTGTCAGATGTTCATGTCACCTACAGTCTTCAGCTGACGAGGAATGAGTGGAACATCTAAAAGTAGGAGAAATGGGACAAAGGTTCTTTCATTTATGCTTTGTTTTCACTTTACTGATGTATGTGGTAGTCTACATTTGTACCAGAAAGTGGACTTTTAGATTATGATACTCAATTTTAACCAATAAGAGAACTTACAAATTGTACTATTCAGTTTCAACTAAATTAAACCTACATGAAGTGGACCAATGGCGAGGATTACATTATTGCTCATCCTAGTATAAGAACCTCACTGAACACACTCCAAAATAAAATCGATGAAAATCTGATCAGATGTGTTAATATATCAACATTAAAATATTAAAGTTATCAAAAAATGATTAAAATTATGAGCAACGTCCACATTCACTAACAAATAATCTCACCCTAAATGCATATTTTGCATAGACATATTGGTTAATGGATAATGGTGTGTATAAATATAATAAATGAGTGAATAAATACATAGCTGGGATAGCCAAAAACTGCTCGAGTTAAGGAGCCAGATATCAAATAATAATTGGCCAATAACTGGAGACAATCCAAATGTCTATCAGCAGAAGAATGGATAAGCAAATTGTGGTATATTTACACAATAGAATACTACCCCATAATAAAAAAAGAAAGAATTATGGATACAATCAACATTTGGAGCCAAATTTCTGAAATATTTTGCTGATAATATGAAGCTATATCAAAAGAAAAAAGAACATACCAAGTGATTTCATTTGTATGATGTTCAAGTTGAAATTTATGGTGATAGAGATTAGAACAGTTGCTAAGGGATGGGAAAGGAATAAAAAAGGATATGGGCGGGCTTTCTAAGATAATGAAAGTGCCCTATGTCTGGTTTTAATTGTTGGTTACACAGGTGCATATGCTGCATTAAAATTCATTAAATGCTACATATAATATCTGTCTGTTTCACTGTGTATAAAGTTTGTCTCAAAAAAATTCTAAAAACACACATTTAAAAGAATAACATCGGGTGGAACTCACACTTTTAACTAAGGCACCTATGTTCTAGCTCTTTTTATATGATACTGTAATTTTCATTCATATGTCCCCCTCTCCTCTTTATTGGGGGTGGATACTATGACTCATTTATTCCTAATTTATTCTACCACACACAGAACATCCCTTGGCACTGGCTCAAGACAGGTGTTGTTGAAACAAATAAATGAAAAGGCACTAAATTTTATTTACAAGTTGTTTAATGTCCTTTTAATTAGCCAGCAGTTCCCCCACAATAACTCCAGGAGGAAGCTTCTCATTGCTGCTAGAACAATAGTAAATAAATTTCTCCAAGTCCCTCAGGCATTTTGGACTTTAAATCAGCCAGCTTTGGGTCCCAAAGGGCATTTTACTATATTGGGACCTTACCTTGAGCCCAATTTCTCATTGATGTAAATGATGATAATAAGGCCCAACACAAAAGGCATCAAGGATTTTAAGTGATATGGAAAAGCACTAAAACACCATATGACACTGTAATAAACATGCCATAAATGTTTGCTTTATTCCCACATTCTATAAGCTATGTGACTACATTTCTCGTGCAGTCATCAAAATAATAGTTGTTTCTCTCAACCTTTAAATGCGTGCAGATGGCCAGAGAGGTTCACTAATTAACCTCTTGTTCCTGCATAATTTAGAGTTGCTGACTTACTTCTCCCTCAGTTCTGTTTTTAATTTGGTGTGACTGGGTAAGTGGAGGTGTAACACTCCACACCTTCTGTGACTTGGGTGTCAGAAACCCTCTTTTAAACCCACTGGACACTTCCTCCAGAGCAAACCAGAACTCTTTCAGGGTGTGACAACTGAATCGAACAGTTCCTGGTAGAATTCAGTTTTATGAGACCACTAAATTATCCAAGGAGCTTCTCCCCTTCCATGTATTGCTCTACTGCCCACCTCACCCCAAAATGTGGTGTGTCAGTTGTTTCCTGCTAACTGCCTCCCATTTTAAAAAGCAAAAACTGGTGGGAAGAAAGCCAGCAGTGTATACTTATTCTGCTTTCTATGAATAACTTATTCTTCAAAAAAATAGGCAGTGTCTTATTTGTAGCCATAAATCTGAACTCAAATCTTAGAAAAGGATTAGACTCTAGACTCACATGAGCCATCACTAGAAATTCACAAGTCTCTGTCTAACAAATCCTAGTTTCCATACTACAGTCATATCATACCAAACCTACAGATTGCAGAGATAATAGGCTCTGAAATTTTGACTTTCATGAAACAATATCTACCAACTCCTTTATATATGTAACACTTTCAAATTTAATGTGTGTGATTTCAAGGAAGAAAACTATGAAACTGGCAACTAGTCTCTTGATATGAGGATATTTAGATTTTAGTACTTTAACAAAGAATAATTTTTCCTGAATCCTTTCATTCCTACCACATTTTCTAATTAAAATAAGGAAATAACTAATTTAATAAAATCAGCTAATTTAAATGAGAAAAATGGCCTTTATCTAACAAAGTGGTACTTTTACTGGACATGATGGAGGGAGATGTGTATAACCTCAGATGACTGCCAAGCCTACAATGTCCTCCTAAGAAAAGTGGCCAGAACCAGTCCTTTCCTGTATATGATGCTTTCAAAGGTATATGGGGTGAAACTAATTTAGTTCTTTGGCAACACTGACTGAAGCAGTAATCAGTGTGCTAGTTAAAGACAACCAAGCTGGAGCAGGTTAAAAGTGAGGCCAACCATCTCTGAGGGGCTCCGTTCCGAAACTACACCTAATAGACTTCATTGTGAAACTAAACCCGATAGTTCCATTCTGAAACTACACCTGGAGCAGGTCAAAAGTGTGGCCAACCACCTCTGAAGGGCTCCTTTCTGAAACTATACCCAAATTGAAAGATGATAACCTAAGCCAGTCAAATCCTCATATATTCAGAAACATAAACGATAAATGAAAAAGTATCTCACATTCCTATTAGATCCTAGATGATACTGAGTTACGGTTTCAATTGTCCAAGAGGGGCAGTACATGTTAATCTTAGAGAAACTTTCAACCTACTATTTCTATATAAACTTAATAAGCTCCCTGTGCCAAGGTGACTCCTGTGTGCCTCTTTCTTGTGGTATTAAAGAATCTGACTGACAAAACAATACCAGTGCTGGGAATAATGTATTTGTTTTAATATGCATAACTGAATAATAAAATAAAATAAAGCCTTCATATTAACATCATAGACCATATTTCTTATGTGCAGCGTTCCTTACCATGGGGAACATGTTTAAAGGGAATACAATTTGAAGGAACAAAAGGAATTAATTTAGTGAAGCAATTGACTGTGAAAAATGTATAATTGAGAGAATAGTAATTGCAAATAAATAATTAGCATACTTCATTATACTAAATTCCCATTTTCCTTAGGGTGGCTCCAGGTAAAAAGTAGAGCTTTACTTTAAAATAAAAGTAGGGCAAATACCAAGAGTAAAATGAAAATTCTCCCCAGTTTAGAATAGGCACCAATTCCAATCATTACTGACTTTTCACCAACAAAAGCAGGTAACTGGAAGTAAGGTAAACACAAATGCTAATCAGCCAAAAATAAAGGAAAACACTAAGTTGCAGCCACACTTCCTAAATAAACTCTTAGAAAGCAGTGTAGACTAGTTTGGATCATATTAATATCTAAAGTGGGTAGCAACTAGATAAAAAGGGCTTTTTATTCTAGCATAGCTAATTATTATTTCTCCCATAATTTTGCTTTCTCAATGATGTAAGCCCTGAATGCAGTTTGCACAAATGTCTTGTACTTTTCTGTAATAAATGCTATCCTATTTATAATGCAAATCTAATTACATTTAGTCATGAAAAGATTAATATTTTGCTACTTATAATTGGTTTTAGCGATAAGTCTTGTTATCATTTACTCTCTGTTAAAGGCATGTGGCTTCATATATTCCAATGAAACTGTTTTCTAATGTTTCAGTCTTGTCTTCCTGAATTTAGCCTTTACTTTTTTTCAAAAATTTCAAGACATGGATGTGTTTTGCTGCTACATCCATTATATTCCACGTTATATATACCTGGCCTTGAAATGTTTTCTGATACTTCTTTCTCCCACTTTTCTTGCATGGTGACTCCAAACCAGACTCATTCTCCCTCTTTATGCCAATTTCCTTTCTAACTCCAATCACTGCCCAGTTTTGTCTTCCTTTCTGTTTGATCTTGTTCTAACTCTAAATAAGTTTCTAAAATACAGAAACTTGCGTATATATATGTCTGTTAATTTTTTAGTTGGAGGATTGCGCCAAAGTTATTAGAAGTGAGTTAAGTATTAGAAGTTATTAGAAGCAAGGTAGGTATTAGAAGGCAAGCACGAAAAATCTTGATTTCCAAAAAAGAATATCATATTTAAATAACAATCAGCTTTACTTGAGGTTAACAACATAAATTAAACTACTCAAAGGTGCCTACTTAGATTCTGGCCCACTATTAGATCACAACTTCTGGAAATTTGACCCATCTTTTCTCAAAATAGCAGAACAAAAGTAGCTTGGCTTGTGAGCGTAATTATTCTTCATCTACCCAGCACTAACCCAAGGGCAATTTAATTCAATCAGCCTCATCCAAACATTTACTGGTATTGTGTAAGTGACTGTCATCCATGACAGATTTTGTGAAAAACAGAACAATAATTTCAATATAAAGAGCATTTCTTCCTACACAAAAAAGGAGGCAAAGGAAGGCCTGAAACTTGACCTTAGATACTAAACATTCTAGTGATTGCAATTTTAAATTGAACTATCTTTTTATGAAGGAGTAGAGGTTTGATTTTTTTTTCTGCTCTATTTATATTTTATTACATTTTAAAAAATGAATTTATGCCATGTAGTATAAAAATGGAACACAGAAAGGATGAGAAAAGAGTAACTATCACTCCCCTCCCAGTTCCTTAATTACAGAACAGAATCTTATAGACAATGCAATTACTTTGAAATATTTCTGTTTTCAGTACTTTATGATTATCTAATTTTCTAAGAAATGAAAGTTACTGTAAATATGCATCCTGAAAGGTCCTATACTTCTTAGTAATGAGAGATACAGAGAAATACTTCAAAGTCTTTAAAATGCAATGGACCTATTAGTCATTTTGAAAGTCACTCAGTCGTTTCCAACTCTTTGTGACCCCATGGGCTATATAGTCCAAGGCATTCTCCAGGCCTGAATACTGGAGAGGGCAGCTGTTCCCTTCTCCAGGGGATCGTCCCAACCCAGGGATTGAACCCAGGTCTCCTGCATTGAAGGCGGATTCTTTACCAGCCGAGCCACCAGAAGCCCAAGAATACTGGTAGCCTATCCCTTCTCCAGTGGATCTTCTCAGCCCAGGATTCGAACTGGGGTCTCCTGCATTGCAGGTGGACTCTTTACCAGGTAAGCTACCAGTCCTTGTACTCCACACAAATCATCTAAGAGAGGCTGTCTTTTGAAAGTCTAAGTCCATGAAACAAAATAAGGTTAAACTTAAAGTTTTGTCTGTGAAATTCAGAGTTCAAGTTGCACTGGAATTTCATTACTCAAGTGCAACCTTTTTTCAATAACATCAGATGAGATTATTTGTTTGGTTCAGGAATTCAGGTTATGGTGATGAAAATTGGAGGGTCACTCCTGGGTCTGATAACATTAATATCTGTGATTGGATTGGTTGGTTTGCATTCATGATTTATGAAACAATCTCTAAGTCAATATTTCTAGAATTCATAGAACCTTAGAGTGGAAAAGGACTAGAGACATCACCTGCAAAGAATGGACTTAATGATGGAAATGGAATCTCATGATTTAACAGTTAGGAGAGAGAGAGAGAGCATGAAATCCATTTTCTCTGCCTCTTGGAGAAGTGTCTTACTCCACTAAAGCAAATACAAAGAAATAAATTTCTGTCCACTTGACAGTATCTTTCGGTTCCTAGAGCTTTTTTACACACTAACACTGATTTCCATATCTCTGGGTTCTTCTGAAGTGTTATTTTTCAATGCTTTTTGATGTAATTGCTATCTATCTAAGCAAAAGAATAATTTTAATTGACTCCTTTTGGCTTGCATCTCAGCAAAAAATGTGAAAATTCAGCCCTAAGCTATTCTTCCAAATAATAAATACTCTATTTTTATTTGAACCAAAATTACATTTTTTAAAGCATGTTCCAAAACACTAAAATGCTATGTGTAGCCAAAAGGAAATACTTTTTTCTGTTGATATAAGAGCTCTTATCTAAAAAGCAAAGGATTCAACTCTCAAGTCAACCACATTTTACAACAATCATTCTAATTGGTCTGAAAATAGGCTCTTATAATTTTATGCATAACTTTCCTTAACAAATTAATTGATTATTTATATAATGGCAAAAAATAATATGTATATGTATATATACACATACATATGTATGTGTGTGTATATATATATATACATATATATATATATCTCAGAAGAATATTTCAGTTACCAGGAATAATTCATTAAAATACAGCTGAGTGAAAAAATAGAGCCAACACATGAGAAAACTGAAGGAAACAGAACAAAATGAAATCTAAGATTCATGTAAAAGCTACATTTCCATACAGAAAAAAAGTGAATATAGACTTCACGAGCTGAAAATCATAAAACAAAGAAAATTTGACTAGAGCAGGAGGGAGAGACTAGCAGGAAACAAGCAAGAGACAACATAAAACAAATATTTTTGACTAATATTCTTACTTGTTTGTGATACAAACTCTGATTTTCCACTGCATGTCTGTTTGATTTTGTCATTTCCATATAGCAGTTAGAAATCAAACAAAGAAGGGAAAATGTATCAGAAAAGAAAAACCAACACAACCCTTCTCTTTAGCTAAATTTTAGGGGAGAAATTTCCAGGATTTGGAAATTGAGGGGAGAAACACATAAATGGAGTGGCAATAGGTTAAAAGAGGTCCAGTCAACCCTTTTGATCATCTTCAGTAATGACTATTATCAGTCATGGCTGGACCTGCAAAGCTTCCAGCCCTGCTAGGTAACCATCTGAGTATTGAACTAAATGACCCTCCATGATTCTCAAATACTGTAGCAGATCAATTGCATTTTAACATTTGCACAGCTGGTTGTTTGGTTAAATGTGGGCAATTCCCCAAGTCTTCATTTGATTTTGGAATGTATCTGTTCACTTAAAGCACCTTGTAATGTGCTGCCTTGAACAGTGTATTTGTACCAGGGGAATTCATTCAGCAAACCTGTGTTCCCACAAGCAAAATATCCCTCCTGGAGAGACGGTGGAAGGCATTCCAGCTTCATGGTCACAGCCCTAAATACACACTATCTTTTGGTGGTTATTTTTAAACAGAGACATTATTAAGATTAGCAAAAGAATCAAAAACCTAAAAAAAAGAAGGGTTCACATGGCCAGATGATTTATGATCCAACATGCAATTTATCAAATGTTGTCTGAATTTTCCTATCTGTAGTTAAAACCTAACTAAAAATCTGATTATAAAATACCAGAAAAATTGCCCACAGAGTCTAAAATAATAGAGGAGGATAAATTATGAAAATTGTTACTAATAAATATTCATTTATGGCATCTTATATATAGTCCATGGGGTCGCAAAGAGTCGGACACTGAGCAACTTTCACTTTCACTTTTCATACATATCAGAGAGCTCTTAAATCTTTTTATTTAAAAAAAAAAAGTATGTTATTTTTTCCTGTTTTATGGTGATTTCTCTCTACCATTCAGTGAGGAAAACAAAAGCAATGCACTTCCTTCCTCAGAAAGCAATGGAGGTAATCAATTTAATGGAGGTAATCAATTTAATCCTAGCTTCCCTTGTGGCTCAGCTGGTACAGAATCCATCTGCAATGGTGGGAGACCTGGGTTCGATTCCTAGGTTGGGAAGATCCTCTGGAGAAGGGAAAGGCCACCCACTCCAGTATTCTGGCCTGGAGAATTCCAGGAGGGGTCCCAAGAGTCGGACATGACTGAGCAACTTTCACTTTATTCCAAGCAGCCCTCCACAGAGCGTTTCTGCTGCTGTGATTTAACAGTGAGCCCCTTGGTCCCAATCTTCAAATTCTTTCCCCTAGAGCAAATTCTTCTTTCACAGTCATTTTAATTTCAGGAGAAACATACTTGGATGTTCAGTTTGTTCAATTGCTTCTTAAGGAAGAATTGCCTGTATGCCGTTTATACACAACCTCTGTAACTCTCCCTCTGTGAATGGGAGTGATTTCAAAAGTTATCTCAAAAAGTTTTGTGGGAAATAAAAGAACAGCTCATGTGAAGCATATAGTACAGCACCTGGCAGTTAGAATATATACCATGAATTCCCTGTCCTTCACTATTTCCTAGAGTTTGCTCAAATTCATGTCCATTAAGTTGGTGGTGCTAGAGTAATACCAAAGGCAAAAGACATTTTAATTCACTTTAATTCATTAAGTCATATCTGCTTCCAGCTCTAATTAGAAACTCAAAGAATGGAAGTTGAGTTGCTCTCCATTCCATTTTTTTTTTTTTTTCCTTTACAGAACATTCTACCTATTTCAAAGAGGGGCTACAGAAATATTACATTCATGAACATAGTGGAAATAAGTTAACACTATGACAGTGATGATATTTTTATTTGTTTATATCTTATGCAACCTAAAATAGCATCTATAAAGAAGTAAAGGACCTGTGGAGAGGGGAGGAGAGGGTGAGATGTATGGAAAGATTAGCATGGAAACTTAGAGTCAGTTCAGTTCAGTTCAGTCACTCAGCAATGTCCGTCTCATTGCAACCCCATGAACTGCAGCACGCCAGGCCTCCCTGCCCATCATCAACTCCCTGAGTTTACCTAAACTCATGTCCATTGGGTCAGTGATGCCATCCAACCATCTCATCCTCTGTCGTACACTTCTCCTCCTGCCCTCAATGTTTCCCAGCATCAGGATCTTTTCAAATCAGTCAGCTCTTCACATCACGTGGCCAAAGTATTGGAGTATCAGCTTCAACTTCAGTCCTTCCAATGAACACCCAGGACTCATCTCCCTTAGGATGGATTGGTTGGATGCTCTTGCAGTCCAAGGGACTCTCAAGAGTCTTCTCCAACACCACAGTTCAAAAGCATCAATTCTTCAGCGCTCAGCTTTCTTTATAGCCCAACTCTTACATCCGTACATGACCACTGGAAAAACCATAGCCTTGACTAGACGGACCTTTGTTGACAAAGTAATGTCTCTGCTAGTTAATATGCTGTCTAGGTTGGTCATAACTTTCCTGCCAAGGAGTAAGCGTCTTTTAATTTCATGGCTGCAGTCACCATCTGCAATGATTTTTGGAGCCCCAAAAAGCAAAATCAGTCACTGTTTCCACTGTTTCCCCATCTATTTCCCATGAAGTGGTGGGACCAGATGCCATGATCTTAGTTTTCTGAATGTTGAGCTTTAAGCCAACTTTTTCACTCTCCTCTTTCACTTTCATCAAGAGGCTTTTTAGTTCCTCTTCACTTTCTGCCATAAGGGTGGGGTCATCTGCATATCTGAGGTTATTGATGTTTCTCCCAGCAGTCTTGATTCCAACTAGTGCTTCATTCAGCCCAGCGTTTCTCATGATGTACTCTGCATATAAGTTAAATAAGCAGGGTGACAATATACAGCCTTGACATACTCCTTTTTCTATTTGGAACCAGTCTTGTTCCATATCCAGTTCTAACTGTTGCTTCCTGACCTGCATACAAGTTTGTCAAGATGCAGGTCAGGTGGTCTGGTATTCCCTTCTCTTTCAGAATTTTCCACAGTATTTTGTGATCCACACAGTCAAAGGCTTTGGCACGGTCAACAAGGCAGAAATACATGTTTTTCTGGAATTCTCTTGCTTTTTTGATGATCCAGCGGATGCTGGCAATTTGATCTCTGGTCCCTCTGTCTTTTCTAAAACCAGCTTGAACATCTGGAAGTTCATGGTCCATGTATTGATGAAGCCTGGCTTGGAGAATGTTGAGCACTACTTTACTAGCATGTGAGATGCGTGCAATTGTGCAGTAGTTCGAGCATTCTTTGGCATTGCCTTTCTTTGGGATTGGAATAAAAAGTGACCTTTTCCAGTCCTGTGGTCACTGCTGAGTTTTCCAAATTTGCTGGCATATTGAGTGCAGCACTTTCACAGCATCATCTTTTAGGATTTGAAATAGCTCAACTGGAATTCCATCACCTCCACTAGTTTTGTTCATAGTGATGCTTTCTAAGACCCACTTGACTTCACATTCCAGGACGTCTGGCTCTAGGTGAGTGATCACACCATCGTGATTATCTGGATTGGGAAGATCTTTTTTATACAGTTCTTCTGTGTATTCTTGCCACCTCTTCTTAATATCTTCTGCTTCTGTTAGGTCCATACCATTTCTGTCCTTTATTGAGCCCATCTTTGCATGAAATGTTCCCTTGGTATCTCTAATTTTCTTGAAGAGATCTCTAGTCTTTCCCATTTCACTGTTTTCCTCTATTTCTTTGCATTGATCATTGAGGAAGGCTTTCTTATCTCTGCTTGCTATTCTTTGGAACTCTGCATTCAGATGAGTATATCTTTCCTTTTCTCCTTTGCTTTTCACTTCTCTTCTTTTCATAGCTATTCATAAGGCCTCCTCAGACAGCCATTTTGCTCCTTTCCATTTCTTTTTCTTGGGGATGGTCTTGATCCCTGTCTCCTGTACAATGTCACAAACCTCCGTCCATAGTTCATCAGGCACTCTGTCTATCAGATCTAGTCCCTTAAATCTATTTCTCACTTCCATTGTATAGTCATAAAGGATTCGATTTAGGTCATACCTGAATGGTCTAGTGGTTTTCCCCACTTTCTTCAATTTAAGTCTGAATTTGGCAATAAGGAGTTCATGATCTGAGCCACAGTCAGCTCCCAGCCTTGTTTTTGCTGACTGTATAGAGCTTCTCCATCTTTGGCTGCAAAGAATATAATCAATCTGATTTCAGTGTTGGCCATCTGGTGATGTCCATATGTAAAATCATCTCTTGTGTTGTTGGAAGAGGGTGTTGCTATGACCAGTGCGTTCTCTTGGCAAAACTCTATTAGCCTTTGCTCTGCTTCATTCTGTACTCCAAGGCCAAATTTGCCTGTTAATCCAGCTTTTTCTTGACTTCCTACTTTTGCATTCCAGTCCTCTATATTGAAAAGGACATCTTTTTTGGGTGTTAGTTCTAAAAGGTCTTGTCGATCTTCATAGAAGCATTCAACTTCAGCTTCTTCAGCATTACTGGTGAGGACACAGACTTACATTACCATGTGTAAAATACATAGCCAACAGGAATTTGCTGAATGGCTCAGGAAACTCAAACAGGGGTTCTGTATAAACCTAGAGGCCTGGAATGGGAATGAAGATGGGAGTGAGGTTCAAAAGGGAGGGGATACATGTATACCTATGGCTGATTCATAATGAGGTTTGACAGAAAACAACAAAATTCTGTAAAGCAATTATTCTTCATTAAAAAAAATAAATAAATTTTTTAAAATGAAGTAATGGGAAATGATATCAAGAGTGAGTTTTAAGTGAAAAACTCTAAAGATTTGACAAAGCTATATCTAAAATATCTCCAAAAAACAATCTGACACAGAGAGAGATATGTGCATGCATGAGTTTTAGTATTTTTAGATGCTTCAGGATTCATTATTTATTTAAAAACTAAGTGAAAATGAGCATGTATATGGTTGCAGGAGTGCAAAATTAAAAAATAAAATCAACAAATTCTTCCCTAGAATTGTTCAGGTGTCAGCATTGCCATCTTTGCCTTTGTGGACAGAATTAACTTTTTCTTTTTCCAGTTGTTTCCTAGAAAGTTATTGAAATTAAAGTTTTGTTTCTTTTGTGAAGAAGTGAGGAAGGATCAGACTTCAGAAAAGCAGGAACCAACCCCAAGGGGTTAATGAGGATGGAAGAGATGGAAGGGAGACAGTGGCTAGGTGACTGGTACAGCTGGGATAGTTAATAGCAACCAAGGGCCACAATAAACAAATAAGCAGGAAATAGAGAGGCTCTACATTTTCCTGGCCTAGTAGCAGGAACCATCTGGACAGAGAGAATTTGGCTTAAAACTCTCATAAGGGAACTTGGGTGTTTTTTTTTTAACCACTCCAGCATAGTTAGGTCACTGAAGTAAACAGGCTGAACCTGCTTGTGCTATAACAGATTGAATTACTATCACAAAATATAAAATCTACAAAGGCTATGACTAACAGCACAATAATATAGGAAAACTTTTACAGCTAGAGAAAAATGGGTATAGTTTTAACAGTAAGCAAGGACACCAAAAAAAGGAGAGAAAAGAAGAAAAAAGTTATTGGTTTATAATATATATATATCTTCTGTTTTCCAGAGTCTGAAAAAGAAATCATAGGTTGTTTAATAGCATTTGAGTCAGCAGAAGTGGTGAGCGTGATCAAATCTGTTTGAAAACATCTCTTGGGCAGTCCTGGGTCAGGGAACTGCTAATGAGGATGGAAGTAAAGAAGAACCTGGAAAAACAGCCTGAAAGACTTTTCCTCCAACAAAAGGAATGGCTAGTCGTGATAGAAAGAATGACAACAGCCAAAGGATAGCTTTTCTTGACTTTTTCTTCTGTCTGTACATTTACAAATCTCCATCATCTCTGCCCCACTTCCTAGTGTTTACTATACCCAGACCAGACTCCACATCTTTTTTTTAACTTAGCATTCACTATACTGCTTTATGTCTCCCTTTCTTTGTATCTGTAGGATGCAACATTTCACTGTCGAGGAGACAAACAGGCTTATCATCAGGGGGTAAGGGAATTCTCCATCTACGAATCAACAAGGTTAATTAGCTCTCTCCTGACTTCTTTCTTTTTCAGATGCCGACTCTGTAAGGCTGACTCTTTCAAATATTGAATCTAGTCAACTTTGACTTCAGAAGTTAAACAAAAGAACTGATATTAAACTCAAGTCAGTCCCTGTATTTAGCTTGATTTTCATTTTTTATTTTTGAATGCCTATGAAAAAATGGATGTTAAAAAGTTGCTATGAAATACATTCACTATTGCTATCAGTTGGTAATTTAATGCTAAGGAATACCCTTTTAAGAGGTCTGCCCCCTTGGAGTTGAACTTAAACAGCCAAAAATGGCTGTTAGAGCCTGCTAGCCTATGTACAAAATAGCAAAATGTTTGCTGTTTATAAAAAGATGGGATGTAATGGGGTGGGGCAGGGGTAATTTCAAGTTATTAATTTAAAAATGAATTAGCAATTTTGTACCTGGTGACTTTGCGGTGCACTCACCTCTGATAGTGACTTGAATTTGGCATGTTAAAAGGGGTTAGTGATATTTCATTGCTACTAAAAATGGCAACTCCCTCTGTGTCCTGTTTTTTTCTTAAAACTCTCAGTGTACAAGTGGATATTTGGGTACAAGACCTTACTGTAACAAAGAGAAAAGGTGATATTTGAAGCATGTAAATTGGATATAAAGTTCTACTCTTAAAGAGTTGGTCAAAGAGTATGACTAAACATCTATATATGCAATCTATTAAAAGAACTTAATTTGGCTATAAAAAAAAATGGCTGCTAGTCTTGCATCCGAGTTGTGACCTTCATGTTCAACACTACATGGTGTAACTAAGAGGACCATACAACGCAGAATCTCTGTGCTACCATTTAGCAGCTCTGTACAACTAGGCAAGCTGCACAACCTCTGTTCCATTTTCTCATCCACAAAGTGGAGAAAATAAATAGTATGCACTTATAGTGTTGCCGGAGGACTTAGCATTTTAATGTGAGCAAAGTCCTAAGCATTGTGCCAGGCTCAAAGATCAGGCTCTTTTAAGACAAATTAGCTCTTGTTTTTTTTTCCAGGAACTGCTTTTGAAAAATTGTATGACTTTCCTCCATTTTAGGCAGACTCATTTGATTTGTACCCAGTTGTGAAATTATAAATATTTAGCTGTTCAGTTTAGTTCAGTTCAGTTGCTCAGTTGTGTCTGATTCTTTGTGACTCCATGGACTGCAGCACACCAGGCCTCCCTGTCATTTAGCTGTGAATAGTTCTAGTTCTCCTTTGTCATTATTTCCTGTCAAGTGCGTTATGTGTACACTATTCCCACCAAATAGAAGCAGAAACAATTTCTTGGTTTTTGCTTTTCTCTCCTCGGCAGCAATTATAATTTGCTTGAAACACAGTTTAAGTCATCAAATCTATTTCCCTAAGGTGTCACTGTATACCACCCATCTAAATATTTTTTTCTGCTGATTTATTTATTTGTTCTTTGAAATAAAAATAAAGACAGTCATATGACAAAAAATATAATTTACTTATCCAACAGTCTTACAAAAGGTATGTGCATTTAAAAAAAAAGGCATGTACATTGACCCTTTAATTACAGTGATGATTTTAAATATCATAGCAGCTTTAAACTAACACTAATTCCACAATCCTTAATTTGGATTTACACACAGAAGGAGAGTTTTATATTAAGCACAGGTTACATTTGAAGAAGGAAAAATTTAGCCATATGGCCAGACATCATAGAGTTATTCTTTCTTTCAATCATTAAATCAACAAATAGTTGGGATACTTAGAGGTGCCAAGCTCTGCTACGCACTGAGGATATGACAGTGAAAAAAATGTCTTGCCCTCATGGGGCTTAAATTGTGGAGTGGAAGATAGGAGATAAATAGTATATGTGATGTGCCAGATTATAATCAGTGCTGAGGACATAAAGTAGGAAGAGAAAAATTGAAATGTACAGATAGGAATTTTAATTTTTAAACGTTGACTTGAGTGACTCACTGGAAGGTAAATTTTGACCAAAAACCCTGAAAGCACAAAAGAGCTTCACTTTCCCAATATCTGAAGGAGCAGCATCTCAGGGAGATGGAGCAGCAAGTGTCAAGTCCTTGGATAAGCAGTATGCTTGACTGTTGAGGAAGAACAAGGAGAAGGATGGGTGGGCATGGAGAGAATAAAGGAATGAGAAGCAGAGGAAAATGACAGAGAAGTAATGGTAGCTTAGGCAGAAAAGGCCCTTTGTCTATGCTTTGAATCAGTAATAAAAACTGTCTAGAACATAGTTGGAAGTTTTACTACCCTATAAAGTATGTATCGCAGATTAAGATACCGTAAATAGAACATTTATTTCAAAGAAGGAATTAGGTTTTTGGCTAGTCACACCAAAGTTCCTTATTTGCATGCATATTATCTACAATGGGTCTTCTGTAGACATCATCCTTGATTTAATCTAAGGCTAAAAAATATATTGGATAAAATATGACCATTGAATCTTTTTTTTCTTACCTTCTATGCTAAATCATGATAGCTCAGTTGGTAAAGAATCCGCCTACAATGCGGGAGACCTGGGTTCAATCCCTAGGTTGGGAAGATGGCCTGGAGAAGGGAAGGGCTACCCACGTCAGTATTCTGGCCTGGGGAATTCCATGGACAGTCCATGGGGTTGCAAAGAGTCGGACACGACTGAGCGACTTTCACTTTCACATGCTAAATCACAGGATTAATCATTTCGTAATTTACCTTAAATTTAAAATAAGTGAGAGGTCAACAAAATCCATAAAAAATAAAGTAGGGGCCATAAAGCAATGGGTAAGGAGCTCTACTCAGTAAAAAGAATAGGTTATACCCTATGCCTAAGGAGTCTATAATGCTCAGTGAAGAAGATTCCTTGAGAAACTCCTTGAAGTCACTGTAAGGGAAAATCATTAACAGCAGAGCACTAACAGGTCTATAAAACGATCTAATTGCCTTACAAATTTAAGACAAAAAATGCTCAACTGAGGCATGAGAACTTTTCATGAAGTAAAAGTTTTAGGGCTGAAACACTGTTACAGAGTGGGGCACTGTTAGAAGATCAAACTCAACTGACATCAGTTAGGCAATGTGAAGAAGACGGTGTTAGACCCTCAGAGAGGAAGTGACATTACAACTTAATGGGGAAGACAGACATTCCTTCAAAAGTCACGTTGAAATTTAGAACCAAAGGGAAACCAAAGACTTTCAGGCTCATTTTTATAACTTCAAGTATAAATTTACTGAGATAAAATATATATATTTAACTAGACTATGTGAAACATATATAACTTCTTAATCTACTGTATTTATTCACTAATAAAATGTTTTTCCTTGATTTGTTTTTGGAATTGTTTAGCAATTTCTCCATTTTGTAGCCATTGTGAAATTTGCTCTTCCCATTCCTTATTGTTTTGTATCTCAAAAAATTAATGTCTATCCGTAGAGATACAATCATTTTGATTTGTGAATAATAATGCTGACCTCTCAATATTTTATATATATATATATAAAGTATATATTAAAGTGTGTGTGTATATATATGTATATACATGTGTGTGTATATATATGTATGTGTATACATATATATATACATACATACATACACATACAAGAAACCAGTTGGGAATTTTCTCTCCCCCTGCCTAGGAAGATAAAAATAGGATTAAAATAGGATGCAAATTGACTTCTATAAGTCTAACCCTTTCATTTCACATGGATAATAGAGTCATTCAATATGCAGAAGATACCTAAACATCATTACCTCAAATATTACATTTTTGATCCTGATCAGCACTTATCAGGATTACTTTTTACCTAAGCTATTCAACCCAAACCAGTTTAAGATTTATTGTGAGCCAAGCCTAATGAGAATTTAACAGTTCACTCAAACAAAATGGCAAACAAACTCTGGAGACCATCTATTCTTTTCATGTAGCTCCTTACATTTGATGCAAAGTTATGAATCCCTGGTAGCTCTGACAGTAAAGAATCTGTCTCCAATGCAGGAGACCCAGGTTCAATCCTTGGGCCAGAAAGATCCCCTGGAGTAAATAAACGGCTACCTCACTCCACTATTCTCGCCTGGGGAATTCTATGGACAGAGGAGCCTGGTGGGCTACAGTCCATGGGGTCGCAAAGAGTCAGACATGACTGAGCGACTAACACTTTCACTTCAAGTTATGATTCAATTAGTACATGTAATCCCAGTAAAACTAGACAGGATTTTTTTATGACTTAAAAAATTATGCCACACTTATTAGATATTTTAACTTGTCTTCAGGTAACTGCACGCACCACCATCAATAACAAAAATATGGAAAGTGAAAATCACTCAGTCTTGTCTGACTCTTTGCGACCCCATGGACTATACAGTCCATGGAATTCTCTAGGCCAGAATAGTGAATGAAGTGGGTAGTCTTTCCCTCCTGCAGGGGATCTTTCCAAGAGGCCATGAAAATGTCTGTCTAGGCTAATCTGCACTAGAATAGGAGTTTCCCTATAGTCACCTCCTGCCCAAACTTAATCCATTTGGGCCTTCTCTTTATGAAGTGTAAGAAATGAGGTTATTAAGTGACTTTCAAGTAGAGTAACCATTTTCTAAATTTTTAAAGAGAGTTTTATGGTTGCACTGGGTCTTCATTGCTCCACACAGGCTTTCTCTAGTTGCGCCAAGCGGGGGCTACTCTTCGTTGCAGTGCATGGGCTTCTCGTTTATCGCGGTGGCTTCTCTTGTTGAGGAGGATGGGGTCTAGGGCGGGGCAAGCTTCAGTAGTCATGGCACATGGGCCTAGCTGTTCCATCATATGTGTAATCTTCCCGGGCCAGGGATTAAATCTATTTCCCCTGCACTGGTAGGCAGATTCCCATTCACTGTACCACCAAGGAAGTTCATAAATTAACTCTAAAATCAGATCAATAGTTGTCTTATCTACCTATCTACATATCTATCTATTCTTAGAGATACAATAGTCTTAAATCAAGATCTTATTTCCCTGTCCAGGGACTGAACCTAGCTACCAGTCCACCAGAGGCTACAGGCTAGAGGCTAGAAGCAAAGTTCCCTGATTCTTACCCCATCTGAAACCAAGTATGTTTCAAGGAGGCAAAAACTGCAAAACAAGATACCAAATTTATTATCAGAGACACAGTACAAGATATGGGAGAGCACATAGAGAAACAGTTTATTAATTTAAGTCACAGGTAAGGCAGAGATACAGACCTAGGGAGGACTGCAGGTGTCCTGAGTAAGGAGTGCAATAAAGAGATGGCTTACATCACTTTTTATAGCACAGTCCTTCTTGGTCTTTGTCTACATGTGACCAACTAACTTGTTTCTTTCTTCTCATCTGACTGGTCCTAGGACCCTCCACAAGGTGTGTGAGCAATTTTTTTCTAAGATGATCCCAGCATAGAGGCTTATGGGTGCATGTCCAGACTTTATGGGGTGGTATCCCCTTCCCTTTTTGACCCCCCAAGAAGCTTTGCTGCATATATGCATATGGGGAAGTCTTCCTGGACCTCAGGAGGGAGTGCTTTATCTCTGTACTTTAGCAGAGCTCAGCTTTTGCCTCTAGCTTTGTTTGTCCTTGGAGTATCTGGGTAAGAACAAAGCTTGAGTTTTATTCTACTTGATGAACACCAAGTGTCCAGCCCAGGGGCCCATCGACCTTCTACCTCATATCCATCTATCTATATCTGTATATACACATACATGTATGTATACGATGAATTCTATTTCTATTATTCTAAGATTGTACTATAATCTAAATGTTTTATTTCTACACGCACTACCAATGTAACTTCTTTGTACAAAACTTCCTCTCACTACCAAAGCCACAATTAATCATCTGTTTTTTGTAGCATAACTCATTCCATGCTCTTAAAATGATCTCTCATAACATTTCTGATTACATCTAACATCTTTTTTTTCCCCTACCATTTGAGTTCATATTGACCTATCTCCAGCTTTCTATGCCAAACTCTTTTCTTCCACACTTTGCTCCATAAGCTCTTCCCAGCAGCCCACTGTATCAGTGTTATTCCTTCCTTCCTGAAACTTTCCATCGTTAACAGAAATAAGCTGACACCCCCTTCTCCTCAACTACAGTTGAGTAAAATCCACATGATTTCCTTTCTACCTTCCCCACAGATTTATACACATCAATTTTAAGTGCTTTTCTAATTAACTTTGTTTTAAAAAGAGCTAAGACTTGCACATCTTACATATGTCAACTTATTTAATCTTCACAACTATTACTTGAGTTAAGTACATTATTAGTCCCATTTTACAGGGAAAGAAAATGAGGCACACAGAAGAGAGTTACCAAATGTCATATGCTAGTAAGTTGAAGAGCTGGGATTTAAACAGAAGCATTATGACTCTTAACCATGACAGTAATCTGCTCCTTTGTGTACAGTATTTATCCTTTATTCATATTTTTTAAGCTTATACATCTCTGGTGTCTGTTCCATTATACTAAAAACTCTTGTTACGAGAACAATGAAGTTTAATTCAAACTATATTTGAATTTTTTTAACTTTCATTAATCTTTAGGAGTCAATACATTCAGGACACTAACTTGGACAGGGCTGCAAAAAAATGCTAATACACGAGGGAAAAAAGACAAGGAAGAGATGTGAGAAATATGATGAAGCTGTATAAATAATATATCTGCTGGGATTTTTTTTAGGAAATCCATCATCTCCTTTCAAAGTTTTCTGCTGCCTCAAACCATTGCTGAAAGATTACATTAATATTCTAGTCCTTTCAGATGGATTACTTGCTTTATCAGAGGTATTTGTTGAGGGGTTGTGGGTTGGACTAAAATATATCTCAAATGTTAAAATCATGTTGCTGTTTACAGTATATTCTTTATATATATCTTAAATGCATTATTTTACTAAATTATATCTCCCATGACCTCTTCCTTTTTCCTGACTTAGAGTAAGTAAAATGACAAGATGGGAGAATGAATTTCTTAGGAAAACATTAATTTTTGGAAAGCTAAACAGTTTTTCATGATATACACCCCATCTTCCCCTTCCTAAGAACTAAGTTACTTTCTTAATCGATGAGAAGGTTTAGGCTATCATTGCAGCAACATCATTTTGTGTGTCAGTTTCTACTAAATAGTAATCAAGAAAAAGAAATGAGGAAGGTTTGAGGGCCAATGTCCATTCCCACAAGTGGGAAGCGATGTACACTTCTATCTTTACCATGCCCTACTTTTTATGGAAAGATATGCATGGGTAAATAAACACAAATTAAAAACTAAAGCTCTCTCTCTCTGTCACACACACACACACACACACACAATAATAAATATAAAATAATCATTTTATTAATGGATTAATGTATAAAGTCTATTCCTTTTATAAATTTTAAGTTAAGTAACTAATAGTAAATAAGCAGGTTGTCTCTTATCTGGTATTAATCATTTGTATTTCAGAGGAAATATGTTAGGTTTAATAAAATAATTGCAGCTAAATTAATTGTCAAAGTGAATTTACTTTATATACGTTGTACTCCTTTAGAGTCCTATTATTTGGGGTGACATTTTATACTTCTTATGTTGTTTTTATATTTTGTACTCTCCACTAAGCGTACAATAAAACAATAACTTAAAAGGCTTTTACTGGTCAGCAAATAGCAGCAGATGAAGTTAAGAGCTTTATTAAGGAAAAGATGCTATTGATGCCATTCTTTATTTTGCAACCAGTAATTTTACAATTAACAGGAAATAGGCCAGTTATTTCTCTGGTATAGGCTTTTTCATAGGGATTCTTGTGATGTGATTGCCAAGAATAGATTTTTACATCTGCTTAATGGTCACTGAAGGGTTGATATATTTTCAAAGTAAACCAATCAATTACTTTCAATTTCAGAAGCTCTCTAATATAGTAAAAACAGAAGAAGTAAAAGGAAGTCTTCTAAACTCCCTAAAGAATGTTGCAAAATGTAAGTTTTATACCTGCAACATTAATAAGAACAAAATGTATCTCTAAACTGAGAAAAATAGTCATTATTCTCTCTGAGTTTGTGACCAAATCACTAGATATGATATATGTACAAGCTTTCTGTCTGTGAGTTTTCTTTTCACAAAAAGGGAATTACCCAGCACATTTTTACCACCCAGCAACACAGATAGCCTGCAATTATATTTAAGACAAATCCATATTGTGGAATCAAACAATCACTGCTTTATTAAAAGACTCAAGTAACACAAAGATCGTGTTAACTCACAAAATCAATCAGATTCATGTTTGAAGTCCACAAAGAAGTCACTGTAGCTATTCTTCAAGCTATTCCTTTGATTTTTTTTTTTTTTTTTTTTTTTTTTTTTTTTTGCTTCCTTCCCCAAAATCAGGCCCCGATCCTGGCAAGTTGAATTACAAACGTGTAGGTAGAGACATCTGTAAATGATACTGTAGCCAATGATCATGGTTAGATCCCAAATTTAGCTAGGTGCAAAAAGATAAAAAGCAAGAGAGTTCCAGAAAAACATCTATTTCTGCTTTATTGACTATGCCAAAGCCTTTGACTGTGGGGATCACAACAAACTGGAAAATTCTGAAAGAGATGGGAGTACCAGTCCACCTGATCAGCCTCTTGAGAAACCTGCAGGCAGGTCAGGAAGCAACAGTTAGAACTGGACATGGAACAACAGACTGGTTCCAAATAAGAAAAGGAGTACATCAAAGCTGTATATTGTCACCCTGTTTATTTAACTTATATGCAGAGTACATCATGAGAAATGCTGGGCTGGACGAAGCACAAGATGGAATCAAGATTGCTGGGAGAAACATCAATAACCTCAGATATGCATATGACACCACCCTTATGTCAGAAAGTGAAGAAGAACGAAAGAGCCTCTTGATGAAAGTGAAAGAGGAGAGTGAAAAAGTTGGCTTAAAGCTCAACATTCAGAAAACTAAGATCATGGCATCTGGTCCCATCACTTCATGGCAAATAGATGGGGAAACAGTGGCTAACTTTATTTTGGAGGGCTCCAAAATCACTGCAGATGGTGACTGCAGCCATGAAATTAAAATACGCATACTCTTTGGAAGTAAAATTATGACCAACCTAGACAGCATATTAAAAAGCAGAGATATTACTTTGTCAACAAAGGTCTGTCTAGTCAAGGCTATGGTTTTTCCAGTAGTCATGTATGGATGTGAGAGTTGGACTATAAAGAAAGCTGAGTGCCAAAGAATTGATGCTTTTGAACTGCGGTGTTAGAGAAGACTCTTGAGAGTCCCTTGGATTGCAAGGACATGCAACCAGTCCATCCTAAGGGAGATGAGTCCTGGGTGTTCATTGGAAGGACTGATGTTGAAGCTGAAACGCTAATACTTTGGCCACCTGATGCAAAGAGCTGAATCCTGGTGCCGGGGAAGATTGAGGGCAGGAGGAGAACGGGACGACAGAGGATGAGCTGGTTGGATGGCATCACCAACTCAATGAACATGGGTTTTGGTAGACTCCAGGAGTTTCTGATCGACAGGGAGGCCTGGGATGCTGCGGTTCATGGGTCACAAAGAGTCGGATATGACTGAGCAACTGAACTGAACTGTTCTCATCTGTAGCTGAATTCAATATAACAAAGAAATAATCTTTCTTCTCCAAATTTCTGTATTATTATAAAGCATCATGGAAAAAGTTCAGATTAACCAGACGGTGGTAATAGAAGTTGAATGGTTCAAAGTCAATGAGTTTGGCCATAAGTGACAAAGATTTCAGAATATTTAGTGACTCAGTAGGAACAGCTTTCTAAATAAAACTTTGAGATGCTTATAAAAAATAGACACAGGATTCACTCTAGATACAATTATGATGCTGACTCTTCCCAGCAACTCTGCTATTATAAACCCTCTAAGGTTGTCCTATTTTCTTCATCAAAACATGTGTCCTATGTTCTGATTCCAAAGGTTCCTAATCTCAGCTGTAACTGTAGTAAAAAAAAAAAAATTAAAGTGTTAATATGCCATGAAGTGAAGAGATCATTTGCTGACAATGATTGATTTTTACGTGGTTTAATAAGCCAAACTCCTGTCATAGCTTCTCTCATAGCTCAGTTGGTAAAGAATCCACCTGCAATGCAGGAGACCCCAGTTCGACTGCTGGGTCGGGAAGATCCCCTGGAGAAGGGATAGGCTGCCCACTTCAGTATTCTTGGGCTTTCCTTGTGGCTCAGCTGGTAAAGAATCCACCTGCAATGTAGGAGACCTGGGTTCGATTCTTGGGTTTGGTAAGATCCCCTGGAGAAGGGAAAGGCTCTCCGCTCCAGTATTCTGGCCTGGAGAACCCATGGATGGGGTCCCAAAGAGTTGGACACGACTAAGCAACTTTCACTCACTCACTACCTCAAACCAAACTCCTACCAACATTATTTTTCCAAACAGCTGTAAATGCACAGCAGAAGTAAGCATATGAAGAAACTGATTTTTCCCACTGGGGTCTATTGCAAGATTAGAATTAGCGGAAAAGCTTTTTGAGAACCTATGCTGTGTCACAGGGCACAGAGGGTACAGTGATGGGACTGTTCCAGATAATTCAAATAAAAACCCTTCCCTCAGTGGTTCTCAATCCTAATCGTGTATTATATCGCCTTGTGAGCTTTTATTATAAACAAGTGCCAGGGCTCTTCCCTAATCCAATTTAGAAAGAACGTCTATGATGGCTAGGGAATCAGTGTTTTAACAGTTCCCCGGGTGATTCTAATATGCAGCCAAGGTTGAGAACCACTGCCTTATATTAAGAAGAAATTGGAAACCATGAAGTCACCGAGTTTGCAAGGAAAACTGACTACACTATTTACCATAAAATACATAAAACCTTATGGTTTCAGTTTTACTGTGTATAGTTACAAAATTTATATTTACAGTTGACTGAAGTTAGACACAGCCTAGTGTGGGAGGAAGTTTGGGGGGAAAACAAAGATCTTGAGTATACCTTCTAGTTTCTTATTCTCTCAGCTTTATAATTTTCATTCATTGAAAAATTCTTACTCATTGAAAAGTATCACTATGACAACACCAGGTTCTTAGACATAATAAGTTATCAAATAAAATAATGATTAAAAATAGAGGCTTTTTTCCTCGCTTAGTAGGTTTTTTGCTTGGTAGTTTAACAGGCTTGAAAGACAAATGCCCTACAACCATCCTCAATTGTTCCTGTAACATTTGATCAAGTGGAGACCATGACCTGAAAGAAGATATGGACCTGAGAAAACTTTTGGAGGTGATGGAAATATTTAGTATTTTGATTGTGGAAACTGTTTGAGGGTATATGTACATGTCAATATTTATCAAATTGTATACTTCAAATATATGCAAATATGTATCAATTATACCTCAATAAAGTTAGAAACTATTAATATCATTATGATACTAAAAAAAAAAAAAAATAGAGACCCTGTCCTAAATCAAATGAGGAATCTCCACAGTTCTAATGCACACATAAGCTCAATATGTTTTATTGATTGACAGGGGGAGGAAGGAGATAGTCTTAACCTGTTTGTTTTAATTTCCCAAGGCATTTAAAATATAAATTGTTTACTACATGTATTTAAATAAGATATATATTTAAATACTTTGAATTTAGAAAAACAATGTAAATTTTCAGAAAACTTTTATAACTACAAAAGTTTCTGTCAATCACAGAAGTAACTTGGGAAAAGATCAAAGAACTAATGATACAAAGAGTAAGAAGCATTGCGAACTATTATTTCCAAAATTCTCAGATTTTAGTTTTAGGGATATTTTTGGTATTTGGAAAACATTAAACTACTACAAATTCTTATTCAAAGAAGGCAATCTGTAAATAAAATATTGCAAGTGTGGAATTGTGAGTGGAAAAAGCAGTTATCTTCATCATCATATTATAAAGGTAAGTGTTGTAATTCCATAAACTCCCTCCAAATTCCAACAACAATGACTGAAATGACATTGTTATATAAAGCTTTGAGCACCAATTACTTGCCATGAATACCCCTGGTAAAACTGGTATCGCCAGTTATTTAAAGTAACTTTAACAGACATGAACTGATAGCATTTGGTGTAAAAAGCAAGATTAGAGGCTTCCAGACAGCATCAAAGTCCACATTTGTCTACTTTACAGAAATTGAAACGTGCTGTGTTGGCTTAGCCACTCAGTCATGTCCGACTCTTTGCAACACCACGTACTGTAGACCAGCAAGCTCCTGTCCATGGGATTCTCCAGGCAAGAATACTGGAGTGGGTTGCCATGCCCTCCAGAGGATCTTCCCAACCCAGGGATTGAATCCAGGTCTCCCTCATTGCAAGTGGATTCTTTACCTCCTGAGCCGCCAGGGAAGCAGAATGAGACTAATTCACACCCTCTCAGGATCAGTCTCTACATCTGAAAAGATGCAGATAACACCCTGAAGCTATGGAAAGTCGGAATCACTTAGAATTAGATGCTTTTGAAAATAATTTTTTATATCTGAAAATTTTGAAAATCTAGTATACTGATGTAAACTTAAATGTAGAAATAAAAATAGAAAATAATTTACCGAGAGCAGTTTACTCAAACAGAATTTGAGAGAAAACATGGGGGTAACTTTTTAATAGTTAAAAAAATTTTTTCCAAAGACAACCAGTCTAATAACCTAGTCTATAATAAATGTGAGAATCTCATTTAAATTATTTCAGTTATTTTAAGATAACACATTGTATTAATATGAAATTCCCAAGTGGGTAATGAAGGTGATATTTTAAATTTTGTGCATTTTGCTGTATTCATTTAAAAATATGTATATTTATTTTATTTGGCTATGTCAGATCTTCTTTGCATCATACAGGGTCTTTCCTTGTTGTGTGTGGACTCTATCTGGGGTGCATGAACTCAGGAGTTGCAGAGGTTGGGCTTAATTGCTCTCAAGCATGTGGGGTCTTAGTTCCCTGATCAGGGACTGAACCCATGTCCCCTGCATTGCAAGGCAGATTCTTACCCACTGGACCACCAGGAAAGTCCCTGTTGTATTCATTTTAACTTATTTAACTTTTTAGTAACATTTCATTTTATTTGCAGTTGTACCATAACTAAAATATTTGCCATTACATTTGCAAATAAAAAATGGTTTAATGAGACTGTAAACATAATATTAATTTTTATAATGTTAATAATTGTGATGTTTAATTTATAATTTTGTAATCATTTTAATTCAACTATCAAAATAATTATAAATAATAGTTCTGTTACAACATTAATGACATTGTGCATACTTAAATGCAAATATTAAATAGTTTACATGCAAACAATTAAAGCAGTTTACCATATTCTATGCATATCATTTGTTAGTCAGTTTTTATGTCACTACTCAGTTCTAATATTACTTCTGTCCTAAGCTTGTGAAACAAGTTTTTTGTTTTACTTTTTAAATTATTATATCAAACATTATGTTCACATAGATCTCTTTAAAAGTAAAAGTAAACTCTTAGAGAAAACACAATTTAACTAGATCTTATAATTTAAAGATATATACTGAAATGGTCATTGAATTTGAACACATAGTAGACAAATAAAACATTAATTATTATGAGCCAAACAAAGGTTTTCAATTTTAAATTTCTGCTACTGTAGTCACAATTTCAGTTAGTGAAGCTATAATATACAAAAAAACCCTCCATAAATGGTAATTCCCCACTATTGTCTAATAGCCATTAATATACTATGCATTTTCTGTATAGTGCTGGCCTCACTATCAGCTCAAATTAAGGTATCTTTGAAAGGATGAGAAATGCCCTAATCAGGCAAATCTTCCTGGATCATCCATTTTGTTGTAAGATTTGAGAGGCACAGAGTAACAAAAGAAATCATTAAACTAACATATAATTTAAAACATTGTTTTTATGTTAAAACAAATACTGGTACCATGAAGATGAGAATAAGTCCCCAGAATTTGTATGATTAAACAGGAGATGTCAAACGTATTTGATACAGATGCTTCTGGCTACACCTCTGCCACCTGGGACACTCACCATTCTTCTCTGCTGCAAGGAGGACTTCTGAGAAAAAGTGAGAGAAGAAGGGCTGTAGTCCCTTCCTCTTGCTCATTGATGTCAACTACACCTCTGAGCCTGCATTATACAACCAAAATGCTGGGTTTTTTTTAATTAATTTCAACAGATAATGAGAATGTATTATGAGCCCATCATTTAAAGAAATATTCAAGGATAAGACAGAATCATTTAGGAAAGAAAGAAAGCAGAGTAATTTTTGTGGCATTCGATAAACATAACAGGACTGATGCACAGAAAATAAGCATATAGAACAGATGCATAGAGAATAACGTGTGTGTGCGCGCACACTCAGTTGTGTCCGACTCTTTGTGGCCCTATGAACTGTAGCCCTCCAGACTCCTCTGTCCATGGAATTTTCCAGGCAAGAATACTACTGGAGTGGATTGCCATTTCCTTCTCCAGGGGATCTTCCCGACCCACGGATGGAATCCTCATCTCCTGCATCTCCTGCATTGGCAGGTGGGTTCTTTACCACTGAGCCACCTGGGAAGCCCACGGAAAATAATACATTTTAGTAAACCTCACAGTAGTTCCCACAAGAAATATAATAATTACGCAGTACATATGGGTAAAGGAGGGAGGCCTCAGCATTAAAGTGAGGAGCAGACCTGCTCTGAGACAGGAGACTTTTGTTCTTAAACAAATTAGATAGAGAAGAAGAGGGCGGTCTTCCCCAAATGGAAAAACACCCTGAATAAAATCATATCACTGGCAACAATCAGGATCTGAGAAATATTACAAAGAAAGAAATGCTCAGTCGTGAAAGATTGGACAAGGATGAAGATGACAATAAAAGATTTCTACATTTCAAGCTTGAGAAAACAGGTAAATAATGCCAAGGAAAGTCTGAAGGGAAATTTCATGAAAGAAAAGCATGATTCTGGGTTTAAATATGGTGAATTTTCAGCCACTGGAGACACAGCCAGAAGAAAATGAAGGTTAGACCAACATGAGAAGGGACAATGGAAGATAACTGCTACCATTTCTGCTACTGAGAAAAGCACAATCACTGTTGTTGTTGTTGTTGTTTTTCTTTTCAACACAGCTTCTCTTCCTTCTATATGAAACACTGGGCAATGCATATTCTCAGTGAACATTTCAATGGAATCCCTAGGACTCCACAGTTTGCAGGGGCGTTGAGTCAAACCTCCTTCCACAGCTTTTTTTAATACACTCACTTTGCTGCACTCAACAGTTTTTCTAACTCTTCCAAGACTCTTCTAACTCATGAACTTTAATCCAAGGATGCTAGAAAGTTGCTCTTCTGGTGAAGGGGCAGAGGGTACCAAGGTAAAGAGTAAGTGGCCCAGTCACCCTTTCATCCTTTCAATCTCTGGAAAGATGGCTGGAGAGATAAGCAAAATGACCAGTAAGAGTTTCTTACATTTGGCAACCTGATGTCTTCTAGGAGTATAGTGTAACCTATAACAGCCATGGCTTCCCAGATAGCACTCGTGGTAAAGAACCCACCTGCCAATCAGAAGACATAAGAGATGTGGGTTCTATCCCTGAGTTGGGAAGATCCCCTAGAGGAGGGCATGGCAACCCACTCCAGTATTCTTGCCTGGAGAATCCCATCGACAAAGAAGCCTGGCGGGCTACAGCCCATGGGGTCGCAAAGAGTTAGGCACAACTGAAGCGACTTAGCCTAGCAGGTAACACAAGTAACACCCAAGCCCAGATAATCCAGGCTCAGCTCAGACTTGTGGTCAAAGAAACATAATACTGTCATCCCTCTGTATCTTCCGCGGGTTGGTTCCAGAACACTACCACTCCCAAAACCAGAGTTGTGCAATATTTGCATACAACCTATGCACATCTCATATACTTTAAACCATCTCCGTATTACTTCTAATACCTAATACACTGTAGATGCAATGTAAATAGTGCACAGGAAATTCAAGTTTTGCTTTTGGAAACTTTCTGGGATTTTTTTCTCTTTGAATATTTTCCATGGTTGAATCCTCAGGTAAAGAACCTTGTATACAGAGGGCCAACTGTAGAGTTAACTGGAAGGAATTAAAAGACATTCCAATCATTTAAAGATGTCACTAAACCAGACAAATCATTAAAACAGACTTTAAAAACTATGAATCATCTTAAATATCCATTTCCCCCACTTTTATAACTTTTAACATTCCCACATGGATACAGCCACTCCTAAAAGTCTTCCTCTCTGATACTGTCAACTCCCAACCCAGCATGCTACTTAACTTCACCTACTGCAAGAGTTTTTCCCTTCCCTTCCTCTCTCGCTTTTCTCCAATCACTATTCTTTTTTCTCTTCCCAAAGTAAATATTCCATCCTCCTTTTTTCATTACTTGCTTTTCCTTCTGTTTTATTTCAATGGCCCATAATAGCATCAAAGTCACATAAGAAATGAAAGACTTCTCCTTGGAGATCAGGGGCAAGGAAACGAGAAACGAAGGAACAAAAGTGGGACAGCGTAAAGCATTCACACGTTAACATCTTTTGTTCCCATCACATGTGAACACTTCGAATGTATCAGTATTATGTTTTATTTTAGTCTCAAACTCCAGGCTCTTCATAAGAAAGACTTCTCAGGCAATCTACAGGTCATCCTTGTTTAGGATCCCTTGGGCTTTTGGAATCAGTGGAAAACAATAAAAGCCTCCATAGTTAAGTCTCAGGACAGAGATCTCAAGAGGCCCCTGACCTCAGAGATGCAGATATCCTCGGTGCTTCCCTGGCACCTGAGATGAAATGCAAGGACTCAGTGCAGCACCACCTACCGGCCGATCCACGGCTCTGCACCGCCTGTCCCCAGGATTCAAGCATGGGATTTCTGTCTGCCCCAAGAACCCGTAAACTGACATTTCCACGTTGTTTCTTTTCGTCAGTTTGTTTTTGTCCTATTTTGCATTTAGGAAGGAGAAGTTAATGATTAATCAAATGCTATCTAAACTTTTTAAGTGTTAGAGTATTACCAGGAAAGAAAAACGTTTCAAAAATACAGAATATGCTCTTTTTCTTCTAAAATGTCCAATAAATTTTAGGTTACTGGTGGTAAACACCTGGCTAAGTAGAAGCTTTTATGTCAACTGCTAGTTACATAAAGTGTTAAAATACAAAAATATTCCTTGGCACACAGTGGACCTTAATAAATATTCATACACTAATCATTCCCCTTGAGGAGACTAAGTTATTGACAGTGGTTGCAGATAATAATCTCTTTACTAGAAAACTAAAATATTCCTTTTTTCTGAAAAATGAAAAATTTCAAAGCAAATTTTCTCTTAAAGAGTCTAATTTTAGGTAGTTTATTTGAATCGTGTCTTTTATGATAATTGCACATGTTTTAATAATTATTGTAAGTGTATTAGGGACTGCTGTATTCTTAATCTTCACTTATAGAATAAGAAATCACAGTATTTGAATTTGAAGGAATACGAGGTGTAACTATGGCAGAATATGCACTCCTTACTCAACCTGTCCAGCTCTAATTCAATTATGTGATATGTAACTATTCATTATACCTACTTAACTGTTTATTCAGCAAAGTAAAGAGACATCAACCTAAGTAGCACCAAGTGGCTTTTACCTAAGTGCAAGATTGCTTTATAGACACTGTTGAATTCTAATTGCATAGTGGATAACATATGAAATGAATGAAAATCATCCGGAATGAATGAATTCTTATCTAAAGTATATTATGTACCACTTAAGAAAAATGCTGAATCCTTTAACTGTGATAAAGAAAATTTGAAATAAGGTTCCTTAATTTGGGATAGCTCTTCTATGGATGCATATGTTTAATAGCATTATAAAATATCACTTCTAAGACACCATTATATTTGCAGACAGCATATTCTTAGGTCACAAAGTTACGATTCATATATATCAAGTCACTTAGCACTGCTGGCAAGTGTTGCCAGCCTGAAATATAAAACAGAGAGGATAATAAAACTTTAACAAGCAGCAATAAAACTAATGAAATATAATCTCAAATATACTACTCTAATTCATCCAGAGAGGAAACACAATCACCCAATCCTGAGGATGAGGAAATGAAGCCAGGTCCATAAAAACACATATTCATCATAGTAACATGGGTCATTTTAGAATTAGAGCTAGAGAGAATTCTAGCTGGTTACAGCAGTGTAATTATCATTGCCAAATAGATGAGGATGACAGGATGAGGCATCAGTTCACAAATGCTTATTTTGGCTCCATATTTAAAGCTATGGAAATGAAAATATTGACGCTATTTTTAATAGGGATTATCTTTCATGCTGAGGACAGAGAAATTTCATGACAGATTGAGCAGCACTTAAAAAGTTAGTTATGACTTCCAAGATCAATATGTAAGTGGGTCACACATTTATTTACATATGGTTTGTATGTGCCTGTAATAACCATGCAATCTAGTCCAAAATAACCTCAGGTTGATGTTTATTACCGTGTCCCTTGAGGTTGTAATTTGACAATTGTGTGTTTCCCCTCCTAATTCCTTGTCATTCTCATCTGCTTTTGAGAACTTAGAATTCCAAATTTGAGTAAGGGAGGAGAGAGAAAGACAGAGGAAGGGAAGGAAGAGGAAGAGGAGGTGAGAGGAGTTTGTTATACGAGTCCTTTCCTGTAGCCTTATGCTCTGCACACAGAAGTGCTGCAAGTCAGCCAGCTAAACACCAGGGAACAGACTTGTCCAGCGATGAAGTCAGGTAGACAAGCTTTCCTTTTCTTTTAAGAAATAACCTCTGTAATTGTGTATGTGGTATAGTTTACACATCCAAATAAATCAGGAAAGAGAAGCTGGTTGATCCTCAAGACGACCAGAGTTCTGTGCTTACTTTGTCACTGCTGAAGATTGAGGAGAAAATTAGAGGCATTCCTATCAAGGCCTGACTTCTATCACCCAAGATGGCTGGGGAAACATATAATGTCAAGTGTGGTCAAACATGAGTAAGACAGGATGTGGGGTTCTGTTCAGGTATATTTAAGATGAATAGAAATAAAGAGCAAGATGGTGTATGGAGATTGTATAGAAGTTTGGAATTTCTGTTTATTAAAGGGCAACCTAAATGGACTAGTCGGAATATTTTCCTAATAGAGTAAATTCATAAACAGGTTATCCGTCACAGGCTAAGTTGACTGAAACACTTTAAACAACTCAAACCTAAAAAGGTGCTTGACGTATAACAATGGAAAAAAAAATAAGGTGTCACATGAAAAATGTATGCATATAGGAATACATTTTTTTTAAATCTAGGTTTTATCAGAGTAGAAAATAGGATATAAGGTTTAACTCAAATAAAAACAATCAGATTTATCTTATTTGCTTTCTGTTATCTCACATTTAAGAAAAATAAGTGGGCTACTACCCACTGGTTTTATTTCAGTTTGGTCAATAGGAGTATTAACATTGGCCTCAAAATTGTCCCCTTCAAAGACTTTCATTGTTTCTCACCTATCTTGAAATTTTAAAATGGTAATTATTTAT
Organism: Muntiacus reevesi; assembly: GCF_963930625.1. Taxonomy (NCBI): domain Eukaryota; kingdom Metazoa; phylum Chordata; class Mammalia; order Artiodactyla; family Cervidae; genus Muntiacus; species Muntiacus reevesi. The sequence goes on along the minus strand of NC_089269.1, from coordinate 17,069,967 downwards.
TAGTTACCTCTGAGCATAATACAAGAGAAAAATAAAATAATATAGTAATGAAGTAATGAGGTTTGGAAGTGTTATCGATTGACAATCAAGAGTTAACATTACTATTTTACTACTCAGTATAAATGGCTGATCCTTTTTACTAAAGTTGTGTTCCACTCTTTGCAACCCCATGGAATATATAACCTACCAGACTCCTCTGTCCATGGGATTTTCCAGGCAAGAGTACTGGAGTGGGTTGCCATTTCCTTCGCCACGGAATCTTCCTAACCCAGGGATGGAACTCTGGTCTCCCACATTGCAAGGAGACGCTTTACCATCTGAGACACCAGAGCAGGCATTCTTTTTACTAAAAATAGAATCAAAACAATGCCTTTAATATCTAACTGCTTTCACTGATTACCATTAATTCTATCAACCTATGATTAGGGAGAGGAATCCTTAATACAAAGAGCATATACTTATAATATTTGTAATAGAAGGATGTTCTGTGAAATAGGAAAATTGACTTAGGTCACATTCATGTTTTAATGGATAATTTGGATTGTTAAATTATGCCGTTTGAAAATGATTTTTTTTTTTTTAAGTTTACTTTCATTATGAGACATTCATATAGCGCCATCGTGTGGTAAACCAATCACAATCCAGTTTATTTGAAAGTGTAAAAAAATACCAAAAGAGAGTGTGCTGTTTGCTTTAGTCCATTCTAATAAACTTGATCTTCTTGAAAAGAGCCTAGAAAGAATAAGCTGAAATGAATTCACCCAATAAATGTAAGCCCCAAACACTTATTTAGCAGTGGGCTTGGAAAATGCATGCTTGAATTCAGAAAGAAATCAAAGTTAGCTGAGAAGGCCACAGGGAGCAAATAATTTCCCCTTTCAGAACTGTTCAATATTATGGGCATCATATGTTAAAACAACAGACATGAAGCTGACCAAAGCGCCTTTTTTAATGTTACCCCATAGCCAGGTTTTGTTCTTTATGTAATTATTTTCAAAAATCACAAGTTACAATTAAAATGATAGTTTATAAACATAATTCCTCCTTTTACCTCACTAAAAAAAATCTAGACATGAATGGACACGTTTAAGTGCCCATGTGGGGCAAATCAGAGCAATTTAAATTATAAATGTTAAGCATTCAGTTTATTTATTTTTTTTTGAAATTAATATTGCTTTTGCAAATGTCACAATTTTTACAATTTCACACAGCATTCAGTTTAATATTGTACTTTTCTCAAATCATTTGTGTTTATTTTCAAAAGTACAAAATCAAACAGGAGCTCCAACTCTCCTCTACTTAATTTTCAGTTTCATCTCTAGTTTTACTGATGGATGGGTATAATCATTCACATCATGAGACTATTTTAAGAAATTTATATTTTACAAGTTAAAATTTTTCTCCCAAGGTCAGAACATGGAAATCAAGAACACAAGTTGGTAAAAGACTGACTATTGATTTAAATATAGGAGTTCTTAAAAAGCCTTTAAAATTCTTTTTCAGAAATACCACATTACATAAATTTAAGTACTGCAAAGGCCACAGAGAAATGCAACTCTGTTCACGACTTCTCTCACTTTAGAAAGTATTAAATGAGCTTTTGAAATTTTTGCCTTTAGTAGATAGCATAAAGAGTAAGAAATGGGGTCATTTGATTTAAACTCTATTGTTTTTATAATTGTTTTAAGAAATGCCACGTACTTTCAAACATACTATTTCAGATTATAAATTTTAAATACACCAATCAACTTTGTGAGACAAAACCCTAGTTTTATTCTTCTTTTCCCTTCTCAGGCCCAAGAGGCAAAGGAAATTAAGAGGTACAAGCTTGCAGTTGCAAAATAAATGTGTCGTGGGTATGAAATGTACAGTGTGGGAAGTAGAGTCAATGACTGTGTACTATCTCTGTGTGGTGACATATTTTTCAAAAGCACCAACACAAATTACTTACCAGATTGAAAAGATATGAAATTATTAACAGATATAAAATCACAAAAAAACATAGCTATGAATCTTAATTTTTGGTCTTAAGCTGTCCATTTAACATAGTGTCATTCAACAACAGATTAATGAGTTTATAATAGCTCATTTAAAATAAGTTTATTCTGGTGAAATTTAGTAATAAAGAAGATATCCATATATGAGAAAAAAAGAAAAAAAATGACTTAGTAAGTAAACATCCTAATGAAGAAAGGAAAAAAATGTGCTAAGTAGAGATAGAGATTATCTACCCCAAAGTACTACAATTTTGGTTATGAGTGTCTATTATGAAAAACAAAGCAAAACCAGTAAATAGGCATAATAAAGTAGAAAGCCTGAAGAAATCCTGGACACTCTAAAGTGAAAGTCACTCAGTCATGTCCGACTCTTTGCGACCACGTGGAATTCTCCAGGCCAGAACACTGGAGTGGGGAGCCTTTCCCTTCTCCAGGGGATCTTCCCAACCCAGGGATTGAACCCAGGTCTCCTGCATTGCAGGCGGATTCTTTACCAGCTGAGCCACAAGGAAGCCCCAGACACTCTAAAAGGACTTAATGATTAAGGAAAGTGAACCACATTAAGACCAGTTCACAAGTTACTTAATTGCCTGTCAAAATCCCACAAAAGGTTTAATTCAGCCAGGGACATGTGCCGATGGCAGTGCCACAGATGGAAAGTCTCCTGAATCCTCAGCCCTTATGAGAGAGACGCATGGCTTCCAGTAGATTTAGCTATGGGTAATAAGACCAAGGGAGGAGTGCTGGCCATCTTTATAGATACATGTCTGTTGTCTTCAGGACAAAGAAGAGTGAAGGCAATCCTCTTCAGTCAATATTCTTTTGACTGAAACTCACTTGAGATGGTGGAAGCAAAGGGCATCCATTGTATGGATATAAGTGTACAGTGTGGATATAAGTATATAGTGTTGCTCAAAGAGCGATCCAAAGAACACGATGGGATTAGTTACAGAAATTAAGAATTTAGAAAGCAGCGTAGCATTTGATAGAGTACTTTTTTTGTCCACTGATTCTATAATAAAATCTGTATTAGTCTTTTTTTGGCCGCTGTGACAAATTACCATAAATGTGGAGGCTTAAAACAAAGGAGATTTATTCCCTCATAGTTCTGGAGACCACTCCAGCCATCCTCTTTAAAAGGAGGGCCTTGAGCTATTGAAGCATCTTTGCCAGCATAAGCAGAGAGCAGGAAGTGCTTGAACGTTTACAACCAGCACTGCCTCCCAGGATGGCTGCAAGCCAATGTCTGATTGGTGAGGGAATATGAAAGCCCAGCAACTTTGCCTGAGTCAGGACAAACAGTGCATTGTAACTTACATTCCAGAACTCCCCTGCTGAATCAGGCTGTCACCACCCTTGCTTGAAAAAGCACCCTTGCTGCTTACCTTCCCTCCCCAGCTTCCCTCTCTCCCTTTCCAGTTTATCTGGGAGCAATTCCTTAATAAATTACTTGCATATGCATTCCTTGCTTAACGTCTCTTTATATTGAAGAAACTGACCTATCACGAGGGGCATTTCACAAACAACTTATTTAATGTCTCCTTAGATTGGAGAACACAACCTAGAACAAAAGCTGCCACATACCTAGAGTAGCATGAGCATCTTTAATGAGGATTAAAGACCCAGAATCAGATCATCCAACTCTGTCTCTCTGGGCCTCCAGAGCCTCGGGAACTATTTGCTCTGCTTCTCTCTGCATGTCTATTTTATTTTTGTTTCTGCACCCATCCATCTCTGCTTTACTAGACATGACCATCACTTTCCATCTAATTTTTTGGTCTCAATTTATCATTTCTTTTCACTTAAAAAAGTAACTTTCTTTAATGTATTCATAAAAATTTTAACATTTTACACAAAAGTTTATTTCAATGAACTTCAATAAAAAAGAAGTATCACTCTACAGCTCTAAAGATTACAAAACTCTTAAGATTCTAGGAAGATTCATCTCCTAGAATCTGTTAGAAAATTCTTCCCTTTTAAGAGAAGAGATGAATGGTAAGGGCAGAAATCATTCAGCTTTCAGGAGATATCTGAAGGAAGGCATGAGGCACCTCATTTTTGGACCTTGAAGAACAAACCAAGGGAAAACTTGAAAGGGAGGCATATCCTGAACAAACAGTGAATTTGTCTTTGAATATAGAAAAGGATTAAACTGAATGTGCCCTAGGGAAAACCATTAACAATTAAACTGTTTACTGAAGGGTAAAACCTTGATTTGGCCATTGATAGTTTTACTGGTTAGAATAAAGATAACTTTTTTACTAATTATGATGAAAAACAGTATTATTGTTATTATCTAAAAGATAGCTAACGTTTACTCTGTTTCTGTTACAGACCAAACATTGTATTTAAATCTCTTCATGTAAAAGCGCATTTACTTGTCACAATGATGGCTTGATAGGTATATTATTCCCTTTTTAAAGATTTCAAAAGTGAAAGTCGCTCAGTCGGGTCTGACTCTTTTCTAGGCCAGAATACTGGAGTGGGTAGCCATTCCGTTCTCCAGGGGATCTTCCCAACCCAGGGATCGAACCCAGGTCTCCCGCAATGTAGGTGGATTCTTTACCATCTAAGCCACCAGGGAAGCCTTCAAAAGATTTCAAAACTGAAATTCAAAAAGTTTTATAGAAACTCACAGTTACATAGCTTGTAACCTGGAAGGCAAATCTAGACCTTTGTTACCAAAGCCCAAGTCATTCCACCCTATTGTAGCATCTTAGTCTATTACACTGTGCAACATCTCCTTCCCTCTGTGCCTCAGTCAGCGATCCTATTTCTAAGTCAGGGCTTGTTCTGCAACATCAGCTGTCTCAGCTTCACTTTCTCCTCTCTCAGAAGTCCTTTTCAAAGTGTTAAGGTGCCAACAGAAGGGATCCATGGAGACTAGGGCATACCACATACACACATGTTCTATTTCATGTCCTGTTCAGCTTCTCAGAGCATGCACACATGTCTTCCGTGCTGGTGAGCGGAAACCCTCATCTGTTTCCAGGGGAGAGCTTTCGAACAAACGTTAAGTGCTCCTCACTCAAGAATGAATTTGATGCAATTAGATAATTCAGCAGACTATACAGTGATCTCTCACTCCACCGTGATTATTTAATTTTTTTAAATTGACTGGTTATAATGTAAGCCAGGAATCATGTTAAAGAAAGGGAATAGGTCTTGATTATCCTTGGTGCAAATGGAAAATTCAATATGGCTTTGTCCCACTGAAGCTTTATATCAGAGATTAATGCTTAAGAAAAGACAATACAATGGAACAATTACCACCTTATGGAAAGCCAGAAAAATGATACATATTTTAAATTAAGATAAATTAAGATATATAAATTAATGAAAAATAATATAAAACTTAATTATAATCTGAATAATAGTAATTTTATTATTTGTATTTCAGTGGGTTAATTTGAACCATATTTACAGATCTCTAAATACCATGCACCCCTCTTTGACTTCACATTTGTGATTGTGTTAAATAATTAAAACCTAATTCAGTACAGTATGCCTGGAATAAATGTTTGACTATGATTCAATCACTGTTTGATTTTTGAGGAAGCTGATATGAGGAATCCATGGGTCTTATTCTCAAGCAGGGAACTTACAACCTTACTATAAAATAATTAAGTTCTTGTTCATTCAGTATGCATATTGAATGAGAAAGAGAGAGATGGAAGGAGAGAAACATTCTCTTAGAAACTGGGCATCCAAAAGTAAAAAAGTGAAAGTTGCTCAGTCATGTCCAACTCCTTGCTTTATGGACTGTAGCCTGCCAGGCTCCTCTGTCCATGGAATTCTCCATGCAAGAATACTGGAGTGGGTTGCCATTTCCTCCCCCAGGGAATCTTCCCAACCCAGGGATTGAACCCAGGTCTCCTGCATTGCAGGCAGAGTCTTTACCACTTGAGACACCAGGGAAACCCCAAGGTGAGGGGAAAGAAAGATACTATTTCTGCTTTAATGTTATACACTATTTAGTAGGGTAGATGGATATTAATAAATAATTATTACAAATAGGAAAGCTACGAAGGAGAGAAACATGGTGCTATGAAGTGTGAAATAGGGGAAACTGATCTATGATGATTAAGCTGGGATTTGACGGCAGAGTCTGGGTGAGCTAAATAAAGTGAAAGGAGAGGACTGGTGGAATAACATGTGTTAAAGTCCTGTGATGACCACTTGAGAAGTCATTTGGGTAAGGTCCAGAGTGACTTGAGAGGAAAGAATGAGGGCATGACAAATGTGAAACTAGTCTGGTAATGTAGGCTGGACTGTCCAGAAAGTAGAACGCCAAGTTGATAACACTCATCTTCATCTAGGAGCCGTGGAAGCCACTGAAGAGATTTCAACAAGAGAGTGGTGACTACGTCACTGAGAAGAACAAATACAAGGAGCAAGCATGTGGGTAATGAACAACGTAGGAACAAAGGATTGCTGCAGTAGAAGAGCAAGGTCAGGGTGGCCAGGAGGAGTGGTGTTGAAGATGGACAGCCCCAGACACTTCTGAGAAACATTTAGGACCCCATGTCAACAAAAATATTCAAAAGCATAAAAACATCTGGTCAGAATACAGATTCATTCTTTCTAGAAGATATTCACAGAAATAGCATTAGGTGTGAACTTGAACAGTGGATAAAAATTTAAGAGGGGTAAGTAAGGGGAAGATATTTTATGCAGAGAAAACAACATTGTCAAATCAGTGAAAGCTTAAAATGAAGCTTCTAGAGAGTAGATACTCTTTTTGGTGCTTTTCTTCCCACCATTCAGTCCTTGGGTTATGCTTCTCACATGCGAGTTGTTCAATAAAAGAGTGTATTCAGAAAATAAGTGCATCAGAAGAGTAGCTGGATTGTGGAGCGTGTAGAAGAAATTTAAGGTGGACAATGACAAAGGAAACATAGCAAGATGAGTCTGAGCTTCCTCCTCTAGGAAGCAGCCAGTCAAAGACAGTTTTAAGGCACAAAAATAACTTGATGGACCTTCATCTAAAGAATATAAATAATAAGAAAAAAGGACAAATTGAATACAAGGAGATTAGAAAGTTGAAGTATAAATTACCACTGAGAAGAGGTAACAAATCCCCCAAATATTCTAGAGGTAGAATTGACAAGAGTTGGTCACCAAAGAAATAAATTATGAGGTGAACAGGGGAGAAAGAAGTATGAGGTCACAGATGAATGAGGTTTTAGAGAAAATGCCTAAGTAAATAATAATCCTTTTATTTAAGGTAAAAGAATGAATAGGAGAAACAGACTGGCACAAATTAATAAAAGTGCAATTTCAGGCTTTATTTACTTTTGCAATGCCAGGTATGTGTTCAGAATGAAGATACAGAATGAAAGCTCAACGTAAGTCGAGGGCAGAGATAAATCTTTGGAAAGTGTCAGTTGTGCTCAGTCATGTCTAACTCTCTGCAGCCCCATGGACTGTAGCCTACCAGGCTCCTCTGTCCATGGAATTCTCCAGGCAAGAATAGTGAAGTGGGTAGCCATTCCCTTCTCCAGGGGATCTTCCAGAAGCCATCTTCAAAGAGCCTGAACTCTCCAAATGGAATATGCATAAAATGAGTAAAAATGAGGAAATTCAGCAGTGCAAAAATTTATATTAATTCACAAGAGATGGGCATCTGTGATGGCACAGAGGGTAGAGAATCTGCCTCTAAGGCAGGAGATCCAGGTTCGACCCCTGGGTTGGGAAGATCCCCTGGAGAAGAGTATGGCAACCCACTCCAGTATTCTTGCCTGAAAAATTCCATGGACAGAGGAACATGGCAGGCTACAATCCATGGGGTCACAAAGAGTTGGATACCAGTGAGCGACTGACACAGGGGACAAAGGAGATTTTCTTGTAAAGCATCCATTTAACTCTATGGCAAAGAATTTCAAGCACTCTCTATGGAAAATAAACTAAAAATTAGCCTCACAATAAGTGCTTCTTGCTGAAAGAATTCAGTTTCTAAGAAAAGATTAACGAAATGATTCAAAGTCTTAGAGGAAAACATAGGCAGAACACTCTTTGACATAAATCACAGCAAGATCTTTTGTGACCCACCTCCTAGAGTAATGAGAAAAGAAACAAACAAATGGGACCTACTTAAACTTAAAAGCTTTTGTACAGAAAAGGAAACTGTAAACAAGACAAAAAGACAACCATCAGAATGGGAGAAAATATTTGCAAACGAGGCAACTGACAATGGATTAATCTCCAAAATATACAAGTAGCTCATGCAGCTCAATGTCAAGAAAACAAACAACTCAATCAAAAAATGGGTAGAAGATCTAAATAGACATTTCTCCAAAGAAGACAAACAGGTGGCCAACAAACACAAGAAAAGAGGCTGAACATGACTAATTATTAGAAAAATGCAAATAAAAACTATGAGATAATACCTCACACAAGTCAGAATGGCCATCATCACAAAATCTACAAACAAATGCTAGAGTGTGGAGAAAAGGGAATGTAAATTAGTACAGCCACCATGGAGAACAGTATTGAGGTTCCTTAAAAAACTAAAAAAGAACTACCATATGACCAAGCAATCCCACTACTGGAAATAGACCCAGAAAAAATCATAATTTAAAAGGGCACAAGCAACCCAATGTTCATTGCAGCACTATTTACAATATCCAGGACATGGAAACAACTTGAAATATCTAGAAGCAAAAATATCATTAGGAAGAGAAGAATCTGAGGCAAATGAAAAAGTATCATATGGCAAACTAACTGAGAATTTTATGAATAGAAATGGCTAGTATTAATTTGTGGGTTTTTATGATACACTTAGTTGATGTCTGGTACATCAAAGGGGTTCAAAATAAGCCTCCCCAAAACTTTTGCATGAGGGTTATTTTGAGCTAAAGGCATTGACACCCTACAGACTGAAGAGAAACTGCTGCCCCCTTCTTCAATTATGTAGAATTTAAATTTGCCCTTCCCCAAATAGGCTTCCCTGATGGCTCAGGTGGAAAGAATCTGCCTGCAATGCAGGAGACCCAGGTTCGATCCCTGGGTCAAGAAGATCCCTTGGAGAAGGGAATGGCAACCCACTCCAGTATTCTTGCTGGAGAATTCCATGGACAGAGGAGCCTGGCAGGCTACATTTCCCAAATAAGAGTTACAACTAGATATAAATTTTATTTGAGTGGTCCATATATATGGCAGGGCAAACATCTAATTATCCAACATCTGCTCTTCTCCTTACTGCCCTGTGAATAATCCACCTGTCCTTGGAAGCCCCAGACTCCCATCCCATTCCTTATCTCAGGGTGACATATATACTTCACTTAATCTTTCTGTCTTTGGACACCTTATATTGTAGCCTCTCTGCTCTCCCCCACAGATGTGAGATTATCATACACACAAAATTAAACTTTATTTTTTATGCTATTGTTTCTCATGTTAATTTAATTCTTAGACCAGCCAGAAAAAAAACTTAGAAGGGTAGAGGAACCTTTTTTTCTCCACCCCCACAACATCAAACCTTTAATAAGTCTGCTACACCTACAGATTCCTTGTACCAGCTATGTTCAGAAAAATTTGGAGAAGCAGTCATCTTCTATGTTTGGATTGACACTGTCCTCATGGGTATGGATGGTACTAGAAGCATAGTGTAATAGTATATCAAATGAACTATGCCAGAAGCACCAGGAAGTCAAAGTCAGAAGTGACTAAGGAAAGTTTAAGTGCCCTCCCTGCCACCCACACACATCACATCCCAAGGTCCCAGAGAGATGGAAAAGGACCCATCGTACATAGGATGAGGTTCAAGCAAAATAGTAATAATAATTAATCCTAAAGAAGATGACCTCATTTGACATCTCAGTTATACCTTTTATAAAGTAAACAATGGTGGATATAATACTGATTAGAATATAAAATCTACCTAGAATTAAGATAAAACTCAGAACTCCAAAGTAGTTTTGTGCTTAGGGTGACAAACTTCAGATTGTGCTTCCAAAACCCCCAAAAGACACAAGTTCAGTCTCCTGGGCTGTCAGAGCTGCTTTTCTAGAGTTTGCAAAGCAACTAAAACAGAAAATGAGATTTGGAAAAATTCACATTTAGAGGATGACTTTACCAGAATTGCACCCCATCACAAAACTTTCTTTTTTTTTTCTCCCTCAGAGAAGCTGGAAAAGAATCTTGAGTGAGAAATGACCCCAAAACCAAAACCTAAGAGTGTTTCAGATCAGATAGGAGACCCTGGTCCACAGGGCAGTTTGGTTAAAACATCTCTGAGAGTTATAATTAAGACCTTCAAGTTGGCAAATGGGAGGTCAATGGTGACTTGTAGGAGAACAGTTTTAGTGGAATAGCTGAGTTGGGTGGTGAGTTAACTTGTAAACATAAGATTTTCTTAAGTGAGCAAGAGAATCTGGATCACTCTCTCAATAAGTTTAGCAGTGATAAAGGGAAGGAGAAAACCCGGTAGCAGCCAAGAGATAAGAACTGACTAAAAACCTTTTTCAGAACTGAGAAATCATGAATACATTTTTAGACTAGAGAAAATAGAAGAAAAGTAATGATTAAGAATGGAAGGAATGCAGTATTTGGTGGCACAGGGTATCCAAATGTGGAGGAAATAGGACAGGAGTGCATTGGACAGGGTAAATCATGGGCGGGAGAAACTCTACTTTCCTCTGCACTGAGGAGGAGGGCATGAAGGACGGTAGAAAGCTGAGCAGGCTGAGAACACGGTGGGGTCTTGTCTTCTCGGGGATTTGGACTTTAGGCAAACATGAGCATGCACGCACGCAAGCCAGTGAGGGCTGAAGGTGCAGGGCTGAGTTCAGGCATGAAGAGATAGTAAAAGTTTGTTAAATTTATGGGAAAAGGAGTAAACTGGAGAGAAGTGAAAGAATTGGTATTTTGTGGATGCACTAAATGCAACCGAATGTATTTAAAGTAACTAATTATGTTATATGAATTTTACTTCAATTTATAAAAAATGTAGTGAGCGAAAGTGAGACCCTAAAAAGCTATGTAGTCAAAGTTAGCATGAAACAATGGGAAGAGAAGTGGGATACTCTAAGACCATGAGGTGTTCTATTTTGACTCTACTGGCCTGACACAAAATTGTCTGAAATACGAGTTTATCTTCAAAGGTAGAAAGAGAAAATAAAAGTAATATCATAGGCAAAAATAGAGAAGGAAAAAAATGTACTTAAATATTGAGCACTTAAGTCAGGAGGGGGAAAAACAAGTCTCCAATGTAAATAATTGGAGGGATTGTGTGTGTGTGTGTGTGTGTGTGTGTGTGTGTGTGTGTGTGTGATTCAGTAGAATTCATTTGAGTTATTCACTGGGATATTGACGTAATGATGAAACACTCCTTTTGTAAGAGTATTTGAAAAATAATGGCAGGTCCATGTTGATATAAAAGTTGAGGATTTCCTTTGAGACAGTTTTGACAAGATTTGTGGATATGGGCTGTTCAACAGTAATATGAGTCATGTGCTTTGCCTGGGACATGAAATTCCAAGAATGAGGAGAAAAACAGGGTGCATCTTTGCATGTCAACATCTTCCTTAAATTGGTAATATCTCTTTAGAATGCAGGAAAAGGCAATGGCACTCCACTCCAGTGCTCTTGCTTGGAAAATCCCATGGACGGAGGAGCCTGGTAGGCTGCAGTCCATGGGGTCGCTAAGAGTCGGACATGACTGAGCGACTTCACTTTCACTTTGCACTTTACACTTCCACATGTTGGAGAAGGAAATGGCAACCCACTCCAGTATTCTTGCCTGGAGAATCCCAGGGATGGCGGAGCCTGGTGGGCTGCCATTTATGGGGTCTCACAGAGTCGGACATGACTGAAGCGACTTAGCAGCAGCAGCAGCTTTAGAGTACAATGACTTTTACCCTAAATCATCTTGTTCATATTTCAGTAAGGATGGCTCGTTCTAGGTTCTTTATGGGCAGAACATAAACACAGCAGTCTTCATTGTTTCCCTTCACCTTCTGCAAATATTCCGCTATAAACACTCAGCTCCGAAAACTTCTTTTCAAGATGTTCTCTCTTCTAGACAAGATGATGGTGAAGCATAGTATAGCTCATCTCAGGATGCTAAAAAAGGACTTACTAAAACTCACACACCTCATTCTTATTTATCTTATTCCTTGTTCTCTGTATAATCTTCATTGGTGAGCCTAGTTTCACTTCATGAGCTTAGTTTTTTTCAAGTATCCATGGAGTCGCTGGTATTTTAGGAGGTAAGGAGGTTTGGAAGCAGCCATAGATTCAAAAAGATGAGTGTTTTCCCTATACATAAGTGTTTGCAACCTACTTGGAAAGGAAGTAAAGCAAGTACGTATAAGCAGTAAACTTTATTTATTCAAAAAAATGTAATGCTTGCCAAATGCCAAGCACTAGGATACAAGTAATATCCCTCCTTCCATAAAAATTATAGTCTATGGAAAAACACATTGTAACTAAACAGTATACATGGAAGCATATACAAAATGTAGTTAAGTGCTACAAGGGAGAATGGATGGATTGATATGTGAAAGTTTGAATAAAGATGAGAGGGCTCATAGTAGAATGAAAAACATAATAAGCAAAGCAAAACAAAGACAAATGATTAAATGGCACCTGTGAAGGGCTAGGAAATAAAGGACACGATGAAGTAGAGATGATGGCTGAGGACAGCAGAGGGGCAAAGATTATAGAGGACTTGGGAACTTGAACATAAAGCAATTACTGGACAGGGAAGTATCTGTATTTTTTAAAATGAGATTAGCAATAAGACCAGCTCTTTCTTTCATTAGAGAAATATAAGGATTTACTCTTCTTCCCATGACAGGAGAATTTTGCAGGTAAGGAAGCAGCCTGCACTCAGGGGGAAAACCTGAGGACATGTAGCAGTCTGTCACATTTGCCCCTCATTACCGTGGGTTTGGTGTGTGTGCATGCGCTCAGTCATGCCTGACTCTTTGTGACCCCATGGACTGTGGCCCACCGGGCTCCTCTGCCCATGGGATTCTCCAGGCAAGAATACTGGAGCGGGTTGCCATTTCCTTCTCCAGGGGATCTTCCTGACCCAGGGATTTAACCCCCATCTCTGCATCTCCTGCACTGGCAGGCAGGTTCTTTACCAGCTGAGCCACCGGGGAAAGCCCACCACAGGCTTTACTTAACTGAAAACATGAGTGGAGAGAAAGTGGGTGAATGCAAAGTACTACTTTAAAATCCAAGTTATTAAGAAGAGAAATGAAAAGCATTTAATCATATTATTAAATTGGGTCAACTCATAATAAATATTTTGTGCTTCTTTTCTCAGCCCTAGGGTATACTTTATATGTGGTATATTTTACCAAGAGGGTAATAGAGTTAAATATTTCTTAAATTTGAAGTATTACTGAGTAGTTTCATGAATACATAGTGATGGAAAGTCTCTAAAATATTGAAACATATGCTTTTTCCTGACAACCTCATGTGGTCATGTGAGCCCACTTTTCTAGATCTAATAGCCTAATGCTTGCCAGTTTCCAGTCAAATATGTAGGTAAGAACAAAGTATATATAAAAGCTGCTATCAGAAACACAGCTTTATTAATTAAACTGATTTTTTCTCTTATTTATTTAGCATCTGTCATTCTGCCCACACAAAGAGGCCTTATATTTGTTTTTAATAAAAGGGATTTTAAATATTAAAAGGCAGAAGAACAAAGCATTGAATAATAGCTATCTATCTAGTTGACTAATCACAGAAAATAATTTTTGTTTGAATAAATCTATGGTCTACCAATGACAGCTAGCTTAAAAATGAAATTCTAGACTTCTTTTTACTTTATAAACCACACAATCAACTCTCTAAAAATTATATAGAAGAAGCACAATATATCAATGCTTTAAAGTAATTCCTGCAGGAAGCAACAAAGACATGCTAATGCTTTCAGAGGAAACACATCTAAATGAATTATGCTAGTTAATTATTTTCCTAGGTTCCTTACCTTCCCCCTCACATAATTTACAACAGAGTCAGAATCTATTTCTTTTATTAAATGAACATTAACATGAGTGCTTAGTGGATCAGCAAGAATTCTCACACTTTTAGTGGATTAGCATTTCTATTCTTGCATCATAATGAATTAGAATATATGTTCTAGAGGTGCTGGTGAAAATTGTGATGGTGCAAACATGTAGCATAAATATATCTTTCAAAGCTTTCAGATTTTGCCCTTTTTCTAAACTTGGTACTGTCAAACAAAGGGATAGATTTGAACCACTTTAGATCAAAGGTATAATCTCCCTTCTTCAGCACAAAACTGGAACCAGAAAGAACAAAACAGCCTATTACCATTTTCACGACAGGCCTGAGACAAAATTGGAATGAATCAATGACTCAAGTTGGATTTGCAGGGAGCACTCCTTTCAAGCCAGTTTGTGGACTTCCACATGGCAAGTTTCTAGTCCTGTAAGACCGTCAACAATTGCAATGCCAGGATTTTAATAAATTCTATGAATTCAGCCTAATTTCCTCTAATAATAACAATAATAAATATAATAACAAATGTTTATATATCACTTACCACGGGCAATTTAATGTTCACATCAACTCAATAAGCTAGGCTTTATTATTATCCCATTGTACAGATAAGGAAACTGACACAGAGACACTAAATGATTTGCCCAGGTTCACAGAGCTAGTTAGTGATGGAACTGGCATTTCAACCAAATAGTATGACTCCAGAATTCAAACTCATAATATTATATTCCCTCATCTTCTCTGTTCTCTCAAATTTTAGCACCAATTTAATATGAATTTTGTACCTGTAATAAATGTAATAAGATGATTGATGATCCTTTCCCTCAAAAAAAGACATGGCTACATCTTAATCTCTTAAACATAAGGGTGTTACTTTACTTGGAAAAAAAAGGTCTTTGCAGATGTGATGAAATTAAATATCTTGAGATGAGGCGATTACCTGTTTTACCCCAGTGGGCCCTAAATTCAACAGCAAACCTGCTTGAAAGAGACTGATGCACAGAGGATAAGATACACACAGAGGACAAAGCAATGTGAAGATGAAGACAGGTTGCAGTGATGTGGTGGGTGACAAGCCAAGAAAGCCAAGGAATTCTGACACAACCGGAAGTTGGAAGAGATAAGGAGTGGATTCTCTTCTAGAGCCCCCAGAGGAAGCACAGCCCTGCGAGATTTCCAACATCTGGCCTCTAAAACTGAGAGAATGCATTCTGTTCTTTCAAGTCAGCAAGTTTGTGGTACTTGGTTACAGCAGCCTCCAGAAATGAATATGGTATATAATGAGTTGAGTTTGGAGGACTATATTGAAAACACATTTTGGGAAACTTAAGGCTGAAGTGCTGGAGCCGGCTTAGAGAAGATGGTAAGAATTAGCTTTTGAATACTGAAGAATATTGCAAACTGGTGGTTAAATGGCTACCAGTCAGGGGCCCCCTCACCCAACAAAGTCATTTTGCCATTTCAGCACTGTCTCTACTTTAAGCAGTCTTGGGGAGCTAAGGTGGTTCACTCTTGGCCCAGGTCTCCAGGTTCTTTGGGTTTCCAAAGATTGTCTTTGGATGGTATCTCGGATGTAAAGAATCTGACGTAAAGAATGGTCTCAGATGGTAAAGAATCCACCTACAATGTGGAAGACCTGGGTTCAATCCCTGAGTTGGTAAGATCCCCTGGAGGGGGGCATGACAACCTACTCTTGTATTCTTGCCTGGAGAATCCCCATGGATAGAGGAGCTTGGAGGGCTATAGTCCATGGGGTTGCAAAGAGTCAGACACGACTGAGTGACTAATCACAGGACCAGGCTCTTCAGCGCTCACTCACTGCAGCTAGTAGCCTCTAGACTCTAACCATAGGACAGGTCTTCCTTTCATTAGAAAAGGCACTTTGTACCCTATAGCAGTTTAATAGCTATTGGTGGCATGTATAGGTAGAGGAAGAGACACGGAAAAAGCAAGGTGGGAATGTAAAGAGCTGCTAAAATGAGGAAAGGATTTTTATAACAATATTAATAGACTAGTTAAGCCGGGCATATTCAAACCCCCCACACACACCATTTCTCTCCACCCAGCTTATACACGTACTTCTACTCTAACATCAGTTTTATATTTTTATAGAATAATTACTGAGATCAGATATCCTCAAGCCAAAAGACATTTTAAGTCAAAACTTGGGGGATATGGTGACAGCAAAAAACCTATAAACATGACTCTACTGCCTGGATGTCTGTTGATTTACCCTATATTTCCTCCTTCCAAATCAAAACTTTTAGGAAAGCTACAGAACTGTTACGGATTGAAATGTGCTCTCCCAAAACTCCTGCGCTTTGAAGACCTAACCCCTATTGTTTCAGAATCTGCCCTTATTGGGAGGCAGGATCTTTACAGAAGTAATTAAGTTAAAATGGGGTCATTGGAGTGGGGCCTGACCCAGTATGACTGTTGTCCATAGAAGAAAGGGAAATTTGGAGGCAGATGTGTAAGAAGGGAGACAATGAGAAGATACAGAGGAGAGATGGTCGTCTACAAGCCAGACAGAGAGGCCTGGAGCAGCTCGTCTCTTCCTTGCCCTTACCAGGAACCAAACCAGCCGACACTACTACCATCTGGCTTTTAACCATCCACGCCAGGCTGTTGAAAGTACTAGGGGCAGATGTCCAGGACCCCCTCAGTGCAGTTCCTGGAGAGCTTCTTTTATTCCTTGTGTCCCCAGCTGGCATTTTCTTTGGCATTGGTTTGACTGCTCTAACTCAGAGACAGAATTCACCAAAAGAGGTTTGCAGCGTTAGACCCTGTAGGATATCAGGTTCCACCATGTTCTCTGGTTTGGGGCATTCTCATGGGGGAGAATGGCTGATTGTCATTATCAAAGGGACGGTCCTTCCTGACTGTTTGCCCTTGGTAACCATTGATGGCACTGGAGAGGGGTGCAGAAGACGCCTGAGGGTCACCGTGTATTAGACTACATTCGGCTTTAGTGTCTGCAGAATCACCACCTTTTGTTTATTTCGGGGGGGGCCAGCATATAGTGAACCTAACATGAGAACTCCGATTGCCTCCGGGGGCCCTCACCTGGAGGCAGTCTTGCTCTGTATTATACCATGCTCAGACTGTGGGCGACACCCACCCCTAACACGACTGTAGCCCTGAGGCTGCTGCTGGAGCAGGCCAGAGCAACGGGATGCTAGGGGCCGGTGAGACAGGTCTGCACTATTCAGGTTTTAAGACTTTGCATAGGCTGACCAACACAGCGTTGGGTTATCAGTCTTTCTGTTCAGTTGGGGACCTGGAGCAATGAAGTCAAACCACATTTGCTTCTAGGTTACTTTTACCAGGTCATGCGTAGCTGGTTAGGACAGACCATCGGCTCTCAGCTCCCTCTGTCTCAGGCTTTTCTTCTAGCCCGTGCCCATCCTTGAAATTTTTGTCTCCCCAGATCAGCAATGGACTGCCCAACATCCTAAATGTCCTGTCCCACACCTGGACTCAGTGTGGATATCCGCATCCCATACCAGATGCTAGGGGTGGACTGGTGTATCTCAGCTTCCATCCCTGAAGCTAATGTGGCCTGACCAAGGCCTTCAAAGACAGCGACATAGATGGTCTCCCTGTCTCCTTCCCAACTCCCTAAGAATTTGTTGTACCTCTATATTTCAGCGCCTCCCAGGTGGTGCTAGTGATAAAGAACCTGCCTGCCAATGCAGGAGACGTAAGAGACCTGGGTTCGATCCCTGGATGGGGAAGATCCCCTGGAGAAGGGCATGGCACCCCATTCTGGCATTCTTGCCTGGAGAATCCCATGGACAGGGGAGCTTGGCAGGCTACAGTCCGTAGGGTCACAAAGAGTTGGACGCAACTGAAGCGACTCAGAAGGCAGGCACACGATATATTTTCAGGACTCCACATGACCAGGAGTTCCCTCTCACTAACCAAGCCTCCCTGCAGGATAGAAGAATCCAACTGTAAGGGAATGAGTCCCTTGACTGTGCTCCCCACAGCACTACGCAGGCGCTGCTGGAGGGCAGGGCGTGTTTGGTGATGTTCATTTTCTCTGCCTCCTGCTGGGTCAAAGAAATGCCATCACCCTCTGTGTCCCGCAGCCACACCAACCAGCCTGGATGCTTTCCCCGGCCTTTTGCTGGAACCTAGCAGCTGTATCAATAAGCTCAGAGAGAAAATATTTTCTTATCGTGAATGTCTCGAATTGGGAGCTGCCCCACTGGCTTGGGTCACTATTGTTGTTTTTCCTTTCTTTTATATTAGGGGTCAGACAGAGCATTGGAGATTTCTTCTGTTTCACCATTACCACAGCACCCGCTCTGCACTCTCCTCACTTTCCAGGGATCCAGGCTCTTAGGGTCCTAATCAGGCTTTGTCACAAGGAAAGACCGTGACTCATGGCAGTTTGCACCCTCTGAGCTTTGCAAAACACAAAGATTTCCACCTTCATATCCTGTTCTTCCACCTCGTCTGCCAGTGCGAAGTCAGCAGGGCAGTGGACACCCACATGTCCTTCTCTAACCTCAGCTCTTCCAATTTTCTAACCTGAGCTTCAGCCTCTGGTCGGGCATCAGAATTCAGTGACTTGCCCAGAGTAGAGGCCAGCCCACTGTGGCAGCCATGTATTTGCTTTCTCTGCCGCAGTACACTCCGCACAGTTCCTCAAACAAGCGCATTAGACCAGCTGGTGTTTTCAAGGACATCTGTCCACAAGCATCCTACACAAGACCACTCCCACTCTCCCATATGGAAGTCAACGGCTAATCCAGAATTTCCTCCAAAGAAGCTCTTTCCCAGCACTCAGTTCTTGGGTCTCCTGGCTAGCTTGCCAACTGTTAGCTAGAAACCTCCCTAGGAGGGAGTCGCCCAGGTGAAAGCTGAAACTGGCCCCATATGTGGAGGGCAGGGAGAAACCAAAGGAACTGGCAGGCTACTCTCAGTTGGCAGATGGGAGATTTAATGAGCTGTCTTGGGCAGCTGCAAGACGAGTGGATTTCTGCAACCACTTGCCAGAATCTTAAAAGTTTTTGAAGCGGCCTCAACTGGTTCAATCACACCTACCATCCAGATAGTCTCAACAGCAACACATTGGTCTCTCAAAACTGCATTCTTGAAAATGGTTCCCACCGTGGGAAGAGTGGAGAGTGTATATTTTAAGCACATGGGGCGCGGGGAGGAAACTTCAATTGCCCAGGTCCAATTCTCAGATCAAACGGGGGTCACGTCCTCTGGATTACCTCATCCACCAATATGTCACCAGGTATTGCATTTATAACAAAAGCATCTGTAGAGTTTTGTTTATTTTCCCCCAATTTTAGAGTGTTTGTGCTTAGTAGAGATTACCTAAGATTTGAGATAATTGTTCATATCTACATGGCAAAATCTTTGAAATCTGGTTGTTGGGTTCCAGTAAGTTTTTTTTAACATCACAGTTTTGACATAAATGTAGTCCAGTTCATCTAGAAATCCATGTAGTTATATCTATGCAAGAGTACTTGTTTATATTCCAAACTTCTGATATAACCAAATTGAACAATAAAATCAGAAAATGTGATAATTTGCAAAAGAACTATGAAAGTTTTACCAAAACTCTCTAAACTAGTATGACAAAACCCACTGAAATGTTGTGAAGTAATTAGCCTCCAACTAATAAAAAAATAAATAAATAAAATAAAATTGAAAAAAAACCTCTCTAAACTCATATAAATTCAAGAGAAAATTTGATGTTTCAATCCAAAAAGGGTTGTTTTTAGAACATTTTTAAGAGCCATAACAAGCACAGCATGAAACTTGTAGAAGAGTTTGCCTCAGCAGATCCACTGCCAAAGCAATATTTTCCTAATAATGGAAGAAGATTTAGAAAAAGAGTTATCTGCCAGTGTGTGTTTTCTGCCAAAAATGTGATCTGTTTTAGAACCATACACATTTTCAGGCTTTTATTTTCTGTATGAAAAGTACACTTAAAGTGAGTTCTTTTATACAACCATTATTTTTCAAAAGGTATAAAAAGCACATTACATACTAGAATAAGTTACTTTTCATATAGAATAAGTTATTTTTCATATAGTAGAAGAAGGACTTTTTTGGTATGTTGTTAATAAAATCTTTTTTTATCGAAAACACGGCAAAATAAGTCACATTTTAAAAATGGGTTGTATGATATAGCTTTACTAAATGACTGAAATAAGAACACTCCTGAGAAACAGCAGGTGATTTTATTTCCTAGTGGGTATGTACAAGGGGTTACCAGGACCTCTTCTTTGAGGCTGCCTGGACTCTCATGCCCATTCCATCCACCGTGCTTCCTGGGAGATGCATATCTCTGTGACGCACCTTAGAATCCCCTATAGAGTCTTAAAACTCTCTGTTGCCCACACTGCACACCAAACCAGGTAAATGAGAATCCTGAGCTGGAGGTGGAGCAGGGGCGGAGGAGGGGACCTGAGTGGTCAGTGTGGCTAAAGGGCCACAGGGAGACAAAAGAATGGATTTGTGGATACTGGCAGGGAAGGGGAGGGTGGGATTAATTGAGAGCAGCATTGACAGATACACACCACCACGAGCAAAGTAAATAGCTAGTGAGGAGCCGCTGTATACAGAGGGAGCTCAGTTCAGTGCCCCGTGATTACCTAAAGGGGTGGGATGGGGGACAGGGTGGGAGCGGGGAAGTTCAAGAGGGAGGGGATATGCATATACTCACGGCTGATTCACACTGCTCTATAGCAGAAACTAACAGAACATTGCAAAGCAACTATACTCCATTAAATTTTTTTTAAAAATAAAGGTCTACAGGTGATTTTACTATGCAGCTGGTTTGAGAACCACTAGTGGCAACCCACTCCAGTGTTCTTGCCTGGAGAATCCCAGGGACGGGGGAGCCCGATGGGCTGCCATCTGTGGGGTCGCATAGAGTCAGACACGACTGAAGTGACTTGGTGGCAGCAGCAGCAGTTTAATATAAGCCCACTTTGCCTTCACACCGTTGTGGACTGGATATTTAGCACTTAACCCAGGCTTCCTCTATGCTTGACTCATCTTCCTTTGTGCTACCCAATTTTTTTTCTCTAAATTTACCTGGTCTTTTCTTCTTTTTTTTCCCTCCTCTTTCTCTCCCTTTGTTCTTCCTAACCTTTTCTTCTTTCACCTTTTGGTTTAAATTTCTACTTCATTATCTCTGTCTTTTGTTAATCTCTCTGTAGCTCTCAATTTATCACTACCTACTTTTATTTGTGTCTACAGGGAAGAAGATATTTCTTTTTGTATTTTTCCCCTATCTCGACCTTATCCTCTTCACCCAGTATCTTTGTGTTCTTTGCTTCCTCTTTCCTCTCCTTTATTATCTTGTATCTTATCAAATGTTTCACTGAATCTCTGTTTTCATTTCCTTTGTATCTTCTCTCATTTTCTCTTTGTTATCTCATTCTCTCTACTTGTTTTGTTCACATACACACATACACACCCCCTTTCTCCTGTTCCTATTTTTCTCTTTTTTCTTTTTTTGCTTTATATCTGCATGCACATGCTTGCATGCATGTGTCTGAGTGTGTGTGTGTTAAATGTGTATGTACACATTCACATGTACATGGGAGAAATAAGAATGGGGAAGAAGGTGCCTGAGGTTACAGCAGTATTCAGAGGCTGGACTTACGGCTTGTTACTCTAGTTACCCATAGGAATCCTCTGATTTAGTTGCCAGGGATGGGGCCAGGGAATTCAATAAGTATTTTGGGGTTTAAGATCCACTGGTTTAAGGATGAGAGTCCTTGAAAGCTTAGGATTAAATATATGTACTTCTAGCAATGATTGACAGGAAAGATCTTTTGGGTGTTGAGGATTATAGTGAAACAAGATCTTTGTGTGAAACATCATCTGAAAACATTGTGGGGAATAGGACTTGGAGGCAGAGAAACTAATGAAAATTTCTATCTACCTTACTGGGCCTAATCCAAAATAGAACCTCACTAGTTTTCCATTTCAAATCCATTTCTGCCTCCTCATAACCCCCTGCAAATGTTTATTTCTCTGGTGCAGCTCTTACCAATCTTGGGCTCATATTTGAATTACTTCTCCATTTGTCTGGTATCCCCTAAACTGGAGTAGGACACTTTCTCCACTGTTTTCCTAGGACAGTATCCAGCCTAGAGTTCTAATTACTGTAGTTCCTTGGTATCTGAAGTCTGGTTCCAAAAGTTCCCTACAGATACCAAAATCCACGGATGCTCAAGTCCCTTATATAAAGTAACATTATATTTGCACACGTCCTCCTGTATACTTTAAATAACTTCCAGACTACTTATATTTAGGTTGGTGCAAAAGTAGTTACGATTTTACATTTTTTAACTTTACCATTTATACTGGAATACAGTCTTAAATAAATGTGGTTATGTTATATATTATTTTAATGCGCATTTCTTGCTTTATGTTCTTTTTGCTATGACTTGCTATTTGCTATTTATATCTATTTTAGACTATAGAAATTATGTTAGACAAAAAGCAAATTCAAATGATTTTTTTGTTCAAGTTCAAAATGTGTCATAAAGCAGCAGAGATAACTCGCAACATCAACAATGAATTTGGCCCAGGAGCTGCTAATGAACATACAGTGCAGTGGTGGTTCAAGATGTTTTCCAAAGGAGATGAGAACCTTGAAGATGAGGAGTGCAGTGGTCAGCCATCAGAAGTTGACAATGACCAATTGAGAGTAATCACTGAAGGCGATCCCCTTACAACTACACAAGAATTTGCTGAAGAATTCAACACTGAACATTCTATGGTCCTTTACCATTTGAAGGAATTGGAGAGGTGAAAAAGCTCGATAAGTGGATGCCTCATGAATGACCACAAATCAAAAAAAATTGTCATTTTGAAGTGTCGTCTTCTCCTACTGTATGTAACAACAAACCATTTTCTGTGCAAAGAAAAGTGCATTTTATATGACAATTGGTGATGACCACTTCAGTGGTTGGACAAAAAAAAAAAAAGCTCCAAAGCACTTCCCAAAGCCAAACTTGCACCAAAAGAAAGGTCATGATCAGTGTTGGTGGTAGGCTGCCCATCTGATCCACTACAGCTTCCTGAATCCCAGGGAAATCATTGCATCTGAGAAGTATGCTTGGCAAATTGATGAGGTGTACAGAAAACTGCAACGTCTACAGCCTGTGTTAGTTAACAGAAAAGGCCCAACGCTTCTCCATGACAATGCCCAACTTCACGTTGCACAATTAATGTTTCAGAAGTTGTACAAATTTTGCTTCAACTGCCATATTCACCCGACCTCTCACCAAATGATGACCTCTCACTTCTTCAAGCATCTCAACAACTTCTTGCAGGGAAAAGGCTTCCACAACCAGCAGGAGGCAGAAAATGCTTTCCAAGAGTTCATCAAATCCCGAAGTATGGATTTTTATGCTACAGGAATAAATAAACTTATTTCTCTGGCAAAAATGTGTTGATTGTAATGGTTCCTATTTTGATTAATAAAGGTATGTTTGAGCCTAGTTATAATGATTGAAAATTCACAGTTGGAAATCGCAGTTACTTTTGTACCAACCTAATAGTACCTGATACAATATAAATACTATGTAAATAGTTACCTAGTGTGTAGCAAATTCAAGTTTTGCTTTTTGGAGCTTTCTGGAATAAGTTTTTTCCCAAATATTTTCCATCTGTGGCTGACTGAATCTGCCTATGCAGAACCTACAGAAGGTTCACTGTATGTCAGTTTTCAGAGTCATTATCAGCATTTGTTTAACTGAATTAAATAACATACATTTGTCTTAAAACCATTAAGCTGATATTATTACCAACTAAGACTCTACTGATACAGCAAGTTACATGTAGAGTCAGAGACAGAATTTTTTCACTCCAACAATATAACATTCACTATATAACAATATAACATTTTTCTACCTAGTTATTTACTAACATATACTATGACTAGTTAAGAATATCAGTGAAATATAAACTTTTGAATTTGGCTGTAGACTCTTGAGTCAGACATCCTGGGTTTGAATCTCAGCTTGCCAACCTGCTACATATATAAAGAAGTCTAAGATTGCCTGTTTTTCAGAATAGCCAGCTCTTAGTTTCTTTGGCTACTTTATACATGCCAAGTTGGCTCAGGAAGATACTCATCTCTGAAGGTTCCAGCCTCAGCTCCAGTGTCCAAAATGCTTTGTTTAAACTTTTATACTCATTGCATATTATTTATTTTATATTTATTATTTATATTTAAATAAGTAAGGTGTTTATTTTTGTGGACTAAGGATAATAATGTTAGATCCCTCTTATATCAGCTAGATACTATCCCCATCTTCCTTTTCTTCAAATCAGTTTAGAGAAATAATTAACAAGTTAAACAAGTGGTTTTTCCATCTAGAGACAAGTTACAGAATGAGACTTCAGATTTCACCATGTAAAACTTGAGCAAGAAAGATGATTTCTTACTAGTAAAGTTCAAACTTCATCACATTATCCTCTCACAGAATTAGGATTCTTTTTGGAAAGGGCTTCTTGTGGGAAGTATGTCAGCAAAGACTGAGTCAGTAAGTTCTCTGGATGTTATTCTTATCTACAATGTAATTGCAGATGCAAAGTACTGACGAAGTAGTAGACTGTGGCTTGGGAAATTCCCAGCCTCAATGCCCTGCCACTTGTTCCAAACAGCTCTAAGCTCAGTTCCCCTGTATTTCTGATCCTCTTCGCTTCACACACCTTGGTTCAATAATCTGTTTTGATAATCTGGCCTCATAGGAGGCTATTCCATGTAATTGCTCCTCACCTTCACACTCTGTAAACATGACCACAAGATAACCATGGGCTGGGCTGGACCCAAGCCCATCACTGGATGAACCTCTGACCAATGCCTCTTCTATAGGATAAGAACTAATTTTCAAATAAAGTTCTCTATGAAAGCTAGAAGCCTGCTACGGCAAGTAACCCATGTGCAAGATCACTGTCAAATCAGTTTTATTTGTAAGAAACAAACTATTCCTATATAGGGACAATGATTAAGTTTTATTGCTTCAATTTCTGAGACAGTCTAAAAGGACTGCTCAAGGAACACGAGTTTGAGGTCTACCATGGGCCTGGTGACTCAGGCAGTAAGGAATCTGCCTGTAATGCAGGAGATTCAGGTTCAATCCCTGGGTTGGGAACACCCCCGGAAAAGGGGATGGCTAGCCACTCCAGTACTCTTGCCTGGAAATCCCATGGAAAGAAGAACCTGGCAGGCTGCAGTCTATGAGGTTGCAAAGAGCTGGATTATGACTGAGAGAAGAGCACTTTCACTTTCATGGGCCTACTGAGTACTGTCACTTTCTATTCAGTTGAAATCAGCTCTTCAGACATTTTACTACCGTCAGTTTCACATGCACAGACTAGGCGCTTGATGAATATTTGTTGATGAACAAATTAGATTTTTACCACATTTGTCCCTGGAGTTTCCAGAGTCCCTGTCTTCTCCCAAGCTCATACTATTAGTAACAGTATCAAGACATCTGAAGTGAAATTATTTTAAATAACAGTCTTCTTCTACACTGACCATAGAGATTAAAGGCCTAAGGGATTTCTAAAAGAAAGGCAATTACTAAACACACTGTTGAAAAAAGTCCTCTGCCCAGCAATAATATCAGCTCCAGAATGAAAAAAAAAAAAAATCTGAAATACATTATAAGACTCACATATGGTGACTGAGACTGGAATTACAATTTCCAATAGGAAAAAAAGATGAATAGCTCTGTTCTCACAAATTAACCATTATTTCACTGATATGTAATCCATCTCTGCAAATGGTAAAGTGTATGGGATTCTGTAATGACCCTGTCACTTAGATTTCCTCATGATACACAGCTCAAAAAGCACCAAATATCCCATTTGTCCTTCATGAAACCACTGTTCTCTACCACTCTTTAAAAGAGTCTGTGTATCCTTGCAAAGATCAAGATCAAAGATCCAGACCCTTTCTCTTTCTAAGCCTTTGTTTAAGTGCATCTCAAAGATGGATGTTTTTTACAAATGAGTCTCTGGAACCTCTATGAAGATCAATGCATGTTGGAAAGTTTCTGTTTTTCATGGGAAAAGTGAAATTGACCCCCATAGCTACCCTTGTATCTGGGCATAATTAAATGAGAATTAGAGAATTCCTTCTGAAAGAAAATTCATTTTTTCCTTTCTTCTTTTTTAAGAATTTCCATTTACTTCCAGTTTTACTACTTCCTTAGTTTTTTACACCACTGTAATTATCAATAGTTGCTCACTGAAATTCACCATCCACCATGCATGGTGGTAGCCAGGGGAGAAACTACATCCAATAAAATGATCTAGCACAATTTCTGGTATATGTCAAACACTCAGCATGTTACTTTTGCTTCTCTTTCCTTTCTAAGCTCCAGTCCATGACTCAACCATAACTACTAATCAAATATTACAGTTCATTTGTCTTTCTTAAAGAACTACTGTGCTGCATGAGAGTTACATGAATATTATGTAATTTTATGTTCTCTTCAAAGACTTGATAGAATATAGTATTCATACAAATTTTCAAAATATCACCAGTTAATCATGTCTTACATAATGTAAAATGTCTACAGTGGAAAAAAGTTTACTTTCTAACACTATCAGTGAAACATCTAATACATACCCAATGTGAATGGTAGGTTTGAGAAGAATAAAACTGCCACTTGAAATGCATTACCAGTAAATACATAAATCTTACCTCTTTACTTTAAAGTTAGGATATTACAAAGACACAATATTAACTGTGTCCCTCTGTGGTTTATCCTTTCATTAAAATTTGTTCTAGTTTTCATAGTTTCTTTTGTTTTTCAACAATCACAGTCTGGGACTGTACTCTGGTAATTAAGGTTTGATTCAGGGAAAACCAGAAACTTTCATATTATTCATTCTCTCATTTGTTCTTTCCATCATTAGGTTCTGCCTTTCCTAATCTACACTTGTGTGACTCACACAGCCAGATTTAAGGAATGTAACCACCCCAGGTTTCTACACCCATTCCAACACAATATATTAGCCTTATAAAATCCAGTCACTAACCAGCAAAATTCATGTGCTGCTCTTATGAAAATTTGTCCTACTCATTATGTAATTCAGTAATAGCCCACTCATTATCTAATTCAAATGTGAAAACAGGTGAAAGAAAGATGAAGTCAAAGCTGGTTTTCCTGAGAGACTGTTTTAGAATAAAGCTTTAGGACCTTCCACTCAATTCACACGTAACAATTCACACTTAACTCTTCTGCTTTCATTACGAAAAAATGAAAACAAACAAAGTATCTCCTCTGATCAATTGTGTCAGCCGCAAAACGCATTAACAGTTCCTGGGATATAAAAACAGAATCTGGGTAATAAAGTCTAAGCTTTCTCTTTGTGCTTAAATTTCACTGTTCCAGTTTCACTTGTTCACAGGGGGGCTGAATAGAGAGGGGCCACATACATGGCCCTCAGGATCAGAGTTCCTCCTGTGAGCTGGCTTACCTCAGGTAAGGGGGCTGTGTGCAAACACCACGCAGGAGCCTCACTTCAAGATGGCGGAGGTGGCGGGCCCTGTGCGGCGACGCGTCGCTCCACACTGTGTTCTGGAGCATGAGGAGCAAAGCTGAGTCTGCTCTGTCACAACTCCACCCCCTCCCACCGAGCCCACCCTCCTCCCACTTTACAGAGGAGATCCCCGTAAAGCAGCCCGGCCCACAGCCTGTCAGAAGAGCTTCTACTCTAGAGCTGGAACTCCCGCCTCTCATTCTCTGATCCAAGGATAACCCTCCTTTGCTTCTGAAGAACCAAACTCGGTCTCCTATTAGTTCGAGTTACACCAGGCAGAACGTCCCTCATTTGAAGACTGACTTGGGAGGACAGGTAACAGTGAAATTTAGTCACACGTACTTTTGTTTGGATTCTAAAAAAAGGTTTAACTTCCTTGACTCCTCCCCCCGCCCCCCCCCACACACAAACAAAACAGATATTTAAACCCTAGTTCGTGGTGATAAAATTAAACTTTACTTTTACAAACATAAAAAAAGAAATGCCATTTGTCACAAAAAATTCAAATTAAAAATTTTTATACGTTTCATTAATTTCTAGACAGCAATAGAGATAAGAATATTTTTTAATGTGATTCATATCACAAGAGAATCTTGTTTTCTTGAAAAAGGACCTTTTAAAAATTCCAGGAAGGTTAAAGTACCACAAAATAATCAAGATATGCACATTGTAGGTAAAACACTTCAGCTATTACTGAAACATAAGTATAATTACACACAGGTAAAAGATATTATCAGCAGAGAAAAAATGCCTTAAGTATGCTTTGTCTTCTGCCAAACTGATGGACATGAGTGAGCTCTAATATCATTATGTTTAGAAATGGCTTCATCCAAATCCAACTGTACACCATTAATGTTCACTTCCATACAGCCTTGATAAAAGGCATTCACTGGTGTGGCGCTGAATGGAACATCTGTTAAAACAGAATATTAAAATATTAGCCCAAGACTTTTAGCATCTTACTTGCTTATAGTTAGAGGAATTATTCAGATTGCTCATTTTCAATTAAATTCTAACCCTAAAAGAAGAGCCAATAATGTAATTCTGTTCAATAAGTTCATATTAAGTGACTTCTGTGTTATAGGTGTTGTGTTTGGTACTGAATTCAGCATACCTTGAGTTCCTCTGATTTTGTAAAAGTTCCAGCCAAACCTCAGATAAATAAACGTGCTTTAGAAAGAATAGAAAATAGCATTCTTACTTGTGGTACTTACTTCTACTTTACTTTTTCCTTAAATCTGAGCAATAGGTTAAGCATTATTAAGACATTTTTTTCAACTCAAAATTATAGCTACTTGGAAGTCTTTTTTAAATGTCACGATAAATATGTCTCTTTTATTATTGCTGGAATATAAGTAGATTTCTGCATTTTCCAAAGAAATAAGTGTCTTGCGGAGCATACAGTAGCAAGTCATAATAGGGAACTCACTGTTATGTAATGTTTGGTGTTCTGAAAAATAACAGTTTTAATAATACGTCAGTGAATAGGGCCTCAAGGCTTTCCTATGCTTTTACTCTCCTTATCAAACTCAATATTTAGGCAACTTCCTTGGATTCCTGAGAACTATGGTTCATCTTCAGAGCAGCCATCTCTCTATTTGCTTCCTCTTTTCTTGGCATCTCATCTCCATAAATTTTAATTCCCAATGGATATATATATATACACTTCAAATTTCCCACTTCTAACTTGTCAATGTAGTGAATAAATCCATACTTTTCTATGGGCTCAGCATTTGTTAAGAAACAGTTTCAAGTCTGGCTGACTATCATAGGCTATATCATTGTTATAAATATCCCTGGAGTCATCTATTTCCCCTGAATTTAATTCATAATATGTGACTTAACATGCCTATTTTGCACATCAATTAAGAAATTACCCATTCCCTAGTTCACACTCTTCAGTTCAGTTCAGTCGCTCAGTTGTGTCTGACTTTTTGAGACCCCATGAACCGAGGCACGCCAGGCCTCCCTGTCCATCACCAACTCCCGGAGTTCACCCAAACCCATGTCCATAGAGTCGGTGATGCCATCCAACCATCTCATCCTCTGTCATCCCCTTCTCCTCCTGCCCTCAATCTTTCCCAGCATCAGGGTCTTTTCAGATGAGTCAGCTCTTCACATCAGGTGGCCAAATTACTGGAGTTTCAGCTTCAACATCAGTCCTTCCAATGAACACTCAGGACTGATCTCCTTTAGGATGGACTGACTGGATCTCCTTGCAGTTCAAGGGACTCTCAAGAGTCTCATCCAACACCACAGTTCAAAACCATCAGTTCTTCTGCGCTCAGCTTTCTTTATAGTCCAACTTTCACATCCATACACGACCACTGGAAAAACCATAGCCTTGACCTTTGTTGGCAAAGTAATGTCTCTGCTTTTTAATATGCTATCTAGGTTGGTCATAACTTTCCATCCAAGGAGGAAGCGTCTTTTCTTTCAAAGAGCATCTTTTAATTTCATGGCTGCAGTCACCATCCGCAGTGATTTTGGAGCCCCCAAAAATAAAGTCTGACACTGCTTCCACTGTTTCCCCATCTATTTGCCATGAAGTGATGGGACCAGATGCCATGATCTTAGTTTTCTAAATGTTGAGCTTTAAGCCAACTTTTTCACTCTCCTCTTTCACTTTCATCAAGAGGCTCTTTAGTTCCTCTTCACTTTCTGCCATAAGGGTGGTGTCATCTTCATATCTGAGGTTATTGATAATTCTCCTGGCAATCTTGATTCCAGCTTGTGCTTCTTCCAGCCCAGTGTTTCTCATGATGTACTCTGCATAGAAGTTAAAATAAGCAGGGTGACAATATACAGCCTTGACGTACTCCTTTTCCTATTTGGAAACAGTCTGTTGTTCCATGTCCAGAACTAACTGTTGCTTCCTGACCTGCATACAGATTTCTCAAGAGGCAGGTCAGGTGGTCTGGTGTTCCCATCTCTTTCAGAATTTTCCACAGTTTATTGTGATCCACACAGTCAAAGGCTTTGGCATAGTCAATAGAAATAGATGTTTTTCTGGATCTCTCTTGCTTTTTCGTTTATACTCTTAAGTCTCAATTTCCACTTTTCCTCAGTATTTCCTCACGCTTTCTAAACACATCTTGCCTAAAATTAGTCCTCAGTGCTATTGACAAAGTCCTGGAACCACAGAAATTGACATTTTTACTTCTTCTGAACTCTTTCACTGTTTGTTTGATTTCCTAAAATTGCATTCAACTAATTTGTGAATAAGGTAGTAGGTGGATTTCAATGTATTTAGAATTCATTCATTTGAACCATAATTATACTTCCTAATAATTAACCACATTAATGTAACTATGCATGTATACCTATCAATGGATCTGTCTAGCTAATGGATCTATTTATAACTTTTATAACCTATTTACTAAATCGTTTTAATACATATATCTTGGCCGGGCTACTTGGCTTGGCAATTTCAGTTCCCCAGCCAGGGATTAACCTGGGCCATGGCAATGAAAGGGCTTTCCTGGTGGATCAGTGGTAAAGAATGTAGCTTTCAATGCAGGAGATGTGGGTTTGATCCCTGGGTCAGGAAGATTCCCCTGGGGAAGGAAATGATAAGCCACTCCAGTATTCTTGTCTGGAGAATTCCATGGACGGAGGAGCCTGGCAGGCTACAGTCCATGGGGCTGCAAAGAGTCAGACAAGACTGAAGCCACTAGCATGCACACACATGCAACAATAAAAGCACCAAATCCTAACCACTGGACCACCAGGGGGCGCTGCTACAGTCTATTTACTTATATTCCCCCAAAGCCTAGAGAAAATGTCCATATATGGGAAATGAACACACTGAGCAGTTCAAGTATTTTAAAGATTAGCTGAAGTTCAGACACCAAACTATTCAAAATGTTTCTAAAAAACTTTCTGCCTCTATTTTTTAGTCATTTAAAGTACAGTGTTGATGCCAATGTCATATTTTCCCATATTAACCACTTTTCCTCCAGTTTTCCCCGTCTTGGTAAATGGGATCTTCACCTACGCAACTGCTCATGCCAAATACCTAAGAGTCTTTCAATCATTAATTTCTATTAGCTTTGCTTCCCACATATATCTCCAATCTAGTCACTGTATCCTATCTCCACTAGCATCACCCCAGTCCAACAGTTTCCTCCGCTTCCTCATGTGCAAAATGGAGATAACAAAAGTACCTTCCTCATAGGACTACTTTACATATTAAAACACTTGAACAATGCCCAGACTGTTTGTTATGCACCCATTTGAGGCAGTATAGTTGTCACCATTGTTATTGTAACTGCTTGTTTATCTGAGCTGCTTCATTAGCCCCCAACTCATCTCACGCACTTTTATCTCCCACCTGTCCATCTGCATCCATCATGCAGGGGAATTTTTTTAAACTGCATCATTGATATACCACTTCCTTGTCTAAAACTTTTTAATGATTCTTACGGACCAATAAGACACAGGACTCTGAACCAGGTCTATAATAATCCCACCTACCACCCATTTCACAGCCTCCTCTTGCATGACCATTCCCCTCGCTCAATGTGCTCTCATGGCACTGATCTTCTATATATTCCTTAAGCATGTCAACCCCTTTCCATTCTGCCATGGACAATTTGCATACTAGCTCCAATATCCACCCTGATTACCTGTAAACTTCATTTAATCCTTCAAATGTCAGAGTTGTATCTTATTCTCTTCCTCAGAGAGCTTGTTCCTGGCCCCCACAGACAGATCAAAGCCTCATTTTTCAGGCTTTAAAACCAACCCCTACTTTTATTTCATAGAAGTTATGAAAATTTTAATTTTTAAAATATTTTCTTAATCAGTTGTTTAATATTTGCCTCTGTCATTAGATGGTAAGGGTCTTAACAGCAGAGATTGTATCCATTTGTTTATTGCTGTGTCCCTACTGCCTGAGACATAGGATCTTAATAAATATTGGGTGAGTGATGGTTGAATCGAAGAATAAATATTAAACTCGGAAGACAATTGTGAGTATAAAATGAAATAGCAAATCATTTCTGGCTAGGATAGTCAAATGCATCAAAACTTGGTTAGTTTCAGTTTACCATTAAAAAAATTAAATAAAAATGACCAATAAAATGTTCATGCAAGCCCCCAGAAAAAGAATAATGGTTACTGGAATTTTCTCTTCCCTTCTGATGCCCCTTTACTACAATTACTTCTGCTCTCTATATATACAGATGCTGTTTTACTAAAACTGCATATTTAAAATAGTATCAATTTCATTAAAAAAAAACAACACTTTTTAAAACGGAAAACAAAGTAAGAAGATACCTGGAAGGCCACCCAGGTAAGTGGCCACTGTTCCTTTCATTGCTTCATCCAAGATGGCAAATTGTCTTTGAAAGTCTTCAGAGTGGAAGCTATCCTTTGTAAGTTGAGTCAATAGTTCCAAATTGTTTCTGTTGACTCTGATTTCCAGAAAGGTTTGCTGATCGGAACATAGACTTATGGCCTGTATCCGAGCTATTACCATACTTTCAACAGATACCAGGATATCCTGAAGAACAAAGACTCATTATAAACAAATACAAACAGTAATGCCAATTAAAAGAGACTTTGGTTTTTAAAATTCAAGAGACTGAATTTCAATGAGGTGGGGAAAATATGATCGAGCCTTCAAGTTTAAATGAAAAAACTTCTATTATCATAATCATTATTTTTGAATATATATTATTTTTACAAACTCCAGGTTTAGCTAAGATGTGAATGTACAGCAGGTTCTGAAAATTCAAGAAACCAATGGGAACTTAAGTAGTATCTTAAGCAACAAATTTCTTTTATGAGCCTTCCCAATTTTAAAACTTACGTATGGAAAAGGAAGGAGTTGAATCATTCTTTGTTGGGGAAAAGACTTAGAAAACTTAAAGTGCTTTAATAAGCACATCCAGCAAGACTGAAAGGTTTATTTGTGCCACACAAGAAATCCTATAGACTTGGGACAAACTGAGTGACGTCTCTGAGAAAGAAAAACCAGGACTGTTACAGAGTATTTATCAGAAGGTTCTCAAATATATATACATACATATATATGTGTGTGGGTGTGTATTTATTTTCGAATGTTTTAAACTGCTGATACACTAAATTAACTCAACTTGCCAAGAGTCATCTATGCAGATAGCTTACCAGCATATGGAGGAAATATAAAAAGGAGAGAAAGTAAAATCAAAACTAAGGAGGTGGGTGTTATGCTGCTTTCCAGATAGCAGAAAGATATTCTGAAGTATTTACAGAAACACATAAAACATAGACAAGGTAAAATAAATATCAAGGACATGGCACGTGTTAACCTCCTCTACTATTCTGAGTGTAGTGTTGAAGGCAGGATTTCCGTTTTGCTTTTAAAAAAACCAAACAACTGAAACCCAAATGTAGCAAGCTCCTGTAGTCTACTGGAGACAAAACTTAACAGGATTTTTCTCAGGTTGCTTATAGTTAACCATCAGAAACTCCCCACAACCATCCCTTAAGTTGCAAACAGCATCTCTTTTTATCACTATAGGCGTTATTCAATTATATGTCTCTTTCTAAAAGTCACAAAGAACATCCAAGTCAACCATGGCACAAATGAAAGCTACTTGCGGTAACTTGGTGGAATCCACTGTGGATGACACAAGGATAGAATTATTATTCTCTAATAGAAGGCTGAATAATACAGACCTTCTGATAACTCTCATGTTTTCTTTTATCTGAGAGTGTTTTCTGTTCTTCCTTCTAATTTCAAGGCAGAGTTGCCAGTAGGAAGCCAAGTAGACTGGTTTTAGTTTTCCCTAGTCTTATCTAATTTACTTATGGGAGAAAAGATTAAGAGTATCAGAAAGCACAAAAAAGTATAATTAGACACTGAATATTTCAGAGTGGATTGCAATCAGACTCACTTTTATTCTGTTAGTACAGATAAATTCCCATGATACTTCAAAGATTCTGAATAAGGGCGGATCTCCATGTACTCAGAGAAGACTCCGAGCAGCCTTTGTGGGAGTCTGCCTAATCTAAACTATAGGTACAATACACAGGTTTTTCTATTCTCCCCTATCCCCTTACTGCTCAGTTCAAACCTTGGAAATAAGCCAGCAAAAAAGTAACAATAATGAATATTTATTCAATCTTTAATGACATGCCAACTAATTTATGTAAGCTATCTCATTTCATCTTCAAAACACCACTTTGAGGTAAACACTGTTATTCTATCCATTTTACTGATTTTTAGAAAATTACAAAATAAGGATCATAAAGGTTCAGAGGCAAGTTACCTGAAGCTTCTCAGTGGCGGAATCCACCAAGGACAAGGCAAAGGGCACCGTGTCACCGGAAACCAAGGCCAGCATGACACCGGTGCCCGCTGATGGGCGAATATTCAAGGACACATTGATTTGCCAAGCCTCGGGATTGGATTCATTCTCTGTTTAAACAATGAAACAGAAGCAGGATCAATGTACTCCTAAGTGCACCAGAAGAATTAGCTATAATCTTATTAGTATTCAAAGCCATCTTTGAGTGATATTAAAGAATTTAGTTCTTTCTCAATGATCTATATAACCTAGGCAAAACAGAGCAAGAGAAAACAGTTTTTAACGCAGGCAAGAAACACACAGATGTTCTCATCCTTTGGTTCTTCCTACAACAGAATTCTGGGTTGTGGTGTTTAGAATTATGATGAATTTTCCATTTGCTCTTTATCAGCTCTCCCTTCTATCTTACATATTCTTCAATGCTCAAAATCTCAGAGTGGTTGTATTTTAAAATACAAGAAAGTATGACCAATTTATTGTCATATATCTGAGGGAAAATCTGAGTACAGCTGCCAACCCCAGCCCAGTACTTCTCTTCCTTATAGGAGTCAGGTTAGAGCAGTGGGAAAGAAAAGTCTGATCTCTATACATAGGGGTGTGGGATGGTTTGATAATAGAGAAATATTCTGAAGTCAACAGTTAACTTTGAAATTCTAATAGGAACTCTTCTGTAATTCTCTTATCATAATACTTAACATTCTTTTTCTTAATTATTAGGTTGATAGTCTATACAACTAGAATGCAAGCTCTGCAAGTCTCTTTTTACTGCTTTCCTCAGTAATCACTTAACAAATATTTGCTGAATTAATATGATTTCAAAACAGTTTGATTTCTAATAATTTGAAATAACTTGTAAACTAATAATCTGAAAATATTAGCTTAAGATCTGAATGAAGTCTTCCCCATTTAATACAAAGAAATGTATAACAATAGCCCAAATACCACTTTGAGGCTTTAAAAGGGTAAATGTGAATGGAGAAAATAATTCTCCTTTGACAAGATATTCTTCCATTTAGCCACATCTAATACTATTACATTTTTCACTATAATCCTTTAAATTCCACCCAAGAGGAAAAAAAACAAACCTGTATAATCATTTTGAAGTAAGTAAATTTACTGTAGGACGTTAACTCAAAATGAACATGCTGATGTGGAGAAATTATAATATAACATTAAATATTAATTATAAAGTATGCCACATTTATGTTATCTATGAAACAACTAGTTAGTTACTTATGAAAGTAAATTTAGGTACAATAAAACTATTTTCATTTTCTTTTCAGAGTTTTTCTTCCACTGGAACAAATTATCATGGGCCTAGTTTTTTCCTATATTCAATCATCAACTCAACGTATTTTTTTTAAAAACCTTTATATTCAGAACAGAGCTAAAGTTAATGACATTGTATTAATTTACATTAAAAAAACAGAAAGCAATAGTAAGATGCTTCCTTAAAACTACAGTAATACTTTTAAGGCTGCAAATAAAGTTAAAATATGACTTTTTCTTAAATCAGAGTATTCAAATTTACCCTAAATTCATACTAAATACTGTTAGTAGCTCAAATAATGAACTCATAAAACAGAAAATGACATAGAAGCCAACAAAATAATTAAGATACACAAATACCTAATAAAAATATGGTGAGATATTCAATTTCAATAGAAACTGGGATAATTAAAACTACAAGATTTACTTTTTCAACTTTCTAATTAGAAACAAATCTTGAGCATAAACTTTCTTCTGTTGGTAAAAGTATAAATTGATAAAGAGAGGTCCTCTGGCAAACCAGCCATTACCCTAAGCACAAGGTATATTAAAGGAATTTGAAGGGTAGTCATGAAAACAAGAAAACGTAAGCAGTTTAACTCTTGACTAGATTGATTCAAGCCCTCTCATTAAGAGTCTAGCAAATGGACAGATATGCTTATCTTCAAATGTTAATATGATTTATCCCAGTCTCTACTGTTTTATCTGACACCCATCTTTAAGCCAAAAATTATTAAATACAGAAGAAAAACAAGTCATAGTCAAGAGAAAAAGCAATCATTATGGCCAGCTTTAGATATGACAGATTTAGTTTCAATTCAAAACAGCAAGGAATTTTTGCTATTTGTTAATGAATAAATTTAAACATTAGTGAGAAGAGAAAGATACAATATGAGATCACTTACTATAATCTATGCTAAATTGAGCAACTCCAGTACCAGGATAGTAGGAACCCCTCTCCACAGTGACAAGACAATGCTTATTTTGTTTTTCTTGAATGATTTCCTTTACTCCTGAAGTTCCTTGATTCATCAAATTCCAGCCTCGAATACATCCATCTAGACGAGGGTTAATCTAACAATATAAAATATAGACCAATGAATGCATTTTAAACTTACAAAAAGGGGGCTTTGTTGATTATATTACTATGTTTATTGATATTACTATACTTATTGATTATATTACTGGATACAGATTTTCATTTAAGGGCAAAATTCTTCTTTGATGACATTTTAAAATATTTAGAATTTTATCTAAATTTTTTCCAAGGTCTCCTACAGATGACAGTCTTTTTCAGTAAAAGTGCGTTTATAACATCAGAGACCTTCACTGGGATCCTAATGATTTTTAACATCTATCCTAATGATTTTTAACACCTCAAGCCCCACCTGCCTCTCCTGTATCATCCGGCATGAACTTTTCTGCTCTCTAGTTCCACGAACGCTTTTAACTGTGGTCCTGAGTTCTCAGCTGCTTTTGTTTTTTGTTAACTATATTTACAACATAGGTTTGTCTTGCCATCAAACACTAAGCCTTTTCAGGAACAAAAGTGTTTTGCATTCTTTAGTCTCACCAAAGCATCCAGCCACACTCAGACATGTAGCCATTTCAAAAATAGTTGATTTTTTTTGAATAATTTATTTTACTTTTAAAATGTCTTGATTTATCAATTTCAAAGGAGAGGTATATTTACTCTGACATGAGTTAACTAATTCAGATTTTATATCATATCACAAATCTTTTAAGAGCTAAGGCAACTGAAATATATATAAAATAGTAAATATTTAAATTAAATCAGTAAGTGTAAAATTGGCAGATCCATGACTTCAAATGAAAAATTTTAAACTCTTCAAGGTCAGTGATCAGTCTCCTTCATGAAAACTTTTCCACAGAAGTTAGACAAACACATATAGAAAAATCATCTATTATATCTAGCTTCAATTTATGACAGGCTGCAGTTTTATTCCCATCAAAGATTTTCTTTTTAAAATT
Source organism: Muntiacus reevesi (assembly GCF_963930625.1). Classification (NCBI taxonomy): domain Eukaryota; kingdom Metazoa; phylum Chordata; class Mammalia; order Artiodactyla; family Cervidae; genus Muntiacus; species Muntiacus reevesi. The sequence goes on along the minus strand of NC_089269.1, from coordinate 17,031,875 downwards.
CAACCTTATGTATAGAACAGACTTTTGGACTCTATGGGAGAAGGCGAGGGGATGATCTGAGAGAATAGCATCGAAACATGTATATTATCAAGTGTGAAACAGATCGCCAGTCCAGGTTGGATGCATGAGACAAGTGCTCAGGGCTGGTGCACTGGGAAGACCCAGAAGGATGGGGTGGGGAGGGAGGTGGGAGGGGGGATCGGGATGGGGAATACATGTAAATCCATGGCTGATTCATGTCAATGTATGGCAAAAACCACTACAATATTGTAAAGTAATTAGCCTCCAACTAATAAAAATAAATGAAAAAAAATAATAAATAAAATTCAACCTTACATGCTATACTTGTCTCCCAAATTTTAGTCCTAAAACAGACCTAAGAAAATCTTACTTTGACTGGCTTCTAGAAAATAATGTACTTTTGGACTCAAATATATACATTTATACATCTAATGGCTGAGTATGAACTATTATGATGTTAATGTTTAACTGATGCTTGAAGAATTTTTAAAAATCTACTTCTCCATGAGTAATGCTGGGAATTTAAACAGGCTCAAAAACACTACATTCATTTTCTTATTTCCTTACTATAATTTCAAAGGTTGATAATGCTATTTTCCCACGTTCAGTTCAAGTTTTCACAGTCGGTGTGTTCAACAAAATAACTTCATTTGACTCAGAAAAACACATTTTCAAGTCTATTACAGAAGAAAGATTTCATCCATGATGAATGATACAAGCTTGGATCATTACCGGTCTAATGAGTGCATTCTCCAATTTCCGAGGTATTCCTGCAAAGTATACTTTGGTTTCTAGAAACCCATTGGTGGGCTTAAAAAGGCTTTCAGGCTTATTTATATTCATTACAGCTTCTTTAGCTATTTTTACACTAATACTCTGTTCTAATTCTTCCACAGAGACCTACAATTAAAAAGACAAAAATTATCAAACAACCAAACATTACTGCATTTCATATGAAACACTAAGATTGAAAAATCCTGTTATTATTCCAGTACATAATTTTCCAAAGTAATCATTTTAATGCACTTGTTAATTTGTTCCAATACATTTCACATGTCAAATTAGTATAATGGTGATAAAAATATGTTTTACTGTGATAATTCTTGATCAAAACTAAATCAACACCATATTTTAAAGTTAAAAATCAGTATTTTTCTATCACATTTAAACATTCATTTATAATATATATCTTTCAATCCCAGTGTGCAGAGAAGGCAATGGCATACCACTCCAGTACTCTTGCCTGGAAAATCCCATGGACAGAGGAGCCTGGTAGGCTGCGGTCCACGGGGTTGCTAACAGTCGGACACGACCGAGCAACTTCACTTTTCACGCATTGGAGAAGGAAATGGCAGCTCACTCAGTGTTCTTGCCTGGAGAATCCCAGGGACGGGGGAGCCTGGTGGGCTGCCGTCTATGGGGTTGCAGAGTCGGACACGACTGCAGCGACTTAGCAGCAGCAGCAGCCATAAAATTAACAGTTTAAAAAAAAGAATCACTCTACAGAATCTTAGGAAACTTTTAAGTGCCCTTATTTTGCATTTGTCTGATAGTATAAATATGAAATCAATAATGTGAATACATCTTAACATAAATTAAGAGAAGCTAGTACATTCAGTATTATGTTTATTAAACACAAAATATATTTTGTTTCAAAATTCAAAAGTAGTTGAAGTCATAAGAAAGCATAATACATTAAATTAAATTGGGTTTTTCCAATGAAAGTAGTTTGGGGTTCTAAAAAAATTGGAAGTAGTGGTAAACAATAAAATTTTTTTTCTTATAAAGGCAATTTGAAGAACCATTGCTGCAATTTCCTCACATAAAACTGTAGGACTCAACATGCAAACTCTGCATTTACTTGCCAATCGGGGTAGCCAGACAATAGGCATATCAGAGCACTACTACAGGAAGAGAAAAATTATGCTCTAAAGTAAAATAACACCCCAGCATCAGCCTTCATTTGTAGCTTTCATGTTATTCTATGTATATGAGCAAGCTTTGGCAAATATTATACTTGAACTTAGGTATTAACATATTGAAACATATTTTTTATAAACTATATTTTTAATATAATATTTAGAGCAGTATATTGGATGTGCTAAGAGTTTAAAACCACAGATTGACAGTAACTTATCTTGGGGTCTTTATAGCCCTCTTTATGCTCAATTTCCAAAAGCTTTTAGTCTATCTTAAATTAAAGGCTGGATCTTAAAAATATACTCCGAATCTGATCACTTCTCAGCACTCCTACTATCAACACTGAAGCCAAAGTTGTCATCTTCTTTTCACTGTGTTATTGCAATAGTCTCCTAATCCCATATCCTGTTTTATCTTTGTGAAAGTGAAAGTGTTAGTCATCCAGTCGTGTCCGACTCTGCAACCTCACAGACTGTAGCCCGCCAGGCTCCTCTGTGCATGGAATTCTCCAGGCAAGAACACTTGGCTGGGTAGCCGTTCCCTTCTCCAGGGGGTCTTCCTGACCCAGGTATTGAAGCCGGGTCTCCCACACTGCAGGCAGATTCTTTACCATCTGAGCCACCAGGGAAGCCCATAGTTGTGGCCCACGGGCAATAGTTGTTCCGAGGCACGTGGGACCTTCCCAGGCCAGAGACTGAACCTCAGATATCAATAACCTCAAATACGCAGCTGACACCACCCTTATGGCATAAAACAAAGAAGAACTAAAGAGCCTCTTAATGAAAATTAAAGCAGAGAGTGAAAAAGTCGGCTTAAAACTCAACATTCAGAAAACTAAGATCATGGCATCTGGTCCCATCACTTCATAGCAAATAGATGGGGAAACAATGGAAACAGTGACAGACTTCATTTTCTAGGATCCAGAATCACTGCAGATGGTGACTGCAGCCATGAATTTAAAAGACATTTGCTCTTTGGAAGAAAAGCTATGACCAACCTAGACAGCATATTAAAAAGCAGAGACATTACTTTGCCAACAAAGGTCCGTCTAGTCAAAGCTATGGTTTTTCCAGTAGTCCTATATGGATATGAGAGTTGGACTATAAAGAAAGCTGAGTGCCGAAGAATTGATGCTTTTGAACTGTGGTGTTGGAGAAGACTCTTGAGAGTCCCTTGGACTGCAAGCGGATCCAACCAGTCCATCCTAAAGGAGATCAGTCCTAGGTGTTCATTGGAAGGACTGATGCTGAAGCTGAAGCTCCAATACTTTGGTCACCTGATACAAAGAACTGACTCCTTGGAAAAGACACTGATGCTGGGAAAGACTGAAGGCAGAAGGAGAAGGGGACAACAGAGGATGAGATGGTTGGATGGCATCACTGGCTCAATGGACATGAGTTTGAGCAAGCTCCAGGAGTTGGTGATGGACAGGGAAGCCTGGTGTGCTGCAGTCCATGGGGTCGCAGAGAGTCGGATATGACTGAGTGACTGAACTGAACTGAGGGATTGAACCCGTGTCTTCTGCATTGGCAGGCAGATTATTTACCACTGAGCCACTATCTTTACTCTCTACAGTTTCCACAGCCCTTAGGTCCTAACCAGGATCATCTTTTAACATGCAAATTAGATCATATCATTTCTCAAAATCATCTAGGGTCTTTCTACTTAACACAAAACTCAAGGTCTTATTCCAGACCACATTTCTGACCTCACTTTTTACTACTCTTTCCCCCTCTCACTCCACTGCATCTACACTCACTTTCATGTTGCTGCTCAAGTAAAAACAAACACATCCTCTAGCCTAAGATTGTATTTGCTGTTCATGTGACACAGAATTATTTTCTTTCCAAAATATCTGCTGTCATGTGCCCTCAAGTCTCTGATTTAAAGTAATCCCATCAGAGATGGCTTTTCTGATTCCATATGCACACTCACCATCATCATTCTCTACTGCCTGGCTTTGCTTTTCTTTTTCCTCATACATTAATCACTATCTGACATAGCTATTTGTTGACACCACCAAAATGCAAGCTCCATAAAAGCAAGGACTTTTTTGTTTTATTCACTATTGCATCCCCACCACGTAGAAGAAGGAATAGCACAGAAAGTGCTCATAAAATATTTTGTTGGATAAATGAAATTATACAAATTATACATTTTCCACCAATATTAGGACTGTATCCAGCTATGAAACATAATAATCACTTACAAGTTATCAATATTTATTCCTACAGGTTATAGTCATTCTAATGACAATCATTACACATTCGATTTTATTTACCTGAATTATAAAACAATTCTAAGTTATACATTTTAATTTCTTATTTTTAACATATTTTATTTAAAATTTTAAAATAATTTAAAATTAGTGAAACTGCTATAAAGTGAATAGTCCAGTTAATAGGTTAGTTTAACTTAATCACTTTGTCATTAATTAAAATTAAAATACTTATTTAAAATATTTTCTTATTTTAAATAATTTCTGGGCTGCATAAATTTGTTTGAAACCAGTATAATTCATTAATAAACCATCAGGATTATAAGTTAGTAGGACTACCATGCTACCATAGTGAAAGTGAAGTCGCTTAGTCAAGTCCGACTCTTTTCGACACTGTGAACTGTAGCCTACGAGGCCCCTCTGTCCATGGGATTCTCCAGGCAAGAATACTGGAGTGGGTTGCCATTTCCTTCTCCAAGGGATCTTCCCGACCCAGGGATCGAACCCAGGTGTCCGGCATCGGAGGCAGACGCTTTAACCTCTGAGCCACCAAGGAAGCCCTTGCTACCATTCTATCTTAAATATAAAAGGTATGGAGTGAAAAAAGAAATCCTATTTATCAGGGGAGTGTAAAGTACAAAAATTGTTAAGATATTGGATTACAATTTAAAGAAAAACCAATAGCACAAAATTTATTACCAAAGTTTCTCTCTGACTTGAGAAAAATATTGAATTATAATTTAAAGAAAAACCAATAGCATCAAATTTATTACCAAAGTTTCTCTCCGACTTGAGAAAAATATTGAATTATAATTTAAAGAAAAACCAATAGCACCAAATTTATTACCAAAGTTTCTCTCCGACTTGCTAATTGTTCTTAAATTTTACTTTTTTCTATAAGCTTGTATTCAGTTTATAGAGGGAGATTTTAATTTAAATGCTGTAGCTAAAACATGGGCATATCATTAAATAATAGTTTCTTTTTAACAAGAATCATAAATATAGGAGATGAATGAAACTGAACAGCTGCGTTCCATTCAACCTGAATTTTGACTTTAACAGGATATAACTCATGAACAATTCTTCAATAAATACTATTTGCAACTCATGATCACTTCACAGATAAATATTTACCTTCTTTTTTATATCCCTTATATCCTACCTAGAAATGTATTTAAATTCACCTTCAAACAGCTGATACTTTCAATTTGTATAAACTCATTGAAAAAAGAATTCTGTTTACTCTCTTTTACTGAAAAAGTGATTTTAGTGGTTTTAGCTAGGTGATTTAGGGACAGCTGGCATTAAAGTGTATTCTTCAGTACACTGGAAGAATAGGTGTATGCATCAAATATATAGATACAGATGTAGTAGGAAAGATGTGGTAAAAAAAAAAAAAAAGCTATACTAATAAGCAACAGAAGTGAAAGAATTTTAACACCTTCTCTGACAGTTGCATTTGATCCTCTGAAGCCACAATTCTTTCAAAGTCAGGAGCCCAAAAGCCATGGCTACCAATCAACAGATAGCCTCCTTTTTGGTGAACCACATCTGCACCCAAATATTCTTTATTACACTTTCCTGTAACATATTTCACATTACACCGTATTGGTTCTCAATGCCACATCCACTATTAAACTGTTAGAATCTAACCTCAAAGAGCATGGACAATCTCCTACTATGGTTTCAGCCCCCTGGACTCAGGAATAGAGCACTTAAAACTTGCTTACTAAATCCTTATTGAATATATGATTGCAAAAGTGGATAAGTATAATGAAAGAATTTAGTGATGACTTTACATGGTTGCTTAACATGGACCTCTCTTGTCAGTTCCCATAGACTTAGAGTCTCTTTGGGTCACCACATTCTAAGGTGAAGCTGGTCTTCTCAGCTCTTCTCTGCTGAAAGTAGCGTTGATTTAAAGTGACATTCTCCCCTCTGTAGACTAACAGTAATCCCTTCTCCAAGATAAGTTCCATGTGAATACAGTAGATTAAAGTTCTATTCTTGATTAATCAAATAAAGACTCACTTTTAGGGATTACCTAAAAATACTAGTTTCTAAGCATTCTGATTGGCTCCAGCTAGTGCATCCTGTTTGTATAAATCCATTAATCTACATGATAAATTTAAAATTAAATTAAAATTTTAATTTTGTTACTACATGTATTTCTCTTTTACATTAAAAATATTGATGGCTATCCAGTGTAGCTGTCCTAGATCAGTGTTATCTTTGCATAACCCTTGACCTTATAGGTGCAATATCACAGTTCACCAGTTACAGCCACTAAAAAAGGTAAAGTTGAAAACAAAATAGTTATTTTTAACAAAGCAAATAACTGAAAACAACTTCAGTTATGGGAAATCCACACATGTTGAGAGAGAATCATTTCTCAGACCATTTCAGGTATTTACAGTGTGTAGAATACACTTCACACAACATCAGATAAACCCAAACTTATTTTGGTTTGGTATCACTATTAAAGTAATGATTAATGATTTTATACAAACTGCATCAGAGTGGAATGATTCTTTATAAATTCTGCAAAACATACCATATTCCATAAACCATCATTAATAACTTTGCCGCCAGTTGTCATTTTGACTGTATTTTCATTCTTAAACTGAATTTCAATCTTTCCCTCACGAAGGGCAATCAGGAACCAAGCTGAGTGATCAGAAGATTCTGCATACAGGATAACACCTTCTGAATCATATGTCCGGAAATCAAATTCAGCTGAAAATCTGAACAATGGACAAAGAGAGAGCCTGAATAGTGAGAAATATTGAAGATCATGTTTTTCTTTTACTCTCGAACTGGCAAATAGCAGTATGTTGAAAGAGACAACTCTTTCAACTAGAAAATAGTTTTTCTCTTTCACTAGAAAAAATAAAAGAGAAGGGCCGGATTAAACCCTTCTTGTATTATCTCTGGCTCCATGTGTACTTAAAATCAAGCTGTTTTACTTTCTTGCTTATTCGTGGAAACTTTTTTCCAAATGAGCATATGCTTTGATAAATTTTTCATCTTTTGGCATTTGTTTTGAAAGCTCTTTTAAATGCTGGAATACACATGTATAAATATTGGGCATATTGTCTCAAGCCTTTTATACACTATATAATCTAACATGAAGATTCTTCCTTTTTTTTCTCCTGTGTCCACATATGATTAATAAAAGATGTTTAATCCATGATTGGTTCATCCATCAAAGAGCAAATTTTCCCTATGATTTCATATATGTCAGGAAGGAATCACTCAGATATACAAGATAGATAGTATCTGAATGATTTCTAACATAATTAAGTCTTCATGTGTGGTAAAGGAAGGCAAAATCAAAAACTTTTAAAAGTATCTGTTAGTTTAATTTTAAAAGCTCTCCAAAACTCTAATTGCACAAATCACTATACTGGAGTACATAGAAGGAGAGTTTAAAAGATACAGCCATGTGTTTGGGGCAATCTGAGCTCTGACAATGCCTGTTGCTATTAAGAGATTGAACATATATGTAGCTACTACAGGGAAGGATAAAAATCTTAAGAATGCTGGACTGAAAAATAATATATATAAATTCATGGCCTTATGATACTGTAATAAAATCAGCATTAAAGTTTCCAAGGGACCCCGTAAAGCAAAATGATTGAAAAATGGTAAACAGGAAAAATAGTTGTATAATTACTGGCCATCTGAGTTAAATTAAAATAAAGGTAATTTAAATTAAAAAAATGAAGATTTCAGATAATTATGAAATATGGCAAGAAAGAATCCCAGACTCTTTCCTTTTCTATGTACAATAGTAATAGTAATAGAGGCATAATTTGTAATGGTCACAAACCTACCTCAAACAGAACAAAGAAAAAGTGATAGAACAAACTTTCTAGCCTTAAGAATTCCAAGAAAATATTATAAAGAGGTAAATGTGGAATAAAGTTTGTTGGGTAAATCACAATATACTAGGAATTTAAGGAACTCAGATTATATTTAAAAAGAAACATTTTGCTCTGAGTAGGGACTTCTCTTTCATATTCATCACATTTTGCTGATGTGAAGCATTATTATCTTGCCAAAACCTGAATCTGTGTATGGTCAGGATCTTCTAGAAGTTGATCCTATTATGGAGATAATTTCCTTCCCTTTGTAAAAACATGCTAAACCAGTAATTCAAATAGTTGTGTTCTGCATATTTTCTCTCTGGAATACATGAGCATACTGATTCACTACGTTGAGGAACAATTCATTCTCTTTCAGAAGTATTGTAGAGAGAAAAAAAGTGAACTTGTTAACTTTGGGTCAGCATACGGATTTGATCGTGGGAAACAGAGTTGAAGACATTTGCAAAAAAAGAAAAAAGAAACAAAAAACATTAGCTGTTTTTTGAGTTTGTTACATAGGTGGCAGCTTATAAAAGTTCATCAAGCTGTATATGTAAGATATATGTATATTACATGTATACTTCTGTGTGTGTGTATATGTGTGTGTGTGTATACAAATATATATAATACCTCAGTAAAAAGTTTAAACTAAATAATAAATACTGAAAGAAAACAACTGTCTGACCAATTTTATCCGATGTTAGAGCCCAAGCTTTTGTGAACGGTGAGAAATGAATACCTCTGAAAGTGTCTGAGATAATTAATTCTTCTCTCTCATAATAATTCTCATAGCAAGGAAAGGCTGTCTCTAATCCATATCACTAGAAGATATTCTTTGCTCTGAGATGTTAAAGGGGAAAACATTTTTGGGGAAATCAGAGTGCTGAAAGGTCACAATTATATCAGTGAATAAATTTCAGTGTTCCTTAATGATAAAATTTCTACAAATTGAGTTGAATTCTTTAATGAGTATTCACGCATATATCTAATGGATTAAATTCTAAATATACATGCTTAACTAATTAAAATATTTTAAAATTTGGATGCTATAATCAGTCTCAAATGTTTCCTTTCCATTATTCCAACAAAATGCCAATTTTTTTTTCCCTAGTTCCAACAATGATGGCCCTGAGAAAATTTGATAAAGTAGCATCATGATTCAAAAACAGAAGCAATTACTGTCTCTCCAAAGTCAACCTAACTACAGGAAGAGGAGATAAAGTACTCAGCCAACTAAAATCATGTGACACATTTCTTTAAAATACTACTTCAGCAATCTTATAGTTTCCTTAATAATTATGAATATAACTATATTCTAAAAGCAGTATCTTGAATTATTCCCATTACTTAGAAGATATAAAAAAGAATGAATATTTCACAAATACATTAAATCCTCTTTTCCAGCTTCTTAAAATATGTATTCATTAGAAAAGGAAGAACTCTGACTTAAGGTAAAATGATCACTAGGGAAGATCAGCCTAGAACAACATCAAATGATTCAAGCATGAAAATTATGTGTGAAGGAAAAAATGAACTTTAGGGTACCCAATATCATCTGATTGATAATACACCTAAATTATCTGATTGTTAGTAAAATTTCATGGATTTTAAACCATTAGTGACTCCTTTTCTTCTGTTCTGATCTGCTTATTTCTAGAATTATCACTGACATTGGTACCTCACCTGGTGGTTTCTGGCAAACGAAATTTTAAATACAAAACGACCCCTACAAACTGCTCTGCCAAGTAAAGCAATTCATAATTTTTGTCAAGGTCCAAAGGAAGGCACACTGGAACAGCCTGGAGAAAAGGCAACAAAATAAGAAAAGGCATTGGTTACTGTTTGGTGTACGTGTCAGGATATCATCCTTTCTCTGGTTCCTAGTGTTCTTGTCAAACATATCCTCTCTGATACAATACAACCAATGCAGAACACCCATGGTAATAACAAAGCAGTATCTTTTACTTCCCTGTATAGTCCATCAGTGTAATCCCCAAGAATGCATGCTAAGTCACTCAGTCATGCCTGACTCTTCCTGACCCCATGGACTGTAGCCCGCCAGGCTCCTCTGTCCGTGGGATTCTCCAGGCTAGAGTACTGGAGTGGGTTGCCATGCCCTCCTCCAGGGGACCCTCCTGACCCAGGGATCAAACCTGCGTTTCCTGCGGGTTCCTGCATGGCAGGTGAATTCCTTACCACTGAGCCAGTTTTATTTATTTTTTCCTCCGTACCTAGTTTATTTGTTTTTCTTTGGAGTATAATTGCTTTACAATGCTGTGTTAGTTTCTGCTGTAAAATAGAGTGAATAAGCTATGATGTTGTAAGTCGCTCAGTCACGTTTGACTCTTTGTGACCCCATGGACTGTAGCCCACCAGGCTCCTCTGTCCATGGGATTCTCCAGGCAAGAGTACTGGAGTGGGCTGCCATTCCCTTCTCCAGGGGATCTTCCCCACCCAGGGAGTGAACTCAAGTCTCCTGCATTGCAGGCAGATTCTTTATAGCAGAATAAGCTATATGTATACATAAATACCCTCCCTTATGAGCCTCCCTCCCACTCACCCTCCATTTGTTTTAAAGTCTTATTAAGCCAAAATTTTTCGGAGCAAAAATGTGCTCTCTAGATATCAAAGGAAATGCTGAAAAACCTGAACAGGATAAATATAAAGTAGGATATCATCAATATCTCCAAGGAATTTATAAAAAAAAAAAAAAGATTTAGAGTCAGGTGATTTATTATCAGGGCTTCCCAGGTGGCTCTAGTGGTGAAGAACCCACCTGTCAGTGCAGGAGACATAAAGGACAAATGTTCGATCCCTGGGTCAGGAAGATCCCCTGGAGGAGGGCATGGCAGCCCACTCCAGCATTCTTGCCTGGAGAATCCCATGCACAGAGGTGCCTGGCAGGCTACAGCCCATAGGATCACAAAGAGCCAGGCATTACTGAAGTGACTTAGCACACATGTACGAACTATTATCAAGGTCTTTCTTTCTTTTATGAGTAAAAACAAACATTTAAATGGAAAGCTTTTAAAAGGAGAAGTTCTTAAAAAAAAATAAATAAATAAAAGGAGAAGTTCTTGAGCATACATCTAGGGATATTCTGGGGAGAAGTGTGCAAATAGCACTGTATTAAATCTAGGTCCTGAAATAATATCTCATTTCCTCTTAGAACTTCAGTAAATCTATTCCAAGGAAGATGGCAACGTGTAACAACAAAAAATACTGAAATAATAGGATATCAAATTACAAAATAAACATGCACACATTTCAATGAAGTATTACCAAAGTTACTACACATACCAACTACCTTTCCTTACCTTCCTTTACCAAATAGGTAGCATAATATGAAATGTTGATATTTTTTAACATATACAGCTTCTCTTGATAGCAGATAGAGAGTATGTGTAAATCAATGACTATTAAATAATCAGTTAATGGTGTTTCTTTTTTTTAAATGTCTGCCTCATAAGCTTGACATTTCACTTTCACTTTTAAAAATTAAAAGAGACTCATGAATTGGACTAAAGATCACTAATGTGATCCTTGCTTAGGGAAAAAAAGAAAAAAAGAGCTTCAAATTTCTTCAGTGGAAGAAATATTAGAACCTACCCCCCAACATTCAATTTCTGGATCAATTATGAATTGAATTTGAGTAGCCTAGAAGCAAGTTGTGGAGACGGAAATGGCAACCCACTCCAGTGTTTTTGCCTGGAGAATCCCAGGGGCAGCGGAGCCTGGTGGGCTGCCATCTATGGGGTTACAGAGAGTCGGACAGGGCTGAAGCGACTTAGCAGCAGCAGAAGCAAGTTGAAGAGATAGAAAGTAACAAAATTGATCTCTCTGAATTTTGATATGCTTAAACCTCAACTAAACCCTACTCTGCCAAAACTGTTTGCACCTGAGATTTTATGCACACTCTTGCAAGTACTAACATGCCTAAGGCATGATCAAACTAGTCAGAGTGTGATAAACAAAAGTAGACTCTGAAAAGTGTTTTCACTGAAATTTCTATGAAAGATTTTTTCTCACAAAGAGAAGTATAAACCTTAGCTTTTTACAGTTGTTTAAGTAAACATACACATTGCATTTTATAAAAGTACAGGCTATACAGATGAGCACTCTTTGAACTGTGGCCCCGCAGCTTTTTTTTAACCCAGTCGCTTCAGTCCTGTCCAACTCTTCGTCACCCGCTGTGGACTGCAGCCCATCGGTCTCCGCTGCCCGTGGGATTCTGCAGGCAAGAACACTGGAGTGGGTTGCCATGCCCTCCTCCAGGGGGTCTTCCTGACCCAGGGAATGAGCCCGCGTCTCTGATGTCTCCTGCATTGGCCGGCAGGTTCTTTACCACTAGCACCACCTGGGAAGTCCCTCACAAGGTTTACCAAATTACGTGGTCAAAATTAGTAAATAGATTGTGACTCATAGCCTATTTTGAACTATAGCAATTAAGTAGAAATCTGTATTCTTATTTACCTCAACTATGTGGAAATAAGTACCTGGATCTCATTTTTAAAAACAGATGGGCATGTTAGTATTGCAGTGTTACCTCACAACTCTTCTGATCTTGGGCAAGTTTGAATCCTTTCTTTCCATCACAGTAACAAGAGTAACCTCCAGGGTAATTGACACAAAGTTGAGCACACAAGTTCTCAGAGCATTCATCCACATCTGGGGGAAAAGAGAACATAAATTTTAATATCTCCTGAATGTTCAATCCAACAGAAGAAGGACTATTCTGATTTTAGTATAAGATAATCAGTGATAATAAATCCTTAGTGAAAGAAATTCTTTGACATCAAATCACCTTTATGCACTTGCCACAGAAATTTAAATGAGTCACATATGTAATTTCAATTTGTTTATATGCCTGAATCAACAAATTAAAAGGATAACTTTCAGTAGTTAATTAATAAAGATATAACAACTATGCTAATTTTATGATTTTGAAGGAAAAAACAGAGTCTCAATGTAACTGTCGAATCTGATCATATGAATTCCATTGACACTTTCTTCTTAACTCTCTGCTTTGATGAAAAGGAAGGGGAAAAGAAGGAGTGGAGGGGAGGACAGGAAGGTGGGAAGAGAAGGGAAGAAAAGATCCCTTTTAAATGAACGTTAATGTAATTCACAGAGACAGAATCCACCTGCCAAACTAGAGATGTGGGTTCAGTTCCTGGGTCTGGAGGATCCCCTGGAGAAGGAAGTGGCAACTTACTCTAGTATGCTTGTCTGGGAAATCCCATGGACAGAGGACCCTGTTTGGCTATAGTCCATGGAGTCACAAAAGAGTTGGATGCAACTTAGCACTTAAACAACAATGTAGTTGGAGATTAAATGACTATATCAAGAAATATCACTTTCCATAATGCAATGATTAATGGTGGCAATAAATTTAAGGACATACATGTATTTCTTAACTTATGAAAGATATAGAAAAACAAAAAATCTCACTGTGCTATTACCTCCCGTTTCGTGAAATCTTCTCTATGGTCCCTGTCCCAATCCATACTTTTTAAGAAAATCACTCTTGAAAAGTTGTAATAAGATGTTTCAGCTTAGAAACACTTTAGAAATATGTAAGATCATTGAACTTTGAGATGAATATACCCTGTGATCTTTGAAAATTCCCAAACTCAAACACTGCTATAGCATAGTCTCCCCTTAAAATGAGAACCCCTTTGAATGTCTTAAAATAAAACCCCAAAATTAGTGAGCCCTCAATACTACTGAAATTGAATAGCATAACTAAAGTAAAAAAATATTGTATATATGCATGTCACATCTATTTCTGCTTTACTGACTATGCCAAAGCCTTCGACTGTGTGGATCACAATAAACTGTGGACAATTCTGAAAGAGATGGGAATACCAGACTATCTGACCTGCCTCTTGAGAAACCTGTATGCAGGTCAGGAAGCAACAGTTAGAACTGGACATGGAACCACAGACTGGTTCCACATAGGGAAAGGAGTGCGTCAAGGCTATATATTGTCACCCTGCTTGTTTAACTTATATGCAGAGGACATCATGAGAAACGCTGGGCTGGATGAAGCACAAGCTGGAATCAAGATTGCTGGGAGAAATATCAATAACCTCAGATATGCAGATGACACCACCCCTATGGCAGAAAGTGAAGAGGAACTAAAAAGCCTCTTGATGAAAGTGAAAGAGGAGAGTGAAAAAGTTGGCTTAAAGCTCAACATTCAGAAAACTAAGATCATGGCATCTGGTCCCATCACTTCATGGCAAATAGATGGGGAAACGTGGAAACAGTGGCACATATCTTATACATGTATTTTGCCATAATAGAAAAATTACTATTAATTTGATTAGTTTTAGTCATGATATTAGGCTTCCCTGGTGGCTCAGCTGGTAAAGAATCCACCTGCAATGGGGGAGACCTGGGTTCGATCCCTGGGTTGGGAATGTTCCCTGGAGAAAGGAAAGGATACCCACTTCAGTATTCTGGCCTGGAGCATTCCATGGACCATATAGTTCATGGGGTTGCAGAGAGTCTGACAATGACTGAGAAATTTTCACTTTCACTTTCAGTCATGATATTAAACTCACTTTAAAATTTTTTAAAAAAACCAGAGGAGGATGTGAGATAATTTGTACATATCCATGATTTAAAAAAAATAACCCTATGATACATCTAAGCTACCTGGACAGCAGCACTGGAGTCAAATGAAGTAATCACAAGCTTCAAGGAGCTCTCCCAAATCCAGACACAGACATCCCTAATCACTGCTTCTCACGGTTTTAAAGCTTGGCTCTCATCTGGTTATAATGAGATTTTCTTTTTATATATATTTAATTACAATGGAGTTAGGTCATTTACTATTTTACAATAAAATGACAGACTTAAACACACACAGAAAATCATTGAAAAGCCTGGCATAAAACCAAAGATTTCTAACCACCTTGTTTTAAACTTGTTTTCCTTTCTCTCTCGTGTCTGTGTGTCTGTGTTTCCTTTCAGCTGCTTTTTATTTTTGAATATTATGTGTTTCTTTTGCTTCTATCATATATGGGAGGTCTGTAATTCAAATACAGCTTAGAGGGCCATCAGATTGCACAGCACTGATCATGCATGCGTCTTACATACTTTTAATCTGGAAGGAAGCCCTCACCACCCAACTGATCAAATCACAGCATGGATTTTCCCACCTGAGAAAATCTGATTACTGATATCAAGGAGAACCAATGCTTCTCACTTCAAATCAGGGTGCCACTTCACCCCCTTCACCGCCAATAATACCAGCAGAACTTTACCGTCACAAGACTTTGATACGGGATTGTATTTGTAGCCTTCAGCACATTCACATTCAAAGTCTCCTGGGATGTTCTTGCACACAGCTGTGCCACAAATGCTTGGCTTTAAAACGCATTCATCCACATCTACAAATGAAACAAGTATATTAAAAAATTTTTTCCCATACCAGAAGACACTAGCAAAGAACCCTTGATTTGTGTTTCCTGGGTCTAGTTTCATATATCTAATAAGACAACAAAGTGGATTGGAAATAACAAAATATTAAATCTATCATCATGTTTTAGTTCACTTAATACAGTTTCTTTCTACAAATGCATAGGGAATTTGATTGGTGTCTGCTATTTCCTTGTAATCATGTAAAAGAAAAAAAGGCTTTAATTATTTTCTTATCTACCAGGTTACAGTATGAAAATAAATTGAAGAGACTCATCATATTCTTAACATGTATTCCTAAACACATGTTTCTGAAATATGGTCTTAAAAGCTTATCTACACTGAAAAAAAAAAAAGCTTATTTACTCTGTATTATCACAAATATAAAAAATAGGATAAAAATGAGATGGCTCATCACTCTTACACCTTTCCTTTGGAAATGGACAATAGCTAAATCTGCATACTACTATTATGGCTTAAATTATTCAAGAGTGATTCAAATTTAAAATGGGACTGGGTAAGGTCTTCAATTATTTATGAAGCCACAGCTAATCCAGGATAAATTTTAACATTAAATTAATATTTCTGAAATCTGAAATTGCAACTAGTTACTGAATAATTGACTGTGAAAAAAACAAGTGATAGAAATAGTTCAATAGAAATATAATTATTATAGTGAACTTTTCTCATCTGTAAAGAAAGCTGAGCACCGAAGAATTGATGCTTTTGAACTGCAGTGTTGGAGAAGACTTGAGAGTCTCTTGAACAGCAAGGAGATCCAACCAGTCCATCCTAAAGGGCATCAGTCCTGAATATTCATTGGAAGGACTAATGCTGAAGTTGAAACTCCAATACTTTGGCCACCCTGATTTGAAAAACTGACTCATTTGAAAAGACCCTGATGCTGGGAAAGATTGAAGGCGAGAGGAGAAGGGGACAATAGAGGATGAGATGGTTGGATGGGATCACCGACTCAATGGACATGAGTTTGAGTAAACTCCGGGAGTTGGTGATGGACAGGGAGGCCTGGCGTGCTGCAGTCCATGGGGTCGCAGAGAGTTGGACACAACTAAGCGACCGAACTGAATCGAACTTTCTCATCTGTACTCTCTCGGGAAAGACAAGCTCAGAATGAAACCTAGATTATCTACTTAAAAAAGCTGATAGTTTAATTTTTCCACAAATTGACCAAATTTTCAGACATTTCTCTATTTAAAATAACCTGCACAAAAAATAAATGATTCAATTTACTGTGGCAAGTAAATTTTCCTGTATCTTGCTTGTATCAATGTCAGTATCCTGTATGTTATAAGGTACTATAGTTTTGCAAGTATTCCTGTCTGGGGAAATTGGATAAAGGGTACATGGGATGTCTTTTATTACTTCTTACAACTGCATGTAAATCTATAATTACTTCAAAAAATACTTAATTTAAAAAAAAAGAGCTATAAAATCCATATTTTTAACAGGAAATAAAAACACAACTAAATTTATTTGATTTGAGGAATATTACAAGAACTCCTTTAAATTATATGAGTGTGGGTTATAGTATATACATTTTATGACTCTACACTGACATCTAATATCCGATGAAAAATTTTATTCTTGCATTTTTGGAAATTTACTGGCAACTTAATCCCAACCAAATTCACATTTTAAATAAAGGCCCTGTTGTAACAATTGTATATATATTCTTCTACTAATTGTGTACTTTATTGCTTATGTATCGTGAACAAAACACTATGTAAATGAACCATACTAAAACATATGTACTGATAACAGAGACCATCATTTCTTTTTTCTTTTTTTTTTAAGCCTTTAAAAATTTTATTGTATTTCATCTAATTTTTTTTTAATTTTTTTTTTTTTATTAGTTGGAGGCTAATTACTTCACAACATTTCAGTGGGTTTTGTCATACAGTGACATGAATTAGCCATGGAGTTACACGTATTCCCCATCCCGATCCCCCCTCCCACCTCCCTCTCCACCCGATTCCTCTGGGTCTTCCCAGTGCACCAGGCCCGAGCACTTGTCTCATGCATCCAACCTGGCCTGGTGATCTGTTTCACTACAGATAATATACATGCTGTTCTCTCGAAACATCCCACCCTCGCCTTCTCCCCCAGAGTCCAAAAGTCTGTTCTGTACATCTGTGTCTCTTTTTCTGTTTTGCATATAGGGTTATCGTTACCATCCTTCTAAATTCCATATATATATGTGTTAGTATGCTGTAATGTTCTTTATCTTTCTGGCTTACTTCACTCTGTATAATGGGCTCCAGTTTCATCCATCTCATTAGAACTGATTCAAATGAATTCTTTTTAACGGCTGAGTAATATTCCATGGTGTATATGTACCACAGCTTCCTTATCCATTCATCTGCTGATGGGCATCTGGGTTGCTTCCATGTCCTGGCTATTATAAACAGTGCTGCGATGAACACTGGGGTGCACGTGTCTCTTTCAGATCTGGTTTCCTCAGTGTGTATGCCCAGGAGTGGGATTGCTGGGTCATATGGCAGTTCTATTTCCAGTTTTTTTTTTAAGAAATCTCCACACTGTTTTCCATAGTGGCTGTACTAGTTTGCATTCCCACCAACAGTGTAAGAGGGTTCCCTTTTCTCCACACCCTCTCCAGGATTTATTGCTTGTAGACTTTTGGATAGCAGCCATCCTGACTGGCGTGTAATGGTACCTCATTGTAGAGGCCATCATTTCTAAGAGAACTTTTGGTTAATGTGTATTAACTCAATGGCTAAGGATTAAATTGCTCTAAATTAAAATGAAAATAATAAATTCTTTAGCAGCACAAATTCTTTCAAGTATTTAGATGTTCAAGTACAAATGAGTATTATTTGCTTATGGAATGCATAGGGTATCCTTTCGTTATGATGATTTTCTGTAACTAGTGTTCTATTGATACTGGTATTCTAAATATCTACCTCAAACACCTTCAAATAGGCAAACAAGAAAAATATATAATCTAAAACTGTATAATTGCTCATAAGAAATTGTTAGTTTATGCAGTTCACCTTAAAGTCACTTAACTACACTTTAAATGATAGCACAGTAAATTACAGAATGATCTTGGTTCATTTCCAAGGCAAACCATTCAAATCACAGTAATCCAGGTCTATGCTCCAACCACTAATACTGAAGTAGATGAAGTTGAACGGTTCTATGAAGACCTACAAGACCTTTTAGAACTAACAGCAAAAAAAAAAAAAAGTCCTTTTCATCATAGTGGACAAGAATGCAAAAGTAGGAAGTCAAGTGATATCTGGAGTAATAGGCAAGTATGGCCTTGAGTACAAAATGAAGCAGGGCAAAAGTTAACAGAGGTTTACCAAGAGAACTCACTGATAATAACAAACACCCTTTGCCAACAACCCAAAAGACGACTCTACAGGTGGACATAGCCAGAAGGTCAATACGAAAATCAGACTGGTCATATTCTTTGCAGCCGAAGATGAAGAAGCTCTATACAGTCAGCAAAACAAGACCAGGAAATGACCATGAACTCCTTATTGCAAAATTCAGATTTAAATTAAAAAAAAGTAGAGAAAACCCCATGGCCATTCAGGTATGGCCTAAATCAAATCCCATTTGATTATACAGTGGAAGTGACAAATAGATTTGAGGGACTAGATTTGATAGACAGTGCCTGAAGTACTATGGATGGAGGTTTGTAACACTGTACAGGATGTAGTGATCAAAACCATCCTCAAGAAAAAGAAAGGCAAAAAGACAAAATGGTTGTCTGAGGAGGCCTGACAAGTAGCTGAGCAAAGAAGAGAAGTGAAAGGAAAAGGGAAAATATACCTATCTGATTGCAGATCTCCAAAGAATAGCAAGGAGAGATTTTAAAAAAGCCTTCTTAAGTGAACAATGCAAAGAAATAGAGGAAAACAATAGAATAGGAAAGACTAGAGAACTCTTCAAGAAAATAAGAGCTACCTTGGGAATATTTCACGCAAAGATGTGCACAATAAAGGAAAGAAACAGTATGGACATAACAAAAGCAAAATATATTAAGAAGAGGTGGCAAGAATACACAGAAGAACTGTACAAGAAAGGTCTTAATTACCAGGATAACCATGATAGGGTGATCAACTCACCTAGAGCCAGACATCCGGGAGAGTGAAGTCAAGTGGGCCTTGGGAAGCATTACTATGAACTAAGTTAGTGGAGGTGATGGAACTCTGGCTGAGCTATTTCAAATCACAAAAGATGATGCTGTGAAAGTGCTGCACTCAATATGCCAGCAAATTTGGGAAACTTGGAAATGGCCATAGGATTGGAAAAGGTCAGTTTTTTCATTTCATCCCCAAAAAGGGAAATGCCAAAGAATATTCAAACTCTACACAATTGCACTCATTGAACTTGCTAGCAAGGTAATGCTCAACATCCTTCAAGTTAGGCTCCAGCAGTATATGAACTGAGAACTTCCAGATGTACAAGCTGAATTTAGAAAAAGCAGAGGAACCAGAGGGCTTCCCTTGTAGCTCAGTTGGTAAAGAATCTGCCTACAATGCAGGAGACCAGGTTCAATCCCTGGGTTGGAAGATCCCCTGGAGGAGGAAATGGCAACCCACTCCAGTATTATTGCCTGGAGAATCCTATAGACAGAAGAGCCTGGGTTACAGTCCATGGGGTCACAGAGAGTTGGACACACCTGAGTGAATAAACCACCATTTGGAGGAACCAGAGATCAAGTTGCCAACATCCACTGAAACATAGAAAAAGCAAGGGAATTCCAGAAAAACATCTACTTCTGCTTCATTGACTATGCTAAAGCCTTTGACTTGGTGGATCACAACAAACTGAGGAAAATTCTTAAAAAGATGGGAATACCAGACCATCTTACTTGCCTCTTGAGAAACCTGTATGCAGGTCAAGAAGCAACAATCAGAATCGGACATAGGACAACAGACTGGTTCCAAGTTGGGAAAGGAGTACGTTAAGGCTGTATCATCACCCTGCTTACTTAACTTATATGCAGAGCATATCATGGGAAATGCTGGGCTGGATGAAGCCCAAGCTGGATCAAGATTACGGGGAGAAATATCAACCTCAGATATGCAAATGACACCACCTTAATGGCAGAAAGTCAAGAGGAATTAAAGAGCCTCCTGATGAAAGTGGGGTTCCTCTTGCGGCTCTGGTGGTAAAGAATCTGCCTGCAATGCAAGAGACCTGGATTTGATCCCTGGGTTGAGAAGATCCGCTGGTGAGGGGAAAGGCTACCCACTCCAGTATTCTGGCCTGGAGAATTCCATGGACTGTATAGTCCATGGGATCGCAAAGAGTCAGAAACGCCTGAGCAACTTTCACTGGGCTTCCCTCATAAATCTGTCAGCAAAGAATCTGCCTGCAATGCAGGAGACCTGGGTCTGATTCCTGGGTGGGGAAGATCCCGTGGAGAAGGCAATGGCAACCCACGCCAGTATTCTTGCCTGGAGAATCCCATGGACCGAGGAGCCTGGCGGGCTACAGTCTGTGGGGTCCAAAGAGTTGGACACGACTGAGTGACTAAACTACTACAACTTGATGAAGGTGAAAGAGGAGAGTAAAGAAACTGGCTTAAAACTCAACATTCAAAAAATAAAGATTATGGCATTCATTCCCAACACTCATGGCCAACAGATGGGGAAACGATGGAAACAGTGACAGACTTTATTTTCTTGGGCTCCAAAATCACTTCGGATGGTGACTGTAGCCATGAAGTTAAAAGACATTTGCTCCTTGGAAGAAAAGCTATGACAAACCTAGACAGTGTATTAAAAAGCAGAGATATCACTTGGCTGACAAAGGTCGTCTAGTCAAAGTTATGGTTTTCCCAGTAGTCATGAATGGATGTGAGAGTTGGACCATGAAGGCTGAGCATTGAAGAATTGATGTTTTTGAACTGTGGTGTTGGAGAAGACTCTTGAGAGTCCCTTGGACTGCAAGGAGATCCAACCAGTCCATCCTAAAGGCGATTAGTCCTGAATATTCACTGGAAGAACTGATGGTGAAGCTGACGCTCCAATACTTTGGCTACCTGACGTGAAAATCCAACTCATTGGAAAAGACCTTGATGCTGGGAAAGACTGAGGCTGTAGGAGAAGAAGAGGGTGACAGAAGATGAGGTGGTTGGATGACATCATCGACTCAATGGACACGAGTTTGAGCAAACTCTGGGAGATAATAGACAGGGAAGCCTGGCGTGTTGCAGTCCATGGGGTTGCAAAATGTCAGACATGACTGGGCGGCTGAACAACAATAGCAAACTATGGTAAACACTACAGTGCAGTGAATAACAGACCACTCATTGAACATGAATTTAATTTAAGGATTTATGAAAGCAGACTATGAATAGAGTTGAACAAGATAACTTTACATTTTAACTTACTAAACTTTTTAACCTCATCACAAAAAGAGGAGAAGATGGGAAAGGGGTAGGGAGGAAGAGAGGGAAGAAGAAAGAAAAGAAAGGAAAGAAGAAAAAAAAGGAAGGAAGAAAGAAGAGAAGAAAGAAAAACTTGCTCCCATTTTCTAAAGGTAACTCCGGGCTGGAAAATGTCATGTTTAGTTACCCACATACCTAGCACTTATATCTGAAGATTTAGTAAAAGACAGTTAAGCAATCTAATGGAAAAGATATCATGCAGAAAAAAGAAACACAAAATTTGGGGGAAAAAATATTTCTTGTTTTTTTAAATTTATCTATTTTTTATTGAAGGATAATTACTTTATAGAATTCTGCTGTTTTCTGTCAAACCTCAACATGAATCAAACATAGGTATATATATATATCCCCTCCCTTTTGAAACTCCCGCCCATCTCCCTCCCACCCTTCTAGGTTGATCCAGAGCCCTTGTTTGAGTTTCCTGAGCCAAACAGCAAATTCCCATTGACTATCTATTTTACATATGGTGATGTAAGTTTCCATGTTATTCTTTCCATACATCTCACCCTCTCTGCCCCCTCCCTGTGTTCATAAGTCTATTCTCTATGTCTGTTTCTCCATTGTTGCCCTGTAAATAAATTTAAAAAGAAACACACTAGCAAAATGACTTAAAAAGCTAAATTAACTGACAGGAATTATTTAGGTCTGAAATTTTTTAAAAAAAGTTATGACCAGTGATGTGATCTTAAATGTATAAAGAAAAAGAAAAACCAGAGTTTCATCTTTTTCAAAAACACAACAGGAAATGAGGTGCAGGATGGAGGGTTTATACTGGAAATTAGAAAGGTATTTCTGACAAGGAAATATAAAATACAATGAAGTTGCTAAGGATTATGGTGATTTATTTGTAAACTGTAGATCTTATTGAAATAAAGGATATAATAATAATAATACTACAGAGTCTGGAAGAAATAGGATCAACAATGATTTTGCAAATACTGTAGTATGCGAAGACTTGCATTAAAACTTCACTTTATCACCATATAATGAAACTCTTCATTAAAACATGTGCATGTATCAATACACACATACATACACAATAAGAAAACAACAAAATACTCTGAAATAAAAAAATACCCCATCAACAATAAACTAGAGGCAGTCCCACAGAATCACCGGCTTCAAGGTGGATAATAATGTATACTTATTATAAACACTTAAAACTCAAGAGTTTTCTGTGAATTGCCTGGGGAGATTCCTCTAACTGAATTTTTGCTCTTACACAGAAAATACCTTTTTTTATTCTACCTTTTTACTCTTACCTTTGCAGTCCTTTTTATTTGAAAGCATTACAAAACCATTTTTACAGGAACAGTGGTAACTTCCAGGTGTGTTTACACAAATCTGGCTGCAACCTCCATTTACATTTGCAGGATCTTTGCATTCATTTATATCTAAAAAGGAGAAAACAGAGTACTTTCAAAGTAATAAAGCCTTCTGAGAACTTTTCAGGAAGTCAATTCAGATTGGGTATGTTATAAATACCATACCCATATGGGTATGTTATAAATACCATATAGCATACCCAATACCCTGCTGGGTATGCGATACATACCAGATTCACACTTTTCTCCTTGCCAACCTGATTTACAAATGCAAGTGAAGGTCGCTTGGCCATCTTTGCAGCTCAAATATCCGTCTTCATTGCATGGCAGAGGATTACACTGGTCCGGAATGGCTAAAGGAAATACAAATCTATTTAATTTTTATAACACACCACAGTACAATAGAAATTTATGTCCTTTAATAGAAATCTCATGAACAAAGTCTGTGGTATGTGGAAAAAAATACTTAGTCCTTCAAATACTATTTCAAGAAGAAACGTGGATCTATTAAACTTTTATAATTATTTCTGCAAAAGGAAGCTACTTTTTGTTTAAGTCCACTCTTTTTTAAAATAATTTTATTTATTTATTTATTTTTGGCTCTGCTGGATCTTCGTTGCTGAACTTGGACCTTTTTCTAGTTGCTGGGAGCAACGGCTACTCTAGTGATGTCGCCCAGGCTTCTCATTGCAGTGGCTTCTCTAGTTGCAGGGCAGGGACTCGACTGTGGGCTTCAGTAGTTGCAGTTCCCAGGCTCTAGAGCACAAACCCAATAGTTGTGGTGCCCAGGCTTAGCTGCTATTTGCATGTGGAATCCTGGATCAGGGATCGAACCTTTATCTCTAGCATTGGCAGGCGGATTCTTTACCACTGAGTCACCAGGGAAGCCCCACAACTACTTTTATATTTGCAAATATACACAATAGTTAATAATTGCAATTTAATAGTCTTTTTATATATCACCTTATTTGATCCTTAAAACAATTACATGACGCAGGCAGAACAATAAAACTATTCAGTTCCAATAAAAAAATTTGAGACTTCCAATTTAGGATCATATAGAATAACAGAGGGCCTTTCCTGGTGGCTCAGACTGTAAAGAATCCACCCGCAATGCAGGAGACCTGGGTTCGATCCTGGACTTGGGAAGATCCCCTGGAGTAGGGCATAGCAACCCACCCCAGTATTCTTGTCTGGAGAATCCCCATGGAAAGAGGAGCCTGGTGGGCTACAGACCATGGGGTCTCAAAAATCAGACACGATTGAGTGACGAAGCACAGAACAGAATAACAGGGACCAGATTTATTCTCCTGCTTTAAGTAAACAGAACTCTAGTCAAATGGTTTTCAGACATTGGGCAACAGGCAGCAGAATACTGTGATTTTTAAGGCAAGGATATTTCTTTCATAAAATGTCACAGCACTTTATCACTATCTTAAATGATATGTCCATTTGTTTCTTGATTTATTTATGGTCTCTCTCACCTCACTAGACACTGCAATGGTTCCTGGCTCCTGCATATTCTCATACCTGTTTCTCTAGCTTTCCTAGCCAACTCTGAAAAGTCCTTTCATCTTTCCTTTTACATTTTCCTTTCCTTAAGTTAGCAAAGCAAACTGTTAATTGCAAACAAAAACAAAATTTTATTTTAATTTAACTAAAATCTAATCACTGAACTTTTCAAAAAAGTCCCCATGAAAGCAAGTTTTCTGAAAATTATTAGCAATTTATTAGGTATTAGTTATGTGTGTGTGCTGAGTTGCTCAGTCATGTCTGACTCTTTGTGACCCCATGGATTATAGCCCACCAGGCTCCTCTGTCCATGAGAATTCTCCAGGCAAGAATACTGAGTACACTGCCATTTCCTTCTCCAGGGGATCTTTCCAACCCAGGGATCAAACCCGCATCTCTTGTGTCTCCTGCACAGGCAGGCGGATTCAGTACCACCGGGATATCTGGGAAGTCCAGATATTAGTTAAAATAATAGAAAACAGGTTAGTCAAGAAATTATAAAATTATTTTTCTGTCCTTTGGTAAATTAAAAAAATAAAGTATGAATTAAATATACATGTTCAGGCGAACTGTTTTACTTGTGAAGTTACAACTAATTTTGAATTATAGAAAATGCAGATAAGTGAATATCTCAATAGTACCAATGCTGCATGTAAAATATTCACTGCACAAACATCCCAATTTACATGTTTCAATTTCACTTTTGTCTCTGCATGTCAGGAAATTGATAAACTAGAGACAAATAATTTACCAGATTTATCACTAGGCCTTACGTGAACTTCAGAGGGAAAAGGCTAATTTGATATCACAATATTTTACACATTTATATCCACATTTATACCAAATGTGGTATACCAATAATTATACCAATAATTCCACATTTCCACATTTATACCAAAAGTCAGAAAAATAAATGTGGCTCCCCTGTGATCTATTAGTCAACTGTAACATTTGGTCATAAGTACATGATTAAGCAAAAACAGTCAAAAAGCTCTTGGGAATAAAATTCTGAAGCCAATGATGTAAAGCTTGGCAAACAAGGACCACTTCAATTTAAAAATAAGCTAGAAAACTCATTTTAAGCACATTTACATCTAAAAACACATTCCTCCAGGGAGTTCCCTGGCAGTCCAATGGTTAGGGATCTTCCTTGCTGTGGCCTGGGTTCAATCCCTGGTGGGGGAACTCAGATCCCACAGGCTGTGCAACATGGCCAAAAAGAAGAAAAGAATTCATCTTGTACATTTCTGCTACATACACATTATATGATACTTAAAAGTTTAAACTAAGTGAATAATAAACAAATAAACACTGAAAGAAATAATTATTTGGCCAATTTGATCCAGTGCTAGAGCCATTGGCATACCCCCTCCCCCCCAATATACACTATTCCTCAAATGTGTTTTGAGAAAACTTCCTCACTTGGCCTACAGCCAGCTCTTCAAGGGCTCATTTGTTGATTTTTAAACAGCAGTTATATTTATACGGTGTACTTTACTTGCAGGTTTTTGTCATTTTGTTTTTTAAACTGATGGTAGAAGTGTTTACCATTGACACAGCTCCTCAGGTCAGGGTAAGTATTAGTCGACAGACGCGCAGTAGTGAATAACCCAGCTCTGAAAGAGCCAAGACAACCTGTAAAACACAAACAAGTGTCATCTTAGAGCCGAAACACTTCACTTGATCTGAAATCATGGTAGAAATTACCCAGAGCAATAGGATATTTATGCTTCTGTGTATTGACATGATTCAGCAATCAAAATGCCAATCCTAAATGTCTCCATCCACCTTTTTGAAAAATCAAAAATCTACAAGCAAGATTGCAATATATACACAATCATAAAAAACATATTTATAGGAGCTTCTCTTTGGAAAAGAACCTTAAAGCCAGAAGGGGAAAATATCTTGGATTAGCAAAGAAATTTATTGCCACATAAATCTATGTTCTTAATTCTGTAGCAGAGACCTAAAATCACCCTCAAATTTGTAGACCACAGCCTAATTTAGAAATCGTCTATTATTAAGTGAATAGAATGAGTTGAGTGTTTCTGATTGTTGTAGGCAACTTCCAATTCTTCCAATGTTGCATAGAGATTAATAAAATAATGTTTGTATCAATCAATATTACAAAGCAGGCTTACTTTATTCATTTTATTTCTCAATACAACTTTGTGAAATTAGATCCAGCAATCTGGCAGAAATAAGAAGAAAAATAGAAATAAAATACGTATGGACTTTAACCAGGGGTCATTTAAGACCAACAACATAACATTTCTTCACAGCCACTGAAGACAACACTGTATATATCAGTTCATTGTACAGACAGGTGTTAAGTGCTCACTTGCTAAGTTCTGTCTAACTCTTTGCAACCACATGGACTGTAGCCCACCAGCCTCCCGTCCACAGGATTTCCCAGGACAGGTACAGATGGTCACTAACCCACTAAAAAGGTGGTGCTTTGGTTATCTTTTGCTGAGTAAAGACTCCCAAAATTAGTGGCTTATAAAATAATCATTTTATATCTCTTATGATCTATGTATCAAATATTTAGAAAGGGTTTATTTACTTAAACTGTCTCTGCTGCACACAGGACCAGTCAGGGTGGCTGGGCTGGAAGACCCACTT
Organism: Muntiacus reevesi; assembly: GCF_963930625.1. Lineage (NCBI taxonomy): Eukaryota > Metazoa > Chordata > Mammalia > Artiodactyla > Cervidae > Muntiacus > Muntiacus reevesi. The sequence goes on along the minus strand of NC_089269.1, from coordinate 17,004,506 downwards.
TCTGGATGACTTTTCACTCACACGTTTAACAGCGCAGGCTTTTGGCATCTCTCTCTCCACGCGGTATATGCCATGCTTCAGGGCTTCTCCACAAGGTTGCGTTTCCCTGAGTACGCAGTCCTAAAGGGGCTCTGCTTTCATGGTACTTAGCTTCCAAGAGGAAGAAGAAAGAAGCTGCCAGGCCAGTTAAGAGGCACTGTGTCACTTCCATCATGGTCTGTTGATCAGAGCAGTCTCAGGGACCACCCAGATTTGGGGGAGGGGGAAAAGGATAGATTCCACATAGTGATGGGAAAGTGGCAAGGTGACACTGCAGAAGAATATGTGAGATGGGACATATTTTTGCAGTAATCTTTGGAGGACACAGTTTATTACAGGTGGGGGCAAAGGCTCATTTTGAAGTCTGTGTGTATATTCCTTTTCTACTGCTTTTGTGACAAATCATCACAATGTCACCAGCTCAAAATAACACAAATTTATTCTTTTACAGTTACAGGGATCAGAAGACTAAAATCAAGGTGTTGGTAGGACTGTGTTCCTTCTAAAGACTCTAAGGGAGAATCTATTTGCTCTGTTTCTTCAGCTTCCACAAGCTACCAGCATTCCTTGGCTCATGGCTCCAACCTCGTATCCTTCTCAACTCTTGCTTCATTGTCATATATCTTACTACGAATCTGATCTCCTGCCTCCCTTATATAAGAATGCTTATAACTACACTAAATAATGTCCTCATCTCAAGATCCTTAACTTAAATCTTCAAAAATAACAATTAAGGTAACATTCAGAGGTTCTAAAGGTAGGACGTGAACATTTTTGGAGGAGGGCAGTCACTATTTAGCCTACCAAGGTAGGTTATAATATTTTCCCATAAAAACAATACTTACACTTACATTGTAGTCTTTCTGGAGACCCAGTGAGACCTAGGCAATCTTAGGTTTGAGTATTCTTTCCCTGAATTCATTTGTTCCTCCTCTTGAATCACCCACTCCCAGAATTATCTTACTCTAGTGTGAACATTTCATTAGGATTCTGGCGTGTAAGAAAGGCTCATTTTGCAGTTCTGGACAAATCTGACAGCCAAAATTCAAAACCCTTAAGCTAGAGATTCAGGTGAAATGCTTCATATGATGATTAGGACCCCAGGCCAGACTACAAAGTATGTTTAACCCATAAACCACCTTATATATGAGTCCATACTAATACATTGATAACATTTTTTTGGAATTTTTTTTTCTAATTTTTTTAAATTACAGCGTGAAGAGTAGGTTGCAGGGTTACTCAAAGCAGTGTAATCCTATCCCTTACTTTCCCATTTCTCTTATTGTCCAAGAGGAATGCAGGAAGTGGGAGAGAATGAGTAGAAAGGTGAGAACTGGAGAGAGATCCTCTTAGCTTTTGTAGCCTGCAGCAGAAGCTCTCCCAAGAACTGGAACTAGGAATAGAAACCTGGGCCATCATGGAGGGAAGCCTAAGAAAGAGGCACTTTCAGGAGAAGTTCCAGTGGTCAGGACAGAACACACTAGAAAGAAATCTTGGTTCTAGACTATGACCGCTCCTATACCCATACTGCCATACGATTATCTTTTGTAACATTTTATGATTATATTTTATTTTATCATCTTTATTTTATGATTATAAATCCAATCTCTGTTGGGTTTATAGTAGTTCCCCCCTGTAACCTACATTTTGTGTTTTGGAATTTCTTCTTTCCCTTTTTTTCTTTTTCCTTGTTTATTCTTGCCAGAGGTTCATCTAGCTTACTTCCCTTACTTTGCCTTTTCAAAGAATGAGATTTTCTTCTGTTAATCCTCTCTTTGTTTTCCATTTTAACTTATTTCCATCCCTATTTTTGTTATTTCCTTATTTTTTTGTTACTCAGGGTTTTCTCTGTTATACTTTTAAAACTTTGCTTGATTTGAATGCTCAGGTTCTTTTGAAAATTCCCAAAGTGTCCTCTTAGCAGAAGTCAGCACCCCAGGTCTCCACACACACAGTGGGTCAGGCAGCCTTCAGGCTATCCGTTGACTTCTCACATTTCTTGACCTTTTTTCCCCTTATATTTTGTTATTATTAGTGCCTGGAATAGCTATTGTTTCTTTCGAGATGATTTTAAGGGAAGTCAGCAGTCTGAACTAATCCACCAGTTTGGCAAGAACTAAAAACTAAAAGCTATTTCTGATGTTTACATTTTGGCTCAGAATGTAGCATGCTTCCCAAAAAGTTTTTCTCTCATAAATTTAATCATCCATTTAATCAGGTGATATTTTACAGGCCTACACAGATGGCAGAGTTGCTTACTCTATTTTCTAAGGAAAAGAACACAATTTAAAAACTTACCTTTAAAAAAAAATAAATAAAAACTTACCTTTATATAATGAGGCCCTGAGTATTTTTGCCCAAATTCCATGTTTTCTGTGTAGTGCATGGAGGATGTGGATAGACTAACATGTTTCCTGAACTCTTACAACTCTAAATGCAAACCCTGTCCAAAAAATACGTAATAGTGATCTAATTTCTTGGGTGACATTATCTCACTGTAAGGAGCTCCCAGCATGAACTGTGGTAATTACTGAAATTACTATTAGGTTTACCAGTGACAGGATTATAAACATTTCTTTTTCCCAATTAGGAACACTGGCCTACAAAATATACACATCAAAGGACAAAAAGGTTTTAACTAAGGTAGAGCATTTCTGTTCTCAACGGTGGAATTCATCACAAATAACCAAATAAAGACCAAAATATAAAATGTGACTCAAAAATAAGTCATAGTAAAAAAAAGTCATACTTTTTTTTTTAAACTATATAAATCGGTTGAATGCTACTTTACATTTGAAGAAAATTCGACATAATTTTTAAAAATCTATCTAATTCATGTGTCTATTTGGTATTCCCAATAGCTCTGAAGTTAGAAAATAAAGTTACAACATAATGTAATACAGAAACTAAAAAGTTAAATAAGTTGCCTAATCTGACACAGCTGAAACTTTTAGGTCTGAGACTAGAGCCCACATCATATTATTATTATTTTTCTTAGGACTTTGGCTTTTCTATTATGCTGCCAAATAAGACAGGCAAAGAAAAGTGAAAGTTGGCTGCTGCTGCTGCTAAGTCGCGTCAGTCGTGTCCGACTCTGTGCGACCCCATAGACGGCAGCCCACCAGGCTCCCCCGTCCCTGGGATTCTCCAGGCAAGACCACTGGAGTGGGTTGCCATTTCCTTCTCCAATGCATGAAAGTGAAAAGGGAAAGTGAAGTCGCCCAGTCGTGTCCGACTCGTAGCGACCCCATGGACCGCAGCCTATCAGGCTCCTCCATCCATGGGATTTTCCAGGCAAGAGTACTGGAGTGGGGTGCCTACATGTCTTTAAATAAAAGGACACCAAGGATAGCAAATCAGTATAAAGAATGAGATCTTACTCCCAAGGCTAATGAAACTGTATGGTGTAGAATATATATAAACGGAGGATTGGACTTCATCATATTTAAGTTTTCTATCATTTCTAAGATTATATGATTGAGATCCTTTAAACTTACCTAAATATTTTGGATAAAAATATTCCTAGAAAAAAAAAGAAAAAATATACCTTAACAAAGCTAAATTTCACTATAAAGTTAACATTTAATTTTAAAACATGTTTTTATAGTAAAGATGCAATAAATTACATATAACTGTCATTTTCACATTATAATATAACATTTTTTCTATCGTAAAAGGTACACCAGAAGTATATGGCTAATAGCATTAAGCCAATAAAATGCTTTTAGGCTTAAAGCAATACTGATCAACTAAATCATGCTTCAAAGACTTCTAAACTGAAAACAGGTTCTATTGAATATGTTAAATGTGACTACATATGCCCCCTTTTTGTAAATCCTTTAATTTTTCCATGATGATTAGATACCCATTTGATATATTTGACTTCATGTTGATTACACACACACCAGGTTAATTGCTGAATAACAGTAGCATAATTTGAATTGAAGTGGACATTTATCTTTTAGCATCTTACGTACATGTAATACCTTACTTATAAACTGGTGATGTACCAAGAAATTTTTCTGTAGATCAGTAATTTGGACTAAGGAATATACTTTACCAAAAGGAGAAAAATGTTATCAATGAATTTCTGATGGAAAGGTCCCCAGGCTGGTCCATGAAAGCCTTCTTAAGTCATAAAATATCTAACGTGCAGCGCTAACAGCATAAGAACTCCTCATGAGAAACCAACGTTTCTACACAAAAACAACCTCAAGTACAGAGTATAACTTTCATTCAGGATACAATTAACGTCCTTATTCCTTCCTCCTCTCACATATAAACCTACACAACACTTATCTACTAGTTTCTAAGAATGAGATCCAACCACTAAGCTATTCAGACATTGATACTGTCCTCTATAGCAGCGATACCCAATCTTTTTGGCACCAGGGACCGGTTTCATGGAAGACAATTTTTCTTCTAGACCAAGGGAGTGGGGATGGTTTCAGGATGATTCAAATGTATTACGTTTATTGTGCATTTTATTTCTGTTATTATTACTTCAGTTCTACCTCAGATCATCAGGCATTAGATCCCAGAGGTTGGGGAACCCCTGTTCTACAGAAAAAAGCCAGGACATGGGTAACGATGAATGGGTTCAACAAGAGATAATGTAATGGGGAAAGGATTACATTAGGGACAATGGGGGATAAGCAAAAAGGTGGTGACTGGGAGTGTGGACTAGGGTATGGGGGATGTAGACAGGGAGTGTTTGGGAACGGAAAGAAAGTGAGAAACAATAACAAATGCTTTTTCTTTCATTTCTCCCATTTCTTCCTCACTCTCACCATCATCTCTTTTTCTTCTATCAGTAACACCATTATCAGAATGAGTGGAGGAGGGAAGCATATAAACGAGTTTCTTTTCTCCACTCTTTCCCTCCCCTCCATGCGTCTTCTGTCTCATTGCCCATTTGCCACTCAGAGGTTAAACTATGAGAACATATTTAGTGTCAGAAATACATGCTTAAGGACTGATGGGTGATATACTAAAATGAAATCTTGGGCACACAGGCTTGTCTTAAAATGTTCCGGCAAAACAAAACAAAAATTAGAGTGAGTGGGGTACAGAATAGGCAGGACAAGAATAGCAGATGGTTGATAATCAGTGAAAAGAGAAGAAGTCGCTACTTTGGGATATAGTTTCAGTTTCCATAATAAAAAGAAACATTTATGTATATGTGTGTGGTGTGTGTATTTGCTTCCTACACAATAAGAGTGCACTGTTCCCTTGTGTGAAATAATATTTTTGCCTTGTCAATTGCTTTTCCACAAAAGACAGCAAAACTAAGAGAAACATTTGGTTTCAATCTTGGAGAGTGTTAAAAATGGGTACCTTGGGGAAAATTCCCTTTGAACCTATTAGAGTATGTGGAGGTAAGATGATTAAAGGGTAATCCCAGAAAACACAAGTTATTACTGTCCTGGACAAGTTTTCTCACTATAGACAAATGGTTCCTGCTTGTCACTGCTTATCTAGTCTCATGGTCCCAGGAGCTAAGTCAGAAGTAAAGGAAGTATTTGAAGATACATATGCAGATACTTTTGCCTCCCTCGTTTCCTTCTGGATATACAGTTCATTCCAGGAAAAAAAATCGAGAGTAACCCCAAAGGTCATCAAATTTTAATTCTTAAGGTCACCCTCATCCTAATTCTTAGAGGCACTATTTATATTCTTGCTACCCACAGAACAAGTTAGAGAAAGGCTTCTCTAGGAGAATTAGGGGGCTAAAGATTAGCTCTAAGGGTCTCAAAGTGTTCTTAGGAAACACAGTATTGAAATGAGTTCTTCAGTAAGCATTCACTGAGTACCTATTATGTACCAAGCTCTGAATTAGAGGTTCTGTTTTCTAAAGCTTAGTTAAAAATGCCAATGGAGAGAATTAATGAAGCATAGTGGTAACGATGTAATCATATACACACACACACACACAGTACAAAATACTGGTTGGGAGAAAGTAGTTACAAACCATGAAATTTCATGGTTTTGAAAACCATGGATTTCATGGTTTGTAACTACTATTTGTGATAATTAGGTATAACTGAGTTATAGTTTGGTCAGCGCATACTGCTTTTGGCAAGTAGTATTTCCCTAACAAGCCCACCCTTGAAGGTACTTCCTCCTGAAATGCTTCAGTGGGAAAATGCAGAAGGTGATACTGTTGTTGTTCAGCTGCTAAGCTGTGTTCAACTCTTTGGGAGCCCATGGACTGCAGCCCACCAGCCTCCTCTGTCCACGTGATTTTCCAGGCAATATTACTGAAGTGGTTGCCATTTTCTTCTCCAGGGGATCTTCCCGACCCAGGGATCAAACCCACATCTCCTGTGTCTCCTGCACTGGTATGTGGATTGAACCCACAGAAGGTGATATACACAATCATTAACTTTCAAAAAGGAACACGAGGGAACAGAGAAACTAAAGCTAGAAATGTTCCGTCTGTAGCTATATGTCTAGGTATACTAACTGACCACTTTTCATGAGTTCTTACCGTTTCCGGGTTATTTTCAAAGACTTCCCTGGCTTCTTCTTTATTGCACAGTTCTTCAATGCATTCTCTTTCAAGATTGCCCTTTTTCGTTTCTTCAAGCAATGAATTTGCACGGCGTCTCCTAACCAGGACTTGTGAAGCATGTTGCCTTGACAAAACTGAAGGAAAAAATATGTTTACATGAACAGATCTTTCATTTCTCCACCTAAAATATTTTTTAAACATGAGAATTTAAATCATTTTTTGGCTGTAAATTGCATGGCATTCAAAGTAGGGTTACACTGAGGGGGAAAATGCAGATACATATGCCCCTTGGTTAACAACCCAAAGAGCAGTTTGGTGTATAGCTACAGCACTTGTCTAATGACTGACACAAATTGTTCAAGTTTATGCTTGAGGCCAAATATAACTAACAAAAATTCAATGTTTACCTCATTATGACTGCTGAAAAAAGTATCATGCTGAAATGATTGTCAAAAGTCACATAGCCACAGCCTCTTTAAAGTTAGAGTAACAAACTTTGTCAGTTTTAATGGAAAACTTGTGTGATATTTGAGAAATGTGGGAGTACAGTCCAATCAGCTATTTGAAAGATACTTGACAGGCTAAAACACCTGGTTATCTATACAAACAAGAAAATAAAAACCCATGGCAAAAGGAAGACCATATGCAAAGCACAAAATACAGAAGGCAAAGAGAAAAAAAATGGTAATTTTGAGTATATAAAAAATTTTAAGCAGTTGACAAACAATGATAAAAATAGCAAAGTTCAACATCAAGCAACAGACTGACATCTAGAATTTATAAACAACTTTTGCAAATTAAATAAAAAATAATACAATATGGCAACCAATACAGGTATGTGTGCAGTGTATGTGTGCTCAGTCATTTAGTCGTGTCCAACTCTTTGCAACCTTTTGGACTGTAGCCCGCCAGGCTCCTCTGTCCATGGGATTCTCCAGGCAAGAATACTGGAGTGGGCTGTCATTTCCTCCCCCAGGGGATCTTCCCAACCCAGGGATTGAACCCGCCATCTCCTGTGTCTCCTGCAATGTAGGCTGAAAGTAAAGAAGCCATGTGTGCAAGGTTAAAAACAAAATAAAAACTGTAAATAAAATATAAACAAAACAATATGCAAACATCACTACAGAGAAAAGTTAAAGTAGCCGATAAACACGTGAAAAGATGTTCAACACAAATTTTTTAAAGCAATCAGATGTTTGCCTAATAGATTTGCAAAAATGTAAAAGAAGGAAGATACTACTGCACTGAAGGTCTCCAAGGTATATTATTAAATTGAAAAGTGCAAATTATAGATGCCTCGTCTATAGCATAATCCTATATATACCAGCCACACTTGCAGATGTGCAAATATCAGGTGGACAAATACAGAAAAGAGTTTGGAAAGACACTCAAGCTATCATCTGCAGTTATATTTGAAGAAAAGAATGGAAAATATAGTTTGGGCCTTATCATTTTAGTATATGAATAGAATATTGTTTCTTAATGAAAAATTTTAAATCACATATAAGATCTACAAATTTTTTAATCCTGATTTTTAACCACAAATGGTTACTTCGCTAGAAAGATAAGCAAATAACATAAACAGCTAGATTACTTTTTCTCTTATTTCTCTCATAACCCAATATATAGTAAGGAATAGATAATCAAAAGTTGACAATACAAAGAAGAAAAAGAACAGCAAAAGGACTAATTAATCAACATTTACTATAATTATGAGTTGGATAATTGAACACCTTTCAAGAGTGATTTATGTTTATTTATTTTAGTTTTATATGGGTTTCCTCACAAAACATAAGTTTAAATGTGATGATTAACTAACAAAAGTGTTCGAGTTACATTGAATATTTTTACAATATCTCTCCTCATTTTTACTGCTGCTCAAGATCAAGATAAATTAAGGCTGTGTGCATCTAAAAGATGCTATTCTGTGAGCATGCCAGCCTCCAAGTGCATTGCTAACTGATAAATGGCAGCCCAACCAACAATGAAAGGGTGTGAGATTAAAATTAGCTTATTTATTTGAAATAGTCTTAAGCATGCTACCTGATAATAAATATAGCAAAAAGTTGGCGCTTCTGAAAAGAAGAACGCTCTAGTCATTCAGTCATATCTGACTTTTTGTGGCCCCATGGACTACAGCCCACCAGGTTCCTCTGTCCATGGGGATTCTCCAGGCAAGAATACTGGAGTGGGTTGCTATTTCCTTCTCCAGGGGATCTTCCCAACCCAGAGATCGAACCCAGGTCTCCTGCATTGCAGGCAGATTCTTTACCATCTGAGCCACCAGGGAAGCCTTTCTGAATGTCAAATAAAATGTTAGCCTTTCTGAGGAAAACAATAACACTTTGTATTAAAGATGAATATACTGATGTAATAACAAAATAATCAAGGTCAGATGCAATTGGAAAACAAACCATAAACGTCACTCCTTAGCATTTCTTCCTTACAGAATGTCAAACTTTAGAATTCAGAGGTTAATATTGATATTTAAGAATATCTCTTTCCTTATAAGAGCCTTATTATACTGATGTAATAACAAAATAATCAAGGTCAGATGCAATTGGAAAACAAACCATAAACGTCACTCCTTAGCATTTCTTCCTTACAGAATGTCAAACTTTAGAATTCAGAGGTTAATATTGATATTTAAGAATATCTCTTTCCTTATAAGAGCCTTATTGCATGACACAGTCCATGTGTAGTAACCCATATACTTATCTTTGGGGAAGTTCTCAATTGTCAGGGAGAACTAAAGTGATAGTTTTAAAAAATGCTCACATAAATTTATAAAAACAGAAGAAAATACAGTAAGCTCCATTACTACAGAGATGATGAAAATCCAGAGCATACAAGATATTTGCTATAAGTTATCAAGCTTATAAACAAAAAAAGTACAACTTAGATCACAGGCACCCCAATGCTCAGACCTGCAACCATCCACTACTATTTGCTACTGTTTCTCAGAAAAGAGGGAAAAGTTTCATTATCTCTGATAATGAAAGGAATATTAAAAATGAAAATTGTTATACCTCTGACCTAAAGGATAACAAAGCTAATAATTAAAAAAATGATTCTGTCTAAATAAATTTTGTCTGAATTTGAAAGTTTGTTTTAGTTTACCTAGGTTCAACCCAATAATACTTTCAACTGGGATGGTGTGCAACAACTTTCAAAGTGTATATTAGTGATTTCATTTGATCATACATAAATAACAAAATATGTTACAGGATAGAATTATCATTCCCATTTTCTTATTGAAGAAACTGGAGCTGAAAGAAGTTACATATATTTTTCAAGATCATAGAGCTACAAAGTGGTGCTTTAAAAAAATTTTTTTTAATTTTTTAAAAATTATTTTTAAAATTTATTTTTAATTGGAGGATAATTACTTTACAATATTGTGTTGGTTAATACCATACATCAACATGCATCAGCCTTAAGTACACATATATCCCTTCTCTCTTCCATCTTGAATCACCCTCCCACACCAAGCCACCCTTCTAGGTTGTCACAGAGCCCCAGTTTGAGTTCCCTGAATCATAAAGCAAATTCCCACTGACTGTTTTACATGTGGTGGTACATAGGTTTCCATGCTCCTCTTTCCATTTGTCATTCCCTTGCCTTCCCCCACCATGTCCATAAGTCCGTTCTCTCTGTCTGCATCTCCACTGCTGCTCTGCAAATAGCTTCATCAATACCATCTCTCTAGAGTCCATACATATGCACTAATATATGATATCTGCATTTCTCTCTCTGGCTTACTTCATTCTGCATAGTAGCCTCTAGGTTTAGCCAGCTCATCAGAATGGACTCAAATGTGTTCCTTTTTATGGCTGAGTAACATTCCATTATATATATGTACCACAGTTTCTTTATCCACTCATCTGTTGATGTACATGGGGACAAGAATTTTAAATATATCTATTCTCCAGTGCACTTTCTTCTATGCATTCTACCATTTAAATGCCCACGATGGACTGAATTAAAAAAAATAAATTAGGTGCTTGTGTAGTGGACACATTTGGTATCTTATATAAGACATGTATTGTCAGTTATAAAATCAACCCACTCATCTAACAGAATGTGTTTTCAAAGGAATCTATCATTCCTTGTCAAAAAGATATAAATGTGACATCACAGATCCAAACTAAAACCACACAACTGTAGGATGAGACAAATATAAGTTCTGAAGTGTTCATATCACTGGCTCAAAGTCTATCTGCCCCCAAATATCTATCCTGCTGGCATGCAGGAGTGTCTAAAAAGTTTCATAATATTCTTAATCATAAGATTCTTAATCATTGTGATTCTTAATCATAATATTAAGTATGGCACCATAAGCACATAAATGCTTTTTTTTGTATTATCTCCTATTAACTCTATCTCACTGTTAAACATACAATAAACTAAAACTCAGAGAAGTGGAGTTTAATCTTACCAAATTCACATAACTGAGAACAAAGTTCATCAAGCCTGGCTCCAAAACCCACCCTCTTTTTGCATCAACACATTGTCTCTAATCCTTTGTTTCACTTCTTTTAGATTAAGACGTTTTTCAAGAAAATCCTTGTGAAAAGCCAACTAACATGCTTGCAAAGTGTTACATTCAGATTTAAATTTTTAGGTTACGTTCAGTTACGAGTAGTCCGAGATTAGAAATATGACTGAATCTGCTTGATTTTTTATCTTATCTGTGTCATCCCTTCTTCACAATAACAACCACAGAAGCTGAACAATTATGTCAATCACATAACCACTGACTCCCTCAATGTTTTCTGTGGGAGCAAAAATTTTTTTCAGCATAAATTTGATTAACAACAAAAACTAATTTATTGTTGTTGGTACATACTTCATTTAACACCTGTCATAAGGAGAGTGGAGTTAGCATTGTCTCTGTGGTGGTGGTGGTTTAGTTTCTAAGCCATGTCCAGTTCTTTGAGACCCCATGGATCATAGCCCACTAGGCTCCTCTGTCCATGGGATAAGAATATTGGAGTGGGTTGCCATTTCCTTCTCCATGGGATCTTCCCCACCCAGGGATCGCACCCACAGAACTGCATCTCCTGCAGGGCAGGCGAATTCTTTCACAGCTGAGCCATCACGGAAGCTCACATTGCCTCTTCTCACAGGAAAATTCCCTCACTGTTCAATTCAACTAGACCTCCATCAAGAGTTAAAGAAAAACGTTAAAAGCCTCTTTCCCACTTAGGTGTCCAAGCCTGCTATCTTCTGTTTAGAGAGGTCAGAACTGCAGTTTGTCCAAAACCAGTCAGATGTAGGTGAGGTGGCAGGTGGAGGAGACCCAAACTTTAGGCTGGTTCATCCTCTGAATCTCTTTCATTCTGCCCTCTTACCTTTGCAGAGATAGTTCTCACATTCCTCCCTCCTAAAACTCATATTTTTAAATTCTGCTTTCTGTCTCTTCTTTTAGCCCCTCTTGACATCCCAAGAATGAAAAACTGTCCCTAAAAGAATGGATCTGATCTGAGAAGGGAATTTTAGGCTAGCGTTTGGTTTGGCAGAGTGTTTGAATCTTTGTTTCTTCTTCAGCGTGGGACAGGGTCAGGGAAATGGCATCCAGTGTACAAACAGAACAATTAGATAACACTGAGATGTAATTGTGCCTCCCATCTCTCAACTGCTGAAATGGCATGTTTTGCTTACACATAGACTGGGAAAAACAGAATTGTTATTTTTGATTGATATAGGAAGTTGCTATTTTCCAAATGATATAGAAAAACCATTAGCTAATAATGATGGGAAATTTTATTTTACAAATTTTATTTTAAATAATCACATGTTTGAGGGAGAAAGGATACATGTGTATGTATGGCTGAGTCCCTTTGCTGTTCATCTGAAACTCCCACAACGTTGTTAATCTGCTATACGCCAATACAAAAGAAAAAGTTTAAAGAGTGAAAAAATTAATCATCACATATTAAGTGTAAAAATCTTTGATTTTTATTATAAAGATTTATACAATAGAATATTTACAATTGAGGAGCGGTATTAAAAATATGAAGGTTGCAAGGACTAAGAAAAAACCAAAGATAGATTTTTAATTAGGCATTCATCAGGCTACATAATTATTACAACTTTCAGAAAAGCTTGTGTTAACCTTAAGAAACAAATGTTATGTCTGTACATATGTTATACGTCCATTCTTTTAAAGTAAAGTTTATTTTTTTTAAGAGAGCTAACATACTAGCTAATACACTTCTCTACATTTCACATTTGTTTCTTATTGAGGTCCAACTATCATATCTGTACACCACTCCCAGAAAAACCATAGCCTTGACTACACTGCTGAGCAACCAATTCTTCTCATATTATTATATTAAAGATTGGAAAACCATCTTAAAAAGTATTCTGTAAAGGTGAACCATGCCTCTGTCTTTCAAGAGGACTAAGCAATGAAAAGGCTGATAAGAGACAATTTAAGAGAATCAAATACTGTAAGAGGTAGGTCTGTAAGTAAATGAAAGTCACTCAGTCGTGTCCAACTCTTTGTGACCTCATGGACCATACAGTCCATGGATTCTCCAGGCCAGAATACTGGAGTGGGTAGCCTTTCCCATCTCCAAGGGATACTCCCAACCCAGAGATCGAACCCAGGCCTCTCACATTGCAGGCGGATTCTTTACCAGCTGAGCCACAAGGGAAGCCCAAGAACGACTGGAGAGGGTAGTCTATCACTTCTCCAGTGGATCTTCCCGACCGGGAATCAAACCGGGGTCTCCTGCATTGCAGGTGGATTCTTTATCAACCGAGCTATATGGGAAACCCTAAGAGGTAGGTCTGGATAAGGTTTAAATCTGGGAAAGAAGAAGAGGAGACAACCTGTGAATTATATAGCATGCATATAAAGGTGAGTTTTATAACATTTGGATTAGGAGAAATAAGGGTTGGCATTTATTCAGAAGTAGGAAAGCAGTGGCATTTTAAAAAATGTGATCATTGACCCCCCTTCTAGAGCAGATCAAATGAGCAGGGAAACAATGCTTGAACTGTTTACTCACAATGGAAGTGAAATGAACTTCTCCTTACTTGAAGATTTAATTGTAACTAATTTACAGCCCCTAGTCTAGGAAAAAAGAGTAAATCGAACACTCTGCCAATTATCCCCAAGATTAAAACTTTGCTTTAGCCCTAGACAAAGACAGGGGTACATTTTAGTTACTCCTTCCAAAACTACAAATACTTCTACCCAAAAGACAGAACAGGCAGCTTGTGACCTTGAAATAAACTATATTTTTGTCCATTTCTGCTATTTCATGTGTTTGCTCTCAGTAAGTGATAAATTAAGGTATTTTTGAAGGAATTCAGAATTCAGAGTTTGGCAAGGTCTAAAGAGGAAATTTCCATAGCCCTCTCTTTTCTTCTCTAAACAACTATACTGTAAATTGGCTATACTTTCTGAGGCTACAAACAAGAGGTCTCTTTTTAGGATATGCAGCAAGATATTCATGTAGTCAGCTTGCTTTGTCTTTTTTTTACCTCCTACACATCAGGGCACCAAAACACCATCTGATTTGATGTCATTTAACAAGAGGTTACAGCCCAGTAAATGTTTTGTTTTTGTTCTATTTGACCTATTTTGTTAGGGTGGCGTCAATTAATATTATTAGTTCAGTGGCCTGTGTCTGTATTTATGTTTGGAAAAGCAAAAGGCAACAATAAGACAGCTGGCCTAATTCTGCAATACCCCTCTTCCTGCACCATCTCCCGGATCTCCCCAATAAGCAATAAGTATGAAGCATGCTTAGAGACTTAGGAAGACTCTAGATCTCAAAGGCTTCCATTCTGACTCCTGTGCTGTGCGCAGTCGCTCAGTCGTGTCGACATTTTGCAACCCCGTGGACTGTAATCCACCAGGCTCCTCTGTCCAAGGGATTCTCCAGGCAAGAATACTGGAGTGGGTTGCCATGCCCTCCTCCAGGGGTCTACCCAACTCAGGGATCGAACCCAGGTCTCCCACATTGCAGGCAGATTCTTTACCCTCTGAGCCACCAGGAGTCCCACCAGAGAGACTCTTAGGATATTACTATTTTTTAAGTGCTGATGTAGAAATAAGATTATTTGGAATGTTGGTAAAGCATCGACTAGATATTTATAATTCAATATAATTTCTGCCAACCTTTCAGAACTCCCTGCGGACTTTATAAAAAGCTGTAAGACACAGTCTAAATTACAGTGGAGTAAAATGATAACTAGGGAAAGAAGAAAAAGTGATTGGGATAAGAAGTCGAGGAAAAGAAGGCAAATAAAACCAGTAATAAGGAAAGATGCATTTAACGTATACTGTCTGGGATCAACTAGTGCAACTAGAAAGAGTTATTTCAAAGAGTAATATGCTCTTTATTTTGACAATTACCCTCGACCAATTCCCACAAAGGCTTAAATAGAAGTCTGTCCAGTTACCTAGGACTCATCAGTTTCCCAAAAGCAATGTCCCTTTAGAAAATTAGATCTTAACAACCACAGAGGCTGTATATTGTCACCCTGCTTATTTAACTTATATGCAGAGTACATCATGAGAAACTCTGGGCTGGATGAAGCACAAGCTGGAATCAAGATTGCAGGGAGAAATATCAATAACCTCAGATATGCAGATGACACCACCCTTGTGGCAGAAAGTGAAGAACTAAGAGCCTCTTGATGAAAGTGAAAGAAGAGAGTGAAAAAGTTGACTTAATACTCAACATTCAGAAAGCTAAGATCATGGCATCCGGTTCCACCACTTCATGGCAAAAAGATGGGGAAAGAATGGAAACAGTGACAGACTTTATTTTAGGGGGCTCCAAAATCACTGCAGATGGCGACTGCAGCCATGAAGTTAAAAGATGCTTGCTCCTTGGAAGGAAAGTTATGACCAACCTAGACAGCATATTAAAAAGCAGAGACCTTACTTTGCCAAGAAAAGTCTGTCTAGTCAAAGCTATGGTTTTTCCAGTAGTCATGTTTGGATGTGAGAGAAAGCTGAGCACTGAAGAATTGATGCTTTTGAACTGTGGTGTTGGAGAAGACTCTTGACAGTCCCTTAGACTGCAAGGAGATCCAACCAGTCCATCCTAAAGGAAAACAGTCCTGAATATTCATTGGAAGGACTGATGATGAAGCTGAAACTCCAATAGTTTGGCCACCTGATATGAAGAACTGATTCATTGGAAAAGACCCTGATGCTGGGAAAGATTGACAGCAGGAGAAAAAGGGGACGACAGAGGATGAGATGGTTGGATGGCATCACCGACTCAATGGACATGAATTTAAGCAAGCTTTCGGAGTTGGTGATGGACAGGGAAGCCTGGCATGCTACAGTCCATGGGGTCACAGAGTCAGACACAACTGAGAGACTGAACTGAATTGAACTGAACAACCACAGAAGGACTCTAAACCTAGTCAATGTAATCAACTTAGGGCTGTCTTAAAAAATTATGAAATAACAGCTAAAAACTCACTAGATAATTGCATAAAATTAGTAGCATGAAAGAGAAGAGCTAGAGGAACATAAAAACCCCAAAGGAAATATAGGTAACTGAAGACATAGTAGATAACTTCCAAAAATCTATAAATAATATCCTAAATAAATTGAGAAAATCTGGCATCCATAAAACGAAAGTATGTCATGATAAAGAACTGCAGAACTAAAATAGGATATAGAAATAAAAAATTAAAGGATGAACTAAAAAATAGTATGGGCTACTCCTCACACCTCAAAAAGTCAGCCCCTTTTTATGTCTATTGCTTTGACAAAGATTTTAAAAGAAGTTAAAATTCAATGTTGGCAAAGATGAAAGGAATGAGGTACTCTTAAGATCTACTTTTGAAATCAGATTTCCAAAGGATATCTATTATTAAGTAATTACGGTTTTGCATTATTGAATTTTGCCATTTGATATTGGAATAACTTCTGAAATCAATATGGTTATGTTATACATCATTTTAATGTGCATTTCTTGCTTTATACTTTTTGCTAGTGAATTATTGCTTGTTGTTTATCTTATATGTATTTTAGATTATGGAAATGATGTTAGACAAAAAGCAAAATTGTGCCATTTTCTTATTCGAGTTCAAAATGGGCCATAAAGCAGCAGTCATTAGCAACATCACAATGCAATTGGCCCAGGAACTGCTAATGAACATACAGTGCAGTGGAGTTTTGCAAAGGAGACCAGTTTTGCAAAAGAGCCTTGAAGATGAGGAGCACAATGGATGGCCATTGGATGTTGACAATAACCAGTTGAAAGTCATCACTGAAGCAGTTCCTCTTACAACTAAATAAGAAGTTGCCACAGAACTCAATGTCAACCATTCTATGGTCATTTGGCATTTGAAGCAAAATGGAAAGGTGAAAAAACTCGATAAGTGGCTGCCTCATGAGCTGAAATCAAATAAAAAAAATAATCATTTTGAAGTGTCTTATACTACCCAACAACAACAAACCATTTCTCAATCAGACTGTGACCTGTGACGTAAAGTGGATTTTATACAACAACCAGGGACGACCAGCTCAGTGGCTGGACCAAAAAAACGCGCCAAAACACTTTCCAAAGCCAAACTTGCACCCCCGAAAAAGGTCACAATCACTCTTGGGTGGTCTGCTGCCGGTCCGATTCACCACAGTTTTCTGAATCCCTGTGAAACCATTACATCAGAGAAGTATGCTCAGCAAATTGATGAGATGTACCAAAAACTGAAATGCTTGAAGCCAGCACCGGTCAACAGAAAGTGCCAATTCTTCTCAGTGACAACACCCACCACACATCTCACAACCAATGCTTCAGAAGTTGAATGAATTGGGCTATGAAGCTTTACCTCATCTGCCATAGTCACCTGACCTCTCGCCAACCGACTACCACTTCTTCAAGCATTTCAACAACATTTTGCAGGAAAAAGGCTTCCACAACCAGAAGGACACAGAAATTGCTTTCCAAGAGTTCGTTGAATCCTGAAGCACAGATTTTTATGCTACAGGAATAAACAAACTTATTTCTCATTGGCAAAAATGTATTGACTGTAATCGCTCCTATTTTGATTAATAAAGATGTGCTTGAGCCTAGTTACAATGATTTAAAATTCAGGGTCTGAAATGCAATTACTTTTGCACCAACCTAAATAATAACAATATGTGTCTAAAACCTTTTAATAGACACACTCTTAAACTAATATATATAGGATGGATAAACAACAAGGTCCTACATACAGCACAGGGAACTATATTCAATATCCTATAATAAACCAAAATGAAAAAGAATATTGTAAATGTATATATAGCCCAATCACTTTGCTATACACCAGAAACCCAACACACCACTGTAAATCAACTATACTCCAATACAATTAAAAAAAAAGGATAATTGGGGGCCACCTTGGAGGCTGTCTACCACAGGACAAGCTGACTTTTCCCTTTGGGTGTTTACTGTACTTTGTTATCATGATTCTGTTTTTCCCCTGGGTAGATATTTTTAGAAGTTTTCATTACATTAGAGAGTAAGATTTTCCACCAGTAAAAAAAAAAAAAAAAGGTGCCCTCTTTAGATATTCAGCTAACAATTCCATTTCTAGGACATTAAACTGAGGAAATGAACATGGACATATGTAAAGAAATATATATGAACATGTTCATCACAATACTGTTGATATAAGCAAAACACTGGAAGTAATATAAATGTCCAAAAATATGATTTTGCTTAAATATATTATGATGAACATTTATAAAGGAAAATTATAAATCTGTTTTAAAGTGACATAGATTTTAATTTATTGATATAAAAACAATCATCATTCTTGGGTGCAATAACATGTTACAAATACTATTAAGGGCAAAATTCCATTCTTTCACTTACATATTTTAATTTCTAAGACTGTACATACACATTCTTAAAAGGGATTAGAAAATTATAAAGCAAAATGTTACTTTGGCCTCTTGCTAGTGAACCTATAGATGTATTTTTTAAAGCACATTATATTAAGCATGGTTTAAAAATGTAAAGAGATAGTAGGATATAGCTAGTAGTTTACGTTGGGGAAAGATGTTCAATAGGGACAGAAGGTCAAAATGGAATCCCAGGAATCTCTAACATTTAAAGAAAAGCAGAAATCATCAAAACAACAGAAACACAACTAGTAACATGTATGCAGAGGGAGAAAGAAAATTTGAAAATAATGCTTCTAGACATAAAAGGAGGTCAATTTCAAAAGAATAAGTTTCAACAGTGTCAAAATGTATACAGTTGGCTTAACAATAGGATCACCATTAACATTCTCTGTCCCCAATACCTGTGGGATGGTGAGAAGGGAGGAGACCTCCAGAACAAACTGTTTCTTCAAGATCAAGTGAGAATAGGAAGTGAAAGAGTGGCTAATAACTTTAATAGAGGCAGAAAGGAAACGAAATGTTTTCCTCAAGTTGGGAAAGTGCATCACGGAATAGCTGTGAAACTCACGAGAAAATGCCAAGTAGGCTATTTTGAAAGATGGAAAATATCATATAATTGCAGGAAGTTACAGTTTTACCACTTCTATGGAGATTTAAAAGCCAATGTTCTTGAATGTGTCCTTTTAAAGTCCATTCCAAAAAATGGACCAGAGGACTAACAAGAATTATGCTAATAGACTAGAACCAGTGAGAGCCGGTCCCTATTGCTTCACTCCATTGTAGAAAGGTTCAGAACCTATGTGGGTAAATCACCCTTATTCCACTTGTCCCTCCAGCCTGGAGAATCCAATTTCTGTATCTGGACTGCTGCTGCTGCTAAGTCGCATCAGTCGTGTCCGACTCTGTGCCAACCCATAGACGGCAGCCCACCAGGCTCCCCCGTCCCTGGGATTTTCCAGGCAAGAACACTGGAGTGGGTTGCCATTTCCTTCTCCAATGCATGAAAGTGAAAAGCGAAAATGAAGTTGCTCAGTCCTGTTGGACTCTTAGCGACCCCATGGACTGTAGCCCACCAGGCTCCTCCGTCCACGGGATTTTCCAGGCAAGAGTACTGGAGTGGGATGCCAGTGCCTGGACAATGCAGTATAAATAAACCTCTTAAAGGAAGAAGTTATTGCCTATACCAGACTTGATAATACTCTATTTGTCACATTTATAAAACCAAAACTGCAACTTTAAAACATTAAAGCAACTTTTGTAGTTTTAACTTGAACCGTTGAAACCCTAGTTCCTAAAGGTTCTGTTACTGCACATCTAATTATTTTTTACTGGAGATTTTCCTTACAGTGGAGTTCTCCCTCCGTGGGGCTCAGCTTCTTTCCTCCCTTCTCTGACATCTTCTCCCCTTCTTGTTCCCTGGCCACTGTCCACTGTCACCCTGGCAAATTTCTGTTCACTTCTTATACAGAATCATTTATCTGTATTCTCTGCTATGGCCTTACAGACCGGAATGATTCAAACTCTAAGTGAAGAATTACCTGAGGGTCTTGTTAAAATGTGTATTCTGAGTCAACAGGTCTAAAGTGTTGCTAGAGATACTTCATTTCTTTTTTTTTTTTTCCTTAAAAAATTTTTTTTTAATATGAGCTATCTTAACGTCTTCATTCAATCTGGTAAAATATGGCTTCTGTTTTGCTTTTGGCAACGAGGTGTGTGGGTCCTTAGCTGCCCAACCAGGGACTGAACCAGCACCCCCTGCATTGGAAGGTGAAGTCTTAACCACTGGACTGCCAGGTAATTCCCTTCATTTCTAATAAGCTCCCCAGTAACTGGGCCTTCCTGGTGGCTCAGATGGTAAAGCGTCTGCCTACAACGCAGGAGACCCGGGTTCGATCCCTAGGTCAGGAAGATCTCCTGGAGAAGGAAATGGCAACCCACTCCAGTACGCCTGCTTGGAGAATTTCATGGACTGAGGAGCCTTGTAGGCTACAGTCCATGGGGGTCGCAAAGAGTCGGACACGACTGAGCGACTTCACTTTTCAATGCTGCTTCTGGTCACTGGACGACACATGAATAGTAAAGCTATAGACCATGTTTTGGGAACTTCACAGTCTAAGTCTAAAGTCATTTTCAAGGCAATTTCTAAAATAATAACAATTCTCACCATAGGAACAATTTTAATACTAACTGTTAACAATATTTTTTCAGGCTGCCAATTTAACAGCCAACTTAACGTCATTATACTAAGTTCCCAGGTAGTTTGTTAGTAGGAATAGTTAATTATGCTCTCTCTCTATGACAAATTCTACTCAGATAGTTAAAACAACTTCACACTGTGTAATATACATTACCAAGGGTTTAAATGGGCATTAAGTATTTGTCCTTCTCTTAGAGGAAGAAACATGAATCTTAATCTTGGAGGAAAAACGTTGGTAACAGGGAAAATGCCGACCAAACATTCCATGAGCTTTCTTGGGTTGGGTGCTATTTACACGATAAGCAGATGTGAGTTTTGTCACTTCCATGCTTTCAGTCAAGAACAAGCAGGCCTCTTCCACTGCTTTCTTTTCTTTCAGGGACACTGGAGGCCATGTGTTCCAGATGGTACAACGAAAGATTTAAGAGATTTACACAAACCACACTGGACTTCACACGACTGAAAAATTAACTCTTATTTTGCTAAGTTACTGAGATTTGGTGATTTGAGTATTAATTTGAAGATTTGTGGATTAAAGTGTCATCACTCCATAGCATATCTTTTATTTGGTTCTCTCATGGAGTTACCATGGAGTTCAGGTTCAACTCCCTGAACTCACGCCTGGACTTCTGTCCTATGAACCTATGAGATAATACATTGTATTGCTTTAAGATGCTAAGTTTACAGTTATTTGTTACACAATAGAAAGCTAATACAAAACGGTGTATATGATTTTGAATCAGGCTGAATGTACTCAGTTCAGTTCAGTCACTCAGTCGTGTCCAACTCTTTGCAACCCCATGGACTGCAGCATGCCAGGCTTCCTTGTCCACCACCAACTCCCGGAGCTTGCTCTACCTCATGTCCATCGAGTCGGTGATGCAATCCAATCATCTCATCCTCTGTCATCCCCTTCTCTTCCTGCCTTCAATCTCTCCCAGCATCAGGGTTTTTTCCAATGAGTCAGTTCTTCGCATCAGGGAGCCAAAGTATTGGTGTTTCAACTTCAGCATCAGTCCTTCCAGTGAATATTCAAGGTTGATTTCCTTTAGGATTGACTGGTTAGATCTCCTTGCAGCCCAAGGAACTCAAGAGTGTCTTCTCCAACACCACAGTTCAAAAGCATCAATTCTTTGGTTCTCAGCTTTCTTTATAGTCCAACTCTCACATCCGTATGTGACTAATGGAAAAACCAGAGCCTTGAAAAGATGGACCTTTGCTGGCAAAGTAATGTCTCTGATTTTTAATATGCTGTCTGGTTGGATTGCTAATTTTGTTCCATGTGCAAGCTAGAGCCACCAGCTTCAGTTCTAACAGCTGGCTAGGTTGGCTAATGCCATCCCAGACAAAACCTTGGCACACACTGAACAACACTGAAAAGACAGATGTTCCCTGACATAATATAAAAGAATATACAAAGGATAGGAGATTGATGTTCTGCCTGAACTGTTCATGTGAATCTTACCTATTCACTGCCTTACTTATCCTCCCCACTTCCTAATAAAAAAAAAAAGAATATATTTTCATGATTATCATAGATTATTGAGGAAATCATCAGAAATTTTTAAGAGCTGTATTGGCTGTTCTCCCTAGATTGGAAATCCTGCTGGGAGGGGCTGCAACAAAAACTGGGCTCCCAGATTTCAAGGGCCATGGGAGGAAGCTGGGTGGCTGAGCTTAGGCATCAGCCTATACCGACCTGAACCAGTCAGTAGTCAAATCTTGGAGAAAGGATTAACAGGCAAGGATCTCCCAAGATCGAAATGGAAAGACAACCCACAAAATTATTCATTGAGGTTTTCACCCCAAAATTCTCTGGGTTAGCAAATAACACAATGAAATCACCACCTCATCTTAATTAGTAATGTTGAATCTGGATAGATCCAGAACCTCTTGAATGAAGGAGAAGAGAGATGCCTTTGAGGAAGCATCTGTAAACTTTTCTCCTAATTTTCTCCAAAGCAAAATAAATGCACTGGGTAACTGCACTAAGGAAAGAGACTCCCAAAACTTTAGTCATTATTAGATACCTAAGATCTAAGATCAAAACACCTAAGAGATAAAGTATCTGTTTAGAACTGAGGTTTATGAGCCTCAACTGATAAAGGGAATTCTTTCCTGAAACTATAGGTCCAATAAGACTCAATCTTCAAACTGCGATTCCTTCCCCAGATCGAGAGAACATGAAACTGTTGTCAGCAGCAGTCTGGTCACATTGGAATATTTCTGCTCAAGTGAGAAACAAGTTGTTATATACCTGGGTGTCTATCACTAAGATGGCAGAATAGATATTGATGGACCTCTTATATTCAAGGCACATTCATTCCAATTTTAGATGTTCTACTCTGAGCTTTTAACCCTGAGTCTAAAAGCTGCCAAATGGAGGTGGGAACAAAAACAAGAGAATGCTCTCCAGCTAGTCCAAAGTTCATGTCAAGCAGTCTGTCTTGTAGCCTGGCCAATGACTCATCAGATCCAACTGGAGTCAAATAGTCCATCAGGCGGCAGGGTACGCTTGAGAGACTGTAGCAAGTCCCAGAAGAATTTCAGAAGTGTTCCCTTTGAGTTGGGAGCAAGTCACATTTCTTTCAGCAACTATTTTCCCTTTGAGAAATTGTTCCTGGTGTCCTTTTGGACTTACATGAAGATCTGAACACAGGACCGCTTTGTGATATGAACAGCTCATCACGAACTAGATGCTATGTTTTCCATCCAGCTATAAATTTAGTTATGGCAGCAGTTCAGTTTTCAAATGGTATGAATGGGATGAGCTGAAAGGAATGCTAAGTGGCCTGGGCTGATTGCTCACTCTCTTGACTTCTTTCGGTCCCTTTAGTCCCTTCATAGACTCAAGAGGAAAGGCCTATGACCAAGAACAAACATGAAAAGATGTACCAACATGAGCCAGAGTTAGACCTGCTACAAAGCTCCAGCCATAAATGAACTCTCAAGGGTGATCCTAAAGGGCACAGGAGAAACACAAACCTCACAATGGGCAGACAGATAAGCAGTTTTTCTCATTGTCCACTTTGCTTAGAATAAGAAATAATCCGAGATCAGGATCTATGCTACTTTATCACTGGTTACAAATAGTCTGTCCAGTTGTTCAGGAGACCTGCTAAGAGTTAGACCTTAGGCCTAGAAACAAAGACGTTTGGGCAAGAATTGCCTCAGAGCTGAGAATATTTGTATTCCAAGTCAGTGTTCACAAGACAGCCCCATGCCAGAGATTCTAAATTATAAAAGGGGATACAATGGCCCACTTAATGATTGTCAGTTGTGTTTCTTCTCAAGGTAATCTGGTGCAAGGCTCATAAACTCAAAAATCAACAAGCGTCAGCTAGGTTCCATAGATAAGGGAAAAGAATTTGGTGACAAGCAATGAGGAATACTTGGAATTACGGCAATCTTGAGAAGGTCCGACTCTTTGCGACCCCGTGGATTGTAGCCCTCCAGGCTCCTCTGGTCACAGAATTTTCTGCATAAGAATACTGGAGTGGGTTGCCATTTCCTTCTCCAGGGGATCTTTCCAACCCAGGGATTGAACCCATCTGCCACAATACAGGCAGATTCTTTACCATCTGAGCCAGCAGGGAATTTACTGCGATGGTTTATTTTCATCGAAAAAAGTATGTTAGTCGCTCAGTCGTGTCCGACTCTTTGTGACCCCACGGACTGCAGCCCAGCAGGCTCCTCTGTCCATGGAATTCTCCAGGCAAGAGTACTGGAGTGGGTTGCCATTTCCTTCTCCAGGGGATCTTCCCCACCCAGGGATTGAACTTGGGTCTCCTTGATTATAGGCAGATTCATGACCATCTGAGTCACCAGGGAAGCCTTCTAAATCACTGAGAGATGAATTTAAATGGAAATAAATGTTTGGTAAGGAGTGGCAAATGTATCATGATAAAAATTTTGACAATATTGTTTGTTTTGGGTTCATTAATGAAGCTGTGGTTATCCGAGGTTATAGAATCAGATACAATCAAATGGATAAAGAAAACTTAGATCATTAGTGGAGAAGACATGGAAGTTTGCTGACTTTCTATTTTCTTTTAGCTGTACCACACGGCTTGCAGGATCTTGGGTCCTTGACCAGGACAGACCCAGGCCCAGGGCAGTGTAAGCACTGAGTCCTAAGTACTGGACCTCCAGGGAATTCCCCAGTGACTTTCTATGTTCTATTAGCTTGTATAACTGAATATTCAGCACTTAAGTTTTTGCTATGTTTCAAAAGTTACTTTCTTCACCTTTGTATAGTTTTTTAATGGCTGAGGACTAGAAAGAATTTGCTCAATATTTTAAAAATGCTAAATGCTGGGAGGTAGTGACAAGCATATGGAAATTCTTAACTATGCCATAAGTAGAAGTTGAACCAATAGACTGGATAATTAAAAAGAAAAAAAGTAATGTTAAGGTATTTCCCATCCAGGTTAATGTTAGCACAGGGAACATTCCTTACATACTGATTATCCTGGGTTACACTTACCAATTTAAATCATTTTCCTGAAATAATAGGTCTTACATTCCTTAGAATCATTAGGATTGGTCATTGATTAGGACTGTATTTGATTTTTCACATGTTCTGATTTCACAGCAAGGACCTAGTTTTACTCAACTGCCTTCATTCACTGCTGCTGCTAAGTCGCTTCAGTCTCTGTGCGACCCCATAGACGGCAGCCCACCAGGCTCCCCCGTTCCTGGGATTCTCCAGGCAAGAACACTGGGCTCTGTTGCCATTTCCTTCTCCAATCATTCATTCACTACCAAGACACAATGACTCAAGTAAACAAATGGTTATCCCTCAAAACCAAATTAATAGACTTTCCCAATGAATAAAAGTTCTAATTGTTCACTAGGATGCCATTAAAAGTTGCAAACATTTGAGTTTTTACAAAACATGTGTTGAAACAATTCTGGCCTAAGATCAAGGAGATTTGAGAAGACTGACAAAGAACTTTAAGTCTTTCTATAATTGCTTTCCACTCTACTTAAAATGTGACAATCACTGTGATTTCACAATAAGAAATAATTCTATAATTTTTTCAAACTTCATCGTAAAAAAGGTAGCTCTAAATCAGCTCTAGCTGAATCTTGCTATGTTAGAATGTGGGCCCAGTATTGCCAGATCTTTGTTTTCCAAAGAAGTCATAAAAACAAATTTTTGGATGAAATTTTATGATTTTTAAACTGCTACGAGGAGTAACACACCAGTCTGTGGGTACATATGGCCTTCCGGCTGTTGCTTTGTTCTCTCAGGTTAGTGTCTGTTCAATGCTCATAAGAAAAGCAGCTACGGTGCCAAGGGTAGAGACGACATATAGACTCAATTACACAGATTTTCCTTCAGAGAAGGCCACCAGACAAGACTCTTGCTCCTAAAAAAGACCCACCAAATCTGTTAGCTGAATTGCTATTCATTCAGCTGTTGGAAATGGGGTAGATTACAAAATCCAACCAGTTACCTGGTGACTGGCTGATGAGTTAGGGCACTTTTTAAATGAAGAAACAACAATTTGTACTCAACGGGAGAGATATTTACTCTTCATTTAGACTTAATTTTTCTATCAGCACAAATACTGGTAGACTTGTTCAATGCTTTATGCTAAGCCACCCAACTTTACCTCTAAGGAATTAATTCCACAAAAGAAATAAGTCAATGGGATGATTATTTTGGCTTTCATTGGTCCATTACGTCTTACGGAATTATGCACTGATCAATTATTAAGAGCTCAGTTAGTGCCCTTTGAGACAAAAAGAGTGCTTCTCCAGAATAGCTACTATACACAGCAGAAATTTTAAGGGAAGAGATGGAAAAATCATCCAGAGGTAGGAACAACAGGGCTTAGATTCTTCCTCAATAAGTGTGTGGTTCATCTCACTGAGCGGACCAAAAAAAAAAGAAAAATCAAACCTGAAGAACTGCTTAAAAGCAAGAGACATATGAATTGGATAGTGAAGTAGGAAGTCATGAATACCAGTCCTAGCGTAAAATCAAGAGACACAGGCAACCCCTAAAGCCAGTACCCATATCCCCTTGCTTGTTTTTTGTTAAAGTATTTTTTGGTATATAGGATGTGTTTGTATTCTAATGTATCATTCCACTCCATAAAGCACACCACATTGACACAGAACTGTGACAGAACTAGAGGAGACATGGACATCATCTGATAATACCAAGCTAGGAAATGGTAGCCTTGAGCCTTCTTCTCTGAGTGTGGTGACTGGAATCTGTTAAAGAGAGGTCCTTTCTGCTGTACATTAGTTATTTGCATTATATCAGAATATCTGCATTGCATTAGAAATATTTTTCAAACAGTGTTCATGGAAAGAAGGGTATGTATGTATCTTGTACAGCCAATTGGAATGTGTAGACTTCTGTTGTCTCTGCTTCCTTTCCAGCATCCATTCCTTTGTGAGAGTGGTCCTTCTGACACTCTTCCTGATTCTAGTGAGCTGTCAATCACAGGACTCCAGAAATAAGCTAAGCCAAATAATCAGGCTCTCTTTTCTAAGAAATTCAATCATGAACAAGTATACACAGAACTAGAAGGTAGTTAGAACTGGGTTATCTGATGGCAGCTCCTAACATAGGGAGCACATGAGTTTCCACTATATCAGTTCAATCAGTTCAGTCATTCAGTTGCGTCCAACTCTTTGCGACCCCATGAATCGCAGCATGCCAGGCCTCCCTGTCCATCACCAACTCCTGGAGTTTACTCAAACTCATGTCCATCGAGTTAGCGATGCCATCCAGCCATCTCATCCTCTGTCATCTCGTTCTCCTCCTGCCCCCAATCCCTCCCAGCATCAGGGTCATTTCAAATGAGTCAACTCTTCACATGAGGTGGCCAAAATATTGGAGTTTCCCCTTCAGCATCAGTCCTTCCAATGAACACCCAGGACTGATCTCCTTTAGGATGGACTGGTTGGAGCTCCTTGCAGTCCAAGGGAATCTCAAGAGTCTTCTCCAACACCACAGCTCAAAAGCATCAATTCTTCAGCGCTCAGCTTTCTTCATAGTCCAACTCTCATATTCATACATGACCACTGGAAAAACCATAGCCTTGACCAGACAGACCTTTGTTGGCAAAGTAATGTCTCTGCTTTTTAATATGCTGTCTAGGTTGGTCATAACTTTCCTTCCAAGGAGTAAGCGTCTTGTAATTTCATGGCTGCAATTACCATCTGCAGTGATTTTGGAGCCCCCAAAAATAAAATCGGACACTGTATCCACTGTTTCCCCATCTATTTCCCATGAAGTGATGGGACCAATGCCATAATCTTAATTTTTCTGAATGCTGAGCTTTAAGCCAACTTTTTCACTCTCCTCTTTCACTTTCATCAAGAGGCTCTTTAGTTCTTCACTTTCTGCCATAAGGGTGGTGTCATCTGAATATCTGAGGTTATTGATATTTCTCCTGGCAATCTTGATTCCAGCTTGCGCTTCTTCTAGCCCAGCATTTCTCGTGATATAGAGTCTTGCTTTTCATAATCAACCTTTTCTGTCCACCAAGTTCAGTAAACTCTTTAATATCGAAGTGATATCTATTCATATTTAAACTTTTACAATACTGTGAGAAAAATATGAGAAGCCTGATAATACCTATATTAATTAATATTCTTTAGCCCAAGCCCCTGGCTTCCCTAGGCCTGGTAATTCAACATACCATTACACAGTCTTCCAATAAATTCACTCAGCTTTTTTTTTCCCCTCTTTTTTCCTTTATTTCTTCTTTTCTTTCTTTTTCTCTCTTCCCCTCCTTCTTTACTTCCTTCCCTAGTTATCAAGAGCCATTGCTGTTGCTTATAGCTAAAGAATATTAATTAATATAGGTATTATCAGGCTTCTCATATTTTTCTCACAGTATTTTAAAAGTTTAAATATGAATAGATATCGCTTAGGTATTAAAGAGTTTACTGAACTTGGTGGACAGAAAAGGTTGATTATGAAAAGCAAGACTCGACATCCTAGATGTGACTAACAAGAAGAATGTGGCACAGGGTGTTGCTAGATGCTGCTGTATATGAGACATTGTCTCTAACTCTTCCAGCACCAAACCCAACTCTAACCTAACCTTGATAAAAATCTCTCCATCAGGGCAACACATTTTGAACTCTGAAATAAAGAGAATTTAAGAAAAGACAAAGCTAGATAAATGGTAAAAAAAAGAAAAAAAAAAAAAAATTTCAGAAAAGAAAAAAGTAGAAAAGAGAAGGAAAACATGAGTCATTAACGTCAAGGGTAGACACCTAAGCAGAAGTGGATGTCTGGAAAGGACCAAATTAGCACAGCCAAAGGGGACATCCTCTTTCCTCTATTTTTCTTCACACAGCCTTTAGTGTGGCATACAAAATATAAAAGAATAAACTTTAAATCAATAGACAGACATACATATAGATCCAAATCTAGATATATGCATGTCTTTAAAATCAGTTCACATCTCTAAACAATTTCAAAAAAGTTTATAAACTTTTTCCTTCAGTGACTATTTCTATGAACTAAACAATGAATCATATAACAAATATTTAGAACTTTAGTTCTATCTCAAATTTAAAATCTTAGGGAGTAAACACATTCCATCTATATCTCAGTTTTCTCATCAGTAAGCCAGCAATGATTTTTAATCCCATTAAATTACCATACTTTTTAAAACAAAGGTGCTATAGGGCCAACTATTCTTTATGGATATATGAAGAATTAATTCTGCAAATTAATTCTTTATAGAAGAATTAACTTGTCTATTCTATCAGTGTGTATATACAACAAGTGTATTTCTCCCTATGGATGGCATGATTTCATGGGTATAATCACAAACACACACACATCATTTTTAACTCAGCTACAGACAATGGGGTTGTAAAACCAACTTAGCAACTACACAACAAAAGATTCAACAAAAATGTAACAATTTCTACAAAAACAAATGGTTTAGCAAATTTCTGTGATGACAAGCAGTAAGTGTAGCAAGCCATTTTTGCCTTTTTCTCCTTTCCAAAACACTGGTTATCAGACAAACACTTGATTGTCCTGCTGAGCTATATAGATAATGAGTTAGTGTATGTGGTCCGCATATAGGCTTAATGACAGAGGTTTGTATGGCGAAGTTCTGCAACAGGTCTTTAATATAAAATCAATAAATGTTCTTTTAGCCTTTAAAGTAGAATTATAAAACACCACATTCATCCTGATCTGCAACTAACAAAAATCAGTAGAATGTTGTGTGTGTGTTACGTTCAGTCGCTTCAGTCCTGTCTAACCCGCTGCGACTCTTATCAACTGCAGTCCACCAGGCTTCTCTCCGCAGGGGATTTTCCCAGAAAGAATACTGGAGTAGGTTGTCCTTCTCTCCTCCTAGGGATCTTCTCAACCCAGAGATGGAACCCACGTTTCCTGCGTTGGCAGGCAGATTCTTTACCGCTGAACCACCCAGGAATGTTAGTAAATTCCTTTTTAATTCTCCTGAAATTATATCTTTGTGAAGCTTACAATGGAGCTTTAACCGTTTATGGTGTAATTCAGTTTATCTCTCCCATGCCATTTCCTGAGAATAAAACATATCACAAGAAAGCAGTTTTGACCAGTGAATGTGCTTAAACTTCAGAGAACAAACCCAGTGCAACTAAAACGTACTAAATACCTTGATACGACTATATTCTTTTAGAGAAAACTCAACATCCTGCCTTGAATCGAGGCACGGAAACATAAAGAACAAGATACACGAAGATAAACTAAAAAGAATTCCTGCGATGATCTCAGAAGAGTGGCCCTCAGTGCCAAAAACTGTCAGTAAAAAACAATCTGAGAACTACAAAACATCACAGTCCTTTTGACTTCAAGGTTAAAAAATGACATCTGCTGTGCAAACGCGCAGTCATCTCCTAACAATTCGTTTGTCAATGTTGAGATAAGCAAAGCAAGATCAAAGTCCAGAAATTGCCGAAGGGAGGTAGGCTGCAGCAGGGGGTGCCGGCTGGGGTCAGGCGCGTGCACAAATGGAAGACAGGGTGGGTTGCCTGCCCTCCCTGCTTCTATAGCGCGGAGTGCTCATCCTTGTCACCAACTGGGGACTTCAAGTGTCAGGGGCCATTGGTAGGTAGGTGTTCTAACTCCTTCATGGATGTTTCATATCACTCTTGTTTTAGAATCTGTCCCGTAGGCAACACGACTCCCAATCGACCCTGCCCCACCATACGACGCCCGCTAGACACACCGCTGATGGAAGCATTTACTGGAAACTTTCTAGGAGGCTGCAGCCCCAGAAAAGAAAACCGTCCAACAGGGCTCGCAGTCCAGTTGGCACCGCCGAGGAAAGAAGACAGGACGCTATGGATTACTCACAGTTCGCCTCCAAGACGGGAAGCACGAGGGCGAGGCACGCCAGCAGCGTCCCCGTGCGCCCACCCGGGACCCTCATGGCGAAACGGGCGGAGGCGCGGGCAAAGCGGCGGCGCGGCGCGGCGGGGACCCCTGCGCCCGGCGCGCGGCGGAGACTCGACCCGGGCGCCGCGAGCTGCGGACTGCGGCGCGGGGGCGCCCGTGAGCCAGCGCGCCCGCGGGGCCGCGGAGCCGGGGGCGGAGGGGCCCGCCCGCTGCCAGCCCCCCGCCCGGCGGGGAAGTGATAACAGGGACATTTCCTGGCAGCGTTTCTTTTCGGAGCTGGGGGCAGGGCTCGGGGAGAGAGCTGGAGGCCTGGTAAACACCGTCGAGACAGCCTTCCTGGCCCTTCCCGGACGCCAGCGCTTCGTTCCGGTCTCCGGAATGTGAAGTTTGCCAAGAAAGGGAAGCAAAAGCGTCTCAGACGACCATCTCCATCTCCACCACAACGACCGCCTCCAGCGAGCCGGAGTGGAAGGCTGAGTGGCCCGGAAAACAGGACTGAGATCAGGGTTCAGTTCAGTTCAGTTCGGTCGCTCAGTCGTGTCCGACCCTTAAAGATCACGGTATCCAGGCTTAAAGCTTAGAAGGAAAAAAATCTGATGTTGGCGATGAAGATGTTAACCAAAACCTGGAAGCGAATGAGAACTCTAAGTTGGCTACAGAGGACAGAGATAATGGAAGCTAAAGTGATAGTTTTGATCATCTACGTTTTAACTTTGTTCTTGCATTTATAGTGTAAAGAAAGTATAGCAAAAAAAAAAAAAAAAAGTTCTGGGGAGAAAAGAGAATATATCGGATTCTATCACCTTGAAATAGCTCATTTTGGGGTTTTGCATATTACCTCGCTTTTTGTGTTTAGGCATGCACATTAGAAACATGTTGTTAATGTTTAAGACTGCATTTGGAGCTGAACCGCCTAGATGAGAATGGCCATGCTCTGCGGCTTGCTAGTTGTATTATCTGTAAAATGGAGATAATAGTAAGTGTTTACAGTGTTGAGGGAAGAATTTAGAGAGAGAACACACGTGAGGCAGTTAGTGTGTTAAAGAGTAGCACGTACTTAGGGCACACTTCTTAGTATCACTTCCAGTATTTCTGCCTAGTGAACATATCAACTGATTTCCTATGTGTGTCAGTCAATAGGCTGATGCTCTCTCAAGGGTGTTTTCCAACTCTAGCTTTCTGTGGTTCTGTGATCCAGTTGGGTGGAAGTTTATATGGGTCACTATTTCGGAAAATGTGCAAAGGAGTTGTTGAATATATCCATATTCTTCCCTCTTTTAATTTAACTTCCTTCTTGCTATGTTGTGAATCTATCATGTCAGTCTATTCAGATTTATTCCAAACCCAGGCGATTTAACTAAAAATATAAGTCTAATCTCTGTAGAATTGTTTGGTGTGCTAGTAATCAGAACATAAAACAAAATGACCCTTAAGTATGATATTTAATTATTGAATATTTCAATGCATTTAAGCCACAGCATTGCTTCATTCCTGAGGAAGAATTAAGAGTAGAATATCGGCTTTGAGATATCAATATTTCATAAGGGAAGACTTCAAAAATCATGAATCAACAGCGTTCATAACAAAGTATCACCCATACAGACATTAAAAAATATAGAGTATGAAGAAAACAATGTTAGCAAAATGGAAGGGACCTAAAAAAAAATCTTGATCTTTAAAAAAGTTCAACCAAATGTGAAACTTTTAAGTCATTTTAAGACCACAAATGTATATCACAGTCCTAGGATTGGTTGTCAATGCTGAAAAATTATGTGTCCTACCTACACTGTAATGTTGAATTTTGAAAACTTATACCCTGAATTGCTTTAAAATTTAATAATACATCTTTGGAGAAATTTTTCAGGTTTTTAATTTATTGCATGAATTCACTCTGTGAAGATGATTTCACCTTTAGCTCGATATTGGTTAGCATTTGGTCAATTTCACTGAGTCAAAATTTGTTTTCAGTACACTTCTAAATTTGTAATTAAATCTTATCCAAAATTTGACTGGCAAACTAATCCCTTTTCCTAGTTCTAATCCCATTCCCTCACCCAGTTTTACATTTCTCCATGTAATCTACTAATAAATTTTCCCACTTATGTCTATTATCTGCATCCTCATTACTCTCTACCACGTCTACTAAAAGTTAGTACTGGTCGTCTGCCTCTACAAAGATTAAGTCACTAGCCACTGAAGCTACTGACCTTCAACACACCCTGAAAAGAGTTCAGGGTGGAGATCAGGAATGAGGCACTCTGTGCTCTGGCAAAAATTGACAGAATGGGCCTTCAGAAAGTTACTTATTTTCAGATTTTATGATGCCAAATTCTTGCATCTTCTCATATCTAGAAAACCACTAAAACTGTTAATAGTGATAGATGCTCCGTGTCACTAGCAGTAAGCCTCTGCCAAAATTTGTGCTTGCTTGCATATACCCCCCTTGACAAAAATCATACAATACTGACCTTTCTGCTACCTCTTTAGAACAGTTACTAGTGTTATTTGAGAGATTCTGGCCCCAACTGGCTAACTTGTAACTCTCATGTTGTGCATTTTCTTTAGTTCACAACTACTAGAATGTAAAATACAACCACAAGGGCAGGAATTTTTTAATGTTTTGTTCACAACTATTTTCCTAGTGCCTAGAACAGTGACTGGTACATAAACATTCACCTAAATTCAATTTAACAGTGTAAGTCTGGTAACATCTATGCCCAAATCTATCTATCTATATATATTTCACATTTCTACATGGGTATTATGTGAAGTGAAATTAATCAGACAGAGAAAGACAAATGCTGCATGTAATCACTTACATGTACAATTTTTAAAATGTTAAATTCATTGAAATAGGGAGTAAAATGGTGGTTTCAGGGGCTGAGAGGTGGGGAAGTGAGGAGAGGCTGATAAAGGTATAAACTTTCAGTTATAGGATGACTACGTTTTGAGCATCTAACAGCATGGTGACTAAAGTTAATTTTACTGTGTTGTATACTTGAAATTTGCTAAGACAGTAGCAAACTCTCACCCCTCCCCCAAAAGAAAGAAGAAAGAAAAAGAAAAAGGAATGTGAGGCTGTGGATGTGTTAATTAATTAATTAATTAATTGATTGTGGAAATCATTTCACAATATAAAATACATGAAATCATCAGATTGTACACATCACATATATTATAATTATATTTGTTAATTTTATCTCAATAAAACTGGAGAGAAATAAAAGAAACCAGGTAACATTTAGGATGCAAATTCAACAGTGTCTGGAAAATGAAGCAAGAGTCTTAATTAGAATGATGATAGCAAGACAATTTTTTCACTCAGAGCAAACAGGTTTGTACTGTGGCAAAACAGCCACAAAATTACAGTGGCTTAAAATAAGTGTTTATTTCTTGGTTATAGGCAGTCTACTACAGGACTTTCTAGGCAGTTGTCTTCCATGTGTTGCCTCATCATTCCATGCTATTTTTATGTTGTAGTACTTCAGAGGTAAAGTAGGCTTCCATAGTTAGCATTGCACAAGAAGATAGAACATGAAGAATTGTGGACCAGCTCTTAAATGCCTTCACCAAAAAGTGATACAGCCGCCACATTCATATTTCACTGAACAAAAGAAGTCTTATGTCTTCAAGATGGTGGGAGTATTTATCTCATGTGCTTGTAAAAGTAAAAGAGAACTGGAAATAGCAGCACATGTCCATCAGGCCAGGCAGCTAGTTAACTAACAGTCAACTAGTTAACTCACTGATATTGGTATCAGAAATGTTTGGTAATGTACCACTACCAGAATTAGCCTGACATGAAGTAGAGCAGGGGTTAGATATAGTTCCAGAAATGCTCAAGGACAGTAAGTATAGTACAGCTCTTCAGGTACAGAAGACTAGTAGTTATTAGATTCTCCAAGAGAACATACTTTTTAAGAAAAAGTAGAGGAACAAAGTCAGATTTTAAGGAATATAAATAGGAAGCTGATAGAGGAATAATCAGTGAGATCAGAAAATAACCAAAATAGTATATAATTTTGTGGAAACCAAGGAAGGAAAGAATTTTAGAAGTGCTAACAGTATTAATTGTAGTTACAGAGGTATTATAGTATCTGGAACGGCACTCTGGGGAGAGGCAGCCTAGCACTGATGAGGAATGGCTGGTTGAGTTAGGAAAGCCAGTAGAGGTCATACACTCTGGAGAAACTGGAAAGAAAACTGAAGTTATTAAGATAGGACAATGCGAACAAGATCCCTAACAGTTTGGAGACAGAGGTAGGAGAAGATATATCCTAAATATTTATGGGACAGGTATCACCAACTTCAGAAATCTGCTATTATTTGCTAGAAATTGCACCTGAGCTATATTTTTCTCATTTCATCATCTTAGCCGCCCTGCAAAGTGGGTATTGTGATTCCCATTTCACAGATGAGGTTATTTGAGTTCAGAGCCAGTAAGCTATATGAGTTGGGATTAGAGTTTCATCAATGAGTAAAAGAAGTTAATTTTAAAACTAGAGCTACCTTAATCCCAAACCATTATTTTCTCCTGGGATACACTGGGCTTCCTAGGGCCCTCTATCTCTTTTACTAGAATTTGAAAATAAGTATATGTAACTGGAGACTGAATGGACACATGGATCCCTACATATAATGCATTCATTTCTTTCTATAGAAATGTACCTTTCTATGTATAATAGAAAAGCAGACATTACATATTTCTTTAAATAAAATACAACATGTTACAAAATAGCAGTAGCCTGTTGATGAAGGTGAAAGAGGAGAGTGAAAGAGCTGGTTTAAAACTCAACACTCAAAAAACTAAGATCATGGCACCTAGTCCCATCACTTCATGGCAAATAGATGGGGAAACAATGGAAACATTGACAGACCTTATTCTGGGGGACTCCCAAATCACTGCAGACAGTGACCGCAGCCATGAAATTAAAAGATGTTTGCTCCTTGGAAGAAAAGCTATGACAAACCTAGACAGCGTATTAAGAAGCAGAAACATCACTTTGCTGAGAAAGGTCTGTCTAGTCAAAGCTGTGGTTTTTCCAGTAGTGATGTATGGATGTGAGATTTGGACCATTAAGAAAGCTGAGACCCAAAGAATTGATGCTTTTGAACTGTGGTGCTGTAGAATACTCTTGAGAATCCCTTGAACTGCCAGGAGATTAAACCAATCAATCCTAAAGGGAATCAACCCTGAATACTCACTGGGATGACTGATGCTGAAGCTGATGCTCGAATACTTTGGCACCTGATGTGAACAGCTGACTTGTTGGAAAAGACCTTGATGCTGGGAAAGATTGAAGGCAGGAGGAGAAGGGGATGACAGAGGATGAGATGTTTGGATGGCATCACCGAATCAATGGACATGATTTTGAACAAACTCCGGAAGATAGTGAAGGACAGGGAAGTCAGGGGTCCTGTAGTCCATGGGTCGAAAAGAGTCGGACATGACTAAGCAACTAAACAACAACATGATCTCCATCTTGCAGAAACTAAATAGCTAGCAATCTACGTCTCTAAGAATCCTGAAAGTACATACATCAAAATTTAATACTGCTTACCTTTAAATGGCGAGTATGAGATCTTATTTTCTTAATCTTTCTCCTTTTTCATACTTTCCAAAATGAACATATTCTTTCGTAAGCATAACCTCTACACAATATATATGATACAATTCCATTTCACATTCTATGTAACAATAAACAATTCCTAAAGGAAATCAACCCTGAATATTCATTGGAAGGACTGACACTAAAGCTGAAGTTCCACGACTTTGGCCACCTGATGCGAAGGGCCGACTCACTGGAAAAGACCAACTCAATGATAATTGAGTTGAGCAAATGTACGTGAGTTTGAGTAAACTTCGAGAGATGGTGAAGGACAGGGAAGCCTGACTTGCTGCAATCCATGGGGTCGGAAAGAGTCGGACACGACTGAACGACTGAACAACAGGCTAAAACGTCACTCTCATCTAAACTATTGGATGGTTAGCGAACGAGTTTCCTCCTCATTCTTAACTTGATTGTCTCAGTGTATTTTTTCTGTAGTTGTGCAGCCAGTGTCCGCTGGCATCCCACAGGATCCACTCCTTGCTTTAAGAAAACAAAACACGCGCAAGACCTGAGGTCTTGGGATCTCAGTTGGGATTGGAGACAGACAAGGAGCAGCACGATCATACAGTTTGGATAAGTGTACAGATCCCTCTTAGCCTAAGAACCGTCGGAAATCCCTCAACTCATCTCTGGACGCTTCCGTTGCCTAGCTACGAGATCCGCCTGCCCCTCCCCTCCCCCTCCCTCTTCAAGCCACGCCCCTTCTCCGCCCCCGGCGGGGGCGGGGAGACGGGCCTCTTCAGCCACTGAGAGCGCCTCGCGACGGGCCGTCCAACGGTGATTGGAGAAGTGTAAGGGCGGTGCTTGGGGCGGGCCTTCCGCGCCTGGGGGAACGTCAGCACGTCGACGCGGGGGTTTTCTCTGGCGGCTGGATAACCCTGCCGCGGTTTGTGGAGCTGCGCCGTTGGTCCCCACTGCGTGGGCGAGGAGCGAGGTTTTGCGCTCGCCTGCAGGCGCGGTTGTTGGGCTTGGTTCTGAGAGTGACCGCCCTCACCCGTCTCCCGGCCTCTCCTCCAGGCCCATTCTCCTCTGGGCCTCCTCGGAGCGGCGGCGGCGTCCCCGAGGACTCGGCCCGGGAGGACTAGCGGCCCATCTCCGCTCCGGGCTCGGATGGGAGGCGGCGGGAGGAGCGGCCTGGGATGTTCAGTCTGATGGCCAATTGCTGCAACTGGTTCAAGCGGTGGCGGGAGCCCGTCAGGTAGGCTGGAGCCCGTTGGCCAGGTGCCTTCCTGGGGGAGGGGGCCCGCTGCGCCCCAAGCAAGGGGCGCCGCCTCTCCTCTCGGCCTCCAGCTCGTCTCTCACCGGCCGCTAGGGATGCTTTCGCCCCCAGTTTGATTTATCTCCTCAGGGAGCGATAGGAGGACGTAGCCTTTCTGTTTAGTTGCAGTTAAGTTCTAATCCGTAATACTTACTGTTGTTATAATTGAAATGGGTCCCAATTTCTCAAAAAGTTGTGGGTGTGTGTGTGGAATTGGACACTATCCGTTGTGTATTTTTCCTCAGAAACTTTTGTAATGGGATTTTTTAAAAAAAAATAGAGCTTTATGAGATGTTTTTCATAACATCCACAAACACCTTCCCACTACACACACCGTTTTGTTTGAGGACTTGGACTTGAAATCTTTCTCCACTACTTAATAATTGTATGACTTTCCCACTTTTGGCTCCACCCTCCTCGTATTAAAAGAGAGTGATAGTATCTGTGCTCTAGGAGTGTTGAATTAAATAAGAATAACTGATGGAAGGTGTTCTTAACTGTAGTGTAGCTTCAGTTTTTACATGAGATCTACTTAAGCCCTTTAGTTGAAAACGTACACTTTTTAACATTTCGTTTTAAATGCTAAGTATATTAATATTTAGAGTCTGCTACTTGGTATTCATTCATTTATTGAGAAAATACCACGTGCCAGGTACTGTGCTGGGAAGAAGTCAGTGAGAATTATGTTTTTAAAACTGAGTTACTCATCCTATAAAGAAACCTTAAGTTTGTTTGTCTTTATAAATAATATTGTTTTCAAAATAATTCTACTTTAGAATTAAGCCAGGGATAATTTATAGCAAAAGTTTTGGATTTTTTAAATCATTAACATTTCAAATAAGTATTTACCATAAGGATGAACTTCTTTAAAGAATGAAAAGGTATACTTATAAGGAAAAATACATGTCTGTATTTGGAAATTTGCTTTAAATGAAACTTGAATTCTCCCATTATTAACTCTTAAATGGATGTGAATCTTATAAGTGATATGATCAACTTTAAAGAATCAAAGATGTGTTGGATGTGTAGACTGATTTAATTTCTTTTCAACATATTCTGGTCTGATTGCAGCCTCTACTATGCCTGGAGGATCATTCATAATAGATGGTCCCTTGTTTTTCTCTGCGTCTGGTTTTTTAAAAATATATTTTATTTTTCTAAGGAGAGCACAGTAGCAGCATGTGCCCTTTTAACTAAAAACACTCAAAAACCTTTCACTCCAAAGAAGTTTTCAGTTAAATTGATGATTATTTATGTTTGCTTCTCTCATGAGCTGTAATGTAATAATCTTTGGGATGATTAAAGAAAGTACAGAGTTCAGAGAGCAGAGACTGTATTGATTGCTGAGTAGAAAAGATAATAGGATTTGATTAATAAAGCAAATTGAAATTTAACCCTATAACTCAGTTTATTTTCTTTAATAAATAGTTATATCAAGATCTGTGCTGTCCAATAGGGTGGTGATAGCTGCATATGACTGTTGAGCATTTCAAGTGTGGCTAGTTGGGATTGAGATGCTGTAGGACTTCCCAACAGTGGTAAAGAATCAGTGGCTCAGTGGTAAAGAATCTGCCTGCCCAATGCAGGAGACACCTGTTCAATCCTTGGGTGGGGAAGATCCCTTAAGAAGGAAATAACCTCCCACTCTAGTATCCTTGCCTGGGAAATCCCATGGACAGAGGAGCCTGGGGGCTGTAGTTGATGGGGTTGCAAAAGAGTTAGACACCACGGAGCACACATGCATGTAAAGTGTATGATACAAAGTAGATTTTGAAGATTTGTTATACAGGAAGGAAGAAGGTAAATATCAGTCTTTTTTTTTGTTTCAGTTTGATTACATGATGTTTCACGTTTTATTTTCATTTTTTAAAATGCAGTTACTAGAAAATTTAGCCTTGTATATATGGCTTGCACTGTATTTTTTGTTAGACTTCATTGATCTAGATCATGGCCTAATATGAAGGACATGGATAAAGTCAAAGTTTGATAGAACTAACTGTCAGAGAACTTAAAAATAAATGAGTTATACCGTCTTTCAAGTACCGTGTTGCTGCCTGGTTCATAATGGCTGAGTAAATATTTGTAAAGTATTGTATGTAGTTTGATTACTCCTTTGCAAATCCATAAGTAAACAATACTAGCAGGTAGTTCATTTGCCAGAACAAAATGGGAAATGAGCAAGCTGATTGTAAAAATATATCCAGTTTTGTGGCTTTATGATATATTGCTCTGTAGTTTTTATGTTTTAGGCTATACTGCTCCTTACTGAGGAGAAGGCAATGGCAACCCACTCCAGTACTCTTGCCTGGAGAATCCTGTGGATGGAGGAGCCTGGTGAGCTGCAGTCCATGGGGTCGCTAAGAGTCGGACACGACTGAGCGACCTCACTTTCACTTTTCACTTTCATGCATTGGAGAAGGAGATGGCAACCCACTGCAGTGTTCTTGCCTGGAGAATCCCAGGGACGGTGGAGCCTGGTGGGCTGCCGTCTGTGGGGTCACACAGCGTCAGACACGACTGAAGTGACGTAGCAGCAGCAGCTCCTTATTGAGATTCCCCTTCATGTTTATATTTTATGAAGATATGTTTGCAAATGTGAGGAGTGAGTGTGTGTAAGAGAGAAGGTGATCATTAATACACTCTATTCTGAGGTTACTTTGCTGACTACGCTGCATCCTTTATATTTACCTATTTGTCCTTACTTAGATACTCTCCAAACAAGCATATTATTCTGGAGTTTGGAATCAGGAATTAGATTGCATAGTCAGAATGTGTGGATAGGACCAAGGCAGGAGTCAGAGGTCAAGTGTTCAAGCACCAGTCTAGGACAGGAGTCAGACCAGAATGCCAGGGAATTCAGGAATACCATATGTACTATTGTTAACCACCAGAGAGAACCTAAACGTAGGCTCTGCTGCTCCATAAAGTTAACCTTGAATAGACTGAAAGCTAGACTCATAGATAAGTGACTTTCTCCTGTAGAATCAGAGGGTTTTTTTTTTTTTTTAACTTTTTGAGTTCATGATACAGTGATCAGAGCTAAGAGGTTAACATTGGTACAGTGCTATTAACTAAATTATAGGTTTTATTCTGAGTTCACTTGTTTTAACACCTAATAGTTTTTCTTTTTTTTTCCAATCCAGGATCTAGTCAAGGATTCCGCATTGTTTTGTTGCGTTTTGGTTCTCTCTCAGTCTGTAATAGTTCCTCTGTTTTTTCTTGTCTTTCATTACCTTGAGACTTTGAAGAGTACTTGTCAATTGTTTTGTAAAATATCCCTCACATTGTTTTCTTGTGATTTGATAAAAGTGTTGCTGCATAATTGGGTAAGGGAATACCATGGAGGTGAAATGTCCTTTTGAGTACATCATATCAAGGGGTACCTGATTTTGATATGTCTTATTACTGGTACTGTTAACCCTAATCACCGGGTTATGGTAGTGTTTACCAGATTTCTCAGTGTAGTGTTTGAGTCATACAGGTTTTCATCTGAATCCTAGGAGTTTTGGCACTTTCCCCCAGTCAAGTGTGCATAATTTTTGTCTTGCAACATTTTGAGAAAGAAAATTTATGCAAGTACTTGATGCTTTGCACATAGTAGTTACTCAGTAAATAATAACTCCAATCTTAGGAGCCAAGTGCTGATTAGTAGGTTGCTTTTCTTAATTCTGGAGGAGGAAATGACAACGCATTCCAGTACTCTTGCCTGGGAAATCCCATGGACAGAGGAGTCTGTGGGCTACAGTCCACGAGGTTGCAAAAGTTGGACATGACTGAGCGACTGAACTGCCGCTTCCTCAATTCATTTTGCACTTGTCAGCATAAATACCCTTCCCTTCCTCCCTTTCTGTTAGTAGAAGGGTTCCTTGTCCAAGGCTAGTTCTAGGAACAAATTAGTTCTATTTATTCCATTTCTTCCCATTTCCTGGTGAACCTCAGTCATTCAGCATTCAGCCAGAGATCACAGAAGGAACTTCTCGGATGTAAGATTAAACCTAAATTTTTATCCCCAAATTTATTGTCCAGTTTGATCATCAAAAATACAAAATCTTTCTCTTTCATCTTCAGAGCTTTGCTTCTGTTCTTTCCTTAGTATGTAAACATGTGTAAACCTCTCTTACCTAAAGAATAAAGCAAATGAAATATGTTGCTATAAAAATTGCTATTAACTTAGTGACTTAAGCTTATTATTCTGCAGTTCTGAGATCAAAGCTCTAAAATGGATCCGCAGGGTTGCTTGTTTACCTTCTGGAGGCTCTAGGGGAGAATATTTTTCTTTGCCTTTTCCAGCCGAGAAGGAGGCTGCCTACATTCTTGGCTTGTGATGCTCTTCCGCCATCTTCAAAGCCAACATCATAACATCTTCTGTCTTCTGTGATCTCCTCTTCCTTTTTATAAGTAAGAAGCCTTGTAATTACATCGGGCCTACCTGGATATTCCAAGATAGGCTCCTCATCTGAGATCCTTGGCTTAATCACAGCTTCCAAGTTCCTTTTACCAGGTAAGTTAGCACAGTCACAGGCTTGGGGAATTAGAATATGGACATCTTTAGGAGGTGGTTGTTCTGTGTCTGCCATTCTAAACAATCCTGCCCCTGCAGCCACTATCCTTCCTCTTTCCCTTTACTTCAGACTTAACAGCTGACCCCGTGTGACTGGTACTTTCTCAGCTTCCTCCCCTCTCATGCATTCCTAAACTTCCTGCATTACCCAGACCCTTCAGTTTTTCTTGCTACACTAGATGCTATCTGGTTATTAAATCCAGTGGATACTTTTCAGTCTTTTGACATCAAATAACACTTAAGATCACTCTCTGCTTGGGAATTCTCTGATTTATTTTTCTTAATTTTTTTTTTAACCTTTGTATTTAGCCTATTTCCTTTTCTGTCTCTTTTTGCCAGTCTTTAGCCTTTCTTCACCTCACTCCTGAGTTTCCTCCAGGATCTGTCTTCGACTCTCTTTTCGTCTTCTACTTATTCTCTCTATGGTCAGTCTCACAAGACGACTTCAGCCACCCCGTCACCATTGACTCTCAAGTCCTTATTTCCAACCCAAAGACTTAACCACCACTTGAAGACTTACATATCCATTTACCATAGAATCTTCAATAGCAGCACATCCAAAACTGAACTTAGGTCTTCTTTCATGTTGAATTGCTTCTGCCTTCCTCTTACCCAGCTCAGAAGCCGAGAGTAATCCTGGACACCTCTTTGTGGTTTGTTATCTCAAATCATCAAGTCCTTTGGTTTCTTCTTACTGAATACCACTTGTGTGTTTTGCGCTCTTTCAGCCTTTCCATACCATTGCTCCATTT
Source organism: Muntiacus reevesi (assembly GCF_963930625.1). Lineage (NCBI taxonomy): Eukaryota > Metazoa > Chordata > Mammalia > Artiodactyla > Cervidae > Muntiacus > Muntiacus reevesi. Next base: position 16,961,314 of record NC_089269.1, on the reverse strand, counting down.
TAAATAAGGCTTCTATTATTTCTCTCCCAGCTCTCTTTGACAGACTTCCCACTATTCCCCTCAGATTTATCCTCCTCACTATCAATAGTCTTTTTAGTATGCAGCTGATTTTAAACCTTGAGTCTTTCCTAATTGCCTTCAGGATCACATCCAAACTTATTACTTAGAGGATACTTGTGACTTGACCTGAGCCTGGCTATATGAACTCATCATAAGCCATTCTTTTTTCTTCCTCTCTTTCCAGATTTGGAGTATTTAAATTTTTTAGTTCCCTACATTCCTGCTTGAATGCCCTTCTTCATCTTCTTTTATTTTTTTGACTGTTCCTCATCATGCTTAAATCTCACTTGGGAGAGTCTTTCCTTCAGGAAAGTTTCTTTGCGTTCCAGCTAGATTCTTTACCTTGCATTGTGTTTGCTAAGTAACCCCCTGTATTGATCTCTACTTATCCATGTATTGTAATGTTTATTCAACTTCCCTAGTCATCTAGGATGTCTCAAGGAGAGGAGATGTTATTTAAAAACATTTAAAGGTAATGTGTGTTTGTTGTTTTTTAAAGTAATATATTTATTACTTTATTGTAGTTTATTGTAGAATCTTCAAGGCACAGTTAAGCAGAACAGGGCAAATTTAAATTAACTCACAATTTCATCTCCCAGAGATTACCACTTTTTGCATTTTGGTGTAGAATGTCTTATATACATGTAAATATTTTTAAACAGTAGTGAGATAATGAAGTGCTATTTCACAGCTTTTTATTTGCCGGGCCAGCCGGAAGATTTCAGCGAGCAACACGACACATTCCTTTAGGCTAAGAAATAAAGACACAGGACAGATGGGGTCGAGAGGATCGCTGCAGTCAACGATGCTCCTTTATTTCTCTAAGCTTCATTTATACTTAAACCAAGAAGGAGGCATCCCAAAGAAAATTCTTCCCCATGTACATCATCTTTACGATAACAATCTCTAGAACTCTCACTAGGCGCCAGAGCACAGGAATGGCATCCTGATTTATCTTAGGGGTAATCGTAAAAAGGCTATCTGTCTGCGTCGTGTGTGCATTCAAGGCTTACTAGTGTTCTGTTTAACTTTGGATAGTAAATTCCAGAGGGGTGGCGGGACAGAGAGCTATGTCCTTGAACAGACCCTTGATAATCAATCAAGGCAGCTCCCAGAGTCAGCTCTTTCAAACCGCTCCCCGCATTTATTTATTTATCTTGCCTTAATGCTTAGTTAACATCATTTTGTATTGCATATTTTTTGTTAGACATCTTTTTGTTAATAATAGCAGAATAATGTGTTGTATTAATTCACCAAGGTGTGTTAAGTCATTGCAGTTATTAAACATTTAGAATGTTTAAAATGTTTTACTATTTCAAAAATGCCTGCTGAGCATCCTTATATAAATGTTTTTGGATTAGGATTCTAGATCAAATGATATGAAAAAGTTTAAGGTGTATTATATATATTGGCAAGTTACTCTTCAGACACGCTTCTTGTTTTTTTTTAAAACCAGTTTCTATTCCTACCAGCAGGGTGTAAGTGCTATTTTCCTAAAAAAAAAAAAAAAAAAAAATAGGAGCTGTCACTTCTTCTTTTTTCTAGGTTAAGGTGGATATGTTAGTTTCTATTTTCTTGATTACTGATAAGATTGTTTCCCCTTGGATATTTGTACTTCTTTTGAGAATTTCGCAGAGATTTGTTTTGCTTTTTTTTTTTTTTACTATTGGGAGAGGTTTGTCACTCAAGTGTATGCTATCCGAGTCACGGCACCAAAGATGTCAGGCGAGTGTATGCTCCTCGGTTCTTTGTCTCGTCACAACAAAGATTTGGAGTGACGGACATTAAAGCCCCTTGACGGGTCACAGCTCTCAGAGAACAGACCGTGTTATAGCTCTTAAATAAATCACTGTTACAGCTCAGTGTTACAGCTCTATTTATTTAGATGATAGCAGGAAAATCCATCTTTGAGGTGTGAGGGCATGTCGATCCAAAGACGGGAAGAGAAGAGCACCCCATCGTGTGGAAGAGAGAGAGAGGGAGAAGAGGGCTTTGGAGCCTCTTTTTATATGTTTCTCTGTCCCTGGGCCTGTCTTACGTAAATTGGGCCAGCCAGGAGCATTGCTTGTTTTACCTGAGGTTCTCGCTCTGGTCCTCGGACCTTCCTTTGTTCTATTTTCGAGGACTTTCCCCTTCCAGGTCTTTTAGCCACCGCCATTTTGGACTCCTTTTCCCTATTCTAACTACCTAACACGTTCATTTTCATATTGCTATTTCTATGGGAGATTTTAAGTGTTTACACTAGTAACCCTTTCTCTCTCATACATGTCATGGATATTTTTCTTTTGTTATGTTTTTAAATTTTTTGGTGGTTTTTGAAGTATAAAAATTAAACTTTTTAAATTCAAATGTATCATTCTTTCAGTGTAATATATAGAAAATTCATCATCCCTCCAAGATTATATTCACTTGTACTTTCTTCCTAGTACTTTATGTTTTAATTTTTAATGTTTGAATCTCTCTTGAAATTTATTTTGTGTAGAGGGAGAAGCTTTATCCAGAACACAAGCCACTGGTGTCATTACTCAGTCACCAGGTTGTGTCTGACTCTCTGTGACTCCAGTGAACTAGAGCATGCCAGGCTTCCCTGTCCTTCACCTTCTCCATGAGCTTGCTCAAACTCATGTGCATTGAGTCAGTGATGCCATCCGACCTTCTTATCCTGTCTCCCCCTTCTCCTCTTGCCCTCAATCTTTCCCAGCATCAAGGTCTTTTCCAGTGAGTCGACAGCCAAAGTATTAGAGCTTCAGCTTCAGCATCAGTCCTTCCAATGAATATTCAGGTTGATTTCCTTTAGGACTGACTGATTTGATCTCCTTGTAGTCCACGGGACTCTCAAGAATCTTCTCCAACACCACAGTTCAGAAGCATCAGTTCTTTGGCATTTACCCTTCCTTCTCCCATATCCATACATGACTACCGGAAAAACTAAAGCTTTGACTAGACGGACCTTTGTTGGCAAAGCAATGTCTCTGCTTTTTATTACCTTGTCTAGATTTGTCATAGCTTTTCTTCTAAGAAGCAAGCGTCTTTTAATTTCATGGCTTCAGTCATCATCTGCAGTGATTTTGGAGCCCAAGAAAATAAAATCTGTCACTGTTTCCACTTTTCCCCCATCTATTTGGCATGAAGTGGTGGGATTGGATGCCACCATTTTCGTTCTTGATGTTGAGTTTGAAGCCAGCTTTTTCACTCTCCTCTTTCACCTTAATCGAAAGGCTCTTTAGTTCCTCTTAGCTTTTTGCCATTAAAGTGGTATGAATGTCTGAATTTATGATATTTCTCCTTGCAATCTTGATTCCAGTTTGTGCTTCATCCAGCCTGGTATTTCACATGATGTACTCTGTATAGAAGTTAAATAGGCAGAGTGACAATATACAGCCTTGATATACCCCTTTCCCAATGTTGAAGCAGTCCATTGTCCCATATCCAGTACTAACTGTTGCTTCTTGTCCTGCATACAGGTTTTTCAGGAGGCAGGTAAGGTGATCTGGTATTCCCATCTCTTTAAGAATTTTCCACAGTTTGCTGTGAATCACACAGTCAAGGGCTTCAGCGTAGTCAATGAAGCAGTAGATTTTTTTTGCAATTCCCTTTGCTTTTTCTGTGATTCAGTGAATGTTGGCAATTTGATCTCTGGTTCCTCTGCCTTTTCTAAATTCAGCTTGTATATCTGGGAATTCTCGATTCATGTACTGCTGAAGCCTACCTTGAAGGATTTTGAGCATAATCTTGCTAGCATGTGAAATGAGTGCAGTTGTATGGTAATTTGAACATTCTTTGGCATTGCCTTTCTTTGGGATTGGAATGAAAACTGACCTTTTACAGTCTTGTGGCCACTTCCATGGTTCTCAGTAAATATCTGGACCCTGTCAGCAGGTCCTCACTCTTACATGTTGTCATCTACATATTCAGAACTCCAGTTATTTATACCAAGTAGCATCTAGTTGCTGAAATATTGCGTATAATGTGATAAAATATGCCACGTGCTCAGTTGCTCAGTCAGTTCTGTTTGCAGCTCCCTGGGCTTTAGCCTACCAGGCGCTCTGTCCGTGGAATTTCCCAGGTGAGAGTACCAGTTTGGGTTATTTTGTATTTTGTATTCCAGGGGATTTTCCTGCCCCAGGGATCGAACCTGCATTGGCAGGTGGATTCTTTACCACTGCGCTACCTGGGAAGCCCTGTGGTAGAATATGTAAGAGTTTAAAGATGACTTCTAAGATTCCTAGCAAGGGTTGCAAGCAGAATTTTGGAAAGGGTGTAATTTTATTTGGGTCTTGAAGAAATTTGTGATTTCTGTATTTTCCCTGAGCATGATTTCAGGAATAGCCCACCTAGAGAGGCAGAAATTAGCATCAGTTTAAAGGAAGGAATTTTGGCAGCAAGAATTATGTAATGTAATTTAAAATAGTAAAAAAAAATTTGCCTGTGTTTAAACAAAGAGAAAAATGTAATCAGTACTCATGTGCTTGCCTCCCTAGGTTTTACTGATATTAACCTTTGGTCATCACATTTGTTTTTTTTTCCTGAAGAAATGGATAAATCTTTGAAGCTCTCTGCACCCTATTTATCTCCTACAACTTCCCACTAGCTACAACTAGTTTCTTACTCGTCTGTGTTTTTCCTTGTCACAATTCAGCCTACCAAAGCTTTACTTTAGATTTATTAGTAAGTTGTTACTCACCATGGCCGTGTTTAAAAGAAGAGACTCAAATGTCACACTAAGCAGTGTGGCTTATTTTCTGTGTATCAGTGTGGCATCTGGTAAAACATGCCGTGATGTAGTATGTTCTCTCTGCTAGGGGAAGCAGTCCCCTATAAACCATCTTTCTTGGTCTAAGTTAATGTAACTGTAAATCCTAGACTATTTATGGAAATTGCTGATTCTTATTTCTTAAGTAAGCTGTACATGCAGATTAGCAGGGATTATCTGATGTGCCATGGCAGAACTGGAACTTCTTACATTTCTTTTTTATCCCTTTACAGCTTCTTGTTTATTCATAGTAGGAATCTCAGAATTTTAGGAGAGAGAGGGATCTAGAGATACCCTGATTCTACCTCTTTATATTTTATTTTTAGTTTTTATTTTTAAAAATAGTCTTTATTTTTAGATAAATTTTAGGTTTACAGAAAAACCGAGCAGAAAGTACAGCGAATTCCCATACACCCTCCCTCCTCTTAATTTCTGCTGTTACTAACATCTTGCATTAGTGGGGTATGTGTGTTACAATCGATGAACAGATAGTGACATATCATTAACTAATGTCCACAGTTTACACTGTTCTTTACGTTGAGGTTTTGTTTTATTTTTTTATAGTAATATTTTAGGAATGAACAAGCAGACAATAAGAATTTCATTTGATCAAGCTTCAAAGGCAGCATATGACCCTAAGTTTGGTTCCCTTTTTAGTACTTCATAAATTTAGATAGTGATTTTGGTGCAGTATTATCTTGAACTGTACAATCAGAATTAAAATACCAGAAAATAGTGATTATAAAATAATAGAAACATAAAATCACAACATAAATGGTTTGGTAAGTTTTTTCATTTCATTAATTCTTTTTGTGGTAGGTTTTTTTGTTTTCTCACACATACATCATAAGGCAGTATTTCCAGGTCACTTTTCATATGTATTTGTTATTTGCTAATTGTTCCATATAGTTTTAAATATTTTAAGTAATAAGTACCAGTTCTGTTGTGTTCAATTTTGCTTTAGTTTTCTCGTGTTCTATTTTAACTTGCATAACATTTTGAAGTTAGAAGTATCTTTTATGTAATTATCTCATTTGAAATATTGTCTTCCTTAGTTGACAGATGAGGAAGTTTAGAGTTGTACATGTTCAAAAAAAACGTTCAAAAAATTGTAATAATACCATTCAGAAAAGATTCAGAATTCACATATTTTCTAAGTTCAAAATGCTAGTATAATATGACTTATATTTCTGACATATTAGTTTGTTTATCTTTTATATAAAAAAGGACCCTGAGATATAATGTATATAAAAATCTTTGGCTCTCTAAATCCCTACTCTTTTTTCACTCAGAATTATTTTAGTTTTAAAAATATTTCTCACTATTAATTATTGTATTGAAACCACAGCATGTAGATCTACTCAGAAAACTTGGATTAATGTAAGAAAATTAATGTATGTAATTTTAATTACATTATCTAATATTGAGCTGTTACTTTGATTTGAAGATTTATATAAGTTGAATCTGTTACAATACAGTCTCAACTTAAAGTTGTATGTTTTAATTTTACTTAACGTTTACTTAGCAAATAAAGTGAAAGTCGCTTAATCCTATTTGACTCTTTGTGACACCCTGGACTAGTCCATGGAATTCTCCAAACCAGAATACTGGAATAGGTAGCCTTTCCCTTCTACAGGGGATTTCCCAACCCAGGGCTCGAACCCAGGTCTCTTGCATTGTAGGTGATTCTTTACCAGCTGAGCCACAAGGGAAGCCCAACAATACTGGAGTGGGCAGCCTATCCCTTCTCCAGCGGATCTTCCCGACCCAGGAATCAAACTGGGGTCTCCTGTGTTGCAGGCGGATTCTTTACCAACTGAGCTATGAGGGAAGCCCAGGGATCAGAAAATACATTTATATTGTTTCATTCAGTAAAAGTACAAGGTGTATGCTCAGCACATTTAATCCTGGGGCTGCACAGTTAAGACAAGTTCTAGTTGAGAAGACTGAATTATAAGTTACATGAGAAAGTTAAGGTTTGTTTGCTGTGATAACATGCCTGGTTGAGAAGACCTAGGAAGTTCCCAGCCTTAAAGGCCTGCTGGGGAGTGACAGAAGAGGAGGCTGCAAGAGTTTGGACTTGATTCTGTTTAAGGATTTTAAACAGAAAAATGTCATTGTTAGCCTTTTCATTAACATCATAATTAGATTTATTAACAGCATGCAACTCATTACCTTAGTTAATCTACCTGTTACTAGGTAATCTACCTTGTCTTAGCTCTAACAAGTTGGTTATGATTGGGATACACTGAAACGTGGGGAAAAAATATTTTGATGAAAATGAGCCAGACAACCTGACTCTCTGGTGTGTGGGTATACATATAAATGTAGGTAAATTTTAGGATAAACAAGACGGTTCCATTTGCCCTTTAAATTAATAATAATTGTTTTTACAAATCACTGTATTTAAACTTCCAGTAGAAACTGCTGTTAATTAACTTACTAGCACTGTAACTTTGGGTAACTTTGATCTTCTCTACTTTCAGGGATGGTGTGAAAATAGATAAGACACATTATGAAATAAATTCAAAGCATTGGTATTGTAGGGTTGGTAAAAAGCTGAGAGCATTTATTTCTGAGGTACTTAATTGATGGCAGTTACCAAAAAGATTCCTTTATTTTTCAAAACTCTGTAGTGTTTGATACTGTTTGTCTCTTAACCCTTCAGGAAACTGTTCCCATCCCAACATCATTATTGGTCTCAGTTCTTTCTGGCTGCAATTGTAAGAGTTTCTTCAAAGGCTCTTAGGGTTCCGTGTCCCCTGTCCCCTGGCTCTTCTTCCCTCTGTGCTCTTCCATCTATTCCTGCAGTTTTAATTAGCATGTATAATAATCTCATAATCTTGGCGTATCTTTCCTCCAGCTTCAGACTTCAATGTGAGACACGCACTTCTTTCAACATGTGCAACACTGAACCCATTAGTCCTCCTCCGTTACTTCACCCCTTTCCATCTCTCTGGCCTCATTCTGTAGACTCCTTGTCCTGAATTTTGTGCTGTCGTAATCGGTTGAGCTGTGGCTTCAGCACTTACTGTGCGCCGCAGGCATTGGGCACTTTACTTGCATGTCTAACCTAATTTCACCGTATCCTGTGGGATGGATATTTTTATCATCCCATTTTACCGATAAAATTCTGAGAAGTTAAATAATGTGTCCAGGTCTTAGAGCTTGGAAATGGCAGTTCTGGGGCTTGAACAGAGGTTGCTCTAACACCAAGCTTGTGACTATATATCAGAATGCCCATTATCCCTATTTCTGGTACTTATTACTAGTACAAACATACTGTACTTCTTACAACAGAGTCCTTTCCTTATCAGCCTTTCTGGTTTGGTATATAATTCAAGACTCAAGGATAACTGTAAGAAGAGCAAAGTGATCACTTCCAGCTTCTGGGAAGGTTCACCTTATTAGCTATTTAATGGTACTTGTTTCTTAACTAGCAGTATGTCAAGTTCCCTTTAGATTCAACACATAGTTGTATTGAGTTGTGGTTGTGTATGCAAGTTCTCCTTTTGCTTAAGGCTGCTTTCCAGAGGTGTGTTCTTAATTGCCTGGATTTAGCATCTCAGCACCCAGTTCTTGCCTTCTCAGTGTGGTGTCTCAGGCAGTGTCCTTAGTCTGGAACCTCTTCATACTTCCTCCTATTCTCACCTTCCCGTTCCTTGGCAAACTTCTGCATTTTAAGAACTTAGCTGAGGCATCATCACGTTGTGTAAGAAGCTTCCCAGACCTTCTCCTGTATCTCTAGGCTGAATGAAGTCTTCTGCTCTGTATTCCCTGAGCATCTTGTGTATATGGATAAGGATTTTAAACGTTCATAGTGTCACAAGGTACAAATATTTGTTCACATTTTAGTCACTGTCATTAGAAGAGAAGCACTCTGGGATAGAAACCGTGTCTCAGGCATTTGCTCGGGCTCTTTTGTGTCTCTAGTACTCAAATGCCTAGTCTACTTTTATTAATTACAACTGTCTATCTACATGACAAAATGTTTACCTTTATTGCTGCTGTCCACTTTCAAGACATTATAAACCTAAGAACACTGTATATTATTTTTTCAATTGAATAGCTAATGTATTTGATCAATAATCAGAAGACATAGTCTTTTATTTCTCTGTTGTGATGTAGCATCACAGCCAAATTGTTCCCAATCAATGATAATTTTTCATATTTCAAAAGCTTTAATGACATATGCGTTTTGGTATATGTTAGGTTGAACTTATTCAGTGTTTAAGAGTTCCATAGAATTTTGAGTGATAGTTGATTGTTAGCTTTTTAAACCTATTCTGTTCTGAAAATATAAGTTTAATTCATTGTTATCAGACATAGCAGTAATTCATGCTGTGATTTTCATTTGTACTGCTAGTGTTATATTTTTTCATTAAGGATTTAATCACCTCAGATATTTAATTAAAGTCATAATGATCTTAAATATTGACTATGTACTCGCAGGGATAGTCAACATAAAAATATAAATCCAGAAAGACTTATTTCGTGCAGTTTCAGCATGATTATAATTTTTCAAAGTGATTTTTATGTTTGGAGAACATTTTTTGTTTGAATCTAATATTCTGTTTTAAAAAGAAAGCCTTTGAGATAAAATCTAACAACTTTCCTTGGTAACTGCTTTAAGAACAACATTTCAAAATGTATTAGTTCAGTTCAGTTTAGTAGCTCAGTGGTGTCCACTATTTGCGACCCCTCGGACTGCAGCACGCTAGGCTTCCCTCTCCATCACCAACTCCCGAAGCTTGCTCAAACTTATGTCCATCAAGTTGGTGATGCCATCCAACCATCTCATCCTCTGTCGTCCCCTTCTCCTGCCTTCAATCTTTCCCAGCATCAGGGTCTTTTCAAATGAGTCATTTCTTCCCATCAGGTGCCCAAAGTATTGGATCTTCAGCTTCAACATCAGTCCTTCCATTGAATATTCAGGACTCATTTCCTTTAGGATTGACTGGCTGGATCTCCTTGCAGTCCAAGGGACTCTCAAGAGTTTTCTCCAACACCACAGTTCAAAAACATCAGTTCTTTGGTCCTCAGCTTTCTTTATAGTCCAACTCTCACATTCGTACACGACTACTGGAAAAAACATAACTTTGACCCCATAGACCTTTATGGGCAAAGTAATGTCTCTGCTTTTTATTATGCTGTCTAGGTTGGTCATAGCTTTTCTTTCAAAGAGCGTCTTTTAATTTCATGGCTGCAGTCACCATCTGCAGTGATTTTGGAGCCCCAAAAAATAAAGTCTGACACTCTTTCCACTGTTTCCCCATCTATTTGCCATGAAGTGATAGGACCAGATGTCATGGTCTTAGCTTTCTGAATGTTGGGTTTTAAGCTGACTTTTTCACTCTCCTCTTTTACTTTCATCAAGAGGCTCTTTAGTTCTTCTTCATTTTCTGCCTTAAGGGTGGTGTCATCTGCATATCTGAGGTTATTGATATTTCTTCCAACAATCTTGATTCCAGCTTGTGCTTCATCCAGCCTGGCATTTCTCATGACGTATTCGCATATAAATTAAATGAGCAGGATGACAATGTACGGCCTTGATGTACTGCTTTCCTGCTTTGGAACCAGTCTGTTTTTCTATGTCCAGTTCTAACTGTCGCTTCTTGACCTGCATACAGATTTCTCAAGAGGCAGGTCATGTGGTCTGGTTTTCCCATCTCTTTTAAGAATTTTCCACAGTTTGTTGTGACCCACAAAGACGTTAGTGTACTCAGTGAAACGGAAGTAGATGTTTTTCTGAAATTCTCTTGCTTTTCCCGTGATCCATCAGATGTTGGCCATTTAGCCTCTGGTTCCTCTACCTTTTCTAAATCCAGCTTGACCATATGGAAGTTCTCAGTTCACATACTGTTGAAGCCTGGTGTGGCATAAGTCCTGTTAGAGGAGATTGCCATTAGCTCCATTTAGTTGCCGAGCAGACGACCCACAAACTGGAGAACAGTTATACCAAAAAAGTTCTCACACTGTTTTAAAAGTTCTAGGGCCCACAGCAGATTTCCCAACTTAGGGATCTGGCAAAAAGACTGAGAGCACCTGGGGAATTTGCCATTGAAGACCAGTGTGATTTGATTACAGAACTTGCACAGGACTGGGGAAACAGACGCTTGGACGGCATAAACAAAACCTTGTGCGCACCAGCACCAGGAGAAAGGAGCAGTGACCACACAGGAGACTGAGCCAGACCTGCCTGCGAGTGTCTAGGAGTCTCTGGCGGAGGCGTGGGCCGACCGTGGCCTGCTGCAGGGTCAGGGGCACTGACTACCACAGTCGTGGGAGCTGTGGTGTGCTGGCCTAAGTCCTTTTGGAGGACGGAGCCATTACCCCTACCATAGTGTGGCCTGAGGCCAAACTACCGGGAGGGAACATGGCCCCACCTGTCAGCAGAAAACTGGATTAAAGATTTACAGAGTAAAGAAAGCCAAGAGAAAATGGGGGTTTGTCCCCCAAAGTAATTGTTTTGGTTATGGTGATGTTTGAAGCATTGTAGATATTGGAATAAATTATTCAAAAGCAATTGAATTAACATTAATATTATGGTCTAATTCATTATATATTTAGTAACTTGAATTATCCAAAATATTATTTGTACTATATCATCCATATTTTTAGATAGTCATTTATTATATTTTGTTTAGGAAATTATTTTGTACTTTAATCTTGTACTTTGGTATTCGGAAGTTATGAATTTTTCAGACCAAGTAGTAAAATTATACTCTTCATATCTCAAAGCTTCCTTAGGAAGTAAACATACTTTTCAGTTAGTGATGCAGGTAAAACTTTCACGTGGATAGAAGTACCTGGATCTCACATACTCCCTCAGCTCTGTAAATTCATAGTCTGCTGTGCGCCTCTGGCATTTCCACCGACCCCATCTCTGGCTGACTGGGAATGGGGTGGGAGAAGGCTGCTAACTCACTTACCACTGACTCAAGTGTAGACATACTTTTGTGTATTCCTCATGGTGGATATAGGGACAATTGAAGCATTTAGAAAAGACTGAGGCTCCTGAATAACAAAGGAAATTGACATGAAGAGTTAGTTAATTTCACTCACAAAATCCACAGTCCTCAGCATGGCCTGCAAGGCCCTCCTGATCTGGCTTCTGATGTGTTTCTCACCTCTGGTCTTTCTTTGCTGCGCTGCCCTGACTGGGTTTTACCACACTGGTTTCCTTGCTGATTCTGGAACATTCCTGTGTCAGCCCCTCCCGACACACACACCGTGCCCACCGCCTTAGTTCCTTGGCCCCAACTGTGCTCTCTTTCCTTCCTTCAAGTCCTTGCTCAGACCTTACCTCCTTTCTCAGTGCGTCCTGCCCTGATCACCCTGTTTAAGCTTCTTTCCACCTCCACCCCCACTTCCGCTCCCCTTTATCCCTCTCTGTCCTTTTTTCTGTAGTCCTTAATCACCTCTAATATAGGGACTAACCTGTAATTTACTTATTTCTTATATTTATTGTCTCCTGCAACTAAAGTATAAGTTTAGTAAGGGAAGAGTTTATCACTTTTGTTTTTCTTTGTTGTTGTGGTTATTTTAATAAGCAGGTGTCTCAGTACGTAGAATACTGGTGTATGGTATACAGAAAATGTCTAGTAACTATTTGTTTAATAAAGTCCAGCTCCAAGAAAGCCAGGCTTAGGCAGATGGAAAACACCCTTCTTGCCATCTAAGTTCTGTTTTTTTTAACCCTTCTTGGAATGACTGCCAGTGAAGAATGACTGTACTTGGCAGAAACCCTGACTCCACTCCATGGGAATGTGGCCCAGTTTTACTGTGACTTTTCTCTCTCTATTCCCAAGTGTGTGGTGTTAATAAGTGGTCTCACCATTTGCTGTACTAAGCAGTAGTTAAGCCTGGAACAGAAACGGGCTTTAGTGCTGTACTGAATCCCCGGGATACTAGGAACTGTGTGGTAGGTTTGTTCCTTTATAACCTGTCCCAGGTTTAAGAAGTTCCTAGAAGTTAGGTGAATTAAGTTCTGGTTCTGACTGTAACCAATTCATTGTCTTAGCTTATGACTCTAGGCTGATGTTTCTTCAGTTGTAAAATTGAACTGGATTGTGTTTTTTCCCTTACTCTGCGAAGTTTAGCTATATCATCAGAAGCATTTTAAGTTTTCTAATTGAGGAACCCTCTTTTAAAATACATTAGCTCTTAGGTTAATAATCATGTTACTGTACTATAAGATCTGTATTTGGTAAGGTGCTACATATATAAAAACAACTGAGTGTAGTAGTAGTGTATAGAACATAACCTAATTCTTTTCTAATATAATTTCACTGGAAAAAATAAACTTTTGCTAATTGTTAGAATTCAGTTAACTAGAAAATTGAGTCTTTAGAAGTGATAAATAACTCATGTTCTAGAATCCATCTCTCTCTCCCCCTTTTTCTCTTCTTCCCTTTATTTCTTCTCTATCCTTCAGGTTATCTACTGTACAGTTTCTGTTTTTTTGTGCTTAGAGAACAAAAGGATGGCACTTTACAGGTATTTTTCAAGAATTTTGCTTTTTGAATATATATTTTGTTCATCATTGTACCCCTTAGCGTTCAGCGTATTGACTTGTACATAGTAGTTGCTTCTTAAGTATTGCTTGGATGAATGTATTTGCCTTTATTTCCCTCCCCCCCAATATTTAATTCACTCAGAAGGTGATTTTTTAAAATTTTTATTATTTTAAGAAAGGTGACTCTTGTGATGTTGGGACTTGATAATGCTGGTAAAACGGCGACAGCGAAGGGAATCCAAGGAGGTAAGCTGAAAAAAATTATTATTAAATTATTCTGATTTATTTATTTAAATTGTTTTATTACATATTTGTTGGGTAGAGATATTGTGTACTCTGTTATTTTATATTTTTAGTGTACTTGTGTCTAATATGATGAATAGACTCTGGCTTAATAGTACCAGCCTGTTCTGTTTCAGATTTGAATGAATGCAAAGATACGGAGGCTCCTTGAGGTCTTTGGTTAGCTAGGAGGAGTCATAGCTGTCTCTAGCTAGTAGGAATGAAAAAGTGTAAAAAGGACATGCCCCTGCTATTAAGGATGCATATCGTCTACATTCTTTTGGCCATAATTTAGTTAAAGAGCTACAACTCAGTGAAAGAGAGGGAGAAACACAGATAGCCAGGACAGCTCTCTTTGTACCTCTTGATTTTTTTCTCCAATATGATGTATAATTTTTACAATTACGTTAAAGATACATTGAAGGGTTTTATGTCCTTTATGTTACATCTCATTGGATGTATTTATTTAGTGTTAATTTAATGCTCTGTAACTATAATATAGAAGTTGCTGTACTAGTGAGTTAGTTGTGTACCCAGAAGATGTAGCATGAGCCATGCATCTTAAAGGTATGAATTGGGAAAAAACCTAACATATATTTGTTCCTGAAAATAAATGTTGCAACAAGATATCATGCATGATAAATAGGGAACTTTTACTTGGGGAAGTTTATGAAAGAAAATTGACACCTTGCAAAACTTGTTGTTGGAATAAAATGTTTTGTCACCCCCAATTCTATTTTATAATGTTAGCTACAAACTATATGTTAATTTCTTTTTTTTTTTTTTGGTGTGTATTTCGTGATATGTGGGATTTTAGTTCCCCAACCAGGGATTGAACCTGTACCCCCTACATTGAAAGTACAGGATCTTAAACGCTGGACCCACCAGGGAAGTCCAACAAACTATATATTATTGTTTGAAGCAGTCTTCTAAAGGCTTTTTGCACCCCCTCATGCTGTCACTTAGGTTATATCCTCGAAGAACTGTCACCATCTAAATCAGGGGCACTCAGTATGTCAAATTTGGAAAACTCAGCAGTGGCCCCAGGACTGGAAAAAGTCAGTTTTCATTCCAATCCCAAAGAAAGGCAATGCCAAAGAACGCTCAGACTACCGCACAATTGCACTCATCTCACACGCTAGTAAAGTAATGCTCAAAATTCTCCAAGCCAGGCTTTAGCAATATGTGAACCGTGAACTTCCGATTGTTCAAGCTGGTTTTAGAAAAGCAGAGGAACCAGAGATCAAATTGCCAACATTCGCTGGATCATTGAAAAATCAAGAGAATTCCAGAAAAAACGTCTATTTCTGCTTTATTGACTATGCCAAAGCCTTTGACTGTGTGGATCACAGTAAACTGTGGAAAATTCTTCAAGAGATGGGAATACCAGACCACCTGACCTGCCTCTTGAGAAACCTGTATGCAGGTCAGGAAGCAACAGTTAGAACTGGACATGGAACAACAGACTGGTTCCAAATAGGAAAAGGAGTATGTCAAGGCAGTATATTGTCAACCTGCTTATTTAACTTATATGCAGAGTACATCATGAGAAACGCTGGGCTGGATGAAGCACAAGCTGGAGTCAAGACTGCCGGGAGACATATCAATAACCTCAGATGTGCAGATGACACCACCCTTATAGCAGAAAGTGAAGAAGAACTAAAGAGCCTCTGGATGAAAGTGAAAGAGGAGAGTGAAAAAGTTGGCTTAAAGCTCAACATTCAGAAAACTAAGATTGTGGAATCCGGTCCCATCACTTCATGGCAAATAGATGGGGAAACAGTGGAAGCAGTGGCAAGCTTTATTTTTTGGGGTTCCAAAATCACTGCAGATGGTGATTGCAGCCATGAAATTAAAAGACGCTTACTCCTTGGAAGTTATGACCAACCTAGACAGCATATTAAAAAGCAGAGACATTACTTTGTCAACAAAGGTCTGTCTAGTCAAGGCTATCGTTTTTCCAGTAGTCATGTATGGATGTGAGAGTTGGACTATAAAGAAAGCTGAGTGTAGAAGGATTGATGCTTTTGAACTGTGGTGTTGGAGAAGACTCTTGAGATTCCCTTGGACTGCAAGGAGATCCAACTAGTACATCCTAAAGGAGATCAGTCCTGGGTGTTCATTGGATGGACTGATGTTGAAGCTGAAACTCCAATACTTTGGCCACCTGATGTGAAGAACTGACTCATTTGAAAAGACCCTGATGCTGGGAAGGATTGAGGGCAGGAGGAGAAGGGGACAACAGAGGATGAGATGGTTGGATGGCATCACCGACTCAATGGACATGAGTTTGAGTAGGCTCCAGGAGTTGGTGATGGACAGGGAGGCCTGGCGTGCTGTGGTTCATGGGGTCGCAAAGAGTCAGACACGACTTAGTGACTGAACTGAACTGAATTGAAATCAGCGTTTTGCAGGCTTCTTCTGTAAAGAGCCAGATAGTAAATATTTTATTTTTTTTTTAATTAATTTATTTTTTTTGTCCATACTGCATGGCATGTTGGATCTTAGTTTCCTAATCAGGGATTGAATCCATGGAGTCTTAACCACTGGACCACCAGGGAAATCACAGATAATACTAATATTTTAGACTGAGAGTTTATGGTCCCATTCCCACCTACATAGTTCTGACACAGTGGTTTGATAGGAGCCATAGACAGTATGTAAAAAATGAACATGGCCATGTTACAATGAAACTGTCCTTGTAGACACTAAAATTTGATGTGTTATGAAATATCCTTGGCAGATGTTTTGCAATTGTTTTAAAATGTAAAGCATGTTCTTAGCTTGAGGGCCATGTAGAAACAGGTGACTATCCAGATTTGGCCTGCAGTCCATGAAGGCTTATCCAAACATCCTCTCTTTTATTCCTTCAAAACCTTAGGTTCAAGGGAACAGGATCTAGGAACTTGCTAATAAATCCATCTCATTATTTGGATGTACTTAGAATATCCTCTTTCCATCAGGTCTTTTTCTTCTAAATCCCACCTCCATATATCTATCAGTGTCATTTTCTGAGTTTAGAAAATGTTCAAGGTGTCATTTCATGAACAGAAAAGTCAAAGCTGCCTTCAACTTTGAGCTGCCTTCTGACTCTGTTTTTGTTCTTTATTTTTACTCCAGTGACTGATTTCTTACCTTTTTTCCTTTTCTGAAGAAACCAGTTATATAGAACTACTTGGGAGTTTTCTTAGCATATAAGTTTGATTGAACCTTTTGATGCCTTTGTTTTTTGCTTATACTATTCCCATTTGCCTTATTAAAGAGAAATAAACTTTTCCTTAAAGACAGAATATCTACTTATCTCTAAAAACACTTGTTTGTCACGTAGTCTCCTTCTTTATGAAGTCCCTTCTGGTCTCCTACTGCCCTCACCCCTTACCCCTGCCATGAATACAATTGACTACTACTGTTTTTGTCTACTCCTGTTTGTATGTAATAGGTGTATCAGTGCTTAACTGCTCCTCTATTTATATCTCTCTACCTCTCCTACTATAAATCCCAAGGGCAGTTTTACTTGTTATAGTGTCCCATTTGAGTCATGCCTTAGGGTATAGTAAGCTGTTTTTGTAAAACATTTCTCCCATGGCTTCTACTCTTTAGCTTATTTTTGGCTCTTCTTGTTTTTTTTTTAATTAAATGCAAATTTTATTGTATATTTCCTCCTTTCCTTTGAGATAATTTTCCTCTCTTACTGTATTGTGATCAGCTAAGTCCAAACCCTAGTGTTTTGCCTATGATTTTATTACAATTTCCTAATCTAAAAGTACTTTCCCTATCTTCAGTTCCCTCATACATCTTTTCTTCTTCATGGCTGTCAAAGCGATTGCATTAATAGGATATAGGTTCGATTGTACTAGCAAGCCTGAAATAACAGTGGCTTAACAAAGTAGAAATTTATTTCTCTCTCATGTAACAGCACAGGCAGAAGTAGTGTAGGGTTGGCATAGCAGCTGTATGGCATTAGGGACTCAAGTTCCTTTTCATATTTGCTTTGGCATTCCTAGTATTTTCCCTTGCCACCTGGTCCAGGGTGACTCAATATTACGTGTGTACTACAGCCAGAAGGAAGAAGTAAAGGATAAAGGGAGTCTGTCCTCCTTTTTTTTCCTAAAGTGTGTGAACCAGAAACCACCATAGTTCATAGGCTGTTGGCTAGAACCTGTGGTAATCCAGAGCTGGCCCCTACTTTCTTATATTGGCTCATATAGTCAGTGAAAGCCAATTAGGTACCTCTTCGCCCAACTTTATTGTCAGGTGCCTCATATTGGTAATTTCAAATTGGCCATAGTAATAGTATTTATAGCATGAAAATTGACAAATACTACATATCAGAGTTCCACAGCCTCCAAAGCCAGTTAAACATTTAACAGTGATAGCTTATGGTGAATGGTGTCAGATTCTTGATCTCCGAAGAAGATTTAGCTTTGGGCTTGATCACTCAAGAGCTTTTGTGTAGCAGAGTTTTATTAAAGTGTGAAAAGGGGACAGAGAAAGCTTCTGATGTAGACAGCAGAAGGGGTTGGAGAGTGCCCACCTCACTAGTCTTTAGCAAGGGAATTATATACTTTTTCATTAATTATTACAATAAATCAAAAGAATGTCTAAAGGTTGTAAAATTTTACCAGACCCACTCCCACAAGTTACATTTTAGGATAATAGGATTAGAATTTAATAATAGAAGGAACCTACCAGACCCACTCCCATAATATACATTCTAAGATATCAGTAGTAACTAGTAACTAGTAATGCTGAAGAAGCTGAAGTTGAATGGTTCTATGAAGACCTACAAGACCTTTTAGAACTAACACCCAAAAAAGATGTCCTTTTCATTATAGGGGACTGGAATGCAAAAGTAGGAAGTCAGGAAACACCTGGAGTAACAGGCAAATTTGGCCTTGGAGCACAGAATGAAGCAGGGCAAAGGCTAATAGAGTTCTGCCAAGAGAATGAAATGGTCATAGCAAGCACCCTCTTCCAACAACACAAGAGAAGACTCTACACATGGACATCATCAGATGGTCAACACTGAAATCAGATAGATTATATTCTTTGCAGCCAAAGATGGAGAAGCTCTATACAGTCAGCAAAAACAACTGGGAGCTGACTGTGGCTCAGATCATGAACTCCTTATTGCCAAATTCAGACTTAAATTGAAGAAAGTAGGGGAAGCCACTAGACCATTCAGGTATGACCTAAATAAAATCTCTTATGATTATACAGTGAAATAGATTTAAGTGACTAGATCTGATAGAGTGCCTGATGAACTACGGATGGAGGTTCGTGACATTGTACAGGAGACAGGGATTAAGACCATCCCCATGGAAAAGAAATACAAAAAAGCAAAATGGCTGTCTGAGGAGGCCTTACAAATAGCTGTGAAAAGAAGAGAAGTGAAAAGCAAAGGAGAAAAGGAAAGATATTGCCATCTGAATGCAGAGTTCCACAGAAGAGCAAGGAGAGAGAAAAAAGCCTTCCTCAGCAATCAGTGCAAAGAAATAGAGGAAAAAAACAGAATGGGAAAGACTAGAGATCTCTTCAAGAAAATTAGAGATACCAAGGGAACATTTCATGCAAAGATGGGCTCAATAAAGGACAGAAATGGTATGGACCTAACAGAAGCAGAAGATATTAAGAAGAGGTGGCAAGAACACACAGAAGAACTATACAAAAAAGATCTTCCCGATCCAGATAATCACGATGGTGTGATTACTCACCTAGAGCCAGACATCCTGGAATATAAAGTCAGGTGGGCCTTAGGAAGCATCACTACGAACAAAGCTAGTGGAGGTGATGGAATTCCAGTTGAGCTATTTCAAATCCTGAAAGATGATGCTGTGAAAGTGTTGCACTCAATATGTCAGCAGATTTTGAAAACTCAGCAGTGGCCACATGACCAGAAAAGGTCAGTTTTCATTCCAATCCCAAAGAGAGACAATGCCAAAGAATGCTCAAACTACCGCACAGTTGCACTCATCTCACACTCTAGTAAAATAATGCTCAAAATTCTCCAAACTAGGCTTCATCTATACATGAACTGTGAACTTCCAGATGTTCAAGCTGGTTTTAGAAAAGGCAGAGGAACCAGAGATCAAATTTCCAATATCCGCTGGATCATTGAAAAAGCAAGGAATTTCCAGAAAAACATCTATTTCTGCTTTATTGACTATGCCAAAGACTTTGACTGTGTGGATCACAATAAATTGTGGAAAATTCTTCAAGAAATGGGAATACCAAACCATCAGACCTGTCTCTTGAGAAATCTGTATGCAGGTCAGGAAGCAACAGAACTGGACATGGAGCAACAGACTGGTTCCAACTTGGAATGCAGAATGTCAAGGCTGTATATTGTCACCCTGCTTATTTAACTTATATGCAGAGGACATCATGTGAAATGCCAGGCTGGAAGAAGCACAAGCTGGAATCAAGATTGCTGGGAGAAATATCAATAACTTCAGACATGCAGATGACACTACCCTTATGGCAGAAAGTGAAGAAGAACTAAAGAGCCTCTTGATGAAAGTCAAAGAGAGTGAAGAAGTTGGCTTCAAACTCAACATTCAGAAAACCAAGATCATGGCATCAAGTCCCATTACTTCATGGCAAATAAATGGAGAAACAATGGTGACAGTGAGAGACTTTATTTTCTTGGGCTCCAAAATCACTGCAGATGGTGATTGCAGCCATGAAATTGAAAAACGCTTGCTCCTTGGAAGAAAAGCTATGACCAACCTAGGTATCATATTAAAAAGCAGAGACATTACTTTACCCACAAAAGTCCATCTGGTCAAAGCTGTGGTTTTTCCGGTGGTCACGTATGGATGTGAGAGCTGGACCATAAAGAAAGTTAAGTACCAAAGAATTGATGCTTTTGAACTGTGGTGTTAGAGAAGACTCTTGTCCGTTGGAGTGCAAGGAGATCTAACCAATCCTAAAGGAAGTCAGTTCTGAATATTCATTGGTAGGACTGATGCCGAAGCTAAAACTTGGGCACCTGATATGAAGAACTAACTCACTGGAAAAGACCCTGATGCTGGGAAAAACTGAAGGCAGAATGAGAAGGGGACAACAGAGAATGAGATGGTTGGATGGCATCACTGACTCAATGGACTTGAGTTTGAGTAGGTTCCAGAAGTTGGTGATGGACAGGGAAGCCTGGCATGCCGCAGTACACGGGGTCACATAGAGTCGGACACAACTGAGCAATTGAACTGAAACCTAGTTACGTCCCTAAGGCCCCACCTCCTTATATCATCACCATTGGGGATTAGGGTTTCAGCAGATGAATTTGACTAGAAGATAACCATGTAGTTTATTACACCTTTACACTGTCCCCTCAAGACTTATTCACAGAACATATAGGTTCTTGTGTTATTTCCATTAACATTATGTCTCTCTGAAGTGTACTTGATATGCTTTGAAGGTGAGTGATGTCGCTCAGTCATGTCTGACTCTTTGCGACCCCATAGACTGTAGCCTACCAGGCTCCTCCGTCCATGGTATTTTACAGGCAAGAGTACTGGAGTGGGTTGCCATTCCCTTCTCCAAGGGATCTTCCCAACCCAGGGAACGAACCCAGGTCTCCCACATTGTGGGCAGACGCTTTACTGTCTGAGCCACCGGGGGAGCCCCCCTATTTTATTCATATTTACCTTCTAATCCCCAACAAGGTTCTGGTACTGAGTAGGTATTCTGAGTATGTTATTTCTCTTATTTCTTCCTCAGGACAGTTGACTTATTTTCACTGATAATTTCTGGGAGGGGGGTACCTTTCAATTTGTACTTAAAGACAGCTGTCTGTGTTAACTGTGAAACAGATTCTGGTCTGGACTAGATCCATATTTTTAAATGTCTAGTATAATTCTGTTTTTGGAATATATGTCTGCTTATTATTGTTTCTAAACTTGGTTTTTGCTCTCTCTAGATAAGGCAGGTCTTTTAAAAATGTGACTTGTGGTTGTCTTTATTAACTTTCTAGGGAGCTGTCTAAACTGTAGTAAGATGCTTGCTGAGAGGCAGTGGTACATTGCAAGTCTGTTTCTCAGTCATACCTAAGCCTAGAAGCAAATGCCTTTCAAATTTATTTTTGTAGTAGCAGATGTTTTGCTGAATGTGGGAATGATAATACCCTCTAAACCAGCGTTGTTCAGTAGAGCTGTTTGCAGTGATGGACGTGTTCTGCATTGGCTCCATTCAATAGGGTGGGCCACCAGTCACGTGTGGCTCTTGAGTACTTTAAATGCAGCTAGTACAACTGAGGAACTGAGCCTTTTATTTAAGTTTGATTTAACTTTGAAATACTCTTGTAGTTTGTGGTCACTGTATTGACTTTATAAACAAAGTTCAGGGGAGTAATGTTTGTTGTGAATTCCATGATGATGTGGAGAAGGAAACAGCAACCCACTCCAGTATTCTTGCCTGAGACATCTCGTGGACAGTGGAGCCTGGCGGGCTGTAGTCCATGGGGTCACAAAGAGTTAGATACAGCTTAGCAACTAAACAGTAACAACCACAGTGGTGAGCGAATGGAGACAGACAAGTCTGAACTCTTCTCTGTAACCGTTGAGTCACTTGCATTGTTCATCGCTAATGCATTCTCTCTTGCTGTGCTTCTGTTTTTGTTTTGTTTTCTTACCTCTCTAAAAAGTGACTTTCACTCTCATTTTCAGTCAGTTCTAGAGACTTTTGCAAAGATGAATCTCAGTAAAGGATTACTTTAGTCGTCTCATGGCTTAGAGGGTACAGAGTCTGTTGCATTTTGGGAAACCCAGGTTCCATCCCTGGGTCGGGAAGATCCCCTGGAGAAGGAAGTGGCAATCCACTCCAGTACTCTTGCCTGGAAAATCCCATGGACAGAGGAGCCTGGTAGGGTACAGTCCGTGGGGTCGCAGAGAGTCAGACACGACTGAGCAACTTCTCTTTCTTTTTTCCTTTTTAGTCTTCTCAGTTATATTATTGGTCTGCTGAAATGCCTTCCGTGGCTCCCAGTGCTCTGTCTTCAGAACCCTCTTCAGTGTACATTCACCATTAAAGATCTGCCCCAACTACAATGTTCAACTTGTTTGTACGTCTTGCTTTTTCCATTTCTGTTACTTAGATCACTGATCTGACTGTTTAAATTCGACCTGGCTTTAAGGTCTAGGTTTCAGCTCCTCGTTCAAGGCTTGGACCTTGGTGGCCTGTTTAACCTCTTACTGTCACTACCGCTCCTTGGCGGTTGGAGCTGTCTGTGTCCTGTGCTCTGTGCTGTCATGCGCAGACCTGCAGAGCAGCTCAGTTATAACTTACGAAAGTATCTGTATTCTTTTCTTGTAGAAAAAATAAAATCCACTCTTTACATTTACAAGCTGTCCTTGAAAGTTTCTTTATTCCAGTTATAGCTTTTATTCAAATTAAAAAGGAACGGTCTTTTCTCTTCTTTTTTTTTTTCTCTTCATTGTTGTCAGTTGCTGAGCTGTGTCTGACTCTTTGTGACCCCATCAGCTGCAGCACGCCAGGCTTCCCTGTCCTTCACTGTCTCCCACAGTTTGCTCTAACTCATGTCCATTGAGTCAGTGATGCCATCCCACTATCTCATCCTCTGTTGCCCCCTTCTCCTCCTGCCCTCAATCTTTTCTAGTATCAGGGTGCCTTCCCTGAGTTGGCTCTTTGCATCAGGTGGCCAAAGTACTGGAGCTTCTGCTTCAGCATCAGTCCTCGCAATGAATGTTTAGGGTTGATTTCCTTTAGGATGGACTAATATGATCTTGCAGTCCAAGGAACTCTCAAGAGTCTTCTCCAACACCACAGTTCCAAAGCATCAGTTCTTTGGTGCTCAGCTTTCTTTATGGTCCAACTCTTGCCTCCATACATGACCACTGTAAAAATCATAGCTTTGACTATATGGACCTTTGTGGTCAAAGTGATGTCTCCTTTCTAATATGATGTTTAAGTTTGCATGGACAGAGGAGCCTGGCCAGTTACAGTCCATTGGATCGCAAAGAGTCAGACTTAACACACAAACACTAGGTTTGTCATAACTTTCCTCCCAAGGAGCAAGCATCTTAATTTCATGGCTGCAGTCAGCGTCTGCAGTGATTTTGGAGCCCAAGAAAATAAAGTTTGTCACTGTTTCCATTGTTTTCCCATCTATTTGCCATGAAGTGATGGGACCAGTTGCCATGACTTTAGTTTTTTGAATGTTGAGTTTCAAGCCAGCTTTTTCACGCTCCTCTCACTTTCATCTAGAGGCTTTCTGGTTTGTCTTTGCTTTCTGCCATGCTCTTCATAGCTTCTCCCATTGGTTGTTTTAAACTATTCTCTAAATGTTTAGTTTTTCCTTATAACTCTACATGGGTTGTAATGGTCCCTGGGGATGGCTGTGGTGTTGAAAGTTGAAACACTTATTGTTTGTAATTTGGAGAATCTGTAGCCTTAAAGCATTTTTTCATTTATTCTATTATTCATTTCATTCATTCATATTATTCATTTATTTATTCTACAAATACTTATTAAGTACCTGTTATATTGTAGGCATTATTTTAGGACCTGGGGTTATAGCAATAAAATCAACAAGCAAACAAAAAGCCCTGTCTGCAATGAGTGTAAATTCTAGTTGGATGTTTTACAGTATCTATCTTTCCTCCAAACCAGTTTGCTTAGATGTAATGCTTATTATGTAAACAAATAATAAACATTCTATTTAGTACTAATATATGATGAATAAAACACTTATGCCATTAAAGTTGTGAAGTTAAATTAACGTTACTAATTTGAAGTCTAAAGATTCTTTTTCATTTGATTATTTCATTTGAAACAGAGTATCCTGAAGATGTAGCTCCTACT
The DNA here is from genome assembly GCF_963930625.1 of Muntiacus reevesi. Classification (NCBI taxonomy): domain Eukaryota; kingdom Metazoa; phylum Chordata; class Mammalia; order Artiodactyla; family Cervidae; genus Muntiacus; species Muntiacus reevesi. The sequence goes on along the minus strand of NC_089269.1, from coordinate 16,936,880 downwards.
GTTGGATTTTCCAAAATAGACCTTAGACAAGGAAAGTTTGAAGTCACCATCTTTGACTTGGGAGGTGGAAAAAGAATTCGAGGAATCTGGAAGAATTACTATGCTGAGTCCTATGGGGTAATATTTGTTGTGGATTCAAGTGATGAAGAAAGAATGGAGGAAACAAAAGAGACAATGTCAGAAGTGCTGAGACACCCTCGAATATCCGGAAAGCCTATATTGGTGTAAGTAATGTTGGTGTTGGGCTTCCATGGTGGCTCAGACAGTAAAGAATCCACCTGCAGTTGGGGGGAAACCCGGGTTTGATCCCTGCGTTGGGAAGATCCCCTGGAGGAGGGCATGGCAGTCCACTCCAGTATTCTTGCCTGGAGAATCCCCATGGACAGGGGAGCCTCGTGGGTCCATGTGGTTGCAAAGAGTCGACACGACTGAGTGACTAAGCTTGTGCGCGATGTTGGTGTTATTGTAAACATAGAAGCAGCAGCATTAGTCCTTAAAGAAATCTCCCTAGGTTAGAAAACACCGAAAAAGTGTTGTCACACTCTCACATAATCAAATGTATATAATTTACTGGGAGTTGTTGATATACCAAGGCTTTGTTATAAAGCTGTCTGTAGGGATTAAGGGCAGAGGCTATGTAAAGAAAAAATCTTATAATTAGATCTATTGGATTTTTAAGTGTAAACTCTTTGTTTTATTTGATAATTTACTCTTGTCAAATTTTGCAGATGGTCTATTAATGAGGTTCTAAAATGTTTTTCAATTTATTTTCCTCTTTTAGTACCATTTAGGTTTTGCCTCTTTTTTTTCCTTGAGTCTTCTTGTTTGAAACTTCTACTTAGGTGGTTTATTTTTCTAATGCCACATTGATTTCTCAGTTTTTATATTTCCAAACTGAGCATGTGATCTGTGTCATTATCAGCGTGTGATCTGTGTCGTTATCAGCGTGTGATCTGTGTTGTTATCAACTTAGTCATAAGCTTAGCATCATTTTGTTCAGCTGCTTAATCATTTAAAAAAAATTAAATGACAAAGCCTTTTTGCACTATTTGCCCTCATAGCATTTCCAGAGAGTAAACACAAGGTGGCGCTGTGACTTTGAGACACAGTCAAGTCAAAAGTAGTTGAAATTGCTCTTAAAATCGGAGTGAGTGGTATGTGTGCTCTTGCCTTCTTGTCCTTTTCTCTTGTTCTCTTGTAATTCATAACTAATGATTGAAGAAGAAAACAAAAAACCAAGCAACCTATCAACATGGTTAAATGGGAACGTGTAAGCAAACTGTCCCTGTGGTCCTCAGTAATAAGTGAACATTTTTAAATGAGGCAGTCTGAAAACTCTGATTACAAAAAATAAAATGTTATTGTACCATTTATTGTTAAGCTTATACTATTTAATTTTTATACTTTTAACTAATTAGAGAAGTTATTTGATATATATAATTCTTTTATTGAATCTGAAAGAAACTTTAATAGACATGAATACAAAGAGTAAACTTCGTTGAACCCCATAGGCTAAATTAGTCTCTACAAATGTTGAAGCAGAGAACCAGTGACTTATAAAGAGTACTAACAACTGATGTTCATTTGTAAAATAATTGAGTATGCTTTTTAATCTAGTAGTTATTTATTCTTTTTTTTCATGTATTCTTTCATGCCTTTATTCACTCATACAAGTACGAGTTCAACAAATATTTGTTAAGCATCCACTATATGCTAGGCATTGTTCTGGTATAGGGATCCATTTAGCTATAGGGATACATTTGAGAACAGCAACAATAAAACTCCACATGTGATCTCAGGAGCTTACATTCTTGGAGGTGAGACACACAATAAATGTAATAAATAAATTGTATTGTACGTTAGGTGATAAGTATATTGAAACAAAACAAGTAAAAGCAGATCAGGAATCCTGTAGTGGTGGTGGTGACGGGCATGTTGCTCTTAAAATAATCATAGTAGGTCTTACTGAGAAGATGACACTGGAAGTAATAGTCAGTCATGCATATGTATGTGGCAAAACCCTGAGGCAGCGGCATGCAATTGGTAAATGTCTGCAGTGTTTACTATATAGTTTGATAACTGTCAGCAGGATACCTGCTTTCAGCTCTGTCACCTATCTTAGCTAGTGAATTTGCAGAATTGGAAAAAAGGAAATAATTCACAACTAGAATGATTGCTCACCATTACAATTTCACTGTCAGTGAGATCTCACAGACATGAGAATTAATTATAGATCATATAATATGTTTATGAAACAGAATGGTTCACCATCTGAATGGTTTTTCTTAAGAGAGTTTTACAACTGTAGAATTCTTGTTTATTAGGCTAAAGTTTTGAGATGTGTGTGCTTCAAAAATACACAGTTTACCAGAAAGGACATAGTCTTAGTAAATTTAGAAGATGAAAGAAAGAATGAGGATAAAAAGTGATTGGCCTATCATGCACAACCAGCCACTGCTATCATTTTGATGAATGTCCTGTGCATATTTTTGTAAAACATGTAATGTGTGCAGTGTTCATATAATATATACAATTTTCTATCCCACCCTTTTTTCTGTTTATAAATCCCTCTCCTAAGTCCCATATTTGAAAGTTCTCCTGTTTACCTTTTTGTCTCTGACCTACAATGTTTGTCTTATTAATGGTACTGTTTTAATATTTGAGTCTCTTTACTCCTCTCAGTTCTGTTTGATGTTAACTCCTTTCAACCTTTGTTCACTTCTCCACTGTGTTACTGATTACTCTCCAGACCAGTCTCCCTGCTAGCATCTTGCCTGTTCTCTAAGCTCTCCTCTACATTGAAGGCAGGAGCCCTTTTATTTGATATTTTTCAAATCACAGAACTGATACATGCTTTCATAAGTGAAACAATGCAAGAATAAAGTACGTGAGAGCTCTTTTTTAAATGCAGATTTGATCATTTTACTTTTCCTGAGTCCAGGTTGCCTTCATAGCTCCTTGCAGATGGGAAAGTCTGTGTTTTAACTGATAATAACTCTAGCATTTAATAGGTATGGCATTGGAAAGTGAGTGGAAAGGGTTGTAAGTGGCTAGTAAGTGGAGAGGGCCTCCAGTAGAGCCCTGCTGAAGTCCATGCTCTGGGCTGGTGGGTATGGAGATGGAGGAAAGGCTGCCGAAATTAAGAGGTTGGCTGCAGTGCTCCTTGTTGCCCACAGCTGCCTCCTTCCTGCCCACAGACGTCTGGACTTCTTAGCTGAAAAATCCAGTTATGGCATCTTATTTCTTCTGCTTGCCACTTTTCTGAGCCTCAACTAGTGGATTTAGGACCTACAAAGCCTCTCAGAACTCAGTTCAACCCCTTGATAATTTTTTCTTCCCATCCTCTAATAATGAACAAACAGAGAACAACAAACCTCTAAGAAGAGTCAGTCCTTCCACAGAAGGAGATAAACTGGAAGAATTATCTTATCAGGAAAAACAAAATCACAGATTGGTAGCGCAGGATTCATTCATGCTAGGAGAAGCAGAGTAGATGACGATGACAGCAGGTCCTGGACACTTCTCCAGCTCTGCCTGACTTGATTCTGCATCCTGGTCTGACAGCGTGTGTTGTTGCACGTAAAGTCTCAGTCACATTTCATTTTATGTCACAGACTTGAGGGTTCTCTGGAAAGTTCAGATTCATAGATCACTAGGCTTCTGTGCTTTATTAGCTTGGAAGTTCTTAGCTTTAATATTCTAGTCAAATCTCTGAAATAAGTGGTGAAAAGTTGAAAAAAACATGGGCTTAGAGAGAAGATGGAGAGTCTAGAACCTGGATTCCAGGAGCTATTGTGAATTTGTTTATGACCCTGGCAATCACTTCACTTCTTTGGGCTTAGAGGTTAAATGCTGAGCGCGCTTAGTCACTCTGTTGTGTCTGAGGCTTTGTGACCTCATAGACTGCAGCCCACCAGCCTCCTCTCTCCATGAAGATCCCCCAGGCAAGAACACTGGAGTGGGTTCCCATGCCCTCCTCCAGGGGATCTTAACCCAGGGATCAAACCCAGGTCTCCTGCACTGCAGGTGGATTCTTGACCAGCTGAGCTACCAGGGAAGCTCTAATGGTTAAATACCTCTTCTTTAATAAAAGTATCTGTAAAATATTGTATTCAGCTGTATATTATAATGTGAACCATAGTATAGTCTATGCCAGAAAGCCATTTTGGTACAAAGGTAGAAGTGATTTATATTTCTTCTAAAGAAATTAAAAACAGATATGATGTAAATATCTGCTCTGAGATATTAAATGTTATGATGTTAAGTTGTGTATTTACCTAGAATAGAAAGCCTCTTTTCTCTCATATCTACTATTATAGAGATTAATTTGAACCTATACTCTGATTGGGTTTCCTTTGTGGTTCATCAGTAAAGAATCTGCCTGCCAATGCAGGAGATGTGAGTTCGATCCCTGGGTTGGGAAGATCCCTCAGAGAAGGGAATGGCAACCCACGACAGTATTCTTGACTAGGAAATCCTATAGACACAGAAGCCTGGGGAGCTACACTCCCTGGGGTCGCAGAGTCAGACACAAGATAGGGACGAAAGGAAAACAATGTATTTAAATTAACTAAGGTTTGAAATATATTATCTACCCTCACATTCCCCTCCACATACACATGCTTGTAAACCATTTATAACTTATTTTATTAAAAGCCCTAATACTACATAGTCAGATAAAGAAGACCTTTCCAAGAGAAAAAGGAAACAACTTAAGCAGTTGTATAAATAGCAGTGAAGTCAGTAATTTCAAAATTTAAGCTCAACATCCACCATAGAAGTTTTCTGTCAATAAAACAAGGCACTGTTTGTTGATTCCTTGCGACTGAGCTGGGAGATATTTTAAACATCTTAAGTTGAAATTTTCAGCAACTCAAGGTTACACTAATGTTATAAGACGCATATTCTTTCTGTATCTCTTCTTTCTAATATAGTCTTAAATGTTGCCCTTAGAGCAAATGTAAATTACCTTTCACTTTTTGTGGTTGAATCTCCAAATACTGCCAACTGAAATGACTCTGGAGATCCAAGGCTAAAATTTCCTCCCAGAATAATAACAATTCTTACCGGTGTTAGCACACTTGAACTCTTGGAATGGTGCCACTTTATCCTTATGTACTGTCTGCTTTTCTGTGGAGTTATGTGGCCTAACTTAACTTTTAGTCAAACCTCATAAATTAGATACTTCACAACAAAGTGTTAAACGTATAGCAGTTTCACTCAGGGGAGAAAACATACTATCTCTTTTATAATCTGACTAGATGTTATGAACATTTCAGGGAAAAGAATACTTTGACCTAGAGGTCTCTGTACCATGGATGGCTTCCCCAGATCCTCTGTAATCACACAGTTCTGAGCGCTTGTGCATTTTCCTTGAGAGCAGAATCTAGCTCTCTTCAAATGCCTAAAGGATTTCATGACCAAAGAGGTTAAAAAAAAATGGCAGTGAGTTTTCATATTAGGAGAAACAATAACCAGGATTTTATCATTTTTTGATAAGGGGATTTTTCAGCTTCTATATACCTGCTTAACTCAGCTTTCTTCTGGACAATATTACGGAAAACTTAGTTTGAGTGTTATTTTTTTCTTGTAAGTGCCCAAGAGAAGTTAATTAGGTTATGGGTTATCCTAACACTGTCCTTAAAATTTAAGTCAAATGTACTTTTACAGAGTTACACCTTTCAATGAGAAATAGGAGAACCTGGGTCCTTTGTCAAATTCTGGAAACCCTTAAGTATGGGAGTGGGGACAACCTATATCATTTAATCACTTGATCTTTAGTTGTAGTGGTGAGTCCCTTAATTTACTGTCTGAAACCTCTACTCACTTTATAGGGCGCATTGGCTTAAGATGTCTTTTCTGTCAGTGGAAACTTACCAAGCTGTCATCTTCATCAACCTTATTTAGTTACACTGTTGACTTACCTCTGCATTTCCTTGCTGAGGGCCATCTTTTGTCTCTTATGGCATCCAGCTTCACTATAGCAGCTGTAGTTTACAGTAAAGCTTCTTAGTTGGTTGACTTCTCAAGTAATTTATGCTCCAAGAACCCATAGAGATTCCTATCCTTTCCCTCCCCTGCCCCAACACACTCTATTATAAAACAAAGCAATGAAGAAAAATCTGTTGACTGTGTTGTTAAGCAGCAAGATGTTATTTAGGAATCACCTAGTATCAGCATCAGACCAGACTATATTTTTTAGAGTGGGGCCAAGGATGCTTCTGTTTTTTCCACAAGTTTTCCAGGTCTCTCTGATGCACAGCAGAAATTGGATCTATTGGTATAGGGGAAAGCATGGGCTCTGGAGTCAGCCAGGCCTTGAGTAGGTTACTTAATCATTGTGAGCTTCTATGTTTCCACTTGTAAGTAAGGATTTTAATATTTATAGTACATGAATTCTGAAATAATGTATTTTATTTAAAGCATCTAGTGCAGTTTTTTACTACTGTTCTGTGCTTGTGATTGTGGAAATGAATAGTTGCTATCGATTGCTGGTATGTGGTGCCTAGGTAGATTGAATTAGGAGAGCCAGTTTTAAAGTATCTTGTGTGATTTCAGGCTACATGAAGCTTTTGATTTACAGAAACTGACATGGCTTAGTAAGTATGAGTTCAAGTACTCAAAGTAGTTTTCACTGTTTTTGTTATTGCACATTTCTGAGCCAGTAGCTTCCTAATATCATGCTTCTAATGCTTAAGAATTTTTTCTTTTAAGGTAATTTGAAGGAAAAAATGGCTACTTTTAGTACTTGTTGTATGCGAATAAACAATATATTCAGCAGCTAGTTAGTTAAATATATTGTTTTTATTGCATAATAGGATGCTTTTGAAGTATAACAATGAAATTGTATGTGATATATCAGTTCAGTTCAGTTCAGTTGCTCAGTCGTGTCTGACTCTTTGTGATCCCGTGGACTGCAGCACGCCAGACCTCCCTGTTCATCACCAGCTCCCGGAGTTTGCACAAACTCATGTCCATTGAGTCGGTGATACCATCCAGCCATCTCATCCTCTGTCATCCCCTTCTCCTCCTTCCCTCAATCTTTCCCAGCATCAGGGTCTTTTCAAATGAGTCAGCTCTTCGTATCAGGTGGCCAAAGTATTACAGTTTCAGCTTCAACATCAGTCCTTCAATGAACACTCAGGACTGATCTCCTTTAGGATGGACTGGTTGGATCTCCTTGCAGTCCAAGGGACTCTCAAGAGTCTTCTCCAAGACCACAGTTCAGAAGCATCAATTCTTCGGCATTCAGGTTTCTTTATGGTCCAACTCTCACATCCATACATGACTTTTGGACAAACGGTAGTCTTGACTAGATGGACCTTTGTTGGCAAAGTAATGTCTCTGCTTTTTAATATGCTGTCTAGGTTGGTCATGACTTTTCTTCCAAGGAGTAAGTGTCTTTTAATTTCATGGCTGCAGTCACCACCTGCAATGATTTTGGAGCCCCAAAAAATAAAATCAGCCAGTGTTTCCACTGTTTCCCCATCTGTTTGCCATGAAGTGATGGGACCAGATGCCATGATCTTAGTTTTCTGAATGTTGAACTTTAAGCCAACATTTTCACTCTTCCTCTTTCACTTTCATCCAGAGGCTCTTTAGTTCTTCTTCACTTTCTGCCATAAGGGTGGTGTCATCTGCATATCTGAGGTTATTGATATTTCTCCCGGCAATCTTGATTCTAGCTTGTGCTTCATTCAGTCCAGCGTTTCTCATGACGTACTCTGCATATAAGTTAAATAAGCAGGGTGACGATATACAGCCTTGACATACTCCTTTTCCTATTTGGAACCAGTCTATTGTTCCCTGTCCAGTTCTAACTATTGCTTCCTGACCTGCATACAGATTTCCCACGAGGCAGGTCAGGTAGTCTGGTATTCTCATCTCTTTCAGAATTTTTCACAGTTTATTGTGATCCACACAGTCAAAGGCTTTGGCATTGTTAATAAAACAGAAATTGATGTTTTTCTGGAACTCTCTTGCTTTTTCAGTGATCCAGCGGATGTTGGCAATTTGATCCCTGGTTCTTCTGCCTTTTCTAAATCCAGCTTTAACATCTGGAAGTTCATGGTTCACATATTGCTGAAGCCTGTAATATATGTGATATATCGCTGTCCTATGAATCTTTCTGTGGTTGTCTTGTATTCAGATGAGTATGCTCAGATATAAATATTACTACAGAAAATTGCTCTTTTCTGAAACCATCTGTATATAATTATGCTAATGAATAATAAATAGTACTTGATTTTCTTAGTTTTCAAGATAAACAATTTAGGAACAATTTTAAACAAGTATCAGTAAGGCACTACATAAAAGGATATTGTACAGCTTTGGGACAGAAGAAATAAGTCTCACCACCTGATTAGCTGGGGAGTTTATCATTAAATTTATCTTTTTTTTTTTTTTTTTTGCCATCTGAACCACCAGGGAAGCCCTAAATTTATCTTTTTTATATGTTCCTTAAACATTTGAAGTTAAAAGATGCTTACACCTTAGAAGAAAAGTTATGCCCAACTGCGACAGCATATTAAAAAGCAGAGACATTACTTTGCCAACAAAGGTCCTTCTAGTCAAGGCTATGGTTTTTCCAGTAATCATGTATGGATGTCAGAGTTGGACAACAAAGAAAGCTGAGTGTGGAAGAATTGATGCTTTTGAAAGTTGTGGTGTTGGAGAAGACTCTTGACAGTCCTTTAGACATCAAGGAGATCCAACCATATCATCCTAAAGTAAATCAGTCCTGAGTATTCATTGGAAGAACTGATGTTGAAGCTGAAACTCCAATACTTTGGCCACATGATGCAAAGAACTGACTCGTTTGAAAAGACCCTGATGCTGGGAAAGATTGAAGATGGGAGGAGAAGGGGACGACAGAGGATGAGATGGTTGGATGGCATCACCGACTCAATGGACATCAGTTTGAGTAGGCTCTGGGAGTTGGTGATGGACACTGAGGCCTGGTGTGCTGCGGTTCATGGGGTCGCAGTGAGTTGGACACGACTGAACTGAACTGAAACATTTGAAGCTGATCTATAGGAAACACTTTTGTCTCTGGTAATGCTGCTGCTGCTGCGAAATCGCTTCAGTCGTGTCCGACTCTGTGCGACCTCATAGACGGCAGCCCACCAGGCTCCCCCGTCCCTGGGATTGTCCAAGCAAGAACACTGGAGTGGGTTGCCATTTCCTTCTCCAATGCGTGAAAGTGAAGTCGCTCAGTCGTGTCCGACTCTTAGCGACCCCATGGACTGCAGCCTACCAGGCTCCTCCATCTGTGGGATATTCCAGGCAAGAGTACTGGAGTGGGTTGCCATTGCCTTCTCCGCTGGTAGTGTTGGTAACTAGCAAAGTATAAACCCCATCAATTTCTTTATATTTTATAAATTAAAATTATTTTGTAGTGTTAGGAAATACACACACACACACACACACACACATACATATTCATATTTCTGTTCTTCCTTAATTCCATGGAGCTTTTAGTTTATAATTTTGCCCCATGGTTTTCTAAGGAAATGAAAACTATCATATAAGAATTCTCTCATTTTTCCCACCACCAGATTTGGTCAGTTATCTGCTTTTATTCCTAACCTTCCCTTCCCTCCTATAATATCGAAGATGTGTTTCTACTCCTATCTAAGGTCAGCTTCTCCGTGTTTACTCTCGATCCCACCCGTTTCTACTATTATATATTACCCCTTCCCTTTCTTATATACTGAGTTTCTCTCCCTGGACCATTTCCATCAGCAGAATGTGCTCTGGTGTTTTGTGGTGTATTGTGGAATTTTTTGACTCTACATCTCTGTCTACCTGTTTTCTCATTTTAATAGGATTCTATTCAAAATTCTGGAAAGAATTGCCTGTAATGTATACATTTTTATTTCACGTTCTTTCCTCATTTTACTCCATTTGTGCTTCCATCCCTACAGTTCCCTGAAACTGCTCTTTTTGGAGTCAGCAAATTATCTCTATGTTTCCAAATCCATTGTTACTTTGCTGTTTTTATTTTACTTAAAATTGACTATTTCCTCAACTTTGGTTTTGTTTTTTAAGCTTTTTGTTTTATTTCCTCAACTTTGTTTTTCATTTTTTTAAAAAAATTAAAACTCTGTATTTTGTGTTGGGGTACAGCTGATTAACAGTGTTGTGACAGTTTCAGGTGGACGGCGAAGGGACTCAGCCACACATACATGGATCCATTCTCCCCCAGGGTTTGCCTGGTGGCTCAGATGGTAAGGAATCCGCCTGCAATGCAGGAGACCCGGGTTTGACTCTGGGTCAGAAAGATCCCCGGAAGGAGGGCATGGCTACCCACCCCACTATTTTTGCCTGGAAAGTCTCCATGGACAGGGGAGCCTGATTGGCTACAGTCCATAGAGTCTCTAAGAGTCGAACACAAATGTGCAATTAACACTACAGCTGTTCTCTTCCAAACTCACCTCCATCCAGGCTGCCACATCACATTGAGCAGAAGTACATGTACTATAACTGTTTTTCCTTAAATACTTTTGCATTACAGCGTCCTTTTCTTGGTTTTCCTCCTACCTCTTTGATGGTCTCTTCTTAGTCTCTTCATAAACTCCTCTTCTCCTTTAAATACAAATTTTAAAATACTTCAGGCTCTTTTCTGGCCTTCCAGTTTTTTGCATCTAGATACTTTTGAGACCTTATTTTACTTACTCAGATGACCTAAGTCTATAGCTTTGTCATCTCCCAAAAGTTCCTCCTGATGTAACTAGTATCTTAGAAACCTTCACTTAGACATTTTATGGTCATCTCAGACTTCTCTTGGCCAAAATAGAATTTCTTGATTTCTTCCTCACCCATAGTTTTGAAATCTTCATCTCTGTCTTTTCTGATTATAAATGGTATTATAATCCAAACAGTAGACTGGATTATAGCTGTTAAATCTATCATATTTTAGTCTGATTTTTTTCCCCCCGTCACTGCAACATGGTATATAGTAATTAAGAACTGTTTTCTGGAGTCATATTGTTTTGGCTCAAATCCCAGTTCTCTGTACAGTTTCTGTGGCCCAGGTTAGGTTACTTAACCTTGATGTGCTTCAGTGTTCTTATTGGTAAAATTGTAAAATTATTAGAACAACGCTGGGACATCGCAATATGTTGTTTATCAGCCTTGAGTATTAGTATTGCTGATTCCACCATCACCACCTGCCCTCCCATCCTAGCCCAACCTCCATCATCTCTTAATTGGGACTATTGCATTAGCCTTTTAATTTTTTAAATTGTGTTCTATATGTATATACTAGTCCTCTATTCACCTGTCCTCAATTCCATTCTAACCCATTCTCCTACAGTAGACAGGATGATTTTTCTTGAACATAAATTACAGAACAGTATTACCAGGCCAGAAACAGCCCGAGGGCTTTGCACTCATTACACTTGCTGGGAACTTCTGACTTCCAGAGCTTTACATCTAGCCCCTGCTGGCCTTTCTTAACCTCACCTCTTACCTCCCTGCTCTTTCCCCACAGATAGAACTGTGTTGCTCATTCTTCTTTGAATGGAGTAAGTTATGGTGTCCTCAGGGTCTTGTACTGTTTGTTTCATATGCCTAGAGTAAATGTTTCCCTTGTCTTCGCCACGTAGATCTTCACTTACATTACCTTTTAGAGAGGCCTATATTGGCCACCCAGTCAAAAGAAGCCGCTCTGACAGTCTCTATCTTATCACCCTTATTTTAAATCTCTGCCAAGAGCTTAACATTGTCTAATATTTATATTTCTTATATCCCTTCTCCACTAGAATATTAGTTCCAAAACTCTATCCCCATATTAGTTCAGAGTGTATCCCTAGTCCCTAGTCTACTGCCTGGCTTCACAATAAAGTGGTGGAGAAACTTCCAAGAATAATACAGTTACCTTTACTTTTTACTTTATTTGCCAGTTTTCTTAATCTGTAATACAGTCCTGAATGGATCCAAGTCCAGGATAACAGTGCCTTTACTTAGCTTTTTAGGCCTTAAGCTAGAATCAGCTCCTAGTTAACAACTAGACTCTTCATTGAGTACATATTAATAGTTGGGTTTCCCTAGGATTTGTTGACCACTGAGTTAACTGACCTATCTGAACGTAAAAGCTTTTATACAGCTTCCAGTTTGATTTTGCTTCAATATAGCACTCCTTGAAGTCTTGTCTTATACAATTCTTTACTACCAAAACGCTCTTAAATGAACCTGAAGGATTGTTTAAGTAGTTTTCATTTATTGACATTTATCTTGTTTAGGCATTGAAAGTTAAAAAAAGTATGTGATAGAGCTTGTTATCTGTCTAGAAACTTAAGATGATTCATCTCATTTTTAATAGTTAACCCATGAGTTTGAAGCTAATATACTATATTTAGTTTAAAACTGAGGACTTGTTTTATGTTACTAGCTTGAGAAATTTCTGTCATTCTAGTAGGTAAGAATGAAAGGGGAAAATTATAACTTAATAGCAATGAAAGTTTATGAGTGGCTCTATGAAATGAAGAAGAGTGATATGAGACAGTAAATTACAGAACATCCTTCATTCTAAACTGAAAAAATTTCTAAAATAGCTCCTTTATTTTGAGCCACAGCATGGACAACACCAACAACACAGTATCTTGCAAGGATTTCTTTTTTTGTATTTTACAGCTAGTCCAAATTTTTCTTTAGTAGTGTTAACATACTCTTTTGTGCCATTGACTATCATTTCAATACTGTTGATACTTTCTCCCTGTTCCTGTACCAAAAGCGATATCTGAATGAAAAGATCCCTTAAGTCCTTTATTTGGCTTTCCAGATTAACCAGTTCTTTGTGTCTCTGCTCTATCTCTGAGAGTTGTGCTTTAGTGATACTGATTTCTGTGAGTAAGCTTTCATTAAAAACTTCCCATTTTCCTTGATGAAGCATATCGTTTACTTCGTCTTCAGGTAGTTCTTTTCCAGCAACTTCAAGCTGACGAAAAATAAATGTCCTGCACTTCTCTTGTTTTGCTGCTATTGTGTCATTGTATGTAAACATAGTTTGCTGAAAATGGCGGAACATCGCAGCATGCTGAAATTTAAGTATCCTTGTGACCACCGATGATGGACCACTTTCATCCTCTGACTTTTTAACTTCTTTTACTAAATCATCCAAACCTCTATTAATGTGTTCTGCTTGGATTTTTATCTCGTTTGCAATGCTAGACTCTTTCTTTAGTAGACTAAACCTCCTCATTGAAGCCATCAGACTTTTCTGTTGCTGCCCAAATTTTTGAACATTATCTGTCAAATTGTTAATGCTCTCCTGTAGTTTTTGGATCTCATGTAGGTGTCTCTCAGCTACAGGCTCTCTTTCATAAATAACAGCTTGCTGCAGAAACACCCCTTGTTCCTCTGCTTCTGTAGTTGACACATCCTTGTCTTTAGAGAGCTCAATTTCCTTTGTTCGTTGCTTCAGTTCTTGAAGTCGGTCTTTCATCTTCTCTTTTCTCCTAAAAGCAAAAATGATTGTGTTGAACAAAGAAAAAATTGGTGTTTTCCCCCAGTAGCAGTTGGTTTCACATAGCTACATCTATCTCACAGGAAAAACCTCATGGCTTTCTGAGAAGGTGGTTAAAAATAAGAAAAATTGATAAGAATTTTCTCATAAAGATTATTCAGCTAGGAAAAGTAATGTAAAATGTCTTATAAATTACTTTGCATAATTCAGGCCTTCTGTGAGTCCTATTCAGTTGTGTAAAGTATCTGAGTAAGCAGTGATAGAGAAGTAATTGCCCCAAAGTAAGCTCTTCAGTATCATGATACTGCCACAGAATAATAGACTTTTCTTGATTTAGGAAGATTTATCTTAGAATGGATGATTTGACCAGATCTTTTTAGGACTTAAAGGTCACTCTGAATGTGTCCTTATTACTGAAGGTATGATTCCCAGTTAATTTGGTCTGTGTAATGTTAAAAACATTTTCATTTTGCTGTTCTGTGCTTAGTCACTCAGTCACGTCCGACTCTCTGTGACCCCATGGACTGTAGCCCATCAGGCTCCTCCGTCCATGGGATTCTCCAGGCAGGAAGACTGGAGTGGGTTGCCATTTCCTCCTCCAGGGGACCTTCCCGACCCAGGGATTGTACCCAGGTCTCCCTTATTGCAGGTGGATTCTTCCTGTCTGAGCCACCAGCGAAGCCCACATGCGCACTTCAGCTAAAACCAGTATAGTGACAGGAGATTCCATACGAGAGCCGTAAGCAATGTAGATAATGTTGGATTCATCTTAACATTTCTCAGTCTTCTGGAACTGACTAACACATTATTTGACATAGCTTTGTTTATATCAATTCATAATAAGTGGAATTTTTTTTAGAATATACAAAAATCTTATTTGAGAGACACTGATGATATTGACATTTACTATATCCTGTATTGGTAGTTATTCAGGGAATCAGTTGGTGTACGTAGTTATATATAGTGATATGCATATATGTGTATAATAATATGCATATGTATAATGAAGTGATAAAAGGAAATCCTTGTTAATAAAACACTTTATTTTCATAGTTAATGTTGACTTTAGAAAGGCATTCAGAATACCTTTCATGATATTTTTGTGGATAAGAAGTCATTAGGAAGTTACAAGTAGCTCATTGAACCACAGGTGGTATCAGTATCAAATAGGAGAAAAGGTCTCTAATGTTATGCTGTTAGACTGTCACACTCAGTGTTTGATACATTTATGCAAATATTTTTATCAGTTATTTGGATGTCATAGAAGGCATTCTTTTCAAAATTGTTGATGGTGCAAAATTTAGAGAGCTCTAGTATGTTGAAGTACAGAATTGGGATTTGAAAATTAAAATATTATAGAACACTATACTGAAATAAAAAAATATATTTAACTGAATAGGTGTAAAATGTTTCACCTAGTTGTTCCAAAAACACCTTTACATCTATAAAATGGAATACCCTTGAGTTCATAGAAGGCTTTTCACACAAGTAGAGCTGTCTGAACATGGAATGAACTGCTTCATGGCATAAAAACCTTGCCATCTCTAGAGATGTTCAGGATATTCTTGAATGATGATTCAATCAAGGATATTGTAGAAATGATACCTTTATTACATAAAAAGTTAAACTAATATTCCTTTGCTTTTAAGGTATTGACATTCTGTCAGATAATTTTTGAGAAGCTTACTTTATGCAAAGTTTTAAATGCTGTATTGTATATTCAATAATACTTGTCCTTGCATAATTACTCTCTGAAGGGGGGTGGACAATAAACAATCAAACAGATAAATGAGATAACTTTAGATCTTCATAGATCAATTAGGCAAGGTCTCTCTAAAGAGCTATTTGAGTTGTAAGACCTGAATATCAAGAAGATGAAGAGCCAATAACGTGTATCCTGAGAATTAGAGACGTGGTGCTGGAGCAGTGAATTGGACTGCTATGTTTTAAGGACAAAATTAATGCCTGTGTAAATAGAAATTAGGCTTCCCAGGTGGCACTAGTGGTAAAGAACCTGCCTACCAATGCAGGAGACTTAAGAGACTTGGGTTCGATGGCTGGATAGATCCCCTGGAGGAGGGCATGGCAACCCACTCCAGTATTCTTGCCTGGAGAATCCCATGAACAAAGGAACCTTGTGGGTTACAGTCCATGGGATTGCAAAGAGTCGCACATGGCTTAGCTACTTTAGAGCTTTAGAGAGAGGTAGAAATTAATATGAGGGGTAACACTGAAGGAGTGAAATCAGGACGGTAGGCAGGGATCAGATCACAAATGGCCTTGTGGGTCAACGTAAGGAGTTTAGATTTTATTTTAGATACAGGGGTGACAATTAAAAGAGAAATAGGATATTGACCTAAGGTTTATGTTTTTAATAGATCACAGTATTCAGTTCAGTTGCTCAGTCATGTCCAACTCCTTGCGACCCCATGGACTGCAGCACAGCAGGCCTCCCAGTCCATCACCAACTCCCGGAGTTTACTCAAACTCATGTCCATGGAGTCAGTGATGCCATCCAACTATGTCATCCTCTCTTGGCCCCTTCTCCTCCCGCCTTCCATCTTTCCCAGCATCAGGGTCTTTTCAAATGAGTCATTTCTTCGCCTCAGGTGGCGAAAGTATTGGAGTTTCAGCTTCAGTGTCAGTCCTTCCAGTGGACATTCAGGACTGATTTCCTCCAGGATGGACTGGTTAGAGCTCCTGCAGTCCAAGGGACTCTCAAGAGTTTTCTCCAACACCACAGTTCAAAAGCATCAATTCTTTGGCACTCAGCTTTCTTTATAGTCCAACTCTCACATCCATACATGACTATTGGAAAAACCATAGCCTTGACTAGAAGGGGCTTTGTTGACAAAGTAATGTCTCTGCTTTTTAATATGCTGTCTAGGTTGGTCATAACTTTCCTTCCAAGGAGTAAGCATCTTTTAGCTTCATGGCTGCAATCACCATCTGCAGTGATTTTGGAGCCCCCAAGAAATAAAGTCAGCCAGTGTTTCCACTGTTTCCCCATCTGTTTGCCATGAAGTGATGGGACCAGATGCCATGATCTTAGTTTTCTGAATGTTGAGCTTTAAGCCAGCTTTTTCACTCTTCCTCTTTCACTTTCATCCAGAGGCTCTTTAATTCTTCTTCACTTTCTGCCATAAGGGTGGTGTCATCTGCACATCTGAGGTTATTGATATGTCTCCCGGCAGTCTTGACTCCAGCTTGTGCTTCATCCAGCCCAATGTTTCTCATGATGTACTCTGTATAGAAGTTAAATAAGCAGGGTGACAATATACAGCCTTGATGTACTCCTTTTCCTATTTGGAACCAGTCTATTGTTCCCTGTCCAGTTCTAACTGTTGCTTCCTGACCTGCATACAGTTTTCTCAAGAGGCAGGTCAGGTGGTCTGGTATTCCCATCTCTTTCAGAATTTTCCACAGCTTATTGTGATCCACACAAAGGCTTTGGCATGGTCAATAAAACAGAAATAGATGTTTTTCTGGAATTCTCTTGCTTTTGTGATGATCCAGCAGTTGGCAATTTGATCTCTGGTTCCTGTGCCTTTTCTAAAACCAGCTTGAACATCTGGAAGTTCACGGTTCACGTATTGCTAAAGCCTGGCTTGGAGAATTTTGAGCATTATTTTGCTAGCGTGTGAGATGAGTGCAATTGTGCGGTAGTTTGAGCATCCTTTGGCATTGCCTTTCTTTGGGATTGGAATGAAAACTGACCTTTTTCAGTCCTGTGGCCACTGCTGAGTTTTCCAAATTTGCTGGCATATTGAGTGCAACACATTCACAGCATCATCTTTTAGGATTTGAAATAGCTCAACTGGAATTCCATCGCCGTATAGAAAATAGTTTTCTGATGACCTCCAGGAGAGATCTGTATGATAAAACTAGATGGAATAAATTGGAATAAATGGGAACCATTTGGGATATATTTTGGAGGTGGAAGCAATAGGACTTATTGGTGATTTTAATGTTTCAGCAGCTTGTAACCACCATTACTTCTTGAAATGCTTTCAAGTGTTTCTCCTGACTTTCCTCTTGCCTCTTTGGCTCTTCCTTCATCTTTTTCTCCTCTCTGATTTCTCTTTGTCTTTCCCACCTGTGAATACTGAAATGCTTCCGCACACACTTCCCTTTTTATCCACCATTGTTTTCAAGCCTCACAGCATTAAATACTGTATGTTAGCTGATGACTCAAAATTATATCTCAAGTATAGACTGCTCTCATAACACCTGTCTACTCAACAGCTCCATTTGAATGTCTGTGTCTAAAATAGGTTCCTGATCTTCCTCCCAACTCCCAAACTGTTGCACTAGTTCAGTAAGTGGCATCTCTTCTGGTCTCTTCTTTCAGTCTTCATCCAGGCCACTTGACCAAAAAATTTGGAGTCATTCTGGATATTCTATTTTGTGTCCTCCCCCCATACCCCCCCTTATATTTAAACTAATAGCAAGTCTTGCCAATCTCTTTAGGGTACATGGCGAACTAACTCCCTGGCTCAAGTCACCATCCTTTCTTGCCTGGATTATTGAAATTGTCTCTTTGTTTCTTCATTTGTATCCCCTTCTCCTTTGCCCCTTTGGTCTTTTCTTAATACAGACATCAGAGTTAAAATGTAAGTCAGATCACATCATTCCTATGTCTAAAGTCCTCCTTTAACATGATCTGTCAGAGGAAAAGCCAGAGAGAGCCTAAAGGTCCTGTAAGGCTTCTCTGAGGTCTCTTTCCCTCAGTCTGTAAAGAGTCTGCCTTCAATGTAGGAGATCCAGGTTTGATCCCTGGGTCGGGACGATCCCCTGGAAAAGGAATGGCAGCCCACTCCAGTATTGTTGTCTGGGAAGTCTCAGGGACAGAGGCCGGGCTAGAGTCCATGGAGTCACAGGAGTCAGACACGGCTTGGTGACCGAACCACCACCACAAGGTCCTGTGTGACTTCCCCACCCCTCTTTCCCTCTCTGATCCTGCCTCCACAACTCCTGGCTTCCTCTGCTTCAGCCATACTGCTCTCCTTGTTACTGCTTACACAAACCTGGCGGGACCCTGCCTTAGGGCTTTAGCACTTACTATCTGAAATCTTACTGAAATAACACCGCTCTCAGAGGGGCTGTCCTTGGGCACCCTATCAAGAACTGCAGCCAGCATACCCAGCTTTAGGTTTCTTCCTAGCACTTTTCACTATATTTTACTTATTTATCTTACTTTATTGGCTGCTCTACACCCTGAATATAAGCTCCATGAGGGCAAGGATGTTTATTCATTCTGTATTTCTAGCACCTTGACAAGTCTTATGTTTATTCAATTCTCATATTGAGCTCTTTATACTTCACGTTTTCTTGAGTTCTTAATATTTGACAGACACTGTTCTAAGTGTGTTGCATGTTTAAGAACTCTGAATTAAGTATTACCATAGTGTCTATTTTACAGATAATAACATTCGAACCCGATCTAAGGGAACTTAACCGAGATGTCAGCTTGTAGCTTTGGGTTTCAAATTCAGACAGTCTAGTGTGAATGACTCCCTCTTTGCTATAATATAAAGCCTTTTTCAATGGTGTCAAATGCTCTATAGAGATCAGATAAGTTTTCCGAAGAGGCAGCTATTTAAATGAAGTGGTTGAGAAAGAAGGCAGATCACAAGGGATAAGACCTTGAAATCTGTTTTTGATGGGAAAAGTCTTTTATAGATATTAACAGTTTACTCAGAGACATTTCTGTGTATCTGAATTGCTGAGCATTTGAAGTATTGGTTGGAAACATTTAACAGCAAGTTTTTGTTTCCCGAAATGCACTTACAGTTTTCTGCTATTTATTTTAATTATCTAAATATTTAATTCAAATAGCTTTAGGTCTTTTATTTTACCACTCATTTGCTATATTAAAAGTTAAAAAAGTTTCAGTCTGTATAATTTATGTAAGTAAGAGACTTCTATATAGGGAAAGGATTTTATTCTCCCTGTCTCTCCACCTTTCCATTGTCTGTATTCTACCTTACTTGCAAGGAATAATTTCTCTACTTTAGAAATAGAACTAACCAAATCTAGTGGCTTACTAAGATCTGTGGGAAAAAAATAATCAGCTATAACATTAAGCCTGGAAAATTTGTGGAAAGATTAGTTAAGCGAGACGATGAGAAGGTAGCAATATTGAGCAGACTTTGGGTGTTAGGAAAGTAGATCAGTATGAAACAATGTTAAGCATATCTTCTACGAATTTATTTACTGGCCTTTGCCCTTACAAGTAGGAAATAAGCAAAATAGAGGAAATTTATTTAATAGTATGTGAGCATATTATTTTTTAAGTCTATATTTTTCATATCTTTTAGATTGTATTGGGGATTCTCTGGTGGTTCAGGGGTAAAGAATCTGCCTGCAATGCAGGAGACCCACGTTTGAAATTAACTTATACATATAATTTCATAGTTATTTATAATTACAATTAATTGTAATTAACCTAATATAATTATTACTATAAAATTCAGTTTTAAAAGATAAATTGTAAAGATTTTTAGCTTTTATAAACTAGGTTGGAACTTCTTGTGAGTTTTAAATAATTCAGTTTATGAGAACTTTCTTGTGGTCCCATTTTATCAGGCAAGATTTGCATAATTATGTCACAGTAATATCCAGTCACCAAATCTTGCTGTATTACAACCACAAAGATGTATTTCTCCTTCATGTTTCATGTCCATGTTGGGTAAGCAGGGGCTCTCACGCCCATCTTGGTCTTTCAGAGACCTAAGCTGCACCTTTCTGAGTGTGGTAGGTTGGTAGGGCAGTTGGAAGTACTGGAGAACTCTCATAGACATTAACTGCTGTAGCCCTGAAATGAAACAAAGCATGTTACTTTGCTTTGCATCTCCTCAGCCAACTGAAGGAGGATGGTGGTGATGTGTAGTCCTCACCTGTTCTCCAGAAGAGAGGTGATGAACCTGGTTTTTCCCACATCTATTGAATATTGTAATTTCCAAAATGAACCCTTAGAGTTAACTAATCAATATCTAACTAATCCTTAGCGTTGACTAATTGATTTTTCTTATGGGGAAATTGAAAATCAGAAAAGTTAAATGTCTTACCCAGAGCTTGTTAGTCGTACTGGCATAATAATGCAAACTTCCTGGCTGCTAGGCCAGTGCTTGTTTACATTATAAGATGTTTAATACAAATTTCCTAGAATATACATGTTATATAAAGCTGGCATCGTTTGTATGCTCTTTTGTATTCAGTATTTTATAAATATTTGATGATTATGCTGGTGACAATTTTTAAAAAGAACTAAGAACTATCATTAAGTGATTGTAGAAATTTTTATCATGTTGTAACTTTGAGGAAGCAGAGTTATCACACATGATTTATTATATGCCTCTGATAAAGACTAATCTTTCCAGTATAGAGGGAAGTAATTTACTAAAGTTGGTTAGTTTAGTGAATTATCTTGAATAGTTCCGTACTGTTCTTTGCTTTAGTGTTTATCACTTACTTATCTTATGCTTCCTCTGGTATTACCATATCGATGCTGAAAATTAATTCCTCCCCAAAGTGTTTAGGATGTCATGTTGCTTTTGAAACAGTCATAAGCTCTTTTCTTTCTTCTTCTCACCTTCCCTTCCTCCCTTGATTTGCAGATCTGTTGTTTTTCTTTATTTTGTAGTAAATAGAAATAGATTATCCTAATGAAACATGTTATAAGTGAAGTTGAATTGTATCAGATATTGTATTATGTTTTTAATATAAATGCTGTGCTTAAAAGAAAAAAGTTCTTACAGGAGGTAGTGTAGCATATTAGATCTAAAATAATTATGTTAGCAGCTCTATTACTTAGGATTTTGCATATTATAATTTTTCAAATTAAGTACTTTATAATTTAGAAAAAGAAAAATAATTTGTTCTGATCTCTTGTATCTGTGTCATGGGAAATATAAAAATTTTTGAATTCTAGTCTTGGCACCATGAAGAAATTGACATTCTTGTATTTTCTTCTGCTGTACCTCATAGTCATAGTATGAGATAAGACAGGAAGTGAGGTGTATTGCCTTCCTATTTATGTACAGAGATTTATGTATCCTATTCATACATACATGTATGTACATACATACATGTAACCTGTTACTATGACTTTTTATAACTACATTGTACATAACAGGTATGATGTTTGTTGCACTATTTTTTAAATTGACTTCTGTTCTTCATAATATGGGGAAAAAGAAAAGAGTATTTGAGGCTTAGATGAGAAATAAGGGGGTTGGGTATCAAACCAAAATAGATTTTAATTTTTTTATTCATGTGCTAAGTAGCCTAAAATTTTTTTTAATTTCACATTTGTGAAGAACTACAGTGAGTATAATTTTTCTTTGATTGTGTGGCTTGAAACAAATCACAAAATAAACTCTAATACACTTATGGCAAGTTAGGTTCTTCTTTTTTTTGTTTTAGTTATCTATGAATGAACAGTGCCATCGTGCCATCAAAAGCCTTTTTTTGAAGCATCATAGTTTAACTTATTTTTTTTTTTTAAAAAGAAATAGGGTATTTCAATATAGTAGCACAGTATACTTTTGCAAAGTGCTTTTAAGGAGGTAAATTTTACTGTCACTGGTTTTGGAAATGAAGACATTTGACTCTGACCCTTCTAAACGTGATCTTATCCTGGGTTTCTGTGTTTTTGGAAGAACAGTTTCCTGAAGGAATACCACGTGGGTTGCCATTTCCTTCTCCAATGCATGCATGCTTGCTAAGTCACTTCAGTCGTGTCCTATTCTGTGCGACCCTGTGGACAGCAGCCCTCCAGGCTCCTCTGTCCACAGGATTTTCCAGGCAAGAATACTGGAGTGGGTTGCCATTACTTATAAACAGTTCCTTTGTTTATTGTGGTCACCAACTGTTTTTCAAGGTGATGGACAGATGTATTTAGTAAGCTTCGTCAGCATTTTATCTTCAGTAGGGAATTATATAGGAGTGCCCTGAGTGCCTTGCATTATGGATATGTTCTTAACCCCAATTTTATGATTGTCACAACTATGAGTTTGACATACTCAAACTGTCATAGCCCAGTTAGTATACAGTTGTCCCTGCATATTGTGGGGGATTGGTTCCATGACGCCCACAGATGCCAAAATCCATGGATACTTAGGTCTCTTATATAAAATGATGTAATATTTGCATACAACATATATATCCTCTTGTATATTTTTACTTTAAAAATATACTTCAAGTCATTTCTAGATTACTTATAATACCTAATGCAATGTAACTTATATATAAATATGTTTGTGAATAAATGTTAATGCTCTGTAAATAGTTGCTGGTGCATGGAAATTTCAAATTTTGCTTTTGGGAACTTTCTGGATTTTTTCCTAAATATTGTCCATCTGATGTTGGTTGAATCCATGGACAGAGGACCTGCAGGTACTGAGTGTGTGGGCCTGACCTTTCTCCAGGGATCTCTGTAGCTCAGGAAGTATAAGTGTGGGCCTGATTTTTCTGTAGTGATTTTGTAGCCTGAGCGAGTACATCACTCCTTGCTGTAGTCCTGGACAAACCAACAGAGATTTTCCTTTTTCTGTATGCAGACTATGTTCTGTTTTTTTCTGTTTTATTACTTTATATAGGAAACTTGACTTTAGTTCGCAATTATGCACACTCTAAACCCCAGCCTCTAAGATAGACGTGTTTGCCCCTAGTAGCCAGTGGTTGGTTGGTGTTGTTATTTAGTCACTAAGTCATGTCTGACTCTTGTGATCCCCTGGACTGTAGTCCACCAGACTCCCCTCTCCATAGGATTTCCCAGGCAAGAATGCTGGAGTGGGTTGCCATCCCCTTCTCCAAGGGATCTTCCTGACCCAGGGGTCGAACCAGAGTCTCCGGCACTGACAGGTGGATTCTTTACCACTGACCCACCAGGAAAGCCCAGTGGGGTTAGCTTTAATTCCTGCTGTCCACTTTGGCTCTGAGTGTTTTTGCTCTTTATTTCTGGCACCTGGGAATTTCCCTTTCTTACTTCAGATATAATGATGTAGTTTAGAAATTTGTCTTTCTTTTCTTTTTCCCTGTAAGATTATATCAAGCACTTCTCTAGGTTTCTAGCAAGAGGAGGAATTTCTTTATCTGTTCATCTTCACTTAAAGTCATAGGTGATTACTTTAAAGAGTTTACATAATTCAGAATGTTCCTTAAATCCTTATATTCATCTCTGTATAAACTAACTTAATGTAGGTATTCGGGTATACTTTCATGGTATACATAAATTGCATTTTCCATTAGTTGCATACGCATAACTATATGTATAACTATTTCCAATTTATCTTACAATCTTCTACTATCTTCATAAATTATAATATAAGCAAAGTGAGATATCTAAGTGTATTAGAATTTAAAGTTGGAAGAGACAGAGTTCATGAAGGCATAAAACATGAAGCACATAGTTGTGAAACCATTTAATTGCTTAGGTAAGTGAAATTGACAATGCTACCATTTTATGCAATATTTTCTGCACCTTAAATTTATTTTTTTAATATCAGAAGAGTTCTATCCAAATATGTCGTCTTTCAGCATGTTTAATGTACTGCTTTGCTATACAATTTTGAATTTTACTGTTAATAACTGTATCTTTGAGCTCAAATGTAATATTTGCAAAAAGAGAATTAGAACACTGATTTATAAATACACTAATTGACAATTTGTTCTCTGAAATACAAAAGCAAACTTGTATTACTCAAAAGTTTCTCCACCCTATTGCAGATAGGGAACATTTCTAGAAACAGAAATATGAATAAAATTTTTCTAATGCTTTAGGAAATATGCCCTGGATCGATACTTTATATAATTTATAGAGTTTTTAAAAGTAAGACATTTCTTTTTATAGTTACTATTATCTACCTGCAATGCGGAAGACCCAGGTTTGATTCCTGGATTGGGAATATCCCTTGGAGAAGGAAATGGCAATCCACTCCAGTATTCTTGCCTAAAGAATTCCATGGAAGGAGCAGCCTGGTGAGCTTTGTAGCCCATGGGGTCTCAACAGAGTCGGACACAACTCAGTGACTACACCTTAACTTTTCACATTGAGTAATCATTTCAAGAAATGTAACAAATGTTTATTTAACATAAAATAGAATGTTTTTTTGCTTTTGTGTATGAAGACAGCTTGCAGCATTTCCCTAGTTCAAGGTGAAAGCAGATATTATTGGTATGTTCACCTGTTTGGCTTACAGGAAGAAAACAAACTAAAAAAAATATTGCAAATTATGTTAATTATATCAGTTTAAATTATTCTACATTTTTTGGTAATGCAACCTTTGAGTGCTTTTTAAATTCTACTTTTTGTTTAGTGTAAATAACTGTAAAATTAACTCTTAACAGTAAGACTATTTTGTTTAAATATTAAGACTCTTGTAATTTTGGACTCTCTCATATCTGACTAAAGTAAGCTGAAAATATATAGCATTATTTTTATATTAAATTTAAAACTGCATCATCACAGAGGTAGTGTGTTCTGGGTATTACATAGTCAGCTTTCACGTTTACCCTTAAAGCACTTAACTAATGGAAATATTATTTTGATTTGAAATATTATATATTAAAATGTAACATAACAGTTGTAAAATAACTTTGAAGAAATATCAAAAAATAAAATATGTTTTGATTAAGCTTCTAAACTTTAATTTTGACACTACCTGTGTATTTTGCATTTAAATGATGGTGACTTAAGTTTTTAAAGTTATCAAATCAAATATAATATTGATATTAAATTTTATAATATAAGTACTAACTGAAACATCTAAAAATTGAGTACTTAGAAAAATTATGTCGGTATTTTACAGTAGTCCTTTTACAACATGACTATTTTTTAATTTCCTCAAATTAATATTAAAGATTCTGGGAAACAACAATGAAGAAATTAAGGCCTTATAGAAAATATTCTTAAATTTTTAAACATTATACATATGTGGCAAGTTGGGCATAAACTTCTTTTCAGAATTAAGTGGAAAAATGTTCTCTAAAGCAAGCACAGTATAATTTATATATAGTCTGTTTATAGAGGAAAGAATTTTAAGTTTGTTTTTATAGGTTCTGACCTTCTAGTGTTTCCAAAATGGAAAGATATTTTTTAAAGGACTTAAAAGGAAAAATTGATTTTGCTTGTAGTGGTCTATTTCTAGGGACTCTAAACTCCTATCTCATTCAGCCTATCGATAGTATATGTGAATGGATCAGCTGCCTGTAGCCTGGTCCAAATCTGAACAAAACAGGTAGCTTCAGTTATCTGTTGGGTTCTTTTTAAATGTCACAGGTTTAAATCTCTGGATGTCTCACATTAAAAGTACAGAAAAGAGTGGCTTCTTTACCTTTGTCTTGCTCCTTTGGCTTCTTTTTGTTGCTTTTCCACCTGCGTAGTTGGAGTCTTGCCTGGAGAGAAAATCTTGAGTATCATCTGTAACAGTTTATTCACATTTTATTTAAATCTCTGTCTTAGAGTCCACAGGCTAATCTCTGTACGGTTTTCATCTAGTTAACTTAATTGAAAGCCACATAATGAAATAAAATAAGTTAGATATAAAGCTGTTTTGCAGTTCGTATCAAGTGAGAACAAATTGCTTACCTCACACCTGGAGAATCCGGTTCTGCCTGTTAGCTGCCTGTTCTTTAGATTAAAGGAAGGTTGTTTTCACTGGAGCTAGTTGGTAACAGGAAGTCCTTGTTAAACTGTCTGCTATAGAAAACTTGGCACAGGCTCTGAAATTCCAGTTCTATAGTGTATATGAAATACATTACTCACAAAAAAGGGCGTTTATAATTAAACAAAGATCACTTTGTTTTCTAAAGGTGTGAAACCTTGCTAAATTGTTGGAATTTGGAATAAATAGGAATGAAAAGAACCTTGGGTGAAGGCTTTTTGTTCAGTTTACTTTAAAATAATTGAATTCCATCTTATTTTAGGGAATTCGCTTTGCTGGTGGCTTATCTGGTAAACAATCCGTGTGCGATACAGGAGACCTGGGTTCAATCCCTGGGTTGGGAAGAATCCCTGGAGAAGGGAACAGCTACCAACTCCAGTATTCTGGCCTGGAGAATTCCATGGACTGTGTAATCCATGGGGCCGCAAAGTCAGACATGACTGAGCAGCTTTCACTTAGGGAATTAAATTGTTGAATTCCATCTTACTTTCTTTTTTTTTCCCATCTTATTTTCTTAACTCAGAAAATTACCAAATTTCAGAACTACAACAGCCAGAAAAGAGAGTATCTTTAAACTTGCAACTTTTCTTTTTGGTATGCCTGCTATTTTTAAGTTTCTTTCATAATTTTCCACATGAAAAGACTGAAATTGTGCAGTGCTGTTATGCTGTTTATTATATCAAAAATTCAAAATTAAGTGTTGCCAGAGTGAAATATTTGTAGGAAAAATCAGACATGAAATTTCTCTTGCATGACTAACTTTTCTTACACTCCCTTTTTCTCTGCCGGAGGTGTTATGTTTTGAGGATGAGAGGTGGGACATTGCTATTATATCTATCAAAATATCATTTGTATTTATTCTTTGGTTTAGCAATCCCACTTCCTGAAGTCTGTTCCCACAGTAAGGAATAATGCCTTCACACACTTATTCCTCACGGCCCTTTTTGTAAAAGCAAAACATTGAGAACTATCCAAAAATACTACATGTAGTTCTTTAGTGGCTGAGTAAATGATGAAACATGAATATAATCAACATTTTGTTTATTAGTAAAGAATATAGTAATAAAGATGATCTCTTTATACTACTTCAGGGTAATTTTAGGATTTACTGTTTGGAAAAAAAGCATAGTGATTCACAGGAGTGTATATAGTATGCTGACGTTTGAGGAAGAAAGGGAGAGTATAGAAACACATATAAACATCTGTTAACCAATCACTACCAGTGGATAGCCAAGGTGCCCAAATTGTGGTCTTTAAAATAGCATTTTTTCCGTGTACATGTTTATATTATTAATAAGAAACAGTGGGAGAATGAATGAAAAACTAATGAAAGTTCATTCATCCTCTCACTGTACCCTCCCTGACTTGTTTTTATAGTTAGATGTTACAAGTAAAATTGACAATACTGCCATTTTTACAGTCTTTTCAGAGGTATTGGTAGTGATGTTGCAGGAGTAGGCAGTGTTGGCATTGGGGGTGATACTGATTCAAAAACACTTAAAAGAATAAATTGTAATGTGTATCTGGTTTGGATCTGAATTTGGACATTACACTTAAAGATATTGAAGAATATTAATTTTTTTCAGAGCTTAGATGTGGCAATGGTATTAGAATATTTTTAAATTTTAGGGTGAAGTGATATGACTGATGGGAACATGGAAGATATATAGATGAGCAAAAATGGTATAAATTTTTAGATAGGTGATAGGGTTCATTAGATTGATTATTCAACATATTTATGATATAATATATATTTTCCTGAAATACTACCAAACCCTTTCCAAGACAGTGTTTTATTACCTTTTGACCTCTGCCATCTGATAGGAAAATAGTTGTTTTGTTGTTCAGTAGCTCAGTTGTGTCCAGCTCTTTGCAACCCCATGGACTGCACCACGCTAGGCTTCCAGGGAAACAGTATTTTGTGGTAATTTCTAGCTTTTTTAGAACTTGTTTTTGTTTTTTCACTTGTTCCCCAGTTTGTTCCTAAGGCGTTTAAGGTTTTAAGGTTTTCTATGTCCAGTGCTGTGCTAAATAAATTAGATAAAAGTGACCTCATTTCTCCAGTAAATTGTACTTTATGTGAACACATCCACACACTGGAAATACAGGTTAGCTCAAATAATACAAGCTTTGAATGACTATTTAGGTATGTGAAACATGATGCAGTTTGTATTTTAAAGAAGAAAAAAGACTTGGGGTAAGGGCCTTTGCATCACGGTGCAGTGTATTTTAAGAAGATACTCTAGGGTGAAAGGTGTAACTGGTGGCTGAGAGCTGTGGAACCTCGTCCACTACTTCTTCTGTTTGTACTTTGTTGTTGGCCTGTTGACCTATTGCTTGTTTTCTTGACATTTCTCTGTAATTGATTTCCCTTTTATAGGCCAAATCTTAAAAAATGTTTGCAAACTTAATAAAGGAAAAATGATGGAATAAAAGATAGTACATTGCTCTGTAAAACCAGCATGTTCTGTAATCAGCAGGGTTAAATCTTTGGAGTAGGAACTTGGTGAGAATGTTTTTAAGCAGCTGTCTGATTGTATATTTGCTGTAAATCCACTTTACTTGTGTCTCTCTAGGTTGGCAAATAAACAGGATAAAGAAGGGGCTCTAGGAGAAGCTGATGTGATTGAGTGTCTTTCTCTGGAAAAGTTGGTCAATGAGCACAAGTGCTTGTGTCAGATAGTAAGTTTGGAGGCTTCTTTTGCCCTATAAATTATGTTCGATATAACTTAGTTTTTGTAAAGGTGATAAGCAGTTAGAGAGTAGGCAGCTAACAAAATAATTTATTAGTGTTTCTTTTCTAAATATTTTACCCAGGAAATACATGATCTCACTGTTTATTTGAAATTACTTAATACAGTGATATTTGTTTTCTGTTTAGTTGTTACTGACCTCTTTAAAATATCTTCCATCATTTCAAAGACTTTAGATTTGATTTTGTTTAACATTGCTGACAAATACGTAAGCTATACAAACATGTTACTCTATAAATATTGTAAAATGGTAGAAGTATAAATACACAATTTATACTTAGGATAGTTTATAATGAATTTTGAAAGATTATATTAGAGCTATCCTACAGTCTTAAAGATGAACTGAGGATTTAATCATTTATTCTTGGTTTCAGAAAATGACTGTTAGGCCGTCAGTCTTAAAAGATGCTTAGTGCCATAAGTTCCCCGGTGTAAGAAATAAAATTTTCTGCTATTTTTATTATGTAGTGTTAAATAGTAGTAATATTAATAGTATTTTTAATAGGTAGTTTTCTTCTGTAAGTTCAATTTTGTCTGTCAGTGATTTTGCTTAAAATAATCTAGCACTGCCAACTTCTTGTGTCAGAATCACTCTCCAAGCTTACAGGTATAATCCATGAAATATTTCAACTCATATATATATACTAATGTAGTAATTATTGCAAAGATGTATTTTATAAGTTAAAGAAGCAGGTGCTTTATATCATTAATTTAACGAGTTAATTGATTCAGTTCTCCAGTAATTATACTAATGGTTTATGAATGAATATTTGTAGAGAACTTTTAGTTTTAATCTTTAAGTAAACTAAACTTCTATTTTTTAAGGAACCTTGTTCAGCAGTCTTGGGATATGGAAAGAAAATTGACAAGTCCATTAAAAAGGGCCTTTATTGGCTGCTACATATCATTGCAAGGGACTTTGATGCCTTAAATGAACGCATCCAAAAAGATACAACCGAACAACGTGCTCTTGAGGAGCAAGAGAAGCGAGAAAGGGCTGAACGCGTACGGAAATTACGAGAAGAAAGGTAAGTAGATTAATTATATAGCACAGTGCATATGAAACACCAGAAACACCTCACTTTTATGAATAGTTTTTTAGTTTGCCTATTCAGGTTCTTCATGGTAAATTTTTTTTATTTCTGTAGACTTAGCAGGTTCGGTTGATAGAGTTCTAATTTTCCTAATGGTGGTATAGTAGTTATATTTATTGCTGCAGTATTTATCTCTCACAGTTTTACAATTTTTATTTCTTTATTTCTTATGACAACCTTTAGTGCAATGGTTCTCAATCCACAAGGTGATTTTGCTCCTCAGAAGACATTTGGCAATGTCTAGGAACATTTTTGCTTGTCATGGCTGGGAGGTGGAGTGCAATTGGCATCTAGAGGGTGGAGGCCAGGGATTCTGCTAACCATTCTGTGATGCACAGGACAGTCTCCCATAGGAAAGAATGTGTCGTAGACTGAGATACTCATTAGTGTCAATGAAGATAGAAGGTAAGCTGTTAGTGGATCACCCAGCTGAAGCAAAATCTGATCTTCAACACTAGTTTTTGTCTGAAAGGAGAATGAATTGTACCATCTCAGGTTTTAAAAACATGTTATTAAAACTTTTTAAAATGTGTTGCCTAAATGGAAATTTTAAAAATGTTTAGCAAACTCTAAATTAAAAAAAAAAAGTTTACATAAATTCTACCATTGAATCAGTTATAATAATCTTAATGCTGGAAGAAAATAATACTCAGATTTGATTACATGCATACATGCTAAGTCGATTCAGTTGTGTCCCAACTATGTGTGATCCCATGCACTGTAGCCTGCCAGGCTCCTCTGTCTGTGGGATTCTCCAGGTAAGATTACTGGAGTGGGTTGCCATGCCCTTTTCCAGGGGATCTTCCTGACAGAGAGAGCGAGCTGGCTTCTCAGATTTGATTAGATGTTGAATTTAGTACTTAATCCCAAGATTTCTCTTTCTTTCTTCATTTGATTATTACATGTCAGGGGAGGGAAGAAATGGAAAGATTTCCAAGTGAGCTCTTGTGGCATCCAAAGTTGTTTTCCATCTAACTAAGAAATACTGGCCTCCCGTGTGCTTTAACAATTGCAGCCTGGTAGGCAAGAACCCACTAACTGTCCGTGGTGATGCCTTTGTGAGGTGCTCCCTCACACTGTCAAGAAAATCCTCTGATTACTGGTATCTTTCATATAACTCAGAGGCAGGACTTATCTCTTGGAGAGATAACTTTTCTATCCTCAGGTGCTCAATAACATGAGCAGATCAGTGACATAGGTCTCTCTTGAACCAATAAGAGGTTTTAGTTCCTGTGAGAATCTTTGATTTTCTATTCTAGTGTATATTTCCATGATATAAAGCTAAGTACACCCAACCATTCATGTAAATATACCTTCTATGTATTTATGAAAACAAAATATATGGCCATAGTTTTCTTTTTTTTTTTTTTTTTTATGGCTATAGTTTTCTAAAGGCTTCTTTGCTTTTCCTCCACTTAGAAAACAAGCAAAAAGAAAAAAAAAAAGATTGAATAAAAGAAATTTAGACTTTTTTTTTTTTTTTTTCCAGTTTTAGCTTTTTCCATAAAGATATTCCAGATCATGTTATGGCTGGCTTTTCTGGTACCCCTCTCCCCTTTCCTCCTTTCTCTTAGCCATGCCACTTGTCTTCGGAATCCTCTCCTGTTTAACAGAATCCATAATTAAATTTAGATGAGAGTGTTAAAAAAAAGAACTTTTTATTGTTAAACACAATTTAATAGGTTTTTAGATTTTTATAGGTTTAGAAAATAATTTTGGAAAAAACAGTAAAACAGCTATTATTGGTATCTGAAAATAGTATATTAAAACCAGATACCTGAAATTACTTACTAATAAATGAATAACATTAATAATGAATAAGTGTCCTGTAAGTTATGTTTATATAGAGAGCTTTCACATATATTAATTTATCTGAAATAGCTCTATGAAATAAGTATTTTGTCCACATTTATGGGAATGCTGAGGCTCAAGTATGCAGATAAATGACCAAGGTCACAGAATTAGTAAATTGCAGATCACTAAATCTTGGCTTTCTAGATTCAGGATGAGAGAATATATCTTTCCATCATAGAACTTAATTAATAAATGCCATAGTAATGAGTATTGACATTGTTCTACTATACTTACAGTCTAGTTGCGGATCTAAAATAGTCATGTTTCTGTCTATAGCTACGTCTTTTAATAATTTATTACCTTTATCGCTGGGGCAACATTAATTTTAAGTCACAGAGGTAATAAAATTCTCAGTAGTAACTAACATAGAAATATTTTTTTGGTTTGAGTGACAAAGGGCTACTTATTTTTATAGCCTTTTCTACTTATGCAAAGCAATAATTGTTATCTAGTTCATTTATGGTATATAACTGTACACAGCTCTTAAGAGGTTTAACAGTAGAACTTATCTAGTTAACATTAGAGAAGAGGATAGCATTGGTTTGGGAGGGTAATTAAATTGATAAATATAAATCTTTATTACATAGAAAAATAATCTGGACTGCAGACATTAAGAAGTCAGTCATAGAGAATGTCATTTTTGTCAGCATTTCTTTCTTTAAAAATTCAAATGATTAATCTTTACATGGAGATAGAGGCCTGCTACCTGCATAAGGATATCTGAAAATCAGTAATTCAAAGCCATGTCCATATGTTTAAATATAGAATTTAATAACCATAAACCTATTGCAGGTGTTCTTAAACATAGTTTATCATTTTCTCATAAGGAATTCCAATTTTTTTCCTTCAAAATATAGAGAACAAAGAGAACAAGAACGGGCTGAACTCCATGGAACCAGTGGGATAGCTGAGTTGGACCCAGAACCAGTTATTGTTAATCCTTTTCAGCCAATAGCATCGGTAATCATTGAGGTATGGATAGTGGTGAATTAATTTTTATATGTTAAGTTATAAAGTTGGAAGTTCAGAGAGGAGGTGAGGAATAGGGAAAGGAGGCAGGGAGATAGTAGTATTTCACCAGGGATTAATTATTTGTAAAAGAAATTAAAAGGGGGAGACAGGCTAAAGGTTTGTTGCTTTTTCTTCCTCTTCAATCTTCCCTTCTGATCTAGCGTTAAAAGGAAGAAGGATGGCTGCAGAATTCACTGAGAATGAAAATGAAGATAGGATATACAACTATCTTATTGTTCTGATAAATATATTTTGTCACATATCCTATGACAGTAGTGTTTAACTCTTATGTTGTCTTTGTTACTGTATATTGCTATTACTATACTTTTACAGTAATATTTAGATGTTTATGAAGCATTAGAGTATGTAAATGGTTTTCTAGCTATTTTCCCAGGATACTTAATGTTTGAAACTATGATATGTTATTTTATATCTGAATATCATTTATTTTAATTTTAAATGTCAGAAGTTTAACTAAAATTAATTTGTAGATTTTAATCATAAGAAATTAAGGGTGAGAGAAAGAGTGTGTGTGTGTGTGTGTATGTTTCTATATCTGTCTGTCTGTGTATCTGTGTCTGTTTTCATTTTCTACTGATGTTCAGAGTTTGAATCAGTCCTGCTTTAATCACTTCTAGCAGCTATGCTTCCTCAGTGGCGGAGCTTCCTAAATCGCCTCTCCATTCACTCAGAGCTTAATGTGGCAGGTGGCTCG
Source organism: Muntiacus reevesi (assembly GCF_963930625.1). Taxonomy (NCBI): domain Eukaryota; kingdom Metazoa; phylum Chordata; class Mammalia; order Artiodactyla; family Cervidae; genus Muntiacus; species Muntiacus reevesi. The sequence continues at coordinate 16,903,317 of NC_089269.1, read as the reverse complement.
CATGACCCACCTGTATGTTCTCCATCCCTCTTCCCCTATCACTGCCTCCTTCCACACAGGTATCCATCTGGAAAGGTGGATGATTAGTTCTTCCTTGGGGCTGCTGCCGAGGAGGGGGGCAGCTCCACAGGTAAGAAGACGATTGTATAATTTTTGGTTGCTTTATTTTTGCAAAGTAGTTGGTAATATGAGATATTTGGTTTTAAGTTACTTAAGAAATGAAATAGATGAAAATATCCTTTTTATCAAGCAAGTTTTCTTCCCCCAAAAACTTCTCCTTTAAAATGTTACCTGACCTTTTTTTCCTTTGATTTTTATCACAGATAATGAAAATGGTGAGATGTGGTTCCAGAATACACAATGAAACAATAGTAACAAACAGAATTATATATGTTAGTGTGTGTGTGTGTGTATATATATATATATATATATATATATATATATATATAAATAATTTAGTATAAGAGAAAGGTGGCATTTCAAATCTGGGAGAAAAAAGATATTGTAACAACTGAAGAGTCATTTGGGGAAAAAAAGCAAAATTATTGAACACTGTATACCAAATTAAATTTTAAAAGATTTAAATATAAAAAAAAGAAGCCTTAAAAACACTTGGATATAATACAGATTGATATTTGTAAACTTGGAGGAGGAGAAACATTCAAAGCAGGACAATGAGGCCACAAATCACAGAGTGAAAAATAATAAAATGGGAAAAATAAAGTAGATCTTACTATATTCAGTTTTTAAAGAGATGTTCTACAGAGTTAAAGACAAAAAAAAAACACCAAACCAAACTAAACATAATGAAAAATATTTGAGAAACATGGGACCAAAAAAAAAGAATCCTTAAAAAAATTACTGTGTAAATAATTAGACTCTAATAGAAAAAAGGGCATTGGGTTATGATGGGTAGTTCCTTATAGAAAAAATTTAAATGGCAATAAGGATATTTTATAAGTTATCTTCAGTAGTAATAAAAATAATAAATCAACACTGAGGTAAAAAAGTATTTATTAGTTTGGTGGAGATACAAAAGATTTATAATGATTAAAACCTGGAGGGGAAAATGGCAACCCACTCCAGTATTCCCACCTGAAAAATCCCATGGACAGAGGAGCCTGGCAGGCTCTAGTCCGAAGGGTCACCAAGAGTCGGACGCAGCTGAATAATTGAGCATGATGATTAAAAAAGCACTGAAAAAGATGTGGGGTGGGGGACTTCGCTGGCAGTCCAGTGGCTAAGCCTGCACACTTCCAGTTATAGGGGGTGCAGGTTCGATCCCTGGTGGGGAAGTGAAATCCTACATGCTGCGCTGTGCAATCAAAAAAGGAGAGACGTGGGAAAACGTCAGCCTTTCAGTCCTTCTCCTGTGGTGTAATCTGACGGTAGTTTTTATGAAGTGAAGTTTGTAGTATGGCACATTTTAAAATGTGCTTTACCCACTGATCCAGCAGCATGACTGTTAGGAATTTATTCTGGAGAACTAATTCAACCATTGTGTTTCTTGTAATAATGAAAAATTGAAAATCACGTCTTTGTCCATTGAGTGGGAGTTGGTACAACAAGTTATGATAGAATTATTCAAAATAATAGTGTAATTGATGAAAGTAGTAATAGCTTACACATACATTATAATATAGGGAATCCCTGGCGGCTCAGTGGTGATTCAGCTCAAGAATCTGCCTACAATGCAGTAGATCGCCTGCAATGCAGGACACTTGGGTTCCATCCCTGGGTGGGGAAGATCCCCTGGAGAAGGAAATGGCAACCCACTCCAATATTCTTGCCTGGAGAATCCCATGGACAGAGGAGCCTGGTGGGCTATAGTCCATAGGGTTGCAAGAGTCAGATATGACTAAACCATAGCATTTGACTAAACCATAGCATTTGACTAAACCATAGCATAATATAATACTTTCATAGCTAACACTTTACTATGTATGTGTCACCTACTGTTGTAAGCACTTCATAAATTGATTGACAGAGAAAGAAATATGTATTCTTAAATCTTTGATTCTTTTCTGTTTAAAAATACACATGTGCTTGTGCTTAGTCGCTCCGTCGTGTCCAACTCTTTGCAACCCCATGAACTACAGCCCTCCAGGCTCCTCAGTCCATGAGATTTTCCAGGCCAGAATATTGGAGTGGGTTGCCATTTCCTTCTCCAAAAATATACATAAATATGTATATGTAGAGAGACAGTCACATTAGTGTATGTTTGTGGATGTGTATGTCTGTATGTGTGTGGGATAGGCAAAGAAAAGCACCTCTCACTGACCTGTACATCAAGTAGTGATCATCTCTAGACTGTGGAATTACCGGTAATATAAGTGTTCTTTCTTTATACTCTCTGCTTTCTGAATGTTTGGCAATTATGTTTTAATTGGCAAAAATGTTTTAATGATATATTCAAATAATTTTTAATGGAAATATCACACAGTGCCCTGAAGTTACATAATGCTCACGAATTATTTGATTTCTCCCTTAAGCTATCTTAAATATGACCACTATATTAAGAATGATACATTTCATTTTTGTCAGAATGAAAAAAAACTTGAAAGAGAAAAAAAGAGGCAAAATACAGAAGACAGTGATGGCTGCCCCCTGAAGCATAAAATGGAGCATGAGCAAATAGAGACGCAGAGCCAGATCAGTGACAGTAGCCAAAAAAACAATGAGTTTGGAGTAGTAGAAAATTATAAGGAGGCATTAACACAGCAGTTGGAAAATGAAGATGAGACAGACTGGAGATCATCAGAATCAGGTGATAAATCTAGTTATTAAAAATATATAATTTATTTATTTTTATGGTCTTTGTGTTTATTTTTGTTTTATGTATTATATGTGACATGTAAATAACATATATAAAACTTAAAAATACTTTTTCATTTGTCATGGTTATTTTCACAAAGAAATGTATCGTAAGATTTTTCATCTCCAAATGCAATGTTTCTTATGTTTTTTTTCATGAATTTTAGTTCATCATTAGTTTCCTAATTTATGTTTTTATTCAGGATGTCTTAAAACCTAGCCCTTTGTAACTGAAAAGAATTTCAGCTGAAAATTCCATTTTCAATAATTAGGAATATTGCATATCCCCAGGAATCCTTAGAGTGTATTTAAAACGTTTAAAATTCTTGGAGGGTTTGTTTTGTTTTTCTTAATCTTCCAAAAGTTATAGTCAGCGTCATGTTCTTTATTTACTTGTGATTTTTAGGGGATGCAGACCTAACTGAACATTTGGCGGAAACCAACACAATACTGTAAAGCAATTATCGTTCAATTAAATTTTAAAAATATAATTTAAAAGCCATTTTATTATCAAATATCCATGTTCTTCTTATTTTAATATTATATGAAATCTTTAATTTACAGTTACTTTTCTTTTTTTAAACTAGTTACATGCTTTAACAGGAAATTTATGTCTTTTGGTGTCGTAGAGACCATTTGGACTCACACAACCCGAGGTAGCATCCAGACTTTCTCATCTGCTAGATGTATGTTATTTACATGTGTTCTTCAGTCCTTGTTTTTCTCATCTCAAAAATGGAGTTTTCATCGTTTTTTTTTTTTCAACCAGGCTTTTAGGTTTCCTTATAATAAAAGTAACCCTACAATGTTCCTAGCACAGGGCCTGACACATGAAAGATGCCCAGGAACCATTGCTTCCTTGCCATTCTTAGTTGGTGATACAATAACTAGGTATATGATGTATTTGTAAGAATGGTATATAAGAATTTTTGTATAGTATTAAAGAGTTTATGAAAACAAGGTCTCAGTCCCTGAGATGCAGAGTACCTAACATGGATGTTTTGCTATATAAAAATACCTAGATTTGAAAGTTATACTTTTTGTAATTTGGGAAGTTGGGGTATCCACATTTGTACCCATATCACTCTGTTAACAGAGTAAAACAAAATGTAGACTTAAAGTGGCCTCTAAATATATTGGAAGAGCTCTTTCTAATAACACTAATATGTTGTTAAAGAATAAAATGGTTTGGTAGATGATTTGAAAATATTAACACAACATTGTTATTTCACATAGCAATCCTGAGGCATGTTTTTCTCATCATATAGAGTAGGACAGCAGGGACTTGGAAAGGTCGAGTAATTTGAGCTCACACGTCTCACCTGTGGCGGTGCTGAGATACCCTTCCCTCAACTTTCGATTCTCTGTTGCATAGCCTGTGCCCTCCCATGACCCTGACTAACTGCCCATGCTACAGTACCGTATGATTCTGGGAGCTCTGCTTCCTTTCTCCCAGCTGCAGAGCTTATAGCTTTAATTGTAAAAGGATGTCTCTGTTTATATCTAGAGTAAAATGTTCTCAAGTGACACTAATTTATTTTGAAAAATAATGAGTTTTCAAATATAATTGTATTTCTTATAATGCTTTATAGGTTTCATAGATGTTAGCTGTTTCTTGTGTAACATAATTTCCATTTTAGAAAATGTATTATATGTATAAATTTAGTGATTTGGGATTATCAATTAAAATATTTCAGTGGCTCTGCTGTTTGATTATTTAAGTACTGTATCATCCTGGTTTATGTTGTTAAAGTTTACATGGTAACAACATAGATTCACTTAAAATGTCTATATGTGCTTAAGTGAGAATATGTAAATATTTAGAAAGATTAAGATTCAATTCTGTAAGCTCTAATATGAGTTTTGGTTACATACATTTATATTGAACATCTTGGGCATTATTTTCATAGATAATGTGCTTTGGTTTGATTAGGGTCTTTTTTCACATTTCAAAGGATTATTTTTGGGCTTAGATCTGGAATCATTCTGTATATCCTACTGAGACAAACCGATACCTGTCTTTCTCCCCCAGGTCATCTGTAGCTTTGTAAGTCTCTGTAATTAGATAATTCCAGTTATTTATTATGACACTTGAAAAAAAAATGTTACTTTTGGAAATATGTATTTTTTTTTGTATTCTGAACCACTTCTCATTGAACTTAAAATATGACTTTTTGCCACTTGCATCATATTTATTAATCATTCATTCAATAAGCAATCACAAATTTATTCTTAGAAAAGGCAAGTTCACAGTAACAATTTTTAAGTTGAAGTTATATTTCTATGGTAATAATAATATCAATATTCTAATTCTGTTCTTTTTTTATTATAGAAGTAACTTTTTCCAAAAGGCATAAAGTTGCATGTTTATATTCTTATAGATAGCAGTAAAAAGAAAACTAAGAAACTAAGGATGAAAAGGAGCCACCGTGTAGAACCTGTTAATACAGATGATTCTGTTCCTAAGAGTCCAACACCACCCCCACCTCCTCCTCCTGGTGAGCAAATTGATATTGATATTGAATTTAGAAATACTGCCTTAAACAGTGAAGAAAAATTTTAAAAATTATGCAGTTTTTATTCAGGGTATTCATAATCTTGTGAATTTGTGAGAAAGGTAGAATTCTTTGTTCTGTCTACTTAGTTCAGAATTTATCAACATAAATACTGGTTTTTTTTATTCAGAAAAAAATGCTTTATGAAAGTAAAAAAATAGTAAAAATTAATGACATCTTTTTCATCACTAAGCATTGTACCTCACATATTCAGTAAATACCTTACAATGTATATGTTTGTAGTTTCCTTTTAGTCTTGCTAGAAGTCGTAAGATGGTAACATTTTCCTTTGAGCCCCATTTAAGACTCATTTTTTATATTCCATTTAATAGTGTACATTTCTTTTAGCTTCTGTTTGGACTTAGGTTAGTAGCCTAAGGTTGTTTATGATGGTGGTGAGGATGCTTATATTTTTAACTAAAGGGAAACAAAAACTTAAAGCAAGTATTACCAACCTAAAATTACATTCTAAAACAGAAACCATTTAAAATGGGTTTGTGGTTATTTGGTACTGTGTCATTCAATATGTATGAACTGACATTGAAGTTGTATACATTCCTGTCAAGAGAGGGATCCTCGTAACAGACCTAAAGAGATATTGTTTAACAGTGTTTTTAAATGTCTTTCTTTTTCTTCAGTTGGCTGGGGAACCCCCAAAGTCACTAGACTTCCAAAACTTGAGCCTCTTGGTGAAACACGTCATAATGGTAATGCCAAAGGATCAGTTTTCAAATATCTATACATATCACGTTCATTTTTCTTTACCTCATTACTTCAATAAACTTTTACTTTGGGGAGCCTTTCAAATCCACAACCATCCTTTTTCATTTTACTTCACTTTCATTTATGTAATTTTTTATTCTTAACTGCCCTTTGCCTCAATATAGTTTGATTTAACATTTATCTTAAAAAACAGAAGTAAAGACATCATAGCTTGTGTTTATCCATTATATATTAATATAAATAGTTGTAAAAGAGAATGATTTTAAGGCAGCTTAAATATGAGACAGTACAGTTATGGTGTTTAAAACTTCATTGTCCTATATATGCTCACATACTCAATGATGCATGCATGCTAAGTCACTTTAGTCGTGTCCGACTCTTTGCAACCCCGTGGACTGTAACCTGCCAGGTTACTCTGTCCATGGAATTCTTCAGGCGAGAATACTGGAGTGGGTAGCCATTCGCTTCTCCAGGGGATCTTCCCAACCCAGGGATTAAACCCACATCTCTTACGTCTCCTGCATCGGCAGGAATGTTCTATACTACTGGCGCCACCTGGGAGGCCCCAGTGATGGTGAAAGTGAAGTCGCTCAGTCGTGTCCGACTCTTTTGTGACCCCCATGGACTGTAGCCTACCAGGCTCCTCCATCCATGGGATTTTCTAGGCAAGAGTCCTGGAGTGGGTTGCCATTTCCTTCTCCAGGGAATCTTCCCGACCCGGGGATCGAACCCTGGTCTCTCGCATGGCAGGCAGACTCTACCATCTGAGCCACCAGGGGATCCGTAATTGCTCTTTCTCTGCTTCTAAGGATACTCAGCTGCTGAAATTACAATAAAGTAAAGAGTAACACAGTTTGTAAGATTAGAAACCAAATCAGTAAACCAAGTAAAGTTCAGCTTAGTAAAAGTGAAGTTGCTCAGTCGTGTCCAACTCTTTGCGACCCCATGGACTGTAGCCTGCCAGGCTTCTCCGCCCATGGAGATTTTCCAGGCAAGAATACTGGAGTGGGTTGCCATTTCCTTCTCCAGGAGATCTTCCTGACCCAGGGATTGAACCCATGTGTCCCGCATTGTAGGCAGACGCTTTACCATCTGAACCACCAGGGCAGTTAACTAAAGTCTTCACTGAATCAAGAAAACACTTTTTTGGATGAAATTAACATAAGGTATAGTACAGCCAGTATAGGATTTAAGAGTTCCGCCTGGAAACTTGAAGAAGGACAGTGGGGAATACAGAGCTGCCTTTACAACAGGCAGAAGTTCTGATTTCTAACATGCAAAAGGATGATTTATACATATAGAATTGTAGTTCAATAAAATTCATCAAGAACATCTCATTTCCTTTTTGATAACTCTGTTTACCTAATCTTGGTTTCCTAAGAAGATCCATTTACTAGAAAAGAAAAATTCAGAAGTTTAATCTTTCAAAAAGCATTATATATAATTTGAAATTATAGCAAACTATATAAACTATTTTATTCAAAAAGTATTTAAATTTAAATGTGCTAGTTGCTTTCCTTTTCTGAATACTGTATCAATAATGAAATATTTCTTCATAATCATTCAGTTCAGTTCAGCCGCTCAGTCGTGTCCGACTCTTTGCTATCTCATGGCCTGCAGCATGCCAGGCTTCCCCGTCCATCACTAACTCCCGGAGCTTGCTCAAGCTCACGTCTGTCGAGTTGGTGATGCTGTCCAACCGTCCATCCTCTGTCATCTGCTTCTCCTGCCTTTGGTCTTTCCCAGAATCAGAGTCTTTTCCAATGAGTCAGTTCTTCGCATCAGGTGGCCAAAGTATTGGATCTTCAACTTCAGCATCAGTCCTTCCAATGAATATTCAGAACTGATTTCTTTTAAGATTGTCTGGTTTGATAACTTTGCAATGAAAATTAGAAAATTTTTTTAATTTCTAAAGACAGAAGGTTCGTCCTTCAACTTCAAAATAACAGTGAAGTCACATGTCTTTTTGGTGCTAACTTTACATTATGATGTTTTCGTTGACTATGATAGATTAGTTCCTGTTTGTCTATATTTTGAAATTGTATGTGTTAGAATATATTATCAGCTTAAATATTCACTATGTTGTTAGAAACAATTAGGTAGTGCTAATGTATGCGTATATAAATATATATACATGTGTACATGTGTGAGAAGAGTTAATAAGCAGAAGAAATAAACTAGTCAAAGATGAAGAGGTGGGAAAACACATTGCTTAATTAGGAAAATAGTATGAAGTTACTTGTAACTAGATCTTAGGTTCACGTAGGTGGAACAGGTAAGAAATAGGAAGTTTAAAGTTATAGAGAGATACTAAAACTAGAATTATGGCTTATAGCCAGATTGTTTAGGGCCTCACATGTATATTTTTAAGATGTCTAGACTTGCTAAGTTTACAAGAGACAATATGCATTTTTAACAGGAAATAGTATTACAAGAGTCATTATTTAGGAAAGTAATTTTTGTCACTGTGTATAGACTAAATTGTGCCCATACCTGAGGTTAGGATCCCAGTTAGAAGCTATTGCAGTGGTCAGAGTGAGACGTGAAGAATGGAAACTGGAATGGAGAATGAAAAGTGTGTTGAGAGAATATTGAAGCTATAAGTTCCATATGAAGGATGAGTGTATGGGATAAAAGAAGAGAGGAACAGAACATTATTTGGCTGAAGGGGCTAGAAGGTTGGTGCTATCTCTAACGCTGACAATATATGAGGAGAAAGGAAACTTGCTTTGGAGGTGTCTGTAGGCTCATCTATTTGGAAATGTCCATATATCAGTGCAAATAAGATTCTGGAACTCTGGAGAACGGGGACTCGGGTGGGTGGAAGGGTATGTAGGTAGTTTTTGTTTTGTTTTTCAGCTGTCATCATATAATAGAAATGCTTTGTCCCTAATAGATGTATATTTGTTTACTGAATGAATGCAGTTGAAGGAATGATAGTTTCCTGTTTCTGAGGGAAAGTATGTAAAATAAGGAGAAAAGAATGGTAGCATCTGGGGGAACATTAGTTAAAACCAACTAAAAAAGAGGTTGAAAATGGGCTAATAAGAAGGTTGTTTTTTGTTTTTGTTTTTCTTTGCTCTCCTATATTTTTTAAATTAGAACTCCTAGAAAAGGATTATAATGAATTAGTTAAATTTTAAGACCACTGTTATTCTAACATATCAGTTAATTTTAAGTAGATCAATAAATTTAACTTCTCAAAGCAGAGAATTAAACATTCTAACTTCACAAGTTTTAAAATATCTTCATTATTTTTTTCTCATAAATTTTAAGTCAAAGTATACCTTGTATAGCTAAGAAAAAGTATGATCAACTCTGTTTTCATTATGGAGAAGAAAGTCGGCATAATGAATTTAAACTTGTAATTAAAAAGTTTAAATTAGTTTTTAGTATTTGTTGTGAGATTTTTGTTTGCGATGCTGATAGTTGCCAATTTTATCATCACATCCTCTTCTTTTTCCTAACTGTATTAATATATATTTATTTGAATGTGGTTAATGGGAAGTAGACAACAGACATATAATGAGCAAAGGGAAATAATTAAGTTAACTGAATTTGGGTTTGCTACTTAAAATTTATTGATATGAAAAATAATTTTTTATAGTCAAATTAGGAATTAAGGCAGATTTTTATTTATTCTTTGATTATAGACATTGATTCCTTGATGGCAATTCAGTTTTACTTTTCTAATTGCTTTATTTTCTGTAAACCTCACTCTGGGTAATATGTAAGACTTGCATTCAGAGAATACACTTAAAAACTGAATCTATATTCACTTTGTAAATACTCTTAATCCATACTTCATAAACGTTACGCATTATGAGAAATAAACATTCTGTTGGCCAAAAATGCCAAGTATAAAACTAAAGAATATTTTCAAATCTTAAAATATGAATGAAGATTATATTTTGTATGTTAAGTTTGAAGCCCTTTATTAAAATGGGTATCAATTAATTTGGTCATATCAGTTGGTCAGTATGGTCAACTTATATCCCCTATAGTTAAGACAATAAGAAATCTGTTTTGTATAGAATGATATAATTTTCTGGCAATGATATAATACAGAATCAACTGCAATTGATACTTCTTGTCACGTGTATGTGATTTGGGTACTTTTCAATTCTAGAAGTAAAACATAATATTCATTCTGGTTTAATCATGAGTTCTGTGATGTGTCAAAATTCTCATTAATTTTGAAAGCAAGAAATTAGAAAAGGCATGCTTTAAATTTATCAAAATAATTGTACCTTATAATTTTATTAATAGTAGTACTAATAACTGTATACTATGTCCCTGGCATATTGATAAGCACTTTTAAGTACATTATCTCATTTTAATTCTTCTAATAGCCTTGTCAGATGGGCAGTTTTGTGTGTGAGAATCCTACACCCAAGCTCATATAGCTATAAATGACACACAATTTGAAGTTAGGTCTGTTCAGCTTTGAAATCCATACTTCTAATTCATTTTATTAACATTGTTATATTAAGATTTGTTAGAGCATCATGGCAGCTTAGTAGTTGCTTTAAATTTATAGTTGCTTGAACAATCATTTTCTCCTAGTTTTTTTTTTAAGGAGAGAATATACAGTTTATTTAAAATTTTTTTCAGTAATGACATAATTGTGGCAAATTTAGCACTGTCTGTGGTGCACTGGTAGAGGCTGCATACTGATGACACAAGAGCGCCTCTCATTGTTGAACCAGATTGATGCTCAAAATGAAGTAGGGTGTGCATGATGTTGGGAGGTCTCATTATTGGTGATGCTGACCTTCATCATTTGAATAAGGTGATATTTGCCACATTGTAAAATGTTACTATTTTCTTTGTAATTAGTAAATATCACTGAAGTGATACTTTGAGATTATACAAATATTCTGTTCTCCACAAACTTTAGCTTCTGTTTCAGCATCTGTCATTGGATTGTGTGTGCAATAATTTTTACTGTGGTATTTGCCTAATTGTAATTTTCTGTTACTCTTTCCTTCATTGAAATTTATTCAATTTAATTATTTTATTTTTTATTTTTTCCTTCCAGTTTTATTGGAATATAATCTAAAGCAAGCACTGTATAAGTTTAAAGTGTATAGCGTAATGTTTTGACTTACATACATCATGAAATGGTTGCCACAGTAAATTTAGTAAATGAAATGCATCATCTCATACAGATTAAAAAGGAAAAAAAAAAGAAAAAAATTTTTTTCCTTGTGATGAGAACTCTTAGGATTTATTCTTTTAACAACTTTCATATATAACATACAGCAGTGTTAATCATGTAATTATATTAATAATGTTTTACATTACATTCCTAGTACTTATTTTATAACTGGAAGTTTGTACCTTTTGACCACCTTAATCACCAAAGATACAAAGATTATTACTGACTGTATTCCCCACTCTGTACATTTCATCCCTGTGACTCATTTATTTTGTAACTGGAAACTTGTACCTGTTAATTTCCCTCACCTATTTCACTCATTCCTGCACCCCAGCTGCTGCCTTGCCATCCCTCTCCTTTGTCCAGCAACCGTCTGTCTGTTCTCTATCTGACTCTGTTGCTGTTTTGTTTGTTGTTTTGTTTTTTGTTTGTTTTTTAGATTCCACAGATAAGTAAAATTATACACTATTTGTCTTTCTTTGACTTATTTCACTTACCATGATACTAAGTCCATCCATGTTGTTGAGAATAGTAAGAGTTCCTTGTTTTTTATGGCTTAATTATTGTGTGTGTGTGTGTGTGTGTGTGTGTGTGTGTGTATCACAACTTTATCCATTCCTCTGTTGAAGGGCACTTAGTTTGCTTCCATATCTTGGCTATTGGGAATAATGCTGTAATGAATATAGGGGTGCATATATCTTTTTAAATTAGTATTTTTGTTTTCTTTGGAAAAATACCCAGAAGTAGAATTGCGGGATTGTACGGTAGTTCTGTTTTTAATTTTTAGAGGAATCTCCATATAGTTTTGCATAGTGGCGGCTGCTGTGCTGTTTACATTCCTACCAACAGTGCATGAGGTTTCCTTTTCTTCACATCTTCACCAGTGTTTGTTATTTGTGTTGTTTTTGATGATAGCTATTCCAGCAGGTGTGAGGTGATACCTTATTGTGGCCTTGATTTGCATTTCCTTGATGATTAGTGATGTTGAACATCTTTTCATGTGTCTGTTGGCCATCTGTCTGTTTTCTTTGGAATAAAGTCTTTTCAGATCTTCTAGCCCACTTTTTAAATTTTTTATTTTTTTTGGATATTGAGTTGTATTAGTTCTTTGTGTGGTTTGGATATTAACTCCTCACTGGATGTATTATTTGCAAGTATCTCCTCCCATTCAGTAGGCTCTTCTTTTGTTGATAGTTTTCTTGCTGTGTGAAAACTTTTTAGTTTGATATAGCCCCACTTTTTGACTTTTCCTTTGTTTCTCTTGATTGAGGAGACACACCTAAAAAATATTAAGACCAATGTCAAAGTGTGTACTGCCTATGTTTTCTTATAGGATTTTTATGGTTTTGGATTTTATGTTTAGTCATTTAAGGTTTCTGTTTGTATACAGTGTGAGAAAGTGATCCAGTCTGATTATTTTGCACATGACTCTCCAGTTTCCCCAAGACCACGTATTGTCTTTTCTCCACTATACATTCTTGCCTCCTTTGTCATAGACTTTTGTTAGTGGCAGCCTTAGAGTTTGCAATATACATTTGCAACTAATCTAATTTTGCAAGCTGTTTTCTAGGGCATGTTCTTGCATGAGGTGCTAGTATCTATTTAAGACCTCCTTAGGCCACTTGGCCAGACAAAATGGATGCTGAGGCAGCAATATTATGGAGCTGCTTAGCTGAACTCTGGCACGAGAGAAACTGGAAATGGGCCCCTTAATTCATTTTTAATATATTTATTTCAAGTGACCTTGAACAGCTTTGCTTCTAGAATAATTTTTGGGGAATAGGCCAGAAAAACTGAAGTTTCCTTATGCTATTAAAATTTATAAACCAATTTATGATAATTAAGGGTTAGGAACCTATTAGGAAGTACAAATTAAGACTGTTTTTGTATCAAATATGCCCTATCAATGAACTATACTGAAGTATCATTGTAAAATACTCCTAATACCAGAACACTAAGATAATTAGTTTTTCTTACCAAATTCTTAGAAGTAATAAACATTGGATAAGAACATGGATTGTACAAATACTGATTTTATCAGGGCTTTGTCAACAGGTTCCAGTAGTTTTGGATGTTTGTTATTTGTTTTGTTCTGATGTGAATCCTTACTTGGAAATAATATATATATTAGGTGCAGCTTTATATTAAATCAGTAGAGATTAATTTATAACCTTGAGTTAAAAATTTGCCCTAGTGGTTGTTTTTTGAATTTATTCAAGTTTTTTCCAATTCAGACTTTTTTCCCCAATCTGCCCTACGCATTGCTTCACTTACAAGGTCAGAGTTTCTTACTCTTTTAAAGGTGTTGGTTGGAAATAAATGAATTGTGTCAGAAATCTTGATTTACCATAACAATACGTATTTTTGGTATACCTTCTTTACATAGATTTCTATGGAAAGCCACTGCCTCCCGTGGCTGTGCGACAGAGACCTAACAGTGACGCTCACGATGTCGTCTCATAACCGGGTCACATGGATGTGCTCTCTTCACATCAGCAAGATGAACTGCAGGGCCTTCTTTCTCAGCAGGGGAAAACCTTGAACATCGATGACTGGGCAAGATAGCCATAACAATATCAGTGAGCCAAAGACCTGACTGTTCTGATCATTGCTTACTTATCCATGGTCTTCATGGTTTAAAAAAAAAGACCAGCAAGTGGGATGAGCGTTTGGAACAAGTTAGCAAGAGTTAGTGTTGACTCTGCTTTATACATCCCCACTCATGGGTGTATTCATGAAGGAAAACCTGTTCAGAAAAAGAGCCAATGGACTCTGTACACTTTCTTTACTATTTAATAGTCTTTATTTCTTTATTTTAAATGTTTGTAAGATATATGTGCATGGAAAGGGGATTCTTGAGAATTTATAACCTCAATTTTTAACTTTTTATATTTTTCTAGAAATTTTGTTTAAGGATTTTAATTACTATGATATTGACTGTGCACTTTTCTATAGATGGTTTGTTTCAACTGTGTCTGGAAAATGGAATTGATTTACTTGACAGACATGAACTATACAAACGAGATATATTTATATGGTTTGAAGTATGTTTTATAATAGTATTGTCCTTTAAGTATACATCTTAATTTGACCTTAAGATACTTTTAAAATAGAGTCTCAGATTTTTATTTTACCAAATTTTGTTATTTGAAACCACTAATTACTTGAATGTTTGTTGCTGTTTGTTTTCTTTGATGACATTCCCAATAAATGAAAGACACTTGCAATTCCTTTTGACTTAAATGCTTTCTAAGTTAATAGAAATGTTTTATGAGATGCTATTAAAAGTCCCAGTAAACCCCTCTTTCAAAAATTAAATCTTTTCAGAAATCAAGGTGCTCCTTCTCACTCCTTGTTCTGTCAGAAGTTTTAGTAACTCTTGTAGGTTATTCTACCTCTTTTGTGTCTTGAAATTAAAGGCAGAAAGACCAAGAAAGCTACTATAGTCCAAAACTTTATTTTATAAGTGGGAAATGCTTGGGTACTAACAAAATAAGAATAAATGTTGGTTTAAGTTACATTTATAAAGAAACAATTCCAAAATAATTAATTTAAAATAGTAGTACTTCCCTTGCACTGAAGAATGGCATCTATGTGTTCTGTCTTCCAACTGGCGTTGAGACAAACTTTCAGATATTTTTTGAATAATAGATTAAAATGTTTAATTAAAAGCATCCATATAATCAAGGTGAAAATACTCTAAACAGAAATCACCTTGTTAAAACTGGCAAGTCAGTTTGGCAACTTATAACAGATATATATATATATACTGATATCTGACAATAAAATGATTAAGCATGTCTAAGGCAGTTTAATACAATTATTTACTTTAAAAATTTTCATTTTGAGCATCATATGCAGTTTTTTTGAGTTTTGTACATGGAACTTAACTAGTGCACTGAGTAGAAAGCATTCTACTTCAGATACAAAATTCATAACAACCCAAATTCGATAGGTGGCTGAAGTGTACAGAAAAATAACACAAGAAGACATAATGTAAATTTTATATTGGCTTTTAGAGCAAAAACTGGCTTGTATATCTTCTTGGTTCCTTTTTTGTAAGATTTACATTAGTTCATTTTTTAAAACCTGAACTCATACTTTTGCATTTTTACTATTCATCTTGTTTGAGAATACATATATCTGTAAAATTTTTGTATCCTACCAGTGATTAGTGTATAGTAATTACTGAATTCATTTAATAAAAATAAATGAAGATCATTTTTAAGATTTTGAAATTAAATATATGGTAAAATAGAACATTTTATATATCTCAAAAATTAATTTGTATTCTTAATACGTTCTAAAAATATTTTTAGTTTTGTAAATCCACATGACTTTTAACAAGTAAAATGCTTATTTTGTTATATGCTGCATTTTCATTCTTAATCACTATGAATTATGACATTTTCACACAATAAAAATAGCTTGTATCACTATGTTGTTTTGTTTTTCATTTGAGAAACTTAAATGATTTCTTTTTGGTAATAAAGGATTTTTAAAAGTATGATTGTTGACATTTTAAGTTGAGAAATTAAAATAATACATTTTTTTGTTTTTCATTAAAAACTTTTTTCTCTGCATACATTTTTATATATGTGAGACAAACATTAAAGACTGAAAAACAACATCGTATTGCCTTATGATTCTAGATGACTCAAGGTCTGTCTCTTGAGATACAACTATTATCCAAAAGATACAGCTTCACTTACTTGGAGGATAATTCTGTATACCTTTTATGTGTAAAATATATAACATATATACAATTTTGTAGGTCGTCGCTATGAGTATAAAATAGTGTTTTATACTATTTCTAGAAACAACAGTAGAAAAAAATGTTGAAAAATGCTAAACTATTTTAGCTATTGTTTGTGTTTTCCTCAGTTTTTCAAATTAGGTTTTTTAATTTGTCTTTTATAATGGAGTAAGCAAATTCATAATTTTGTAAAAATTAAATGCCATGTTTTCTGCAGGTTTAAGATTAAATGCTTTATAAGTGCCAAATTATAGAATAGAATTCACCTAATTTGTAAACATTGCACACAGCCATGAAATTAAAAGATGCTTGCTCCTTGGGAGAAAAGCTATGACAAACCTAGATAGCACATTAAAAAGTAGAGACATTACTTTGCCAACATAGGTCCATCCAGTCAAAGCCATGGTTTTTCCAGTAGTCATGTAGGGATGTGAGAATTGGACTATAAAGAAAGCTGAGTGCCGAAGAAATGATGCTTTAGACCTGTGGTGTTGGAGAAGACTCTCGAGAGTCCCTTGAACAGCAAGGAGATCCAACCGGTCCATCCTAAAGGAGATCAGTCCTGAATATTCACTGGAAGGACTGATGATGAAGCTGAAGCTCCAATATTTTGGCCATCTGATGGGAAGAGCTGACTCATTAGAAAAGACCCTGATGATGAGAATGATTGAAGGCAGGAAGAGAAGGGGACAACACAGGATCAGATGGTTGGATGGCATTGCCGACTCAATGGACATGAGTTTGAATAAGCTCCACGAATTGGTGATGGACAGGGAAGCCTGGCATGCTGAGGTCCATGGGGTCACAAGGAGTTGGACACAACTGAGCAACTGAACTGAATTTGTAAAACTTCCTGTGAATAGTTGAGGCTCATTCAGCATTAGAATATGCCATTACATTTGAGGCTGATAATCTTAACTAGTATTCTTTTACTATGGCAATATTTTATTTTATTTGCTACTTGGTTCTATTTGCTATGCTTTTTGTATTATTCAGTTTCTCCCATTAAAGAAATACTATTCCTGCAGATGGCAAAAGCTTATACAAAAATGACACTGCCTATGCAAATAAAGCTGTAGATTATATATCTTGTTATCTTTTGCTTTGCCACTTAAATTTTTCTCTAACTGAAGTATACTTTGCAGCTGAGATTCTGCTGATACCCTCTAGTTTATCAAGAAATATATGCCAGTATATCCAAAAAATAAATTCATATATTTCAAAGCTTATATTAAAACTGCTTTAAATTATCAAAATAGTAATAATCCATTGTCTTTGTGGAAACATAATAGAAGTCTTTTTTTTTTAATAGTAAATCAGAAATGAATTTTTTTTTATTGAATGGGAGTTTATGTTAAACGGAAAATAGGAAAAGAATCATTTGTCAGGTTACAGCAGGAGTTGTGAATTCCTTTTGCCTAATGATGAGAAAACAACTTCTGTCCCGGGTATATGATCCAGTGATCTCCAAATTTTATACATCCTTTTCAGTAAACACTTTTGGTATACAGTAAATAAGAAGTTACTGTATTAGTTTGCTAGGACTGCCAGAACAAAGAGTACCACAGACTGGGTGACTTAAACAATAGACATCTATTTTCTCATAGCTCTGAAGCCTGGAAGTCCAAGATCAAGATGTTGGCAACCTTGTCTGAAACCTTTCTTGGCTCACCTGGCCGCCTCCTCCCTGGGTCTTCACATGGTCTTTTCTCTGTGTGCATTTGCTGTTAGTGGCTCAGAGTGCCCAAATTTCCTCTTTTATAAGGACCCCAATCAATTCGATTAGGACCCCCCCTAAAGGACTCCCTTTAACTTAATCACTTCTGAAAAGGCCCTATTTCCAAACAGTCACATTCTGAGGTAATGGATGGGAGAGGGCAGGGGAGGGGAGAGTTAGGGCTTCAACATGAGGAATTTTCAGGGGAAAAGTTTCAGCCCTTAATTATGTACATGTTCTCCTGTATTTTGTATATATGCCCTCCTAACTTTTTTTAAAGATTAGAAAAAAAGTTAAATACCAGTTACTATATTCACTTCCCAGCTCCAGAGGATTATTGTCAGCTGTAGTTTGTAGACACCACTTTGGAGGGCTGTTATTAAAAAAGTATACAGAGTGAAGTAAGCCAGAAAGATAAAGAACATTACAGCATACTAACACATATATATGGAATTTAGAAAGATGGTAATGATAACCCTATATGCAAAACAGAAAAAGATACACAGAAGTACAGAACAGAATTTTGGACTCTGTGGGAGAAGGTGAGGGTGGGATGTTTCAAAAGAACAGCATGTATATTATCTATGGTGAAACAGATCACTAGCCCAGGTGAGATGCATGAGACGAGTGCTCGGGCCTGGTGGGCTGGGAGGACCCAGAGGAGTCGGGTGGAGAGGGAGGTGGGAGGGGGGATCGGGATGGGGAATACGTGTAACTCTATGGCTGATTCATGTCAATGTATGACAAAACCCACTGAAATATTGTGAAGTAATTGGCCTCCAACTAATAAAATAAAATTAAAAAAAAAAGAATAAATGATGTAATAAACAAGAAATTAAGGCATGGTTTTTGAACCAGAAAAAAATAAAAAATAAATAAAAAATAAAAAAAAAAGTGAGAGCCTCAGCTGAGTACTAAACTGAAGTCCAAGATTGCCTCGCCTGTAACTATGTTCTCTTGCGTTGATGGTAAGTTTCTCTGTTGTGTTTTTCTGCTATTCAATTTAAGAAGCTAACACTCTTGATATCAGATTGTTTTACTTACAAACCCTGTCATTACCTTTTTGATGAATAAACCTAAACATGAAGTACTGTCAGAGGTGTTTTATATAAATATGAAAATTCATAGTTTATTCTGAAACACTTCTTAAATAACCTCACAATAAAATTGCATAGGTATGTAGAAATTATTTTCTTGTATAGCAGTAAGTCCTTATATTCTTAAGCTGCTTCAGTCTTTATCATAATAATAGCAATTTTAAAACCTTAGTACAATTTCTGGTGTTTGTGTCAGCTTACTCTCATGTCAGCTGCTTCTCTCGTGTTTGCAAAAACAAATCTGCCTCTAACAGTTTCTCTTCTTAAAACTAAGTGTAGAACTTTGTTTATTCTCCAGTAGCTATTTGGTATCAGGTAAGGGAAATCCATTAATATTTTTACGATACTGATATTGATTCTAAGAGATTAGCAGGTCAAATGAGAAAGGTCAAACTAAAGAAAAAAGGGAGAAAGAAACTGAAGCAGCTCCCCTCTGTGAGAAGAAATTTCCAAGCAGTGGAATCAGTTACAAATAATTGCATACAAATTTAAAATATTTTCATGTTTAAAATCATGATTGTAAGAAAAATTGGAAAAGTACTTGAAAATGTGATATGGTTAATAGCTCTAATATAAAGGTAAATATAAATAGCACTAAGACAGCTCCTGATAAATGGATATGAGTAGGTAATTTACAACAGAAATATAGTATTAAGATTTTAAAATTACCAGACTAAGGACATAATTGAAAATTACAAGATTATCAGACATGCAAAGATCATGAAAAAAAGCCTATCAGTAAGATAATAAGTATGTTAACCTACATACTTTCAAATACTATGCAACTTCTAGAAATTATGTACTGTATATGAAGAATTTTTAATTAAAAATGCTTATAAAAACGGTACAATCTTATATTTTTAGCAAACTTGAAAATGCATAAAATTAGAGAAACACACCAAAATGTTAATAGTGATTACCTCTAGTGGCATTATGCATGATTTTCATTCTCATAGGCTTAAAAATTTTTTTTTCAATAAAAATCAGAAAACAATTATGCTAAAGAAGAAGTTACAAAACAATATAATAACATGACCTCTTTCCAAGCATAACATATCCCCTTTCCCTTAAAGAAAAATAGTATATATGATTTCTACCTTCTTAAAAGTTTTTTATATGTTACATTGCAATTATACTACTACCACATTGATTCATTAAATGCAACCATCTGTAAGACGTACAGAAAAAAATAAACTATATGAAATCTCTTAGAGGCTTAGGTACGCTAATGACTTTTCTGTAAACTTTCAATAAAATGATGCATTTAATCACCTCCTTAATACTGTACTTTTTTTACACCAAATCTAAATTCATTTTTAGATTATTGGATAACTTGTTTAAATAAATATATTAAGCTTCAAATCACAATAGAGGTAGTGAAATTTATCTTTTTACATGGTCTTAAGATTTGCACTTATAGTATATACTTAAGACTGATATTTTGAGCATCAAGGGTCTCAAAATGATGATGCTCATTAAATATTAGGCACTACCTTAGCACTTTCTCTGATAAATTGCTAATTGATATTACAAGGGAACAACTAAAGAGTAACACTAAAAGAGAAAATAAATTGCTATTCCTATCAGAATGGGTGTGATCCTTTCCAGAGAACCAGTAACACTTCCCCTAGTAAAAGTGGGTGAGGAGGTTCATTTTTTAGGGTGTTAGAATGTAAGGTCATTTTGTTAGTCAGCATTTGGTATCAGACCTTGGTGATAATCACTAAGATCAAGATAGTGAATAAAATACACAGTAGCAGCTAACATTTGGGTGTTAACTGTTTCTTAATCTCTATGCTAAACGTTTTACCTGTGTATTTAAATCAACTTAATCCTTTATCTCTCCCTGAGAGATTATTCCACTGAGCCATCTCTAGGAAACGTGTAACAAATTTTTTTCATCATATCCGTCCTTTTATCTTGAGTCCTGAATATCTGGGCTAATGGGAACCTTCAGATTTGGTATATTAGCAGTAGCTATCCTCGCCTCTGAGAACATCTTAAAGCAACGATCATACAACAAGCTGACTTATTAGAAAAAACACCTGATTCTGGAAAAGATTAAAGGTAGCAGGAGAAGGGGACAACAGAGGAAGAGATGATCGGATGGCATCACCGACTCAATGGACAAGAGTTTGAGTAAACTGGAGTTGTGATGGACAGGGAATCCTGGAGAGCTGCAGTCCATGGGGTCGCAGAGTCAGACACGATTGAGCGATTGCACAACAACAGTGACAAACACTTCCATTCTTTTTCTGAACTTCAAATACAGGGCAGAGTGAGGCGTGGTTTCTGAAGATCCTCTGCCCAAGGCTCCGCCCAGGGGCTCCGGCCACGCCCCCGGAGTAGGTAGGCACTGCCTCCTCCACCCCCGTATTGAAGTAACTTTGCTCTTGCCCCTCGCTGGACACGTCGTGTCCGACTCTTTGTGACCCCATGGATTTTAGCCTGCCAGGCTTCTCTGTCCATGGAATTCACCGGGCAAGATTACTGGAGTGGGTTGCCATCCCCTTTTCCAGAGGGTCCTCCCGACCCAGGGATTGAACCTAGGCATTCCGCACCGCAGGCGGAGGCTTTACTTTCTGAGCCACCAGGGAAAGCCTCGCGGGACCTGGATCTTTTAATAGGCGAGATTTCATAACTCGGGTAAAGCAGAATCTCGCGAGAAGTCGAACCGGAAACGTGAGGGATGGGAGAGAATTCCGGCGAAAATCGGAAGACGGGTTGTTCATTTGGTTCCTGCAAGCTTTAGATACCCGGTGGAATTGATTTCTTGTTTGGTCTCTCCTGACGGGATGGTGTTGACCTTGGTGAGGGCTGGGACCCAGCCGCGTGCCTGAGCCAGAAGCATTACCGACCGATGACGTTGCGAGGGAGGTGGCTGGGATGCGGGCAACTTGGTGATCTCCGGCTTTCTTTAGCTTCAGTCCAAAACCCTAGACTAATGCTCAGTGTTTTGACGCTTGCTCTTGAGCGTTCTCTGTTTTCTCCCAAGACTCACCTCCGCCGCAAGTAAGCGGTCTGCACTGTAGCCTGCAGGCTTTAATATCCTTTCAACTTTGAGCGGAATGCAGGATCTTGGAAGGCTGAAACTGTCCTTGTCCCCGTGTTATGCTGGGAGATTAGAAGAATGTCTGTTACATAATTGGCCTTCGATAAACTCTTTGGATGAGTAAATGAGATAAAGCTGCAGCGAAGTTTCCATAGGAAACTAACTTTTCTTCTAAATGCACTTTATTTTGGAATAATTTTACATTTACAAAACGATTGCTAATACAGACTCCCCACGTGCTTTTTCCTGCTTTCCCCTGATGTTAACAGCTAGAGTGGCTTATTTAGATTAATTTTGTTCTTTTGACACACATTCATATGTTAGCACCACAATTCCACTTCACCTTTTGCCTTACATTTGAGCAATCATTTGGAGAAACGTTTTTTATAAGTAGATAGAGTATGATAATATTGTTTTGTTACGTATGAGGTATAGCTCCTATCTTAACTGGTAATTATGAGGGGGGAGAAAAAGGTGTTATCTTAAGAAAAAAGACTGTGCTAGTAATGTTGAAATTCAATACATTTGTAATAGAGTGTGTCAGCATACCTTTCTTATCATCATAGCTGAAAGCAAAACCAGAGAGGAAGCTTGCAAAACAGATTTGCAAAGTTGTATTGGATCATTTTGAAAAGCAGTATTCCAAAGAACTTGGAGATGCGTGGAATACAGTAAGGTTAGTATAATTCATCTTTTGATGCTTTATGAAAGGACAAGAAATAAACCCTTCTGGGATAGGGGTACTGTGAAGATAAAAGTTTAAACCTGGCTACCATTTCTTGCTGTAGCTTCAGAAAAGAAGAAAGAGGAGGAAATAGCTTGAATCATAGGAAGATGGAAAAGGGAGAAAGAAAAGTTAGTAGTCATAATTTTGTTATAAGCAAACATTGTTATACCTTGCCCTGATTAACTGCTTTAATCTTTGAAGCAGGACTGCCCACCAGTCTGACAAAATTAATTATACTGTAACGAAAAAGTTTTTAAACTTCTGAGGATATTTGACTAGTTTCTGAAAATTCAGGAGATAACGCAACAAATCTTTAAAGCCATCACTGCTTTATCTTGGCTAAAGTCACTTTGTTTGGTAATCATGTTTCTTCTGTATGTCTTTAACTTTATGTTTTGAACATACATGCCTATGCACGCACACACACACACAAATTATTTAAATGTTTTGTAGAAAACAGAAATGAGAAATAATTCAGTGCATAGACAAGAAGTTTGATTTGTATGTTCAGTGAGTTTTGCATTTGGTCAGTATGTTACTCAATGGGTTCTTTAACATTGAGTGTCTGATGCACTATACCATACCCTGTGAAACAGTAAGACAGTCCCCATGTCCAGGTTTCTGACAGTCTGGTATTCATAGGAGAGGAGGAGCATGATTAAAACTATATAAACTGCTAATTCTATAAGTATCCCAATAGAAGTAGGCAGGAGTACCTAGTCCCACGTAACAAGGCCTGATGGTGACAGCAAAGACCTGAGGAGAAGCCAGGTCTTGGTAAGTTGACAAAGTCTGAGATGGTTCTGAAGTAATTTTAGACAAATTGTTTTAGAAACTTGTAAATACTGTAGCTCGAAAATGTAGTTTCTAGTTGGAGATTTTTTTCAAAACTCGAGTTTTTAAATGAGCGTCTTCTGTCACAGAGAAGAAAAGAGGGATGAATAGTGAAGTGTGTAATTAGTTCATGAGGTTTTCAGTATGCAGAGTTAACTCAGATAGAATAGCCCCATAACCAGACATCTACAGCATGCTTATTATGTTCCAGGCAATACTACCTTTATTTGATGCTTGGAAGAAACCTCCCAGGTTTCCTACTTTTCAAGTAGGGAACTGCACACAGTTTATTACAATTTGCCCAGGTTCACTCAGCTACTAAGTGTCAGAACTAGGGTTTGTTCTAGAGACTAGGGTTTCAATTTGCCTCTCTGGTTCACAAACTCCTACTGGTCACCCCTATTCTATATGCCTCTCATACCTTGGATGTAATTAGGCATAAATGGATGATTAAAAAAAAATTTCAAGAGGTGTATTGTCTTCAGACAACAGTAATCTGGCTACTCAGACCCTGTAATGAGTTATTTTTATGTTTAATGTGCTCAGACAGATTTATAAATTATTACTTGACCCTAACCAAAATGAGCAGTGAACCTCAAATCCATTTGATTAGCCATGGCTTCTGCTTCATCTACCTTTTTGTTGGGTTTTCATGGTAATTTACGTTTTGCATAAACATGTGCTAAATTTGCCGTAAGCAAAATAAAGGCTTTCTCTGCTTAGAAAGTAGCCTGAGCATGGAGCATGGCATGGGGAAAGAACAGAAGGGTTTTTGTTTTTTAACTATTTATTTCCAAGACATAATATTGTGCTTGCAGAGTCTGTGTACTTTCAGGGGAAGGAGAGTGGGTTCTTGTGCTATCTAGAAAGCTAATAATTTGCTCAGTATTTTTAGTTATAGTAGTGGGGAAGATTTAGTGTTTAATTTTATTGCTCTGCAAAAATCTTTCTTGCCGTCATCCTCTGAGCAGCCCTTTGAAGTTGAATTTACCCTGATTCAGGTTTTGCCTTCTTACCTACATGCTCTTCAGGTGAGCCCATTCATGTCGCGTCTTTAAAGGGCCCTCAGTATGCTGTCATCTGTGGTGCAGCCCTTCCGTGGAAGGGAAGCAGGAAACAATGTCAAGAAAGAGTAGGAGACAGTCAGCTCATTATTAAAATCTCTGCAGACTAAAAATAAAGTGGCTCAAGAACATATCTTGATGGACATCTGTGAATTGGTTATTTCTGGATTTCTAAACCAGACTTTTTAAATGACTGTATGAGCGCTCTCTAGTGGGCAATAACAGCAGTAAAACAGAAGGGATTTCTTTATTTTAACCATGAACTCTTTTTGTGGGTTCTATAATCTGTGCAGTTACACAGAACTAAGCAATGGTACTTAGCAATGTGCAGATAAGATAATTTTTTATCCTCATCGTTAGATAGAATGGAGAATAGAATAGTAAAGAAAAGAAAATCACAGAAAAGTTGAAAATTATGTTATGTAACAGGCATTGTCCAAATAATACGCAATTTTCAAGGGATATGTGAGCACAGGCAAGTTATTGTAATCGACTTCCAGATGCTCAGCTTTCATATATGCTCTTTCAGAAGATTACTCTGCTTCCCTTGATTAAGGGAGTGCTTATTCCTCTTTCCCAACCTGTCCTACAATTGTCTTTGTCCCACTTTACAAAAAAGGTCTCACTTTCACTATCCTGATTCTTCCACAGTGCATTCCCTCCAGGGTGTCAAAAATCCCTCTCCAAGAAACTATGGGACTGCTAGTGTAAATGACTACTACCAGATTCTTTGACAGGTCAGATGGTCTTCCAAGTTTTGCTTTTAGCAAAAGTAAAGGACTTGCAATTGAGCTGTTAGCTAACAAATCATTTAAAATCTTTCTGAAGATATTTAATTTAGTGAGTGGAGATCATAACAGAAAATATTTAAACATAAGGGAGACATTGCTTTAACAAAATGTATTTAATTCTCATTTACTTATTTAATTGAAGGTTTTTCTTACCCCTTCTAAAAACATAAAATAGGAATTGATGCTAACCCTGGTCATTATTTGTTGTTGTTATTTAGTTGCTCAGTTGTGTCTCGACTCTTTTGAAACCCCTGAACTGCATCCCACCAGGCTTCTCTGTGGGATTTTCCAGTCCAGAATACTGGAGTGGATTGCCATTTCCTTCTCCATGGGATCTTCCTGACCCAGGGATTGAACCCACATCTCCTGTATTGCAGGTAGATTCTTTACCACTGAGCCACCACAGAAATTGATGTTGAACCCTGATCATTATAGCACTAGGTAATATTCATTCCTGGATGCATCTAGTTTCATTAAGGGAGCCATTTCCTATGAAGTTTTTCTTTTTATGTTTATTTTTTCTTTTTTTTCTTTTTATGTTTAGAAGGAAAGTGAAAGTTGCTCAGTTGTGGCCGACTCTTTGCGACGCCATGGGCTATATAGTCTTATTCTCCAGGCCAGAATACTGGAGTGGGTAGCCTTTCTCTTCTCCAGGGAATCTTCCCAACCCAGGGACTGAATCCAGGTTTCCTTCATTGCAGGCAGATTCTTTACCAGTTGAGCCACAGGGAAGCCCCTTTTTATGTATAGATAATTATCAAATATATAAGTTATATTGATCAATTTTGTACTAATAATTTTATTGATAACTACTCTGAAGCTACTATTTTAACACTTAGAACTTTAAGGCTACAATGAAAACAAATTTAGTATATACACATGTGTCTGTGAGTGTGTGTGTGTGAGAGAGAGAGAAATACGATAGGGTAATAAAGATTAAAATCACAAAATTATATCAGGACTTAAAGTTATAAAACTTATATGGGGAAATAGAATATAAAGAAAAGGGAAAGGAAGAGTGTAAAATTTCCACCTGTTCGGGAAGAGTCAGTCCATGAATTTTTAAATGGACAATGATGGGTTTTAAACTCACTCGGGTATTTAGGTTCTGCAGGATAGATTTTAAAAAGTAGTGTAATTTATATTTTAAAATGTCAATTTTTACAGTGTGCTGAAAGCTACATCCTTAAACATATGGTGAAGATTTTGATATCAATTTGAAATGTTGCAGAGGGTACAGAGTTTTTTTTTTCCAAAATGACACCAGTGGATATACTAGCAAAGCATTTGCAGGTCACTAATCTTCTAGGCCCCAGTTCTGCTGATTGTTGATGTAGTTGAACTCCTGGCTTGGAGACCAGTAAGTGAAGCCGCTTCAGAATCTTGAGAGGAGGCCTGAAATGCGGCATCTGGCCAGTGTCTCCTTAAGTCTTCTAGTATATGCTCCCTCCACTGTCTGCTGGGCAACTTGCCCATCCATCAGAGCTTTCAAAATGAGTAGGCTCCGGGGCATCATCCCACCAGTGCAGGCACTGGAGGGTGTGTGTCGGGGGGAGGGAGGGAGGAGGAAGTTACCAGCAGGTGGTGCCAGGGAGAGCTGAGGTCCACATTAATACAGGGCTTTGCTTTCTCAGGGTTGGTTAAGTGCCACCCTGAGCAACCTTAGCAGTCCCATCATTGGATTGATGCTGTAGCAGCTCCTCAAGGGCCACTTAAGTCCAGCTGTTCCCACTGTTCAGAGACAAGAGGCTCTTGCGAGAGGCGGGCCTCTGGCCAGTCGGTAAGGTTTGGAGAAGGGCTTCCCTTCCTCTTCCCGTCGTGTACCACTTGCGCTGCAGCACTGCGGCCTCACGCTCCTATTAGACTTTAAAGCCTGGGGATTTGAATCAGAGACTTCTGCTTCAATAGTGATGTGACCTTGGAAGTTGCCAAATCTCTGAAAACCTCCGTTAGCCTGCCCTCTAAAATAAGCATAATAGCTGCCCCTCACAAAAGGCACAGAGTAAGCATCTGGTCAGTAATCTTTGTTATTAATAGTGTCTGGGTGAGGTGGAGCCAGTGGATTGGATTGTAGGTACAGAGGCTTCCCTGGAGAGAGAACGCCTAATAGCAGGCAGGACAGCTAGCCAGGCTGCAGGTTGGTGAGAGAGGAAAGGTCATTTTCGTGCAGAGGGGCCAGTTAATGCTAAGATTGTTAAAGACTATAAAGAAAACTTGCTCCAGGAAATTCAGGCAGTTCAGTTGGCTGGGTATAGATTAGGAGGGATCAGAAAATTGGTTTGTTCTGAAGAAGGGATTATTTTATCTAGCTGTTAGAGAATGAGATAGGATTAATTTCTGAAGATTCCGCCACGCCCTGCTGGCAGTGCATGTTTCTAGATCTAATGAGGCTGTCCCCTCTTAAAGTCTTTCAGTGACTTCTCATCTATAGGAACTTAAAATTTATAAGATAAAATTTTCAAACTTGATAATCTTAGACTTGTCCCGTGTAAGCTTCTGCCACACTGGACTACTTTTAATTCCCCAAATGCACTGTTCTCCATCATGCCTTGGTGCCTGTACGCACGCTATGGCGTTTGCCTTGGAACTTGTATTCTCTTTTCATCCTGCGGCTAATTCCTCATCCTTTAAGATTTAGCATATTGGATAGTGTACAAGAATCTACAGTGTTCCTGAACTAACAGTCCTTGCATACAATAAGGTGAAATAAAATTTGCAAGATTAATAACCTTTGCTAAGAGATCTGAAAGAAACTGTGAATAAATGGAGAAACATACTGTGATGAAAGAGTGAAGACAATAAACATGTTAATTCTCCCCAAATTTAGTATATTTAATACAATCCTAGTCAAAGTTTTTGTCCATCTAAATCAGTTCAGTAGCTCAGTCATGTTCAACTGTTTGTGACCCCATGAACTACAGCACGCCAGGCTTCCCTGTCCATCACCAACTCCCGGAGTTTACCCAAACTCATGTCCATCGAGTCGGTGATGCCATCTAACCATCTCATCCTCTGTCATCCCCTTCTCCTCCTGCCTTGAATATTTCCCAGCATCAGGGTCTTTTCCAATGAGTCAATTCAGGTGGCCAAAGTATTGGAGTTTCAGTTCAGCATCAGTCCTTCCAATGAATATTCAGGACTGACTTCCTTTAGGGTGGACTGGTTTGATCTCCTTGCTGCGGAGATCCAGCAGTCCACCCTAAAGAAAATCTGTCTAAATATATCTATACAAATATTTTATAAAATATTTTTAACTGACCAATTGCTTTTCATGTTCATGTGAGATAATAAACATTGTAAAAGAGCTTTGGAAATTATGAAGGAAAAAATTAGATTTTTCTGCCAGATGTTAACCAATTGGAAGTGTTTAAAGCCAGATGAAAGTGTATAAAGCCAATTAAAAGTGCCCTGCCAGATGTTAACCAATTGGAAGTGTGTAAAGCCAATTGTTAACTAAGGGATGGACCCATGATGTAAACCAAGCCTCTCCAGTCTGTATTAATAAAATTGTACTTCTGAGCATTATTTCCCTGTTACTTTGTCAACAAAGGTCTGTCTAGTCAAGGCTGTGGTTTTTCCAGTGGTCATGTATGGATGTGAGAGTTGGACTATAAAGAAAGCTGAGCACTGAAGAATTGATAGTTTTGAGCTGTGGTGTTGGAGAAGACTGTTGAGAGTCCCTTGGACTGCAAGGAGATCCAAGCAGTACATCCTAAAGGAGATCAGTCCTGGGTGTTCATTGGAAGGACTGATGCTGAAGCTGAAACTCCAATACTTTGGCCACCTGATGCGAAGAGCTGACTCATTGGAAAAGACCCTGATAATGGGAAAGACTGAGGGCAGGAGATGAGGATGAGACAGAGGATGAGACAGGATAGACTGGCGACAGAGGATGAGATGGTTGGATGGCATCACGGACTTGATGGACATAGGTTTGGGTGGACTGGGAGTTGGTGATGGACAGGGAGGCCTGGCGTGCTGCAGTCCATGGGGTTGCAAAGAGTCAGACACGACTGAGCGACTGAACTGATTTGAACTGAACATGACTCAAAACTCTGGGTCGATACTCAGCCAGTTTGGAGGGTATAATTAGGATGGACTGACATAAGGTTACAACAATAGATTTCCTTTTAGGGTCCCTTTTAATTCAGTGGTTCCCGAAGTGTGGTCTGTGGATCAGCAGCATTAATGTCACCTGAGGACTTAACTAGAACGACAACAGGAAACCCCAGGTGGGGCCCAGCGGTCTCTTACAGTCACTAGATGCTAGTGACTAGTTAAAGTTCATGAAGCACGCTTTTAAAGAAAGAGGTTGTCATCCCCCGGTATAGCTGAAATGCTGGGCTTCTGTGATGCACTATCATAGTAAGAGGTAGTAATAAGAGAGAGCAATTTCACATATTAGCCTCAATTGAAATTCACATGGCATTCTTCCAGTCGCAGGTGTTACATTTCAATCCAGCCATTCCTCACATAGGCAACACCAGGGTGAGTAGCAGCTGGAATTTATTTAATTGACCATGGTTAATGAGGCTCCCAAATAACTCAGCTGGAAAGGTCAGCTCGTAAATAAATTAAATATTTCCTGCTGTATCATTTGTCAGTTGATGTGAACTTGTGATTGTCAAGAGATCTAACTGTTGGACTGAATAAAAAATTAGGAAGGTACATCTGCTGGGGAGGTGGGGGTAGGGAAAACCTGCACCATCAGTTCATAAGTGAGTTTTAAATCATGCTTGGTTTTGTATCCTCTGAGCCACTGATCGCCTCATTAGCTCTGTTACTGTAGTGTTCACTGTAGTTAGCTTTCCATACTTTTATCTTCATGAGAGGAAAACTTGAATACTTACTCTTTTGAACAGCCTTTAATGATAGTACTTTTCCCTTCAAAATTAAGACTCAGGTTTTAAATTTTTTCTTAAACACTTCCTTGTGCAAAGAGTGATAGACTAAAGTCTTATTTTGATGGATTTTGAAGTATGCTAAAGACAGGTCATGTTTTTTTTTCGCAAGATAATGTGCAGGGAAGGTCAGGACTGAGAAGCAAATGAGGCATTCCTCTTCAGTGCAGATTTTAAGGGGCCCCTAAAACTCAGGAACCAAGATAAATACTGTTTTAGTGACCAAAACTGATACCAGAGAAAAAACCCACGATGAACAAAATATCAGAGTTTTAAAAACAGGATCATAACAGTGCTGTGTTGAGCTATATGGGAGCCTGAGGCAAAAGAAAAAGTCATTCTGGCTCCTGGTTCTGAAAATCATAGGTAAATAAAGCGTAAGACTAGGACCTCGTTCCCTGACTTCGTATCAAATTGTATTACCGTGTATAATTTTAATACCCCTTTGTTTATCTTTTTCTCCCTAGGGACATACTAACATCTCCATCTTGTTGGCAATATGCTGTTCTTCTTAACAGATTCAATTACCCTTTTGAACTGGAAAAGGATTTACATCTGAAGGGCTATCACTCACTCTTTCAAGGATCTTTACCCTACTATCCTAAATCAATGAAATGTTACCTTAGCAGAACTCCTCACAGAATGCCTTCAGAAAGACACAAAATTGGAAACCTAAAAAAATACTATCTCCTGAATGCCGCCTCCCTTCTCCCAGTACTGGCTCTGGAATTGAAGGATGGGGAGAAGGTTCTGGATCTGTGTGCCGCCCCTGGAGGCAAATCTCTAGCTCTGCTGCAGTGCGCTTATCCAGGTAATGTACTGTTCTTCCCATAATTGACAACTTTTAAATGTTCACATGTTACAGAATACTTTTAGAATATGCGGGGAGAAATGTAAGATTGAATTTTCAGACTTTGAAAGCCTGAAAACCGAGACAGTGTGGAGAAGAGTAGAAGTTTTACTGAGAAAATAGTGTAAATAACCTTTTTTTTTCCCCTTTTTTTTAACATTATACAGCTACTTAATCCTTACAGGTAATTGGGAAACTACAACAAAACTACAACATTTTGTGAACATGAATCTTTCAGATAATATGAAACCTGCTGGGCTAATGACAAAGATTTTTAAAGTTTTATTGTTGCTTTTACACTTGAGAGTCTTATATTGATGTCCTAGCTATACTTTTATGCAACAAAAACATATACATTTAAACTCATTTTTTGTATTATTGGACCATAATGTTGTAAGAGAGTTCTGTCCAATAGGAATATGACATGAAGTATATATATAATTTAATGTTTTTGAGCATTCTCATTAATATAAGAAACAAGTGAAATTAATTTTAATAATACACTGTAACCTAATACATTCAAAATATTTGAACATGTAATCAAAATAGAAATTATCAATGAGATATTTGCATTCTCTTTCTTACAGTCTTTGAAATTGGTGTGCATTTTACACATAGGGTACAATTTTAATTTGGATTAGTCTCATTTCAAGTGCTCACAGCCTCATGTAGCAAGTGGGTATAGTATTGGATAGTGCAGTTCTAAAGATTTTAAAAGTTCTTTTGAAAGGACTTATCATTGCTATTATTAGTACTACAAAAATGATGAGATACATGTAAAATACATTTATATATATATTTGTTAAAAGTAATGCACTCATTGCAAATTCTTTTCTTAATGAGACAATGGGACTTTTAAACTATTACTTCAGGTTTCCCTGGATGAAAACTACTTACGGCTAGATGAGACAAAGTTCAGCCTCAGTTCTGTCTGGTTTCTGTTTGATAGTTTTGTTTTTATAAGTGTAAGTGCTCTTCACAGAGATGAAAAGATGAAATGGTGAGAGTTGTGTTATAGTAATCTCACTAGTTCTTTAAACTCCTGAATTATAACCCTAATCACAGATCTCGTTCACTAAGCATTATTTTAATCATCTACTATATAAACACTCTATGTAAACCAGTGTAAGAACTGTGTAAACACCCGGTCTGCTTTTGATTTTGAAGAAGACAAAGAATTGGAAACCAGTTTTAAATGACTGTGTTGCATCATCAGGAGACTCATTCCCTTTCTCAGCCAAAGCGCTAGTGTGCTGAACCGCCTTTGTTTGGAGGGCTCCGGGGGCTTCTGTGCTCCGGCACAGCTTGCTGTAATAAGACTCTGGATGGGTGGGAAGTGTGCTCCTCATTTATAAAATTGTTGAAGAGCTAGGAGTAGCCTCGACCAGAGGTGTTCTCCTGTTTTAAGAAGCCGATGATCTGAAAGTTGATTCCTTTGAGACTATCTAAGCCTGCTTATCCCTTAAAAGTTGTTATGTATCCCCAGGGCTTACATATCCTAGTTTGAGAACTGCTAATATATATATCTTCCTTTGAGAGCATTTCTGTTGAAATAGTTTATAAACATTTTTATGAGAACTCTGAATCCAGTTGTACTAGGCATTGATACAAGTATACCAGTTAACTGTATATTTTAGGTGAAAACATACTGTGTGTTTTCAAATTGTGGTTAAAACTGTTATTGAAGCTTGCTGTATTTTTTTTTTTTTTGGTAAGAAATCACAACAAAAGAGATTATTTTGTAAGTTTATTTTATTATTTTTATAATTCGAGATGAAAATGAAATTTTATGGAATCATGTGTTATAAGGAGTATTTGTTATCACTTTTACCCTCTATTCTTTGATTGCATGCTTATTTTGTTTGTTACGTCAGTCTTGAATATAGAATTTTTAGTATTGTGAAAAATGGAAGAGAAATGCCAAATTTGGGTGCCATTTTGAAAAGAGGGCATTTTAATCCTAGATTATCCTCATTAGTAGGCTATAAATATTTAACATCTTTATGGTAAAGAAATTCAGATTAGGAACTCAAAGGCAAATGGATATATTCTCTGAGTTTGAAGTATAGAAGAATCTTCCTGTTCTTACATCAAGGGCAATGAGTTACAGGCAGTAGTCCAAGTAAAGTAGCTTTTCATCTAAGAAGGGCTAATGATAATGGTTTACTAAGAAGTACAGATGTCTTCATGCTGATGCTCAAATCCCAAATTAGGTTAGCTACAGTGCTTGAATCTGGAATGCAGATGCCATGCTAAAAAAAGCTTTTATAAGCAAAACTTAAAATGATGGCTGCACTAAATGTGCATTTATCCTCTGAATTTCTTCAGATCAGTACTGGCCTTTATTCAGGGTCAGGAGGCTCACAGCTTTGAATAATTAAAAAGCTCATATTTTAGGATGATTAAAAAAAATTAGCCTACTTCTCTTCTGGTCTAACTGCTCCTACCTGTTAGCACGATGAGGGACTGTCCGTTGTTTTTTATTGCTCTGTTTTTGTCAGTGGAGCCTCTGTAATGTCCTGGTGTTGATAGAAAAAGAAAAAGAAAAAAAAAACACTTTTGATTCTAAATAGGAAAGCATTAACAAGTTAAGAATGACCAAGCTTGATAGAGTGGCTTGATCAACTTTCTTGCTGAGGGTTGACATGAAATTCACTTTGCTGTCAATAATTCCCTTTTTACATCTGGTTAGCTTTTGATGGTAGAGAACATTAGAAAGACTCTTTACTGAATTGCTTTTTCCCTTCTCCCTCTGAGCCTTTTGCACACCCTACAGGTACCATTTTCCCCTTCTTCCCCTTTGCTGATTCTTTTCCATTCTTCAGGTTTTCACTCAGAAATCAACTTTCCTAGAAAGCCTTCCAAGAACTCCCTGCATTAGATGCATCTTCTTTTTGGAAATAATAACAACAGTGATAATTTTGAACATGTAGTAGAGAAAAGAAACTCCAAATGCTATTCCTGAAAAAGCTCAATGACTTTTTCAAGAATTTGTTAAATTTATCCCGTTTTCTACTTAGATGAGGAAAAAAGAAAAAAAAAAAGTTGGGTTACTTTTGGCAATTTAAGCTTGAAAATTAATTCTGTCTCAACGTAGTGAGTCTGAGACTGTGTGTGTGTGTGTGTGTGTATATATACACATATATATATGAAACTTGGATTGTAATGCCTTATATTATATATTTTTTAGAGTTTAACCAGTTTAATCCTATTTCAAATAAGACCTGTCTAGACCAAACTGTAATATAACATAAACCTGTATTTCAACTGAGAGTTACTTTAAAATGCTGAATTGAGGATCTTGACTAAAGCTACAGTTTAATGAAAAGCTGCCCTGATTTTCAGTTTTAGCAATTTAAATATCTTTATTATAACATCATGTTTTACATCAAGTAAGCCACATTTGGTAAGCATATACTATGTGTGAGGCATTGCATGGTAGGTGTAGGGCTCTGAAGGATATAGAGGTAACTAAGACTTCTGTTTCCTGTGATATGACAAGCTTTTTGTTTTAGCCAACTCTCCTGTTGAAAATTAACTTAAAAGTGTGGGGTGTGATATGAAAGAAAAGCAAGATCTTTTAAAGTGTGTCAGAGTTCTCCAAAGACTCAGTGGCCAAAAGTTAACAGTTTGAGAACCTGGGAGGTAAATTGAGCATTGAAGCTGGGTTTTCACTTGAGAGCACTTTTTTTTTTTTTTTCCCCACCTGGAAAACATTCCTTCATGAACATGTGTGGATACAAGAAGCCAGAGCCTGCTCAGTTAAAGCATCTATCAGAAGATTAATTTGTATAAACCTTAGACTCCAAAATACTTTTCCCTCCAATAAGTAAACTAGGAAGAAATTGTCCTCTCCAAAGAACTGAGAGGAAGATTGTTTTCAGTTTTAGTGGTAGGGGAGGAGTGGACATACCCTCTGAAACTTTGTAACCAGCGCTAAGGCAATATAGACCATTGTGGTGAAGTTGCAGAATTATGAAAATAAAAAAACATCTTAATAGCAGCCAGAGAAGACAGTCTACCTTCAAAGGACAGCAGTTGGATGGAGGAATGACCTCTGAGTGTAATAATGGAAGCTGGCATTCAGAGGAATGATGTTTTCAATGTACTAAGAAAAGATGACTGTCAATCCAGAAATATATTCATCAAAATATCCTTGAAGAGAAAAAGTGAATTAGACTTTTCTTTTAGACAGAGAGCAAGAGTGTAGTTTGTCACCAGCAATTCTGAAGGAAAAGGGAAAGCCATCCTAGGTGGAAAATGGAAGATACAAAAAGAATTGAAGAAAGAAGAAAGTGAGAAATAAATGGGAAACATCTAACAGTCATTGGATATAGAAGACAATGATAGTAACATTTTATACAGTTAAAAAATATAAGCGCAAATAAATCCCAATACACAATGCAATAGCATCTTATTTAGGAGGAAATGTTAGGAGATTCTTGTATCTTTTAGGAAAAATGGTGGAGATTGACTCATTTTAGGTTTTTCTTTTACATATGCATGTTAAATGATTTAGGGTTACCACTAAAAGAACAGAATATAAGATATTTAAACCAGAAAAAAGAAAAATGGAATGAAATTTAACTGAACAATAGCCAGCTTGATTACAAACCCTCGTACATTTGTGCTCCCTCCTTGCATGATTTACTTCCTTTTATTTCCCACTCTTGCTTCCCTGGGATCGTACCCTTCTGTGATGTAAACTTTTGTCTTCGGCTGTTTTCTAGTGATTTCAGGCTAAGACAAAAGCTTTCAGACACCTATACATAAGCTGTATTAGTGAATCCTCCAAAAAACCACCCAAATTAACAATGTAGACTAAATAAAGAATGTTCTACCTGTACAAATGAAGCTTTAAGGTGATTTTTCTAGTCCTTTCTGAAACCCCTCCCTAAATTGATGCCATCCTCTGAGTTCAAAATCCTTCAAGCTAGGCTTGGGAACAGAGAACAAAAGATGAACAAGATGAGTTTTGAAGAGGCAGAGAGATCAGAGGTCAAATTGCCATTTGTTGGGTCATGGAGAAAGCAAAGTAGTTCCAGAAATAAATCTATTTCTGCTTCATTGACTATGCCAAAGCCTTTGTGTGGATCACAACAAACTGTAGAAAATTCTTGAAGAGATGGGAGTATCAGACCACATTACCTGTCTTCTGAGAAACCTGTATGCAGGTCAAGAAACAACACTTAGAGCTGGACATGGAACAGTGGACTGGTTCAAAATTGGGAAAGGAGTATGTCAGCTCTATAGCGTCACCCTTCTTATTTAATTTATGTGCGGAATACATGATACAAAGTGCCAGGCTGGAGGAATCGCAAGCTGGGATCAAGATTGCTGGGAGAAATAACCATCTCAGATATACAGATGATACCACCCTAACTGCAGAAAGAGAAAAGGAGCTAAAGAGCCTTTGGATGGAGGTGAAAGAGGAGACTGAAAAAGCTGGCTTGAAACTCAATATTCAAAAAACTGAGATCATGGCCTCCAATCCCATCACTTCATGGCAAATAGAAGGGGGGGAAATGGGAGCAGTGACAGATTTTGTTTTCTTGGGCTCCAAAATCATTGTGAGCAATGACTGCAGCCATGAGATGAAAAGACTTTTGCTCTTTGGAAAGAAAGCTTTAACAAACCTAAAGCGTATTAAAAAGTGGAAACATCACTTTGCTGAAATAATTGTGTGGTGGTTAAAATTGAAAGATGATCTTGAGGTCTCACAATTATAGACCTTGCTTTAAAACTAGGTGTTTATTTAGTGGAGGTTGGGATGTCATTACAGAATTTTTTACAGTGGAATGACAATCAGAAAAATAACAACATATGTATATATGTGTGTGCGTGTACATATGTATACATATGAATATATGTATATACAGATATTTTTGAGCAAAGACTTTACAAAAATTTTTCCCACTTTACATTAGAATTTCACCTTCAGTTCTCTAGCTGTGTTCCCCTGGTAACCTGAGAGAAGTTGTTACTTTGTTTCTAGACTTGTGATAAAAATGACCTTGATTAGTTAAAATGCATGTGCACTGGGACAAGGAGTAAATAAACCCTAGAGACCTGATGGGGATGCCATGCTTTGGGCTTGGCTGGGTGTAGTGACTCTTGTCATTGGTGTAACTGGGCATATCCCAGTGACTGGAAGCAATGACTGTGGAGTTGTTAGTCTTTTCCAGCATCAGGGTCTTTTCCAGTGAGTCAGTTCTTTGCGTCAAGTGGCCAAAGTATTGGAGTTTCAGCTTCAGCATCAGTCCTTCTAATGAACATTCAGGGCTGATTTCCTT
Source organism: Muntiacus reevesi (assembly GCF_963930625.1). Classification (NCBI taxonomy): domain Eukaryota; kingdom Metazoa; phylum Chordata; class Mammalia; order Artiodactyla; family Cervidae; genus Muntiacus; species Muntiacus reevesi. The sequence continues at coordinate 16,865,982 of NC_089269.1, read as the reverse complement.
TAAGATGGACTGGTTGGATCTCCTTGAAGTCCGAAGGGATTCTCAAGAGTCTTCTCCAACACCACAGTTCAAAAACATATGATTATTAATGACAGTTGTGTGTATGCCCAGAAATTGGCAATGGTTGAATAAAAGAGGACACATTTTTTTTCTATGTACTATTCATCAGCCTTTAAAAATGATTCGCATCTCTGCCGGTTGACTTGGTGGTATTGCCTTTCAACTATTAACATGTGGAGAGTCAGGAGACAGAAACGTGTGTAAATAGAATACTGTATATGCAGATAATTGTATAAGCACATGTATATCAGGTTACTAATATAGGTTCCTTTTGATGGGTGGTTGGGCAGTTGACAGAGTGGGGAGATAAAGAGTAAGATGGGAAAAAGACACTGCAAAAATATTATATAATTCCATTTATATATATCCATTTATATATTCCATTTATATCCATTATATCCATACATTTATTTGTAGGTGTAGACATAAAGAGATGTGGTAGGATTATTTAATGAAAATGTTAAGTGATGCTTATCTGAAGACTGAGTTTTAGGTAATTTTTGGTGTTCTTTATACTTTTGTACATTTGAAAATACACTTGTCTTTAATATTACATGCAATTTATGTTACTATAATAAATGTATATAAATATTTATAAATACATATTTATCTACAGGACAAACAAAATTGCTTTTCTGTCAGGGAGAGGACGGTTTGCTAATGCCTTCTCTTTCTGAGAAGCAGCGTAGCGCGGTGCTGAGAAGCAGGCGGGCAACGGAGCCAAGCTGTCTTGGTTCCCTGTTGTGTAAACCTGAGCAAATTACTCACCTCTCTTTACCTCCCGTCCCTTATCAGTAAAATGGAAATGATAATAAAATTACCTACCTGAGGTGTGTGAGGATCAAATATGTTACTACATGTAAAGTCTTAGAACAGCGCCTAGCCCTGAGTAGGGACTCAAGATAATAATTACTACTATAGGAAAGTGAAAGTCAGTCACTCAGTCATGTCCAACTCTTTGTGACTCCATGGACTGTAGCCCACCAGGCTCCTCTGCCCACGGAATTCTCCAGACAAGAATACTGGAATGGGTTGCCACTTCTTTCTCCAGGGGCTCTTCCTGACCCCGGGATCGAACCCAGGTCTCCCACACTGCAGGCAGACTCTTAACCAACTGAGACACCAGGGAAGCCTCTACTGCTACATGTATTGTTAGTAATCATTATGAACATTTCTTGTTACTACTTTTGCAGTTCAATGCTAAAAGAACTGGTGCTAAAAGAACTGGGCTTCCCTGATGGCTCAGAATGCAGGATACCTGGGTTCAAGCCCTGGGTCGGGAAGATCCCCTGGAAAAGGGAATGGCAACCCCACTCAATATTCTTGCCTGGAGAATCCCATGGACAGAGGAGCCTGGCAGCCTACAGTCTGTGGGTTTGCAAAGAGCCAAACACGAATGAGCGACTAACACTAACATGAACATTTCTTGTTACTCCTTTTGCAGTTCTTTGCTAGAGATGGGCTTCCTGGTGGCTCAGATGGGAAAGAATCTGCCTGCAACTCGGGAAATCTGGGTTTGATCCCTGGGTTGGGAAGATCCCCCGGGGAAGGGAACAACTACCTGCTCCATTATTCTTGCCTGGAGAATTCCAGGGGCAGAGGAGGCTGGCAGGCCACAGTCCATGGGGTCGCAGCGTCAGACATGACTGAGCAACTAAGCACATAACACATGCTAGATATGTTACTAAATTATCACAGTGGACCTTTTTTTTTTCCTTCTAGTTTCATTGAGATACAACCGACATACAGTACTGTATAAGTTTAAGGTGTAGCATTTCATCTTAACAACCACTTTGTAAGGTAGGGGTAGTAAACTTTCTCCTGTATCCTGTTAGGGCTTCTGACAGTGACTGACGTAAGACAGGAATAAAGCATACACGTGTTTTTTCTCTTGGCCTTGACTCCCTGTCGCTGGTGATAAGAATATTCTTTCCTCTTATAGGGAGGGTATCTTTCACATGGGAGTTCATCTCCTGCTTTCAGGAAGAAAAAGATAGCTCAAATGCCCTTCCCACATCTGCTGTTATTCAAGTGCTTTTAACTCAATCAGTATGCCAAAACAGCATATTTTGCAGTGGAGTGTTCTAAACTCCTTCACTATTATAGTTCCCATTTTACAGATAAGGAAAGTGAGACTGTGTAGGAGAGCTGAGTCAGTTTTCTGGAGTCTCAGAATTCTTAATTTGAGCCTACGCCTTTCCTATCATAAAGCCAGTTGCACTTTATATGCTTTTTTCCACGTGCCACATACCTTCCTTTATTTAAAATCAAGGTGTTCTGACCTGGAAGGAACTTTATACATCATTTACTCTTTTTTTTTTTTTTTTTTTACATCATTTACTCTTGAGAGCTTTAGGAGAGAACTGTGTCTACGGTATTGGTTGTATAGTATATCTTTAGGAATCTCTCATTCTCTAAAGGTTTTTACCTTCAGAATTAAATTTGAATGAATAAATGGTGAGAGCTGCTGAGAGGCTCTGTAGGCATGACTATGGTAAATGTTTTATGAAGTGTTTGTGAGTGTACTCAAGTCTTTAAACACAGATAATCATAATGTTTACCTCTTAGCCCTGTTCCTGTGTAATTGTAATGAACCAGTGTATTTCTGAAATTTATTTGATCAAAAGTGGAAATTTAACAATTCTATTGTGTTCATTAAAAAAGAAATTGTTTTTAATCCTTTGTATTTAGGTTATCTTCATTGTAATGAATACGATAGTCTGAGATTGAGGTGGCTGAGGCAGACGTTAGAATCTTTCATCCCACAGCCTTTGGTAAATGTAATTAAAGTGTCTGAATTGGATGGCAGAGAAATGGGAGATGCCCAGCCTGAAACCTTTGACAAGGTACTTTTATTACATTGTGACAGATTGATAGACTCCCAGTGATCCTACTGTTATGTTGCTTTGTTGTGGTTATTTTCCATCTGCTTCCAGACATAGCTGGATACAATTTCTCAGTACCCTGGGAAATTCTGATAAAGTGAAAATGGGAGCAGTTTTTATTTGATGGTCAGCATGTTCAAAGGAAGAGGTAACATTGGGATTGGGGATTATAGAATGCTTTTTATTTCCAGGTACCTCACAGATACTCAGGAAGAGATCAGATATTATCTGAGTCCATACACAAACATGCACATTGCATTGCTTTAATTTGGTAACATTTCGTATCAGAGTATGACAGTTGAAGAAAAAGACAGTCTTTCAGTAAACTGAAATTGAATTATTAGTTCTTAAATATAAATGCTGAGAATTCAGGAATATAGTAACATCAGTTTAAAATGAGTAACTTTAAAAAAATAAAATGAGTAACTTTTGTAAAAGTTTTTGCTATAGTCAACAAGAATATGAAATATTAGTAGACATTAGTAGACTTTTAGTCCTCTCATTCCCCTTCTCCACTGAAAAAGACCTAAATGCTGAAAGTCACAGGAAATTCTTTTCTAAGGTATTAGTGAAGAAGCGTTGTAAACAACTTACCATGGTGTATTTTCAGTTATTAAAATAAATTTACTTATTTATTTGCTAATTTTTGCCACAATTTCTGTAGCTTCTCTGTATCCTTTGTGTCTGAGGATATGTTTTCAGTGCATACTTGCCTTCTCTGTCATTTTTTCCTATAGGTGTTAGTTGATGCTCCCTGTTCAAATGATCGAAGTTGGTTGTTCTCTTCTGATTCTCAGAAGGCTGCCTGTAGGATAAGCCAAAGGAGAAATTTGCCTCTTCTACAGATAGAACTCTTAAGGTGAGAGCTATTAATACAAAAGTTTATTTTGGTTTCTAACATAATTTCAGTAGGCATGACAACACATGACGCAGGGCAGCGTCCAAATGGAGAGTTTCCCGTGTAGGTGTCAATAATTAATTCTCTCACGTCTGCACCCAGAAAATTCTCAGTCTCTTCCTTTTGAGGCTCTTGTAAGGTCGCCTCCGCCCTCCCACTCGCCACCCCCTTGATGAAATCGAGTGTTGCTATGCATTGTCTTTTAAAGGACACAGATGATTTTATTGTGATTTAAAGTTGTTTGCTCATCAGCACCATCCAAAGCATGGGGTTCATCACCGTTTTCTCTCACCAGGATGTGAACAGCCCCTCTGTAAGAGTAGCTTTGGGCCAGGATATTTTTTTTTTTTTTTTTCAGTAAGGACACATTGTTCTGGGTGAGTAAGAAGTTTTAGTTTGTTGTTAGCACTTAACTCCCCTCTAAGACTTTTCCAGAAAGGCATGACCACGGAGAGAGACTTGGTTTCTTCAGAACAGAGCCATTTGGGGACATCCTGCTTTGGTTTCAGAAGAGATTTATATTTGTACCCTAATCCTAAGCAATTCCTACTGTTTAATGCTGAACCAAAATTCTTGGACCATGTTAAATATGCTTAAGTGACGCTTTATCACTCATCACTTCTTACATGTTGAAGGAGAATGAGTGGCAGTTAATATGCCCTGCTGACAACATGCTTTACTTCCAACTTCTGATTGATTCACAGCAATGAACATGCACCATTTCCTAAGTGTTACAACCAATACTAATACATAGTCTTGTTCTTGTACCAGATTATGTCTCAGCTCATTCTGGTCATTCCAGGTGGCACCAACCAGCCGGTCCTTAAGGCATTTCTCATCTTGCAATTAGACTGTTTATTTGTATTCTTCCAGTGTCAGCCCTTCATTTGCTATTACCCTAAGATATTTTGAGAATTCTTTTCCACCTTTCTCTTCTCTTTGGTTATTAGTTTGGGGATGTTGTATAGTTCCAACCATAATAAATCTTTTTTTCTCACCAAAACTTCCTTGATCTGGCTCTTTAGCAGGTCACTCCTGTTATTCCAGACTTTGCCATCGCCATGCCTGGCGCTGTAACAGGCCCCAGGTCTTTTGGTGTCTTATTAGCTTCATTATCGCTGATGTTTTTTAAACCTGTCAGCAGCGAGGCTTCCTGAGAATATCATTTTTCTTCCTTCTCATAAAAAATCCTTCTTGCACTCCTTTTTCTTACTGTACCATACCACACTTTCTGTTTTATATTCTGTTTACTGCTTTTCCTTCTGTTTTATCTCAACTCATTATAATCTAACCTCTATTCCCTTTATTCTTCCAGATCTATGCTTATTAAAGTTACTAAACAACCATTAAATTAATTGTTATTTCTCAGTTTTAATTTTGTTTGATCTCTTGATAGCATTTTTAAAATGTATTTTATTATGCAACTGTTACATGGAAATATTTTCACTGTAAAAATTAAAAAAAAATACAAATGAAGCAAAAGGTCTCCTTGACCAGAGACCCAACTAAATACCAGCTTTCTTCACAAATTTGACTATTGGACTTTGGTGTTTACTCTTCCAACTCTTTCTGTAGCTTTTCTTATATATGCATAGAGAAATATGTTAAAAAATAACTGCTGTTATTATGTATGCATTGTTCTGAAACTGACTTCTTCTTGTATTTAACATTCATTAAAGTCTTTTTCTCATAAATCTGTTTAGTTCTCGTCAAGTTCTGTGACATATTCAACAAGGTTAGTCTATAATATTCGAGTTAATTCTCTGTTTTTGGTTATTTACATTCTTTCTAAAAAGAATACTTTTATAAACTATTCTTTGTCTCATTGGACACACAGGATAACATTTTTATTGATTAAATATCAAGAAATGGAATTAAGAATCAGACGTTTTAATAGGTACAGATTACTGAATTATAAATGGCTATACCAGTCTACCTTTTCTTTTGTATTTGACTTTGTTGACTACTTGTTCCTTCTCAAAATATTCCTTTCCCTGATTTTTGTGATCATGTGCTTTACTGGCTTTCTTCCTACTTATTTTCCTTATTGGCTCTTACTCAGGTCGTCCCATAAATTTTGGGTTTCCTTCAGCTGCTGATGTTGGCCCCCTTCTCTGTTCATCTGATGGCTTCAGCTGATATAAGATGCCGTCTCCCAAATATGTGTCTAAGCTTAGATCTTTCTTAGCCTCACACCTATATATCCAAGCATCTATCAGAGATCTCCAAGCTTCTCAGACACACAGAACTGAATTTGTCTTGAGGAACGCATAATTTCGAATGCTTTCCTGTGCCCCTCCTCTGTCAAAATCAACAAAAATCAAATAGAAATCCCATCAACCTGCCTCTTTTCCTCTCCTCTCTCTCTCAGTAATAGATCGCTTTGCTGAGATACCATAGCATCTCGCGTTTGCCTAAGTCAGAAATCCATCCCCAAATCCTCTTTCTCTTATACCTAATCAATCACTAAGACGTTTCATTTGTACCTGTTGCATATTTCTCAAGCCCGTTCACTTCTTTCTGATCTTAATAGCCTAGCCTGAACCCCTGGCAACTGTCACCCAAATCACTGCAACTGGCTTCTTCTGACTGCCCTGCTCACCTCCAGGTATGAGCTCTATTACTTCACTCCCTACAGTAAAGCCACATCTGGTGTGAAATGAAAATCTGATCGTGTCATTCTCCTTTTTGAAGTCTGCAGTGGTTCCTCATTACTGTGAAGATTTCAGATTCCTTAGTATGATATTGAAGTCCTCTTCTTATTTCACTAACCTTACTCTCTCAGGACTCTTCTTGCCCTGGGTTCCAGCTGAGCAGTTTCTCAGACTCACCCTGCAGGGTCTCATTTCTGAGGCCTGTGAGTTTCCTGTTTCTTTTGTTGGATTACTAACTCATTCTCCCCTCTCTTTTGGCTAGCTCTCCTGGTTCTTCAGGGATCAGCTCTGAGGGACTGAAGCCTTACCTGATACTCTCGGACTGGGATTGGTATTCCCTTCATGTCCTTAAAAATACATGTTCATTTAAAAATACATTGATTGTCAGTTCTTCTGTTTGACATTTGCCTTGTACCTGTTTTTTCTTCAACAAGACTGTAAGCGCCATGAGAGGAAGGATTGTCTTATTGTTTTTATTCCCAGTATGCAGTTTGGTATCTGGCATGTAGAAGAGGGAGTGGGGTCAGTAAATAATGGTTACACTAAATTATGAGGGCTGAATATTTAGAATTTACACATGTAATTAAATTTATAGCAAAGTTAATCTGACAAAAATAATCACATAATCATTATTGTACTACATGGTAATCAGGCATAAATGTAAAGCAATTCACATGATTTATTTTGATTAGTATTAGTTTTACATAACCAAAGCATGGTCTTAGTTTGTTTAGAAATGTTTAACACATTTCCCTTGACACATATAATGTTTTGATCATCATCACAAGGATCATGCATCTGTGTAAACCTCACATCCACACAGCCTTGTTCCCCAACAGCTAAGGCCCTTCTTTATTGTCTGCCCCTCTCTCCCATCATCTTCCTCCCTAAAAGAAATGGCTTCAGCAACACATCACTTTAGTAGCATGTTAATAGACTGCAGAACTGACATAGCAATCGCAGTGAATGTTGGTTTTCATGTAATTATACGTGATTGGGAAAGACCCTCACACCAGCCCCCTCCCATTCTTTTCTTTGATCTGCTAGTCTGCATTCAATGCCTCTGATGCTGGTCTGCCTGAGAGGTGTCGGAGCCACTTGAGGCAGTTGAAACTCTGAGCCCCTTGGCTTCGTGATTATGATGCTAAAGGGGAAAGAGCATGATACCAATGCTGTAGTCACAGATAATGGTTCTTGTTCCCTGACATCTACAAATTTGCAGGTTAAAAAGATAAAGGAAAAAAAATGATAATGCCAGCCACAATCTTTCTTTTATTTCCTGCCCTTGCCTCCAAAAAAGGAAAAAAAAAACTCTAGTAATTTTCTCACCTAAGATAGCTTTTACTACTATGTCACATACAAAGAAATTTCTTTCCTTCCAAGTCTTCCTCATCTAGTTATTGCTTTACCATCTTTTAATAAAAGGCAGTCCTTTTATTCCAGTAAGGAATAGAAGGTTTAAATGCAAGCACATGCAAGAGCGTGAATACATTGATGTGTGTGAGTTTTAGTCAGAGGTATGAAGGATTGATTTAGATCCTTATTTGCATTTGCAAAGAACAGTTAGAAAGCAAGTAAGCAAACACTGCCTAGCCTGATGCTGGAGACGGAAGATGGCACTCAAGAGAGAAAAGAAGTGAGAAGGACAGTTAAGCGGCAAATAAGGAAAGCTCTTTGTTTGTACTATTTTGTCAGATTGGATTTGTACGTTTCTGCATTTGTCTGCTGACTGATACGGTGCTCAAAGATATTTTATGCCTTCCATGGTTATTAGTCACATACCAGAAATCATTCACATTTACATTAAATAGGCAACATGTATAATATTCAGAATTTTAGCTTTTGAAAACCCAGTACTCTATTACTGATTATTCTACAACCAGACATTAATCTTGCACCTACTGTTTATGAATATGATACTTCGGTGAAAATCAATACCTTAGTTAAAAGAAGTTTCTTGATGTTAAAATTTTTAAAAGGAGTAATATTAGTAGATATGTAATATTAACAGTTTTTTAGAAATTCTTTTTAAAAATTAATGCATGTATATTATTATACATAATCAAGAAAATAGTAATCTGATTTTGTTTGGCATGAAAAGCTTATTGGAAGGCATAGTGATGACAGGAAATCCCAAACCATATGAATTCATTGTACACTTATTGAGGACTCTTCAGTTTATCCATACAGAGGTAGAAAATTTAGAATCTTCTATTAAATTTATACAGCATGAACATATAAGATATATACAACTCTCGCACATGTTTCAGATCATGAGAATGTGGGATGAAGATATAAGGAATAATTAATTGAGTATAAGTCAGTTCTAATCATGAAGTGCCATTTGAAAGTATACCTTTATTATCATTTCTCAAAATAATTTCTGAGACTAGTCATTTCAGTAACATACTATGTATGTGCACACTACATAATAAGATTCTCTTGCCTCATTTTTATTTAACTACTTTAAGGAAACAAAATATGCTGAAAGTGATATAGACATAGTCTTTTTAGAAAGTGCCACGTTTGTGCAAGAGAAGTTTACATAATTTTTAGATGCAAAAGCGTGAACTGAAGAGTTTGATTTATAACAAAAATATAAGTGTCTTATTGCAGTAATGTATCATGTCACCCATTTCCTCAGAGGAAATCAATCATGTTTGAAATAGTGACCTCTTCTGGTTTTCTTCCTCACTATTTGACAAGTAAAATCGGATTTGTGAAGTCATTGAAAAAGGAAGCTTAGATTATTTGATAATGTTTTGCAAATTTGTATAAATCATTCAGATAATAGTCCTTAAAAAGTGTTACTCTTACAGTAAGAGATGTGTTTTAAAAGAAACATTAAAAAGTCAATAACATCTCTTCTGTCATGCTCTTGAGCTGAAATGAGGGAGACCTTGGACTGTAGAGCATGGTCTTCATCATTTATCAACACAGTGGCCAGAAATTGATATGTACATATTAGAAGCATAACCTTCGGGCATACTGTTCTAACAGAACGGAAGATTTCCAATGCTGCTTCAGCAGTGTGTATATTTTCTCTTTAAAGTTTAACTTAGTTAACTTTGCATACTATCCCTTATATGCTTGGTTTTATGTTTGGAATCCAGAAAACAAAAGCTACTTTTAACATTATTGCTACTATCGCTACTACTGCTAATTCTCCTTTTCCTTTCCTCTCTTCCTCTTTGTTTTCGCCCTCTTTCTTTTTTTTCTTTAAGTGAGGTGGGAGGAGTCAGAAATTCTGAGATTAAGAATCTGTAACTTGGGCAAAGATTGTGTTTCTTTTTAATAAGAGTTTATAGATCAAAATATTCAGCATTGACTGAAATTGTAAAAGGTTGAGGAAATATCCATAGCTATACTTTCTAGCCATTGTACTTTCAATCATAAAAATATGTTTCCAGGGCAGATTGACAGTGTAAAAGACAATCTTGAAAATAAGATTTTTGTCAGCATTTATTAAATACCCACTTTGTGTCAGGAACTTTGCTAGACATGAAGATACTAAAACACATACATATGAAATGATTCTTGTCTTCAAGATCCTCAGGGAAGTTATCATCAAATATGGTATAAATTTAGTGATAGAGGGACTAGTTAGGGTGCAGAGGGTACAGAAGGAGGGACACCTAACTTGCTCAGGTTAAAGATGGGGTGTGGGCAAAAGAAGATACATTTTACAGAATAATCAACGGATAAATATCAATATTTAAACTGAAGATATTTTTCTAATAATTTTTCCTAATCATGAAAGTAATCAAGCCACATAAAGCATTTAGAATGTACAAAGAAATACAAAGAAGAAAATAAGCCATCCATTGAAAGAAGCTATTATTATTTGGATTTACTTCCTTTGACTACATACAGTACTTACAGTAATGGAAATCATAGTGATATATAACGTGATATCTTTTTCACTTATTTCATTAGGAGTATTTTATTTTTAGTAACATTTTATTATTAAGTAGTCTTTGAAAACATACTCTTCAAATGACTACATCATATAAAATCTCTTCATTCATTTATTCATTCAGGTCATTAAGAGTATCAAAGACAGCTCTTTCTAATGATAGAATCTCATTAATGCAAGAAATAGTTACAAAAACATATCCCAGTGGAGATGAAAACTTCATTTTTTAAAAAAAAATGATCCAGGAAAGAGTTTGATAATTCTTTGAGGAAGGAGTTAGCAGCTGACCTGTGATCCATTTCTCTTTTGATCCAGGAAGATACTTCCACAGAAAGAAGAAGGGAGGTGACCCAGTTAAACATGTTGGTAACTGACCTCCTTTGTAAATAGACTAATGAATTTTGCTAAGAGGAGAGCTCTTACTTATGGCATACTTTGCAATGTCCCTAGTTAGGATTGCCTGTGGTAAACACAACCTAGAGTCTATAGATTTGCGAGGCATATTTTCCTGGAGAACGTTGTGTAAGCTATTCAGCTCCCTAAGGTATACTGGAGACCTGTGATGTAACCTAAATGCTCCCCATGTGTGAAGTGGCCCATAAATTTTGCTTCTAGAAATCATCTGTTATTCTCAGCTAGAAAACATTCTGAGGCAGAAGCAAGACTTAAGCCACATTGGATGTCTCTGCTGCTTTTGTGTCGCTTGATTGCTTATATACTTGAAATTATTTTAGTAAAGCTTGAAGCTAAGCTCTCTGGTTCATGAGAATCTGATTAGACAAGAAAGTCCTTTGTGTAGGCTCACCCCCAAACCCCAGCCAGTCATCTCTGATGAAACTAAATTGAGGAACATGATTTAGACCTGAGTCCCAAGTGCAAGGCTCTTATTCCAGTCCCACCTCTAAGTCTTGGAACTCAGTCAACTCACCCAGCCAACTGTTAGAAAGTAATAGCCCTCCCGCTTATGTCCTCTGCAGGGAAATATGATTAAGAGGATGAAGGGAATTAATTAAGAGATTTCTTAATGTGGAAAAATCCTTTATAAGTAGAATAAAAGTTCTTGGCTATAATCTTAAAAAGAGGATGAAGGGATAGGATCCAATGTGCCAGAGCTCAACTAGGTTCAAAAGAACAAGAGAGGTTGTGATGTTCAGGAATTATGACTTTTTTCCATTTTGCCTTTATCCACTAGTAAAAATAATAAGTAGAGAAATGTCTACTTCTGCTTTATTGACTACACCAAAGCCTTTGACTATGTGGATCACAACAAACTGGAAAATTAAAATTCTTCAAGAGATGGGAATACCAGATCACCTTACCTGTCTCCTGAGAAATCTGTATGCAGGTCATGAAGCAACAGTTAGAACTGGACATAGAACAACAGACTGGTTCCAAATTGGGAAAGGAGAACATCAAGGCTGTATATTGTCACCCTGCTTATTTTACTTACATGCAGAGTACATCATGCAAAATGCTGGGCTGGATGAAGCACAAGCTGGAATCAAGATTGCTGGGAGAAATATCAATAACCTCAGATACGCAGATGACACCACACTTATGGCAGAAAGTGAAGAAGAACTAAAGAGCCTCTTGATGAAAGTGAAAGAGGAGAGTGAAAAAATTGGCTTAAAACTCAGAAAACTTTCAGAAAACTAAGATCATGGCATCTGGTCCCATGACTTCATGGCAAATAGATGTGGAAACAATGGAAACAGTGACAGACTTTATTTTCTTGGGCTCCAAGAGTCACTGCAGATGGTGACTGCAGCCATAAAATCAAAAGACCCTTGCTCCTTGGAAGAGAAGATATGACCAACCTAGACAGCATATTAAAAAGGAGAGACGTTACTTTTCCAACAAAGGTCCGTCTAGTCAAAGCTATGGTTTTTCCAGTAGTCATATATGAACGTGAGAGTTAGACTATAAAGAAAGCTGAGTGCCGAAGAATTGATGCTTTGGAACTGTGGTGTTGGAGAAGACTCTTCAGAGTCCCTTGGACTGCAAGCGGATCCAACCTGCCCATCCAAAAGGAAATCAGTCCTGAATATTCATTGGAAGGATTAATGCTGAAACTGAAACTCCAGTACTTTGACCACCTGATATGAAGAACTGACTCATTGGAAAAGACCCTGATGCTGGAAAAGATTGAAGGCAGGAGGAGAAGGGGATGACAGAGGATGAGATGGTTGGATGGAATCACCGACTCGATGGACATGAGTTTCAGCAAGCTCTGGGAGTTGGTGATGGACAGGAAAACCTGGTGTGCTCTAGTCTGTGGGATTGCAAAGAGTCGGACACGACTGAGTGACTGAACTGAAATGAAAAATAATAATAATAGATATCATTCATTGACTGTATTAGCTATTTTTCCTCTCCTTGTTGGAAGAGGCACATAGATGAAGAGAGTCTTGAATTGTTCGCTTCAGCAAACTTGGGGTTAGGTTGGGGGGGGCATCTCCTCCTTTATATAAACTTGAGGCGAGGATGGTGATAATTCTTCCCTAACCATTTATTCTTTCTTTAACTATTCATTGAGTACCACAAGGTACCAGGGATAAACAGGGAAAATTCAAACCTTGTTTGACTTGGCTACATTTATTGTTGTGAGTAGTTAACTGTCCATCATTTCTAATTCAGGAGTCTCATGTCTTCTGCCAACAGCCATGAAACTTGCTGGGCTTACTTTTTAGCTTGCACGCAGGGTGAGATATCAGCCCCTTCATAGTTTTTGATGTTGCAGTACAAATGTCTTCTCCCATGTTGTGGCTTGCCCTTTTACTCTTTTGGAGTTTTATGTTTTTTTGTCTTTTACAGAAAGATGTTATTACTTTTTATGTAATTTATTATATCTATGTCTCAAGTTTCTATAAGAGGAGATCCCCCCAACCTACCCACAAGGTAGCAAGTAGGCTGTTTTCTGGGTGAACAATTCAAGACTGTCTCCATCTATGTACTTGAGCCTCTTCAAACAAGGAGAGAAGCAGCTAATGCAGTCAATGAATGGTGTCTGTTTTCTTTATGATGGGGTATGATTTGTACCTACATATTATGATTCTATGGTAATTAAGTTAATGTGGCACTAGCTTGAGGATCAGTAAAACAATTAAGTAGAATAAAGTCAGATCCATGTTAATGTGGACATTTGATTTATGACAGAGGTCAAAGTCAGAGTGCTAGAAAAAGGACAGACTTACTAACCAGGACACAAAGACAGCATTCATCATAGGGAAGAACTGTCACCATCCTTGCCTCAAGTTTCTATAAAGACTGCATTGGCTATTCGGGGTCTTTTGTGTTCCCATACACCTTTCATATATATTTTAGAACCAGCTTGTCAAGTTTCCTGAAAAACTTGTTGAGATTACATTGTGTTGTGTGTTGGTTGCTCAGTCATGTCCAACTCTTTGCGACTCCCGAGGAGCCTGCTAGACTCTGTGGCCTGCCAGACTTCTCTGTTGATAGAATTCTCCAGGTGAGAATACTGGAATGGGTGACCATTTCCTTCTCCAGGGGGTCTTCCTGACCCAGGGATAGAACCTGGGTCTCCTGCCTCACAGGCAGGTTTTTTACTGTCTGAGCTACCATCTGTGAAATTCCACAGTGCATTGTTTTCATATTTTCATGGTCTGTTGTTTCATTTCTCTGGAATTTCATACTCTGTATGTTCCTTAGAAACATACATATTTTTTATATTTGTAGGCCTTATTTTACCATCATTGGCTTTAATTTGGGGATTAAGTCTATCAGTAGAGTTTAGACATTTTCTATTATTTCACAATATTGGTAAATTTTTTAAGTCTAAAAATTTGTCCTTAGATCCTTTAGGATTTTCAACAAAACTTTCACCATTATGTATTACGTAGAAATATATATATGTAATTTTTCTAGACTCTATATGATAATATTTTGCTTAGGATTTTTCTATATATTTCACAAGTGAGACTACCTATAAGTTTTTATTCTTAAAATACTATTAGAGTTTGGAATCAATGGTATACTAGCCTCATAAAATGAATTGAATAGTGGGCTCATTTATATACTCTGGAATAGTTTATGTAACATTACAATTATTATTTTTTTCCCATGTATGTTTGGGAGAATCTCCAGTTGAAGCCATATGGGCCTGGAGTTTCCTTTGTGGGGTGAATTTTGAATGTTGATAGTTTCTTTAATGGTTATAAGACTCTTAAGTTTTTTCTTTCTTCCTGAGTCAGTTCCATGAGTTTGGGGGTTTTGTTTTTATTTGTGCTTTCAGTAATTTTCCCATTTCATCCAAGTCTACAAAGTTACTGACATAGAACTATTATCTTTTTAACTTGTTATCTTTTTAATATTTGTAGGACTTATAATGATGTCTTCTTTTTATTTTGGTTAACCAGTCTTTCATGAGGTTTCTCAAGTTTTTATCAGGGTCCAGTACTCAAAACAGTGTTCATCTTTTTTATTATAAGTCTGTTTTCTAATTCCAAACATATGGAGATTTTCTGGCTGCCTTTTTTGTTATTTTCTTATTTTTATTATGATAAGGAAGCATATGTTATATCAGCTCTCTGAAATTTATTTTGACTTGCTTTGGGTCAATTTTCATGAATATTTTATGTTGCTTTGAGAAGAATGTGAATTTTATATTTCTTTATTAGTACAGTGTTGTATACTATTCATTCAGTGACATGTTCATTTCAATAAAATGAATGTTCATTCAGTGAAATTTGTTAATTTTCTTATTCAAATCTTTTATGGTATTACTTATAAAAAGAAAAGAAAACAAAAAAAAAAACACCCTGATTCTTCAGTCAGTTATTGAATGAGATATGTATAATTTGATTTTGTACATTTTTCCTTGTAGCTCAGTCAAATTGCACTTTATATATTTGAAGGCCATGTTATTGTAGCATAGAAGTTTTGTTTTGCTAGTGGTTTTCCTACTAACTTTGGAACCCTTAGAGGTCACTCTATTTTGGCTATTCAAAAGTGGGTTCTATTCTCCCTCCTTAGCCTTTAGTTAGATAGCGCCTCCTCGGTTGTGTCCGGCTCTTTGTGACCCGCTGGGCTGTAGCCCGCCAGGCTCCTCTGTCCATGGGGTTTTCCAGGCAAAAGTAGGGAGTGGGTTGCCATGCCCTCCTCCACGTGAGTTAGACAGTACTTCTTCGTTTGTTTCAGTGGTTTGTGCTTCTGAATAATGTTTAATTTGAATAGCTTATTCTGTGACTTAACTGTTAAGTGTATAGTGGGGAGCTCCTGAGGTATTTTTAATAATGGAGTGACATGGTTACATCTATATTAGAATTACTAATTCCATTTAGTAGATGGATACAAGGGTGCAAACACAAAGGAAAGCTAATTAGGAAGTTGTTGAAATTTTTAAGGTGGCTAATGATTATCAGTAGGTTAATGTTAGGACACAGAGGTATTCAAAATAAAGTGATATTTAAGCATTTCATTAACTCATCATAGTTGATTCAGTTTGTAAAATATCACAGTTAACAAGAATTTATTTTGTATTGATAACTTGAAAAGCCTCTAATGGATATCAAACAAAATGAAGCAGGCTGATTCATGTCAATGTATGACAAAACCCACTGAAATGTTGTGAAGTAATTAGCCTCCAACTAATAAAAAAAATAATAAAATGAAGCTGAACAAATAAGTTTAGTATAAGTATATAACAAGTACTTGACAATGGGAGCACATAAATTTTTCTATTTAAAAAATGCAAGCTTTTTTTTCAAGATTTTTAAATAGTGATTGAAACGTGTGGCTGAGGATGACCTGGCTATTTTTGACTTGGGAGGAAGCGCTTCTTTGTCATTTGAGTATTCCTGTCATTTGGTGGTCTGTGTTATTTTCGCCTCTGCTGAATCTTTTGAACCTTCTTTCTTCTGGGAACAATGATTTTTTATAATCCAGAGGATCTGACCTGAGGCTGAAGAGGGAAGATTAGACCAGCCTATCCGTCAACAGTCTCTGTGACTCTTTTTCCTCCCATCAGAATGGTCTCATTCTGATGGTTCCTTACAGGTGTCTGAACTTGCCATGCCTTTGACCTAAATAGAGTCACTAAAATGCCTTTGGTAAACTTTATGGGCTTTTAATTCTTTTATAACTTGACCACTGCAGGAGTTAAATGATTTCATTCTTTAGTAGGAGATAGCTGTTGTTTTCCTCCAGAGAACTGTTTAGAGAACAGTGGTTTTCAGACTTTATTCTGTAACTATATAGGGCTTCTGTAGCGTTGTTTTTGGAGCATCTTGAGGGAAGAAGGGGGAATGACCAGGATAGTCTCTTAGTTCACCACAGCAAATCCAAGTAGAACCGTGGCATTTCCATCTGATTAAACTGGTGCTTTCTTGTTACTAAAAAAAAAAATAAAAAAAAGTCTGAAAAAGTTTTTAGTGATAATCAATCTATTTATGCATGGACCAAAGTCAAGTCAATTGTGGTGGTTTTCTTGAAAGCTTTTTAGTTCTTTTTCTTTGTATGCGTAAACAGGCTATATCTGGTATTAGATCCAAGACCCTATCCTAAAAGTTTGGCAGGCCTAATATCTTCTATTGTCACTCTTCTCTAATTTAAGCAACGCAAAACTAAATTCCTCATGTTCAGTCTCAGCAGGTGGTGGTGGTGGTGGTTTAGTCACTTAGTCGTGTCTGACTCTTGTGACCCCATGGACTGTAGCCCGCCAGGCTCCTCTGTCCATGGGATTCTCCAGGCAAGAGTACTGGAGTGGGTTGCCATTCCCTTCTCCAGGGGATCTTCCCGACCCAGGGATTGAACCCGGGTCTCCTGCATTGCAGGCAGATTCTTTACCAACTGAGCTCAGTCTTAGCAGAGAGCGTTTAATACCTAACCCACCCTCCCATACCCATAATGAGGTAATTAACTGTTGAAAAGATATGCCAAACTTGTACATCTTGTACAAGTAGAAATTGATAATAAATATGTTAGAACTTGTCATTTATAATCTGTTTCAGGAGTGTCTAGTGTCATTACTCTGCTCTACCAGTATTATATTAAAAATAACTCTTCTTTAAGGTAAAAACACTGTGAGTAGAGAGAAGATAATTATCAGCATTATCAGTTTTGTTTCTTAAGCTGACAAAGGAATAGCTTCTGGGTATGGTGTCTCTGAAAATAGCAAGCTCCATCACATTTCTTTATCTTGAATTTACAGAACTTCTTTGATAATAAACAGTTTGATATCTAGATATTTGATTATTTACTCTGAGCACAGTGAAGATTACCCTGAAGGCTTGTAAAATAATACTTTTGAAACTGATGATAGCACTGGGTAACCACCAACCTAGAAATATCTTTGTTTTAGGTAGTTACAGTACCTGAAACTTAATTTTGCATCTACATTTATATGATAGATTGTACATGAGCTTCAACTTTTCACCTTAATGCTTTCTTTCGCTGTAGAACATAATAATGGTAGGGATTTTTATATTTACTTTCTTGCTGGGGCTGCTGTTTGCCGGCAGAAGTAGTAAACTGATACAGAGTGATATGATAAGAAATAGGCAGTGGGAGAATGAAAGAAATGGGAATTGCTGAAAAGGAACAAAAATAGAAAAATTGGAAAGGAATACGAGGAGCCAGCAATGTGATATAGGAAAAAATATATGAAATGATAAGGAAAAGTAAATGAAATGGAACTCCCCAGAAGAAAAGATATGAAATGTAGTGGAATTAAGCATTATGGTAGAGGGCAGACAAAGGGAACAGCCCAGAGGTACAGGCTTTATGGAGTTGGTAACAGTTGATTAGAAGTGTGATTTTTATCATTTGTTGAGCGTGTCAGTCACTCAGTAGTGTCCGACTCTTTGCGACCTTGTGGACTGTAGCCTGCCAGGCTCCTCTGTCCTTGGGATTCTTTAGGCAAGAATGCTGGAGTGGGTTGCCATTCCCTTCTCCAGGACCATTTGTTAAATTTTGTAGTAATTAAAGTTTTTCTATTAGTACATCAAATAAGGTTAATATATTTTTTAAAGCGTAGATGTGTTTTCTTCTTTTTAAATCAGATTGCCTGTCCTCTTCCCCCTGCCCCTACGTCCTTTGTTAATTTCCCTTACGTTACTAGAAGGGGAGTGTCAGGGTCAACATTTGTTTTTAAATAGATCTTAATTGCACTTTTGGTACCACATATCTCAGTTTTAAAATAATGACATGGTTTTCTATCAAGACAAGTTCATGTACTCAACATTACCTAACTGTTCCACTCAGTGAGAATTGAGAGCCCAACTACAAAGCAGTAACCTTCGTTAAGAGGCTGTTTTCCTCTCTGTAGGAATTTATTGTTGGCAAGAGGAACAATCTTTTTTACTAATTATAAAAAATGATGTAAACTTATAAATCACTTGTTAGCAAAGGTTTTATTATTATTTTTCCTGAATAAACCCTCTGCCCTCTGTTCTTTCCATCTGTTCTATCAGAGTTGTAGATTGCTTGAACTCTTCCCTACTCGGAATTTTTTAGTTAGTTCTGTATTTCAGTATATTCCTTTGTTTTGCACTGAAACGTTCTCTTGTTGACCCACCTCTTAATTAAGGTAACCTTCATTCTTTCACTTATTTGAAAAAATATGTTTTGAGAATATACTTTCTAGTTGTGCTATCAATAAAAACATACAAAATGAATATAGCATAAATCCTGTTTTCAAGGAGCTGAAAATTTATCGCTTAGGAAAAACATAAGAGGGAGGAATTACTTGGTTTCAGAGATTAAGTGAGCTTTGAAGTAGGTCTGGAAATACGAATCAGTGAAGGTTTCAGAGACTAAGCGAGCTTTGAAGTGGATCTGGAAATTTGAATTAAAGTTCACCTGCTCAAAAGCAAACTGAAAAATAATGTATCTAAGCATTAGGACTCACTAAGCATCTAGAGAGATGAGGCAGAGAATCATCAGGGATCTCCGCAGTCATCAGGGATCCAGGCCCTATCTATCTTCTATCTCGTGATCCAGAGGACATTTCCAACTCTTACTGTTTAATCTGCATTGCAACTAGTAGGAAGGAGAAAAAGAGCACATCTCACCTTACTTCCTTCCATTCACATCTTACGGGTCAGAGTTAGACATATGACCACCTTTAGTGAAAGACAGTCTAGGGAATTAGCCTTCACTGTGCCT